>NC_052624.1:208996687-210281687 GCF_016161935.1 Mauremys reevesii
GTAAATTCTCAATTTGAAATGTCAGCTGCAAAGCATAAAATCCTTTGATAGGTTTCAAATAATGGTGAGACAGCAATCCTAAGTTCCAGACCTTTTTTAAAAAAAGCCCAATTTTTTCACTATATGTCAACCATCTTTTTGATTATTTTTCTCCTAATTTTAAACTCTCCACCTATCATTTATGAATTCCGGATATTATGTCACAAGTTTATTTGAAGCTGGTTGCTATGCCTCAATGTAGGGCTGGAGCTGGAGTACAAAGTTTACTTGATCATAACATTCTGTGTGGTTTACTTCTGTATAACATGTACCTCAAGACTCTATAAAGTTGGCTGGTTTGGTTGTAGCTCAAAAGGTCGTGTTTTCTGGGACACTTCCTGAGGGTGTTTTAAACTAATAGTTACCTTTGATTTGAACTTATTATTTACTTGCATTTGTTAAAACACTGAATTATTATAATTTAAATAGCACCATTGCCATATATGGAACTGTACAGACATATACAAAGAAAAGGTCCCTGCTTGAGTAGTTTAAAGTCTAAATTAGTCAGAAGACACAGCAGAAAATGGTGAGAAGTATGTGAGCATGTGTGTGAGGGGGGAGGGATAGATATATAGAGTTGAGAAGTATGATACCAATTGACAGTAATGATCGTAGTTTTACTTCTTACTCTATTTTTATTTCAGTATGGTAATAGTTTTGTCTTTGTTTGCTTGTTTATCAGCTAAATGTTCTATTACAGGAGCTTGTCTTCTGAGTTATTTCCCCCTCCCCTAAATTCTGGCACTATATATAGTATAAATACATCTTTATTTTTCTACATGGCTATAGCGAACATTCAACACTAAAAGCCAAACATGTTGGCAGCTCTTCCACTGCATTCCACTATTGATCATATGCTAAAAATCAGAAGGTACAATTAATAGAAAATGCCAATGGAACTTGAAATTTTGGGTGTCAGATTCTATCATATTGTCTCACTTAAAGATCTCAGCGATATCTGTGGTATTTTTTAAAGAAAATGTTGAAGTCCTTTTAAAACAGAGAAGAAAAAAATCTTGCTTTTCTATTTTGTTTTCCTGTTTATCTACATTAGACAATCAAAAAAGAATAGGAAGCAACAAAATTATTTCTTCATACTGTTCTTTACGAAAGAAGATGAAATACCTACCCCTCATTTATTCTTTTTAGGTATTGAAAGTGAGGCATTATCAGAAATGGGAATATCAAAAAAAGGTGATGGAACAACTCGAGAAATTAAATTGCAATCAATCAGTAGGACCAGATGGTATTCATCCGAGAGTTCTAAAGGAACTAAAGACCAATGTAACTGAGTTGCTAACAAAAATATGTAATTTATCATTAAAAACAGCTACTGTACCACAGGACTGGAAGATGGCCAAGGTTGTACCCATCTTTTAAAAAAGGTGTTAATGATGATCTTGGGAATTTTAGACTGTTGAGTCTTATTTTAGTACCAGGAAAATATTGAGAGAATCAATAAAAATAGAATGATAAAGCACAAAAATAATAGAGAAATCCTGCAAAGTTTCTGTAAAAATAAATGTCTTTTCTAACCTGTTAGAATTATTCGAAAGAGTTAATGAAGTAGTGGATAAAGCAGAACTGGAGGATATGATTTATGTTGTCTTTCAGAAAACCTATGATAAAGTTCCGCACAAGAGATTCTTAGAAAAGCCTGGTAACTACAGAATAAGAAGTAGCATCCTGTGATGGGTTAAAAAATGGGTTAGAGATGGGAAACAAAAATAAGAATACCTAGAACTTTCCATTATCAAAGCACTTTATAGGCATTATTTAATTATCTTAACTTCCTTATTAGATAGGTTCATTTAGCCTGAGGTTAAGTGACTTACTTATAGCCACAAAGAGAATCCATGTCAGAATGAGGATTTTAGTTCAGGAGCTCATGGGTTCCAGTGTTGTGTTCAGACCACTATACCACATGCTTTTTTATCAGAAATGCAAAAGAATAAATGCCAATTCATAGCAGAGAAAGAGAGGTTAACCCTGAAATGCCCAAGTGATCAATATTAATATTTGAAATGGTTCTTTCCAGCCTATTTATTAACAACCTCGAAAAAGTTCTGAGTAGTAAGGCAGCAAAATTTGTTTCTCATACAATGGCTAAATTCCACTCTCTGATGTGTGCACAAAAATTCCATTGATTTAAATGGGAAGAGCCCGTAGTTATGTTAGTTGAACCTAGGAAGAATTGTGAGGCACTGCAGACCAACCTTACAAACCAAGACAAAAGGGCAACAAAAACACAGACAAGCACTAAGTGGTACACATTGGAAAAAAAACAATTTCAACTACCCAACCAGTTATTCTGACTGGTTGTTGATTACTGCAAGAAAAAAAATTAGGCATCATTCTGGAGAACTCAGTGAACATTTCTTTTCAATGTGCCATAGTAGTTTAAAAAAACTAAAAACAACCAACAAATGAGATGTCAGAATACATTAAGAGGAGAAAAGAGAATAATATTAACAATATTATGGCATTATATGAAGTGAAGGTACTTTTCATCTGGAACACAGTGTTAAATTTTAATCATTTAAACTTAGGAAAGACATAGCAGAAACAGAAAACATCCAGCAAAGGGCACTGAATATGATTAAAGATACAACGGAAGGAGATTGATATAAGAATAAAATTAAATGAGTAAAACACCACAGGGTTAGATTGACATAAGATGCTTTGCATCAATCTAGCTGTGGAAATGTCTTCACTTAAATTTGGCTCTCGCCGACATAAGTGCCTCTCTCTTCCGATTTAGTAACACCACTCCCTGAGCAGCAGAGAGTCATGGTTGATGTAATTAGGTCGATGCAGTGTCAGTATAGACATTGCATTGCTTATGTTGACTGTTACTGACTTTCAGGAGCCATCCCACAATGCCACACACTGACAATACAATCAATACAAGCGTTCCTAGTGAGGATGCGCACCACCTACCCAAGGAACCCAGTGTGCACACACAAGCGATTGAATAACTGTGGTGGCTGTATGTCGACATAAGTTGACATAATTTAGGGCTTGGCTACACTTGAGAGTTGCAGCGCTGGTGGAGGCTTTCCAGCGCTGCAACTTAGTAACTGTCCACACCTGCAAGGCACGTCCAGCGCTGCAACTCCCTGGCTGCAGCGCTGGCTGAACACCTGGTCTGCTTGGGGTATAACTAGTGCAGCGCTGGTGATGCAGCGCTGCTCGTCAGGTGTGGCCACACACCAGCACTGTTATTGGCCTCCAGGGTATTAGGAGATATCCCAGAATGCTTTTAACTGATTACTCTCTTTGTTTTGTTATGCAGCCTCTCTTTGTTTTTTTGTGTACTCGGGGCTCCGGGAGCTGCTTATCTAAAAAAACAAACACAGCTCCTGTTTGCTGTGATCAATCTGTAACTGACTGTGAACAATCAAATGAGATAACCCCTGTGAATGAGGCAGGCAGGGGGATGAGTGTTTGCTTGAGGATAGAAACAGCAGGGGCAGGGGGGAGAATGGGAGTCCGTTGGAGCAGCTGCTTATCTGGTCTGCAGGCTGTTTGCAGTTAAGAGTAAGGGGTCGGGAAAATTTTCTGATTTTGCAAGGCAGGGAGCTGATACACAGTGTCGGCTCCAAAAATCCACTCTCTCTCCCCCGCTCCCTGTCACACTACACCCCACTCCCCTCTTTTGAAAAGCATGTTGCTGCCACTTGAACGCTGGGATAGCTGCCCATAATGCATCACTCCCAACAGCGCTGCAAATGCTGCAAATGCTGCCACACTGCAGCGCTGGTAGCTGTGAGTGTGGCCACACACCAGCGCTTTCCCTAGACAGCTGTACGACCAGTGCTGTAACTCCCAGCGCTGCAACTCTCAAGTGTAGCCAAGCCCTTATAGTGTAGACATGGCTTTAGAAAGAAGAGGAGGACGTGTGTTAGAGGTCTATAAGATTATGGATAGAACAGAAAAAGTTACTCTGGTGCTCCTACCTATCCTGTTCCATTACATACATACACAAAAGCAGGGAAACACACTTAAGTGGATATAAGGCAATACTTTTTTTTCATTATAATGTATAGTGAACCTGTGGAATTAACTGCTGCAGGATATTACTGAGGCAGAAAACTCTGGGGCAACAATTGCTGATCTTCTGTGCAAGAAGGGGAGTAAATAAAATAAAATAAAATAGAGGTAGAAAGGCCATAAAGCCAACAAAAGGAGGAAGATCTGCTCTTTGGCATGTTCCCCCAGTTCCACTAAAATCTACAGATGTTCCTTCACACAATCATCGCATGGCTGCGGGGTGTCCAGGTTTGGTGAGGGGAACATATCAGGTTGAGAGAGGGAAAGCTGAGGAACAACTATTCTATGCAATGTTGTTTCATCAAAACTTGGTGGATTTTCAGGCAAAACTCCAAGTAGGAGGTAATTGCTGCTATAGGTATCATTAACTCCCACTCTGCCTTCTAAACTCCACTCTCAGAAGTAATGGGTTAGGGCATAAAAAGAGGCAAGTGGAGCCAATGGTCAAGGTTGAAGCGGGATACCCCTGGCAACCCTAAGGCCAGTGAAGGTTTGAAGTCTATTTGCCAGCTTCTTCCATGAGAATGCAAACTACTTTCCCCTGAGGGAAGAATGCAGTGCAAACTCCATGAGGTTCTCCTCGGGAAATTTTTCAGCAGTTTTTCTTCCCCCGTGTTTTTTCCTGCGAGACAGCCGTATTTAGTCCTTACTTAGCTTTACAAAACTATTAGACATGTATTTGATTAAATATAGCATCTGCAGCTACACTAGCTGGAATACAAATTATAAGGGCTATCAATCCTCATACTTCAGGGCATAAGCTGATCACCAGCTGGGGTTGCAAAGAAATTTCCCTCTGTGGTATAGTATTGCAATTAGGTGCATTATGGGGGGTTTATGCCTTCCTTTGAAGCCTCAGGCATTGGCCACTATCAGAGACAGAAAGATACTAGACTAGATGGACCATTGGTCTTTTCCAGTATGGCAATTCCTTTGTTCCTAGATTTGGATGTTTCTGTTGTGGAGCTGCACTAGTTTGTCATAATGTCAAAATCAAGCATTATTTATAGTTCTGAAAATGGAGGAATATTCATGTATCATTATGTTGGCAATAATGCAGTGTAATACACTACAGACAAAACCAATGTCTGCTGCAGAGTATAAGGAAGTTAGCTGACAGCTTCGAGCACAAGGCAGTTTCTGTTTTCACTTACTCTCAAGAACTCCTTGTGCCCGAATGTCAACACTCTTGAGAATAATAAAGTAATTATAATCTTATTTTACTATATTCTGACACTAAATTTGATCCACTAATGTCTGCATAGCTCAAACAAAGCCAAAAGCTTCGACAGTTTAACTGTGAAACACTGATATTTCTTCATGATCTCAAATTTAAAGTTAATCTGAAGAGGGCATGATGGTCATTGTTAACATTTTTTAAATAGAATTTCCTTTTGTATCACTTTAGTACCAACAGCTTTTTGATGGGATTCAAAAAATCCAATAGCTGCTTTACTCCTGTCATTTTTTCTAAAGCAAATCTCTAAGATGATTGCAAGACTACATTAAAGGCTTGCATTTTGAAGTTAGTCAGTTGTCAAAGTGATTTTGAGGATTGGCAGTCACATTTAAGACAAATATAGAGATTTGAAAGAAGTGCTTGCCAGCGAGCCCATATTTTGTGCAAGTGCTTTAGTTTTGAAATGCATCCAGTTCAAGGGTTAAATGAAAGCAAAAGCAATCACTTCAACCATGTTTTTGAAGAAAATAAAACAGCTTGATGTAAGCTAAATGAAGGGGGCCTGTGACTTAAAAGGAATGGACAGATAGAGAAAAAGGTCAGAAGATTAAATTTTTCCTAAGGGAAAAGTCATTCTTTGGAATCATTAACCTCCTTCTAGGTCACTACTGAAAAAACAGCAGGAAATACTACTGCTCCTAGAAAGATGGGTGCATCATACACCACCCATTGACCTGGCAACTGTATGGCAGACATAATTGTGTTCACAAATTCTCCTTCAGGCATGCTTGATTTTAGTATCCCTGTTTTAAAGCAATATGATCTTTTAGTTGAGCTGTGAAGTATATCCATAATGGCAATATACTGGGGAGTTGTAAAAAGTGGTATAATTAATTTAAATTCCCTTTGTTTTAAAATTTAGAATTGTTAGCTTATAGGTATAAAGTTTGTTAGGGACACATCTTCTCCATAACTGCCTTTCCTTTACATTTTAAAAAAGTAATAACAATTGTACTGGATTTTTGTAACCCTTGTTACTTTGTCCCGATGCTTGAGCCAACAGTATATTTCAATGTAACATATTTTTGGATTACTAAGGAATGTACAAAAATATATTTGTAAATCTTATTTTATAATACCTCAATCCTGCTCTCACTGAGATCAATGGGATCGTTGACATTCCTTCAATGGGAGGAGGGGTGGGCCCTAATGTATAAAATACAAGCTTTAATAAGGAATCCGGAAAACGTATTCAGTAGCCTGATCCTACTAACCTTTGCTTGCATCATTCTACCTTATTTACATGAGTAGTCTTATTGGCTTCCATGGGGTTACTCCTGTGAGTAATGGTTTGCAGAATCAAGATCCAGATAAATTAAACAATTAAAGAAATAGGCCCCAGTTAATTCATATCACACAATACCATAAATAATCACTCGCAGTTTTATAAAAAGTATCATCTCTTCCTTCCACACTCCCAACAAAATAAACAACAAATGTAGATTTGAGTTCACACTTTGTTTCATTTAGGTCCCAATCCTGCAATGAGATACAGTATATGCACCTGTGCTGAGCCCTGACATCATTCACCTGCCTGCATCTGTTGCAGGGTCAGGGTCTTAATTTTAAGCTCTTTTATTAAAAAGTACTCTCACATTGGTCACAAAATCGTTTTGTCACTTTGTTCATCAAAAATAATAAAAAATGCAAAGTAAGAGAACTCAGAGATGAAAATAAGACTTTGAAAACTCAAAAGCACTCAAGATGCAGAAGTATAAAACATGAGAAAATTAGGACATCTATTAAAAGTATCAAATTGAATAACTACTGACTATAGGTGGAGCAACAGATTGTCTTGTTCTGGTGTCTTCTTATTTCGAGCGCTACATGGATAGAGTTAACACAATTAATTTGCTGAATTTGTAGAGAAAGCAAAGAATCCTGTGGCACCTTATAGACTAACAGACGTTTTGCAGCATGAGCTTTCGTGGGTGAATGCCCTCTTCGTCGGATGCTTTTACAGAACCAGACTAACACAGCTACCTCTCTGATACTTGTAGAGAAAGGTGTCTTGGTTAAATTTTACTTCTGGTTCTATACATTCTTTTAGTAACTAATTTTAAAATGCAGGCAAGAACTTTTAAGATTTTAGAAGACAACGAAGCAATCACATGAACCTCAGAGAATAAAGATAAACTGAAGTGGTTAAGAGACAGAAAAACAAAGTGCAATTTGTGGAAACAAACACTATTCACAAAGGCTAGGTGAGGACTGGATCCTGCTGACCTCACATTCCTCAAAAGTAATTACATTTGTTTACCCATGTTCACACAATGATTGAATAACCAATAAACCAGAATCTCCAACTGGATGTAAGTAACCGATTATATAATGTAAATTGGGTAGACAGGTAATAATTTCCTGATATCTGTATGGCAAAAAAAGAATTGTATGCCTCACTTGTTTTCTAGCCAAAATGTATTTCTGAAGCAGGAAATCAAAAACACATCACACAAACCTTACAATTAGATTAAACACATTAAATGTGCTAATATTAGTAACTGTCAAGAGGCTGTCAGACTCAGGGAACTGGAGCCACGGACATCAGTTCTCTCCTTCCTCCCTCATCCAAAGGTACTGTGTCTATGATGCTTTGCTAAGAAATAGTGAATAAATATTCCATTGTTGTTATGATTGCTTAGAGAGCTCCCCCAAATCTGCACAAAATTTGCTCAAAAAATGGGGTAGCCAGCAAATGCTGCAGGAGAGAGCTCAAGTGAGAAGCACAATGCAAGATTTTAATAGGATATAGTGCAGAACATAGCTGGAAAGGGAGCCCAAATAAATTGCTAACATATTCTTTCTCTCATCTTCTTTCTTTAAATTTATAACTCTTGTCCCTTTATTTTTTATATCTTAATTTAATTTTCTCTTTTCTCCAATGATATAGTGTATGCAATAATCAAAAAAATAAAAAAGTGCCCAGCTGTTAAAAATCTTTCATGCTTCAGTTTTCCATGTCTTCCTCTGTACTCTGCCCACAGGTCTTCTGAAATGCTGAAGTTTCACAAGTTTACATGCCTGCTTTCCTGCCTCTTTTTCTCAGGGTTGTGTTTCTTTTCTGTCAACCCCCATTCTTTAATATACATCTCTACCATCATTGAGGAAAATGTTGGCAAAACCTTTCTTTTTTATTCATTTCTGCAGCTGGGCTTTTTCTTTTAAATCATCTTAATTACTGTCATCAGTTTCAATCCCAAAGTTCTCACTTTTGCAAGACAATGAAGCATTCTCCCACATGTAAAATGCTCTATAACAGAAATGCACAGTTGCCACATTTACGTTTACTGTTTTTTTTCCAATCTGTCCCTCAAAAGAGCTCTCCAAATCCAAAGTATTTCAGTTGAATTAAAGATATCTCTATGTTTCTGCACAGATTTCTAGCCTTCAGAAATTAGCAGGTATGTCCAAAAATATGCAACTGCATCAGCCCAAAGTATCAAGGCATCGCCTGTAAAATCCAGTTATTGCACATGTGCATTCAACACGCATCCACACACACAAAAAACACATCAAGTTAGTTTTTCGTACAGACTTGTCCCTTTCCAAGAGACAAACTGTGGAAGATGAAATTTTTTGAGGGACTCTCAGTGAGGATTCCCTTCCTGAGATTCTCTGCCACCATGGCAGGGGGAAGAGGAGAATCGGGTTTGGCTCACAGCAGGAAAGGTCCTGGGGCCTGCCCAGAAACCAGGCAGATCCATAGAATGACATGACCCCTCTCCCTAAGGAGCTCAGCTCCACTGTTCCCTAGGGCAAGGTTCCATGGAAAAGCCTAGGTCTGTATTCATATTTTTCTGAGTAATTTCTATGGGGCTGGAAAGGTGTGTTCTCCCTTGCTCTGTCCCTGGCCTAATCACTTTCCCTCCCAGGTGATCCCAGCTACAACCGCACACTTTTGTGTACCCTGAATGACACAGATAGTCTTCTGTAGGGCCTCCAGAAGTTCTTGAGCCCTCCTCTGGATAGCGCTGTATGCTCCCTGTATGGAGGATCCCCTCCATATGTGGATTTGGGGGATATGATCTAGCACATTTTTATTTTGATTATTCAAGAGGCACACAGATACCACAGTGATGGGGTCATATAAATAAATATCATACACAAAAAACAGAAGAAAATGATTAAGATTCAGAGTCAAGTACTCAAAAGTTAGGAAATGTCAACATTAAGATTACCGTGAGGCCTTAATTCATCCCACTTATATCATAATGAATATGCACAATCTTTAATTACATGGTCAGTACTGTATTTTCCAGAGGGCCCCGCCTCATTCAGTACACAGAATGGACAGTGCCTTCCAGATGAGCTGCTATACCACATTTCATTTTATCCCCATTGTATTTCTGGCCCCAGGCCTTATTTACTGCACACTATTCAAACCCTGCTCTGAAGGCACAATTTTCTGTGGTACTCTCTGTATTTTCACAATGCCCCTGCTAGGTGAGGGGATGGCATTGTCCCTATTTTACAGATGGGGAACTGAGGCACATAGAAGTTAAAGTCAAAAGTATCCATTAGCACCTGATTTTTCAGAGTACTTCACATTTTATAGAGTTTTATATATTAAAGCACAGGTCTCACTGACTTCAGTTGCAGTTGTTTGCTCAGCACTCCTGAAAATCCGACACGTGGGTCTTAAGTTGGGCACCCAGAAAATAAGGAATGCATAATTAGTGACCACCTGTGAAAAGCTTGGGTTAAGTGACTGGCTCAGAACCACACTGGAATTCTATAGCAGAGGCAGGGATAAATTCCAGTTCTCCAGAGTAACATTCAACTGCCTTTATCATGAGACCCTCCTTTCTCTTCCTGCATTTCCCTGCCTCATTCATTATACACTTTCCAACTTCTGCAACAATCAAGCAAGAGTCCTATAAACAATGCCTCCACAACTCCGATTCATCCCCAGAGAAGGCCCATCCTGTGTACTAAATGAGGTTAGAGTCCTGTGTAAAAAATAGTATGTGATCATGTAATTACAGATTGTATCATAGTGCACACAGAAAAGTGGGCTGAATTAGTTGCACAAGCAACCTTAATTCTGGCATTTCCTAACTTTTGAGTGCTTGACTTTGCAACTTTAACATTCTTTCAACATTGTTTTGTGTATAATTTCCTAAAAAAACAAAGTGAAGCAACAGAAATTCTACCATGTGACATCATATTGCCAACCACCTGGCTCATCAGCTGTAACCTGTAGATCCACAACACAGACCTCTCCTACTTCAGCTAACTAACTGATAACAGCAGAAAGATGTCATCCTCTAAGTAAATAAATACTTTAGGAGGGATGAGACATACACTTTGCCGACAGCCTTCACACATTGGCTGTCAAAAGAGGAATAGTGAGATTCCAGAATCTTGGTTTTTATTTCAGGTTCTGGAAAGGAGTATTCTTAATGATCACAGAGGTCTTTCTGCACCTGTTTCCCACAAGCCTGAGCCCTCTGCCCTATCTGCTTCAGCCTGTCCCCATGCCACTCCTATCTCCCCTGAGCCCCAGCTCCTCATCCCAATCTTTCTCCAGCTCCCTGGATCAAAAATCCCTGTCCCAGTCTCCTCCTCTAGCTAGTTCTAGTTGCTTGCTCTGGGCTTCCCATCCAACTTGCAGTCTTTCACAACCCCATCTCCCAATCCTCACCCCCAGGCTCAGAACCCCAGTCCCTCCTCCTAATTCCTTGCCCAGCTAGTCTCAGTCTTCCAACCCAGGGTCCTTTATCCCAGTCCCAGTTTTCTTGCCCAGCCAGTCCTCATGTCAGCCTCTAGGTCTCCCCCACTCAGTCCAGTCTCCCTCCTCTGGTCTCTTCATCCAAGTTTAGTCTTTTGCCCTCACTCTGCTACTGTTCTCCGTGTCCTTGCTCTCAATTAAATGGTTGCAAGAATACTTTTAATGGGAGCAAAATAACATTTCCTTTGATTTAGAGCTTGTAAATAGATAAACCACTTTTGCCAGAAAAAAAAATCAACCTGAAACAAACACTGGGCATGTGAAATTTCAACTCAAACAGTTAAAATTTGGCCAAGTTATAAGCAACTGAGAACAGGGTTTTATAATGGGAAATGTCAGGCAACCTGAAGTATAGGTGGCAGTTCCAATTCCGTCTAAAACATAGATTAGATTAGATGCCTGATTCTGCTCCCATTGAAGTCTGGAATTAAACCCATTGAATTAAACTGGAGTAGGAGGAAGCCCATATTTTTGTCAAGCTGATGGTTTTCCTATCTTTTAAAAAAAAATCTAACACTATTTATCATGAAAATTTGTCTAATTATTGATACTGGTAAGCAACGCATAAATAGTTTGCTGACAATATAGAATTGATGATATCTGATTATGGCAGCTGATTTTATACGTATCTTATAAAAGAAGAGCTTAGAAATAAATATTGAAAATTATAATTTAAAAAATGAGTCAGCGACAGAGGAAGTAAGACAAAGGCAAAAAAAAACCTCTCAGAGCAAAATGTTTTATTTCCATTTATTTCCAATGCTTTGCAGATGTGTGGGGCAAGTAGGAGGCTAATATATCTCACTTTAGCAGTACTAATTGTTTGCATTATCACAATAATCAAATGCAACCATATTAATCTCTGTGGTTATTAACTTGATTTTTACACATTAAGATTTAGATTTAATCCCCCAGGACCATCTATTAATGCTTTTAAAGTTGAAGGTTTCAACAGTTTTAAGTTTTTTCCCCCTCTTTTAGCTGCAGGCAGTAAAATTTGAACGTGTGTGGAGTTTTGTATTTTGCATTCCTGTGGGATTTTCAGAGACACTGCTGTCAAGGACCATGAATCATGTTAATACATAGCAACCTCTACAGCTATTAAAATGTCTGCAATAATGTGATTATTTTAAAACGGAAAAACTAATATCACATGTATTACTTAAAGATCAACCTTTTTTTAAAGTCCTTGGAAAGGACTGCATTTGGAAAAAAAATGTTTGTAGGAGCAGCTGAAATGTGAAATGTCTAAACTACTCAGAGGAGAAATTTCAGTTCCTTTTACAAGACTCAACCTTACTGTGATTATAGTCAATGAAGCATAAAAATGGCCAAAAAAAAATCAAGATCAATAAGCATGAAATGCTATTTTATTTTTGTTTAGGCAAGTTGTAGTGATACTGACCTACCAGCACAATATCCAGTTTAATGCTTTCATGGTCACAAAATGATGATATCCAAGCAGAAAACTGGACATGGGCATGTTTTGATGAGCTGTCAGTGTGGAGTTTAGAGCTAGTACTGTACAGTGCCACAGACTGGTTAAAAGCTAAATTTTCAGGCTAAACTTACTGAGTACATCAATTACATGTTATATAAACAAGAAAACATAGTTAGGTGACCGCTACTAAGGGAAAGTAGAGAGCTTGTCTGTAAGATTTGGTCTTTAAATATTAACTCAGAAGGCAGTAACAGTAAAATACTGCCCTAAGGGAGGGAGAGGGAAGCTTCTCTAATTGGGCATATTAGGGAGACTAGGTGGGCGAGGTACCATCTTTTACTGGACCATCTTCCACTGGTGAAAGAGACAAGCTTTCAAACTGCACAGAGTTCTTCCCAATTAAGCATAGTGACTTAGTTGATGGGCCTACTGCTATTAGTGGCATCATGCCTCCAGAAAACAGCAATGAATCCAGAATGCCATGCTAAATAGCTTCATAAGATAATACTGACCCAGTCAGTGCTATCTATATTGGTTATTCTTGCGATAAGTAGTTGGTACTTGGCTGGGCATTCAGTGGCCATGTCATAGCAGCACAGCTGCAAGAGGATGGGAAAGTATGGGAACCAGTGCAGTGTTTCTCCTTGTATTGTCTTTGCCTCTGAAAAGTATTCCAAGATCTCAGTTGATCCCTGAGTTTAGGGTTCTGCACCTCATTTATATTCCATAGATGGTAGAGACAGGCCCCTCCCACAATCTTGATTTAAAAGAAGGTATGGGTAGGAAGTCATGGAATTTCCTGTCCCCTTGATCACAATTTATAAGGTGATTCAGAAAGATACTACACTAGTGTAAGAATTTATTCTACTTAATTGAGACGTGCTGAATCGGGATTGTCTCCCTGGAAACTGATTTAGCCTAATGAGAATTAAATAAGAAAGCTGCTTAATCAGTACAATATTAGCATCAATTCATCTTAATAGGTAGCAGTTTAGCTAGTGCCAAGTAGTTAAGTGGTATAAGTGTTAAATGGGTTTGAAATGCTAAGCTCTGGTCTTTCAATACACAAGGTGACAAATATTATGTAATATATTTGACTGGGTACTCAGAAGAACTGTGTCAAGGGAGGCTGGGGATTCCAGTCCACAATCAAGGGAAGGTGGGTTTCAGTGGCTTCAGTCAAGGGTATTAGCATTCAACCAAAAATTTTAGTCTATGGTGTTAAGAAGCTCCGTTAGCATTTATAAAAATTATGCTTTTTTTTTTCGTAAAACTAATGCATGAATGAAACATTACTGTTGAGAAATCAAACAATCAGAAAAACAAAGTAAAGGTCAAAATCTCAAATATGCACACTTCAGTCACCTTCTGCATAATTATATCTTAAAATATGATAGAATCATAGAATTGTAGGACTGGAAGGGACCTCGAGAGGTCATCTAGTCCAGTCCCCTGCACTCATGGCAGGACTAAGTATTATCTAGACCAGGGGTGGGCAAACTATGGCCTGCGGGCTGGATCGGGCCCGCGAGCAGTTTTAAGCTGGCCCCTGAGCCACACCAAGCAGCTTGGCCCCACTCCGGCCAGGGTGCTGGGTCGGGGCTGCACCATATGGCTCGGCCCTGCTCCGGTGCTCCAGCCGGGGTGCTGCGTCGGGGGCCACACCCCTTAGCTTCTCCCCACACCCCAACCCCCTCCCACCCTCCAGATCCCTCGATCCAAGCCCAGAGCACCCTCCTGCACCCCAACCTGTCATCCCCAGCTCCACCCCAGCGCCCACACCCCCAGCCAGAACTAGAACCCAAACCCCTTCCTGCATACCTGCCCCAGCTCTGATCCCCGCTCCCGCCCTCCAAACCCCTCAGTCCCAGCCCAGAGCACCCTCCTACACCCCAAACTCCTCATCCCTAGCCCCACCCCAGAGCCCACTCCCTCTCCCGCACCACAACCCCCAATTTTGTGAGCATTCATGGCCCTCCATACAATTTCTATTCCCCGATGTGGTCTCGGGCCAAAAAGTTTGCCTACCCCTGATCTAAACCATCCCTGACAGGTGTTTATCTAACCTGCTTTTAAAAATTTCTAATAATGGAGATTCCACAACTTCCCTGGGCAATTTATTCCAAATCTTAACCACCCTGACAGGAAGTTTTTCCTAATGTCCTAACTTCCTAACTTCTTGCCTAGACTCAGAGGTTAAGGAGAAAAATGTTCTCCCTCTTCCTTGTAACAACCTTTCATGTATTTGAAGACTGTTATGGTCCCCCTCAGTCTTCTCTTCTCCAGACTAAACAAACCCAGTTTTTTCAATCTTTTCTCATAGGTCATGTTCTCTAGACCGTTAATCATTGTTGTTGCTTTTATCTGGACTTTCTCTAGTTTGTCCACATCTTTCCTGAAATTCGGCACCCAGAACTAGACACAATACTCCAGTTGAGGCTTAATCAGTGTGGAGTAGAGCAGAAGAATTACTTCTTATGTCTTGCTTACAACACTTGTGCTAATACATCCCATGTTTGCTTTATTTTTATTTTTTTGCAACAGTGTTGCAAAAAAAGCAAACAATTGTTGACTCATATTTAGCATGTGATCCACTATGACCCCCAGATCCCTCTCTGCACTAGTCCTTCCTAGGCAATTATTTCCCATTTTTTGTGTGTGCAACTGATTGTTCCTTCCTAAGTGGAGTACTTTGCATTTGTCCTTATTGAATTTCTGATCATTTCTCCAATTTGTCCAGATCATTTTGAATTTTAATCTTATCCTCCAAAGCACTTGCAACCCCTTCCAGCTTGGTATCATCTACAAATTTTATAAGTGTACTCTCTATGCCATTATCTAAATCATCGATGAAGATATTGAACAGAACCAGCCTCAGAATGGATCCCTGCAGGGATCACTTGGAAAACTATTCTCTCGGAATGGTTTTCCAACCAGTTATACACCCACCTTATAGTAGCTCCATCTAGGTTGTATTTCCCTTGTTTGTTTATGAGAAGGTAATGCGAGACAGTATCAAAAGCTTTACTAAAGTCAAGATATGGTATATCTACTGCTTCCTCCCATCCACAAGGCTTGTTACCCTGTCAAAGGAAGCTATTAGGTTTGTGTGATATGATTTGTTCTTGACAAATCCATGCTGACTATTACTTATCATCTTATTATCTTCTTGGTGTCTGCAAATTGATTGCTTAATTATTTGCTCCATTGTGTTTCTGGGTACTGAAGTTAGCTGACTAGTCTGTAATTCCCCGGGTTGTCCTTATTCCCCTTTTTATAGATTGGCACTATATTTGCCCCTTTTCCAGTCCTCTGGAATCTCATCCATCTTCCATGACTTTTTGAAGGTAATCACTAATAGCTCAGGTATCTCCTCAGTCAGCTCCTTGATGTATTTAATCAGACCCTGGTGACTTGAAGACATCTAACTTGTCTAAGTCATTTTTAACTTGTTCTTTCCCTATTTTAGCCTCTGATCCTACCTCATTTTCTGTGGCATTTGCTATGTCCAGTTGCTACTAAACTTTTCTGGTGAAAACTGAAACAAAAAAGTCATTTAGCACTTCTGCCATTTCCACATTTTCTGCTATTGTTCCCTTCATCCCCACTGAGTAACGGGTCTACCCTGTCCTTGGACTTCCTCTTGCTTCTAATTTATTTGTAGAATGTTTTCTTGTTACCCTTTATGTCTCTAACTAGCTTAATCTCGTTTTGAGCTTTGGCCTTTCTAATTTTGTCCCTCTATATTTGTGTTATTTGTTTATATATTATCATCCTTTGTAATTTGACATAGATTCGATTTTTTGTAGGATTCTTTTTTGAGTTTCAGATGATTGAAGATCTCTTGGTTAAGCCAGGGTAGTCTTTTTATATATGCTCTTTCTTCATGTAATAATATTAAAAATGGTTGTCAGTTAATACAACAAACAAAAATATAAGCAAAGCTGCTAGCATTGCTTAGACTAGAGCTAAGATCGGCTATTTCCCATTATAAGGCCTTGTTTTCAGTTGTTTATAAATTAGCCAAACTCTAACCATTCAGGCTGAAATTTTTCATGCTGGGTATCTGCCTCAGGCTGAAAGCTTTTAGAAAGTTGAAGCAAAAATATTTCAGCTATTTCCAAGAATGAGATTAGAAGGGAAAATACAGTATTTTGCCCATGTTTAAAACCTTTGTACAACCTTTATTGAGAAGTTCTAGCACGCTCATGCTTTGGAGCATGGATTTGAAATTTGACAGTGGGGTTGCCTTAGTGACCGGGATGTGCCTTTTGCTATTCTTGTGAAAAACACCCAAATTTGGCTAAGTTATAAGCCTTTAGAAAAGTTTGCACATGCTCAGTAGAGACATATTAGAGTTTGGCAGACAAATTCTCTGAAGAGTCTGTCTGCACTTAACATGTTCTAGCCTGGGGCTCCAGGAGCAGTGCAGGACTTTCCCTGCAATTGCTGCTCCTGTCTGCTGTAGTGCAGGATACTGTGCTCTAAATGTTCCCTCTGCTGGCAACTGTGGAAAAATAAGATGTGATCGTGTACGTAAGGCTGTATCATAATGCATACTCTCAAGGGCCAAATTAAAATTGCCCAGGCAACCTTAATTCTGGCACTTTATAATTTATCAACATGCAGAGGAGTTGGTGGCCCCTTGTGGTCTCTGTCTCTGCCCAGCCCTGCCCCCTATTCTCCCACATCCAGGCCCTTTTCTTTACAGAGACTCCACACACATCCAATCACCATCCTTATAGTGCATCGCAGTTTACTCAGACAATAAATTCTAAACAAAATCTGTTCCAAGGCACGGCTCTGACTTTCCAAGGCACGGCTCTGACTGTTCCAAGCCTGGGTTTAACTTGCAGCTGTTCTGAGCCGACTGCCCCATAGATGTCCCAGAATCAGCTCCCCCAAACAACTGCTTCAGTTCTCTAATAAAGAGACTAATAAAGAGCTGCTTGCAGTTCCCTCCCCATGCCAGGTGTCTCTGGTTAGCCAGCCTGCTCCAAGCTTCAAGTGTCCTGCAGGCAGCTCGCTCATTCTTTCTTACTCCCTTTGCTCCCTCACATATTTGCCTCCCACACACACACTCCACCCTCGAGTGGGCCTGTCAGGTCACTTACTCTGTGGCTCACCAGCCTCATGTCTCCTGGACAGACAGTCTGCAGTCTGACCATGGAACATCTGTGACAGCATCACTCCCAGGTGTCTGCATATAAAATAAATTCTTGTGAAAAACTGGGGCTATGGGGAGACCAAGTTACTTGTCACTGGTCTGTTTTCTTAATGAGATTGGTAAGGAGAGCCACTAGAGAGGCAAACTCGGGCACAATTCACTTATAATACCCTGCGAGCCCAAGAAATACCCAAACTTGCTTTTTTTGTGTTCTCAATGAGTGTGCTGGCTAGGGCTTCCACTTTACTGAGCAAGCGTTGCACTTTACCATTCCCCACCAGATACCCAGTCTCCTGCTTCCCTGATGTACATTTCTTTGAATTTGCAGTTAAATTGGTGTCTTATGGGCCTGAAGGACTGCGGCTACATCACTGAGGTGAGTTGGCCAATCCTGACCATAGATTACCACATCATCCAGGTAGGCTGCCGCGTAGGGTTGATGTGGCTGCCTCATCTGGTCCATCAGTCTTTGAAAGGTGGTCGGGACACCAGACAAACTAAAGGGCATATTAACAGATCAAAAAATGCCTATATGGGTTGAGAAGGCTATTTTAGCATAGGAATCAGGGGACAGTGGGATCTGCCAATAGCCCTTAGTTAAGCCTAATGTCAAGCCTGGTCAAGCTGATTGAGAAGGTCATTAACTCAAGGTTATAACATTATTAGTCCAGGAAGAAACCCACAAAACCTGACAAGGAGTTCTTTCACAAACACCCCATTAGTACGTTGCAAGTATGCCCCCTTTCAGCCAACAAAACTGCTTGTGTTGTATGAGCCCCTTTTGACCTCACCCACTGTGGTCAGTCCCAGTATGTGTTTTGAATCAACATACCTGTGTGATGAATCAGTGGGAGTGACAAGCCACTGGACCCACCTCCACTCCCCACTCCACTCCTCTATGACGTCGTACTTTCCCACTGCATTTAATGCTAGTCCTCAGACTTCTGCTTTTAAATCCTCTCTTCTCTATGTCAGGCTCACTTTCAAAATACGAAAAAGCAAAGCCTAACTGGAGGTAGCCGTACTAATGACTGGTATTCATAGTTCCAACATGCAAACCTTTCATACCAAGTGTAGTTCCTCTCACACAGCTATTTGGGGGAGATGGTAGCACTAGAACTGCAGTTTTTCCCAGTAGCATAAGACACAGCTTTTAGACAACAGATTGCTCTTTTGTACCCAAACTCTATTTAACAGAGGGATTTAAAGGGTGTTCTCGAATTTCTCGTGAAAGCTGATGGGGGTATAATTCATTGTACAAGTAGTATCTGACCTGCATGAATTCCATGGGTGCCTGTTCGCATTCAGCAACTCATTTGAGTTGTTTTTCACTCCTGCTGCTTCTGTTCCCAACTCATGTGTTATCTCCTCCCTATCCTCCTATGTCTCTGCTACTTCTTTGGCCAGTGCCATCTCCAGAGTACGTTCATGAACATTACTTAAACCAGGCCTTTTATACTGAAGCCCCATATATTCCCAAACATAGGAGACAGAGCAGAAAATCTGGGAACATGACTAGCATTTTAGGATAGACTTCTTTGTCACCAACAAAGGAGCCAACATGATTCAAGAAATTCATGAATGGTACTATGGTCACACCTGTTGTTTTGGTCATTGGTGTTATGTAGAACCCTGGTGCTGTAAGAGATTCTGTTGCCACTATAGGCAGAATTTGGGAACATTTTCACTGATTGGTGAACTTAACTTTGGCATAACTCACTTGCAGGTTTAAACTAGTGTAACTGATGAATTCTTTGTAACTTGAAGTCTTTAAACCATGATTGAGGACTTCAGTAACTCAGTCAGAGGTTATGGGTCTATTACAGGACTCCGTGAGGTTCTGTGGCCTGCAGTGTGCAGGAGGTCAGACTAGATGATCACAATGGTCCCTTCTGACCTTAAAGTCTATGAGGAGGAATATGTTCCTTGCATCCTGACACTTGCTCTCATTGCTTTGGAGGATGATTAGCTTGTGCCTCCCAGTCGTGGCCACACATGCTCCAGTAACTTAGGGGGAATAGGGGATCACTGATTTCCTGACATGCATGGAACCGCACAAAACTTGGCAGGTCGGGTAGAGGGAATAAATCTACCTCTCCCCCATTTACCTTAAAAGAAAAGAAGACCAAGTACACAACTGGCCTCCATTCCCTAGTCATAATGGCTAATGGCCACTTTCCACTGGCTTCCCAAGCAGACCTTCTGGCTGTTTTAAACTGTTTCCCCAACCCAAGCAGCTCAACCCCTGCACCAGATATCTAGCACAGAATGTTCAGCTGAATGGGAATTTTGTTAGGGAAAAGCAGCGTCTAGCAGCCACTGTGCAACAGCCAGCGATACACTGTTGGCACTATATAAATATGCCATAGACACACAACTGACTTGGCTCAGTTATACTGTATGATCACTGAGGTTCTACATGCTGAATAGAAAGTGTGCTAGAATCTTCACTCTGTCAATAGCCACTAGTGATGGACTATGTTCCGCCTATGTGCGTGTCCACAGATGTGATATACAGCTGACATTGGGTCAGTGAAATGATTCAGCATAAACAGTAAGTGTTCATATCCTATGTGAGACTTTACTGAGCTGTGATGCCGCAGGGGGTGGGCTGCAGGCCTGAGAATCATGTGAGATGTGTGTCACTGGGCAGCACTACATATCAGGTATTGGTGCCTTGGGAATCTGGCACGTCTCTCTCATAAATATGTAGGAGAGGACCTCAGATGACTGAGAAGGGTTTATCTATGCAGGAAGGGCCTTTGGCATCCAAATACAGGGCTGTCTACCTGGATTGGTGAGGAGGGGAAAACAACTGGAAGCAGAATCCTTACCTGGGCAACCAGACATTCAGTTTATGGTGGATTTTGCTGTGAGAGTTTTGTCAGTTACTGTATATTTAGTCAGTTTTTCTTGTAGTTAAACTAGCTTCTATGCATGCAAATAAATCCTAAGTACTAGAGTTGTCCCTGATCTATGCCTCCAGAACAGTTTTTTACTGGATTTCACTGGTCTCCTTGGTACTGAAGCAGCGGTATCCCCCTAATATAATAAACATTTAAATCTCCTTCTTCTGGCTCTTTAGCATTTTTGTTTCTAATTTGTTGGTAATTGCAATTTCCAGTACCCTACTCACTACAGTCGCCTGGGTTTGTCACAATGGCAAAAGCCTGTCTTGTGAAGGATGTGACTGTGACTACAGATAATCTGTCAGACACCTGCAATAGAAACACCTAAAAGCTTAGTTTTCTCCTTTCCTCCTCCTCTTTGCCTGGCCTTGTGATGCTTCTCATTCTACTGCCCATCATCATTCATTTTTTAACCTTTATTGCTTTATTTATAAGTTTTTTGGAATGCTCATATTTATACCCAACTACTAGGCTAACCAAATATGAATATAACCCACAATTGTATACGTACCACTTTGCCTATCTCTATGGGGGTCAGTAACACAATCTGGGAATCTAACAGATTCAACACAAATGATGAAATAAACAACCTATGAACCTCCTCCAACAGAATATGGGGTTTCATGCCTCTATGTGATTTTACATGAGTTTCATCTACCTCAGAGATGAAATGCAAAATCCCACACCCAGTATGCCACATTATATGGATTTGTGGCTCTCTCTGGGGGAATCTGGGTCTGAAATCTAATGATTGATCAGATATCAGATACACGGGGCGGGGAAGTTGTTGCTGACAATTAAAGTATGGATTAATATTCCTCATTTATTAAATAATCCAGGTAAAATCAGAACAAAACTAGTTTTCTACTAAAATTCAAATGCACTTTGGCTCTGTTTCCTGTAACTTTTTCTGAATGCTGTGTGGCAGGGAGCACGCAAGCTGCACATGGCTTATGCAAAGTGCGAAAGGAGGGTTGCAGTGCTTTGTGCCATTCTCGCTGAAGTGAAAGGCATGTTACAAGACACCTTTTTAGCTATGACATCGCCTTGCCAGCTGAGACGTGCCTTTTACTACATTGACCTGCTGCAGGCCACAAAATGCAGCAGCCCTTGTTACTTTTGGTTTTCAAGCTGACCTCTTGGTGACAGTTAATGTGCCTTACTGGAAGGTTCAGCAAAGGAGTTACATATTTTCCTTTAGCGTGGCAAATTACATTTCTTTGTTATGTTGTACACACTCACATAGACACTGGCCTCTCCCCACAGTGTGCATGGAGAAATACCTACCAAAGTACTAATCTTCCAATATTCACAATAGCCAGACAACTTAGGTCTGGAATTCTGGCTTACTTTGACTGTCCGTACCCAGGACATGGCCAGTCATGCCCAGTGGTTGGATTTGGAGTCCACCGTCAGGCCTTGGAGTCCAGGGTCAGAGCTGGAGTCAAAAGCCAGATGCCAGAGCCAAAGTCAGGAATCAAAACTGAGTATCAAGACCAGGTTATTTGGAGTGAGGCAAGGCTGCAGGAGAGGTAGGAGCAAGGATGGGAACACACAGACATGAGCAAATACTACTGAACTGCTGCTGCAGGGTTTAAGAGCCCGTCTGCTGACTCTTTTGACCAATCAGGATGTGTAGCCAATCAGGCAGCTTTTTGGTGGGGGGGAGGGATAGCTCAGTGGTTTGCATATTGGCCTCCTAAAGTCAGGGTTGTGAGTTCAATCCTTGAAGAGACCATTTAGGGAACTGGCGTAAACAAAAAAACTGTCTGGGGATTGGTCCTGCTCTGAGCAGAAGGTTGGACTAGATGACCTCCTGAGATCCCTTCTGACCCTGCTGTTCTATGATTACAGACCAGCTGGGCTTCTCAGGTTTCCTGGAGACTGGCTTTGCTGCAGACCCTGATTCCTGACAGTCAGCATACAAGCAAGTCAAAGGTGAGAAAAGCTGTTCCAGTTGGAGAGCAGCAGCAAGTCCCACTTGAGGTCCTTATCTGGGAGAAGAGTGAGGTGAACAGCTCTGCAAGCACAGACCTTCAAAGGTGTGCTCTTAATGAGCCTCATCCAAAGTCCATTGAAGTCAAGGAGACTTTAATGGGGTGCCACACAAGTGTATGGGCCTGCTTGGCTATATTCCCTTTGCAGGACTAGGGCCAAAATAAGAACATAACAGCCATACTGGGTCAGACCAAAGGTCCATCTAGCCCAGTATTCTGTCTTCTGACAGGGGCCAATGCCAGGTGCCCCAGAGGGAATGAACAGAACAGGTAATCATCAAGCAATCCATTCCCAGCTTCTGGCAAACAGAGGCTAGGGACACCATCCTGGCTAAATAAGGAAGAGATTTGTAGTTTTAACTTTAGTATTTTACCTTTACCAGCCTAGAGTCTCACAGTGGTCCCTTCTGGCTTTAGACTCTATGAATCTGTCCATTTTTGTTGGACTAGTTTGTTCTTTGGTGTGTAAAGGAGAGGAGAAAGCATACGGATGCTATCTATCAGTGTCATTTTCCCCTCTGCACAGTGCTCGCACACAATCTCAAATGCTATTTACCTTTATTTATTGGGAGGTGCCTGTAAATCTATACATGATACAATTTAGGGATTTTATACGACTGATGCATGTGTGTGACTCTAGTTCAAGCTAAGAGCTCTTCCTATGAGAAAGTAGACCCCTAACTACTCTGGTGATCATTTGAAGGTTTAAAATAATAGGATACTTTTAGTAGCAACGTTTAAAACTGAATTGTGTTTGATAGAAAAGAAACAGTAATATTTCATTAGTAGCCATAGTCTAGACAACAAATGAAAAGTCTGTTCCAGTAAGGTGGTTTAGATCCTCAATTCCCGCTGATTATCATGAGAATTAATGGCACTCCACACCTTCCAGCAAGTGCTTGGAAAACCACAGGGTTGGTCCCAAATACTTAAACAAGAAAGAAAGGGCTGGATACTCTGCAAGCAGCCAGCCCCTTTGTGCTGCTCAGGTGACACACAGGAACCAGATCCTGCCTGTAAATGGCCAGTGAAATATATCTCTTGTTGAGGGGAGCTACCCAATTATGTAAGCTTGGCAGAAGCAACTTCTGCGCCAGCTGCCGTCTACACCAGCGTAGAGGGCATGAAGTGGCGCTACTCCGATCTTCTATTGGCATAAGGGTGCCCTATCTGACTCTGGAGACAGGTTGATGCTGAATAAGAGAGCCAGGAATCAGGGAACCACATCCAGCTCCCGGACAGCCTCCACCTCCCCTGTGCTGAGCCAAGTCAAAACTCTATTTTGCATACACACATTAGCAGCACTCATTAGACAGCTTTCTTCCATTGGTAATACAGTACTTACCTTTATTACAATGTATCATAGTCACCCCTTATTGCCACAAGTTGTAGTATGCTTTTGAGAAAAGAAAATTATTTTGTATAAAAGGTAAATAAATATAAAGGGCAAAATCCAGCCCATTCCTATACAATTGCCTTACAAGAGCCAAGTCATCACACCCAAGTATCTAAAACACCTTATCTAAAGCCCAGCAAAGTCAATGTGAATCTTCTATTGATGTCCCATAGACTTCACTGGGCTTTGGATTAAGCCAAAAGCAACCACATGTGGAGGGAATTGCATCGTGGCTCACAAGAGTGCACTAACAGATAAGCCCCGCTAATGAGACAGGACACATACCACTGCAACCAGAAGCATGATTCAGGGAAAAGGGATGTGCTGGTCGAAAATCCAACAGGGGTTATGTTGCAAGAACAAGATGGCTCCGCTGGCAGTGTGCACTTTGCTCCTGAAGATAGCCGTAGCAAAACAAACACCACAGTGTATGCAGCCCACCTAACGTGGCATCCTGCCCCGTGATAGAAAGACTTCTCTGCTTCCGGGCACATCTGGCAGCATGTTTTTGTATGGGGTCTGTGCCTACAATGTGCTGACTGTCTGAAATATTGTGACAATTTGGCCTTATATGATTGATTTCACAATGGAAGCCCTGGTTCTCATTTCAGATGCACCAGTTTTACATTGGGCTAACTCTCTTGGCTTCAATTTATGCCAGAGTCAGTGAGATGAGAATTTGACCTGCTGCAACACCTAGTGGGAGGAAGTACTACTCAGTATGAACAAAGGTTGAGGTTTTGGTCCCTAAATGTATTTTGAAAGCATTTTATACTAAAAAAATCCTCCCTGAACTAAAATTATTGGAGAAATTTATTCTTAGACTATTGTGCTGCTCAATGAACATAGGCTCATGTATAGTCAACAGTTTTGAAATCAGCTGCTGCACATATATGCATAGAGGATGCCCTGCTGACTGATCCCACAAATACATAGTCAAGTGTCTACCAAGAGAATCACTGGATTCTTATTTATTACAAAGTTCTATCCCTGGAATACACCATAGTGGAAAACGGAAGGATTTTCCATGTTTCCTTACAGACTCACTTATGAAAAAGTTGCCTTTGTCACTGTTCATAACTATCTGCATTTATGAGTAATGGAATTCTTCCTCACATGTAAGGATAAATGGACAGTATTATGGCATAATCAACCAGGATGTATTTCAGTGGGGCTTTTAGTAAGTGAAACATTGTAGTTTGGAGGTTATCTTGAAGATCAAATCCCTAGTCAGAAAGCTATATTGTTGCCTTCATTTTCCTTTCTCAAACCCATGAAGGCTTAATTGGCAGCTAACTTACATTGTGATCTTCTAGCTTTTTAGAATATTCTTTCTTGTAGCAGACTTTTCTTTAATGAGCATTTCCTCAAGGGAATTAATTATTACCTTGACTGGTGTATTCATATGTTTCCATCAGGAAGTTTTATAAATTACCAAACTCTTGACAAACTGTGCAACCATAAAAATCACATGGAGTCTCTGTACCCACATCTAACCCCATTAAATCAGGTGTGTTTTGTTTTGTTTTATGCCAGGGTCTCTCCCTCTCCCTGTTAAATGACAACATTCAAACTCAATTGCAGCTAATATCTAATGTGAATGTGCTGTGGCACAATTATGGATTTATAGCAACGACACTATGAGAAGAAACACATGTCACGGAGTGAGATGAGTTCAAATGAATGAAGAGCTTCATCACTGCATGAGCATAATTTCTGCAGAGAAAATGCTCATTACAGACCTGACTCTTCTACCTTGTTTACAGTTTATGCAGAGCTTTCAGAAATACTCTAACTGTGCAGCACTCTGTGGGGAAAAAATAGTCACAGTAGCAGTCACCGTATTAACAGGGGGCCAAATCCTGGGCTCCCTACTTCAGTCGATATAAGGACTAAGAATAACACAAAGCGTTAAGAGTGTGACTTTGCCTCAAACACAGAGGAAGTGGTAGCACACAGTTGTGCTGCTCCAGAAGCAGGCCAGGGACCAGATTATGAGTCAGAGTCACAATTCTGCCCCTGATTTCCCCCTTGCTCCAGAGGATAGGTAATATGCACTGGTCTCTAAGCTTGGCACAAATTAGTACCCCTTCTAAGATGGCCAGCAGGTTGGGAGGGAGGCGGGGAACAAGTTCCATCCACTCCCTGCCTACACAGTCAGGAGTGGATGTAGTGGTCTTACTGAGGTTGTCGAATTAAGATACGAGTAGCCCATACAGGGGAGGAAAGAAGTATCTCACACCACCTTTACACTTCTTTACTCCCCTGGCTGAGAATGTGCTATGGATCACAACTGTGTAAGGACCTCAGAACGTGGTCCAAGGAGACAATGGTAAAGTAACATTGTAGCAACCAACTCACAACACTGGGTTTAGCAGGCCTGTGCTCAAACCACTGAGCTACCCCTCCCCCTTATTGTTGCCCCTTTTAGATCTGAGCAGCTAATCAAAGTTCAGAGTTGGGAGTAGAAATTGAGATGGATTCTGGTATTTTCTTTGAAGAAATCTCGCTTATTTAGAAGGACATTACAAAGTCCTGCTTCTCCAAATGAAGCAGCAACCAAAACAAGGGATAACTTCTTTGCTTTCAACCCCCAGGCAGTTTAGCCAAAACCAGGCCCAAAGCTCTCTCTAAGCTTCTCCCCAGGTCATATTATGCTTACAGGCTCCTACTTGGCTTTCTTCAGGCTCTCTGTCTTTTTCTGATTCTGTCTTCTCCCCTCCCTCATAACAAACACACATCTTTACCCAAAAAAATACTCAGCAAAACGCCCTCTGCCCATACATTCCAAAACTCCTGGGTGAGTTCACATAATCCTTTTGTATTAGGTGGGGGTTTATGCTTACCTTATCCTTACCATTATGTTAATTGAAGTTAATAGTCATCAGTCTTCATGAGGCTTAACAAGATTTCCCCCAGCTCCTAACATTATTCTGTCTTTAGCTATACCTAAAATCCATAATTTCCCACCATTGCTAACACTGGTTAAATTCTGGCCCAGATAGTGAAAAATATTTATCCAAACTTTTCCGTATTTTAAAATTGGGTTTAAGTTTAGTTCTAGAAAGGGACATTTCAAAGTGGTGGGATTTTTCTGAACATATCCACCCATCCTTATTCTCACCAAGAATAACGGATTTTTGGAAAGCGTTATGTGCTAACCAGTAATGAGGGACTAATGCAAACATTACTAGTGAAAGATAGCTAAAGGAATCTCTTTTTAAAAAAATTTAAGGTCTCCTCCCAAGTGTGACTCTTCCTACGTGACTTTGGCTTGCTCACTCCTGTGGTGTAGTGTAGGGGAAGGGTTTGAAGTTTTCTGAATTTGCATGTCTTTGGTGGTCAAAGACAAAGTTCTCTGTTTTCTATATATTATGGGGGCACACAAGGAAAAAAAAAACCACACACAAAAAATAGGCCTAGGGCACTTAATATTTTATTCTCATGCACATACTTAAAAAAAAAATAAAAAAAGATCTTGTGATGTAAACCAGTCAGTTTGGCAGCCTGAGTTGAAGCGCTAAACCGAGTAAGGCAAATTGGTTTCTAGCAGTTCCGAAACAAACCTCAGGAGATGGCTGCCTCTGTACAAGCAAGCTAAGCTGCGCTTTACACTTATGGCATTAAAGTCCAAACCTCACATCAGTAAATGAGCATCTGAGGAAAGCTAATCAGAACTCCAGGTAAATAACTTTAAATCTGCACTGTACAGATTCTGAACTGGATTTTTCTCTAAAGATTTATTAAGCCTTGAATGTCCAAAATGTATAGTGGAGTAAAATTCACTATGTAGTGGTACTAGTCTGGGTGTCTGGGCAAATCATTCCATGCAGAAGAGTGTAGATAAAATACAGTGGGGTATGCAAGGGTTTATTTTTCTCACTTTGCTCTGTGAAGAGTGAATGCAAACTTAAACTGCTTTAATGTTTTTTTTGGTTTGACTCTTAACTCTTTCAGGTTAGGCTCAAAATACAGTATTCACTAGACCAGGGGTGGCCAACCTGTGGCTCCAGAGCCGCATGCGTCTCTTCAGAAGTTAATATGTGGCTCCTTGCATAGGTGCTGACTCTGGGACTGGAGCTACAGGTGCCAACTTTCCACTGCTCAACCCCAGACCCTTCCCCCACTCCACCACTTACCCCAAAGCCCCCGCCCCTTCCTGCCCCCTCCCCTGAGCCTGCTGCTCCCTTGTTCCTCCTCCCTCCATCCCAGAGCCTCCTGTACACTGCAAAACAGCTGATCGCGGCGGGCAGGAGGCACGGGGAGGGAGGGGGAAGTGCTGACCAGCAGGGCTTCTGGCGGGCAGGAGGTGCTGGGGTGGCAAGGGGGGGGGGGCTGCCCATGTATTTCTGTGGCTCTTTGGCAATGTACACTGGTAAATTCTGGCTCCTTCTCAGGCTCAGGTTGGCCACCCCTGCACTAGTGACATCTTATGACTAATTATAAAGGCAGAAAAATATTAATTCTTTCACAACTGAGTCTGAAGAATCACTGCCTGAGGATCATCTAGAGGAACTGCCCCCTTCATAAACTGTGCACTGAAGTTTTTACGCTTATTTCAATAGGAGGCATTTATTTGACAGAGCTCTGTTATTAGCAGCCTGGTTTCAGTTAAAAGTCTGTTCATTTCTGTCTTTTTGTGTGACGATTTTATGTCATGGACCTTATAAATCACATCAAGCTACTTGGCATAAATGTTCTTAGATGAGATTCAATAAAGTTTCATTTGGGTAAATTGTGCATTTAGCAAAGACCCAGTTTAAACAGGTCTGGGTTAATTTCAGATTGTCTTTCCCACTTTTAAAACTGTTTGTGTGAGAGAGAATGAAAATTTAACATCTGATTTTCAAAAAGGTGTGTAGATAACAATACACCTATTTTGTGCTTGCATTTAACACAATTTCATGTGCAAAATGGATGTTAGCATAGACAAAGGACTAGTGCATCTAACTTTCCATTTGCCCAAAGAGTACCCTGTTTTGTGTATATAATCCTGGAAATTGTCTGCACAAAGTAGATACTCAATTGCACTCATTTTTTCTTTTTTATTGTGTTTACTGAAAGTTTTATATTATATACACAAACACACCTTATTCAATGCAAATAAAAATGTACAAAGATAATAAAACAGAAAAATGCAATTGAGAAACATACCCACAGATCACAGGAACCCCTTGAAACTGAATATACTGCAGAAAAAGGAAACAGAATTAAATTAGGAAGACAGGATTAGAGAAGAGAAAAAAATATTTTTTTTTGCAGTTTTAAAATCTTATGGTCCATGAAAGGTGTGAGATTGACAGCCACAAAGACTAAAATCCTCTCATATCCACAGAAGAGATGCAGCACAGAGAGAAATATTTCAAGCTTCTTCACTCCTCACTAATGTGTCTCACCTCTAAACTGGAGCTAGCACCTCTGGTCATGAAAGAGTAGTCCACTCTTCTTGCCCATTCAATTTCTTCTCCTTGCTGAGATTTACAGGGAGGATGCTAATTTGTGTTCATGTGGTTTTGGGATGAGCACTGCTGTCCCTTCAGAACTGCAGTGAGACCACCCAACTCATTTCACATAGGCCACCATGCATCCATCAGATGGCAACAACTGTTGATCACTACCCGTTTGGGTAGGATTCACATTTTGTTACCAGTTTTGTTCCAAAAATTGCTTATTACAAATATGCAAATAGCTGAGGTATTGAATTTTCCTTTTCTTTCACTGTGCCTCAATCTGTCATACTGAAGGTTATGACTGTGGATTATCCTGGAGTCTCCAGTAATTAAAGATTAATCTTTGATTAAAGATTATGTCATGTGATAAAACCTCCAGGAATACATCCTGCCAAAATCAGCAGCCCTAAGTGCAGGAGGGTGGAGAAGTAAAATCAACTCAATCTTGGGCCAATATGCAGGACTGCTGCAGAGATACATCGCCTTTTTACCCTACAGCCACTGTACTAACCTATGGGCTGGACAGCAGCTGCAGCCCCTCCACACTAGCTGTTGGGGTGATTGGGGCTTCTGGATCAACAGCTTCTATTCTGTCCAACTGCCAGCTCCAGGGTTCACACAGTGGAAAAGAGGTGGTGGTACTTTTCCAAGCTCCTCCCACAAAATAATCTCTGCCCACAAGAAGCTGCTAACAGTAGTCTGTGCAGATGTTCAACATACGATTATGTTCTCTGGGCTGCTTCGGCTCAGCAGCTCTCCCTCAGTGGGGTCTATGTACATCCATGAGCTCTCCTGGGCTTCTTCAGCTTGGCTCCCTTTTGAGAGGGCACCAACGCCCTGATGGACTCTGCTACGCTCCTTGAGATTGGCTTCTTCTTGATTGGGGGTTGGAAAAAAGGGGCAGTATCTCCTAAACCCACTCACTGATGGTGGCAAAGTGAGCTGTCACACACAGTAGATTGTGCAGATCTTTGTAGTATGATCCCTCCCTCACCTTTCTCAGATATGTGAGGAACCATGAAATTGTTAACAATGTTGACATTTAAAGTATTATCATTAGACATGTGAGTTCTCACCCACTGCAATGAATTGGGCAGGTCACACCTCTCAGCGCTATTGTTCTAGTTTCTGGATGTGCAGACAGATATCACTGCAGCAGCCGCACTGAGTTCAAGTTTTTCTAGCTATTTCAGCAATCACAGAAGCTGGAGACTTACTTTCTTTTTCAAATGACAGCTTAGGTTCACATTGAAAGCTGTTGGTATGTCACCCTGGCCCATACCCCCTGAATATGAGCCTTTCCCAGTGCATACCTATTATAGTTTTCTGCATCAAGCTATGTGGGACTAGTGCAAAGATTCTTTCATCTAAGGGGTGTGCAGGGTCTTCCTAAGGTCTCCCTGCATGGCACCAATGGGTCTTCTGTAGTGCAGACAGCCCAGTGTTGGGCCTGGCACCACAAATGAATTTTGTCCTACATGCACATCCCAGTCATTTTTATGCAAGCTTGTGCAGAAAATTTTGTATAAAAAGAAATACTGCCACCGGCGAGGTAAATATGTTCACAAGGAACTGTATTACATATTACAGGCCAGTTCTTTAGGTCTTTCTGAGCTGTGCTCAGTGCAAGACCTGTTGCAAGTGGAAAGTGGCTCCAAGGCACTTTTCCACACACTCCCAGTGCTGGAGCCAGGCAGGAGCCAAGTCAGCCCCTGGCAGAATTTAAAGCAGTCTAAGAGCTACTTACATCTACCTGCCCCTGCAGATGAGTGTGAATGGCAGTGCACATTAGTGTGTGGCACAGTAACTCCCCCATGCGGATGCCACTGGCGCAAACTAAAAGGTACCTCATTCATGTTAACATAGTTCTAAAGAGGACCACATTAACGTGAATTAGGTACCTTTTACTTCACGCCCAGAGTCTTCATGGGAGAGTTACAGATCAGCATGCTAGCATGTGGCAATTCACACCCCTGTAGTCCAAATTGCAGGGCCATGCAGACAAGCCTAAATTACACCAGAAATGACAATCCCTTAGAGACTGTTCCAGTAGCTAGGAATTTCTGGACTGCAGTATGCTCTGGATACCCCAGGTCCCACCAACACCTCCAGATTGTCCTGGCACATCTCTGAAGCGGGGTGGAGGTACCAGAGATAGGAGGCATTGATTCAACTACACTGGTTTTATGCCATTTGGGAATTCCCCAACACCAGAGGAATCCCCATCCACCTGTTTAGGGCAGCTTTCCATGCAGCTACTTTGTGCTGCCTGTATAGCACTAACCAGCCAGACATGGGGGCCAAGCACTGGTGCCTAGATGCTAGACTATAATACTTATTATTGTAAAGATTTAATTGACATTGCATCAAGTCTGAATGAAAAATTCAAAGATAACGGAAGTATCAAGTTAACATGCAATTTCGTAGTATGTGTTATATGCATTGTATGGCTGCCAGAGAAAATCCCATTTCAATGGTGAGTTGGTAATCTGATGCATTTTTAAAGGCCATTCGTCCTGAGAGATTATGAATTTATATTGCCTTAGGTTGTATTCCATCATTACAAAAGTGCTAGAATCCTCCTTAAAGTTTGTTTTACCTGTAGAAGCACTGGGAATTTTGTCTCCTACACTAAATTCACTAACCCTGGCGTTTTGACATTTGAGAGGAATCTTTGGTTTTACCTGCCGCAGGAAAAAAATTAGAAGCAGAACTTCTTTTAATAATGCAACTGGTGGTTCCACTTATTCAGTAGCCCCAAGCCAATGACACCTTTCCTTATTTTATATACAATCCTCTTTAGATATAAAGGTATGCAGTTAAATGATTAAATCACTGATCAAACTGTATTCTCTTTAATTTTACTGAGACCTGTCTTAGCAAGGTGTTTGCTCCAAACATCCTCCCCTCAAGATTTTTGAACATAGCATGTTCTGTGAGTAGGGGTAAGTGCGTAGAGGGGGGCTGTGTGTAACTGTTGCACATTATATTATTGCTCTCTTGTTGTATCTAAAATAAGTAATTTTCATGCAGCCCTAGCATACTTCATTTCAACATTTCTGAAAGCTTTATGTCTACAATCACACTTAACTACAGCTTGGCTAGTACCTCGGTATTTTTTCTGCAAATTTTTATTGAATTAAAAAAATGATTTTACTTTTCCTGCATTCCTGCCCCTTTTTCTGTTAGCTTTCCATTATTATTCCAGTGAATGCATTTTTTGGCAGGAAGTTTGAAAAAACAGAATTTTGAGCCGATACAAGACAATATCTGAAAAAAGTGCATTTTCAGGTCACTGTAGATCTGGCCAAGAAGGGCTGACATGGACAAATCCAAAGGAAAGGGAAAACTTTATCAGCCCTGAGCCATCTGACACTAGTGACTCATCAGTACATTTGACATGCCATGAAGAGTGTTATTCCTGCATACTTAGTAAAAAAACAGAATTCTCTTTCTAATCCTGAATTCAGACAAAGGAGCTCATTCATATTTTTTAGTATAGTTCTAAGCAGTCTAAGATGGAGGACCTTCTGTACCACTTCTGTTTAATGTGGTAGCTTTTGGTGGAATGCATGAAGTTGGCGGGCCTGTTTCTTTCTAATAGGAGAGACTTCCAGGCCATTTAGAATTTAACAAATGTCTCTTCTAAATTGCACAACTTGAGGCAATTTTTGTGTTCAGGATTCTCATAATTTTTTTCCTCATGATCTCCAGCATCAATTTATGGAAAAAGATGGACAAAATATTAAGAATGTAGTTAACCAGATTTCTTCTTATGGTATTCAAGTAGCTACTATTTATGTTCTGGAGAGTGGGGAAAAATTCAAAGTGGTCCCTAAACAGTCTAGGCTTTCTGAGAAATTTTAATTGGGTGTCTATCACCTACAAAGTATGGGGGGTCTTTACTACACACTCTTTCAGAAGCTGTGCCACAGAGGTTGCATAGACCTTGATGACTTGCATAGGCAAGAAGGCTTGGCACACTGGAACAAACTACTTCATAGGAGGGTGAAGGAAGGGTGGTCTTCATAGCTAGATGGATCCTAGAAGATCCTTCTTTGCAGAACTGCATGCCAAGCCAGGAAAGCTTTGTTAGAAGGGAGGGAGGTATTGAGGGGGCCCATAGATATGCCCTCAGCTCCATCTGGAGTTTACCTCAGTCTGGAGTCAGAAGTTGGGGCTTAGCAGGGATGATGAGCAGGCAAATGTTCAGTGTCATGTCCAGAGGGAGACAGTTGCTACACCACAGCTGGCTACCAGGATGTGTTCCTGTGGTGAGTGAACCCCTTTGCAACCTGAAGATTGTAAACAGAAGGTGATATAATAGAATGGGAAAATTATTTGGTGGAGAGAAAAGGTTGGTGACCACTACATACAACATGACTACGGCAATACTGCAAACAAATTATTTTGCATTATTCTCACGGGTGTATTAAATAAATATGTATTTTTCATCTAACAGGGGTGGCAGAAGGTCCATTGGGGGAAATGAAAAAATAGAATAGTATTTTCGCAGGTAACTTGACCTAACTTACTTGTGCCTCCGCTTTTCTCAGCCACTTGAGAGTTATGCTGTCATCCCAGCTTCATGGCAATAAATATTAAGTATACTTTACTTTTACTCATGATTTATTTTCAGTTATAACATTCTTGGATGCTGTGGAACCTGGCTGCTGCAACACTGTGTGTATGTGATTTATAAAAGGGTGTGCATATGTATAAAGAAATTCCACCTTCTACTGCAACAGAAGACTTATCAGTGCCAGATTCCTAAAACAGCATCTTGCCACAGCTGTACATCTTACAGCACTGGAGGTAGAAATGACACAGAGAACACAGACATGTGGTGCATTGTAACAACCTTCCTGATGATCAGGGAGTGTCACTGGCCTGTTTTTCATCCTCTTAGCACCAGATGGACAGTCTAGAAATAAACAAATATTTTGGTTCTGGATAAAGTTCTTGGGAAAGGCCAAGGAATATAGAATATTGGAAAAGAGACAATGGAGTGTGAGCCATACAATAAATGTTACCATGTGGAATGTGAACCACCTGACTAAATCAGATGCCTCTAGAGAGGAAAAAAAGGAAACAGAAAATACCTTTATATCCCTTGGAGCCATCAAAGGAAGCCTGCAATGCATGGCATCAGATCCTCTCAGGTTTAATATCTGATGTGTTTGCATCTCTGATGTGGGGAGTAAGTTAGAATTCCTGTTACCAAAACAGAATTGTAACTCTTACAAGTTAACAGTGCAGAGGTCACATAGCTATACCATGGCCTTATCTTATGCCAGATGGTGTCAGGAAGCATAGTTGTTTCCCTCACCCCCCCCCCAACATTAGGAAAAGCAATAACAGATCCAGACTAATTCTCTATCTCTGTATTTGGAGAGGTTAATTTTAGGCCTTTGCCAGTATAAGCCTATGGACTATCCATACCCGATCTAGTTAGTTCAAATTAAATCTCAATGCATTTCCTTCATTGTTCATTGTTATGTTAATAAATGTCTTATTTACAATAGTATTTCAGGAAGGACATAAGAAATCTGGTAAATAACTTGAGAATCTCCTTTTAATTTTTTAGGAGAAAGATTTCTAAGAGGTCTAACAATGGGTTAGATCATTCCTCTACCTGCGACAAACCTGCACAAGGAACAGGGAACTTCCTTGAGGAGTTTTCTCTGGACCATTCAATCAGAGAGCTGTGAGTGCATATTTTTCTCTTTCCTCAGCTGCCCCCTTTGGAATATACAAGGTGTTCGGACCAGAGAACCAGGAAATCTCAAGAGATCTGCCCAGAGACCAGACATTTCTGTGTAGAGACCAAGTGATTCTGTGTTAAGTCCAGAGTTGACTTCAATGAGTTACAAAGGGATCTCACTAAACTGGTCAACTGGGCAATAAAATTGCAGATGAAATTCATTGTTGATATGTATAAAGTGATACACATTGGAACACATAATCCCAACTATCCATACAAAATGATGGGGTCTAAATTAGCTGTTACCAATCAAAAAAGAAATCTTGGAGTCATTGTAGATAGTTCTCTGAAAACATCTCCTTAATGTGTAGAAGCAGTCAAACCCCTAACAGAATATTGGAAACCATTAGGAAAGGGATAGATAAGAAGACAGAAAATATCATAATACCATTATATAAATCTATAGTATCCCCACAACTTGTGTGAAGGTCTGGTTGCCCCCTCTCAAAAAACATATTTTAGAATTGGAAAAGGTACAGAAAAGAACAAGAAAAATGATTAGAGGTATGAAACAAGTTCCATACATGGAGACATTAGAAAGACTGGGATGGTTCAGCTTGGAAAAGAGATGATTACGGGGGGGATATGACAGAGGTTTATAAACTCATGACTAGTATGGAGAAAGTAAATAAGGAAATGTTATTTACCCTTTTGTATAACACAAGAACCAGGGGCCACCCAATGAAATTAATAGGGAGCAAGTTTAAAACAAACAGAAGGAAGTACTTTTTCATACAACACACAGTCAATCTGAGCGACTTGTTGGGGATGTTCTGAAGGCCAAAAGTTCCTGGAGGATAGCTCCATCACTGATTATTAGCCAGGATGGTCAGGGACACAACCCCATTCTCCTGGTGTCTCTAAACCTCTGACTGCCAGAAACTGATACTGGACAACAGGAGATAGATCACTTGATAATTGCCCTGTTTTGTTCATTCTCTCTGAAGCATCTGGTACTGGCCACTGTTGGAAGACAAGATACTAGGTTAGAAGGAGCACTGGTCTGACCCAGTATGGCCATTCTGAGCAGCTTCCCTGACTGTATCTGAAGAGGAAAACACATTAGTCCTCCCAAGTCCATGCATGCTCTTCCTCCCCAAGCCACTCTCCAGAGCTAGATCCCTGACTTTTCAGAGCATGCCAGAGATGGTAGGTGGGAGGAATATTGCCAGAGTCCTTTTCCCACACAACAGAGTGTCCCCTCCACACACAGATCATGAGGGAAGATGATCTAGGCCAATCTTACTATTGCTAATTATAGCTTTTCTGGCCTTGTATGTTGTGAAGAAAAAACTAACGAACTTTAGAGATATCCCATGTGCCTATTTTGTGGGATTTTTTATTTCTTTATACAATTGTGATGAAGCTGAGAAACCTCACACCAGCATGAAAAGTTTAAAGAGAGTCTATGGGCCCAGCTGGCCCTGCCCTGCTATACCTGCAGCCAATGCCAGGCCTGGGAGGAGAAGACAAGGAGAGAACCTGGCCCAGGTCAGGGCTGACTGGTGAAGAGGAAGGAGCAAGCTGCTTCTTTACGTGAGGGGAGCATCACTAGGAGCCTGACAGCCACCAGGGAAGAAGCACCGCATCTCTGATCAAGGAGCACTCAGCAGTAAGTGAACCATGAGATTGAACTATAGAGATATTGTGAGTTTGGGCCCCTCCAATCTTACGTCCACTCCACCCAGAGGACCCTGAGACTGTGGCAGGATACAGCAAAAGGCCCACAAGGGGGGACTATGTGAGCTGAGCCTTTTTAGCGGCAATGCCTCTGAGAACCCTATTAAAACTATCTAATTTATTTGATTGGAAATTACCCAGCAATGGCGTATGTAATTTATCATTTTCTGCACTGATTCTTCCATAGCATCACTGAATATGTTGGCAAGTTGTTGACCCAGTTCAGCTTCTTTGAACTTTCTGTGCCTCGTGCCGATGTGAAAGAGCATTTCACAAGAAGGAAGCTCAGGAAGGTGAATGCCAATGCAGTGCTTTGTTAACCCTGGGCACACACAGAAGTCAGCCAAAGCAAAACAATACAACAGTTTCCACCTCCTAGGGAGGTGGTGGAATGTCCTTCCTTAGAGGTTTTTAAGCTCAGGCTTGACAAAGCCCTGGCTGGGATGATTTAGTTGGGGATTGGTCCTGCTTTGAGCAGGGAGTTGGACTAGATGACCTCCTGAGGTCCCTTCCAACCCTGATATTCTATGATCCTATGATATTGTGGTTGCCTGTGAACTCCAGAATGTGGCTGGAGATCCTGTTTTCCTCATTTCATAGGCAGTCCCATTGGAGTCATGCAGTTAAGGAGTGCAGGATTTGTCCCCTGGAAGGAATTAGCTGGAAGTTCCTGGAGTAGCTGAATGGTTGAATTTAGAGGGACATATCATTTGTGGGGCAGGGGCAGAGAACAATTATGGTAACATCTGCCTCTCCGAACATATTGTTGTGATTTATCCAATCCAGTCTTCCTTTATTAACTTCATTTTCTTCTGTCCTGGCAAAAACTGACATAGGCAACAGGCATCTTTTCATTGTATAAAATGCAACAGAGACAAGGAAGAAGTATTTTGGATGGATAGCTAATTACTTGAAACATCAACACAAGCCACATCAATCGTCTCTGTAAATAAATCACGTTAGAAATTAACAAACTGCTATGAATGGAGAAAGGGAGCAGGACAAGAAAGGGTCCCCAACAGAAAGTGGGAGAAAGTAAATATTGTTGCTTTTCCTGGGGGATTTGGAGATTCCCCCCCATCCCCCACCCCAGATCTCCATGGGGCAAATTTTTTGTTTGTTTGTTTTTCATCCTGGTGGATCCCTGATTTCATTTCTGGGTAAGAATTCTGGAGATCACCACTGGGGCTATGCTGGCCTATTCAATCTCCCAGGCTGAATGGCCACTGGAAAGGGACCCTCCCACCCCCAGCCTATGGAGCTCAGCTGGCACTGGGTATAACTCAATGCCTCCCCAACATCACCTACAAGTACCCGGGATAGGGTGGGGTTGAGGGGAAAAACACAGAATCCTCCCATAGGAAGTGGAAGGGACTTGACAGCAGCATAAACCTCATTATGCAGCCGCCATTGAGAAGACAAAGTTATTCAGAATATGTTGGGTCTGCACCATCATGGAGCTCAGCTAGGCCTCACGGCTCCACCAAACATCACAACTCAGAGACTGGCAGCACCTGGATCTGGCCCAATACCGACTGTCAGCATTCTAGCTATATATTTTTTTTACATCCTGTAACCAGAACTGAGGTATCCATAGCCACTGACAGATGGGGTATATCTAGTCCAGTTTCCTAGGATTAGTTTACACTGAGGACAGCTTAGGGGCAAACGTGTTCAGTTTTGAGGAGGGGTCAATCACAACTCACTAGAGTCCCTTTCTAACCTAAATCATGTTATTGGGGAAGAGTAGGCAGTCTAAACTGGACTGTGCATTGTAATTCAAATACTGTACTAAGCACTCCTCACATACAATATTAAGGACTCTTTGGACAGGCAGATTCACAACTCAAAAACAGTTCACGTGAATTTCTTCAGAGAAAAGTGCTCAGGGCAATTTTTTTTACGGCCATGTCTACACCTACTGGGGAATGATGCTTCTGCAATCGATGAAACACTGCGGGGGAAGAAGGGAAAGGATGGGGTGGGAGGGGAGGATGCAGAATTTAGCGGATCTAGTGAAGACCTCTGAATTGACCTCAAAGCACTCACTCCGGTACTCCACCACAATGAGAGGATTAAGGTAAATCAATGGGAGAGTGTCTCCTGTCAAAGCAGCGTGGTGTAGACACCACAGTAAGTCAACCTAAGCTATGTTGACTCCAGCTACATTATTCACGTAGCTGGAGTAGCGTAACTTAGTTCGACTTACCCCAGTAGTGTAGACAAGGCCTATGACAGTGTCGGAAGGGAATTACCCAGGTAAATAGCTGCAAAATCAGGGTCAGGTTCCTGCCATCCTTACTCATGTGAGTAATCCCACTGAGACTACTAATATGAGTAATGTGATATATGTAGCTAAAAAAAGTGGGAGGAGGGAATGCTGCAATTCTCTTTTCTGTGTACTGTATCTTTAAATGTACGGAAATTCTGGGTGAGTCTGGTGGGGGCCAGTTTTGAAAGCAGTTTATATAGAGTGCTCTCTCTGCTGTACAATTATATTTGTTGGTGCGTTCTTTGTTTTTCTTATTCTCTAATAGGTCAGACTCAAAGTCTTGTTCTGAACTGTGTTAGGACTTTAACAAGTCAGGACTCTTTGTGTAACTAAGGATTACTTGCATGAGTAAAAGGCTGCTGGATCAGGCTCAGATTCTCCAAGGAGAGGATATTTGTCAAAATTAATGTTAATGACACCTTTCAAACTAAAATGACAGCCAACGACCATCTTCTGTTATAGCAGCTGTTTACCATGTAAGTGCTTTTGTCAGACGAATACCTTTGACTCATATCTGTTCATCTTGTATCCTTTTGTATGGGGAATGGGAGTGGAGTAGAAGGCATGATTTCTCATGTTATTGCTAACTTCTAAAGCATACGGAGCCAGAACTAGGAAATCCCAGTGCTAGAGCAAAATATTTAATCTTTTTTATTTTTTTTCCTGTCACAGCTTGTAAAGTAGTCGGTGTCTCTTAACTAATTGCATTTATTACATGCAGGATTTGCATTTTTGGTTATAATTATGCTGTATCTGCAACAAGTATTAAAATCAATGAAGTACAGTTGAAGTATAAACCATACCAAAGCTCTTTCATTGCTTTGTTTAGTCCTAAACGTATCTGTGTTCTTCTGGATTGTGAAGAAAATAGGAGAGTGATGGAATCTTTTGTTTTCAACATTTAAAATGGTAGGGATAATTTTCTTACACAGTTATTGGCTTTTCCATTTATAGATTAATATTCAAAAGAAACTTACATGAAGATGGGATGCTGTTACTGGACACAGTAAAATATCTGCAGGAGCAAAAACAGGAGAAAAATCAGACACACACACACACACAGAGAAACCCCTCAAAAGTCATATTCAAAGTTGTTGATAGCAGTGGGATCCTTGGCAAAATGGAAATCTCAGCTGCAGGTGGGAGGTAAATTGCCTTCTTTCTTTTGTGCTTTTAATACTGTTCAGCTTATCCTGCAATTCAACTGGGAAACCGAATGACCATTTGCCAAAATTAGAACCCCAGTTATGTAACAAGTATACCTGCAACTCTCCACAAAACATATGTGAATATTCCAGTTGTAAAAATAGGGGGTTAGAGTGGCCTGTGGCCATTTTGGGTGCACAATCATTTCTGCAAGTGTACCTGTTACTTCTTCCTTTGAAAATGTGTCCCTTTAAATCTATACTTGCATTCTGACAGATGCTTTGCCACTATCCATTTTTTAAAAATATTTTCAGTTAATCTTTTCACACAAAAACCCCCCACAAAACCAAAATGAGAAAAAATCAAAACCTGAAAAAAAATGTAGAGAGGAGTTTTCTTCAAGTATTTAAAAAAATCCTCAGTGAACATAGGTGCTGGAACTGGGGTTGCTGCCACACACCCCTGGCTTTTAGTGGTTTCCATCATGTACAGGGTTTACAGTTTGGTTCAATGACTCTCGGCACCCCCCCTCTACAAATTGTTCCAGCACCGTTGTCAGTGTATGTAATGCTTGTTGAAGTTGCCAAATTAAAAGTAGTAGAACACAAAGTGCTCTATTACCAGTACACATGCTGCACCAGCAGTGGCAGCAAAACTTCCCCACACTGCCCTGGCTATCCTGAACTGAAGAGACCTCTAGGGGTGAAATAGTCATTTGGTCTCTGTGCTCATTCAGTCTGTCCTCTGTTCTGTGACTGCCAACAATTGTATCAAACAGTCTACTAATTGTGACGGTGATTTCTGTGATAGGAAATCCTGTCCTTTAGGAATTGGGATTAAGGCCACCAGTTGTCAGATGGTAACTTTAATGTTAATTGAGCCAGTCCATAGATCTGTCTCTATATTCTGTTTAGTGACAGAAAGTTACACAGCCAGACATTTGGGAACTAGATAACCATCTAGCTCTCTAGCAGTTTGACTTTGGCACTAGCAAAGTTGGTCTAATCGTGTATGCCTTGCAGAGTCTAAGAAAACTAAAGCACTATCTTCAGTTTGTTAAAGATCTGTGTCTATTTTGGTCTTAATTAAAATTAGAATGCTAAAGTAACACCTTTGGTCACTACCAACCCTGTTTCAGATCTGAACTAATGACCTAATAGTAAAAGGTTCCTTACCTGTTGCGCTATATCTGCTAAAAGTACTGACAAATCAATGAAGTACAGCTAAAACATAAACCATCAAGCTCTTTCATTGTGTTTGTCCAGAACATATTCATTGTTCTTCTGGGTTGTAAAGCAATGGGACAGTGATGAGACTTCTACTTTATATTGTGAATTTGGAAACAGTTCTCTTAGTCGGTTTTCACTTTTTGCACTTACAGCTTGCTACTCAAAAGTCCTTTACTTGGGGATGGCACCTACTGATGGTGGGCATAGTAAGAGAAGGAGCATCTATCTATCACATTCAGTACCGCTGTTCAGTGCTGTTGGTAGATAATAGGAGATATACCAATCTCCTAGAACTGGAAGGGACCTTGAAAGGTCATCAAGTCCAGCCCCCTGCCTTCACTAGCAGGACCAATTTTTGCCCCAGATCCCTAAGTAGCCTCCTCAAGGATTGAACTCACAACCCTAGGTTTAGCAGGTCAATGCTCAAACCACTGAGCTACAGGAATCATGTTAAAAAATGAGATATGAAATATCAGCCAGGACAGGGTTGTATGATGAGATGTTTAGATTTGTTCTGGCTGGAGCCATTCAAAAGGGAGAGTGATATGGTCTGATAGATGGGTTAGCAAGATAATATTAGCAATGGTCTTTTGGAGGGAAGAACAAAAGCAATGTGGACATTAGAGAGGCTAGAAAGGAGGAAATTACAGTAATCAAGGCTGGAAAAGGTCTAGGATGTGGACATATTTTTTGGCTATTAGGGAAAAAAGAGAGTGATTTTCTATATGTTGTGAAGAGAGCAGCAGAAAGAGTTAGTGACAGTCTGGATGTGTAGGTAAAAGGAAAAGGGTGTGTCAAAGATGACTTCAGCACAGAAGCTCTGAGTGATAGGGAAGATAGTTATGCAACAAATAAATTGGGGATCAAGCAGAAAGCAAAACATGGTTAATATTCAGATATTGAGTCATTTCCTTGTGGAAACCAATGCTAATGGTTGTTGAGTTCAAAAATACCAATCAACATGAGATTGCAGAACATGCTACTAAGAATGAGATACCAGCTATGTTGTTTATGGGATGTAATTTAAGGTCTCGCCTGTACTTGTTAAAACCTGATCTACAGAAGGACATTGGTAAGAAACAGTGTGATCAAATGGCCAGAAATAGTCACACCCGACTACACAGTTTTCGGATATTCTTACTAAGCTAAGAGACTACCAAGATAATTTGTGAAAACCTGAGGTGGTCCACTGTTTCATCAGATGGAAGAGAAGCCAGCAGTACCTAACCGAGCAGCAGTGTGTATATGTAGCTAGGGCTTGTATGGCTGTATATAGTTAGTAACCATGATTATGTGGAATCCAACTTTGTCTGTGTTGTTTCCTCATATTCTTAGTGTTGTATAGACAGCAAAGACACAACAGTAGTATCTACATCAAGGGAGAAAGGCAGAAGGGGAGAAGTTTGGGAAATAAAATTAAGATGCTCGTTTCTAAACTATTAGTGGGTTACTGAAAAAAATATGCCAGACAGACAATCAGGCATATGAAGCCAGGACCAATATGCAGATGTAGAATTTTCAGTCCTCAGCAAACAGATAAAAGTTAAAACTATGCCTGGATGAAGTCACCCAGCAAAAAAACGTATAAAAGGAGAAGAGGAAACCAAGGACAGAGCCACATGAAATGCAGACAATGTGGGAGATGAGAGATTTGAAGGAGCAAATGGTAACTAATCCCCTGTCAGAGAAAAAGCTGTTACATATGATTTCTGGTACTTCACACTTCCAGTTGGGTCAGAAATATCATTAAATCAGTCTCTTTTGTAATATTTGGGGATCAAAATTGATGAGTGGAGAGGCATCTGTGATACTCTGTACCTCAAAATAGCACCCTGGAACCTCCATATTCACCACTGTCATATGATTACAATAGGTGCTGTACATCATATGCCTTGTGAGGTATCATTTAAAAAATCTTGGTCTGTTGCACATTAATATCCTGTTGGATTGTCTGTACTATTATTGTATGTGAATTTATGAAGTATTGCTATATGTGTTACTGAAATAAGTTGTGAGGTTGGGAGACACCCACAGCTCAGTAGGGACAAAAGAGCAACTATCACTGGCCAGACAGGCGGTGATGGCCCATCAGGAAGAATTCACTCTCCCAGAAACTGCTCAGAGAGGGCAGGTACACAATGAGGGTGGCCTGACCCATGTCATAGCAAGAATATTTCTAGCAGCTGGAAGAAAGTATAAAAGAGTGACAGTGACATCATCACTTGGCCTTTTACCCCTCCCCGCCCCCCACATCTCAACACCTGGAAGATGATCTGGAAGCCAGAGAATTTGAACTAGGGAGATTGGTCCCAGGCTGGAAGGGAGTTCAGTCTGAGTACTGAGAACTGTGAGCTGCCTGTAACATCTGTAAGAGTGAGAGACTCTTTTATGCAAATAAATTCTACAACCTCCATTCCACTAAATTAGATGGGGTTCCACTGTACTAGGGTTGGATGATTCATAAAATAAAATAAAACCAGAACAAACCTTTCCCCACAACTGATCCAAACTTTTTCAGGTATTTTTTGGTATTAAGTATCTGACAGCAAACTCTCCCTAAAGAAGGCACTCTGTATCAGCTGTTGGGAGTTCTTTTATAAGAACAGTCATGATCCAAACCATTCCTTTTGTGTTCACTGCAAAATGTAGATAATTTGAAGGGAGAAGTGGGTAATCTTTAATGTACTCATTCAAATCAAATATTTGGTTATGTGTTTTTCAATGGCATATCTCCTGCACCATCTGCTGAATGACAGCAGAGCAGAACTTGCACTGAAGGAGATAAACAGGCTTGGAAAGAGGCATCCCTCTCAATTTGCATAACCACAAGTCGGCACATCTTCTATTTCTACTGTGTAACTGGCACAAGGCCATAGTACATCAACCTTTTCACCACCATCTCCAAAAAGGAGTTTAGGAAACAGAATGGGAAAACACAACTTCATTTCCACAGGATTTGAAGGACAAAAGGCAAAACAGTTTTTAAAAAATCACCCAGCACTAATATCTACGAACTGGGAAGTGGCAGAGATGATTCTCCTGAATATAAAGATATATTCCTTGGAAGACAATGTTAGCTTCCAAAAGCTCCTACAGCATAATGAACCAATGATACCATAAAGCTTCTACAGAGTCCTTATGTCACCAAAAGGTACAGTAGCTTTATCCTGAAAATAAGACGTATTCAGACAGATTGAGGATAAGTTCCTGCATTTACCACCAGTATGTAGACAGAAAGCCAAAGAACAATATATCTTTCTGTTAAACATAGCTTCGAGCCTGACATATACAAAGATTACTTCTAGTGAGGCTTCTGGCAACCATTGTCACCTAAACCATACCCATGCAAGCTGTAAATTCAGCAGCTCTTTCAAACTAAGCAGAGCTGGGCCAGTCTTTTCATGACAGACCTCTAAGTGCTGCAGGATTCAGCAGTTGTCAGCCTTTCCTCAGAGTGAGTGGTGAAACAACACTCGGTGTGCTGGTAAGGTACATTTTGCTGCTCTCTTTCTGAGGAGTTAATTAAAATCCTCTGGCACTTTCTGTAAAAGTAGGGATGTTAACCCCTGTGTTCTGACCATATTCTGCCTGCTTAAATCCATCACTTCTCCAACCTGACCCTGGAAATAGTGTCATAGTATGATATTTTTCTTCACTTTCTGTCCAAAACTATTGAGTATTTCTGTGCACTGTTAAATGGCAGCCACATTCCATTCCAAAGAACAGAACTTTCATAGACCACTGAACATCTGTCTGATGACAATCATTTTCAGTCATTTCATTAGTCATTGGGGCTCAACTTGAGCCAATGACCTGGAAGTGAAAGGGTTTGTAATCCTGTTACCATGAACTATCCAACCCCCAAGTATTTTGTAGGCCTGTCTGTCACAATAGAACTTTAATAGTAAAATGTTAGGCTCTTCCGCTAAGTGCAGTAGCACACTTTTGTGAGATGTTGATTTATGATGCCATTGTTGCTACCCATTTCTTTCAATTTTTTGATTTCTTGTCTGCATTACATAGCAAATATTAATGCAAAAGTTATTTGAGCTGCTCACATCCCTCTCCACTCTATCTATCCTATTTCCCACCAACAAAAAGTTAGGAGGAAGTAGCTTATGCGGGTCTTCTCATGCAGGCTCCAGAAAGGGACTTTGGCACCCAGTCCTCAAATTTAGGTGCCACTGCAGCCCACAAAATCCCTGTATGGCTGCTGCCTAGCCCTGTAGGCACCTGAACTCACTCCCTCAGTGCCTACATTTTCATTGTAAAGGTTCTTTAGGTGCCTACGTTCCTGCTTCTGTGCACAATGCCTCACTCTAAAAATGAAAACGCTCACACCTAAATTGCAGCACGATCCACAAACCAGGTGAAACTAGGCAGGAGAATGCCTGTCTTGCCTGCTGAGCCTGATCTGAAAGGCACACTATTCAAAATCCAAGAGGAGGAGCTGCCTTTTTTTATATCTTTTAGTCTAGTGGTTAGAACACTCATGCAGGTTCAAGTCCCGTTCCCCCCGCCCCACTGCCTGAGGAGAAGAAGGGAGATGCCTGTTCAAATGCTACTTCACAGAAGAATGCCCTAACCCCTGGGCTATGGGACAGTCTGATGTGGGGACTTCCTCAATCTCTCCTGTGGAAGCTGTAGCACTTCGTACAAATACTAAAATAATCACTGAGCCAGAGAAAGAAAGTGAGACTGACTCTATAGCCTGAGGGTTAAGGCATCCAAATGGGAGTAGAGGGGGTGGACATTTGGTGTCCAGTCCCCCTGCTCCAATGACTATTTATTAATCCACAGTGGAACAGCTTCAATAGGAATGACAGAGGGAGCCCCACATCAGAATATCCCAGAGCCCAGTAATTTGGGCATTCTTCAGAGTGCTGGGAGGTCCTCTTCCAAATAGTTTTGCAACAGGCAGAGGGGGCAATTGAAGGTGGGTCTCCTGCGTCCTGTGGGAGTGCTCTACCCACTGGACTAAACGTTACAAGGGAGCTGCTCCTGCCACCTCCTCCATTTCTTACAGGAAGGCTTGTGTGCCTAAACCACCTTGCTCTGGGAGAGGGGTTCCTGGCTGTGGATCACAAGCTGAGATAGGACCCTCCCTGCAGTCTGGACTGAAGTGCTTAGCTCTGTGAGGGGAGTGGGGTTTAGAAAACACCCCTCTTCTTAGCATCTCCCATTGGCTAGCTTAGGTGGCCCCTCGCTTAGTGTGCTGGCTTTTGTGGATCCCATTCTCAGTGCCTATCTCTCTCCATTCATTGTACAGGGAGCCTAGATGCCTAATTCAGGTGGATCCCAGGGATCTTCAAGCACCTACAAGTTAGGTATGGGACGCCCAGTGTTGCTATCATTGAGAGCTAGCATCCCAGTTGCACAGATAAGAAGGCTTTGAATAAGAGGATTGTATTTTATTTATTCTTTTTTCTCATTAACATTTCATAGAATTTTCAAATCAGAAAAAGTCATACTTATCTATAGAATGTAGAAAATTGAGTATCAAGGGATTACACCAGGTAAGTAAACAAAATTATAACAACATATGAGTTACACTAAGGGATTCAAGAAAAGATGAAAGAAAATGAATTTGGGTGAGAAAAGAACAAACAAACAAAATAAAAGAATGCTATAAAAGAAGCACCTCACTTGTTGCTGTTCATACTTAAATCTCAGTCATAGCTAGATCACAAGAATGTGTGTTAAGGGCAAGTGCAAAGAAGGCCTTCCCAGATGCATGCTATTCACAATACTACTCCACAGACAGTTTTCACATGAGATCATTGACGTCTATTTTATTAATACCAATAAAGGGAGTTCTCTCATATTTAGCTATTTCCAGAAGGGCAATAGTCCATATATCAATATATACCATGGTTTTGATTTTTCAATCCATCAATATAATTTTTGGCTGCCTGTGCTATCCTGAGGAATCATCTCTTTTCCCATTAATACAAACAGTGTAAAGAGTTGGTGAATTTCAATACCAGCACTGATACAACTTTGTCTAAATTGATTTCAAGGATTTACTCTATTTGTCTAAGAACACCATTCCAGAAACTGGCTATTCTATAGAAACCCCACATCAAAAGTATGAGAATATTTTTGTCAGTGCTTCATCTACATCTTTAGGCTTAAGTCAACATATCTAGGAATCTTGTAGATTCTGTGAATAAAGTGCTCTCTCTGTCTCTATCTGGTTTTGACCAGAAATGCCATCCTGGACCTGAGAAACCTTCCCATTAAAGTTTTGACTAAACTGATCCTTTCTGGTGAAGTTTAAGTTCAGACAAGTTGTCATTTTCTGGTAAAAAAAAAATTCCCAACCAGCTCTAAATGTGAGTTATTTATATGGAAGGACCCTGGCACATTGCTCCATGAAGCACTTTTGAGCATTGGAGAAGAATGTTGTTCCAATCTTCTTGAGAGATATGATCATCTTTATATTGTTTTCCCCATGGCATTCTGAAACCAAAGTTTGGCTCAGGTTTCTGATTCAATAAACTGTAGATCTTGGGGGCTGAATGTAGGTAGCCAGCTAAAGTAATAAGAGATACCCATTATATTCTTTAAGGTGAAAAAACTACTACCTCCAGGCAACTAAATAATTATGCACACATCAGGTAGATCAATTCTGGTGCCGACAATAAGAGTGCTAACTAAATGAAAATAATTTGTTATGATATATCCTCAGATCCTGTCACTGGTATTTTTTACTGACATTGACATATTCCTATCTTTAAATGTATAGACATACGTATACGAAAACATAGCTATAATATACCAGAGATTTGATTTTATAGATTGTGTGAGAGTATTGGGACTATAATGATTACCTTACAGTTTTATTTACCATTCAAGTCCTTCTAAAATAGTTGAAAATGCAGCCATTTTAACTTTTTGTGCCACTCTGGTAAGATTTCAGAGGCTAACTTCAGGAATGCAGTCAGATAGGTCTTTCTACTGTACAGTCCTTTGCAGCAAATAGTAAATCAGCCAAACATTTAATAATTATTAATTATTATAATAATTATTATTGGGGATATGTCTGTATATTTGCAAACAGTGGAAATGTAAAATCTCATTTGTGTAGCATATGATTCCATGCAGACTCACGCTTGGCTTGCCTGGTTTCTGGTATGGTAGGTGTTTGCCTAGTATTGTCATTGCAATTTTTATTGCATCTCATGATGTGTGCAGATGTGCTTTGTAAACATCCCAGGAGGCAAAGATTCTCTGCTCAATATCACTGCTCCCAAATGATGTCTACCTTATAGAATAACTTTCTGGGCTACATCCTCTGGGATCAGGCAACCATTTAAAGTCTCTGGATTTTGGTGTTTTAACAAGGATTTAATTACAAAGGTAAGTGTATGCACCTGCTAAGGCACTCCTAATTATTTGATAATGGTGCAATCTTTCTCAATACAGCCAGTTTTTGTGCTGGTAAGCTACGCTAATGAAGCACACTGAGAGCACAAATTCCCCCAATGTTAGAGAAGCTTATATAACGAAATTTGTGAAGGACTGAGGTTTTTTTAATCACTGGTATCATCAACAATTATGTCATGATTTTTTAAATGATGAATCTGGTATGTAGAGAGTACCTGCACTGTTAATGAAGGGTACTTGGCATATTATTTTAGCCTTGTATAACTTCCTTAAATAATACATAGTATCACCCTTAAAATGATGGAGTCTCACATTCAATCTCATCTCTTGTCATTGAAAACTGGCTTATGTCTAGAGCTGCTCACTTGGAACCAGCTGGAGTCTGGTGGCAGGAACACTTTGACAACGATACAAGCTTTCCCTTCACCCAGTATGTCTGCAGCTGGCATGTGCTGTGTGTACTGGGTCAATAATGCATTTTATCTTTCACAAACTCACACCTTACATGGCAGCCCTTTGGACACTGGCTGCCAGTTTGCAATTGCAGAAGCCAGAAGGTAAACTACAGCGTTACAACTTTATAAGCTCAGGCTAAAAAAAAAAAAAAAAAAAAAAAAAGTGGGCGAACCATAAGCCAGATGGGTTCCAATACCCTTGTCAGAAGCTATGTTGCTCATATAGCGCTTGGTTTTTGTTTCTTAATAACCAAAAACATGTTAGCATTAAAAAAGCAAATGCACTTGACAACTTCAATTCTATTATGGTTCCCAGTCATCTGCTTTATTGAGTTTTGAAGGAATTTAGCCAGAGCACTCTATTTTCACTATAAAGCCATTACAAAACTTTGCAGCTCAGACAAATTGTAAGCAATTTTGGTAAATAAAATGAATTATTTTTAACTATCTCATTTTGCAACAGTTTTTTTTTTAAATCTTGTCTTTGTTCCTTTCTTTTTGCTTGTACTAAAGAAGCATATAATTTTAAAAACAGCAATGCTTTTCTGCAGTGAGATATAAAACTCAACAAATTACAGACTGCAAAATAGGGCCAAATCATTACATGTTTTTTAGTCAATGGAAGTTGCACCTGAGGAAGGACTGAAAAACACTGAAGGCTCCAATCCTGTGGTGAACATTTGCCCATTGCAGGATCAGGGTCTGAGTAGAGATTTCAGTATTTGGCTCAGAAGTATAAATAAATGCAAATTAAATACAGATTCTAGATTGGAGACTTCGATTGTATGTTCAAGAATCCCAGACTAAACTCTGAAACCTGATTCACTAATCATTTTCACTCTCTGCCTCTACATTAACCAGTACTATCCAAGTTCCAGTTTCTCAATGCATCCACTTTAGCCAACTGTCAAACAGGGCTAGAGTGTGTAGTGATTGGAAATAATTGAAATCCCAGAAAGGGGGGCGGGGAAGAAAAGGGATAACTTGTCCTGCTGGCCAATCCAAATGGAAAAGTGAATCTTTCCAGCCAATTCCTCAGTGACCTAGAGATCTATGTTATTAATGTGGCAGAGGGTGCATACTGCTGATAATTACTGTTAACTGGAATAATTAATAAGAATAATTGCTTAGTATGGTAAAGCAAGGGGAAGCTCTGGGAAGGGGGAAGGAATAGACTGGAAGACTGAGAGACTCCCTGAGTGCATTTATATTGACAGGAAGTTCAGCGGAAAGCATCCTGAGACCAGAAGTATTGTCTGGATGTCAAGGACAAAAGTTAAGAGATATAAGGCCAATTAGACAGTCTTATCTTGGAATAAAAAACAATGAGGAGTCCGGTGGCACCTTAAAGACTAACAGATTTATTTGGGCACAAGCTTTCATGAGTAAAAAACCCACTTCTTTAGATACTCACGAAAGCTCATGCCCAAATAAATCTGTTAGTCTTTAAAGTGCCACCGAACTCCTTGTTGTTTTTGTGGCTAGAGACTAACATGGCTACCTTGGAATGTAACAATGAGGATCCTATCATGGGTGACTGGGAGAGGTGAAAGGCTATAGGTTGTAATGAGATGCAGTAGGTTAGGGATTGGGAAGTGGCCTAAAATGAGCAGAGAAATCTGTATTGCTGGGGCAGCATCAGTTAAGACAGAAGGAGGTAGAAATCAGGCATAATAAAGAGAAATGGTACCTTGGAGAGAGTTTTGGTGTGGTTTATCCCAGCTAGAGGGAGGACAAAGTATTCATTAGAAACAAAATGTTGGTGCCAATGGTGTGTAAAATAACCACAATTTTGGTATAATGGGGTAAATTTTTTGAACATTATGTACTTAGGGAGCTACACTCAGCTCTCAGTTTTGTTAACTGGAGTAGAGTCTGTAACTCCCTACATACTACACCGAAACATCCCCCAATAGCATATACATGCAGAAATCAAAATAGGTAGGAAAACTGGATGTGAACGCTCAAATGTAGCAGCATACGTTGTCTAGCAGTCAGCGTGGAGATAATGGCATAAAGAATGAGCAAGCTCAGAATGTCTATGAGTTTGATATTAGTTCTGCCCTTCTGCTGGAGACAGAGTATAGAATTTAATTCTGTATCAGGAGATAAGAAAAGCATGTAGAGACAAGGTGTGACTGTGTATGATTTCACCTTCCTAATATAAATCATTTAGGAACAGCAACTGAAACTGAAAAAGATGGATCTAGCTAATTATTTCTGCCTGGCTCAGAGTAAAATCCCATTACAAAGGTTTCTGTCTGGATCTCGTCTTCCCCCATGACGCACTCAATATAAATTAATTAGGGTTATGTGACAAGAAAAAGAGTCCACCCAATCACAAGGCCGGGAAGTGAAATGTTATCCTTTCCAAATTACACTGAAATCTTTATTGCCATTGTGGGCCCTATCCTGCTCCCACTCAAGTCAGTAGCAAAACTACTTTTGACTTCAGTGGGAGCAGGGTTGGGCCCTTTGTTTCCAGTTCTTACATGAAATTGCAGGCTGCTGTCTTATATAAGGATGGCAGAACACACAGGTTTTAGAAGTTAGCTATGATACTCTCTAAAACATGTAGGGTACAGGGAAGTACTGTAACTACAAACATGAGGGAACTTTCTGCTGTGCATATGTAACCCACTGTTGTGTCTTTTGCTCTTTACACAGCATACCTAACATGAAGGAACCATGCAGGGAGGGCGGGGTTGAAAGAACTGTGTTTGCTAATCATTTAGAACCTGCAATGCCTAGCTAAACGTACACACTGCAGAGTTCTGGTGTCTTCTGAAATAAATATGGAACATAGTGAGCACCCTTGGAGGGCTCACAAATTATTTAAAGGGAAACTACCCAATTCTTATACACTACATCCACAATAATCAAGTCTTTGTTCACCTCTAGCAGCCAGTCCCTAGAACAGGATAAGGGTCTGTTATGGGACCTTTTTGTTCTGTGTTTGTACAGTGCTTAGAACAATGGGATCTTGGTCCATTAGTAGGGTTCCTAGGTGCTACCTCAGTACAAATAAAGAATACTACAGCTGCCAGAAGGAGTTATTACTTCTAAAACTTAAGCAGAAGAGCTTCATACTTACAATGTTCTGGCAGTGCAAAGGAACCTTACAACAGGTATAAGTGTAATGGGTGCAAAAGGGCCTTACTGTAAATACAAATCTGGCGTCATGACTTCTAGAAAAAGCAGCGTGGTGTGTCCATTGCATCAAGTATATGATACATTTTCTGTAAGAGAGCACCTGTTCACACCTGGTGATAACAGCATAATCTATTCCCTCTGTCAGATTACCATGGCATTTATCCAGTGAGCCCCCACTCCTTTGTTCAGGCTAAATCCTAAGCCCTTTAGTAGTTGACTTTGTGTTTATTCATTCCATAACGACTGAGTGAAGATGGAGTAAGGGCCTCAAAGTTTGGTGCACTGGGGAGAGAAGAGTTCAGCAATGAAATTCCACTCCAAAGTTACCAGGCCCTAATTTCCCATCCACTGGTTCCCTGGTGCAGCAAATCCAGACACTGGCAAAATTCTGCTGCCTATCAGAGTCCTTGACTGGCAAATGCCACCATAGTGGTTCCTATCCCATTCTCCTCCCTGTGACTGGCCCCAGAGCACTTCACCTGAGACAGGAGACATAACCAGTGTGACAGACCCAGACCAGTGGGGTACAGGAGTCTGGTAGAGGGCAAATATACTGGTCACTGGATGAATAGTTTTCTGTTCCCCGAGTGACCAGAGCAGGGGCTACACTAGAGTAATCAGGAACCTGCTAGAACCAATTAAGGCAGACAGGCTGATTAGATCACCTGCAGCCAATCAAGGCAGGCTAATCAGGGCACCTGGGTTTAAAAAGGAGCTCACTCCAGTCAGGCGGAGAGGATCCAGAGGAGAGGAAGTGCGTGTGAGGAGCTGGGAGCAAGAGGCACAAGGAGCTGAGAGTGAGAGGGGGCGCTGCTGGAGGACTAAGGAGTACAAGCGTTATTAGACACCAGGAGGAAGGTCCTGTGGTGAGGATAAAGAAGGTGTTTGGAGGAGGCCATGGGGAAGTAGCCCAGGGAGTTGTAGCTGTCATGCAGCTGTTACAGGAGGCTCTATAGACAGCTGCAATCCACAGGGCCCAGGGCTGGAACCCAGAGTAGAAGGCGGGCCCGGGTTCCCCCCAAACCTCCCAACTCCTGATCAGACACAGGAGGAGTTGATCCAGACTGTGGGGAAGATCACTGAAGTGAGCAAATCTGCCAATAAGCACAGGACCCACCAAGGTAGAGGAGGAACTTTGTCACACCAGATAGATGCCAATCATAAGTGAGCCAAGGGCTGATCCTGCAAGGCACTCAGAACTTCCCAGGAGGAGCTGAGCACTGTCAATTCTCACTGAAATCACTGGGAAATGAGGGTGCTCAACTGCTTTCAAAACCAGGCTCAGAGTGCAACTCATCTGACTTTTTCCTACTGTATCCATTTCGGCTCCCTTCCCCTTTGCCTGTATTATGTATCCTTTAGATCATAAACTCATTGGGGCAGGGAACTTCCTTTCCTTTACGTCTGTAAAATGCTATGCACAGCTAGGACATCACACAAATACCTGCAGTAAATTAAAATGAATCATCAAAAATAAATGTGTCCTCTGAAAATACATTGCAAAATTGCATATTTTAGGGGTTTTAGACCTTTCTCTAAAATGTCGTACTCTGGTTGTGTTGGGTACAGGCATAAGACTAAATGGAGCACTGGTCTGCAATCTTTTGTGTAGCCCAGGAGGCAAATTAATTCCTAGGAAGCTTCATTCTCCAAGGCCCCAGCCCAGTACATGCTTAACTTTAAGCATCTAACTAATCCCATTGACTTCAGTTGGACTGCTCATATATACAGACTAAAGCATGTGCTTAAATGCTTTGCTGGATTAAGGCCCAAAAGATTAGAGCTTTATAAAAAATGCCTGCGATCTTTAAAATGACAAAATGGATCTAAGAACAAGGAAGAGAAAACGTGACAGTAAAAAAAAAAACATTAAGTCCCACATGACCATGTGAACATTAAGTATCAAAGGATAATGAAAAGCTAATTAAAATTTTAAAGGAGCTGTTTTAGGAAAAACAAATGCAGAGAGATTTTCTGTTCACCTACACAAAGTGGAAATCAGTCAGGGAGAAAGTTAGAACACAATGGTACAGGAAATGAAAATGAAGAGACGAGAGAGGATTCCCCTCCCCACACACACACTTTAAATGAGGTATTGACTAAGTGTTTCACACCAAGTCTTGAAAGAGGAGACAAAGTTAACTACAGATCAGCCTGTGACAGGATCAGTAAAGCCAATAGAGAAAATTACCTAAGGAAACTCAAATCTAGGACACATCCAGGACCTGGAGAAAGTGATGCTGGGTGTTAAAATCACCTGGAAGAAAATCTATGATTTATTATCATAATGAAAGCCAGTTCTTGGAAAACAAGCAGCTACTATGTACAACACAGCACACAAAATATAGGAGTGTGACATATACCCTTGAAAGTATCACACTTCAAACTTGCATCTATGACATGAAAAACAATGCAAATTATACAGAGGACTGTTACCTATACAACACTAACCTACCTAAAGGAGACAGACACTGAGCATGGACAAATGCTGTATTGAGAATAGAAGAGCTAGCCTCTTAAACTTTTGAGCAGGTTGCCTTGTATGGTAGAGGGATATGGTTACTGTGGAGTTTTGGACAGCCCATGATAAAGTGCCATATGACGGTCTGCTACTGAAGCTAAAAGCAGCAGGAGCTCAGAATAGAAGAGGGGAGAAGATAAAAAACACAGCTGAAAAACAATGTCACGCTGTAGAGAAGTGCTGAGTGGGGCCCCCGCAGGGACCATTGCGTGGACCTTTAAGGATTTTGTGTTCGCATGATTAACTAAGATGAAGAGGCCAGCTGCAAACTTTAATTTCCTGATGACACAAAGGGCCATGAACAATATATATACAGGATTTGAATTTGTAATGGAACTGGGCTAATACATAGCAAAGGCTATTCAGTGTAAACAAAAATGCTGCTCAAGGTTAGTGGTGCTTCATAACCAATGAACACTGATTTTCAGATAATTTTACAAACTATCTCAGAACAACAAAGCCAAAAAAAGAGAGAAGCAAATAATCATTTGTTACTCTCAGTGGGCACATCCAACAACTGATTAGGGAAATTATTACAAGAAAGCCCCCTAATTTAAGGAGAAGAGGTGTGTGTGGGGTCACTTTTGGATTACACTCCTGCACTGAACCGCTGAATGAAATGGGGAAGGTGGAGAAATTAAAACATCAGCTTCACACAATGCTCACTCCTATAAATACTGGGATACTGGCCCTGATATTGTCTTCTCTGGGTATGTTTACATGGGAACTGGAAAGTGTAAATTCCAGCTGCAGGAGACATACCTTCACTAGCTCTGATCATGTTAGTGCACTGAAAACAGAAGTGTAGCTACAGAGGCATGAGCAGCAGGAGGGGCTAGCCACCCCGTCCATACTGATGGTCTCAGATGGGATTGAACTCTGCTGCTCACATCTGCGCTTCTACATTTAGTGCACTAGCTCAATCAGACCTAGTGTGGGTATGCCTCCTTGAGCTGGAGCCACACTTTCCAGCTCTAGTGTAGAAATACCCTTGGTGGTTCTGTATAGATTTAGCCAACTTCCTGGAGATTCCCCTGTTCAAAGGAATCCCCAAGTGGCACCACCAGCCCTTCCCACCTCAGTCCCTGGTGGGCACGTCAGGGCCGTGGTGGGACCTGGCCGTGGGAAGAGGACTGGAACATTGCTCCGTTCTGTCAGTTCCCAGCAGCCAGAAAGGTCCTTTGGTGGGGTTCAGCCAGGCATACATTTGAGCAATGCTGATGCTGTTCTATCTTGTGCTATAGGCCAAACTGGCCCTCAGCAGACCTGGGGATTGGGGGAACATAAAAATGGTTTAAAGCTACCACTTCCTGCCCATCATACTGGTCTTGTAGAGTGGGGAGGCCAGGCAGACCAAATGATCTGAGACAATACTGTGCATATATTTATTTATAAAATTACAAGAGTGGTGCTTAAAGTAACTACATATTGAGCCATTCACCTTGGGTTACTTGTTCCTTCTCTCCAATAATGGGCCAGATTCAGATGGTATTTATATTGGTTTTTGCTGTTATAAACCCAGATGCAGAAAATTTGCTGGGAGAAGTTGGATGTGGCACAACGCTCAAAACGGGATGGTATGCACTAAATTTTGATGAATTGGCTTTCTGTGAGGGAAAAACATTCTGTCAGAGAATTCCTGACCAGCTCTAGTAATCACACTGTGTATGTTGGTAGCCGCTCAAAACGGGATGGTATGCACTGTATTAGTGCAGCCTATTTTTGTACAATAAGAAACACATGGATTTAAGGAAGGAAGTATCCAAGCTGTCTAGAAATGCAGTGGTAACTAAATCAGAGGCCAAATTACGATAGATGGCTAGAGGTTAGGCAGTGCAACTCAAAAAGCAAGTGCAGTTGGATAGCAAGGGGGCATGGCCAGGCTGGTCGATTCAGCATATTCCTTCAGAACATCCTCCAATGGTGCTCTTATGAAGCCTCAGCTGGAAACTAAATCAACTCCTTATGTCAGAAAACCCAGAGGGAGGTCTGCAGCAACCACCTGCTGTCCCTCGAATACAGGGGCTGAGCACGGTGCAGAGAGGTGTAATTTACACCTCTGTGCACCAGCTTTGTTGAATCTGGACCAATATCTATGTTCCTATGGCTTGTGTATGAAAAAACATAGCATTTTACTGCAAAAGCTTAAATCCTGAGTAAAAACTAAAACCAATATTTACATTACATACTTAATATCATGCACAGGATCTTCATAAAACACAAATGGGGTGGAGTCTATGGAAATGTGGGAAGAGTCAAACAACCAAACTGCCCAAGGAAACTATGTACTTTACTACCGAAACTTACTCCTAGCAGAAATAAAGTTAAGTTAAACCATCATGCAGACCTCACATGAGAGCAGATAACCATTCCAGTACATTTCTAAACATAAAAGAGCCTCCTGGCAAATGATGAGTGTGTGCGGTTGACTAGGCAGGCCAAAAGAATCTCATATAGTCTCTCTCAATAGTTACAAGTGTCCCGTCCCTAGTAGAGATACTGCCATAGGTATCGCAGTTAGAGCAGGTCGGAAGTTTTCTGATGGAATGTTTTTCCACTGGAAAATGTTTATTCATCAAAAGTGAAACATTTCACGGCAATGCGCCATTGCAGATTACATTACATTTCGTAAGAAAAATTGGGGGAAAAAAAAGCTTGTTGATAAAATGGAAATATTCCAGGCAAACTGAGGAGGAGGTCAGAAGCCAGAGAGTTTAGGAGCTTGCGATCCAGGGCTCCCAAGGCTTCCAGGCTATTGGGATCCAGTCAGCTTGCCAAGCAGGCTGCTAAAGAGCCTGGATCTAGAAATCCTTCAGATGGGCTGCCAAGGAGTTGGGTGGAGAAACTGGCAGAAAACTAGACAGAAACCCTTCCTGGGTGCCACTGTGAAATCAAACCCTCTCTGGGGTTCAATTTTGATGAATTGGCTTTCTGTTTGGGAACAACATTCTGTCAGAGAATTCCTGACCAGCTCTAGTAATCACACTGTGTATGTTGGTAGCCGCTCAAAACGGGATGGTATGCGCTGTATTTGTGTAGCCTATTTTTGTACAATAAGATACACATGGATTTAAGGAAGGAAGTATCCAAGCTATCTAGAAATGCAGTGGTAACTAAATCAGAGGCCAAATTACGATAGATAGGAGAGGGGAGTCAATCATTTTTGAAAGGCACTTGAAAACAACAGTCTTCCTCTGAAACTGGGCAAGGAGAGTGTAAGAAATTATGCACAGAAGGTGAAACTCACCCCTACTCAGAGGGCCATTGTGAATTCTAATTTCCATTTAAATCCCACTTAATCTGGGTCAGGTTTAAGAGGCGTGTGTGCCTTGTGCCGGCTCTCTGAACAGAACTGAACTTGCCCCAGAATTCATAGCTTCAGCAGAGTTTAAATGTTAGGCTTTATGGCAGTTACAGTATCTTAAGCTTGTATTCTACCTGCCTGGCCAAACTTCAATATGAGATTAAGAACTAATGCTCACAAATGTAATTGAGGATAAATGAGAGGTACCGAGAAGAAAAAAAAAAAGGTACCCTTGTACTGGAAGTTCATAATCGGTTGAAGGTGTCTACTTAGCTGGGCAGTAAGCCTGTGGCAAATCAAAGCAAGAGAAGTATGTTGTCTTGAAAGAAATACTGAAGAAAAGAATTTATGTCTGTTTCTCATGTCCTAAATAGAACGACTGAGAACAAGTGGTTGTTAGAGAAGAAAAACCTTCCCTGAGACATTTATGTTATAGTGTTATAGTGAAGCACCCCATAAGCCCTTAGCCACTGCCCTGAAATGCTACACCTGCACCATCTACATTAGTGTCAAAGGTTTAGCAAGCCCTATCCAGGTGAAAGGAGGCATCCGTCTGCTTCCCTATTGAAATTCTGCCACTCTTCCAGACACAGCTGCTGGGCAGGTTCCTCCCTTTCCTAAGATGCAGCCATGCATTCCAGTGGTGCAGTCTCCCTAAAATCAGGAGTAACATGACAGACAAGATAGGGAACTCACTCACATGAGCTATACTCCCCCTGGGCACCTTTCCATTTCCTTTCCATTGAGTGTTTCCTGTGTTTGGGGGCCAAGGCACTTCCAAGTCAGTTTGTGTGGTTCAGAAGAATGTGGCAAATCAGGTCCATACCCCTATATAAACTGTGTATAGAGTGGAAATTATCCTAGAGTAACAGATGCTCTACAGTATGCGTAAAAGTGCAGTGAAGAAACTGGGCTGCTATAGCACTGCACCCTTTTATCCCTTCTTCCTACCCAGTACACTTGAGCTAATTGACGTGGCTCAAAAAGAGCTCAGCTGCAAATGTGAGCCAAGGAAGTGGTGGGGTGGGGGGTGGTGGTGCTAAGAAAAACGGCTCTTGGCTTATGTCACTAAACAGCTTAAGTTTCAATTTTGAAAATTACTTCAGCTTTACTTAAATCATCCTGTGTGCCAAGCAGCCAATTTTGGGAACTGATGAATGACAAAGTCATCACATCTGCACTGACTACAATATCAATTTTATATGACCCGTAGTAACAGGAGAGGAAAGTAGTATATTCTGAGCCCCTCTGTGTCACTCTACATGAGCGTAAGAGGGAAAGAGAATTAATGAAATACTAGTTTGCCCACATGGGAGAGGAACAAAGGAAACCAAGTAAGGAGTGTGTTACAATTTCCTCATGAATAGGGGATATGCTGAGTGCATCAATGCACAGTTTCTTTTATCTGTGTATTTTGGGCTACCCCTGCCATATGAAACAAATGTTATGTTCTTATTGTAGACAATATTAGACAGACCATATACACAATAAGCAAGTTAAATGTAGGAAGGCTGCTAGTGCTTAAAAGACCCAATAGGACTTAACTGCATGTGAGCAGGGAGTATAATCAAGCAGCAGCCCCTTCAATATATGGCCATGTCCTGTCTTCAGAAATTCATGATTTTCTTATCTACATTGAATGTTTCAAACTCTGGGTTGCCCCTTGCCAACTATCCTAATGATAGCATATACCAGATACTAGGATCTCAGATACTATGATAATGAGTGCGGTATAAATACCCAGGTAGATAGAGAGAATCCTATTTATTTAAAGCAGTGAAATGACTCCATCTGTAGGTTATATTGGTTAAGATGGGAGCATAGGACTTTCACTCATCATTCTCAGCCAGTGATTTTCTTCATTTTATCTTTACCCATTTCCCCAAGGACCTCAACATTTTAACACTTCATCTGGGTGTGATAAAGGCTAAAGCACCAACACCCTCTTGCTTTGATCTGTGTTCCTGGCCCAGGCATTGGTGTCGGCACACTGAAGTTTTACTCCTCAAATACCACTTTGACCCTTTGTTTTTCCTTACAAGAATAAGAGTGCCAGTGTCCTCATACATGACAATCTGGTTGATACTCTGGGATGCACTGAAAACATGCTGGGTTATACACATGACACTAACATTTTAGAAGAAAAACGTTAAAAGATTATGGGCTGTGATTTACACCACACTGTATCTATTCAAGGTCATGGGAGAGAGGCACCAGTTTTAGACCAGGGACTATTGAGAGGCAATCTTATCGTAACTTTATTTGAGTGCAATAAGCAATGAGTAATGAAGAGAATTGCTCATTATAGGAAAAAACCCAAGTGTAAATCTGATGACCACATTACAAAGATTAAAATGTCAATGGCTGCTGAAGTCCTAAAAAGAAGTCTGCAGAGACCTATAAAATTATAGCTAAGAAAGTAAGATTTAACCAGATACTCTAGTGTTCATATGAATTACCACATAAGTAAATTTTTCTCATGGCAATATAATTTTGTATTGATTGTTTGCTTCTGTTAGTTATGTAATGAACCAGCAGAAGTTACCACATGTGAGCAGCCAAATCCTAGAGGATCAGCCACTTAAAGAGCCAAGAAGCTGGAGGATTCCAGGACAAATGGGAAGAGTTGGGGGGGGGGCATCATCTTGGCAGGATTATGGACAGGAGCCCTCAGTGGAAGGAAGAAGGACCACATTCAACACCTTGGATGTCAGTGTGAATGACCCCCAGAAAAAGACTGTATTGGGACTGTTAGATTGGGGCTGCGGGTGAACACTTTGGATTTAGGCTAAGATGTGTCCCAAGAGGAAGTGACAGCTGAGGAGCCGCATACCACCAGGCCGGAAATCCAGACTGAGCAGCCACCGGAGAAGCAGTGCAGCTTACCAGCCTAGTGCGTCTCAGCTTTATATGAACCACTAATGGGATTAGAGGCCTCGGGTGGAGGTTGCTAAAGGTTTTGGGTAACTCAAAAGGGAAGGGATTCATAATTTCATAGTTGCTGTGAGTCCCCAGCAGTCCCCCATCCTCTTCTGTCCCATTGATTGGTACCCATTCCCTTATCTAATATTCTTTCCTATAAATGGCCTCAGAACTCTTCTTTTTGGGTTTCTGTCACAAACAGGACATGGGCGGTCTGAGCTAGTTTCAGAGGAGGAGTCAGGCCAGCTCATGTACCAGGAGGTCAGAATCTGAGACAGGCCAGAGGACGAACCAAGAGTCAGGTTACCAGGAGATCAGAATCAGGCAGTAGGAGCAGATAGAGGGAGGGAGGCGTAGGCACTGGGGAACCCAGTTACATGGACAATTTCCTGTTTCTGTGCTTGGTTTAAATAGAAGCTGGGGTCCAATCAGGACCCCCAGTGTTCTACCAATCAGAGCTCATGATTGTAGTCCTCTGTCAGAGTTCAGTGTCTATTCTAGCAACTGTTAGCAGGTCACTGGGTGGTAGAGTAGAACTACTTGGCTCTGAAAAGCCCTGTGGCCAAGGTTTCAAGACATCCCCCGAATCCCTGACAGTTTCTGTGTTAGGGGCTTCCAACCTATACGAGCAAAAGGAGTCTATGCCTGACCTGAAGAAAAGCAGGTGCAGGCTTGCTACCTTAGGACATGTTCCAGCAGAGGGGCTTGGTACACGTGGCTCTCCTATGAGATTAAATAATGTCTAAAGGAGACTCATTTGAGTTTCCCTCTCCAGAACATGCTTGTTGGGAAGCAATCATTTATTATTTTTAAAAAGTGAGAATTCCTAATCAATTTGACAGTAGAGCAAGGATTACAAGAGTGTATAGAGGCAGTTTTATATAAGGGGTAGTAGCCTTATGGAGCCAAATCTCAAGGTTCTTTACCTAAGCAACGGGGAGTTTTACTAGAAAGAACTGAGAAAAGACCTCAAGTATTGGCCCCCTAGCAAAGAGCCTCCTACAACAAGAGCATTGTGTTACATGCAGAGCCAAGGGCCCTTAGAGAGCTGTCTGAAACGGCAATAGACACAAGGATTTACGACAAGGAACGGCAATTGCAATATCTAGTGCTAAACATTTAATCTATGGTTACAGTTTTTACTTCGGATCAGAGCTGAAGTCAGCAGAATTAAATCTTCAAGTGTATTCCAGCAGCCCTAAATCCTTCTGATACTGTTAACAGTGGCAGACTTCCAAAATGCATTCCATTAATAAGACAGTAAAGTATAAAACAGAGTTATCTTCTTCAAGGAGGTAAAAATGGAAAATAAAGAGAAAGAGTCTTGTGAAATTGTATTCAGAGCATCTTGGCCTTTCTTCCATAAGTTTCTTTCATATTTACTTTGACATTAACATACTATTATTCTTGACGAATAAGAGAGAAATATTTTATTCTGAAGGAAACCCTCCCCCAAAGTCTTCATTTTTTCCTCTTATTTTTACAGGTTAGAAGAGGTTAAGAATGTGCCAATCAGCTGGTAACATGCAGTATCAATTCTCCCTAGGCTAGCAAAAGGGATTCAGCAGCTGTTACCTTCTCTGTCTCACTACCATCCTTAACTCACCCCTTTGTTGCAGCACATATGGCAAGTGAGATCACCCACGGGTTGGAAATCCCTGCAGGGCACGACAGGGTGTTAAGTATTTCATTTCAGCCTTTCTCCTGAATGTTTTTCCTTTGGTGGGTTTCACTCAAACTCTTATTTGATTCAATATGGATAGTTGAGGATATGCATAATTGTTGTTAATTTCCAGCGCTGAAGGTGTTTTTTTCATGGTAGAATTTAAGTGTTAATAGCTCTCCATTGTGTATACAAATTGACATGTAATAGTATAGCATTGGCATTACCTCTAATTGATAGAGTTCTGGTCTACTTGAGAAATACATACCTGCTACTCTGTGGGCTATTTAATGGCTGTACTAGCCACTGCTGCGGGAAACGAGTTCTGGAGGTCATTGCACCAAGGACAGTATCTGGCGGCCTTCTCCCTGTGCAGGACAGGTGGACAGAATGCCACTGGGGACACACACACTGAAGAGTGACAGCTGTGACACTGGCCCTGATCTACCAGAGCACCAGCCCTGGACTGCCAGCTGTGGAGAAGTCCTTGGAAAAGTCAGAAAGAATTTAATAGAGAATGATAATCTTCCCGTAGACTTTTTAAACCAACCTTTAGAAGGGACACAATTCTCTAATTCTATAGGATGGTTTTAAGATTCTATGGAAAGCAGGTTCTATTAGAAGCATAAGTCTATTGCATTCTGGAGGCTTTGGGAATAATTTCTTCAGAATTTCAGTTTCCACAGAACCTTGTTGAATTGAAGTGTTGTTAAATTCTAAGTGCCTTTCCCAAAATGGAGTGAAAAAAGGCCATAACTCCATTTTTAGATTGATTAGCACTACTCATGGTGCTGTCGCTCCATTCTGCTTCCAGGGTATAGCTTGCACACCCCCAGCATTGGCTCGGGCCTGCTAACACGGTGGGACTGGGCATTCACAAAGTGCATGTAATGGGATTCTGTCTGCCCCTCTGCAGGTGAATGGGGGAAAGGAGAAGTGGAATTTCCTGAGCAGCCAGAATATGGTCCTATGCATGGATTTATACAGCTTCTCAGATCCTTATTATTAAGTGCTAGTCTGTCATTCATACATAAATATATATCACACACACAAACTATGTTAAAAGAACATTATACTGTGCAAACTTAATCTGGCCCCATTATGTGTATACATTATGACACTATATGCATATACATTACTCAAGAAGTCTCAGCCTCCCCGGCAACCCTCAGCTCCCGGTCCCAGCCTCCCTGCCCATCCTGTCCTGGCCTCCCCTCCCTGCCCAGATCCCAGTCCTAATTTCCTTGCCAACTGTCAGGGAGATTCCCATTTGCCACCAAAAAACTCTTAACTCCTGATTTAATAATGCTGTCTCCTGCTTAAAAACTACATTACCCAGAACCATATGCTTCAGCCACCCATGTGAATGGGTCAGATCAATGCTCCATCAGCCCAGTATCCTGTCTTCCAACAGTGGCTGGAGGCAGATGCTTCAGAGGGAATGAAAAGAACAGGGCTATAATCAAGTGATCAATTCCCTGTTGGGACTTGATCAAGTGATCAAGTCCCAGCTTCTGGCAGTCAGAGGCTTAGGCCATGCCTACACTGCCACTTACGTTGCTCAGGGGTGTGAAAAACACCCTCCAGAGTGACATAAGTTTCACCAGCATAAGTGGTAGTATGCACAAGGCTATGCTGGTGGGAGAACTTCTCCTGCTGACATAGCTATCACTGCTCGTTGAAGTGGTTTTATTATGTCAGTGGGAGAGAGCTCTTCCGTCAGCATAGAGCAGCTACATGAGAGATCTGCATCAGTACAGCTGTGCCACTCTAAGTTCGCTAGTGTAGACATGGCCTTAGGGACATTCAGAGATGGGGTTGCATCCTTGACCATCTTGGCTAATAGCCACTGATGGATCTATCCTCCAATAACTTGTCCCATTCTTTTTTGAACCTAGTTATACTTTTGGCCTTCATAACATTCCCTGTCAACGAGTTCCACAGGTTGACTGTGCACTGTGTGAAGACGTACTTCCTTTTGTTTGTTTTAAATCTGCAGCCTATTAATTTCATTCAGTGACCCTGATTCTTGTGTTATGCAAAGGGGTAAATAACATTTCCCTATTCACTTTCGCTATACCATTCATAATTTTATAAATTTTATAATTTTATAAATTATGGTCCCACTTTTTAAAATCTCTCCTCATTTCGAAGCTGTTCCATGCCCTTAATCATTTTTTGTTGTCCTTCTCTGCATTTTTTCCAATTGTAATATATCTTTTTGGAGATGGGTCAGTATTCAAGGTGTGGACGTACCATGGATTTATATAGTGGCATCGTGATATTTTCTGTCTTCTATCTATCCCTTGCCTAATGGTTCCTAAAATTCTGTTAGCTTTTTGACTGCTGCTGCACATTGAAGAGATCTTTTCAGAGAACTATCCACAATGACTCTAAGATCTCTTTCTTGAATGGCAATAGCTAATTTAGAACCCATCATTTTGTATGTATAGTTGGGATTATGTTTTCCAATGTGCATTGCTTTGTATTCATCAACATTGAATTTCATCTGCCATTTTCTTGCACAGTCAACCAGTTTTCTGAGATCCCTTTGTAACTTTTTACAATCAGCTTTGGACTTAACTATTTTGAGTAATTTTATATCATCTGCAAACTTTGCTTCTGCATGGTTTACCCCTTTTTTCAGATCATTTATGAATATGTTGAACAGCACTCGTCCCAGTACAGACCCTTGGGAGACACCACTATTTACCTCTCTCCATTGTGAAAACTGACCATGTATTCCTACCTTTTGTTTCCTATCGTTTATCGGGTTTTTGATCCATGAGACGACCTTCCCTCTTATCCCAGAACTGCTTACTTTGCTTAAGAGCCTTAAGAGAACTTTGTCAAAGGCTTTCTGAAAGTCCAAGTACACAATATCCACTGGATCACATGTTTGTTGACATCCTCAACAGAATTCAAATATTCTAATGATGCACATGTGTGGTTGATGCACAACAAGATTCTCGGTAACTTATTTGACCTCTGCTCTGCTTCCCCCAATGGGAGTGTGTGAGGGGTGGGGTTGGCCAGGCTCAGTGGCCAATGGCAGGGCAGAGGGGTAGATCTGGAGTGTGGAACTCCAGTGGTGGTGCAGAGCCTCCTGGGCAGTTTGAGGTGGAGGCACGTAATTGGGTGGTAGTCAGTATGTTGGGGGTCATGCCCCATTCTCCCCCAGGCCTTGGCTGTAGCAGGGAGGGGGGAACAAGCCCATTCTTCCTGAGACTCAATACAGTAGTTGGGGGTTGGGGATCAGGCAAAGGATTCATGCCCCCTGCTCTCCCCAAGCCTTTGGGTGCAGTGGGAGGGGGATACAGGAAGGGGTAACGCCCCACCATGACCAACCCATGTGGCTCTGTTTTTCAGCAAACACCCTTCCAACAGCAAAGTCTTTTCTACACTTCCCTGGGTGTAATTGCCTGTCTCTCCAAATGCTGCCTTTGGCTGAGGTTTATTATAGCCCTACCAGGGCAGTCCCCACACAGGGTGGGAACCACACCTCTACTTGCTTCATTGTGTGTTCTATGGAGTACCAGGCACTAGGCAGGCAAGGTGAGGCAGGGAGATTGAATGAGGGCTGTTAGTTGAGGGGGCAAGCGGATGGCACTGGGAGCATTGGTGGATCAGAGGGATGCCAGTGTGGTTAGCAGTGGGGCTTTGGAGAGAGCAATGGGGTTATGGAGAGGCTGGAAGGGGCCAGTGGGGTTAGCAGTTGGAGGCAGGCAGTGGGGGTGTTGGAGGATAGTAGTGGAGTTAGCAATGGGTGTGGGGGGGGGAGCAAGTGAGCTGCTCCCTGAAATTGATTTGAAAATATTGGTCAGTGTGCCAACCAGTCTTGTCCTCTTCCCCCTCTCCCTCCCAGCTGCATCCTACTCTCCTTGCCCAACCAGTCCCAGTCTCTCCCCCTAGCTCCCAGTCTCAGTCTCCACCCTGCCCCTCCCAGACTCCTTGTCTCAATCAAGCCCCTTCCTTCCAACCCAGTCCAGTTTTTGTCCCCTGTGCTATCAAATCAGATGGGTTCCTCCTCCGTGCTGCCTGGATGCCTGCAAGGGGGCCACTGAGGCACAGGAAAGGCAAGCTCCCTGCTCTCAGTTCCAGAGCCCGACCCCAACCCAGCCCAGAGCCACTGGGAGTAGCCATTACAGGGAAGTTCTTCTGACCCCCACATAGCTCTGGCCTGGGGCATGCTCAGCTGCTCTGTGGGGATGGCACACATGCAGTCTGGTCAGCACAAGGAGCTGTTAGAGGCTCAAGCACTCTCAGTGAGGACAGAACCTGTGGAGATTTTAGCTAAGCTCTTGCAAGTCTCTGCTCTGCATGTGCAAAGGCTTATAACTTGGCCAAATTTGGGTAGATTTTCATGGGGATGGCAAAAGGTGCATCTGTGACACAAAAGCCCCCATCCCCTGCCAAATTGCAAGCTCCTTCTTCAAAGAATCGGGGTTTAGCATATTTCAAACAAAAGATCATCAGATATTTTAAACATGGGCCAAACATCATATTTTTTCCCTATTCCTGGAAATGGCTAAACTGTTCTGGCTGAAATATTTCAAAAACAAATTCAGCCCAAAGAGGATACTCACCATGGAAAATTTCAGCAACGTTATAAACAGCTGAAAATAGGGTATTATAATGGGAAGTGCTCGGTAATCTTAATTAGAGATGGTGCTGCCAATCCCACCTATAATTTTAACTGTTTTTAATACACCATTATTTCCTGCAGAGAGATTGTCAGAACTATTGCATTGTCATACATATCATAATGCTGTCCTTGGATGGTAGCATTCTGCCAGAGTCTGGGGAGATTCCGATCATGCCAACAAGGCTTTTTTGTTCAGAAACAATGGCGTATTATTGCCTAGGCCAACAAGGCCTAGGCCTAGGGTGGCAAATTTGCAGGGGCGGCAAATTTATAATAGCAGCATTTTTGTAATCGCGGCATCAGTGACGCCGCGATTCTACCGATCATAGTGCATATTGAAACTACCAATGATGACATGAAGCCATTTAGTAAACATACTCGCGAGAATCCTGAACGTTAATAATCTGACCAGAAGGAAGAAATTAAGCGGTTCTCAGTTTTGGATCCATGTGTGGTCCTGTGCTGTAAGCAAAATCATGCTATACAGATGTGTGTTCAAGCCAGGGTCCGCTGTACTTGTAATTTTATTTATAATAAAACTTGTAAATGTTCAACTATTTTAATGATATTTAGATTCATTTTAGTTCAAACAAATTTTTAAAAAAACTAAAACAAGTTCATATGGGGCCAAGGGCAGCAATTATTTCAGGGCCTAGCGCAACAAAATCATTAATCCGCCACTGTTCAGAAATGTAACTGAACAACATGAGCCAGATTCGCCAGTCTGCTTGTGTCCAGAGATGGCCCACAGAGAATTGCCACTGTGCAATGGAACTTTGCCTGCTTCAGTTGCTCCCCCATCTGTGTAGAGAAAGGGAGAGAGCGTGTCCAGGGACAGGGCAGAGTGGGTGCACAGTGGTTCTCCACTGGTATAAGGGCCCTGGTGCTCTAACTTGCATAGGGGATGGGTGGCTCAGAATCAGGGAACCACAACCCGCTTCCTAACAACCCTCTCTCTCCAATGAACCCCAGTGGAGCTCTGGAGGGGGAAAATGTGCCTCTTTTTTATTTGATTGGATACTCTGGATTAGGCTGGCTTTTATGACAAGCAGGATGTGGAGTCATTTTGATTTTTGTAAGTTGCAATGGAATTATGCATCACGAAGGCCCCAAATCATGATAACACTTAAGCATGCACTTAAGTCCCATTGACTTCAGTTATTTAAGGACATATTTAAAATTAAGCACATGCCTAAAAGCTGTCCTGGCTAGTTACTTTTATTATACTTTTAGATAATACTATATCAAATAAGTTTCAGCCTTTACAGTTTGCTCTATTCATCAGAAATATGGGACATAAAGTTTGCAAACATTTTTGCAAACATTTTCACACACATTTTGTCCTTTTCTTAGTCAAAATTTGAAATTTCAATGAAAATGTATCAGAATTATCTATCTGAAATATGTGTGTCCTATAGACACAATATAGGGTATAAGAGATTATAAAGAACAACTAGATGGCCATCCTTGCATTATCCTATTTCCGTTACAACCCTAAAATATTGGTCCTACAGATCAATAAATGTATCAAAATTAATTGAAATGGGCTATGTGAAAGGAGAGTAGGGGAGCAGAGCAGAGCAGCCAAGTGGATGTTTGTTTGTTTTTAAAAGTATTCATATTTGAAGAAAGATTTCCAGACTTCTTCTCCTGGGTGCACCAGGGACAGATCTACAAGTAACCAGCACTGGCAGATAATTAATGTTACTGCAAGTTTCATCTAGGAATACATTTTTATTTCAACATTCAGGAGGTCTGGCTGGTTTTAGGATGGCAACCCTGAAAGAGCCTTATACAGAGTTGGTTTAGTGGAGTTTGACATAATATCTACAGCTGTGCAAACAGTAAAACAAAGATAGTGTCTCTTCTGTTGCAAGACTACGGATTGCTGAATGATAACAAGGCAGACGATTTACAATTGATTCAAGGTGCTCTTCTGCTATGGAACTCCTTCCGCCTTGTCAAAGAGATGAAAAACACCTCTCCATAGGTGTCATGCACAACTTTGAGGAGCATAAATATCTGGCTATATTATCTCTTTCAGCAGCTTACATGCTGACATATTTCTGCTTACGTTAACCACATATGAGACATACCATTCATTGTTTCTTTCTTGTCCTTAGAGCTGTGAGGCAAACCCATAGTGGGACCAGGGTTGCTCACTCAGCTACAGCAACTCACCCCTCAACCTCTCATGTTCCCCAACACATACTCCAGGAGGTGAGGGCAGCCTTATTGCCTACCTCTCATGTTTTCCTTGAGTGGGTCCTGAGGGAGGGTACTGCCCGCCCCTTACCTGTGGCCCACAGGACCTTACTATCTGACCCCTGCCATGCAAGCTTCCCTGGCCACCCCCTATGTACCACCTAAGCCAGCTGCGCGGTGTGCAGCTGGTGTGCTTCCGAACCGCATCTAAGAAACAGCTGTATACACCTGTGATCCTCACCCTTCCCCAACACCAAGTGGCAGGACTTCTTCACATCCGTGGAGGGTGAGGAACCCAGGTGGGCTAGTCCATATTCCACCCTGGTCCCACGGCCCACCAGGGATATTGGTTGGTAGCTCCTTCATGGAGCTGTGAGTATGGGCATGTACCTGGCACAGTTCATCACCTCCCCAGACACCTTTCCCTTCTGCAGCAAGAGGGAGATCCTGGCGAACATCTACAGAGAATGCTCCAGGTTGGAGCCCCTTTTCTGGCTCCTCCAAAACCTTTTCCTTAAATTCTGGCTGCACTTTTCCCCACACCTCCTGAGCTATGCACATCCTATCCGTTGCCTCATGAAGTCATGAGACCTCCTCGTCAACCTCCTCCTGGCATTGGCCAATCTGGCCGTCCACCATACCAGGAGGAGGAAGCTGTGACTGTGGGGCCTAATTCCGATCCATCCTGAAGTCACATCCGTGGGCAGAATTCCTCTCACCACGTCCACTGGCACCCTGGATGCCTTTGCGGAGCAGTGGGCATGTCTGAGGTTCTCTGCTTGATGTCCCCTTCTGGATCCCTGATTTTGTCACTGTGACAATCAATAGTGAACTACTAACTTACAATTAACTAAATGCAAGTTTCTAATTGACACAATTTTGTTTTCTCTTTTCAAGGACACAAATCCAGCAAAATAAATAGTAATTCTTTTAATCTAAATCAACATCTGGAGACTTTATGTTAGTTTGTAAATTAAATTCAAATATAGTATCTAAACATTTCAAAATAAAAACAAACTATTTAAAGTATTTGGTTCTATCAATCACAATATATAATGGGCTGAATTGAGATGCTATATTTATCTCACTCCAGAGAAAATATCTCCATAACTCAACTGTATCTTTGCCACTCATGAATTATCAAGTCTTTCTTTACTTGCGGGATAAATATATCTCAGTTATGTATGCTCTCTTTTCCTCTCAGTGGATCTATATATTTTTTGTGTCAATTTTTATTTATATGCATATACAGACTTTGCTCACAGTGGAGATTGTTACTTTGCAATAAGCTGAAGCAAATCAATTTAGTCTACAAATGCCATTAATTTTCTTACTGCAGCTTACTGCAGTATCATCACAGGACATATCTCCACAGCTTTCATTGTATTCTGTTCAAAGGTCTGGCACATGGCAAAGATGTAAGGAAGTCTAGCATTTGATCAAGTTGACAAGCAATGGCAGATTCCTGCAGCTAGCTGAAACACGGGTATGATGACATGTATTTGGTGTCATTTCAATGTAGATTCTGACACAGGCCAATTTATGGTCCAATTTAGGTCTTGACTCTCATACTAAGGCCAAGGAAGCTATAAAATGTAATAAAAATTTCTACAATCAATGTCCAGAGGAAAAACAAATCACTCAGTTACTGACACAATATTGCATCAACACTCCGGTAAAGTTCTCACAAGTGTCTGACATGCCCCCGAGCTACATAGAGCGTGCAGAGTAAAAAGGTTGGCAGAACAACCTCACATCCCTGATACAGTAGCTACTAAACTTTACAACCATTACCAGATCACTTTTTATCCTTGCAGTTCTCCAATTTGTTAAAAAAGAAAATCCCTCTCTTGTTTTCTCCTTTTCTTCCACTTTCAGAGTTTTCTTCTTACCTTCTCTTTATTTTCTCTCCAGTATCTTACATACTAGAGATACTTATCTAACAAGTATCAACAGATAATTCCTAGACAAGCTCGTGGTGATGTAACATTGATCAGACACTGATCACAGCGTTTCCATCTGGTCAGTGAGTCAATTAAAGACTTAGATATTTTCTTTCTACTTTCAGACTTGTCCAAATCAGATACAAATCTTAACCTTTGCTCTTCGGTTCTTCATAATAAAAACTTTCACAGCAAAAGGCTCAGATTGGGTTAGAGACCACAAATAACATAGTTATGTGCAGCATATATTTTTAATTGGCTACAGAATGATTTGTTTCTTCAGAAGCCCAGTTACTGCTGCTATAATATTGGACTAATGGGCTTTCCCACTGGACAACATAAAAACAATATGAGAAAATGTGTATATGCTCTACACTCCACACCTTGTGCATTTGGGGTTGGGAGTTTAAGTGTCTTTGTTTTTCAGCACTGGGCCAAAACAGCTTACATGAGACTTATTTTATTTTTGAATGTCTTTGCCCTTTTAATGCCAAGAAAGTTATTATGCAGGTGAGGCTAACAGTGCAAACATTTGAGAAAAAGCATGTTTGCACATGTGAAGAGATGGCATTCTGTACTGGCCACTTACTCACCCCTCTACACAGAGCAAAATGTTTTACCTTGAAGCCCCTCCCAAATATGCAGATTATAGTGAAACAACATATTTATTTGAAACACGTTTTCTGAAGTTCCCAGTATCTAACTAAATCCATTTTGATATATGTTCCTATCTGTAGTGATACCTTATAGTGATCGACCCAAGGAGCTCAGTCTATTTAGCTTAACAAAGAGAAGATTAAGGGGTGACTTGATTACAGTTTATAAATATCTATGTGGAAACAAATATTTAATAATGGGGTCTTCAGTCTATCAGATATAACATGATTCCATGGCTGGAAGTTGAAAACTAGAGAAATTCAGACTGGAAATAAGGTGTAAATGTTTAACAGTGAAAGTAATTTACCATTGGAACAATCTCACAAGGATCATGGTGAATTCTTCTTACCAACAATTTTTAAATCAAAATTGGATGTTTTCTAAATGATATTGTCCAGAAATTATTTTTGGGAAGATCTTTGGCCTGTGTTATACAGTAAGTTGGAGCCGATGAACACAACAGTCCCTTCGGGCCTTGGAATCTATGACTCTATAGATCACAAGGCTCCAAATGTTAAAATCAAATAGAGTTGACACTTAAAACCTCTTCTCCCTGCCTCTCCCCCAGAAGTGCCTGCTCCGGATATTTGGGGCTGACCTGTTAGCAAGTCTTTCTTAGCTATCTCAGCCAGTCTGGTCCAGCCACTGCCCTCCAGGAATATTAACTCTCTGGGCAGCTCTGGGCTAGTCTGGATCATCTTAGTTTAACTCCAAGTGTAAGTTAGGTCAGATACCCTTTTGGAGCAGCTGTCCTTGTAATATATTAAGCAATGGCAAACTTATCCATTCCACATTATGACAGAGTCTGCACTGGTGTCCTTCCCTCAAAATGGACCAACCCAATGGAGCAATCACATGAAAAACACTGATGGGGACAGGACGAGGAGTAGGAACTCATTATTCTTACAACCACATTGAGAGGGACTTAACACTACAGTAAAAAGTTAAGCAAGGGCATATTCCCCCCAGTACTTCATAATGATGGCCCTGTGGTGCTTCAAAAGTCAGGATGACTAGTCCACGCAACATGAAATCCATTAGAGACACAAGGCCCATGTCAGACCAAACATAACTAGCCTTGTTACAAATACATGACATTCAAAATCAACACTGTTGCCACTGAAAACAGCAGCTCCTGGAAGTCCCTGGATATGTAAATAAGCTAATATTTGTTCTCTCTTTTCACCTAAAGGTGGCATCATATACATTACATCTTTCAGTAAGGGGTTGTATACTCCTCAGACATGATTTTTAGGAATAGAAGAATGAAATAGTGCTAACGTAAGAAGGCAGTGTCTGCAGTGTTACATTTTAATATGTTATATACAGTACAGACCATGCCCAACCCATATAAATCTGCCTTGATATTTAGTCAAATAAAAAATTACAGGGAAAACTCTATCAAATTAAAGTATGCATAGATTGAATCAAAGGTCCCCACCCACCTCTCCATCACCATTCTATTCTACCGTTGACAACATCACTGTCCTTCCTGTCAGCCAGGCTTGCAAATTAGGAATGATCTTCAACTAATCCTTCAGCTTCCCATTCACAATCACATCCAGGCTGGAATGAAATCTTGCTTCTTTCTTGCTCCCCAGTACCTACAAAACCGGTCCCTTCCTATGCATCCCAATGGCTACATTGCTAGTCCATGCTTTAATCATCTCCTGCCTTGACTACTGCGACTCTGACCTCTCTGGTCACTTTGATATCCACATTGTTCCCCTCCAGTCTATCCAAAATGTTGTGCTAAAATCATCTGCTTTGCCTATCATGCAGAACAGACCACTCTTCCACTGGCTCCCAAGTGACCATACATCAAGTTCAAACTGATTGTCCTCATATTCAAGGTCCTTGTCTTTTCTGTTCTACATAGCTTCTTGTACTGCCCTCATCACTGTCATCCCTGAGCACCTCTCATTGGTGCATTAAGTAATATGACTAACTTCTGCCACATGTGGTTCATTTCCTTTCCCTAAGGTGTAGGGAAGTATTTTGTTTTAGTAGGATTTTGGGGTCTGTTTGTATGTGTACAGACTACAGTGTGTTTATATGAGAGAAAGCAGGATGAAGAAATGTGTCTTGCACTTGGAACAGAAGGTGGGGAGCAGGGGCATGCAAAATAATTAAAATTTGACTGCTTTTGGAGGGGCATGTTCTGTGCCCCCCACCACAGACAGAGGGCAGGAGGAGCTGTCAGCTTCCACTGTGGCCCCAGAACCAGAGGAACTCACTCTCCCCGGCTGGAGGAGCTCTGTGACCCTGCCAATTATTGGGGGGGAGGGCCATGGCACTGCTTGCCCCCTCATTGTGCACACCCCTAGTGAGGAGGTTTGTGATGATCTGTGGCTCCTGTGGTAGTTCATTCTATAATCTAGGACTGGCCCCTGAGAAAGCCCTAGCTCCCTGTTTCCTGCACAGACAGGCTTTAGCTGTTATGCCTCAGGAGCAGAGTTGACCAGGGTCCTCATCTTGGAGCTTGAGGTGATAACCTTTCCCTGGTCTACACCTATGATCCTGTCTCCCACCATGTCCCTCTCAGCCTCTCTGCTCCACAAATAATCCCAGCTCTGATACCCCTTTTGCCTCCTCCCACTTCTGTGCTCTCTCTGAAGCTCTCTTTTGCTATGAAGCACCCCCCGAACCCTGCTACCCACTCTTCATTTCAATCCCTCCTTAAAATTCACTTCAGCCATATGGCTGGTCAGCATTAAGTCAAATTGTAATAAAAATAACACGTAATAGAAGCTCAGGATGCGCACATACCAAAACCAAGTCACCAGGTGGTCTTGTTACTGTAATCCTTGTCTTTTGTCACCCTTCTCCTCCCCAGCACTGTCTGACACCCTCTCATTGCTCCACATCTAACATTAGATTGTAAGTTCCTTGTGGAAGGGTTCCTCTCTATTTATGTTCCTGTAAAGAGCCTGTCACTGCGTTAGGTTCTTTTATGGTGTCCTTTGGGCACTGTGCAAATAATGATGGATGGATTCAATTCTTATATATAATACAGTAGATTCTACTGAATTAAGTGACGTGCATGCTAATTAGGATGATTGTTAGGGAAGAGATTCAATGCAATACATCTCAGTGACTCCTCTGCACATGGATAAATGGTGCAAACAATGGATAAACGGCATGCATAGTCGGATTAAATGCCACACCTGGTGCTGTTCACAGAGATCGCTTGCTATGAAACCTTTTGATTTCTCTTCATGCTAATTTCCTGCTTTATTATGCGGCACATAGCTTTAAAAACATATTTTAACGCTTTGTATGATGCCTTTTTTTACAATTCCTGAAATAAAAGTGTCTATCTACCAGTAGAATGTATTCCTGGGAGCCTTTGATAATTGGGATGATTGTGTAATTGGCCCATTTCTCTTTCCATCAGGGAGCACCAATTTAGAGGGCTCCACTGTATATATTAACAGCAGGGACACGGCATATAAACACCATGGGCAATATTCATCCCTAGGTGAATTCCAGGGAAGGATTTTGTCCAGTGAGCCAAATCACGTCTTCATTTGTCCTCATCCAACCTCACTGAATGTGTGTTTACAATGAGTCTACTTTAAGAAGTGACAATAATCCACTATTAACAAACATGAATTCCAAAACCCATCCAACAGACTTTGATAGAATTGAATCTAAGCTGCTATTTCTCCTCTTTACAGCCCCTTTGTTTATGCAGCCCCTTTGCTTATGCAGAGACAGGTCAGGGGAATTTCAATTTTTAAACCATGTCACTTCTGATGATAGCCTGGAAAACACACACACACACACCCGGGTGACCAGACAGCAAGTGTGAAAAATCGGAACAGGGGGTGGGGGGTAATAGGACCCTATATAAGAAATAGACCCCAAAATTGGGACTGTCCTATAAAATCAGGACATCTGGTCACCCTAACACACACACACACACACACACACACACACACACACACACACACACACACACACACACACACGTAATGAAGAATTGTTATAATCCGTCTCCAGAGTACAAGGTTTTAAGGAACCTTTTTTTTAAAAGCAAGTAACCATCCTTATTGGTAACCACCTTTATTCAAAATATAAATGATTACCCTCTCTGGTGAACTGATACTGTGCATACGTCCATCAGAGAGCAGTAAAACAGAAGCTTGCTGTGTTTGCACAAAATAACTGCTGCCCTGTGCTGAAAAATATTCAACCTGCACTTGTGCTCATCGAGTATGTTGTTTCGTACAATATGACCAATATGCATATGGATAATCAGGAAATTCAATCACCCGACTACTCAAAGTCTGCCTTTTTTGGACCCTCTCGACTACATAGAACATGAAGTTCCACTGATGATTAGATTCCTGCTTGAGCTGATGCTGTGGCAAGTTGTTTTCTGTGTGCAATTGGATTGGGATTTTTCTGGCCATAATGAAGGGCACTAAATATCCACCAATCTTAAAGAGAGACCTTCATAATGTTACTAACGTGTATCTATTCACCTGTCATATAGCTTCCCACCTCCTTTTGCTACAGCTATTTTTGCTTCAGTGAAGGCTTTTCTTTATTATAGTTTATCCTGAGGCCCAGTGCCTGGGCTGTCCCTTCCAGTTCATGTCTCTCCTGGGGAGCAATTATATATTGGTTTGTAAGTCCCACTGGCCAGAGCTCAAGCTTGTCATCGGTGGTTTATATACATATCTCTTTAGGAGCACACCAGCTCCTCCCATTTAATCTGACACACAAGTATATCACACTGATTCTCTCCCCATCCATATTGCCTGTGTTTCAGACACCTGGACTGCAGCAGTCTATCTCAGGTTACTTTAAGAGTCTTCCTTTGCGATCCTGTGATTCCCCCAATGCGTCTTTGCGCAGTCCTGCTGCTTCCCCACAGGCTGAGGTCAGATCTATATTCATCCAACGACTGCTTTCCTGCTAACCAGCGTCTTTCCTTGCTTGGCAGCTAGTTCCCAGGTTCCCTGTTCCAGCTATCATGCACCCTGCTGCTGACCCTCTCTTGATAGGTCTGTGCTACAGGCGCTTCTTGCATTCTAGTCCCTGGCACCCCATACCTGTCTACAGAGGGATACTGTATTCCTTAATGGAATAGACCCTAACCTCATTGGTCAGGAGAGGTGTTCTCTCAGACTCCTCTTTATCACTCTCTGACCTTCAGACTCAGGAGGCATTCAGACAGTCAGGGGTCCAACTGAAGAAAAATAAGTAGTGGTGCTACTTATTTTCCACCTACAAGTCAAGCATTACCCACTTGGGATGAGACACCATTCGTTCAGATTTTGAATATTTTCAAAATATGATCCTGGGTGCTCTCCTGGGTGCCTCAGGTTTGGCTCTCCCATGGTGAGGCTTGGATACTCTCCAGTCTTCTCTGAGCTCTCAGTGGGGCTCACAAACTCTGCTGAGCAATGCTGGGCTCCTGGGGCTTGGTTATTTCTCAGTGAGGCTCAGCTTAATCCCTGTATTCTACTGTGAACCTTGGATGTTCCTTGGATGGGGCTCCCTTTTGGTAGAGTTCAGATGCCCCCTGGGCTCTGAGAAGTTAACTCTTCTTTGGTGGAGATCATACGCACAGCTGGACTCTGCTCCTCTCCCCAGCTTACTGGTATTGTGGGTCAGATTGGAAAAGAATAATTAGTGGTAGTCTCCTAAACTCTGTTCACCATCCAAGTTCCATCTAAATCTGATCCCAAAAAGGGGATGTCATTCATAGTTGACTGTACAGATCTTCATAACATGATCATCCCTCTTCTTTCTTCTTCTGTGGTCAGTGTGAAATCATTTACAGTGTTTATGTGAAATTATCATCATGAGGCTGCAGTAGCCTCCCCTCCACCCCAAGATGACTTAAGAGAGTCCTCACCTTTCAGAGCTATTGTTTCAAGACTCAGGAAGACAGGACTGCATCAGTTTACACTCAGTTCACATTTCAAGGTTATCTTCAATACCATAAGAAACCTTTTTTTTTAAAATGAAAGCCTGAATTTTAGAATATAAGATTGCAGGATCTGAAAAAGGAGAGGGTTACTGAATGTGCTGCTCAGAAGTTTCATTAAACAATTTTACATTTTTGCACCAGAATGAGAGATTGTGTTTAGCACATTTTCAGCATGAAGATGATCCCACAGGAAATCACCGATGATCAAATGTAAGCATTGTGCAAACCACAGTGTGAGTGCCAGTGCATCATCCCACTGCACAGACTAGGTTGGTGTACAGTGATCCCAGGCTTACAGGTCCTGATTCTCCTCTGATTTACATGGTGTAAATCAAGAGTAACTTCACCAAAGCTCATGGAATTACCCCAGTGTAAACAAGCATGAAATCAGAGTCAGAAAGAGACTTCAATTAAACCACATTCCAAATTAGTGCTGCAATTTCTGTAGTATATTGACAAGAGTGTAATTTTTCACAGTCTTTTCTGCACATAGTTCCTTATTTAAAGAAACTATGCAGCACACATCTACATTGGCAGGGTGGACCAATGTGTTATAAAGAGCAGAATATAAAGTAATCCAACGTGTGACCACTGGCCCAAATATTTATGGTGATGTGAACATGATTATTCCATTCACTTTGCATCAGATAACATTAATTTCTATACGAGCTTTCTGAAGCAATAGAGTAACTATTTTTTTTCAAACAGAGCTTGAGAGAGGAAATATAGAAACAGGGATCAGTTATGACCATTAATTTTATGAATGATTTGTAGGAAACTGCTTTAAATGGCAACACCAGCCCACAAACGAGCTTCGAAACGTTCTTATTCCAAGTCTGTGCAGATGGGCAATTTGCTGTGTAATCGGTTTTCACGGCCACCCTTTCATGCAGGATCACTTGCCTTATAACTAGCCACTTGTTTTGCAGGTTTACATTTCACATCATCTCAGGAATGCTACATGTGGAGGACTGGAGAACAATGAAAAGAAAATGCAGAAAATCCAGCAGGATCATGTCGATAGGCCCTTTGAACAAGGATTTCAGTACTAGTAAATGTAAAGTCACACACTTTGGGAGAGACGATTAAAAGCACTCTTGGAGTTACTGACTGAAGGGCAGTTATCTAGAAAGCAATAAGTGACAGATAGAATTGGAGATTATTATTTTAGAAAACCTATAAAATTTGTGCTTGCCTAGTGATGTTGGGGGTGAATGACACTAGTGCTTTTTTTGGAATGTATATACAAAGAGAGCTTGGGTTCTACCAGGTAGGTGATACTGGGACACTATAGAAGAGTAGGATGATGCTTTCTAGAATTCTGTGTGTAATTCTGGTCCTCATAGTATAAGGAGGGTGTTGTTAAAAATGGAGAACCTGCAGAGATTGGCAACCAAAATGATACAGAAATTGGAGTATAAAATATATGTAGGACTATTGAAGGAGCTGAGTTTATACTGGGATCACTCACAGGGAATATTATTATTATGCAGAAATACGTTTAGCGAAGAGAGTTACTTACATTGATACAAGAAGGTAGAATAAGAAGCAGTAGCCTCAAATAAATGAAGAAAAAGTTTAGCTTAGACATCATGAAATTTTTCTTAAGACGGACCAGTTGGGTATTAAAATAGGCTGCCCAGGGAGACGATACGCTGTTTGAATATATTAGACATAAGTACATAAGACTTCAGAAGACATGATGTGATGTATGGAGCAGTTCTGCAAACTTCAGGTATCAGCCTAGATGGTCTAAAGTCTTTTCTGATCAGCTGTCTATGGATTATTTACTTTCAGCATGAATTTGGGATGGCCAAATTACTCTGAAGCAGTGAAAGTGAGTCATGCAGAGCAGCCCAAGGGAATGCCAGTGGATCCATCAGATCACAGCACACCATCATGTATTCTGTATATCCTACATATTTTAAGGAAAACTACTGTAGAATTTTTAAAAACATTTTATTGCGACACATTTTGTATCTCTCCACATAAAAAGCCAGGTTCCCTTAGTTATGAGACTGATTGTACAGACCAGAGAGGCAGAAGAAAAATAACTCATAAAATTTTAGAACTCTCTAAAAATTACTTAAAATAGCTTTTCCATACCTAATAACATCATGATATCGAGAGCCACTGTCTCAGAACCTTCCAAGAGCTGAAGGCATTGTGTGCTGCATTAGAAGTATTCCATTTCCAGTGCAGTATTAAGCACGTTGTTCTAGTCTTGGTGGGTTGTAAAATACCAGACTGTAAGTGTGTCACTGATTCAGGATTGAAGGCTGTTTGTCCTGGAACTGGAGCCAGTGGTGTTTGGGGGAGGGGTAGGAGAGATTCCACATGTTGGGGGAATGGAGGAAATGTTACTCTGGCCGTTGTTTAGTTTGTTTAAATGGCAGCCTTTTTGAAGCTCCTCAGAGGTTTGGAGCATAAGAACAAATCCTGGCAGAGACAGATTAGCAAATAGAGTAGTGCAGGTAAGACAGTCAAAGGGATATGATAAATGCAATTTATCACATGGATTTAACCCCACAGATATGGTATATATCTATTTGCAACATATTATTTTATATACATCCAGAAGTGTGTGTGTGTATTTCTTCTTTGCTTTGCGTTAAGGGTATTCACTGGAAATGATGTATGAAATGAAATCCCCATGCTCAAGGCACACAGGGAATATCAGACAGAGCTGTGCAATCACTGCTGTGCTGAGCTTCGCTATTGGCAGATCAAATGTAGCCAGAAGAGCAAACCAACCCTGAAAGACTCTAGGGAAAACAAATATTTTTTTAAAGTTATAAAATAACGTTCCGACCATTTTAATGTTATTTCTCCCATTTGCTCTCCCTCAGGGATTGCCACAGGCAGCCTGCTGCATTAGTGGAAGTCTTGGAGAGGAAGAGCCCTCCCCACAAAGAATTTCCCCTAAAAGCCCTTCAGAATGTGTTAAAATTACATTTTGAATAACACTTTCCAGCTTTTTATTAAATTTTAACATGTTTTTTTTTACCAGCTTAGAGTTTTTTATAGCAATGGCAGTGGGTGGTAAGGTAGGGGTGGGGTGGTCTATGTTCTTTCTGTCTCCGTCCTCTCATGTATAAAGCATGTGATGTGATGTTGCCTCTATCAGAATCTGAAATAAATTACACGTCTCCTGGCAATGCCATGAAGTCCTAGGGAGAACCTACAACAAAGGGAGTGGCTTCTAAGGCCATAAGAAGACTATGCAAATCCACCCCATTGGCTGCTCCTCTGGAGATGGCTTGGATAAATGGCTCAAATTGCTCCACCACCCTGCAGCGCTGTGAGGCCACAGATAGGGGGTATCTTTTTGGAAGAAAGGTGCATATCCCTTTCCACATACCATAGCATTTCCAAATCTCTCTGCTCAGCATGAGATCATTTCAGTTTGGCTATAGATTGCTGAAGAAGGACATTTATTTATAATACGCAGTGTAGGAAATTAGGCCATTGTACTCCTTCACAGGGGAAAGATTCATAAAAAGTCACACAGAATTATTCTTATATAACTGACAATGACATTGTTGTAAGAAGGAAACAGAACTTTATTTGTCTTACTTAAAATGATATATAGAGCACTTGTCTGTTTATTCCACTGCAAACAGCTTCTGCAAAAACAGCGGTAAGTCCCCGGGGGTTCTGCTGATAGTTATAAGTTACTTGAGCAAAATCTCTCCAGTGAGTTACTGCCTTACAGGTATCCATTATTCTCGGTTCAAGGGGCTTTTTTAAAAAAAATATGTTACCTGTAATATTGCTTTTTAAAATATAAATTGTGTCATAACACAGCTACTTTTCAAATCAGTAAGTAAGTGTACCTAAATCAAAGGATGTCTTGCCAAAGTGGGAAAGAGTCAATAAATTGGCTTCATAATCAAATCTGGTTCGGGTTAAAGTGAAGTTAGTTTGATGGATTTGGCTGAGACCCTGGTAAACAGCAGCCTACATAATTAAACTGCTGTACCTTAGTTTACTCTCCCCAGAAGCTTATGGGCAGCTCAAAGGCACAAGAGTGACAATCAGGAGCTAAGCTGAGCAAATGAACAGGCAATATTGCCACCCACACTTCATTCATTACCTCTTCCCTCAGTACATCACTTATCAGAGGGATCAGCAGAATTTGTCTTCCATTCTTGGTAAGGATCACAAAATGTCCCCATCATTTAAGGGTATAGTCTTGTGTTTGAATATCTAATAACCAATACTGGAAAATGAGCAGAAAAGAAACACCAGAACATCAGCCCCGCTCTCTCATTTGCACAAGATTATGACCCTGGTGTCTATAATTTCTCAGCCTTCAAGTACACATTTGCAGAACTTTTTAAAACAGATGGGGGAAAAAGAGAATATAGAGTCAGTGTGAAAACAGGCATTTTAGTGCCAGTGAACAGTTTTACTTTTCATCAAGGGAGGAAAAAGACTGCAAAAAAATGCCCGATGTGGACAAAGGACATTAGAATAAGCAGCAACACTGACCTGGGTCGTTATACCCGTATTGGTCCAATATTAACCAATCACAGCCATTCATTAAGAAGCTAACAGTCAAAGCCTTCCCAGAGAGGAAATTTGTTTTAGAGGTTGAAGCATAGATCTAAGAAAAAGTAAACTGAGCTCTATTGCTAGCTTTGCCCAGACTTCCTGTTAGAACCGGTTAAAATGTTTTAATAAAAACATTTGTTTGACCTAAGTGGCTTTTCATGGAAAAATTTCATTTTGGTTGAAATTTTCTGGTTATTCAATGAGAAATCAAAAACCAATGTATTCTTTTTTAAACAAAAAATGTTTTCAAAAACTGAACCTTTTTGGATTTAGTTTTTCACTGCAAATCCCCAACACTTGCTTGAAGAAATAAAAAAAATGTTTTTAATTTCCTGTGAAAAATCATTGGCATTTTTTTTGACCAGCTCTGCTTCCTGTACAGCCGTGGGGAAATCACTTTCACTGTGTCAAAGCTACCACAGTCTGTAAAATCAGGATAACAATAATTACCTACTTCATGGTGGTGTTCTGAGGTTCAGTTAATGAATGTTTTTAAAGAGCTTTGAGATCCTTGGATGGAAGATGCGAAAGAAATGCAAAGTATTATTATTATTCAGAGTTAACAACCAAATTTCAACCATTTGCACTTATCCATCTTGACAACATGTACTCAAGGGAAGAAAACACATAACTTGTCAGCAGACAGTCCTCTTAATGTGGGTTATAAAACCACCTTCTTGATTACCATCTGGAGTAACATTCACAACTAAGGGATAGCAGATGTGCATGCATAGAATGATGTAACCCACTGTCTCAATCCAATGGACACGCTGGCATTGCCATACTGGATTAATCTAGTCCAGTAACCTGCCTCTGACATGGGCCAAACCTTGATGTGTCAGATAAAAAATGAATGACCCCTGCCACCACAAAAGAAAACCAAGCCAAACCAACCAGCTGAAAAAACCCAGCCCACCCCAAACCAAACAAACAGAAAAAACAAAAACAAAACAAACCTGTTTTCATAATAACAATGTACTAGTCAACTGTGCAATGCTGCATACTGGATGAAAATATCTTCCTGACCCCTGCATCCAATTAGTTTATTCCTGGGAGCATGAGATTTAATTACTTTTTATTGTTATTGGTTATTACCTGCTATCCATTTTTCAGAGGGGTTTTCTCCCTTGAAGGTTAGTCTGAAACTTCCATTGCCCTTGGATTTCCCACAAAGCTGAGGTTTGTGTTTTGTTGCGGACCTATGGCAGCACTTATGAAAGTTGCCAAAGACACAGCCTGGAAACTGAAATCTTTTACTCTATGCTATTTGGGGGAGGGTCCTATGTAATTGGCCCCTGATGCAGCCTCTGGGTGCCACTGTTATCTAAATAAATAACAACCAGAATAATCATTTATCTGTGGAATAGGTACAATGCTGGGGAGAGTTTTCCCTCACTGCCCTGCCAATGTGCTTCACTCTTGTTCTGCCTTAGATGGTAATTCAGTCTATTTCCATGAAACCTTTGGCCCCTCTACTGAGATTTCCAACAAGGGTGGCAATTAGTGGCAATCATGGTGACAGATTTTGTGATGTGGGTGTAGAGGAACCTTGTAAACAACCTGCAGAAATGAAATTTGCATGGATTTAATGAAAATAAATTGATGGGGTGTGTGTGTGTGTGTGCGCGCACACACACGTGCGTACATATCCTTTCACCTTCAAATGTAATGACAAGTTGAGGAATCAGTTATCAGAGAAAAATGATTCTGGAGCAAATGTGCCTTCAGATGTGCACACCTCACTCTCATTGACGCCAATGGAAGTCATGATTCCAAGCACATTACTTAGCCTTATATTGAATGCAGTGACTAAAGCATCAGAGGGGTAGCCGTGTTAGTCTGGTTCTGTAGAAGCAGCAAAGAATCCTGTGGCACCTTATAGACTAACAGATGTTTTGCAGCATGAGCTTTCGTGGGTGAATACCCACTTCTTCGGATGCAAGCAGTGCCACAGGAAAGCTCGTGGGTATTCACCCATGAAAGCTCATGCTGCAAAACATCTGTTAGTCTATAAGGTGCCACAGGATTCTTTGCCGTGACTAAAGCAGGCACTTAGCTCCATTTTGTTTGCATATTTTGGCCATACTCTGCCTGGCCCTGATTCAGGTGTAAGAAACCTGTCCTTCTGTGCACCCCAACCTATGGGCCAACAGGCAAATGGCTTAATTCTGCAAGTTGCTGAGCACTTGGCACTCTCATTGACTTCCAGGGGAGGTAAGAGTGCTCAGCACTGCATCAGCGCACACAGCACCTTGCAGGATCAATGCCAGAAATGACAGTAAGGGTGGAGAATGAATGGGGGATGAGACTAGCCATACAGAGAAGCACATGCTGCACCCTTGGGAAGGGGCGGCACATTGTTGTGCATCAGCTCTAGGAGGCATTGTGCTTCTCAATGTCTCCCAAAGCACCCGCTGGGGTGGCACAGTACCTTACAGCCTTCAGTACTGATCTGTGTCCATTAGACACAATGAACCCAATACAACATCCATTGCCGTCAATGGGAGTCTTTCAGTGGGCTTTGAGTCAGGCCGAGTGTGGCCCTTTGTAAGTAATAAGGTCAAATTTTCAAACGTGGGTGCCTCAGTTAGCTCAGGCTAAGACAAAGAAGCAAAGCGTATGCTGTGGTGTGGGAAGGGTTCTTTGATTAACTTGTGAGCTGGGCCTCAAAGAAGCCATAATCAAGCACACTTGAATCTATCTGTGCCACACTTAATCTTATCATTGTAACGTACAAAAAAGCTTCTACCACATTAGTGATGTTTACCTCATATTGTGCTAGCATTCATTTTCACTCATATTATACAGAAGTGTAATGATATGTAAGTGTTTTTTAATGTTAAGTAAGTGAAAACAGGTGGGTAATTTACCACTGGCTCTGCACAGATTGGAGCTGGCATTTCACAGAAAAGATGCTGGACTTTTTTTTTTAATTTTATTTTCCCTGTGTCTGATGCCACTGTTTACACTGTATGTCATGGAGTCAAAGTCATGGTTGTCACCATATTGTTGAGCCAGCAGAATGAAGCAAAAATAAAGAGAACCTTAGCAGCCAAGAAAGTGCTAATGCCCAGTCACAAATGTTTATTTAGAAAGCTTCCAATCAGAAAGGGGAATGAACAGGGTTGACCAAGGGCAGGTCACAGACCTGTATTTAGATTGCATGCTTCGCCTGCCCAACTGCTTATGAACTGGTGAGCAATTGGTGGATGACTGCCCCTGGAGGCACTACCCCTAAACTAGAGATGACGATACAATGTCAGACAACATTGAACATTCAATTCCATGTTGGAAAGTTTGGATATTTATGGGATGCCTGTAGGCCCTCACATCTAAGATATTACAAGCTTCACATCAGCTTTCCCTCTAAAACACCTTAGCTGTATAGTAATATTGAGAGATAACACCCCCCCACAACTGAGATGGGGATCCCATTGTGCTAGGCACTGTACACACATCATAAGAGAGAGCCCTACCCCAAAGAGCATACAATCTAAATGGCACACAAAGGGGGAGAGTGGAAACAGAAAGCGTCAAAATGATTTACCCAAAGAGCCAAACTGGGAATTGAACCAAGGTCTCCAGATGACCCATGCCACGACTTAGTTATTGTATTACATTGCTTCTTAGGTTAATAATAATAATTAATCTCATCCTCTATAGCATTTTGCCTGGTAAACTTAGTGTTGCAAGATTTTGTTTTAGTTATTCTTTTTTTTTTCCTGGAATTCCTTTCTTTAAAAGATTTTGCTTACTAGCAATTGCTTCTAAAATTTCACAAAACAGTTGCAAAAGTGACAGCATAATTCTAGAAAATTTGCAACATTTAAAGACATTTGTACCAAATTTGGTACTGAAAGGTTTTATTGGTGAAGTTTTGCTCTTTCCAGTTAGCTATGTAATTTTTGCAAAGCAAAGTCTGACATCCTAATCAGCTCTGCTTCCCCTGCTACATTTAGCATCTCTGGAGGAAAATCTCTGTACCAAAGGTATTTGTTAAAATACAGGCAGGGGATTTCAAATACCTTAGAAATGGTCTGAAAAGTTTTCACTGAAAATTAAGAAATTTCCTGTGAAAACTCAGGAAGAAAGTTTATCTACTAGCTTAAATATGTTGTTAGCACTTCCCTCCCCCCCCCAACAAAATTGCACCATTAATGAACTCTCTTAAGTGCCAAAGAATCTGAGCTTTTCAGGGTCTCCAATTTTCTGCATGTGTGGAGGGGACCCTAGACCTTAGCTCTGCTGCATGGGAGGTGAAGGCAATAGGATGTAGGGAGTTCATACAGAAGGTCATCCCCTACATTCTGGAAAGCCCAGGTTTGCAGAGCCTTCCTATGTGCCATCATTCTGGATAGCTTAGGGTGCTGTAGGCAACAAGAATAGTAGGGCTGGAGTCAAATGGCTATATACATCTACCAGGCATTCTTCCTTGTGAGGAGGATGTACCAAGTAGAAGACTGGATAGCATAGCTTTGTGGCTACAAAGTGGGTCCAATTATACAGGCTGTGTGCAAATTTGCTCCAGAATGAGGGGCACCATAGACCCAGATTAAAAGAGCCATTCCACTCTAAGCCCCTCCTTCCTTTCCCTCAGTCTATAATTTTCTTCATTATTTCCCTTTGGGGCTGCGATTTGTCATGCTTAGTCTCAGACAGTATATAAAATACATTTTACTGAAGTTCTTCTAACAAAAACGGCATTGAAACAACTTTTAAAGTTGTGAAAAAAATAACAGGAAATTCACACTTAGGCCCTTGAGGACGAAACATGACATATATCCTCCAACACTCAGGCACAATGGGGTGCACCATAAAAGTAAATAAGGGACACACCATGGTGCCTAGCTGTTAGAGGACATGCTTTTTGCCATTAAGTTAGCATTTCCTTACTTTTTGCCCTAACTTCGATGTGCTTTTAATACATTCACCATCTTTGTTATGTCTATATAAACCAATGCATGACTTATCTTAAGTTTACAGAATACATTTAAATTTAAACACATTCATTAACATTTAATATACCAACCAAAATAAAGATTTACACTGCAAACTGATAGGCAGTTTAAAATTAGGCTGCACACAAAGTTAGGTTGAACACACATGTGTTTTACTAATTATATATGGGTAGGAGACTTTAATGCAGCCAGCTCTTATGCACACCGAGTATACATACTAAACATGTACAGACTTCTGTAGCAAATTCAATTTCAATTTGCATATGCAGTAACATATTTTTTCAATGAAAAAGAAAAAAACAAAAAAAACCTCATGTCCTTTCATTGTCCATTTTTTTCAATAGCAAAGCAATCAGCGGTGGTTACTAGGCTTCATAATACAAAAACCAAGCTATTTTTCATTTATTTGATTACAAAAGGATGCCATATACAAACTTTTCTTTTGACATAAAAATCCCAATGGGATTTCTTTCCATTTTTCAAAATGATCAACTCTCAGGCTGAGGCTTTAGTTGCCATTTTTCAGCCTGGAATCTGGTGGATAATTGTTTGTGGTAAGTCATAACCCCTTGATTATGGTAGAGATGTTGAAACATTTGGAACTACAGTAAACCACTAATTTGTCATACAGCATAACAAAGTGGGGCGTGATATACTGATGCGGTTAGATCGGTTAGAACCATTGGCAGATCTTATTTGATGAGAGCATTTTCACAAGAGGGCACATCATAGAAAATTGCAGGTTATCTAAGACAACCAGCATTGATACAAGATTCTAAAAGATTTCCCTTCTAGTCTATGATGAAACTTTGCATCTCTATGACACCTTGCAGTCCAGGATCTCACAGTACTTTACAAACATTAATCCTCATAAGACCCTTATCAAGTAGACTTGTATTATAATACCCTTTTATAGATGGATAAATTGGGGCATAGACAGTAAAGTTCATTATAAAGACTGAAGAGTCCCTCCCATATTTTGAAGCCAAACCACTCTCTCCTGCAGTGTAACATATTTACCTCAGAAGTGTACAGCCATTGAACAGAAAACATGGCAAATCTTGTGGATACTTCTGAAGTGATGTCCAGCTTCCAATAACATTCATTGCCCTTGTGTCCTTGATTGGTGTGCTACATTTATTTACTGTCTGGTTCAGAAGTATGTTTATATGCACTATGCAGGTGATGTACTACTCAGGGAAGGGTCCAACTCCATTTAAGGTTCCATATGAGAGTGGATTAAAGGGCTAAAAAGAAGATAACTGGTAATCTGAACTAAGGAAAATCTAAATAAACATATGAATTGTGGAGTAAACAGCTGCTAAGATTGATTAAATGGTTCATCTTTACTTGGCCTTTAATCAATCTCAAAAGCCATTTGTTGCAAACATACTGCACAGTGACAGATTATTCCTGTTATATAACAAAATAAAACATTAAAGAAGGTTTTCTAAGATCAAGGGAGTTTGAAAGTGCTGCACTGTCTCTCTTCTGGGTTCTCAGTGATGTTAGGGGCACATCTAGGCTGAATATGGATCAGGTCTTGAGAGGTGCTGATCGTCTGCTGAACAATGAGCTCAATGTGAGTTGCATCTTCTCAGCATCTTTCAGGATTTGATTTTAAGTGAGGCAAGATGGGGTTAAAAAGTAAATAGTTGTAAATTTTCAAGGACAGATCTTTAAAGAGAAAAATTGCTTATAAGAGTGATCTGTGTCAAAAGAAAAATAGTGCTATGCTTAGTTACATAGGCTAGATTGCACAACCTTTGCTCATGGTGGTGAGATCTTGCTCACACATTATCCCATATGTAAATGGAACTTGTATGAGTACGTGTGACATGGGCTCTTTGGCAAAGGTTCCCTATTCCTTGCAGACAACTCTAATTTAAAAGCTTACGAACTTACTACACCAAGAACATATTTTGCAGGGTATCCAAAATACCCTTTGTCCATAACTCTTTATCCATAAAGTGTAACATGTAAGGTATTGACAGAAAGCTCATAACTTGTCAAGGTTGATCATTCTGAGAGATAGGTATGGATAATATTTAAGGAATAATTTAACTATACTGAAAGTATGCGTTATGGAAGTGGAGTTAAAGTTAGTCACGAGGGGACAATATGTCTTGGTGATGGCTCATTGAAGTATGAGGAAGTTGTCACCCCACTACTTAGCTGGTGATGTAATGCCAGGCTCAATTTTCTAGCCTTGCGCCAACCCAAGACTATCAATGGAAAAACCATCAGAGACAACTGCAAACAATTGAAACCTCTTGGAGATAGAAAAGGAATGTTACAACAGACAGAGGTTCACTCTGTTCATAAAGACAAAAGACTTTCAGTATAACAGAAGAGGGGGGAAGACCCTCCAGATCCTTTCACTGGGGAGACATCTTGGGAAACAGGAGTGTTCTCATGAAAAATTGTATGCTGATTCCTGTGAAACTAGCCAGCTGTGCAACAAACTGAACTTTTGGACTGAACAAAACTACTTTATTAGATAGGAAAGGTAACTATTAAGCGTAGACCCAGGTTTGTGTTTTATTATTTTGTTTTATATTGCAACCAGTTGTTTCCACCACTCTCTCTTCTTTCTAGTTAACTCTCCATTCTTTCTTAAATAAAATCCTTTTGTTTTATTATAAGTGCTCAGAAGGGCTGTGCAATTTTACAGGAATGGTGATTTAAGATAAAACTAGTGAACTGGTGCACATTGCACCTTTGAGGGCAGAGGATCTGGAATTTCTGTGAGTAGTCACTGTCTGGGACTGGATAACATAGAGGAATTATTCAAAGGCCATCGGGGATTGGGGTGCACCTACTGTTAACCCACAATACAAAGACAGGGCTGGGACAGCACTGAGGAGAATGCTTGAGTGGCTGAACGCCTGGTGGTGTTAGGCAGCTAGCACCTAGCCAGGCACAGGCAAGATTCCCTCGTGCTGGTGGCAGATGGCAACAAGGTGACTCACAGTCCTAGGTACCCCAAGAACCATCACAGTAAGTGCTTCCTACCATGAGTAAGGAATGCACAGTCTAGCCTCTAATGGCAATAATATGATTATCATCATTATATTATTACTATTTAACATTTCTTACGGTAGTGCCCAAGGGCCTACCAAGGGTGGGGCCCTGCTGTGCTAGATACTTTGTGCACACAGAGTCGTAGACAGTCCCGGCCCCAAACAGCTTGCAACCTAGATTTCCCCAAGCTCTTTACATACTCTATACCGGGGTGGTCAAACTATGGCTCTTTTACAATTAAAGTGTGGCTTGCGGAGGCACCCCAATCCCATTCTCTGCCTACCAGACTTGGGGGGAGCTCAGGGCTTCTGCCCTACGTCAGGGTGGTGGGGCTAGGGGCTTCTGTGAGAGACAACTGGTATCTGCTGAGAGTGGGGAGGGCACAATTTAAAGGTTCAGCCCCCTCCCCCCCAACAGCTTGAGTCACGCTGTTATGCTATACAAAGCACACGGGATCTTTTATAGGAGAAGGCAAATACACCACACTTATTGAAAATACAGCAGTTAGCATATGCTTTTCAGTCATACACATGCACACACACACACAGAGTCCTGCCAGTTGATGTTTATAGTTACCAGTCTGTTGTAGCTCGAGTCAATCTAATGGCATGAGCACGAGTAAGGAGCTGGGCTCTTGTCGGTCGTGATTCGATGGTCCGAGGCTTTGCAGGACTGAACCCAGAGTTCCATGTCAAACACCCCAGCTTTATAGTTGTAAATTCCCATTTGAGTCCATGCATTTTGCAATGTCATCCTGTAATCATTAGTCCTTAAGTGGTGTTATCATTTGATGGTTATTGTCGGGATTCCCATCGTTATCTCCTATTTGTTGTCTCGCCTTCGGGGGTGCCTGCCTCACCTTTGAGGTCGTCAATGCTGCTAACATTTAGCATTGGATACAATGGATGTTTTCTGATTGTCTCCTGGTCTTTCCAAGTCTCTCACATTTTCTTGACCATCTGGACATTTATGATGGCTTTCACACCTTCTTTTCCTGATGCATGCATTCCTCATTCACACAAACAATCTCTTACGGAAACCTTCAAAGGTATACAGACAGCAGTATTTTATATTCAGCAGAGTACATTGTAAATCAAGCCTTGCTCAATCTTATAACTAAAACAATTCACATTGGGACTTCAGGCCCTCAACATTCCTCTAATCTCCTTAACATAGATACAATACAAGATCCTGTCTCTTACTAAAACCTTAAAACAAAGAAATGTATATTTAACTAGAGTGCCTAATTTGTAATACATATAGGAAACCATAGTAGACATTATAACTTACCCTAAAACAAAAGGTAGGGTGACCAGATGAGAGATGTGAAATATCGGGACGCAGGGTGGGGTGGGGGAGAGCGGTGCTGGCGGAGCGACAACAACAACAAGAAAAAAAACCCAAGAGCTGGCGGCAGAGGAAAAAACAAAAACAAAAGCAAAAAAACCCACAAAAACCCAAGAGCCACCGGAGCATAGGAAAAATTCCTTCCCAAATCCCCACCCTGCCCCGCCCCCGCACCAGCTCACCTTTGCTCTGCCTACATCTCCCCTGAGCTGGCTGCCGTGTCCTGCTTCTCCCCACTCCCTCCAGTGCTTGCGCCGCCATACAGCTGATTAGCGCAAGCCTGGGAGGGAGGGGTGAGGAGGACGAATGCGGCGTGCTTGGGGAAGAGGCAGGGCCAGGGCAGGGATTTGGGGAGGGATCCAATGGGGGAGGGAGGGGTGGAGTCGGAGTGGAGTTGGGGCGGGGGGGCGTGAGCCCCTTCCGCCAGTGCGCCGGAGGGCAAAATATCGGAACAATTTGCATCCTGACCAAACATCGGTCAGGACACGCGACAAACAAGTAAATATCGGGACAGTCCCAATAAAATTGGGACATCTGGTTACCCTAACAAAAGGGTGACCATAATCAGTCATAATGGTTGTTCTGGTCTGTCATTCCTTTCTGCTATTCAAAAAGGGTGGCTGACAGGATAAAATCAAATCATTCATTAATTCTCATAGTACAATTATAAAATCCTGCTCCTACAACACCCCCCTCTTACTTTCAGTGGCCCCTCCCTGCAGCTTCCAGGTGTGAGCTCCGTGGGGAGAGGCAGCAGCAAAAGCAGCAGCTTTCCCTGCAGCTCCCCGCTGTTTGCCACTGCCTCTCCCCAAGGCCACAGCTCCCAGCTTGCTGGGCCCAGGCAGCACCATGTGATCAAATGGGGCCAGCAAACCCTGGCAAAAATCCGGGGTGGGAGGGCATGTGACTCCACATGCCTCTGGCAGTGGGGAAAGGGGTCTCAGGGCTTTAGCCCCAGGGGGCATGCCTCTGCCCTCGAACTTCTGAAGATTGTCAAATGTGTCTCGGAGGGTCAGTAAGTTTGGCCACCCCTGCTCTATACTGCATATAAAAGAATCACTCCATTATAGAAGTAAAATGCAGTCCATGGAAGCTGTTCAGCAGCATGCACAACCACTAGACAAGTTTTACCCCAAACAATAAGAGAGAGATACAAGCAGCATGGAACTCAGTTTATGATCTCTCCAGAATGCTTTCCATTATAAGCTGTTTGCATCCATCCTCCAGCAATTGTATGAGAAGGAAAGATGGTGACCTGGCCATCTGAGTATCACATTTGACCTGTGAGAATAAGAGCCATCTTCTTTCTTTGGAGGATAGTAGCACTTTCAAATGGGAAAAAAATGATTTTAGTACTTAATAATGATAATAGCCTGTGGAAGTAGAAATCATCAGATAAGCAACGAACTTCCCGCCCCCTCCCCCACTTCCCCACTCAGCCGCAGCAAAAGATATAGAAGCAATGCTGAATCCAGACTGTATGTCTGGGTCACATCTGCTTATCTTTTGGACAACTCTGTAGAAACTCTCAAGTGATATCTGTAGAGGAAATGATTTGTGAATGAATATAGGAAAATGGCTCAATTTCCAAAGAAACAGAACTTCACTGATCTCATGTGAAAAGGGGTTGTGTCTTGGGAAAGAGATAAGCAGTTGAGCACAGACCTTGGAGTGAGGATCTTTGGACATGAAGGATAACTTTTGGATATTAGTTGTAAATCATGAAATGAGAGAGCCAATGGCTATCATTTCTATCTAGCAGATGACTGGGAAGGTTTAGCCTGAAAAAGGGATGAGCTTAAAGAAAATTAATGGAAAATTCCCTATAGGAATTTGAATAGCCCATCAGAGTTGTGAGCAGCATAGTGGTTCCAGCTTGAAGGGAGACCCCTGCATGGAGCAACATTGTTCCTTGGTATTTCTTAGAGTTGAACCACAGCCAAAACCTCAGATATGAACTCCACATTTTGAGAAATATTGGATCTGGGTTGAAAACTTGCAGATCAGACCCATTTCAAATCTTAATTCTAGTGAGTTTCCGGTCTGAACCAATATTCAACAAGAAAGCTGATGAGTTTGACCATGTTTTGTGATGAATCTGCAGTATTGCATGATGTCAACTTCAAGTCACAAATCAGCCGAAGTTCTTTTAAAACTAGGCCCAGGTCCAACAAAGAGATTGGATACTTGAGTGAACTATTCTACAAATCTGGGCTAGAGTCTCTAGATAAAAGACTAATGCAGGTGCTGGAAAGCTAAGTGAAACAGGTTCAGAGTACATCTAAACAGCAATTAAACACCCGCAGCTGGCCCAGGTCATCTTATTTGGACTGTGGGGCTGTAAAATTGATCTGTAGATGTTTGGGCTCTGGCTGGACCTCTGGAAGCCAACGAGGATGGAGGATCCCAGGCTCCCTGGCTGGAGCCCAGGCCCAAATGTCTACACAGCAATTTTTAGCCCTGAAAGCCTGAGTCAGCTGACCCAGGCCAACCGTGCCACCAGTTTTTTATTCCAGTGTAGATGTACAACCAATGACCACCTAAAAAGCTCATGAGAGAAAAAGTTTCTGTATTTTCCCCAGTTGAAAGAGAATGGACAAATACTTTACAAAATGCAGCCTCTTACTGGACACCCATACAGAATAAGATTTAGCCTTCCACCAATGATGCAAACCTATTTATCAGCTTCTCACACAGATATCTCTTTGTTTCTTTTATGCTGCTTACACATGGGATGACCTCCCTGTTTGATCTGTAAGGGCACTATCCTCTCCTTCAAATCTCTCCTCAAGACCCACTTCTGCCACTACACTGGTAAGAAATGAACCAGTTAATGATGGCTAGGCTGGGGGATAGATAAGGATAATGGATGCTCACTTTGTCTAAGTATAACTATTTTAGCATCCTAATATAGCTATAAATCTCAGAAAATTTAATATATAGTCTCTGTCCCCCAGCCCATCAGATGTCACTTATCTTCTTTGCCTGTAAGTGTCTGAGGCAAGCACTGTTTGTACAGAACCTAGCTCAATGAAGTCCAGACCTGACTGGGGGTATTGTACCTCTTTGCAGCACCTGCAGGCAGGGATTGCAGGAGGAGAGCTCCCACCACAGCACTAGCCTTTCCAAAGGGTTCAGGGAGGGAAGGTTGGGCTATCAGCTCCCCAACCCCTAAATACTGATCAGGGGAGCTGGCTTCCTGCAGGGGTGGGTAAGAGAGATGTTTTGCCAGTTCTCCCTGGAGCTCTAGAGCCACTCTAGCATGCTGTCTTGTACATTGCATTGCAATGGCTTCACCAGTGCTATGCTGTCAGAACTGCTGCCAGCATATAGCTTATCATCAGCTCCCTCTGACAAGCTCTCAGTGTTCCTTCAGCCTCTGGCTACTGTTTACCTAGTCCCACAGATCCTGGTGAACACCTTGCTCTGTATAGCCCTTCTCAGCTCCACACATGGCTTTGTGGCAGCCTTTTCTGGGCCTAGTATGGGCCTAATCTGCCAGGCTCTCTTTGCTGGGTGCTTCCTCCAGGCTGCTCAGTTGCTTTACTGGCCTCTCATTTCCACTCCTCTGCATGGCTGTACAGCTGTCAGTGCCTGCCCATGTTCTCCGCTGACTCTCCTAGCGTCCAGTCCCATTGGCTCTGTACCTTGGCTCAGCTCCTCCATTTGGAATCTAGTTAATCTAGGCCCTCAATTCCATTTCCTCCCCTAGAACCTGGGTTGTTAGCACATCACTCTGACCCCAAGTAATTTGTGGGAGGAAGGGCTGGTCCTTCGTGATAGTTGGCTTTGCTCACAAGAATGCAGGCTTCCCCGGGAACCTTCTTCTAAAGGATTATTGGTGTTTTCATCCACCTTCCATGTTTCAGGTCACTGACCAGTTCCCCAAACCACCCTGAATGTCATAAGATTCCTCAGGTGGAGAAAGGCTGACTATAGTGAACCTCCAGGTTCCAGATACTTCCATACCAACCACGATAAGGTATCATTATAAATATTGCTTAAAATTCCAAAGTAGATACATAACAAGTAGGGAAATGCCATTTACTTAGTAACATTCAATGTCCCTTTCATGAACTGGGGCTATTGCTTTATAACCAAGTACACAGTTTGTCCCTGTAGATATTTCAGAGATTCAGTCTGAAAAGCATTAATCCAGAGACTTGAGGGTTCTGTCTTCCTGGTACTTCTCTAAGAAGTGAGATAACTGCAAGCTATGATTTACAATGAAAACATCATTGTTATACATTTAAAGCAGACAGCCTTGCAGTCAGCAACTTGTGATGTTGAAATATGAATGTTGTGTCCATATTCTCTGTGGGGCTAGCACACAGGCTGCAGTACCGGGCTATGCAGCAAGGATGGCAAATAGTGGAAAAGGTATGGAAGCAGCAAAGGATTAGACTCTTGTGACCTTCCTGGGCCAGAGTTTTCAAAGGAGGCTGAAGCCTTTAGGAGTTCTTTCCCCTTTCCCAAATAGCTGCCATAATTTTCAGGAGGAAAATATTGAGATTGTGTCTCAGGTAATAGTGATGTGGAATCGTAATAATGCCATTATTAATAAAGGTACAGTATGGGTCAGTAAATAAATACTCTTCAGAGGAATGTTTTTGATGTTTACAATTTTGCTTTTGAGTATTAAATGTAGTGGACCCGCATTCATGAAATTTTTGACCACAGTCCAGTGTTTTATTAGAGAAAGGAGAGGGTTCCTTTAAAAAACATGAATTAAAAACATTTCATGCCAGTTTCAGCTCTGCTCCAGGCTGCCTGCAATCCACTGAAGGAGTCTCCGGTAACAACCTTTGACCTGCTTAAAAGTATTTATTCTGCTTTTTGAAGGAATACTTTACGAAGAGATCTGTTCTGCAACTGCTACATTTAATTGGAAACACTACACTATAATTTCACTGTGGTCTTGGTTTGTTTCTGTTCACCAAACTGAAAAAGATAAACCGTGCACAGCCCTATAGTATTTAAGAGTTGGACGCAATTTGAAAAAAATGACGCTTGATTCAGTAAGAAGCTCAATTCTACTACATGAGAACTGGAATCTTCTGATTCTGCTATCTGAGAACTGGCATATTTTGATTCTGTCCAGAAGTCCACTCATACAACTGTCATGAAGATAAGACTAACAAACTCAACCAATGAAACACAAGATGAAAATATTACATTATCAGAACAAATTTGCCATTGGCAGAATAGAGCTCTAACACAAAACACTGTTACCTAGAAAAATTTCTGAAAACTGTTTAACAATTTCCTAAGTATCACATAAATTGCAGGGATGAAGGTAAGACGCTCAAGAAAAAAAAAGTGTACACTTTGGACTGATGGCAACCTGTGGAAATATGGATGGCCTGATATTGCACAGCAAGGATATTGAGAGTTGCATAGAAAAACACATAGAAAATGATGAGCAGAACAGGGAACACAGGGCAATCCAATCACCCATTCGTTAGAACAGGAGTCGGCAACCTCTCAGAACTGGTGTGCCGAGCCTTCATTTATTCACTCTAATTTAAGGTTTTGCGTGCCAGTAATACATGTTAATGTTTTTAGAAGGTCTGTTTCTATAAGTCTAATATATAACTAAACTATTGTTGTATGTAAAGTAAATAAGGTTTTTTAAATGTTTAAGAAGCTTCATTTAAAATTAAATTAAAATGCAGAGCCCCCTGGACCAGTGGCGAGAACCTGGGCAGTGTGAGTGCCATTGAAAATCAGCTCGTGTGCCGCCTTCGGCAAGCGTGCCATAGGTTGCCTATCCCTGAGTTAGAATGTTGCTGCATAGCCAGTGCCATCAAGTTACTCTTGACTAGTAACAATCTTAGGGTATCGATACACTGTGAAATGGGGTGTAATTCCTACTTCTGCTTAGTGCAAAGGACTACTCCAATACTTAACCTTATTTGCACCCATGTGCACAATTGCTCACACTTGCACTGGAACACAACCACCATCTTCCTCATGGGCACCGTGCAGGAAATTGCAAGAATAAAGTCTGAATGAAAGCCCCCAGTGATATTAATTTCCTTCAGATTTTTAAGTCAGCTTCAGTGTTCTGCAATATGGATAGGTGGCATGCTGAATTACTAGTGACGTACAGGTAAGCAGTTGCAAAGTAAAACATTGTTCAGCGAACTTCATGGAACTTGTAGGGAGAAGTACAGGTGCAGGAGGGAAGAGTTTGGATGAGGCATCAGGATGTCAGTCTGTGTGCACATGGCTGGAATTCTAGCTGCTGCTACAACATCTTTGTAAATAGTCCTCTTAATAAAAAGCCAGTTTAGTTGTACACGCATGGAATCCTTTCATGTTGTTACCCAACATGTGGTACATAAGAGTCTAAACTAATTGTCAGTACTAAATGGACTCAGATTTTTTTCTGTTACTTTCAGCACAGATGTTCCCAAAATTGTGGTGCATGTAAGACCTGGCAGATCACATTGTGCCATTTCTCCTCCTTGTTTTCAGCTGATAAATTGTCATTAAAAGACAGTGAAATACTTCCCTAATATTACTTTACTATGTAAGTAATTGCTGTAGTGTTGCCACAGGGAGGATATCTGATTGGAAATGGAAGAGGAGGTGGTCTGTGTGATGGTGAATGGAAGGGAAGGTGTTCATGAGACAACCCCTCTGTGAGTATGTGGTTCACACAATGAAAAAGTTGGCGAGCTCCTGCTGCTTTAGCACATACCCTTGTTTTCATTATTGGAGCTACAGAAATGGTCGATCACATGACCACTGAGCCTGAGTCTTAGACCAGTTTTACAGCTTGTGTAACTCCACTGATTTTGATAGAACTGTACCTGATTTACACTGGAGTAAGTGAAGAGAAAAATCAACCCCACTGCCTTAACAGAAGTTAAAAATCCAGTAACATATTGCATTGCTGATTTTATTTTATTTTTAGAAGAAACTGGCATAATGCAATTGTAGCACAATAGGTAACAGACTTCATCTTGGCACCAGCCATCAGTGTCAAATGCTTCTCACTAGCCCTTACTAGTTTATACCCTCTCCGCTCATTCCAGAAGGAATGACCCTACTTCTTACTAGGTGCTATGCTGTTCCATATGGCCACCTAACAACGAGCACAAAGTGTACTGCTCAGCATTAAAACAACAGCTCACACTGCTATCTCCTGACCTCCGCAACCCCAATCAGACATCAGCCCTCTTATTCTGAGTACAGCTCTGCTGGTGTACTGCAAAAGCTGGAGGACAGATTTGTTTTTCTTTTTAGTTTCAAAATCCATCCTTGACCACATGCCTTGGCGTAAAGATGCAGTGAAACAGTTCAGAAAAGTTGGAATGCTGTCATATTGGCTCACTAGAAGTTAGGGTACAGTTGTTCTGGATAAACTAATTAATCTTAAACATCAAGAAGAAAAATTCCTGGACATTTGCCTTCTATTTACTGAAAATGCAGGAAGCAAATCAAAAAGACTTGGCTCTTTTCTTCTTCAATTTATAAACTGTTTCCAATAATGATGAGCTGGCGAGTTGTGATATTGACTCTGATTATTGCTACTGGTTGGCTTATTACACCTGTGAATTGTGTAAACCTTGAGTCTATGCTAAAACATGCCTGTATTTTTCCTAATCGGGCTCATTTGTTTGTTTTACCCACCTAGCACATCTTGTCTTTTAGACTGTAAGCTCTTTGGGACAGGGGCTGTCTATATTTTACCAATTAAACTGGGTTCCCAACCTGGTTGAATCCTCTAGGCACTACTGTAAAATAATAATAAACAACAACTATTGGGGTCACTTGGCTTTGATCTTGTAGCTTTCTCTTCCCAGCATATGCTCAGCTCATGTCTTTAAATAGTCTGAAGCCATAACTATAATAATTTGTCTGGCTATCCATAAACTGCTTTATACTTAATGAAGGAGAATTTTAAGGCAGTGTAGGGGATTTAAGAGGCCTCTCTCAGCTCAGAGGTTGCTCTTCCCATAGTCTTTGCCTAATGTTTTTTCTCAAACTACCCAAATAACCTAAGCAATTTTGATATCCACCCCATTTGTTTTATCTTTTTCCTCCCTCTCTGTTCACTAGGTCTTACCATATGTATGTAGAGCAGCTAGCATGATAGGGCCCCGATCCAATTTGTGAATGCTAGGGACAACCAGAATTCAAATTATAAACAGTAAGAGAAATCATAATATCAATGAACTGGTGCCTATCTGCCTGGCATCAACTATTTTACTGCCCACACTTTATTAGTTAGGTAAATTCAGATTGCCTTCCATAGCAATCCATGCTTGAATAATAAGAGTATAGCAGTAAGTATATATTATCAACCACTTGTCCAGGATGGTGACAGTGATTGTGAAATGCTCAGGGAGATTAGAGGCACTACAAAAACAGAAAACATAATAATAATGGGGGATTTCAACTATTCCCATATTGACTGGGTACACGTCATCTCAGGACCGGATGCAGAGATACACTTTTTAGATACCACTAATGGCTGCTTCTTGGAGTAGCTACTCCTGGAACTCGAAAGGGGAGAGGTAAGTCTTGATTTAGTCTTAAGTGGTGCACAGGATCTGGTCCAAGAGATGAATATAGCTGAACCGCTTGGTAATGGCAGGGCTGGCCTTACCATGAGGTGAACGGAGGCAGCCGCCTCAGGTGCCAGATTGGGGGGGGGGCCGCCACTAGGACCCAGAGTGTAGAAAATTGTGTCTGCTGCTGGTGCATATGTATTCTCTCTGCTCTAGATGCACAGAGATGGTGGAGTGCTGTGCTGGAGGAAGGAGGGCACAAGAGACATAACAGGCAGGCAGGAGAAAAGGTGAGAGGGAATAACAGAAAGCAGCGGGAGCTGCAGGGAGAGAGAGGAGGAGGAGCCTCTTATGTATCTCTCTAGCACCTCCAGGAGCCTGGACTGATTAACACCAGCTTCTCACGGAGCTTCCTGTTTCCTGCTGCTTCCCTGAACCCACTTCAGGAGAACAGGCCGTCAACTGAAGTAGTAGGAGCCAGTTAGGCCCTTAAAACGCTGATATCTTCCCTCACTCAGGCCCTAATACCCGCCTGCTTATTTGTTGCCTTCAATTATTGAGTGTTGAGAGCCACTATCGCTGGCACAGAACAGCAGTCATGAGTGAAAGAAGAAAATGCCCCTCTGGGGCAGCATTCAGAAAAGGAAAGAAAGCAAAGGAAGCTTTTCTATCTAAGCAGGAAGGAGCTCTCCTGAGATACATAGACACAAATGTTCACGGTGAGCCTTCCGGCCCCAGTGAGGATGTGAGTGGTGAGGAGATGCCTGATCTTCCATTAGTCAGAGTGCAGGTGACCTGGCAGCTACTGCTGTATCCATATCTCCATCTCAAATGGATGTAACCATGCACATTCCTGATGAAAAGCGTAGATCAAAGAAGAGTGTGGTGGAGGTGCAAGAAACAGCTGCTGCTGAGTTTAGTTCTGTAAGTCTAGATGATCCAGGACTGTGGACCCACTTGAGCTGTAGCCTGAGGGACTTCCTTGTACTACATGGGCCACAGCAAGCGAAAAAATTCATGTTCCCCAAAGACAATGAAAATAGAAGTTTCCATCCAACACATTACTGGCGTGAAATCCCCAATGGTGACAAAGTGGAGAGGCCAGGGCTTATGTACTCAAAAACCCAGAATGCTGCATGCTGTTTTTGTTGCAAACTCTTCCAATCTAATGTTCCAGACACATTGGGTTCTACAGGAACAGGAAAAATCTGGCTAGAAATCTGGCATGCCAGGAGAAGGCAGCAAATCACCAGAGAGCATTCCATAGGTGGAAAGAGCTTGAGATGAGACTAAGGTTAAAGGCCACCATAGATGATCAGCATCAAGAGAAGATTGCATCAGAGTTTCTTTACTGGCAAAATGTTCTGAAAAGGTTAATTGCCATTGTGAGAATGATTGCTACCCAAAACCTAGCACTGCGTGGCACTTCAGATCAGCTGTATGTGCCAAACAATGGAAACTTCCTTAAAATTGTGGAGCTGATGGCTGAGTTTGATGCTGTACTCCAGGAGCATCTAAGAAGAGTCACCACCCAAGAAATGTACACACACCACTACCTTGGAAAAACAATTCAAAATGAGATCATACAGTTACAGGCAACAAAAGTCAAACAGAGGATTGTGGCAAATCTGAAGTCAGCAAGATATTACTCTGTTATTCTGGACTGCACACTTGACATCAGCTATACGGAACAAATGACTTTAATGGTGCGTTTTGTAACAACAACAGAACCTAGTGAAAATGTCCCTGCAATGGTGACTGTAAGAGAGCATTTTCTAGAATTTATTGACATTGATGATACTACAGGAGCTGGTATGATAAATGTGCTTCTTAAAAAGCTAGAAGATACAGGAATTATGATAGCTGACATGAGAGGTCAGGGCTACGATAATGGTGCCAACACGAGAGGAAAGAACAGAGGAGTGCAGACACGGATCCAAGAGTAAAACCCTTGAGCTTTTTTTATCCCATGCAGTTCTCATTCATTAAACTTGGTGGTCAGTGATGCAGCATCAGGATCTAGTGAGGCTGCTGAATTTTTTAATCTAATTCAAAGCATCTATGTATTTTTCTTTGCATCAACTCATCGCTGGCAAATTGTGAAGCAACATCTGGGAACATCCTCTCTGACACTGAAACCACTGAGTGCCACACGATGGGAAAGTCGAGTGGAGGTGATAAAGCCTATCAAACAATAAATTGGGAAGATAGATTATGCCATAGTTGCCATTATGGAGGATAATGCTATGACAGGAACTGTTCATGGGAGAACAGTGGCAGAGAGAAATGGAATCACCAGAAACATACATAACTTCAAATTTCTGTGTGGCTTATTGTTGTGGCATGACATACTGTTTGAAATACATGTTGTAAGCAAGAGACTCCAAGGTGTTGACCTTGATATATCTGGAGCAATGGAACAATTGGACAAAGCAAAGTCATACCTACAGTCTTACCGGTCAGATGAGGGATTTCAAAACGTTATGAAGAGTGCACAGAAGTTGGCAGAGGAACTTCACACTGAAGCTATTTTCCCGCCCATTCAAGAATACAAGTGTAAGCCCCAAGGAGATGACATAGATTCCTGGGACTCTGACTGCTGGCAGCTCAGGGTGAGGCACACTGTCCCTGGTAGGGAGGGGGAGCCAAGGCAGACTCAGAGTCTGCCCGGAAACCAATAGGGAGTGACAGGCCCTCCCAGGGAGAAGCCATTTTGGAGTCTGTCTGGAGCCAGCCAGGGCAAGGGCAGGACTGGCTGTGGGGGGAGCTGGTGAGTCCCAGGCCTGCAGGCAGGGTTCCCCCTGAGAACTGGCTTCTAGGGACCTGACAGCAGATCCCTCAGCTGGGTTTTTCCTTCCCCACTGATGATTCCCAATTTGTAGTGTTTGCTGGGAAATTTCCCCAGCCAGGCTGGGGTTCACCCTCCAGCTCCCTAGGGGAGCCCAGTCACCACATGGTCAGCTCTGCTCTGGCTGCTAGTCCAGGGAAGCTGCCTGTTGAGTGTGTGACTGGAGGCTGGGCTAGGAGGCAACAGTTTGGATGTTAGTATAGTTGTATAACCTACACCTTGAGCCCTGCACCCCTTTGTGGTGAGGGGAAATCCTGGGACCAACTCAGCCTAATTCCTGCCTGAGGAGGATCCCTGACAGCAGACCGCAGCCCCTCTGCAGTGACTGAGGAGTCCACCATCATCTTTGAACCTGAGGATCATTCATGGAGTTTGTGAGTGCACCATCTTTTAGTTAGTCAGGGAATTTGTGTTGGGGACTCCCTACTCCCTGAACTGTGTCCTCAAGCCAGGGAGGAAGGGTTTGAGGATTTTATAACCTGCTGCATATTACACCTGTGGAGGGATTTACCACCTCCTCCCACTTGTGAATCCTTTGGGCTGTACTGAACCCAGTCAGCCACACTGTTAAACCACTGCAGAGAAGAATTTTGTGGTTATAGGTCATCAAGGGCCCCAGCAAAGTACGCATACCAACGGGACACCACTTTTACATTTGCTGCATCAAGTCACAGGTATTTTCAGTGTGGGCACCAGTGACCCTAAAAATAACATTTCACCTTGTTATGTTGTATTTGTCTCCTGTTTAATATAATTATTGTGTTGAATATATTTTTATGTGTTTGTGTTATTTCTTGGAAGTCTCCAACTATCTGGCATGTGGGGATTACTCTGTAGTTAGAATTTTCCACCCAAGCTGCCCTGGTGACCTTGCCAGGAAGGAGCAAGGCAGGTGGAGGCACTGCCAAATAATTTGATAGGAAAAAAAGAAAGAAGATACACCCTGCTGAGTGGGTGGCGGGATCCAAAAGATCCCAGACCTGTCCATCAAAACCTGTAAGCGGATTGGCATTACAGGAGGTAACCAGGTGGAGAGAGGCACTACACAAGAGTCACCGAAGACGACGACATTTTGATTATGAGGCATGGGATAATCCCATAAGAGACCCCAAAAAACAATTCAAAGTTGAATTCTTTAACCAGATGCTAGATTGTGCAATACAATCAGTTGAAGAACATTTCATGCAGCTCAAGGAACACAGCAGTATATTTGGGATGTTGTATGATATTCCAAAACTCCTCACTATACCTGAAGAAGCAGGTATACACCAGCAATGCAGGGCACTAGAGACAGTGTTGACACATGATGACATGCGCGATATTGATGCGAGTGATTTAGGTGATGAACTGAAAGCCCTTTCAAGATGCTATTTGGTCACCCTAGCTGAAATGTAAGTGTGAAAAATCAGGACAGGAGGTGGGAGTAATAGGAGCCCAAATAAAAAAGAGCCCCAAATATCGGGACTATCCCTATAAAATCGGGACATCTGGTCACCCTAATTTCAGCAGGATCAACTCCAAAGGCTGTTCTGGAATATATGTGCACAAATAAGATGACCACCCTCTTTCCAAATGCTTTTGTTGCTCTGCACATACTTCTAACACTTCCTGTAACAGTTGCCAGTGGAGAATGCAGCTTCTCCAAGCTGAAGTTAATAAAAACACATCTACGCTCCACAATGACACAGGAGAGGCTGGTCGGTCTTGCAGCCATCTCAATAGATCATGAGCTGGCCCAGACAGTTCAAAACTTTGCAACCAAGAAGGCACAGAAAGCACCACTTTGATTATTCAAACAGATAAAAATGCCAGTGTTTACTATGCAGACAAGAAAAGTTACATTTGCTGTTCAGGAGTTTGAAAGTTAAGTGTTACTTAAAATTTTTGAACAAGGCATTTTAAGTTGTTAGTTCTCCTTTATTGGGATAGGTAGCAGAGCAGTACCATGAGAGGAGTAGAACAGGAAGAAGGCAGAACTGAGATCTTTCAAAGTTTTGGCCCAAGCGAGGAAGCATGGGGGCATCATTTGAGCTCCCTGCCTCAGGTACCAAAATGTTGTGGGCCGGCCCTGGATAATGGTGACCATAATGTAATTAAATTTATCCTTGGGGTGGGGGAAATGAAAAGGAAATGAAAAGGAACAGTCACAAGAGTGAAATGGCTGCAAGCTGCATGGAAACTTTAAAAACACCATAATGAAGCTCAAACTATATGCATACCCCAAATTTAAGGAAAAAAAAACACTAAAAGGACCACAAAAAATGCCACCATGGCTAAACAGAGTAAAAGAGGTGATTAGAAACAAAAAGTCTTATTTTAAAAATTGGAAGTCAAATGCTACTGAGGAAAATAGAAAGGAGCGTGAACTCTAGCAAGTCAAGTGTAAAAGTATAATTAGGCAAGCCGAAAAAAGAATTTGAAGAGCAACTTGCAAAAGACAAAAAAACTAACAGCAATTTTGTCTTAACTACAACAGAAGCAAGAAGCCTGTGAAACAATCAGTGTGGTCACTGGATGATTGAGATGCTAAAAGAGCACTCCACCCCCCAAAAATCACCACCACCACCACCACACAAAAAACTAAGGCCGTTGCAGAAAAGCTAAATGAATTATTTGCATCAGTCTTCACTGCAGAGGATGTGAGGGAGATTCTCACATTGGAGCCATTCTTTCTAGGTGACAAATCTATGGAAATGTTCCAGATTAAGGTGTTAGTAGAAGACATTTTGGAACAAATTGATAAATTAAACAATAATAAGTCACCAAGACTAGATGGTATTTACCCAAGAATTCTGAAGGAACTCAAATATGAAATTGCAGAACTGACTGTGGTATGTAACCTATTACTTATTCAGCCTTTGTACCAGATGACTGGAGGATAGCTAATGTAATGCTGATTTTTTTTAAAGGCTCCAGAGGCAATCCTGGCAATTACAGGCCAGTAAGCCTAACCTCAGTACTAGGCAAATTAATTGAAATATAGTAAAGAACAGAATTATCTGACACATAGGCGAACATGATAAGTTGGGGAAGAGTAAACATGGCTTTTGTAAAAGGAAATCATGCCCCACCAATCTATTAGAATTCTTTGAGGGGTCAACAAACATGGACAGGGGTGATCCAGTGGATACAGTGTTCCTCCACTTTCAGAAAGCCTTTGACAGGGTCCCCCACAAAGGCTCAAACAAAATAGGCAGACATGGGATAAGAGTGAAGGGAAGTATGTAGATGATACAAAATTACTCAAGATAGTTAAGTCCAATGCTGACTGGAAAGTTTTGCAAAGAAATCTACCATTTTATTTCCCTGTTCTGTGAGATGAAATTCAGTGCTGATAAATGCAAAGTAATGTGCATTGGAAAACATAATCCCAGCTATATATACAAAATGGTGGGGTCTAAATTAGCTGTTACCAGTCAAGAAAGAGATCTTTGAGTCACCGTGGATAGTTCTCTGAAAACATCTGCTCAATGTGCAATGGCAATCAAAAAATGTTAGGATGCATTAGGAAAGGGATAGATAAGACGACAGAAAATATCATAATACCACTATATAAATCAATGGTATGCTCACACCTTGAATACTGCGTGCATTTCTGGTCACCCCATCTCAAGAAAAATAGATTAGAATTGGAAAAAGCACAGAGAAGGACAACAAAAATAATGAGAGGTATGGAACAGCTTCCATATGAGGAAAGATTAAAAAACCTGGGACTGTTCAGTTTGGAAAAGATATGATTAAGGGGGGATATGATAGAGGTCTATAAACTCATGAACGGTGTGGAGAAAGTGAATAAGGAAGTGCTATTTGCCCCTTTACATAACACAGCACTAGGGCTCACCCAATGAAATTAATAGGCAGGGGGTTTAAAACAAACAGAAGGAAGTAACCTCTTCACACGATGCACAGTCAACCTGTGGAACTCATTGCCAGGGGATGTTATGAAAGCCAAAAGTGTAAGTGGGTTAAAAAAAGAATTACGGTAAATAAACTCCTGGAGGATAGGTCCATCAATGGCTATTAGCCAAGGTGGAGAGTGATGAAACCTCATGCTCTGGATGTCCCTAAACTTCTGACTGCGAGAAGCTAGGACTGGACAACAGGGGATGAACCACTTGGTAAATTGCCCTGTTCTGTTCATTCCCTCTGAAACATCTGGCACTGGCCACTGTCAGAAGACAGAATACTGGACTAGATGGACAATTAGTCTGACCCATATAGCCATTCTTATGTTCACTCTCCCAGTATTTAATAAATGTTAGAGTGAGGGCTACATCTTGGCAAAGCAACATGCATATCTATTGCACAGTATTAATAATACATCATGATAATAATAATAATAATAATAATAAATAATGCAATTTGCTGCAGTGTCGGAATCTCATAATAGACCTAGATTTAAAAAATTTGATATTATAAGTTAAAAAGATAGATTAACAGACATTGGTTTGGCAACTTCAAATTGCAAGCACAAATATTGTAGCTGTGTAGGCCATTTTAAACCATTTTAGCTTGCAAATGCCTGCAAATTAATCGGAATAACTAAAATTGTGCCCGTAAAATAATTCTGAACATAAAAATTGCATTCACAATCATTTGTGACCTTAAAACTGTGGGCACAAAAACAGGATAAGGCTGGGTGCAATTTGTATAAAACCTCTTATATACACTAAGCATATTTAATACTTGCAGTCATACGGTATGTGGAGCCCTGCATCTGCTCTCTTCATTGACTGGTTCACAACTGCCACTCTAATGTATAGCTCCCATTCTAACAGGAAGTTCTGAAGTTGATTGATAATTCATTGAACTAGATACTTCCTACATGAAAACTGAAGTGCTTAATTATAATACTTGTTACAGCTTCAGTATCCCTATAAGAATGATTGTATACATGGTGCCTTAGTGGAAACTGTTATTTTCCTGACACCTCTCCAAGCAAGTACTCCAGATTTTATGATGCAGAGGAATGAGAGAATTTTGTTCCCATCCCACTGTATGGCAAAGCAGGGACTTTCAGCTAGAACAATAAATTCTGTTGCTTTAACCATATATATTTTTGGTTAACAAAATAGCTTTGAAAGTCCCTGCTTTCCCATAAATTCAAACGGGAGTGGAATGCTCAGAGTTCTACTCTGTTACAGACTGTCGTGTTTTGGGCCCCAATTCGGCAAGGTACTTAAGGACGTGCCTAACTTTAAGCATGAGTAGCCCTATTGATTCATGTGCTTAAAATAAGGCACTTGCTTACACAGCTTGCTGAATCAGGCCCTTAATTAGCACTACAGAGCAAACTGTGGAGTCCTTAGGCTTTCCTCAGGCAAAATTCCTATTCACTTCAATGGAAGGTTAGCCAGAGTAGGAACTGTAGGATTTACCCCTATATTTCCAAGGTACGACTCACATCTTAGTGTTCTCACATGAGTTTGCCCCAGTGATGTGGTTTTAGCAGGTGCTTATAGAATGAGAGATATTGCTAACATCTTCAAACCGTTAACTGAGAGCAGAAATGAAAACTGCAGCACAGAGACAAAGAGTGTGGCAATTAAAGCCGCGCATGTGCACACTACAGGCAGCATAAGAAAAACATTTAGGAAGTTCTGAAGCAGGGCTCAGCCACAAGACCACCCCACCACAGGGAAGAAATGAGAAATTTTGAGGGCTACTGAGCACTGACTCTTCACAGTGGATCAGTGCTCAGTGTTATTTAGCACAGGTGTTTCTGTAATTGTGACACATTGATAAAATTCTGTGTTCAGTGGCTCTCAAATGCCTACTCCCACCTGTGCAGTGGTCTAATGTTAGTATGCTGGGGTTGTAATTCAAAACACGTCGTCATACAGGCGGGGTTAAAGTTTGTGCTGTCCCGTTTGATGTGTCTATTTATGCCTTTGCAACCTACATGTTTTAAAAGCAGTAAAATTGTCATAGATGATAACAATCTTACATTTAGACAGGTGCCTTTCAGCCTACAAAGCTTTAGAAAATTCTCTTTACCCATATCCATACATTGCTTCCCTCTTCTCACCCAGAAAAGGGAGACTTTAGGATGCCAGACAGGGTCAGCATTGACTCACTCATTTTTCTCCTCTGTGACTTGTGGGGGCTCTAGAACAAGAGCTGCTATGGGAGTTAGATGTCGGTAGGGAGAGATGGAGGTACAGAGCACAGATTTCTCCGGACATCAACGGCCTGACTCATTTGCAGTGGGAGGGGAAGCTGAAACTCCTGCTTCTTCTGCAGGGTGGCTACCCTGGAGATAGAAGAATGAGTAAGATAAGCCTGTCCCCTCTGCAGAAATAGCCTGTGTAGGGGGATGGTAGCTGCCAGTATTAGTATGTTCCTATTGTAAAGGATTCCAGTGGGGAGGAGCTTAAATAAAGGTAACAGGCCGCTTCATAAGAGTGATAAAAAATGGAGAGCACTGCAGTAGGCGCCTACAGGACCCAGTGGAAAAGGGAATGGTGCTGCAACAGGAATCTACACAACCTTTCCAGTGTTATTGTTTACAGTTTTATAGCACTCCAAAATGTGCTAGATGCACCACAGAAAATCGGAGACAATGGAGCTCTGCTGATTTATGCCAGCAGAAGATCTGGCCCGTGGTTTCTGACCACAAGTGTTTAGAATCTAAGACCCCAGTCCCACAATGTGATTTGGGTGGGCAGGCTCCGTACCCATGCAGAGCATCATAGAGTTCAGTGGGACCCTGGGTAAGCATAAGGGTAACCCACACATATCAGATTAGATTGCAGGATGACACAGTGAGTGGGATTGACAGACAGTCGGATGGTAAGAGAGAAATAGGCCAGTGTTGTTATTCAGTTCGCGAGCATGAATATCTTGTTGGCTCAATGTATAAAGAAGCATAACAGTATTATTGTCAAGTTATTTTCTTTGGGCATTGTGGAAGAGGTGGGCTTTCAGAAGAGGTGTAAATGAAAAAAGATGGTGGAGCACTTCAGAATACGGATGATGATGCATGATTATAAATAATAATTACAAGCTTGGTGCCATATATGATTTTAAAATGACTATGCCCAGGGGAGCATACAGCACAATCTAAAACTAAACTAAAGTAATGGTCTCTTTACCAAACAAGATTTTTTCTCTTTTTGCCACCTATAACATGTTACTGACCCTCTCATTCCATTTCTTGTAAATGAAGCAGTCGTAACCTGCTGCAATTGAGTATTTTAATCCTTTCCCCATCCCTACCTCTATGAATCACAAGAATTCTCACCTCTTGTACCACTTACATACATTATGCAGCTGGGATGCGTCTTCATTTGCCCAATTATGCATGTCTTTAAGAAGCATTGCCTATGCTACAGAATCAACGCACGTGTCCCACACAGATGTTAGAACTCCTAAGACACAAAAAGTACATATCTGAGAAAATAAAAGAGCAGGGCAAGTGAGGAAGCAATCTCGCTTTCTTACAGAAGCAAATTCAGCAGCATAACATTAAAAACAAAGCTAACGTGCAGGGGAGAAAAAAGGGATGTAGTGTTTGACAGATAGACAGGACTGACAAATAGATGGGACAGCCATGGTTATGATATAGAAAGTGTTCAGATAAATAATGTTTATTCCAACACTTCATCATGATCATATCAGCCAGACACGTTGTTGGTGGGGAGAAGAGAAAAATAAAATTTATCTTGCCATTTTTGCTTTACTAGGGAATATGTAACAGTTGGCAGTGTAATACACTTTTTATTTTCATGAGTTATGGATGTGCATGGCCATCCCTAAAAAATTGAAATAAAAACTGTATTACACCGCCAAGTCTCATATATTATATTTATACCATACCAGGAGGTGTCTGCAGAGCAACTAGAGATATAAACTTTTATTATAACCATAGTTTCTCATGTTATTAGTACAGTTGAGGAAATAATAGGATTTACTGAAGGTTGTTATTCCCTCTCTCATCACTGATGTGATATAAACAATATATTGACCTTTTGGATTTTTTTTTTGAACCACTGTGCTGGATTTGAAAACGCGGTCACCTGCCACCAATAGCCTGTGCTGTGGTTCCCACTCTCAAGCAATAGGTTAATGGTCTCTTACATGTTCCATCCAGCCTTGTAACGCACATTCCACTGTCACTGCCACTGCTTCCCCACGTCTCCCTACAAGGTGCGAAGGGAGCAGTAACAAAACTCGAGCAGGTGAATAAAATAAATAGGGGTGTGTGAGGTTTCCAAGCTACGACAGACCTGAGGTTTGTGCAGCTGTCCGCAGCCGAAGTGAGGCATGATAGCATTATTGAAGTATGACATAGAAATTAGCCACAGAGGAAGATAAAGGCGAAAGGCCAGGTTGTGAGAGGCCCTTGTGTGACTGCTGAGGAGCAGAGATTCTTCGAAGTGGCCTCTGCCCCTCCTCAAATGGCTGCACAAAGGCATCTCACAGTGACAGCCCCAAAGCTGTGGGTCGTGCATAGACTGCTCCCTCCCGCTCATTCCTGGGGATTATGACAACAAAAATGGGATGGGGAGGAGGCTGTCCAGTGCTACTCCTGGGTGGATGTGGTGCCACACTGCCCCCAACACATAAAAGCCCCAATCTAGGCCCAAGAGGATTGGGAAAGGTTATTGAAGCATTTAACCCAGAAGGGAATCTTAATTGTATCAAATTCCTTCCCTGAAGTGTAATATGGAGACTCAAGGGAAATAAAGGAGGAGGAAGCTGCTGCAGGTGCACAGTGCAGAACTGGTTTCCTCTATTCTCCTACTAACGTCAGTTAAATCCTGTCCACTCACTTATCCTAGGGAAATACACTCACAAACAAGGTATTGTAGTTACTTGGAATAGGCATAATGAGAGAATCACCACAATTCAGAGGCACAGGAGAAATATGCCAGCAGTGCAGCATATTAGAAATGGGTCTGGGATGGCAGCATATTTACAGCCTCAAACAGCACCATATGGTACATAGTAGGAGAAATGCACTACTACAATCTTCAATTGAGACAGATGGAGAAATGCAAATTTCAGCTCTTGTTTGTTAAGTTTTGACGATCATTTTCTGTTCTCTACTATCTCTTCTTGCCTCTGCGTGACTGGGTAGAGTTAGTATCCTCTGGCTACTGGCTGGCCAGATGAAGCTAAAGGGGGATATAATTTTAATTGTTTACTAAACCCATACAACCCGGGGGAAAATTGTGGAAGCTGGCGTGGAAAAATGTGCCTGGGTAGGAAGGCTAAATGGCTGAAGCCAAAGGGACACTAAACTAAGGGCTCATAAAACTGGATAAGGGTCAGTAAGGCCACATGCTTAACTGCTGATACTAAGGCCTGGTCTACACTAGGACTTTAATTCGAATTTACATTTATTAAGAAACAGGGATTTATATAAAAAATAGAAATACTATATAAACATTTTAAATATGAAACTAAACAAACAGCAGGTCCTTAGTGTACTGTTACTATTGTGCTATTACTACTTTTACACTGCAGAAGAGATTTTTAAGACTTAAGTTTTTTTTTTTTTTAATAGAGTGACCTAAAGCATAAGTTTTTTACTTAATATAGACCTCGCTAACAGCCACGTGTTGCAGCAGGCCTCAGCAAAAAGCAACAAAAGCATACAGGGTCTTGGGGGAGATGATGGAGATGCCGATCAACTTTTCTGCTTTGCACATTGCCTGCTCCAGCAGGAGCACAGTTACTAGCACTATCTAGATAAGCAGTCTGTACTGGCTTAGGCTTTTTGTGCAAGAGGGGGATGCAGCTGTCTCTCCTCGCTTAGCGCTATCCATAATCGCGCCGCGCCAATGAGAGAGATTTCAAAAATCTCTCTACTAGTTCGAGATCTCTCCTGAACTTGGTTCCTGTTTGGTCTTCTTTAACTGAAATGAGACTGTGTTTACTGTTGGCAAACATGTATTTGTTCAAGGAAATCACCTACTTTTCATGTCCAGGAAAGTTCAGAGGCTCCCAGAGCGGAGGCGGCAGAGCAGAGACAGAGGGACAGCAGCCTGTGTCAGCAGCATCGCACACACATGGGGCGGGAGGGAAGACCAGCAGGGAAGACAGACGCTGGCGACTCTCAGACGGGAGCAAACGGAGGGAGCCGGCGCCTTGTAGACGCGGCGCGATGTAGATGTTCTGAGCAGGCAGGAGGAGAGAGGAGCCTGCCTGCTGTGCATCGCCAACCGCTCCAACAAGTCCCCCTCCCCCTCCCCAAAGTGACAAAAAAGAAGGAGAGGGGGGGGGAGAACTGAACTCACTGCTGCCAGCAGCAGCGCTATATGTACACACCTCTCGCTGCTCTGTAGAAGTTCTTCTTCCTTACAGGATCACAGAGTCAATCATCCAAGTTTCCCCCCCACTGTGTATAACATTATTAAAAGCGAGGTGTAGGCATCTGCACATCCCCAACCGTTTTTTTGTGGTCGGAAGAAAAAAGCCTGCCTGGAGGGCGCCTAAACAGACCAGAGTTCCTGAACACTGGTCCACAGCAGCAGCACCATTAGAAAAAAGTAGTTTTAGGTTAATGTGGCCTGGTGCCTGGTGGGCTGGTGCCAGGATAGGATCCCATCTATAGCCCCTAGCCCCACCGCAGCCCATCGGAATTTGGGCGCGCCATCTGACATGATGATGACTATGACACACTGGTTTGACGAGAGTTTGCTTGTTGCGATGATACTTGAATGACTTGAATGACAGCAATCCCACGCCCATTTGCCGCCGCCCCGCCAAATGCGCTACCTGCCGTGGTCTGCTCTGGCCGGTGTTTCCAGAGGGCTATGGCCGCTGCTGCACAGTCAGGGCTCTCTGCTGCTGTGTCCTGGCGCTCAGGGGGGCCAGGGCAGGGCAGTCACAGTCACAGGTAAGTGTCCCACGCATCCTGAAGTTTCCCAGCCACTCTGTGCCATCCCAGACCCTGCAGCACTGCAGCCACCACCAGTCTGTGCTTGTTTCGGCCAGAATCGCGCCGCTCCGCCCCCCAGAACTTGACCCCATGCCACCATGACCCCCCCTGCCCGCTGCACTTCTGCCTTTGGCTGTTGCTCTCTGCGCCACTCCACACCCTGCCGCCTCCCTCTCGCCGGCTTCTCAGCATCTGACTGTGGAAGAGGTGGTCGTATTGTGTATTAGTATGGAACAAAAATACTTTATTAGTCGAATCCACAAAAATTCGAGAAGTAGATTCGAAATAGTCCTGTAGTGTAGACAAGCCCTAATACACCTCTACCCCGGTATAACGCTGTCCTCGGGAGCCAAAAAATCTTACCACATTATAGGTGAAACCGCGTTATATCGAACTTGCTTTGATCCACTGGAGTGCGCAGCCCCGCACCGCTGCTTTACCTCGTTATATCCGAATTCATGTTATATCGGGTTGCATTATCAGGGTAGAGGTGTACATGAATTAGTGTATGATGATTTGATCCATTTTACAATGGATCTTTAAAAAAAACCCCTCTCCTTTGATTACAAGGATTGAACTGTGCCTGAGGGATTGAATCCCCCAAAGATGTTTGCATAAGAGCTGGTTGAAAAATTTTCAGCAAAACTTTTTTTCTGTCAAAAAATGCCATTTTGTCAAAACTGAAATGGGAAGGTTTCTCAGGATGGAATTTCAGGTCAAAGCCAGAAAGAGAAAGACTCTCCAGAACAATCAATAGCTTGGCAGCTAGAGTACTCAGCTGGGATGTAGGAGATCCGCATTCATGTCATTGCTTTGCCTGATTTGGGTCAGGAACTTGAACCTGGGTTTCCCGCATCCCAGGTGAGTGTGCTAAGCATTGGCCTACAGAATCAGTCTTTCCAGCTAGAGCTTTCCCCATTTGTATAAATAATTCCTGAGCCAAAGGCTGGCATTATAGCTTGATGGTTAGGGTTCTCAAATCCCTACACAGAACCAGAAGCAGCAGGAGTTTGGCCCTAGATGTCCCACATCGCAGATAAGTACCCTAATCACCAAGCTATAGGCTATTCTGGGGTAAGCCTCTCACTTGGGGTTTTTTGTTTATTTGTATTTCCCCCACCCAAATATTTTGAAAGGTCTTGTTTTCATTCCAATCAGACTGAAAACACATTTTAAAACCTCAAAATTTTTTGCCCAGTGGATTTCTTATTTTTCTGGCCAGCCCCAGTTTGGACTTCTGGTATAGTCCTTTGAAAGTGCAGCAGTTACCTCGTTCTGCTATCTGTGATTATATATTCAGATAAACACAACAGAATCTTATTTTTCTTCTCTTTTCCCCTTCCTTTATTTGTTTATTTATTTTTCATTTTCAAAACCTGGCTGACTCAGGGGACAGGTAAAGGGATATAGGCCTTACTCTGCGAGATTGCCAGTTTAAGTCCATTCCTCTCAGTAATGGCCAAAAGTTGCCACCATTTTATGGCATGGTGGGGCCCCAATCCTGATTGGGGACTTTGGATCCCTGTCATAGGGCACCACCACCTGGGGCACCTCCTGCAGCTGGCCACAGCATTACAAGCCCTGTCTCAGTTTCCATCCTTTAGAGTCCCCAGAAATTCCACACCAGCCTCAATAACACCCCTCCTGGGGGACAGCTTATTACAAAAGTATTGTCCAAATAGTCCAAAACATAAATTCCAAAGCACAACCCATTCATCACTTCCAGTGCACACAGTCCTTAAAATCCCATGACAGCTAATCCCTCAACACCCTGCATACTATATTCCAGTATCTTCCATCATGCCTAGGCTGCTTGTCAGTCCTCTCCTGTCCCTCTGCCAGGACAGCCACCCAGTCCTTCCAGCTAGAGTGGAACCTTGCTCTTCTCAGAGAGAACCATCACCTCCTCTCCGCTGGGAGCATCCCTCATTCCCTCTAGCCCTGTCACCATTCCCCTGTATCCAGTTCTCCAGCATGGAGGAGTCAGCAGGCAAGCGCCTCCACTGTTCCCTGCCTCCAGCCCTCAGATTTCACCCTCTAGCTTTGACATCATCAGGTAACTCCCTTTGCTGCTCTCTGACCTTCAGCCCTTTCCAGATCTGGCCCTCTGGCTTCAGGATGCTAGCCAGCAAACCCCTCTTGCTGATCTCCTGCCTTCATCCTTCTCCCATGGACCACCTAGAGCTTCCATCCAGGATCTTCTACAGTTTCCCTGGTCTTTGGCAGCTCTTACCTGCCCTTTTCCTGACAGACTCACTCTGTGCTCTAAGATCAACCCTCACTTACCAGGTTTCTCTCCCTCTAGGGCCCAGGTGCCCTCTTTTAAACTCAATTGGAGTGAGCTGGTGAGTCACAGGTGCACTGGCCCTGCTCCCTGTTAAAGGGCCAGTGCTACCCTGTGATGGTGTGTCAGAAACTAGGATGGAGATGGTCATGCCTAGTGGTCAGAGCCAGTGCAGTCCGGCCTAGCAGTCAGAGCCAGAATCAGGCATCCAGAGCGGGGTTGGAGCAGGACTAAGAATATGGCAGCAGTAGGAGCAAGGCTGAAGCAGGCTGAGACTTGGGGAGTCTGTTGCTACCATCAGGCAGGACAGAGTTCCAAGCTCTGGAATGTTATTGAGCAGACTGAGCTGCTGTTCCTCCTGTGGGGCTTATATTACTTGGTCTGGGAATCACATGACCAGTTTCCTGGCTTTTAGATTGGCTGGAGCCTAGCACAGGAGTGAATGACTCATCACCTTACATAGTGCCATTAAAATATGTATAAATGATTAATAATAATAGCTCTTTAATGACTCATGTTAAATGAGTTAGAGTCTTACATTGCTTCTTATTGGGGAGATGTCCACATCACATCACCATCACCATAACTGTTCAAAGTCTTAGCACTGAGGTACAGGGCGAAGTGCGTGTGAAGATTGAACTACCTGAACCCCTTCAATGGTCGTACCTCTTTGTCATAGCTGAAGCACATTGGTAGGACAATATGGAGATGCTCGAGCACTTCCATTGCCTGTTCTGGGGACAAGCAGAAGAATCTGGACTTCAGAGCTGGCAATCTGACCCATTCCACCAGGACTAACCGCATGCCAAAAGTTAAAGGATATCTTTTTGGTAACCTGTTAAGGGATGAGAGATGACCCATGAAGAAAGCTAGACAACTGTTACAATACTATGAATTTATTAAGTGCCAATAATATTCTCAACACTATACAAGATACAAAAATAGAGACAGCCACTGCCACAAAATACTTACCATCTTAGAGACCACAGGAAAGAATTTTCTTTTAAAAGAGCTATTCTGAAGTTACTCACTGCTTCTTTGCTGTATTGTTGGGGCAGAAAGGATGTTTAATGTCAGCTAGCTGAAAATAACCCTAAATTTGAGTTGCCAAGAGTACCATTGAATATCAGCATGTCAGGAGGAAGAAGTTGTAGAGTTAAGCTAGTTTGCCAACTGTGTTCGCCACACACTGCCACTAAAATTTTGACTAGAGGTGCAAAATGTTAATTTCTAGAGATTTACATTCTAGCAAAAAAGTGCCTTAGAGTTTACAAATGTTTATTGGTCACTCCTGCTCATCAACATGAGCTAAGGCATTTACTCTGGCCTTTAGGTTTACAGTGACTGTGGTAAGCTAAAAATAATATCAAAAGTTGTGATATAGAGGTAACATGAGATTCCAGCTTTTCAAGCAATAGAGTCAACCTGTTTTCTGAATAAAGGTAAGCCAATTTTCTGACTATAGGAAGGGCATGTGCTTGGTGGGAGAAGGTAGATGGGCTTATGATTTTAAATGAGTTGTGAGAAATGAGTTTGGCGTACATAAGGCCTGTTTCCTATTCTCTTACTTCTATTTTGTGCTCCCACCAGGGCCCGATCAAAAGCTCAGTGAAGTCAATGGAAATGTAGCAAGCAAGTGGCTAAGATAAAAATCTAGTTTATATCCACCAAACCCACAGTGTTCCCCAATATATGCACATATTTCCAGCTAGGTGCAAACCAGAATGCAAAATAGCATAGTCAATACCACCAAAATGTGTGCATATATATAATGCATGCAGGTATGTGTGTAGAATGAAAACGGATGGAGATTTGGGATTTTGAAGGGGCTGGCAGCACACTGCATTGTTGTTATGCAAGATCAGTTGTTCTAGAAAAAGATAAATTTAGGAGCCAGTCATTGGGGTCCCCTACCATAACACTTTCTGAAGTGATAATGCTGCCTTCGCTTGAGCAAAGCTAGGGCTTCCCTTCCATAATGACTAGAGATGAGTGTGCTATTTGTTTCCTTTTATTATATTAAGGCATCACATTGGCTACACAGACAGAGTTATGGGAGAGTGTCATTATTTCTTATGCTTTCACTTAGACCAGTGCCAAAATCAATTTTGAAAAATTATCTCAAAGTTGCTTTCAACTCGATCCGGGTGTTTCTTTACAGCTAGAATATCACCCCATACACTGGAATCTTTATTACATCACACTAATCTAATTTAAATGCATTTTTACTGTACTTGGTTTAATGAATGTGGAATGTGTCACTATGAAATTGCACCATTAATTTGATAAATAGGACTTGAAGGTATAATTTTTTCCAGCATTGCAGACTAATGAAGCTAAAATACATATATAATAAGAAGTGTAAATAATAAATTATTCTTAGGAGCAAAAAAATTAATTAGATCTTACCACAAATTGCATCTCAATGTCAAAGTTTTTTTACACTACTGACTTTCAAACTAGTTGGAACATGACTATAATCCTTGGAAAGTTTCTCAAGTGATTATTAGATACACACATACTTGGGAATATACCTGTAGAAACTACTATTGTTCATATTGGGCCTTTAAATACTCCTGTATCATATTCCTTGCTGCTGCGTCTACTACATATTAATAACATCTAGATGAATTCCTATTATTATTTGTCTCCTTAAGCTTTTATTTATTCTTAAAGACATTAGGAAACTTTTTTTCTGCACAGCACTGTTGAAAGAGCAAAATCAGGATTTCCTGTATGCTATTTCTCTGCAGAAGCAAATGGATCCTTTTAGAGGGCTAGATCCTACCGCTGCTGGAGTCAGTGGAAGTTTTGCCACTGACTTCAATGGGAACAGTGACTGCAGTACAAAGCACAATTGACACACATTATTTTTCACCAGAAAAGAAAATGCCACAGCAGTGCAGTCCATTAACTTAATTAAGTGAAGGGAAATTAAAGAAGAAACATCAGGATAGTTCACAAGTGCTGATACTCCATATCCCTCAACATACTGTACTTTCAACAGGTTACGCTACTGCTGTCTATTTCATGTCTCTTTGTCATTTCTTATTCATTCTACAAATAAAGGTTCCCCTTCACTCCCCTGGAAAAATAGCTCCTAGAAACTGAACTTATCATGTGGAGTTTCACCTACAGTTTTATTCATTCCCAGCTGGAGATTTATGAATACACAGCAAGCTAAACTATTCTCTCGCTGCTCTTTATCTGATGAAGGACCCTTGGCCAAAATGTCATCTCTAACCTTATTTTCTGTTTCTAGTCTGTACTTTAACAAACAACATTTTTATTTCCTGTTGTTTGATTTGCAGCCAGAATTCTGACGCGTTATCAGTTTTGTTACAGATAATGCATTAAGCCATACTAAGGGGTAAACATAATGATCTTCATTAAACGAACCCACCTCCTGCTTCTTCAGGTGAAGAAAGACACTGTCAAAGAATACTGTAGAAGCATCTTGGAGCTATTTTCTTCCTGTAAACAGAGGGAGGGAGAGATGAGTGGCAGCTTTTAAAGAAGAAAAAAAGTTAGGTAAACATAAAAGGGCTTGTAAGATTTCCTTTCTTAATGGCAAAGTTTTCCAGCAATAAATCACAATTCAGTCAATGCCATTAGTTTTGGGGCATTATATCCCCTCATTAAAGTGCATAAACAATTATATTTATTGAAGGTAATGTACTGTGTAGTGCATTATAACGACACTCATTAACATATATAATCATCATTTGAATGGGCTTTACTACAATGTAAACTGATAATGGCATGATTACCCACTGGGTTATTAACTTTTCAGTCCTGAGATAATAAAAGGTGATCTAAGAAACAAAAAGCACATATGCATTGCCCTTCCCATGTGATTTATGTGTTCCACCATCAAGCTAGGAACACAGGTACCCATCATTGGGGAGACTGGCTCTTTATTGCACATTGTATTTGACAGAATAATAAATGTAACTGAGTGGTTCTTGGGTGGGCGTCTGGGGAAAAAAAGTCCTATGAATAAGGCAGGCACTACTCCAGACAGTAAGACCCGGCAACGGAAATAATTTTGTCTGTCTCTCTGTCTCTGTCTCACTCTCACTGGCACTCTGTGGTTTACGCATTTTTATATACTCAGTCAGACTCATGCAGGTTAATGAAAAGATCCACCTTCTTCCCCCTGCCAACACTCCACAGAGCCTGGAATGTAAGAGCTGGTCAAGAAAAAGCTAAGGCATGTGTTAAGCATCTGTACAGATTTAGCCAGGTATTTCCTCTCCCTGTTCATATCACACTGATGATCCAATGTAGTGAAACGCAGTTTTACTCTAGTGAACAGATTTATCAGGGTTTTTTTCCATTGTTTTTTAAAGCGCCTATTGGAGGCATCTGAAATGTTCTAAAATATTTAATTTGTGTATTTATTTTTGTATTTATTCATACTGACACTCCATTGGCCTTGTCACCAAGGTTTCTCAGTGCTTTAATTGTAGTTAATCAATCTTCATTCTCAAAGAAATATTAAAATACAAGTGGACTCAAAGACCAGCCATGCAAAATAATAACCATTAATAACAGGGTAACTCCCCTCCCCGCTAAAAGCAATGTATATTTGATAAAATGTAAAAATGTGGACAGGTTTGTGATGTTGAAGGTGAAGAGCAATATACAGGCCATGCTTAGAGACAGGGTGGAACAGCTACTGCACAACCTATCTGCTGTATTTTGACTTGCAAATACAGAACTTGATTTTCAAGAGAGGTGTCAGTAAATGGCATGGGTTCTTGGGCTGCTGCAGCCAGGCTTCAGAGCAGACAGGGCATTCCCAGGTGCCGTGAAACCAGCATTGTGGATCTCTGTCAGTCTCTTTGCTGACCGCAGTACATAGTGTGTGTCTGGGGGGAAAGGGGTGTGGCCAGAGCACTTCTGTGCTCCAGCTATGCCTCACTGCTATAGCAACCCCTTTGGGCCATAAGCTGCAAAGTGTGTAGGCCTTGGGTCTGCTTGGTCTTATACCAAGAGCCAAACTGACCTCACAGTCAGGGAGCCACTCAGGTCACATAAAGCCACCTTGACTCAGGTTCTACATCTAGCACTATTTGTCCACACCCAAGAATCAGGATTTAAGATTAACTCCACCACTGAAGAGTTAATGTTGTTAAATCATATTAGTGCTGATATCTCTTCTTCGAAAACATTTGGAAACTCCTGTTAGCTCAGTGTTGCTTTAAGAAGCCCTCTGTCAACCCGAGGCCCATGAGGAAGCTAAATATCTGCTTTTAACTCTCCAGGGAGTTCTAAAAAGGTCTGAGCTGATTGACAGCTGTACATTAGTCCAGGGTCTAATAGAATCCTGAGATCTGTTAAGTGGGAAATTCTTCCTATGGAAGGCAATATACAATAATTCCTTGCTCAAATGTGAGCACACATGAGAAATTTGAGCTTGTGGTAAAGAGCAGGGTGCAGATTGTGCACTAAAGGAAGTTACTTCATGCAGTTTGGTATTATACCATGTTTTATTTATGCTTTACAGAATTATATGGCTTTTAAGACATTTTGTACTATGGCCTTGATTCACCCTTGCACCGATGGGAGCAACTGCTCACCTGGGGACTTTGTTCTAAGGGGATGCTGGGGGATGGCAACTTTAAACTGCAACTAGGATACTGCAGGTGCTCTGCCAATGTAGGCTGCTTGAGGATTGTGTTGAATCAATGCACCCACCAAGTGCCTGGGCTACACCCCTCTAAGATCAGCTCCACTCAGGAGTCTGCTTGGGGATCTCTGGTCCACCATGAGTTGTGAACTCTGTGTATTGCTCTGACCTCTCCTCTGCACTGGCAGACTTTCTGCCACTGAAGTTCTGTATGTACTAGAGTTGAATCAAACCTTTCGTTCTTTCCTTGACTTATTCTCTTGAATGGACCACAGCATCAGCCAGGTGGATGGAACATTCTATACCAATGGTTCTCAACCTTTTCTGACTACTGTACCCCTTTCAGGAGTCTGATTTGTCTTGCGGACCCCCAAGTTTCACCTCACTTAAAAACTACTTGCTTACAAAAATCAGACAAAAAAATACAAAAGTGTCACAGCCACATTATTATTGAAACATTGCTGACTTTCTCATTTTACCATACAATTATAAAAAAATCAACTGGAATATAAATAATGTATTTACATTTCAGAGTATATATATATATATATAAAAATAGAGCAGTATAAACAAGTTGTTGTCTGTATGAAATGTTAGCTTGTACTGACTTTGCTAGTGCTTTTTATGTAGCCTGTTGTAAAACTAGGCAAATATCTAGATGAGTTGAAGTATCCCCTGGAAGACCTCTGTGTAACCCCAGAGGGGTTGAGAACCACTGTTGTATACTATGTCCAGGCTCTGAAGAATTGCTTTGTATTTCTTTGTTAATTTCAGCTGATAATATCAATGTATTTTCTTTTTTCTATTTCAATCAATTTACATTTTTGCTTTGGCAAATGCATTGTTAAAAATAAAATCATAACATTTGATAATATTCACAGTAGATTGTAATATAAATGTCTCAGTATATCCAGTATCATGGACTTTTAAATGCCTCAACATTTGACATCAACTATATGAAACCTGTGTCAGATTTAATTGGAGAAATGTTTGGTTTAAATAAAGAGGGTGAAGTAGCGAGTTATTAAATGCTGTGCAGAAGTTCCTCAGCATTTAACTGTTAATATTGGTCTGACAGCACTAACCTAAGACATCTGAGTTCAGGTTTCACTCTCACTGAGGCAGCATGTTTAGCCCCACTGGAGTGGAAGGAGTAGCTTGCATTGTTCTGGAGTGACTCCTCTAATTTTCAGAGCTGTGTTGATGGACTCTGGAGGGGACCAAAACCAACCTTTTTCAGTCAGTGGAAAGGTTTCCTTAACACAGGGCCTTTGAGGGTGGTAGGGGAAAACAAAGAGCAGAGAAATTTGGGCACAGGCTGACTCTTACCATACAAAATGATGGGGTCTAACTTAGCTGTTACCACTCAAGAAAGAGACCTTGGAGTCATTGTGGATAGCTCTCTGAAAACATCCACTCAATGTGCAGCAGCAGTCAAAAAAGCGATCAGAATATTAGGAAGCATTAGGAAACCTGTAGATAAGTAAAGATCATAATGCCACTATATAAATCCATGGTATGACCACACCTTGAATACTGCAGGCTGTTCTGGTCTCCCCATCTCAAAAAAGGTACAAAGAAGGGCAACAAAAAATTATCAGGGGGTATGAAACAGTTTCCATATGAGGAAAGTTTGAAAAGACTGGGACTATTCAGCTTGGAAAAGAGACGACTAAGGCGGGATATGTTAGAGGTCTATAAAATCATGAATGGTGTGGAGAAAGTGCTATTTACCCCTTCACAGAACACAAGAACCAGGGGAAACGTGATGAAATTAGTAAGCAGCAGGTTTAAAACAAGCTAAAGGAAGTATTTCTTCACACAAGGCATAGTCAACCTGTGGAACTTGTTGCCAGGGGATGTTGTGAAGGCCAAAAGTATAAGTGGGTTCAAAAAAGAATTAGGTAAGTTCCTGGAGGATAGCTCCATCAATGACTATTAGGCAAGATGGTCAGAGATGCAACCCCATGCTCTGGGTGTTCCTAAGCCTCTGACTGCCAGATGCTGGCATGGGATGACAGGGGGATGGATCACTTGATAAATTACACTGTTTTGTTCATTTCCTCTGAAGCATCTGGCATCAGCTATGGTCAGAAGACAGGATACTGGGCTAGATGGACCACTATGGCCATTCTTATGTTCTCATGTGCTTTCAGTTGGGACTCTAGGCACCACTGTAATACAAACAACAATAAATGATGATAATGCTGGATAACCCACAGATAAAAATATGTGCAAATGTTTAATAAAGAGGAGCAGGTTTAAAAACTTGCTTTAGAATATGCATCCAATCTTTGCTTTCTTGCCAACTAATAGTTTGTCATATACAACAATGACTAAGAAAACTTGGGGATGGTGGTGATCCAAGGAAAAATTGGAAATTAAAGAAAGATAGGACCTCATGATATCTTTTGCACTAAGGAGATATTTCCTTTCCTCTTGTGCAATTGTTCCTCTTGTTTTCAAAGCCCCAACACAGACCTAAGAGCTCTGCATGATAGGTACAGTAGGCTGGATATAATTACCACAGCTGCCACAGATGGCTCATTTTAACAAGAGACTTTAGGTAAACCTAGTTGTTTAGCCTGCAGCATAAACAAAAAAAATATTCCACTTAAACAAGTGGATCTGGCTCTGCAGAGGTGAAGCTCAAGTCTGCCTTGCTACGTTTTGTTATTAAACAAGATACAAAAGACATTGAAGAAATATGGGTCAGTTCAAAGCTCAAGTTTTTAACATGTACCCATTTATTTCTGTTTCAGAAATACTCTTGCCTTAGTTTCAGAGACATTAGGCTGCACTGTGGCCTTAAACAAACTGTCCAGTCTGGGAACGCATATGGTACAACACTGAGCACCGCCTGTGAGGTGTTACACACCCTTTCAACTCCCATTGCGGTCAGTGAAAGAGGAAGGGTCTTAGAACTAGCGCTAATAAGAAAAATGGGAGAAAAACAAAATCAAGAAAATGTCCATGATTTTTTCCCCCTCAATTTTCAATGAAATTTCAATTTTTTTTTGAAATTTTCCAGTTCTCTACTCAATTGGAATCAGGAGCCAGGAAAAATCTCCCAAAGACGACATTCATCCTGTGAGAGTCTGTCTAATCTAGCATCCCTTACTAGTCATACACTGCTAGGATCTAGATCATTGTGATGTCAGGGTAAAGAACAAGAAGGGTTCTACTGACTTAAACAGGGACCACTCAAAAACCCATGCCCAGCTAAGATCAAAGGGGCACCAAGGCAGAAAGCATATTAACACCTAAGACAGGTTTTCTTGATGGAGGGAACAGAAAAGCATATATAGCATTCTAGAAATGCTTTTTGGGCTACAACTAGCCCAATTTGTGATTTGGAGCCTAAAATTAATATACTCCCAAATTACAAGTAGAAGCTGCTGTATACTTTTATCTGTCCAATCCTGCATATTACTATGTGTCTGTGAAATCTCTTCATGGAAGTCCTACTGGCATCTTAAATTAGCATGGCTAAAACTGATTTTCCCTTCCTAGCCCTCTCCTCTTCTTCCTTTCTCTGTTGACAACACCACCATCCTCTCAGTTACTCTAGCTCATAATTTGGGTTCATGTTTGCCCTCTCTCTAGGATGTCCATCCAGACTATATCCAAATCAAGCTGCTTATTCCTTCATAACATCTTAAAGATTCATCTTTTCCTCTACCTAGACATCCAAAAATCTCACCTAGTCCCTCATCATAGGACTGGAAGGGCTCTCAAGAGGTCATCTAATCCAGTCCCCTGCACTCCTGGCAGGACTAAGTATTTATCTAGACCATTCTGACAGGTGTTTGTCTAACCTGCTCTTAAAATCTCCAATGATGGAGATTCCACACCCTCCCTAGGCAATTTATTCCAATGCTTAATCACCCTGACAGTTGAGAAGTTTTTCCTAATGTCCAACCTAAACCTCCCTTGCTGCAATTTAAGCCCATTGCTTCTTGTCCTATCCTCAGAGGTTAAGAAGAACAATTTTTCTCCTTCCGTCTTGTAACAATCTTTTATGTACCTGAAAACTGTCATGTCCCCTCTCAGTCTCCTCTTTTCCAGACTAAATAAACCCAATTTTTTCAGTCTTCCCTCATGGCCCACTGTAACCACATCCCACTAATTTCCCTCTTGAATATTTTCTTAAAACATAGAGACTGATGAAGGCACTGCAACTCCTGTTGGTAAATTACTAATAATTTACATTTATTAAGTGCTGTCCATCCCAGAGGACCTCAGAATGCTTTGTATATGCAGGAATCATGTCACCCAGGAAAGAAAATGCAGCCATTTCAACTTTTCAGCAGCATACAGCAACTCTACACATCCTGCATCTTGACAGCTGGAACTTCCTCCTCGACTACTGCAGCCTTGCCTCCTTCAAATCCATTGAGAATGCAGCCAAAATAGGCTCATCACTTCAGTCATTTCACCCACTTCTTTGAGTCCATCCTTTGAGCTCCCAGCTCTCCACTGCACCAAACATAGATTTCCTGGATGACCCAGGCTCTTCACAATTTAGCTCCTCCCTCCTTATGTAATCTCTGACCTCACATCATTATCCACATGTCTCACTGTCAATAATGGCAGCCTCCGTTGTCTGTTTGCCCACTTCTCCCACAAGCACCTTAGCACCTTTTTTCCCCCCACACTGCCCCAAATTGATTTAGACTGCCACTACTCTGTCCTCTTTCATATCTCTTCTTAAGACCCATTTCTATTGTAGCACCCATGGTAAGCTTCCTAATGGTAGTAGCTGGCCAGATGGCTTGTTAGTGATTCATTCATATCTTTTGTTTATATCTCTATTTAAAAACCAGACAGATTACGCAACCTCCAATATAGATGCAAGCTGGCGTGCCTATAACAATCATCCTTGTCTTCCTCCATCCCTTACATTGTCATTTATACCCATTTGCTGTGCCTTGTCTCCCTGTTTAGGTTGTAATCTCCTTGGGGCAAGAGCTACCTTTTATTGTATTTTTGTACAGCACACAGCACAATGGGGCCTAGATCCCACTTAGTGCCTCTGGGGACTACTGTAATACAAACAATAAATAAAAAATGTTCTCTCTCATTTCCTTCCTTAAACTGTTGTCAGAGTTACTGTATGCTGCTGAAAAGTTGAAATGGCTGCATTTTCTTTCCTGGGTGACGTGAATCCTGCATATACAAAGCATTCTGAGGTCCTCTGGGATGGACAGCACTTAATAAATGTAAATTATTATTATTTTACCAACAGGAGTTGCGGCATCTTCATCGGTCTCTATGTTTTAAGAAAATATCCAAGAGGGAAATTAGTAGGATGTGGTCACAGTGGGCCATGTGAAAATTAAATTCTAGCAAAATGAACTGAAATGAGCTCGATCATTATGTGCTGAAACACCTCAGCCCTGACATACTGTAGCTGTCGGCATTAAGAAAGGAGAATTTTCTCTGACTATAGTTACTCCTGTAAACAGGACAGCGGAAAGTCAAGAAAAGCCTCGTTCAGTCTCATTCACTGATATATCAAAAAGCCAGGAGGCTACAATCTGGGCCATCACTTAGTCTCATTCTTTAAAGGGCTGTTTTCTCAATCTTGTAGATCTGAACCGCCATGGTATCCAAAACTGGTATCTGTTCCTGTATCCATAATTAGCACCGAAACTGGAATTTGTTTTTATGAGTCCCCAACTTTTTCAGGTTTCAGCTGTTCCCAGAGACCTTCATAAAACTGGGGCTTTCCTGAACCTACTGCTACTAAAAGGAGTTGGGCTGGGTGTGTGGAGGTAGGGAAGGAGTGGTGCTGGTGTGGCAGAGGGGGTACTTCAGCATTAAGGGTAAATTTCAGGAATGGCTGAACTATTCTGGCACTGTTTCTGCCTGAGGATTGCTAGCAAACAACCACCGGGGGTAAGGCTGCGTGGGAAAAAGAGAGGGTAAAAAGTACTTGGAGTTTTGATCAGATATAGAAATAATGTGGGTTTATGAAAGTATCACTTACCCTCCCAGTGCCTAACGTGACGGCTGTAGTTTAAAGAGGCACAGTGTGCCACTGCTGAACACTGGGCTCTGTGGAGGATTTGAAAGGCCTCTTGAGTGCAGCTATATTGAGCACCTGTCCTGGGCAGCCTAGAAGTATTGCTTAATGCTATAGGAGTCTCGGGGACTGGCTGCTGTGAACTTGACATTGAAGAAATCCAGCGTGAAGGCTGCAAGAGAGACAAAAAGAAGAATGGGTTAGGCTCATCTGCCAAGGGGCCTTTGTATCCAAGAAGGTCTGCTTTTTAAGATCCACAAAAAAGAAAAAAAAATCTATGGAAATGTTGGATTTGGAACTGAAAATAAGATCTGCAAAAGCCTGTGGACAATGTTCCGTTTTTAGTTGTTATAAAAATGAAAATAATTGTGAAAGCAGAGAGAATTCTGCAGCTGCTCCAGGCTATTCATACTATAAGAGATCCCATCAGGCCTTCTTTATTGTTGCAGTTTTGGCAAATTATTTTCTTATCACACACAACCTATTTACTTCTGTTCCTGGATAAGCACTTAGACTCATAAAGCAGTGGGTCAGCAACAGTTTAGTGTATAGCACATGGAACTGCTGCCCATGGGGAGTAGTGGTGCCTGCCCCTCCGAAAAACAGCAACTGGAGTCAATAAAAAACTGGCCAGGCCAGGCCATTAGCAAGGCCAGCTCTGTCACTCCTCGCATGGATTATTTTGTATCTGTATATCCTCGTCCTACTGCCATCATGTCTCACCTTAGGAAATAGAAACACTGCTTTTCCCTAAAGCAGCTTTTGTTGCCTGGTGCTTCTCTTTAAGGTGCATTTTCATAGAGGAATTAAAAAAATAGAGCGTACATGTTGTGCATGCAGAATGTGCATTCAGATTAGCTCAGCAGCAGTGCTGCTGTGTCTCCAGCCCAGGCAATGAGTTTATTGTGCCCAACACACATGTGCACTGGACAAATGCTCTGGCATCTTCAGCGTGGGCAGAGAGCATGCCGCTCCTATTATACTAGCCCATTAGGGAAGCAATTTGAAGAAAAATATTTAGCAATTTGGAAGGAAGCAAGGCTCCGGAATGGCTTGTTTCTGTGTGACAGCCTGCCATGTACAGATGAAAGGGAAGGCTTATAACAAATTTTCATTACCCACAAATAAAAAAAAAAGCAACAGCAGGCAGACCAAGTACTTTCAGGCTGGGAGGTGTGGCCAGAAACCCACCCAGGAGACCACGAAGGAGCCTCAGCAAAACAAATCAATCAGTCTATCAATCACTTACACTTACATAGCTCCCTTCATGAAAATGGCAATCAGTGCCTGACAGCCTGTCAGACTTTGGCCTTCAAGTTGTTGCCTCAGAACTATTCATTAAGTTCACCAAAATACAACCTACAGATCTCTGCTCTCACTCAGTGTCCTTGCTCACCTTCCCTGAGCAGCCTTCAGTTCTCAACAGAAAAATATTCCACATGCTGTGTAAATGTGACTCAGGGAGGTGGCAACATGTAGCAGAGACGAGTTTGTAAACAACATGGGCATTTGCAGGTTTGCTTTGTTTCCATCCTCTGCTGTAAATTTGGTTCCAACATTTAGCATCGGCGTGAGTTCTGTCAGGAATTGTGCCATAGTGATTGAAGCATATCACTCTGGTTTGTGCTGTGTTTAATTCTGCCTATGTTCACTCAAGAATTTCTCCAAAGCCCTAAGTACCAATAGCAACTAAAATGCCTCCTGTGGAAACAGATCTGCACCAAGGAGGGTTCACCAATACACCCTTGCTCTTCACAATCACATGGAAATCTGCCTGCTGTGTGACTAGAAGGAACTAACCTTCTAGATACAGCTTGTAGAAATACTAGATACTTAGTCTCCCGCCCAATGGCTTTTTCCTTCCCTTTAGGCACTACAGAAATATAAATGGTCTTAATTATCAGGAAAGATTAGATCCTTAAAGCTGTTCTTTTCAGGTTCTCTTAATATTTGCACCTTCTTTTCAGTTTTCCTGGAGAAAAAACCCTGTGAAATCTTATTGAAAAGATTATTAAAATAATGTGGAGAAAAGCCATCCCGTTAACATTTTTGGATACCATTTACTGAATCTTTTTTTATACATATTCATGTGTGCTTTTACTTTGGATGGTGAGAACTCAAACAAGTCTAGGAGACCAGAGAATAAAGGATAGAAAATGAAAGAGGAGAGAAAGAAGAAGAGACAGAGAAAGAAGAGAGACACAGAATAACTTTAGGGCAAGTGACAGATAGTACTTTTTATTTGTCCTTTAGTTCCAATTGCATTAGAACTTGCAGAGTTGCCAGAATTTAATCACTTTCTCAAAGTAACTCAAAGTATTTAGAATATGCACCCCCTGCCTTTCAAAGAAAGCTCACCCCAGCTTTTATCAGCCTTTAAATAAGCTGTTTTTTAAATCTGTAAACTGAATTATCAAGTGGCACTGTTGGATTTAAAAATCTTCATGGTATAAGCTCTGGCTGTATCCAGGGCTACCTTTACTACTGTGTGCATTTGTACAGCACCTAGCACAATATGTTCCGGATCCTGATTGGGCTTCTTGATACTACCATAATACAATTAATAATTAAACATTGATCATTTTACTGCTTTTCATATGCTGTGACATAACTTTATATACCATTTTACATTAATCTTTCCGCAAATATTTGCCCTTAAGCAGATACTAAACCTGGAAAACTTCAGCACAAGAGGTTGAGAGTTTGGGAAATTTATAAATAATTGAAAACGGGCTTAGAATAGAAAAACTTATGCAACCTTAACTATATTTATCACCAATGGTTCAGCTGGAATAATATGAATACAGTTGTTTGGATGTGAAAGTACTTTTTCAAGTATTTCACTGAATTGTCTCATAAGAGACATCTGGCTTACTTAAAGTATATTTCTGAGTGTAAATCTGGATCTTGTATGTGTGTGTTTGTCAGAACAACATAAAGAGACATCAATATTGATAGATGAGAGCTAATTTACACCATCTACAAGTAAAATATTTTAGAAAATATGGAATTCCTATTTGGTATTCCAAGTCACTGGCAGGATTCTTTTAGAATTAAACTATTTTTTAGGTTTAAAAAAGTTTCACAAACATTTATTGTAGCACACTAAAGTTGAATTTATGCCTTTGTAGGATTCCCTGGACATTGATCAAATGAAAAAATTGTTCCCGTGTTGTCAACAAACGCCAAGAAAAATTATTCTTTCTGTTCATCCATTAAGAGAAGCTTACATCCCATAAACATATGGATGAGTGAGAGTCAGCTACGTCTCAATAACATTAGGAATTACATATACAAGACTGCTTAAAATAAAGACAATTGGAAACCTAAGAATGCAAGCTGAGGGTCCTCAACACTTCACTGTCCACATGTAAAACATTGGAACTCCATGTTAAAACAAAGGAATTTGTATCCTACATCCATTTATTAACAGCTAGGGCATTCTACAAGGCTCATCTTTTCCCCTGGTTTGCAAGGTTATGGGAGGGATGGAGGCTGAGTTGCTGGGGTAGGGATTCTTATGCTGGTGGTAATCACATTTTTGTGACATTATAATATTGGGGTTTTGTGAGGCAGGAAGAATCTGCTTATTTTAATAAATGTATTTTGAAGAGATTGTCATGGGCACACAGAGCCCAGGATGGGCACTCTTCTGTTGAAGAGTAGTAGAAATTAAAATATAATTAGTTAATTAATTAAGGGTGAAGTTAACCCTTGTCAAGAGGTCAGATACAAATCCTATTTTGTGAATGTAAGTGGGATTTAAGTGAAACAAAGACCTTTTACTGGTCCTCTGCATATGGCTAGATTTCCCCCAAGAGTAAAAGTTATGACCTAATTAAAAATGTTTTGAAACTTGGCCCAATGCTATTTGCTTTTTTTTTTTAAAAAAGGAAAAGTGTGTCTATATAAGAGACCCCACTTGGCAGAACTGAACCTGGGAAACTCTAGAGCTTAGTGCATGAGCCTCTACCACATGAGCTAAAAGCCATCTGGCTGTTAGCTAAGGCTGTAGAGAAGACTCATTAATTGCTCTCTAAGTGGTCTTGGTGCCACTAGCTGGGACAGAATACCACACCCAGGAGGCATGCGGGTTACAGCTAGAGATTGGCTTACTGGGCAACTGATTGGACAGAAAAGACCTCAATGATGAAGCTGTAGTACTCTTTAAAACCTTTCAAATACAATTTCCACTTACAGAATGGTGTATCCTTTCTAAAGATAGATTTAACTTAGTATTGTGCCTTGGATATTTGGGCTAAATCTTCCCCTCAGCATCCAGCGCAAGCAATTGTGCTGGTGGATAAGAATGTCTCCGAGGGAGGCAAAGGAGGAATCCTCCTCCTCAGTCCTCAGAATAGCAGTATAATTGCTCCATCGAGTAGCCCCCCTGGCTCCAGCACACATGTACTGAAGAAAAGGATCAAGGATCCTGGCAGTGGACTTCCACTGACCTTTCCTTTCCATTTGGTACACATTCCATCTGCTCCACCAAAGCTAGAATGCACTCCCCTGGTCTTATAATGTATATAGAGTGTGACAAAGTTCCTCCTCTACCTTGGTGGGTCCTGTGCTTATTGGCAGATTTGCTCACCTCAGTGATCTTCCCCTCTGGTGGAACCCACAGCCTGGGTCAACTCATCCTGTGTCTGATCAGGAGTTGGAAGGTTTGGGGGGAACCCAGGCCTGCCCTCTACTCTGGGTTTCAGCCCAGGGCCCTGTGGACTGCAGCTGACTAGAGTGCCTCCTGGAACAGCTGCATGACAGCTACAAGTCCCTGGGCTACTGCCCCATGGCCTCCTCCAAACACCTTCTTTAGCCTCACCACAGGACCTTCCTCCTGGTGTCTGATAACACTTGTACTCCTCAATCCTCCAGCAGCACACCCACACCTCACTGACTAACTAGGAGGCTTTTAACCAGTGCCAGAGAGCCCTTGATTGGCTTCAGGTGTCCCAATCAATGTAGTTATCTCCACTGCTTTCTAGAAGGATCTTAATTGGCCCCAGGTGTCTTGATTAACCTGGAGCAACTGCCATTTGGTTACCATGGTACCAGGGATTTGTTCAGCCTGGGGCTAACATACCTGTTCCTCACTACTTTACTGTAGCCATCTGGCCTTGCCCCATCACATAAGACAACGTATAATAAAATAAATTACTACTACTACTAAATTTTGTATTGCAGTAGCACATAGGATCCCCAGTCATGCACCAGGATTTGATTGTGCTGGGTATTGTACAAACAGAGAACAAAAAGATAGTACCTGCCCCAAAGAGCTTGCAATCTACTTGCCCCAACCTCCACCCCACAAACTAGCCAAAGGCACCAGTCCTCACTAAGAGCATGTCTACACTTTGTATTGGAGGTGTAATTTCCAAGCCCAGGACACTAGGCATACATTCAGAGGAGCTAGCCCCTCCCTCTACTCATGCTGCCACTACAGCTACATTCTATTTTTAGCATGCTAATTTGATCAGAAGTAGTGCGGGTATATTTCCTTGAGTTTGGAATTACACCTCCAGCTCAAAGCGTAGGCAGATCTCAGACAAACAAACAATATCAGTGACAAATGATTTTGAATAAGTCAAGAAAAGAAAAAAATATGAAGGAGAAAATGTCCAAGATGTGAAGAATACCTTTTTTTTAACCTTCTTCTCTCTCAGACACCTTCTCTGATTTGCCTCAAGTTTTCCAGAAAAATCCTGCTATAGCACAAGATCACATCTGTGAAATTTCAGGCCTGGCTTTGTTTTGGCATAGTTAGTAATTGGGTCTGGACAATCCAAATCTGGTATATATTGGAATATGTATTTCAGGCTTAACTGTGGTAGAGACTAGCGTCTCTCCATAATATATAGTAGAAAAAAACAGAAGATATGTGACAAGGATTTTGTCACATAGAGCAGGGCCACATTTTTCTCAATTTGATTTTACAATTCAATTTTTGATGAGAAATTCAAATTTGGATATAAAATTTAAAAAACCACCTTTTTGACAGTCATTTTCTCTGTAATTTTATATTTCGGTGTTATACTTGAGCTTCAGAGTGAGCTGCCCGTTACCATCCTTCTTGATATGGAAGCTGGTGCATTGTAAGGTTCCATCCAGGTCCTTCTTATAGCTCGGTTCCAATAGTTGTATTTTTATTAATTTATTTTTTACAACTACTGTTGATTCATTCAGTGCCTCTAATTCCTCCCCTCCCCCCATAACATCAGTAAAAGAGAATATGGGATGGGGGAAGGTATCTTCCATGGCTGTGATTTACTTGGCAATTGGAGGTTTTGTGTACAGTCTCTCACAGCAAAAGGTGAGAAATGCAGAAGCACGGGCTTTTAACAAAAATACAGACAGCAGCAGGAAGTCATCTCTGTCCAATTACAAGGTGATCCCAGTTCATTTTTATGGTTTGATTCTTTTTTATCACATGTGTTTCCAAACACAGTCCTGATATCCTGTGGGGATGCTTTTGTAAAGAGCTAGAACTTCTGATTTAAGAAGCTTCAAAAATAGCTCTCTGCCTCTTCTGTCTGGAAAAGAGCAGTCATGTAACAACACATTTATTCTCTTTGAAAAACAGAAGGATGTCAAAAGAAAAGTTCACAGTGAAATTAGGCTGATTTGTTTTGTGATCCTGTGATTCTGGCTTTAGATGTAAGGGGAAAAAAACCAACAATTTGTTTAATAAGTGAAAATTACTATTAAAATGAATGTTGGGCTCAAAAACATATCCAAACAGGCAGAATCGTTAATTATACAAACCCTCTGAAAAAACAAAAACAAAAAGGCAGAGCTTGATATCCATGGATGGATTTTTTTCCCCTGTAGTCAGCACACAATTCAGTCATCTTGTTCAAGAGAGGGAAAACCTCATTAATTTTGATATAAATGATCTGCAGTTCCCACAGATTTCCTCTCTGTTGTGATGGATGCTAACTGGGTGTACTAGAATATCATACTCACCTAGCAAGAACTGCCCTAGCTGATGTTGATTACGGAGGACAGCCATTTGGGACTCAGGAAGGAGCTTTCAAGAGATGCTTAGGTGTCATTTTTCAGGCAGGACCACCCAGAGAAGTACTGTCAAGGGTACTGACAGAATCCACTTTATGTGTTTTATATATCATCTTACACAGCATAATTTGAATAATTATACCGTATACATCCACATATCTAATTCCCTCTTTGTAAAACTCATGGGGTAAATTACCCAGATGTTAAAAAGAATGGCATGGCTAAATTCCCACTCAGCATGCTAAAAATGTACCCTGTCATGCATGTAATGATGTTAATAGATGGAAGGTGGACTCCCAGACTGTGCTGTGGCTCAACCTCAGTCTTTTTACTTGCATGGAAGGTATTGCTTTGCGTTCTCTAGAGACTTTTTTCAGACATGCAGGGTGCACTATTCAGTGCTTAATGATGGGCAACTTTTTCTAAATGATGCAGCTTACACCAATTTGTATTTCTCCAGCAATATTTCCCTTACAAGTAGGTTGGACAGTTTTGACCCCAAGTATTATTCTCCCTAGATAGTCTCTCTCTCTCTCTCTCTCTCTCTCTCTCCCTCGCAACAACCAAATTAAAAACAAAATAAAACTAAAATGAAAAGCTCTCACACTGTCACAGTTTTAGTTAGGTCCCAACCCAGCAGGGTACTGATTGCCTCCCTAAATTGAGGCTGCACAGCACCTCCCATGAGGCAATCAGCACCCTGTAGGACCTGGCCCTTAATCTTCATGTTAAGGTACAGGACTGAGACGCAGAAAATCTGGATTCTACTTCTGGGTCCAAAAACAGGCTTCCCTGTATGATCTTGGAAAATCAATGAGGGTCTAACCCTGCTCCTAATGAGGGCAATATCAAAATGCCCATTGACTTTAGGATCAGGCCCACAATCTCTCTGTGCTTCAGTTTGTTCATCTATAAAATGGGGATAGCAATATTTATGTACCTTGCAGTGGTGGTGTTAGACTTAATTCATTAATAATGCTTGTCAATCTTTGGGATCCTCCAAAAGAAGGCTAAAATTCCACTCCTAAGAGCACCTCATTGTTCCCCACCTCCAGCCCTTTACTTGTGTTAACTGTCTAAACTAGTTTGTGAGCTCCTCAGGGCAGAGACCTTGCCTTCTTATACAGCGCAGCCATGCATATCTCTATAAAAAATAAAAGAATCACAACAAAAGTAGTGTCAGGATATAGGAAAACGCCACATAGAGCTTCCTAATTTTCACTGAAGTGTTAGAGCATTTCAGAACAGTGTACTGAATTCATATATACTATATAGCTGGTTGGAAATTTTTAATGAAACATTTTTTTTCCATTAGAAAATACCAATTTATCAAAACAAACACCAGTCACAGGAAATGGTTGTTTTCAATAGATTTCCTATTTTAAATAATTGTGAAAACAAAGTTTCAAAATGTCTCATTTTGACATCTTCAAAATGAAAAACATCCGTTTTTCAGTTCAAAATGTAATGTATGGTTTTTAAAAGGTCAAAATCGAAATGAAAAGCTTTGAAATAACCAACATAGAACATTTCAACTGACTCAATCTGAATTTTTTTTTCAAATGTTCAGTTTGCAAAAATTTCCAAGGATTTCAACTTTTCATCCCGATTCAGGATGGGGAAATGTTTTCAAAATCTCAAAAATTCTCATGGGTGGGAAAACCATCCAGCTCTATTCAACAATAGAGGATGTAGTGAGGATGTAGGACCAATAATCCAGAGGAGCAGTGAGGCTGCTGTCCTCCTTAATGCTTGTTGTTGGCCTGAGAGTCCCGTGCTCCTCTTGTACTATCCAGTCCAATGTAATTTCAAAACAAATTGCAAGTTCCCTCCAACCGCACTATTCTATAGACAATCTTTACAGACCATAGGCAGAATGTGATTAGCCAGAGGATGGTAAAATCCCTGCATTTGCCTTTGTTAGATAATATACAATATAGCTTGTTGGACTCTAGTGAGGGTAATTTGTGATTCAATTGTTCCTCACGGTGCAAATTAGACACTCACGAGAGTGCAAAGTATGAGTGCTACTCAGCAGTCCCCTGGGTCTAAAATGAACTGGGTGCCATTCTGATGCATCCATGGATGAGTGAGTTCTGATTTGCTGATGTGCTGACCTAGAAAAGACCAGCTAGAGACCAGTCCTCAATGGGGGCCAGTGGCAGATGTGCAGCCATGGAAAAATGATGTCAACTAGTGGGTCAGTGACAGACCAAGAGATATTCATAATGCCAAAGGGCAGATGATTGTGCCTCTAAACCCGCCCTGGATAGTTTGTACCCAGAAATCGTAGCTGTGCCTATGGTGGGGTCACTATGACGACAACATGTTCTTAAATGAGAATGTATTCAGCTCTACATCATGATTCAATAATCACCCTGGAGAGGCCAGCATTCCTGTGTAACCTCCTGCAAGTGTGGGTGCCTGAGTGGGTGCAGACAATGCATATGGCCTCCAAGACATCACTATATGAAAATTAAATTAGGGCTAGGGACCATTTTAATTTAGGGATAGTGGTCAGGCAGCCTCACACCTCTGCTGCCTAAGCACAACTACCAGAAAGAATGGACACATGGCCCGTGGCTTTTTTCCCCTTGGCTGAGAGGATTTAGATCACTATTACAATAACAATGAATTTCACCTGCATGCAAACTACATTGTGTAAAACCAAGGAACTACTTTGTCCAAGTTTAACTCATCACAACCTGCTTGATATGGCTGATAACTAGAGCTCATTGGGCAAAATTAATGCCTAAAGCATTATTTTTATTACTCTTTGTATTTCAGAAGCATCTAAATGCCCCTAAGAAAGACCAGGCCCTTATACACGCATATAACAAATAAAAAAAGATAGTCCGTGTACCAATCTAAGTAAATGACTCCACTGAAGTCAGTGGAGTCACACTGGGGATGATTTAGGCCCATTATGTTTGAATGATACTGGACTAGATTTTAATCTGAGTTAAACCCATATATACCTGTATAAATGAGACAAGAATCTGGCTTATTGTATGTTTAATATATACTTAGGCTTGAACGAATTACATTTTTATTGGTAAATGTCAGTAAACATCCATTTCACTGTACACACTCAAACGGAGGAAAAATATTTCTATCTATAATAATTAAAACATACAGATAAGAAAAGTAAGAAAAATGCTTCTTTGGAACCTATTAGCATTTTATTTAAGGATATTTATTTTGTGTACTTTGATATCTGATGTTGACAGTTTGTTTTTTTAATAGCTGTAAAGCTTTAACTTTTTGAATCTCAACATCTACTGTCATTAAATAATTATTGTCTGAACTTTCTTCCCACACACACACATAATTACTGGCAACTGTGTAAATTTAAATCTATACAATTTTAAAAAACTCTTTGAAATAAACATTGATATTATCTGTCGAAATTATAAATAAATAAAAATGGAATTCTGCCAAAGCCTATTTATACTTTACTATCTGACCCATTCAGTGTCCGGATGAAGCTATTCAGATCTACCAGGCCATTTGAAGTGGACCTTTTACATGCAGGCTACTCCTCCTGCAGACTGAATGTCACACAGTCAGCAGGGCTACAAGCAAGCAGGAGGGTTTGGGCTGAACTTCAGCTTGGCCACCACTCTGGCCTGCCAAAATGCCGGCAGAGTAGACAGCCCAGTGACTCCCATGTTTTCCCCTTTGGCTGCTCTCTACACCCCTGATGGTTCTCAGGCACACGCAGAGCAAGGGAGAGGGAAGGAATAGGGAAAGAATAAGTATTGCTGGCAGCATCAGTGCCCTACTGGCGAAAGGCTGTGAGGCACTGGGGGAAGGGAGGAACAGAGGCTCCTGGGAGGAAAAGGAGATAACAGGAGCTAAAGGAGGAGTAGGAGTTGTTATGGGGAGCCAGAGCTAATAAGGAACAGGAGTTAATGAAGCTAGTGCCACCCTGAAACAACCTCCTCTGAGTCCCTCCCACTCAGCAACCAAACATTCCTGGTTGCCTCTAATGCCCGCAGGTTAATTCTAGCTCCCCATGCCGCCTCTTTCATCTCTTCTGTGGGGTGCCAGGAATAAAGATCCTTCCTGCCCACTCCTGCTCCTACTACACAGGGATCCCTGTGAGGGAAATCTGGCATCAGCCCAATGCCTGTCACCACACTCAATGCACACCATTTTTCTAAATGGAGGTTTGTAGTTACATGCAGGTTTACACATATGCAATTTGCTTATGGGCTAATTTGCATAGTGCATCACATGTAGGGCTGGACAAGGCTTGGAAGCTGAGTATTTATACAAAAATTCAGGAAAAAGGAGACTGTTCTGGCAGGCAATTAGTTGAGAAATAAGTTGTGAAGGAAAGGCTTGAGTTAACCTACATAGAAATACTAGTCTAACATTCTGTGGCATTTTCAATGAGCTGCAATTCCTCATTAGGTCACTAGGTGGTGTGTAACTAACTTGAAAAGTATCAGTGGGGTAGTGGTGTTAGTCTGGATCTGTAAAAAGCGACAAAGAGTCCTGTGGCACCTTATAGTCTAACAGAAGTATTGGAGCGCGAGCTTTCGTGGATGAATACCCACTCATGTGCCTGACAAACTTGAAAAGGGAGGGAGTTATACTTGAGATGCTCTTACAGGGAGTACAGAAGGGAAACAGACAAGGGCTTTGTTGCAAAAAAGAAGCATTAGACCTAATCCACTGATATCTGTCTTTGTTTTTAAACTAAATCAGACACCACAGAAAACATGAGCACTGATTAATACATGAAGTGTGGACCAGAGATTCAGTGCTCCAGGTATCTCGTGATTTTTGTCTGTTGATTTTCTGTGATCTGAAAAAAAATGGTAAGGATTGTGGGAAATGTGACTCTTTCCTCATCCCAGAATTGTGTTTATTTTTCAATTCTCGTGCTTGTGTATATATATATATATATATATATATATATATATATATATATATATATATATATATATATATATATATATATATATATATATATAATTCTGTAGTCCATAAAATAGTTTCAATGATTCACCGACTATTCCTCTTCAATTAAGACCTGTGGGAGACGGCCCTGGTGGAGGGAAATGTCACAAAGGTCTCCTCATGGAGTTTCTCTCATTGTTCCATTGGGGCAAGGGTGGCATTTCTCTGCCCCCATTTCCCCAAAGGAATGAGCAGTTGTTTGACCGCAAACCTCAAGGATCTGCTAAGATCTATATGGCTATGTTACAAGTACCAGGCTTGTGTCTCCCTGCAACGACTTCCCCTTCTGGCTCCCTGACAACACAGCTTTAACAGAGGTTCCCCAGCTTAGAGGGGCACCAAGCTAAGTGTTCGGCTGCATTACATTTTTACCACTAGTTGGCAGGGACAACAAGGTTTGTCTTCACCAGCCCCCTACCTCTATTCCCTTCCTCCTCCAGCGGCGGGTCCAGGCACTGGCGCAGGTCCCTGCGAGGGCGGCAGTCAGGCCGCCTTTGGCGGCTTGCCTGCAGAAGGTCCGCCAGTCCCGCGGATTCGGCAGCAATTTGGCTGCAGGTATGATGAAGCCGCGGGACCGGCAGACCTCCCACAGGCAAGCTGCCCCTGTCCTCCTCACATGCAACTCCCCAGACTTATGGAGGATCCTCTGTGGATTCTGGAGCAGAGTGGGGACGGTTCCAGAGAAGTGGCTTAGCACATGCCCAGACAAACACCGACAGAGCAAAAAGAGAGCTCTTTGCACACAGGGGAACATATACACTTGTATCCCAGAGGGATGATCCCCTTCCCTCTCCCTTATGTGAACACACACCTAATTAGCTAATATTTACACAGCATTGTTTGGGAATACAAATTAAACTAGGATGTGTCTGATAACCATCAGAGAAGTAAATCACAGGACATAGGAGGATACCAAAATTCTTCACGGGCATTCTGTTTAACACCTCAAAGTAACTACTGAATAATATGAAACAATCATGCTTCCATGCAAATATACCATTTTCTCCAATGGGATATTTAATGAACTAATAACCCAGTCTTTTGCTGGAAATGTGGTGTCCTGTTTCTACGTGAGCACAGTCCTTTGTCTCTTCATTACCTGGTACAATAGTCCAGTATGCAGTCATCTCCTTTGGGAGGTTAATAAACTCCAAACAGGAGAAACAGTAATTTTAGAAATGTGTAATATATAAGCTGCCACCAGAACTGTACTGTGTGACCTGACCACATGCTCGGTACAAAGACCCTCTTTAGTATATTTTATGTCTTTTAGAAATAGACAAAATATTTAGGTTATCTATTTGGAGAAAGCTGAAGAATGCTAGACTTGCACGAAGTTGAACACATTGTACCTTCTCTATATTTATATATTTTTATAATATTTGTGGCAGAACAAAACACAAGCATTTCTCTTCCGTGATTTCTGACCTGACCCAACACTTGCTAAACTTAATGGAAAGATTCTCGCTTCTCATAGTTCTCGCTTCTGTTAATTGGTACAAAGTCTTTACCTTCACTTTAACCAAAATCTTGCAGAAGGTGGAAACCAAAGTTTTTAGTACCAAGACAATATACAGTTACGTCTCAAGCTGTGTGGATTTAACTGTTCTATTTGCTTATGCCCACGATTAAATTGTATGTCCAATTAATCTTCATAGATCTGGAAAGTGAAATATGAAACTCCCCACCCTGAATCTTACTAACTGAAAATCTCCCACTAAAATGGAGTCCCTTAAAAGTTAGAATTACACACATTCAGGGCCGGCTTTAGGAACTGCGGGGCCTGATTTGAATACCCAGCGGTGGTCTGGATCTTCGGCGGCACTTCGGCAGTGGAGGTCCTTCACTCGCTCCGGACCCCTCACCGCCGAAATGCCGGCGAAGACCCAGAGTAAGTCAAGGACCCCCCGCTGCCGAAGTGCCGCCAAAGACCTGGACCTCTGCCGGGTATGTAAAAAAAAAAATTAAAAAATTAAAAAGGCACCTAAGGCGCGGGGCCCAATTCTGGGGAATCGGGGGAATCGGCCTAAAGCTTGCCCTGCACACATTGATAATAAGACAACGCCAGTACAGGGTCTTTTTATTTTCAAAATATTGTAGAAAAATTAACTGACTCTCAGCACTCTCCAATGAGCTAGGTAAGTATCGTTATCCCCATTTTAGAGAGGGAGAAATTGGAGCAGAGATCCAGCCCCACACTGTGGTCCATAATGCCCTTTTCTAGAGAAAACCACCAGGAGAAGCAGAGGTGTGAGATTTCCATTGAATAATTTCTTCCACATTTCCATGGTAGAGGCAGGGGTTTCATACCCAATTCTCTCAGCCCTGGTCTACACTATGGGTATGTCTACACTAGGGATTATTCCGATTTTCCATAAACCGGTTTTGTAAAACAGATTGTATAAAGTCGAGTGCATGCGGCCATACTAAGCACATTAATTCGGCGGTGTGCGTCCATGTACCGAGGCTAGCATCGATTTCCGGAGCGTTGCACTGTGGGTAGCTATCCCGTACCTATCCCATAGTTCCCACAGTCTCCCCCGCCCATTTGAATTCTGGGTTGAGATCCCAATGCAAAAACAGTGTCGCGGGTGATTCTGGGTAAATGTCATCATTCAATCCTTCCTCCGTGAAAGCAACGGCAGACAATCATTTTGCGCCTTTTTTCCCTGGATTGGGAGCTCAGCCAAGAATACAAATACTTTTCAGAGACTGCGGGGACTGTGGGATAGCTGGAGTCCTCAGTACCCCCTCCCTCCCTCCATGAGCGTCCATTTGATTCTTTGGCTTTCCGTTACGCTTGTCACACAGCACTGTGCTGTGGCCTCTGTCTATCATAGCCTGGAGATTTTTTCAAATGCTTTGTCATTTCGTCTTCTGTAACGGAGCTCTGATAGAACAGATTTGTCTCCCCATACAGCGATCAGATCCAGTATCTCCCATACAGTCCATGCTGGAGCTCTTTTTGGATTTGGGACTGCATCGCCACCCGTGCTGATCAGAGCTCCATGCTGGGCAAACAGGAAATGAAATTCAAAGGTTCGTGGGGCTTTTCCTGTCTACCTGGCCAGTGCAACCGAGTTCAGATTGCTTTCCAGAGCGGTCACAATGGTGCACTGTGGGATACCACCTGGAGGCCAATACCGTCGATTTCCAGCCACACTAACCCTAATCCGACATGGCAAAACCGATTTCAGCGCTACTCCTCTCGTCGGGGAGGAATACAGAAATCGGTTTAAAGAGCCCTTTATAGCGATATAAAGGGTCTTGTTGTGTGGACAGGTGCAGGGTTAAATTGGTTTAACGCTGCTAAATTCAGTTTAAACGTGTAGTGTAGACCAGACCTATGAGTTTAGGTTGAATTTAGCAGCGTTAGATCAATTTAACCCTGCAGCTGTCCACACTACATAGCTATTTTTGTCGACTTAAAGGGCTCTTAACATCAATTTCTGTACTCCTTCCCGATGAGGGGATTAGAGTTGCAATTGACCTTGCTGGGTCGAATTTGGAGTAGTGTGGGTGCAATTCGACATTATTGGCCTCCAGGAACTATCCCAGAGTGCTCCATTGTGACCACTCTGGACAGCACTGTCAACTCAGATACACTGGCCAGGTAGGCAGGAAAAGCCCCACGAACTTTTGAATTTCATTTCCTGTTTGGCCAGCGTGGCGAGCTCAGAGGTGACCGTGCAGATCTCATCAGCACAGGTGACCACGGAGTCCCAGAATCGCAAAAGAGTTCCAGCATGGACCGTAGGGGAGGTACAGGATCTGATCATTGTATGGGGAGAGGAATCCGTGCTATCAGAACTCCGTTCCAAAAAACGAAATGCCCAAGCATTTGAAAAAATCTCCAAGGGCATGAAGGACAGAGGCTATAACAGGGACCCGCAGCAGTGCCGTGTGAAACTTAAGGAGCTCAGGCAAGCCTACCAAAGAACCAGAGAGGCAAATGGCCGCTCCAGGTCAGAGCCCCAGACATGCCACTCCTATGATAAGCTGCATGCCATTCTAGGGGGTGCCCCTACAACTACCCCAGCCCTGTGCGTGGACTCCGTCAATGGATTCTCATGCAATAGGGATGCGGATTTTGGGGAGAAGCAGAGAAACTGTTTTCCCTGACAGCCAGGAACTGTTTTTCACCCTGGATCTAGTGCTCTCCCAACCCACTGAAGGCGGGCTCCCGGACCTAGAAGGCACAGAAGCGACCTCTGGTGAGTGTACCTTTGTAAATATAATACATGGGCAAGCATGTTTAATGATTAATTAGCCCTGAAGACTTGGGATGTATTTGCGGCCAGTACAGCTACTGGAAAAGTCTGTTAACATGTATGGGGATGGAGTGGAAATCCTCCAGGGACATCTCAGTGAAGCTCTCCTGGATGTACTCCCAAAGCCTGTTAGCCACGCGGTGGGGGGAGGGGTGAAGCAATCATCCCAGAGAATTGGGTGTATGTGTGGGGGGGTTTAGTTAGGTTTGTGCTGCACGTTAACCCGAAAACCACAGCCCCTCCTTTTAAATGGCCAACCCAACAGGTGCTTGGTATGTGAAATGAGGGTGCTGCTGTTTGAAACCATTCCCACATGTTATGAAGGTTAAATAAGCCAAAAGACTGTGGCTTACCATGATTGCCTGCAAGCCGGATTCTGTTGCCTGCCGGCCCTGTGTGTGTGATCTCTCACACCAAACCAGCAGGCCCTCAATATAGGAGGCAAAATGCGACCTTGTAAAGAAAGCACACATGCTATGTAATGTTAACAGCTTGGTTCACTGTGAAAGAGTCTACCCATTGTTCCTAAAATATGTCTTTTTAAAGACTACACTCCCTTTTTTTTCCTCCCGCATCTGCAAATATTTCAACGCTCCCCGTATCATCTCCATCCCAGAGGCTAGCGAAGATTAGAAGGCGAAAAAAACAGACTCGCGATGAAATGTTCTCTGAGCTCATGCAGTCCTCTCTCACTGAAAGAGCCTAGCAGAATGTGTGGAGGCAGACAATGTCAGAGTGCAGAAAAGCACAAAATGAACGTGAGGACAGGAGGGACACGTGAGAAGACAGGTGGCAGGAGCAAGAGGAGAGGTGGTGGGATCAAGATGATAGGTGGCGTCATCGTGATGAAAGGAGGCAGGAAGCAATGCTTAGGCTACTGGAAGATCAAACTGATATGCTCTGGCGTATGGTTGAGGTGCTGGAAAGGCAGCAGGAGCACAGACCGCCACTGCAGCCCCTGTGTAACCAACCACCCTCCTCCCCAAGGTCCATAGCCTCCTCACCCAGACGCCCAAGAACGCAGTGGGGGCGCCTCCGGGCACCAACCACTCCACCCCAGAGGACTGCCCCAGCAACAGAAAGTTGGCATTCAGTAAATAAGTTTTGAAGTGCAGTGTGGCCTTGTCCTTCCCTCCTCCCCCACCCCACCCAGTGCTTCCCTCCTCCTCCACCCCTCCCGGGCTACCTTGGCAGTTATCCCCCCCATTTGTATGACGAATTAATAAAGAATGAATGAATTTGAAACAATGACTTTATTGCCTCTGCAAGCGGTGATCAAAGGTGGGAGGGGAGGGCGGTTGGCTTACAGGGAAGTAGAGTGAACCAAGGGGGCGGGTTTTCATCAAGGAGAAACAAACAGAACTTTCACACCGTAGCCTGGCCAGTCATGAAACTGATTTTCAAAGCTTCTCTGATTCGCGGCGCACCCTGCTGTGCTCTTCTAACCGCCCTGGTGTCTGGCTGCACATAATCAGCAGGCAGGCGATTTGCCTCAACCTCCCACCCCGCCATAAACATCTCCCCCTAACTCTCACAGATATTCTGGAGCGCACAACAAGCAGTAATAACAATGGGAATATTGGTTTAGCTGAGGTCTATCCAAATCAATAAACTGTGCCAGTGTGCTTTTAAACGTCCAAAGGCACATTCTACCACCATTCTGCACTTGCTCAGCCTATAGTTGAACAGCTCCTGACTACTGTCCAGGGTGCCTGTGTATGGCTTCATTTCAACATCCCTAACAGTTATTTTCTGGTCTGGAAAGTAAGTCCCTTTCTCCAGTGGTTCAAACAGACCAGAGTTCCTGAAGATGCGAGCATCATGTACCTTTCCCGGCCATCCCACGTTAATGTTGGTGAAACATCCCTTGTGATCCACCAGTGCTTGCAGCACCATTGAAAAGTACTCCTTTTGGTTTATGTACTGGCTGCCTTGGTGGTCCGGTCCCAAGATAGACAGAACTCATATCCCTATCGCCCCACCACAGTTAGGGAACTCCATTGCAGCAAAGCTATCTGCTATGACCTGCACATTTCTCAGAGTCATTATCCTTGATAGCAGCAGTTCAGTGATCGTGTTGACTACTTGGATCACAGCAGCCCGCACAGTAGATTTGCCCACTCCAAATTGATGCCCAACTGACTGGTAGCTGTCTGGCTTTGCAAGCTTCCACAGGGCTATCGCCACTTGCTTGTGAACTGTGAGGGCTGCTTTCATCTTGGTATTCTTGCAATTCAGGGCAGGGGAAAGCAAGTCACAAAGTCCATGGAAGTGCCCTTATGCATGCAAAAGTTTCGCAGCCACTGGGAATCATCCCAGACCTGCAACACTACGCAGTCCTACCAGTCTGTGCTTGTTTCCTGGGCCCAGAATTGGCATTCCAAGGCATGAACCTGCCCAATTAACACCATGATGTGCACATTGCCGGGGTCCGTACTTTGTGATAAGCCTGTGTCCATGTCCTCATCACTCTCGTCACCGCGCTGCCGTCGCCTCCTCGCCTGCTTTTGAAGTTTCTAGTGCTGCATATACTGCAGGATAATGCACATGGTGTTTAAGTTATCATAAGCTCATAACTGCTGTGGTGATCTGAGCAGGCTCCGTGCTTGCCGTGGTATGGCGTCTGTGCAGAAAAAAGGAGTGAAACAATTGTCTGCAGTTGCTCTCACGGAGGGAGGGGCGACTGACGACATGGCTTACAGGGAATTAAAATCAACAAAGGGGGCATGTAGAAGAACAGATTCACCCCTGCAGCGCCTCCTGCTGGTCTCTCAGGGAATTAGCTCATTCCAGCTCCAGATGCAACTCTGCAGGTTGGTGATCCACCTGTCCTCTGGCCCCCATGTCCCTCCCTGGACCCTGGTGCCTCTTTAACTGGGGTGCTGCCCCCCTGGCACTACCCCCACAGTTCTGGGTCTCCCTCTCCCAGGGGAACCCCCAACCCACTATCCCCACCTCGCCTCAGTATATGGCTACTGCCAGTCATTGTCTAGCCCCACGCCCTGGGGCAGACTGCAGTATCAGCCTATTCATCACTGGCAAGGTTGGGTTGCACCTGCTGCCTTTGCCTACCCCTGGGCTGCCCTCTGCAACCCCCAGTACCTATTGGCCTTGTGCTAGGCCGCAGCCTGTGGCTTTCCAGTCTGGAGCTCCCCAGTTCCTCTGCCTTTCCCCAGCCCTGCTCCACTCAGGTACCCAGTCTCTAGCTCCCTGCAGCCAGGCCCTTCTCCTTCTACAGGCAGAGGGAGACTTCTGGGCCTCTGGCTCACAGCCTTTTAGAGGGACCATCTGGGCCTGATTGGGGTGTGGCCCAGCTGCAGCCACTTCCCAATCAGCCCAGCTTAGCAGCTCCCATTGGCAGCCTTCCCCCAGGGCTGTTTTAAGCCCTTCAGGGCAGGTGTGGAGTAATCACCCCGCTACAGAGCAGGTTTGCATCAAGGAGAAACACACACAACTGACACACCAAAGCCTGGCCAGTAATGAAGCCGGTTTTCAAAGCCTCTCTGATGCGCAGTGTGCCTTGCTGTGCTCTTCTAATTGCAAACAGCCTAGTACACAGTATGGTTATTATATTTCATTTTCCTTGAGGCTGCCCAGCTATACAGTCCAGTCCTTGTGTTGGCAAAATTTCCATTCAAGTGAATGGTAGTTTTGCCTAAGTAAAGGACTTATGGATTGGGGTACGAAAGGCTCTGAGATAATGTATCAACAATAAAACAATGGGGGAGGGATAGCTCAGTGGTTTGAGCATTGGCCTGCTAAGCCCAGGGTTGTGAATTCAGTCTTTTAGGGGGCCATTTAGGGATCTGGGGCAAAATCTGTACTTGGTCCTGCTAGTGAAGGAAGGGGGCCAGACTCAATGACCTTTCAGGGTCCCTTCCAATTCTATGAGCTAGGTATATCTCCATATATTAATAAAGGTATCTGCTTCAGGTAAATACAAAAACTGGCAAGATGATAAAGGATCTGTTTCAAGATCACAGCACAGAACTGCAAAGTCCAAGTGAAACCACACACATAAACCATGGCCATCAAATTTGTGGCTTTAGGTAGTTTTGCACTGGAGTAAAGAATTTTTTAAAAAAAACTGTTTTTTGCAAAGTTTGACAGTTTTGCTTTATATGTTTTGCTCAGCTCTAGAAAGACTTTGCAGTGCTAATGTATTAGCTAATGTAATACAACTTCTTCCAAGAAGTTTCCATGGTCAGACAATTAACCCATATATTTTATAAAACATTTAAAAGACACTTTGGTTTGAGGCCTCGTAAAAACCATGTAAAATAATACTCAGCCATGATTCACTGGTTGAATCACTGAAATATTGCCACATTCGTAATGGGGAAAATATAGAGCAAAATTCTTCTTTCTTATCCCCACAACAGCTAAGTGCTCTGCAGTGCAGCTTTCTCTTGCATTTTCCACACACAAAACTCACATTGGGCTTAGTTCAGTTCAATTACAGAAAGGTAGAAGTAATTCTGCTGTGCACTGCTCCATTTACACAATGGGTTTGGAGGAATTCAGATCCCATATTCACTAGCAAAAGGCTACTTATTTAAGCAGTTGCATAGGCAAGAGAAGGAGAAGTTTGAACTGCTTGGGGAGAGACCTTCAATTGGTCAGTGTGGTTAACTCCTACTCCAGGTGATTCAGAATTAGCCAATCGATCGTCACAAGCATAGATGACAGCTCTCCAGCCATCCCATGTGCAAACTACAGTTGGAGTGCAGTGGACATGAGTGGTGTAAAGAGCTGGCAGCTGAAATGCACCTATTGCATACACAGGAGTATATGGCACCTACTTACATATGAGCACTGTGGAATGACATCCTGGTCAGGAGGCAGTTGCTAGGTCCATTCAACTGCTTGCAGTCATAAGTGTTGCTCCCATATTGTTCTTAGGAGTATGGGACCAGCAGTTCACCAAAGAGGCTACTAAGTTATTACATCATGATGTCCCCTGTTTTCAATCAGGGGCCATTCACACTGTAGATAGTTAGAAAGGTACAGACTCCCTTTAACCATTATATGGTTTTAAAATAACAGTAATGGCGAACAGTAGAGCTTAATGGTATAATAACAGCAAGGAATCTATATACCGTAGCCAACAGAGACAATTACAATAGTTGTCTAGATCTATACACACACATCTGGGGAGTGGGACTAGAATCCAAGTCTGTGAGCCCCAAAAATAGAGCCCGCTACCACAAGACCTAAAGGAACTCTTTTTTGACGCTGGTAGCCATAGTCATAGGCTTCATCTCCTTGCTGTGGGCCAGCCACTAGAGAGCAACAATATACGTATCATACATTCTCAACTACAAAGCTAGTCACTGAACTTTGATTTTCATAAATTTGATTTTGACTTATGGGCTATATCTGAATCTTTAACTAGTGTTAGTTCATTTAAAAAGTTAGGTTGCAGATTCACCATCAGATGGCAGTGTTGCTTATCACCCACTCTCATTTTCTGCCTGCTTTGCATATGTTTGTCAGAATAGGCTCCTCCAGAAAAGAGAGCTGAGGGCACTATCTACATAGCTACTTCCTGCCTATGTGTTAATTACTAAAATATAAACCCAAATGATCAAGAACAATTTACCAGTGCAGTAAATTAATCAGTCATCAGGATTCCCCAACAGCTGATTTGTACAACATACAGGAGACCACATCACCGACAGCTGCCAATATGGTAGTGCTTGCACTATAGATCTTCTGTGATTGAATTTTAATGGATAGTCATAAGCATGAACATTCTAGGTTCCAGGAAATTACCAGAAGGCTTTTGGATCCTATCTTACTTAGTCTACATAAAATCTAGTGCCTTTTGGGTAGGCTCCAGCATGAAAAATATTTTCCACCTGTAAATAATTTAGGAGAAGAAAGAAAGCTGTTGCAAGTCACTTTTTCCAGAAAGAAACCATAAAGTCAATTAGGAGATGCAGGATAATGTTACAGCCCAAATATTAGGGAGCATAAAATGGGGGAGGGATAGCTCAGTGGTTTGAGCATTCACCTGCTAAACCGAGGGTTGTGAGCTCAATCTTTGAGGGATCTGGGGCAAAAATCTGTCAGGGACAGTACTTGGTCCTGCTCTGAAGGCAGGGGACTGGAATTGATGACCTTTCAAGGTCCCTTCCAGTTCTATGAGATAGGTATATCTCCATATTATAGTGCAGGGGGGCAGGGAAAGTAACTTGCATTAGAATTCTGATGCCATCATGCATTTTGTGTATCCAAACAGTATTTCACATGCTCCACTAGCATGCCCAATAGTGACTGAGCTCGGCATGGGTGAAAGTGTCCATCCATGCAGAGTAACTTGCAAGATTAGCATATCATTTGCCATTTAAAATCCCTTGGGATTTTCTTTCTCAAGAGTAGGAATATTGGCCCTTTTGACCTTGCTGGATGCCAGTGTGGATAAATTATATTTACACACAGTGGCGAACAAACTGCTCTGTGGAAGGGCAGAAGTAATTTACTTGCCGACCTCAGAAAGTAACTTATTTCCCCACCAAAGAAAAGGGGAGAGGGGGAAGAATTGTCACACTGTAAGTCACTATTCATTCTCCCCCTGGGATGAGCTTGCCCCTGGCCCAGAGCAGATTGTAAAGTGACACTCTAGCCCTATCAGATGTAAGGTGCTATATACGCGGAGGTGTGTGACTTTATAAAACAGCGCTATCACCATGGCTTACATTTTGTGAAGCAAAATGGCCACTGGCAGTGAGGTTATAGATTTTATATGCATTTCCTTATTTCTGTGATATTCTACCGCATTTACACTATAGATTTTGAAGGGATCACAAACATTAATAAATTTAGCCTCACAACCAACTCCCCCCTCCACACCCAAGATAGTGAAGAATTAGTAACCACGTTTTACAGTTTTTACACATGGGGAAACTGAGGAACAGAAAGATCATGGATGCAATTCACCTCCCTCAACACCAATGGCTACCCACTGACTTCAGTCGGAGGTGGATTCAGCCCAAAGTCAGCTACCTAACATCACTCAAGAAGCCTAAAGCAGAGCCAGGAAGAGAACCCAGAGCTCTTGTTTACCAGTCTGCTGCCTTTATCACAGGACCATCTTCCCTTCCCTTATATAGTACCCTTATTTTGTACAGTGCACTACAGAAGTTCCTGAAAAGTATGATCCCTACCCTGAAGATCTTCTGTTCTATAGGTCAAGTCACGCACCGCTGAAGTCAATGGGAGTTTTGCCAGTGGAAATGGGAGACTTTGGTGCTTTACGTTTGGGCCCCCAAGTGAAACAAATACAGCACACGAAGAGAGATGAAGAAAGGCAACAGGAAATGGAAGGACAAGAGTTAAATAAAAATAATGTGAGCTCTATTATATAGTGTGTGAATCGTATGGATTATGGACTAAGGGATAGGTAATTAAACATGTAAGGTATCAAGGTAAAGTACCAGAATACATAAAGAGGATAATTTCTTTAGTCAGCAAATGGGTAATAACTGGAAAAGAATTTTTGTCTTGGGATAGTGAGCAGTTGTATAAACATATGATGCCAAATCTTTTTCAAAGAGACATAACATTGCCATATGTTCTGTCAGAAAAACTACAGAGGGACTTGGGAAAATCAGAATGATTTAAGATTGACTGTCTCTGCCACCACTTGGTTAGCTGAACACAGATAGCAATAGGTAAGGAGTGCAGTTAAACATGGACATGTTGAGAGACCACAGTGCACCCCAGAGATTCTTGTGCTGAGAAAATGAAAGTTATCAAATGTCACCAAACTGCTGCTTTCCTTAAAACATGGAGGAGAGAACGCACTTATTGTAGGTCCTTTGATCTCATGTTGCATGTCCTTTGATCTCATTTTGCATATGGAATAGTTCTTTCAAATTGATACAGGAACCCCATTAAAATGGGGATGTATGATTGGAATTATACTGTAGTTATTTCAGTAGCTGTGACACTTAAGGAGTAAACTGATTTGTACAAAGGAGAGACAATGACTTGGAATGTTTCCAGATCATGGCTAGATGCCTTTCTGGAAGATATGCTTTAGTCAAACACAAGTTATTGGGCTTAATACAGGGGTAATTGCGTGAAATACAAAGACCTATGATATACAATATGTCACACTACATGATCCTTTCTGGCCTTAAATTCTATGACTCTATGAAGGTCTGAAGAGCAAAACAAACATGCTCCATTTGTAGAATCACAAAATATAAATAAGAAACAGTTAGAAGACCTAAAAGAGTAAACTTAAAATTCAGACTTTCATAGGAAATTTAAATTTTAAAATAAACTAATAATATTTTTGTATTGACTGCTTACAATGTGCCAAGGGCTGTACATTATATGGAGGAAGACATGGTCCGTGTCACATTGCAGTTGAAAATAGAAAGGTGTGTGTGAAAATTTAGTCAAGAAATGTTAACAAAAGAGGGGAGAAATAATGAAATATATCAGCAGAAAATTTAAATTCAGAAAATTTCAATCAGCTCTAATATCCATATAGACAAAGGGTTTCAAAAGTAACTAGTGATTTTGGGTGCTTCAATTTTATTGTTTCCAGTTTGAGTTCCCTTTAATGGGCCTGAACTTCTGAAGGTAAATCAAGACACCTAAAGTCACTAGTCACGTTTAAAAACCTTGGCCAGATTCTATATCTGGTGATCAGATGAAGGATCAGGCCGAAAAATGGTATCAATGTTGTGTGTTTTTTTATGAGATTTGATTTTCTGACATTCTCGCTTCAGAGAAAAAATACTTTTTAAAAAGGAATTTGAATGAGAATATTGTCATCTGATGCTCAGAAGGAGGGAGTTGGTTCTCTAGCATGGAAGAAAAGCCAAGGGCAACTCTGGGAAATGGGAATAAGATATGAAGGGAACAGTTAGGTGGGACACGTGACCAGAATGAAGGGACCAAAAAGGAGAATGGTATGAAATTAAAGCAGAGGTGCAGGTAGAAGTGGAATTGTGCAGAGTCCAAAGATTAGGGCCTAAAGGGACTGAACTGGATGTGGAGAGCAATGGAGATCCAGTGAGGAGATTGAAACAGAGGACTAACCTGATCTGAGCAGTGCAAAAAAGACTATGATTTTTTAAAGCAGAATTTTGGAAAAAATGAAAGGGAGTGAGGTCACTGGCAAGGGAGGCCAGAAAAGAACAGGTTGCAGAAGTTGAGGTGAAAATGACCAGGGTACTGACGATGACTTTAGCACTAGGGAGGAAAAGGGGAAAAACAGATTTTTAGAGATGTAGAGGAAAAAGCAATAGAGTCGGTGATACCTAGGGGAGAAGTTGTGTCATATAAGACTGCAAGCCTTGGTAATGGGGAGGAGCATGGAATCAGTGAGAGAGAGTGACTGGAGGGATCTTATGGGAAAGATGATTTCGGTTTTCTCAGTGTTGAGTGTGTCCCGGTATTGGACAGTGAGATGTTGAATGAGGATGAGATGTTAAAACGCCAATCAGCAATACAGCACTAAACAGAGGAGCAAAGCTGGATTTGGGATTGTGCTCAAGGATGCAATTTATTATATGTTTTTAAAATACTTTCTTTTCATCTACTCTTGTGGGGGAAACAAAAAAATTCTTATCCAAAGGCAACAGTATATCTGACCAAGGACCAGCCCTGTTAGGAACCAGCTAAGAGTTTTTAGTCCAGTCCAACCCTTTACTTTTATCTGTAAACCTTCTATAAGTGGCTTATTTTCATAACAGATCTTAAATAGATGGGCCTGAACCAAGGTCCAAATACACCTGATCTCTGAGACAGGTCAGATCCGGATGCAAAGACATGTGAGCTTTGGCCAACCTGCATCTAAACCCAGCTTCAAACTTCTAAATGTTACCTGTAAATATAGCACTTTTTATTTAAAACAAGTGGTCACTTGTTGGTTTCTAGAACATATGTGATTTCCCAAACCTCTTGGGGTTAACTCTCCCTCTTACAAGGAAAGTGCTCATGACTGCTCATAATTGGATAGCTAAGGTTCAAGATTTCCTAATTTCCTGCCCTTATATTACACCATAAAGACCAGTCTCATAAACAGGTGGCACAGACAGAACATTCTTCAAAGACAGCTGCAAGAGAAACAAACTGTAGCATGGAACAAAAGTTATTCATTTGGGGAACAAGTCTTTTTTTTTTTTGCTATTGAAACATTAATTGATTCTTTTATATTCAGAATCTATTTTCATTTATCCTAGACACTTAACAGAAAAATAAAAAAGAAATAATGAGGAGTTTTGGCATAAAAACACATTTTACCATAAAATAGTTTGATTAAGTAGCAGACTTTAAAAAATTAATGTCCAATGGAAAGAAGTACTGACTGGTTAAATTAGATCTACTTATTACAGCACTAAACCAGAAACCCTAAATTATTTTTAAGCTTTAGAATGAACATTTTATTTTTAATTTTTGTGGGGGGGGGGTTGGTAAAGAGACTGGATACTCAGAAAATGTAAAGTCTTCTATTTATCACTGACTTGATACAAAACAGGCAGCTTTGCCCAACCACCTGAAATCTCTTGGTAGTTAGAAGGAAAGATATGTTAGCAATTCTGTTATAAATCTGAATGATCAGGGATTTTTAACTCAATTATAAAACATTGCAATGCGGTGTAACCTCACAAATGAAGACTCATTTTAGATGTGATTTTTTTTCTCGAAAAATCCACAGTCATTTTAAAGTCAGAAGAAACCCACAGGATATTTGTGATGCCTTTAGAATATCTCTTGTATACAAAATTAGCTTTGTTTTTTTTCCAAATAAAATATACAGCTACAGCTGGCCAGTCTATTAAAATATCACCTTGAGCATCTGCATGTGAATGTGGGGATGTTTCGCCTTTGGAAATTATGGAGGAGTTTGCAAAACTTGAAAACAACAAAAAAAGTTTATTCTTGTGCAATCCCATGAAAACATGATTTTTCTTTCTCTTTTATTTCTGCACACTATGTTTTACTAAGAATACTCATTAGCAAGTTCCATTCTACCTGTAGTAGGTACTGAAGATGTCTTTGAAATGGACTTACCTAAGGTCTCACAGTGAGTCACAGCTCCATAGGTTATCCACAGGGACCCATTCCATCCCCCAGATCCATGGACAGAGGGGAACTTCTAGGCAGAACTCTCCCCCTGCCAACCCAGAAGGGAGATCAACCATCTCCGTAGCAGTATTTCCTGCTTTCTGGGACCCCAGAGGTCTCTTTGGGTGGTAGGAACAATGAATGGATAGGAAGGTGAAGAGTGCTGGATCTGGGGTAAATGAACATGGGCCCCAGGAACCATTGTGAAGGCACATTGTCTCCTCAGTGATGGTCATTTGCCTCAAGTGGCTGTCCAAGATTTGCAGGGATCTTGGGGAATGAAAATCCTCATGAAATCTGAGGAACCTGAGCTGGACAAACTCCACCCTCCAGGCAGAATGGGATTACTCAGATACTCAAAGCTGTGCATGTGCCCATGTGCTTTGCTGGACTGCAGCCTTAGGTCTGACCCCAACTTTCATTTCACTAGATATATTCTTCTCTTCTTATGTTGTTTGTTTGTTGAAGAGATCCTGAAAGTTATCAGTTTGCGAGAAGGACTCCATTTTCTCACACATCAGAAACAGGAATGCCAGCAGCTGTTAAAGCTTCCCCACAATACCCTGCATCTGGAACCACATCTCTAGGCAAGAGGTGAATTCACTTTCTTTGCTCATTGATTCAGATCCTTAGCCTGGTGTCCAGAGTACAAAGGTATTAATTCATACCAATTGCAAAGGTGATAGTCGGAATATTTGACTGGGAACTAGACTTAAATCAGTAACTCTTTTCATAGCAGCCACCAAATATTAACAACTTTTGGTCACTACCTAATCAGGGATAGATCCAAACCTGTGATTTACAGATGAAAAGAATCCTTATTCTGTTGTCAGTCTCCTGAGTCACTCCATCCTCTATCTCACTTAAGATGTGAAATTGGACTCTGGCTGCAATATTCAAAGGGCAAACTTTAATTTGTTAAAATAAACGTATAGTACTGAAAAAATGATAGTTTTTTTTTCATATGTGGGGATGAAATGAGTACAAGTATTTGAAATCTTTAGTGTTTGTCCCTTTTTTTGATTAAATATATACAAACACACACACACAGAGGGACAGTCTATCATGCCTCACCTTCTTTGCTTTCCAGTTTCTATTTGCTCCTTTATTCTCCATACTTTAAAATCTCATTTGGCAGTCTCTTGAGAAGGAGAGCACAAGATTACAATCTAACGATTGTAATGAGAATGGGTTACATTTGTGCCATTTCCCATTTTCATTACAATCTTGGTGGCAAGAAGAATGTAACAGAATTTTTAATACCTTATATATTACATGAACATTTTTTCCCATGAGCTCCAGGTACGTTTCAATGGACAATGCTGTTGTAGAGTGCTGTAACTTTGATCTTTTTATAGTCTGCATCATAATCCAATGGCCATTTCACTCTCTTCCCCAAGGATTACAAGTGGAAAATACAAAATACAAAAGCCTGTCATCTAAAGATACCTGGAAAATCACTAGCCAACAAATCCCAACTCAGTACAAGATCCTGGTATCTCTGAAGCTCTGTATTTCTCTAAATGGCACTGCAGGAGTTGTAAGTTTGCAGATTCTGAGCAAAATTATGTAGAATGGTTTTTTAAAAAGTAGGAATAGTTCTTGGAATAAAGTGTGTTCCATATGCCCTGAAAGGCTCTGACTGAAAATGTATAGAAAGATTTCCCAGAACCTACTTTCTCACAACTCACATCAGTGGTCAATAGCTGGGGAAAAGAAAGAGTTGAAGGTATTGATATGTGGCTCAGGAGATACAGGGAGTAAATAAGGGATCAAGAGAGATGACTCAGTGAGAGAGCTGATAGGTTAAGGTAGTTAGAGGAAGAACAGAGCATAATTCGGGATTGTACTGGAGGGAGTGATTGTTAACTGAAGAACCCAACACAGTGTCAGGGAAAGGAGAAAATGAGTCTGAGATGATTAGGTCAAGGGTGAGAGCCCTGACGTGAACTACACAGACTGTGAGAGACCAAAAATGTTTGGGAGGGAAAACCAGCTAGAAGCACGGCGGTTGGGGAGATCACCAGGAATACTGAAGTCGGCCATAATGAGACTAGAAGAGAAGAGAACAATAATATTGACAGCAACTGAGAAATCTTCAAGAGCTTTTATGTCAAGATGGCCTAGATATTATGAATAGTTTCAGGTTTAATGGTAGTGGAGGGAAAAGAGTGAGATACTCAAAGGAGGAGCAGGCACAGACTCAGTATGTATTTTAGAACTGATTGTTGTGTGTATACCTCCTCACTAAACTGACTCAGTGTCTAGATGCTTTTTTCAAACAATGTAGCCCGAGGAATACATTTCAGGGAGAGGAGGAAGGCTGGAGTTTGAGTGTGAAATCAGGTGCAGGTTCAGATGAATATTGCAAATTTGCTGATACTTGGTATTTGCAGCATCAATTTCCTGGAGCTCTGTGCAGACTAGCACTGCAGAACCTCCAAAAATACCACAAGACAGAGGCACATTTCCATGCAAGAACATAAAAATGCCCTACTGGGTCAGACCAAAGGATCTAGCCCAGTATCCTGTCTTCTGACTGTGGCCAATGCCAGGTGCTCCAGAGGGAATGAACAGAACAGGTAATCATCAAGTGATCCATCTATAGGCGACAAGTAACTGCTGATAGTAAGGGGGCACAATTTAAAGGTTATGGTGGTGCAAATTGGACAATGGAATGGGGACTTAGAAGCAAATTAGCAATGTCTTGCTCAGATGGTGCGCAAAATGTGTCATTGATTTGCTATCCAGCTGGCTTTGAACCCTGTTAAAGTGAATGAGAATTTTATGCCCTTGAGCTGCTATACCCCCATCAAACCATAAATAAGCTACTCCTCCTTATTTAAAAAGACCAGAGACCGTTTTCCTGTAACAACAGCTATATAAATGGGGATACCAGGCCAAGACGTTTATTTCAGTGATCCATTACTCTGGTCTATTTCAGAGATTTGGGCTTAATCCTCCACTGTGCCCCAGTGGAAAGATCCTCCAAGGACCTTAAGCCAGCTGAGTACTGGATAAATCAGAGCATAGCTCTGCCTCCTCCCCTTCCCTCACATGCACTGTCTCCTCCTTGCCTCCGAGAAGCCTTTGCTTTCCCTTATGCCATGCAGTGGGTTCCAGCACAGTAGATGGCAGATGGAGAAGGCAGAAGAACCATCACTGCCACTGGGGGGATTCCTTTGGTTGTTTCAAGTTCACTCTGTGCTGCATAAACAGAGAGCTATCCCTTAGGTCTGTAATATCGGGATGGATAATGGTGTGATCATCTTAGACCAGGTTTACCTCCTCTATCACCACTGACCTGCTTCTTTCTATTTGTCTCTGGGAGCAGAGCAGATCTATTACATCTCTCCACCAGACACCAGGATGTCCTTAGCAGCCCAGCTTTTGCATTGCTCAGTCACTTCAGTTATTCATTTGACCTGCTTGCTTTATGACGTCAGCCTTAAATTTCTGTTTTCATTTTAGTTTTTGTTACACTAAAGTGCCGGGAACAAACAATAACTAACTGTATGTTTGCTGAGGATTTCTGGAACAGTGTTAGCCATGAGATATTTTTGCAGCATTACGGAAAGAGAATTAAATCTACTAGGCCAATTTTACCCCTGGTGTAATTTCACTGGAGTCAGTGGAATTACAACAGATTAATTATACCCCTAGCTTTCAAAGTGCAACAATATGCCGTACCTTTCAATACCTCACTGTATACAATACAGTATACCTTCTAGTGCCCCATTCTGCATGCAATATTTTCAGAGCTTGTAACTTTTAAGCCCTATTAGGTATCCATGTATTGTAATAGAAATAATATTGAAGTATGTATCCATGTGACACTCAGCCACTGCAGTAAGGTGACACTCAGGATTGCTGCACACCTGTTGTGTACTTTGCACCTGGTGGGAGATAGCAGCTAACACCACTTTGTCCTTATCCTTTCTTGGCAAACTCTTTGCAGTGAAAACATTGCCATCAATGCTACTTTCTGTATTTGCAATGTGAGCTGGAAGTGACTCTCTTGTTACAGAGCAAGACCACCAAAATGCTACTATGGGAACAGGACGCATACGCTGTAGACCAACAGAAACCAGAGTGCTAATGCAAACACACCACCTGACCTGTCCAAACTTCTTCAATCAAAAGACTTTACATATGAAATGAGGTGCCACCTCGGAATGTGCTGCTAAGGGCATAGCATGAAAGGTCTAGTATACGTCTGTGCAACTCCCATTGCAGTACATAAAAGTTGGGAACATTTACACTGGGCAGAATTTTTCCTGTTGAGTCTAAATTTATATCTACAGGCTCTAATGATAAAGTCATTTGAGCCAGTGAGAGAAATGCCATTTGTCCTCCTTATCAGAATGGCATTTCTAGTGGCTTTCACATCAGCAAGAGGAGCATCTGAGGTAATTGCTCTTTCCATGGAGGATCAATTCTGTGTAATTCATCAAGGTGAAACAGTCCTTTGTACGTCTCCATGTTTCATCCTGAGACAAATTCTCAGTTTTACAGGGTGCTGGAGACTGTGTTTCTCTCTTTTTGTCCAAACACTCCAGAGAGGGGAAAAAGCACAATCTAGTTGTCCAGAGGCATATCTGCACATATCTTAACAGAACAAAATAGGTTAGAAGAGCCACAAACCTCTATGTTAGGTGCCATCCCCATTGCACAGACAACAAGACTTCCAAATCTACCATAGATAATGGAGTACTATTTGCCCCCAAGGGACTTTCCTCCCTCCCAAGGAATTAAAGCACATTACTCCATGTTTGTAGTGATTGTAGGACCATGCACAGAGAATACATGCAATTCAGTGATCAAAATTGTTCAGTGAATTATTTTGTGAATTTCATTTACCCTGTGGTTTGCAATTCAAGGTATGTTGCTTAGTTGTGATTGATTATGCGAATCACCTGGTACTGTTTAACTTCCCTAACTGGATGGGCATATATGTAATCCAGTTTCTGGTGTGAAAGCACACAGGAAATGAATTTAAAATGTAATTTCTATGTGTGCCTAAATGTGCAAGCTTAAAATTTGTTTTCCATATGACTTAGTAAAAGTTGAGTTCATACACGGAGTGGCTCATGGACTCACAGGTTAATGTTGATCCAACCCAAAACAATTTGAATTTCTAAATAAAAAATGTTCTAACTTGTTCTTTCCACAAGACATTTTGATATTTCAACTTTTCATCCTGATTTGGGATGAAAACAAATGCTAAAATAGCGGAATTTCCTGAAGGACAGAAATTTCTTTTTTTGATGTGCTCTATTTATGAAGTACTTAGTGCTCCTCTGGCCTCTCAAGGCCACCTCCCCATCACTGTTGAGTACATACCAATAGGAATCCCTTCTGTAAAGATTGCTAGTCGTGCTGTCATCATAGAAATAAAATTTATTAATAAATATGTCCATGTGTGTTTATTACACACTCATATTGTATTTAAAAAAGAAATACTGAACTTTTCCTTTATCAGTTATTTTATAGGTTAAATATATATTCGCCCCAAAAAGAATGCATGTATATATACACATCATCATATAACTGGTAAAATACACATTGTTTTTTTGGTGGTAGGGAGAGGGGTGCATAGTTGGATAGGTGGTAGGAGAACTTGGCTGCAGAAGTGGGAGATCAGGTTGGATTTGGGAGAGTTTATTACTTTTCTGGACATTGGTCTGAATTTGAAACTTTGGCATTTTTGCAATAATGTTACGTGCACTCAGAGCAGTGGATGAACTCTTTTTTTTATAAACTGAAATTAAATTAAAAGTAATGGGTGGTCCTAGTAATATTTATAATTCTAGAGGTAAACCAACAATAACTGCATTTTTCCCCTTTAAAATAAAATCCTCCTACCTTCACATTTCAGATTCTAAACAGTCTGAAACTCAGGTCTGAATGGTTTCAGAGGGGTAGCCATGTTAGTCTGTATCAGCAAAAACAATGAGGAGTCCTTGTGGCACCTTAGAGACTAACAAATTTATTTGGGCATAAGCTTTCATGGGTCATATGCATCTGATGAAGTGGGTTATAGCCCACGAAAGCTTATGCCCAAATAAATTTGTTAGTGTCTCAGGTCTGAATGACATTCAAGTCTGAGTACTGGAGCTGTGTCCATCACTACTAGGTTAGATGGCAGAGACAGTAGTGTGATAGAACAGAGACCATAGGGAGATGGCATGGATAGAGTCATGAAAACAGCAGGGAAATAGGCAGAGGGACAATATTTGGACAATATTTAATAAGAGTGAAGCCAAAGTCTGGGAGCAATTTATAAATTAATAAACAATAATGTAAAATGGAGAAAGAGCAACCTGAACCTCAGGATATGACAAGTATTGGAGGGAAGTGCAGAGGGCTTTGAGGTAAGTGTGAGCAAGACTGATCCTCAGGAGGAAACCACTAGGTAGAGTTCTACACTCAGGGCTATCCTGGCTGTCATGCAGCCAGGAACAGAGCTTTTAACTCTCTGCAACACCATGGGAAAGAAAAAGCAACCTTCAATGCAACCCTTGTTATAGTGACAGGCATGTGTAATGACAGCCCTGGGTACCCAGAAGGTCCAGCTGGTATTAATTATGAGGGAACTGGCTTAGGCCAAACCTTTGCCCATCCATTGAACCAACCTTTTTTCACATTTGGATTGGTTTAGTGAGTCAGTCATTTCTCCCCTCCCCAATAGCCAAGGAATAATGAAACAAAACATTATCGTGACAAGGAATGAAGACTTATGGTGTTGTTAAATATATTGGGCTGAATAAATGCGAGTATGAATTAAACATACTATCATAATTTCACACACACACATACACAAACACACAAATACACTATCAGAGTTGTAAAGTCAAGCACTCAAACCTTTAGAAGTGCCAGAATGAAGGTTGCCTGTGCAACTTTATTTTGTCCCCCTAGAGAATCTGATTACTCAGCAGACCTACAAAGTATATTAGCCTTACTGTTACTTCTTTTAACATTTAGTTCCTTTTGGGACCTTCATGTTCTTTGTATTTAGAGTGCATTGCATTCCTCTGAAGACCCCTAAATATTCAAATCTCACTTTGCCAGGTTTGGGGTTCAAATCTACATTAGCATCCTAGTATTCAAAACTGACATGAGAAATTGCACTTGCAAATTCTGTATTTTCATAGGCAAATTCTGTATTTCCATGTGCAAATTAACCCTTTGCCATGCAATTACCTATTTTGCAAACTTTAGTCCTCATAAGCAACTTTAGCAACATACGGGTTAGATAGCTGCATGGTCTACAACCCAAGTGTAAGGAGGAGTAAAACCAGTAGTGAATTAGCACTCCCAGAGAGAGGAGGAAACAGGCATGGAATTGTGTATTTCTGCATTTTATTCAGGATTAAATTGTAGATTTTCCACAAACTGTATTTATTCACTTTTAAAAAGTGGGCTCTAGGCCCCAAACCAGTCTCTAATGGACATGTTTACATTACAAATATGCAACACAATTGTCAGTCTTTGGTCAGTAGAGAAGCAGGAGTGGAAGTATAAAGGGTCTAAAGGTTTATAGCATCAATATTTTTTGGCAGGGTTTTATGAGAAATCCTAACTCCAGCTAATGCAATTACACTTCTAGAATTGCTAGTTCACCATAGCCTGGATTTGGAGACCTTCACAACATGCTGCCACTACTGAACAGTAGGCCGAAGCCCCAGATACAGAGGAAGGAGAATCATAGAATCATAGGACTGGAAGGGACCTCGAGAGGTCATCTAGTCCAGTTCCATGCACTCAAGGTAGTTCTAAGTATTATCTAGACCATCCCTGACAGATGTTTGTCCAACCTGTTCTTAAAAATCCCCAGTGATGGAGATTCTGCAACCTCCCTAGGCAATTTATTCCAGTGTTTAACCATTCTGTCAGTTAGGAAGTTTTTCCTAATATCCAACCTAACCTGCCCTGGCTGCAATTTAAGCCCATTGCTTCTTGTCCTATCCTCAGAGGTTAAGAAGAACAATTTTTCTCCCTCCTCCTTGTAACAACCTTTTATGTACTTGAAAACAATTACCATGTCCCCTCTCAGTCTTCTCTTCTCCAAACTAAACAAACCCAATTTTTTCAATCTTCCCTCATAGGTTGTTTTCTAGACCTTTAATCATTTTTGTTGCTCTTCTCTGGACTTTCTCCAATTTGTCCACATCTTTCCTGAAAGGTCTGGAAATTCTGAGAAGGTCTGGACATCACATAAGGACCTATCACCACAGTAGAAGTAGAGAAGACCGTCAATCCGTTAAAAAGTGGAAAGGGACCAGGTCCAGATAATATTCGAAAAGAGGTTTTTAATGCACACTTGAAGAACACAGCAGACATTTTGACAGGAAGATATGGGAAAAAGAAGAAGACAAAATGCCAAGCAAGTGGAAAGAAGAGCCTTCAGTGAAGCTGCCAAACAAAGCAGATCTCAGTCAGCGTAAAAATTGGAAGGGCTTCAAATGCTGTCTATTCAATTGCTGTGATGGGTTGGACCCCCGCTCCCCTCCCCTCGGGATGCCACCTGATGTACTGGGGTTTCACTGAGCCTCTCCTGCTCCACCAGCCTGGATTGCCTCTCCCTGTTTGCTGAATTAGGCTCTCCAGCCTCTGGCAGCGCACACACACATGTAGGGATGCACCAGCTGCAGACACAGATTAAAGTCATCTCTGTGTGAGAGGATTCACCCAGCACTCATGTGCACCCCCCTTTTGGGGAATAAACCCAAAATAATACTGTCTTGCACTGTAGAGAAATCTGTACAACATAAGCTCATAAATTTGCCCCCTCCCTCAATGTGGAGGAAGATATGCACAACTTCTTCCCCTCCCAGTTAGAAATTACACAAACTGGGTTAAATAATAAACCAAACAATTTATTAACTATAAAAGGCAGATTTTAAATGGTTAAAGGGATAGTAAACATAACAAAGCAGATTACTGAGCAAATAAAACAAAATATGCAAGCTAAGCTTAACAAGAAACACGTTATTTCTTACCCTAAATCACGGATTCTCAAATTGGGGGTCGGGACCCCTCAGGGGGTCACAAGGTTATTACATGGGGGGTTGCGAGCTGTCAGCCTCCACCCCAAACCCCACTTTTCATCCAGTATTTATAATACTGTTAAATATATAAAAAAGGGTTTTTAATTTATAAGGAGGGGGTCGCACTCAGAGGCTTGCTATGTGAAAGGGGTCACCAGTACAAAAGTTTGAGAACTACTGCCCTAAATGTTATTTTAGGCAGGTTGCAAAGTTTCTGTAGCTTAGGGTTCAAGTTATACCTCTTTTCAGACTGGACCCTTGTCTCAGTCTGGACTCCCCCCTTGCCTTCCCTTCAGATATCTTTAGCCGTCTTTCTTCTTGGGCAGGCAGGCAATGGAGAAGAGTCCCGTTTGCCTTCCTCTCTACCCTTTAATAAGATTTACATAAAGCAGGAATCTTTTGTTTTCCCCCCCCTCCTTTTAGTTGAAAGTGACAAGTCCAAGATAATGTTTAGTATCAAGTGACAAGACCACCTGACCTGGTAGTGTCACAGCTACGTCCCAGGATGCCTCTCAGGAAGGAGAGAGATTAGTATCTTCACAGTCTTGTTGTTTCTTCCTAATGGCCCATCAGACAGGAGAAATCATGTATAGTAACTCTACATATCATCACAGACCTGTCCATCAAATGGCAGTCACTGCTTTATATGAATTTTATAGATTTCCAAATGCCTTTGATACAGGGGATAGAATGGTTTTATGGAAGTTGCTACCCCACTATGAAATCCCTTAGAAATTTGTGAACATCATTCAGAGCTTCTCTGAAAATATGACATGCCACTTAATATATAACCACAAACTGTCTATGCCATTTGAGGATACTAAGTCATCAGACAAGTATGTCTTATGCCACCCATGATCTTTTTATTGGTAGTAGATTGGGTAATGAGATAGACCACAGAATAAACATGAGGCATACAAAGAAGTTAGAGGACCTTGACTTTGCAGATCACTTCATAGTTTCCAAGGCCAGAAGGGACACTTATGAAAATCTAATCTGACCTCCTGTATAAAACACAGGCCATAGAACTTCTCTAAAGTAATTCTTAGAGCATATCACTTAATAAAACAGCCAATTTAAAAATTGTCAGTGACAGAGAATCCACCACAACCCAGAGTAAATTGTTCCACTGTCCTCACTGTCAAAAATTTACACTTTATTTCCAGTCTGAATTTGTCTCGCTTCAACTTCCAGACATTGCATCGTGTTATACCTTTTCTCTGCTAGATTGAAGAGGCCCTTATTAAATATTTGCTCCCCACATAGATACTTATATACTGTAAATAAGACACCCTGTGTAGAACCTGGGAGCACGCATGGACAGGATACACATGGAAACATCTGGGACAGAGCATGCCAACTACAGATGATTACAGTAGCATCAAAGAAGGAAGGAGAACCAGCTGCTCTAAGGGAAGGAGACTGGCTACTGGCCATTTCGGGCAGTAGACAGTGCTCTGCTCCCCACCCACATCCTCTGTTCATCACAGTCTAGAACTGGTATGCTGTATGGGCAACAAGAGGTGAGGAGCAGATCCCAGTGTCTGAAGAGGAATAGCCACCTGATCCCAAGGCTGAGAGGCTCACGGTCACTGCACCCAAGAGGAGGAGGTGTAGGGTGCTGGTGGTTGGGGACTCTCTTCTAAGGGGGATGGAGGCATCCATCGGCCAAGTTGACATGATGTCCAGGGTTGTGTGCTGCCTGCCTGGAGCCCACATCTGAGACATTATGGAAAGGTTACTGAGGCACATCCCTTTGAGCCTCACCCATGCTGCTCATAACTTAGGGACTAATGATACTGCCAGGGATGACCCTGAGCATATCAGCAGTGACTACAGAGCTCTGGGAGCAAGGATGAAGGAGTTGGGCATACAGGTTGTGTTCTGGTCCATCCTCCTGGTTGAGAGTAAGGGCCTAGACAGGGGCATGCACATCCTAGAGATGAATGCCTGGCTTCACAGATGGGAGGGCTTTGGCTTCCTCAAACAGGGAAGGTCTTCCCTCTGTTCCAGGAAGGAGGACTGCTTGGAAGAGATGGAGGAAAAGCATCTTTGCACACCGACTTGCCAACCTCATGAGGAGGACTTCAAATTATGTTTAAAGGGGGCAGGTGACAAAATCCCACAGATAAACATAAAAAAGATGGCCTTAGCAGATGCCAGATGTTGGGGGACATGGAAAATTATAATTGGGTCATAGAAGCAACAAGAAGGAAACCAGTGAGGGAATCTGCTCAACATCTAGGTGTGTATACACAAATGCAAGAGGTTTGGGGAATAAACAAGAAGAATTGGAAGTACAAGAACATAAACTAAACTATGACTTAATTGGCCTCACAGAGACTTGATGGGAAAATCTCATTTCTGGAATATTGCAATAGAGGGGTATACTTTGTTCAGGAAGGACAAGCAGGGGGGAAAAGGAGGAGGTGTTGCATTATACATCAAGAATATATACACGTGTACTGAGGTCCAGAAAGAGGTGAGAGACAGACCAGTTGAAAGTCTCTGGGTAAAGATAAAAAGGGTAAAAAATAGGGGTGACATCATGGTCAGGGATGTAGTATAGACCACCAAATCAAGAAGGGGAGTGGATGAGGGATTTCTAGAAGAAACAGAAATATTCAAAACCTGGTAGTAAGGGGGGACATCTGTTGGAGAATTAATATGGCAAAACACATTTTCAGTAAGTTCTTGGAATGTGTATGGGACAACATTTTGTTTCAGAAAGTGGAAGGGTGTTATCAGTGGGACTGTCATTTTAGACTTGATTCTGACCAACAGGGTGGAATTGGTTGTGAATCTGAAGGTGGAAGGCAATTTGGGTGAATGTGATTGTGAAATGATGATTTCATGATTCCAAGGAAAGGCAGGAGTGAGAGCAGCAGAATAAGCTGACTTTAACAAACTCAGAAAATTGGTAGGTAAGGTTCTATGGGAAGACAACCTCAAGGATAAAGGAGTTCAGGAAAGCTGGCAATTTCTCCAGGAGATGATATTAAAGGCACAACTTCAAATTATGCTGATGAGAAGGAAAGATAGAGAGAATAGTAAGAGGCCAACATGGCTCCATCAGGAGCTCTTTAATGAAAATAAAAAACCAATCCTACAAAAAGTGGAAACCTGTGATAATTGCTATGAAGAAATACAAAAGAATAGCACAAGCACAAAGGGACAGAATGAGTTACAGCTACAAAGGGACATAAAAGACAATAAGAAGTGGTTCTTTAAATATATTAGGAGCAAGAGAAAGATATACCAAAGTGTAGGTCCTTTTATTAGTGGGAAAGGAGAGCTAATAATTGATGACAACAAGAAGGCTGAGATGTTTAATGCCTATTTTGCTTCAGTCTTCACTAAAAAAATTAATGGTGACCAGATACTCAACACAATTAATATTAGCAACAAGGGGGAAGGAACAATAGCCACAATAGGGAAAGAACAGGTAAAAGAACATTTGGATAAGTTTGTTCTATTCAAATTGGCAGGGCCTGATGAAATTCATCCTAAGGTACTTAAGGGACTGGCTGAAATCTCAGAACCATTAGTGATTATATGTTATGGTCTGGGAAGTAGACGGTCTGGCCTAGTAGTCAGAGCAGGAGTCAGGTCTAGTGGCAAGATGGGGAATGAAGGTGAGGGTCAGCAGGAGAGTCAACTGCAGATTACCAGAGCCAGGGGTCAAGCCAGAGTCAGAGTCAGAAATCAAAGCTGAGAGTCATAGGTGGCGTCTGATACCAAATGACAAAGCCCAGAGTCAAGCCAGAATTAGAAGTCAGAAGCCAGGGCCAGAGGTAGAGTCAGATACCAAATGTCAGAGCCAAGGTTCAAGCCAGAGTCAGAGTCAGAAGTTGGAGGCTGTGGTCAGAGCAGGACTGGTAACTGATGGTTGGAAGCAAGGTGGAAGGGCAGGGAGGGGTGGAGAGGTTAGGAGCAAGCATGGAGCAGGAGCACAGTGAAAACAGGAGTGAAGACAGGGATAAATCAGGCGACAGAAGTGGAGCAGGAATCAGGAACAGGGTTGGATGCAGGAAGCATGCACAAGCAGGGCCCAATACAGCCACAATACAAAATAACCTAATTGCTCAGACAATTTCCTGTGCCTCCTTCTGGCTTAAATAACATGATTGGTCCAATCAGTGGAGCCAGGCAATCCTTCAATCAGGGCTCCCATGGGTGGTGCCTTGGCTGAGGCTGTAATCCTACTAGCTTCTTGGCCCACCATATTTCAGCAGACATAGGGTGGAGGCTGAGATGCAACAGCTATCTGAAAGGTTGGTGCAAAAATGGTTGTAGATTATACTCAACGAGTAGTTAACGATAGTTCACTGTCAAAATGGGAAGGCATATTAAGTGAGGTCCCACAGGGGTCAGTCCTAGGTCCAGTACTACTCAGTAGTTTCATTAGTGACTTGGATAATGGAGTGTACAGTACAAATTTCTGAATGACACCAAAGTGGGAGGGGATGAAAGCACTTTGGGGGACCAGATTAGAATTCAAAATTATCTTGATAAATTAGAGGATTGGTCTGATATTAGCAAGATGAAATTCATTAAAGGCAAGTGCAAAGTACTACACTTAGGTAGGAAAAATCAAAGGCACAACTACAAAACAGGGAATAGTGGGTAGGTGGCTGTATTGCTGAAAAGGATTTGGGGTTTATCATGTATCACAAATTGAATATAAATCGGCAATGTGATGCAGTTGTGAAAAAGGCTAATATTTTGGGGTATATTAACAGGAATGTCACGTGTAAGACACAGGAGATAATTGTTCCATTTTACTTAGCACCAGTGAGGCCTCAGCTGGAGTGCTGTGTCCAGTTCTGGGCATCACACTTTAAGAAAGAAGTGGATAAATTTGAGAGATTCTAAAGGAGAGCAATAAAAATGATAAAAGGTTTAGAAAATCTGGCCTATGAGGAAAGGTGAAAATAAATGGGCATGTTTATTCTGAAGAAAAGAAGATTGAGGGGGGAGCTAATAACAGTCCTCAAATATATTGAAGGGCTGTTACAAAAAGGATGGTGATCAATTCTCATCTATTTCCACCAAAGGTAGGGAAAGAAACAAAGGTGATTTAGGTTAGATATTAGGAAAAACTTTCTAGCTAATACTTAAACAAAAACAAACAAACAAAAAACCAAAAAGGGTTGTTAAATTCTGGAATAGGCTTCCATGAGGAGTTATGGAATCTCCATCGTTGGAGATTTTAAGAGCAAATTGGACAACCCCCTGTCAGGGATGGTCTAAGTTTACTTGGTCTTGCCTCATTGCAGGAGGCTGGACTTGATGACCTCTCTGAATCAACACCAATAAAATTAGAATCCACACAGAAGACATTCCCATAACACTTTCTGGTACTGACATAGAAGAGGTCCAGTATTTCACATATCTTGGCAGCATTGTAACTACAACAGGTGGAACAGAAGAAATTAAAGCTAGAACAGTGAAAGCCAGACATGTCTTTATAATTATGAAGCCAATCTGAAGAAACAGAAATCTGCAAAATAAACTTCAAATATTTAACACCATTGTAAAATTGGTCTTACTATAAGGTGCTGAAACTTGGAGACTTATTGAGGCCTTACTGTCTACACTCCACACTTTCATAAACAGATACTTTAGACAAATCCTCAGTATCAGATGGCCATCACAAAAATCACAAACCAAGAACTCTGGAGGAGGATGAAAAAGAAACTGATAAGACAGGAAATTATGGAAAAAAATGGAGGTGGTAGGACATACCTACAGGAAGGATCTGAGTAACATAAGACAGGTAGTGAATGGTACCCTCAAGGCAAGAGGCAGTGAGATAGACCAAGGACAACATGGAAACACACAACAGAAGCAGAACTGAAAGCTATCAAAATGACACAGAAAGAAGCTAAGACGGCAGTAGGAGACTGGCAAAGATGGAAGACTGTGGTGAAGGTCCTTTGTTCTGCATGGAATAAAGTGGCATAAGAGAAAAAGAGAAAACATGCTGCAAAACTCAGGTATTTCCCAGGCTTTTTCGGGGAAGAGGGTTTTTTCCATCAGGGATGACTTTCTTGTTTATGAGGTTGCAAGGTTTTTACAAAGTCCATTTTATTAAGGCTATTGACACGTTTTGTCTAGAGTGTTTGTTTGTAAATTATTGTAAAGGACTTACTAGAGATCATCAGAGGCAAAAATGAAAAATCTGGAATAATATTAAATAAGAATTCAAATATTCTCATAAAGCTCGTTTCAAAAACTTAAAAAATATAAGGAACAGCTGTATGCCAAATACTGTCACGTGAGCTTCTATATGCAAAGGAAATATGTAAGCTGATATGGAACAGATTTCAGCATTATCAGTTCTATTTTTCTTTTATGCATACATTTTAGATGTACATAAATTATTTATTCTTTCTGTTTTATCCCCCTTTTTTGTTAAATCAAAATATTCACACGTGCTCTTTAAGAAGCAGAAGAGGATGAAAGATTGCATTTGGCAGGTCTCTTTTGTACTATAATTTGTTTCTTTGTGGAAATGCAGCAAAGGGTGACTTTTATAATGTTTTATGTAGGAATCTGCATAGAGTAACTTCCAGCTGTTGACCATGTGATTAGGCCTTTAAAGTGCAAAAACGGCTGTTTACAAATACCTATAATTACTGTAATTTTCATGCGGAATTCTATGCTCACCTAAGACCAGCCCACATGCCAGCTCTTTCCTGGCCCAAATGGCTATTTCTTTATGTGTAGAAGTCTCAGTCACATATTTAAAAAAATATCTGCAAAATAGAATATATTTTGACTGCAGAAATAGATTTTGCATGAATAGACTCCTGAGGCATCCAACAGTTTCAATAATGTTTTCTATTCCAGGGGAGCAAAAAATATTTTTCCTTGATAGCATTTATTTTATATTCACTGCACTGGAATTACTTTTTTCAAAATTCTGCCAGCGAAGACTTATCGTATGTGGGTGCCATTGCTGTAACATAAAGATAAGGATGGAGGCTTATTCCACTCATAAGCTCATGAGTCTGTAAATTGGAACTATCCTTCATAGTACAATGCATTTTACCAGTCCAAATTTTTTTCTTAAAGACAAGAGAGGAATTTTTTCTTGGGAGTATTTTCCTTCAGTGACTTAAGGAAGCATATTCCCATCTTATTTATGAAGGGAAAGACACAAAATGACACCACTGGATTCTCTGGATTGCAGAAGACTCTCTTAATTTCAGCATTTCTAGAGTCAGACATCAAAAGAATTACACTAAGCAGAAAGAAAGTTGTTTAGAAAACAAGTCAAATTAGAGGTGAGCCTAGACTACAAAGTGCAGATCCAGTTGCAAATTTATTGGTGAATGTTCAGAAAAGCAGGTTTATGGTCATTATAAAAACAGGGGCTGACCACAAACTCCAGACCTAGATCTGACTTCATATCTAACTACCAGGGGTGTTCAGATCTTTCGGTACTGGCCAAATTATTACGATTATTACAGTTATAGGCAAGCTGGTGAGGATAAAATGAGAACTGACCCAAGCCTTCCAGCAAAAAATTGAACCAAAACCTTTTTGAATTTTAAGAAAGTTGATATAAAAGTTTTCATAGTAAAGCTGACTGGCATAAAATAATCAAATTCTCAACTGAGCGATAATTCTTTAGTTAAACAGTCCTGGAGTTTGTGTCTACATTAGCCTTTCTACCCCTACATTTTCTCTCCCTCCATTGTTATCAAGTCAGCTCCTCGGATGGTAGTAACAGTGTACTGACAGCCAGTAGCATTTTAACCACTGTGTTAGCTAAATCTATTTGGAGCACATACAGTGGTTAAAATACTGGTTGGTCCCGCCATTGGTACCACTGATGGAGCTTAAACAGCAATAACAATAGTGGGAAATTTGGGAGGAAAAAGGCTAGTGCAGGCAAGGATCTTGTGGTACTGCTTCTTCTCTACATGATGGGCTAAATCATGACCTTCTCACAACCCCTAAACAAGGGCCAGTGCAGAGCTGTGCTGCCCCAGAAACAGCCCAGAAGGCAGATCCCAGATTCCCCCTGCTCTAGGGGTTACAATGTACCAGATCTCTAAGTATGTCCCCTGGCAAGTTGGTGAAGCTATGCTGGTTGTGCATTGTGGGGCAGAGCCAAGGCTCGATCCATTCCCTGACCATATGAGGGGGGCTTCTCCCCACAGGAGCTACCCATAAGTATGGAGCTGCAGTTAAGACCTGCTGTCATATCAGAAACATCCTGTTTTCACTGTATATTTTATTACTGAATTCTTTGGAAAACAACACCCCAAAAAGTTTCATTTCACTTTAATGTCTGATTATTATTTTACCTCATCTGTCGCACCTTTGAACTACTTGGTTCCTACCGTAGCCAGAAGTAAGGGTGCCAAAATACCATTGAAAAGGCTACTTCGCAATAGAGTCAACTGAACTAGGAGAGCAAGAAGCATTGGAGATCCGATACCACCTGTTATTCATGACACTTCCTGTCCCAAGAGGTCTGGCTGGACCAGGTTCCATTAATGCCAACTGTATCCCATGTCCCAGAGAGGGGTCATTGTGCATCAGAGCAGTCCATCCTCACAGGACAATAGGTGAGGTTTACAACCTCATCCTTCCTAGGGATTCTGCCATAGGAGCCTCAGCACCAGGGAATACCCCAAGAATGAACTGAATCAGCCAGTCGCAATCAGCCTACCACATGCCTTCCTGAACAGCTCTGCCTTTATTTGGGTCTGTCCTGGTCAGCTGCGGGACCCCAGAAGTGTAAGTGTTGTGGGCATTGCCATAATCCCCCTCAAGAGAGACCTTCTGCCACTCGTTCCCTTATTAGTGCTCTTCAAGATCCAGGTCTATAAGACAATTATTATTCCTGAACTCCTTTATGGATGCAAAACCTGGGTGACCTATTGACAGTACCTCAAGAGTCTGGAGAGGTACCACCAATGATGCCATCGGAAGATCGTTCACATAAAGTGGGAAGATCACTGCACTAACGCCAGCATCCTCACTGAAGCCAATGTCACTAGCATTGAAGCAATGATCCTCATGCATGTGCTCCACTGGACTGGACATTTTGTGTGGATGCCAGACTCTCGCTTCCCAAAACAAGTCCTCTACTCTGAGCTCACCAAAGGTCAGAGATCCCGTGGTGGTCAGGGGAAATGCTACAAAGACACACAGAAAGCGTATCTTAAGAAAACTGATGTGGACATCGCAAGCTGGGAGGAGCAAGCCACCAACCAACCTCAATGGTGACATATTCTCCCTCAGGCAGTGGCCCGCTCAGGCCTTGCCCTTGAAGCTGAAAAGAGAGAGAAAAGGAAGGAAAAAGAAAGAACTTTCTCCCAGCAGGCAGTTGACCCACTAGGAAATGTCTGTACCTACTGCGGGCAGATCTGTGGTTCCAGGATTGGATTCCTGAGTCATCTCAGGACCCATATGTAAATATGTGGTAGAGATCATCCTTGAATTGAATGATCACCAGTGATGATTGTGTCCATTCCTACAGGCCTCAGTCAGGAATCAGGGCCCATTGTTCTAGGCACTCATAATGAAAAAACAGAGCTCCAAAAGAGCTCACAGTCCTAGTGTAAGGTGAGAGACAACTGGTAGATACAGTAAACGGGCAGGGAAAGCACCAGTCACACTGAAATAAGATTATTGTAATAATCAATAAATCGCAGCACATATTGCCCTGTGTTAGATCATCTTCAAACTCCTGGTTTTGTTAATTATAATTTAATTACACAGTAAGAAACAAAAGGGAAAATAACTCCTCAAAAGTAACTGCTTCTCCTCCACAGCTCCACTGCATATTTTGTACTTTGTTCTTAATTGTTCAATAGAAGTGCCATTAAAGTCAGTGGAAAGTCAGGACATCCCTCATGGGTTATGCTGTAGCGAAGTTGTTTAAATTGCATCTAGGGTCTGATTTAACACATTAAAAATCCAGGAGAGGAAATTCACTGTTTACTTTAACAGTCCAGTCTAATACTTAATGCTGACATTTCTTATTATGGCTCTGTATTTTGTGGGCCTTCAAACAGAAAGCAGAATTAATGACATGTTAGCGGTGGTGTTTGTTATCAGCAAATTATCTCACCACAATATCTACCAGTTGTTTCCTGTGGAAACTGAGCTGGTAAATACTGAAAAGTATACTCTCTTAAGGCCATTCATGTGTCTCTGGACCCTTGTTAGTTGTTGAGTCCAGACGGTTCTGAATACCTGAGGGTTGTGGTGAATTGGGTAATCAGTGAGGTGGAGAAGGGTGCAAACCCTGCCATGAGGGGCAATCTCTACCAAGATTTGAGCCCTCTTTCACACTCCTGTTAGAACTCGACATTAAGTTGACAGGGACCTCTCAGTGAGGAAAGCCTCTGAATGGCAAATCCTAATGCCACCTCCTCATAGTGAGAGTCGGTAACTGGCTTGGATTGCCAGGTGGAATGCAGAAGGCAAACCCTCCCTATTGGGGGGATGGGTTGGGGTGGCAAGCCCCAAGAAAATCTTCTCCTCTGGTAAGGGATAGCCTCCTGCTGGTAAGAGATAGCCTCCCTGTGTGAAGGGTTACATCTTTTTAGCTATGGAGAAAAGTAATTTATGGAGTGGTGCTGGACCAGGTAAACAATGCCACCGCTGCCAGCTTTGATGTCCCGGCCAGCAGTGTTAAATATATTAGGGAACTAATTTGGGTCACTGGACCTATGTACAAAACATTTTTGCATGAGTGGATACCTCACGAGACTGAGATAGATGACCTCCCTGTCAGAGATGATATGGGAGTGGAGGAATTTGGATTGATAGGTGAGGACCAGATCGATAACAATTTATCATTTTTACCTATGTTTTTTTCCAATAACACTTTTAATAATTTAGATGTGGACAATTTTAATCCTAGTTTTAAGTATTTAGATACTTTGGATGGTCTGTATTTTAGTGAGGATGGCCATTTTAGTACTAATTTAACTACTGTTTTTAATAACATGGATAACTAAGCAGCAGCTCATAGAATGACGGAATTTTTTATTTAAAATATCCCGCCGATTGTTTTAATTGTTCCATCTGTCCACAGATTTTAGCTACATTTGGAAAGTGGGCTAAACATATAAATATGGTCAAGAAGAGCAAGGCCATCAGACTTGTATGCAAAAAGTATGGTAAATTTTCTCAATTCCACAATATAGCTTGCCATTACTCCAAGTGTGTGCCCAAGAGGTGGTTACCCCAGAGATGGGCTATGACTGTTCGATCTGTGGGTTGGCTTTTCACACTAAATCGGGAATGAGCCAACAAGTTAGACACAGACATCCTGCAGTTAGGAATGAACACAGGAAAGAAAGCGAAGTGAGTAGGAAGGGAGTTAGGGAGTCTAGCTGATCTCGTGTTTGGACTGAACAAGAAGTTGAATTTCTTACCCAGTTACAGATTAAATATGCAGGCAAGAGAAACGTAAATAAGTGCATAGAATTAGGGACCAAAACCAACAAACAAATTTCTGATAAAAGATGCGAATTGGCTAAGAAGAAGGTTAAGAAGAATATTGTTATTGATTAATTGAGTAATGAAGGAGTTGGTGATGATTGCATATTGGAGGTTCCTCCCCCTAAGGAAAAAATTTTGCCATTAAGAGTGCATCCATCTGTGGATAATCTGGGTATATTGTGTAGGCAAGTTAGACAAAGTAGGAAGGCTTGACAAATCTTAAATAGTTTAGATGAGATTGAAATGTTATTGAGAGAAGATCATACGGCTTCGGTTGGGTGGACAATGGTAGAGGAATTGTGTAAATCTTTGATAGATGTTGATTTGAGCAGTGATGTTGAGGAACAGGAGATGAGGAATGGAAACAGGATAAGAAATAAAGGGAATGGAGATAGGAAGAGGCAGTCTATTTCTATTTGAAGGTAGGCCACTAAAAAGGCTTGTAATAAATTCTATCAACAAATATTTGCTAAAGATAAAAAAAGATTAGTACGTATAATTATGGGAGAACCTGATAGAGCTAAATGCAGTATTCTCCTTAGTGAGATTGAAAAATATTATGTAGATATGCTAGACAATACTGGACATGGAAGTACAGCCATTGAGAATGCAGATAATGATTTATTACTGAGTCCGATCTCGATGGAGGAAGTTAGAGAGACTTTGAAAGATATTCATAAAGATAGTGCCCCAGGCCCTGATAAAGTAACTGTTGATAATTTATGGGAAATTTTTAATCTGGACTCTCAAATTCTTACAAAAAAATTTAATATATGGTTTTTAAATATGCAGTTCCTAAATATTTTTAAAGAAAATAGAACTATTTTAATCCCCAAAGTACAGAATCAGGAAGAATTAGCTAAACTATCCTCCTGCAGACAACTAACTATTGGATCTGTTTGGGTTAGACTGTACACAAACATTTTAGCTAAAAGATTGATGACTATAGTTAAAATATGGAACAGACAAAAAGGATTTATTTCCATTCCAGGATGTGAAGAAATAATCTCGATTTTGGATAATTTAATTAGGGGAGCAAAGCAGAATGGAGATGAATTAGCCATTGTTTTTGTTGATTTGGCTAAGTCCTTTGACTCTGTAGGACATGGGCACGTTATGTCCGGCCTTAAGAAGTTTGGGATTGATGAACGTTTTATAGAAATTATTAGGGACTTGTGTAGCAATTGCACTACTAGGGTTTGGGTTGGTGATAATAGTACTGAGTCCATTTTTATACAGAGTGGGGTTAAACAAGGGGATCCTTTATCTCCAATTTTATTTAATATAGCTATGGATCCCTTGTTAGTTAAACTAGAATCTGAGAGCTCTGGATTTTGTGTTCAGGGTAATAGTACTATTGCAATTTTAAGTGGATCCTATAAGGGGATGGCTAAAAATCTTGCGATTTTACACTGCTTTTCCAAGAACAACAGTTTATGAGTCAATGTAAAAAAAACCTAAAGGATTTCACATACTACCTAAATACAAGACTTATGTGATTAACCCCAGGGAAAATTGGAGATTGGGAGTGAGAGCATTGAATACATACAACCAGGTCAATTTGAAAAGTACTTGGGGGGCAAGAATAGACCCCTGGATAGGGGTGGGTGGTCTGACTCTTAAGGATAAATTGACAGAGTAGTGTGATAGTTTGTGTATGGCTCCTCTTAAACCTGACCCCAAAATTGATGATTTTACAGACAGACATTTTACCTAGGCTAATATATAATTTGCTTTTAGTCGAGCCTCCTTTTTATATTTTAAATGAATTGGATGTTTTAGTTAGGAAAGTTGTTAAAAGATTTTACATCTCTCACAGAGTACTACAGATGGGCTATTTTATGTCAGGGGAAGAGATGGAGGGCTAGCACTAACTAAGTTTAGTGTACAGATCCCCCGCATGCTGATCCGTAAATGGAAGAGGCATATAGTTTCTAGGGACAATTGGATCGATCAGGGCTGTCCCCACCCATACGCAAAGTACGCACCTGCGTAGGGCACCAGGAAACTTGGGGCACCAAATTTCCTTGTGCCCTGTGCAGCTGCGTGCTGATCCAGTCCCTGCCCCGCCTCTTCCCTAGGCCCCCCCTGTGCCCTGCCTCGCCCCTTCCTGCTCCTCCACGCCCCTTCCTGCCCCTGCTCTGTCCCCGCCCCGCCCCTTCCCACCCCTGACGACTGCACTAGAGCCGGGCCTGCACTCACCAGTGGCGGGAAGTGCAGGGACCCAGACCCAGCCGCACTGCGGGTGAGTGCTGGGGGGTGGTTCCCCCCTGCCTCCCAAGACAGCCCCCCCCACCTGCGGAGGCCTCGGGCCAGCCCTCCCCACCCCCACGGAGGCCTGGGACCCCACCCCTCCCCGCCACGGGGGGAGGCTGCATAGGGCCCCAGAATAGCTAGGGACAGCCTGGGATCAATGTATCCTTTATATATACAGGATAAAATTTAGTGGAAAAGATCATGATCTATAGTGTGGCTACTTCTAACCCAAAGAAATGGAGAGAGGGAGAATTCTCCAGATGGTGTAGTTTGAGGTGTCAGGGTGTAGGGATCAAGTATTTTAAGAACAATCAGCAATTCATTCTTGAAGATATCTTATATGGTTAAATCGTCCTCCTTAGTTGCTGCATTACAGATGAGGGCAAATGTTTATCCAACTAGGGAGACATTGGCAAGAGGAAGAGAGGGAGTTAACACTATGTGTAGATAGTGTGGAAAGGTGAGGAAGACAGTCCCACATATATCCGGGCAATGCTATAAAACTAAGGATGCATGGATTAGAAGACATAATAGGGTAGGCTCTGCTGTGGTCGACAAAGTTAGTAAACTTGGGTGGAAGACAATAGTGGAACCTCATTTTAGGAACAGTGAAGGAAATTTGTGCAAGCCAGACATAGTTTTTGTAAAGGGGGATACTTGCAGTGGTGGTCAATGTTACTGTTCATTGGGAGGATAATTCCAACAGTTTGGAAACAGCCCACGGGGAGAAGGTTGCCTATTACTCTAAATTGGAGGAAGACATGAAAAAGATATCTGGGAGTATAAATGTCCACTTCTTTGGTCTTGTTATTGGGGCTCATGGCAAATGGAGTGAAGGAACGGATGGAAAAAATTATTAAAAAACAACAACAAATGTCTGCTGACCACTAATTGACTAGCTGTGGAACTGATTGAAAAAAATAGTTATTCATAAGCACCAACATTCAGATAAAATTATTTGCAACAAATAATTCAACCAGCGCTATATGGAACCAAGAAAATCTCTCCTAGATGTAGTGATGGGACCTATAATCTCCAACATGCAACCCTATTGCATGGTCTTGCATGAAATCTCATAGAATAAGCCAGTATCCCAGGATTAACACCAGGCACCATAGCTTCAAATCTCATATTTATCAGCCTGCAATTCCCATTCCAAAACTGTGAGTTCGATATGGTGATTTAGGCTCTAAATACCCCTGGCTTTGTGGAGGCTATGTCAGACTTTGTATGCCTTTCTATCATTCTTTTAGATAAATGAACATTTCCCCTGTATAAAGATTACTGTTTCACATGGGTTCAAGTTCCCCTTCCTCGTTTGATGTATTGACTAAGTGACTGAAAAGGTCCACGAAATGGAGGTATACCTCTTCATTAAAATCCGGAACCTCTCTAATGATGGTATTAATACTCACTCTGCTGAAGACACCTGAGACAGCCTCTGTCCTAAACAACACAGCCTTCAAGAGCCCGGCAGTCAATAAAATAACATACCCCATTCTCTTTAATTAACATATGAAATAAACACAATCTGTGACACCTAGTGTGCAACAGCAATTAAGAGGCATTGCTTAGTTAAACCTCCTAATACCTCATTTAAATATGCAATTAAGGGATAATTGCCTTCAATCAATAAAAAATAGAAATATTTTGCCGAAGCTACAATTATTTTTTGTGAGGCTTTCTATTTTGTACTTGGCCTGAGCTAAGCCTCCAAGTCTTATTCCACTTGTTAAAGCAACATTGCCCCTTTTAGCATTTCATTAATTTATGGCTTTTATGCAGGCTGTTAACAACAGAAGAGTCAAAAGCTAAAACAAAGGCTCATAACATGTTTATTTCCCCCTTATTTATGATTTCCACTTTCCTCAAACTATCTGTTCTCAGATATCCTTGGATCAGGTCCCTTTTTTGATTCATACAGAATTAGCGTGGCTACAGATCCATACAGTTTGTTTCTCATCTCCATTCACAGATCTTTATGATCCTAGTTCCCCTTATGGATACTTTTCAGTCTGAATATAATTGTTTTTCAGTGTTTCAATATCTGCTTGCAAACAAGAAGTACTTCACTTGTACAAGTATTAGTAATTCAAACCCTACATACAACCCCCCTCCCTGCCTACACAAATCAATCCTCAGCAAAACAAGACAGATCTATGAATCAAACAAGGCAATAAGTCAACCATCATCTTCCCTCTCAAGGCAGAAAATTAGCAATGCAAATATGTAGGCTCATCCAAGAGATCCTTAAGAGCACTCCATCATGGCACCTAATGCTATAGTCAGCAGCAGAATAATCAAAAGGGAAGGGAAAATATTTTCATGTTTAATAATTGGATCATACAGATAAAAAGAACCCCCCGCGTCCCAGTATAGGGGCGGAGAAAGCAAATTGGAAAGAAATCCATACATGTACCAGATACATCTAAGCAGCACCCAGGAAACCTTGCTAATATGTCAAAAATGGAAAATCTCAGTCCAATAGATAGTCCTTGTTATAGCTATCTATCTACAGCACTTATGCCATAGTATTTGAGTGTCCTGTGAGAAACTGTGGTAGTCAAAGGCCTCAACATTAAAACTGTGTGAATAATTGATTTCTGGAGGTCATCCAGAAACCATATTTTTTTGAATTTTTAGCAAATCAAAAAAGTTTTTAAAAAAATATCATTTTGGATCAAATGAAACATTCTGTTTCAATTTCCATTATTTTTAAAGTTTTTTAGGGTGTTTGGAATAAAAGGACATTTCTAAACAAAAAGATGGTTCCATCTGAAAAATGGAAACGTCATTTTGAAACTGACAAAACAAATCCTTTTGACTTTCTTCAGAATTTTTTTCTTTTTTGTTATTTTTTCCCGCTATCATGAACAATTCGGTGAAACTGACACAAATTCCCAAAACATTTTGGTATTTCTGTATCTGTTTTTTCGCTGCAAAAGAGTGTTGGCTGAAAAATGTCTCCTGGCACTACACAACACAAAGCTCAAACCCTGTCTGTAGTTTTCAAGGTGCAGTTGATGAGGCATTGGACAGGGACTCAAGAGACCTGTTTCTGCCATTGATCTATTGCATGACCTTGAGGAACTCACTTCACTTCTCTGTTTTCCCTGCCACACTTTGACTGTCTTGTCTATTAAGACTGTAAGCGGTTTGGGGCAGGCACTGTCTTTCACTAAGTCCATGTTTACACTAGCACTTATGTCGGCAAAATTTTGTGGCTCAGGGGTGTGAAAAAAAACCATCCCCAAGTGATGTAAGTTTTACCAGCATAAGCTCTCATGTGCATAGTGCTATGCCAGTGGGAGACGCTCTTCCGACAGCATAGCTACTGCCACTTGTTGAGCTGGTTTAATTATGCCGGTGGGAGAGCTCTCTCCTGTCGGCATAATGCGGCTACACAAGCGCTCTTACAGGGGCACAGAAGTATCGGTACAGCTGTGCCGCTGTCAGAGTGTAAGTATAGACACAACCATTTGTATAGTGCCTAGCACAATGGGCCCCAATCTCTGGTAAGGCTACCAGGTGCTACTGTCCTGCAAATAGTAAACAATAATAAAAATGGAGAATATTTAGGATAGTTATTTAATTAACAATAAATAACTAATATAGCAAATGCATTGCAGTTGCTGCAGTGTGGCTGCATTCTCTGTCTCGGGCATTAGGCTTTTAGCCACCCACATAGCTACACCAGGGTAGCTATATTGGTGCAAAGCCCTAGCATAAAAGCACTATCCAGTGTAAAGTGTGACTTGCACCGGTATCCTAAATTCAATAAATAAATCCTTGCTGAAGCTTTATATTAATTAATGCTCCTTTCCTTACTTGTCCCTTTATTAAGATACTATAAAGTGCTGATGCTCACTATTTAACTGACACATACACAACGACCTCATATAAATACTTTATAATACCCCAAAGAAATGGGCAATAGAGCTCTACAGAATAGAAGTATCAAGTAATTAGGGTTGTTCTGGCACTAGGAGTATGGAAAGTTTTCTTGATGACAGGCAGAGGAGAGAGACTAGTGCATGAGAAATATGAGGATTTGGAAAAATGATTGAATTGATTCTGAAATGTCCTATCAGGATTTCTACCACTTGTGCTCTTGAGGACCCCAATAACTGCAGGCTGGAGATTCTCGTTCTCTTCTCCCACATTTCTATCTGACTTCTCCAAGGTTCATCCTCTTTAGTTAGCATATGGTGATTTCATCCTGCCCCTGAGTTGTTTTCTCGAGATCTACATCTCTTGCTCCTACATCTGTGAGAAATACTCTCCATCCTATTGTTTGCTCTACACAGTGAATACCACACAGCATCCTGCACTAACTTCAAAGCTTTCACAACGACAGACTTTTTGCAAAGTATCCTTTGAGCTGCAGACAAAAAATACAACTATTATATGAACCGCAGAGACAGAAAGCCTGGACCATAACCCTGGCCCTTTGGCTATAGAAGCATAAGCTATCATGACTTGAGCGAAAGGAGATCTTTAGTTAACAGGAGTCAGTAGTCCATCTTTTTTCAATACCCTCATTCAAATTCTGGGAGGGGAAAGGCTGTAAGCTTTTCCTTTTTATGTAACCATGTTAAAACCCTGCCTGTGATGAATATGCATTTGCCACCAAAAAGTATAACATTTTAATCAAAACTCACTTCTGAATTTCATGCTCAAACTAAGCATAAAGCTCCATTAAGTATTAGACACGAATGACTTAATCAGATGCATCCATCATTTGTGTTTTCATTGGCTGCTCTCAGATATGACATTGTCAAGATGACAAGGATGGTGTGTTTAGGAACACAGTACACTCTTCAAAGTGGCTTGTTTAATAGTCCCGGAGACAAAATTCCTCTGGGGAGCCTCAGAACAGGTCTAGCACTACCTGGTCTTCTCTCTGCTTTGCTAACATGCATCAACCCAAACATGAAAGGAAACCTTCAGATGTGAGAAAGTAGCTCCGTTTCCATGCCCATTCAGGGACGTCAATAAGTACTAATCATGTTGGTGTTATTGGAAATGTGGACAAAACACCTGCCTAGCAGGAACTGGATTAACATAACCATACTCAACTGACATAGCACACTGAACAGCCATCAGATGGCAACTGCTGCTGTTCCAGACTAACCTAGGCTGGATTTGAGCTTGACTTTTCAACTAATTACCACAGATTTTCTTGAGAATATTTTTAAAGCATCGTTTATTTAGGAAGAATAAACAATTTTACAAATCTTTACCATACAAATATGAGAAATACAAAATTTGTAACTACAAAAATGAAGCCATTGCTTTTTTATTGAGAAAAACGTTCTGCAATATGTTACGTTGTTCTCTTTGCAAGGTTAGAGAATGGATGGTCCTTACATCACGTAGGACACATTCTTTCTAGGAATTTTCTTAAACCGAAAGACAATTATGCCTTTGGACAAAAACAGTTTAGTCAACTTACTAGTCAAATACCATTTTATATTTTGCAGATGGAGTGTAATCTGTTGGTGTATTTAATAACTATAACTGGCCAAATATCTAACCATATGTCCTCTGTCTATTTTGCCATGTAAACTTGATGCATCAATTTTTCCATAACACTCACTAGAGAATTATCATTACTTTAGGGTTATATTGTGAATATCTGTTTTATCCATGGGCAATAAGCCATCCATATTTTCAAGAGCTACCTCTATAATTACACCTCACCTTTTAAAGAAAAAAAAGTAGTGAACTTCACCATCAAAAGTACATTACATAAATTGTGTATAATAGATAAGGGGATATGCTTGCTCTGAGAGATGCTTAGACGAACCAACCTCATGGCTTCAGCCCCACCAGTCTCTCTAATCTCACAACAAGTACACCTCCAAGTAGTGTATCTCAAAGGAATCATTCTGCTTGTATTAACAAACCACATGAAATAGTTGGTGTGTTTCTTTTAAGTCCCATGAACAATTTAAACAAAAATATCCATTTTGGGGAAATTAATTTTTCTTTCTTTTTTTTTTTACAGTTTATATTCAGCTTAATTGTTCTGAAATGAAAAATAAAATGCTGGAGGCCATAAAACCCCAAGGAGTCCAAAGCCTTATGTTAACTTGCTGCATGCTAGCACTTTTAATTTGTATTAGTCCAATTCACGTTTTTTTCCTCCCCATTCAGAGCCAAGCTCAAAGCAAAAATTAGCTGTGTATAAAATGAAAAGAAGCTCTTTACCCTGTGCCTAACGGTTTGTCTGTAAAGAATGGCTTCAGCCCAAACTACTTTCTAGATAGTCACCAGTGACAGTGCGACACGGGCTCTCACAAGCTCTGAAGAGTCCTAGTACAGAGTTTTAAATAAAGAAAGATTCTTTAAAAAAAAAACAAGCAAGCAAACACAAATCCAATATCAGAGGGGTAGCCGTGTTAGTCTGGATCTGTAAAAGCAGCAAAGAGTCCTGTGGCACCTTATAGACTAACAGAAGTTTTGGAGCATGAGCTTTCGTGGGTGAATACATCTATAAGGTGCCACAGGACTTCTTGCTGCTTTTACAAATCCAATAGGTATTTAGTATCTAGAGGAATTTCTCTTGTTAGATCACAACACTGTTGTGTTAGGTTATATTTGATGTGGTAAGTTCCTGAAAGTCTTCTGCACTCTTCAGTCTCTTGCAACAAACATGGGGAACTGAAGGTGAGGGAAAACTACTTAGGTTGTCTTGTCTACCCCTGCGGGATAAGGTCTTTCAAGCATTGCTCAAACAATGGAATTTCCACCTTTTCCCTGGAGAGGCTGTTCCACAGAATCAATCCTGCAGATTCTAGGTTCAAGTCACTCTCACCTGGTGCAGTGGGCTTCTAAGCCCATCTCCTGGTACCCTGCACTTAAGAGGAGATGCATCACCAGAAAGGGGCATGCCACCAGAAGAGGGCGGCTCTAAAATACAATCAGGACTCCACAGGTGACATCTGGTGGAAACTGTCCAGCTCATGCATGGTCCTCAGCAAGAACTGCCCACTTTTGGGGCTGCACTGGGCCAGTTCTATGCCTCTGGAGATGCACAGCTTCCAGGCAATTTGTGCAGTAACAACCCCCCTGAAGGCAGATTATTTGCTGCTGAGGACCCTGCGATGCATAGACAGCAGCTTAGTTTTACGTTGTAGTACTCACACATGATAGACAGTATGTGACAAGGCAAGAGATGCAGAACTGCATCAACCCTTCCAATTACATGAAAAGGATCCTTCAGGAAAATGAGTTACAATACTTGTAAGTACTCTGCTATGAAGCTGGTCCCAAATTAAAGCCCTGGGTTCTAACACACCTGAACTAGGAGGCAAGAGCTTGGATCCAAATTTCACAACTGATCTGTATCTCTACTGTGCTCAGCAAACCATCTGCATGCAAAGAACCACACCAATATCTACTTTTGGAGAAATAAAAATGTGTGATTTGTACACCCCCACTTAGCCATTCGTTAATTCCACAACTCCAGCCACCGAAAAAAAAACCCAAATCAAAAGTGCTCCTGTTACCAACTGCAAATTCCTTCATTTTCAATGCATTCTCTGCTGTAATTTAAAAGATAAGTCATTCTTGTCTCCAACATTTTAATGCATTTTATTTTTTTCTACAAGCAATATACGTGTGTAATTAATAAACAATTTAGTATGTTGAGGAACCTAGGAACTTGGCAAATGTTCTGGGGATATGAAATCTCAGGAAAAGCAGCACATTACAAGAAATAGTAAGTAATTACTTATGTAAGCTTTTCTTTTTAAATTCTAAGAACATTAGCTACTAATTACCTACTAATTACCAGTTCTTCCGCAGGTGTTTGCACTTAACTGTAGGCTAAAGCCCCTGTGAAAAACAAATCCCTCACACTCCCTCTCAAGATTAAAACAGAATTCCCACTGGACCTCATAGCATGGCATAGGTGCAAGCGGAACTGTTTACATGCCTGTGCTTTAACCACTTGATTGCTTAAGGTGAAAACAGGCTCCAGTTGGTCTGCCTATCTTTTTCTGTAGGTGTCAAGGTGATTTACTGGCATGAATAACTTGAATGGTGACCTAAAGGAATCTGAGGGTTAAATGTAAACTATAATTAAGATGTCTTCATCCCAAGCACATTTATCTCACTTCTGTAGTGAGCTGGCAAATCAACCCTCTATTTCTGATCCTAAACAGAGCTGGCCGAATACGGTAAAAACCTTTTTGAGAACTGCCCGCTGAATTAAACGCTGGAGACAGGATCCTCAGCTGCTGTAAAATGGCATGATTTCATTGACGTCAGTGCTTCACTGATTTCCTTAATATCAAAGTCAGAGCTGCATTGATTTACACCAGCTGGGGGATCTGCCCCAAACTTTCTGGTTTGGCCTGTTCATACCATGCAAGTTTTGTTCACAAATGTGGTTGTCAAGAGTGACTTTCCGGCTTACAACTAAGAAACTCAATTTACTTTGTTAACAAACAAAATTCCTCTTGGCTGGAAGACATTTGTCGACAGCAGGTCATGCCAGAGAACCGAAACAATACCGTGTGACTTAGGTAACCAGTCATAACGCTCAAATAGCAAACTCTGCATACTGGAGGATGGACTGATGCAAACAACTCACAAACACCATTTTCCAACTAAATGGTTCACAATGAATGGTTTGAACAGCATTCATCATAAATTCTCATCTTGGCAAATTTCTGCTCTGCTCTCTGTCCTCTTTGAGGTTTGTACGAACTTTTTAGAACAAGTGGTCGCTTATTTCAGCCTTAGGCTATGTCTATACTACGAGCTAGGGGTGTGCCTCCCCAGCCTCCGTACATGAGTAGAAATAGTGTAGCTGTGGTAGCACAGGCAGCAGTGGCAAGTACAAACCTGCCAGAAACCAGTGGCTATGTACTCGGCAGCCCACAGCTATACTACTATTTATACTCAGGCTAGTTCAATGAGAGCTAGTTGAATATGAGTCTGCAAGCTGGGAATCTACCCCCGTAGTTCATAGTGTAGACAGAGCCCTTCTCCAATCAAAAATAATCCACTCCCTGCTTTGGTGTCTATAGTCCATATATTTACTTATCGTCCATGGCAGCATGATAGCTCATAGGTCATCTCATTCCAGTTCTTGCATACACTTTCACTTATGTTATAGCAATGGTAATTCTATTTTAGGTTATTAGGGTCAGATTTTCAGAAGTGCTCAGCATCCACAGCTGGGACCAGACTTTCAAAAGAGCTCATCTCCTTTAAAATGGCTGGTTGCTGCGAACTTTTGAAAACCTGGCCCTAAATCTAAGAAGCTAAAATCTATGGCATGGGACTTAACCAAATTGGCAGCTGGGGTCCAGTCCCTTGAATTTGTCAGAAAAAAAATCATACTTTATTCTTCTACGGTGCCTTTATATTTGAGCTTTGCAAAACACTGTACAATGTTTAATCATCCTGCCGTTTTGAGTGTAGATGCTACGCACACATCCCCTATTGAAGTCATTGAAAGAGATATGGGAGCAAATTGGACAAGGAATTTTCTATATTTTTTTAGCCTCAAAGAGGAGAGAAAACGTGTAGATCCACGATTTTAGCCCTTAATTTTATAATGTAATTGAAATGCCAAGAGACAGAAAAAAATTCAGTGTTGATGAAGAAATGGATGTTAGTGCAAGAATAGCGCTGTCTTTGTCAGTCTGCAGTCTTTTATGTGTCATAGGCTGTCACTTTCTATTGCATTTCAACTGACTAATTAGCCCAGTTTATTACAAGTGAATATGAATTCACATTTTTTACTTTACCAAATTCCCAGTATTAGTGTTATATCAAGAGTGATTAGTGAATGATAGATCCCGCAGTCTTGGGGTGCCTCGTGTGAGCAAGTATAAAACAAACGTACATCAGTGTCAATGAAAACAGGATAGATTAATTTAAGGGGAAGATATACTGTGTGCAATGTGTGTTCATATCCAAGCATTAATCACCTTGATGCATTCCATATGGCTCACTGGGTTATTAGAACCTCACTTACGAGTGTAAGAGCGTCTATAAGTGATGGTGGAAGAGTTGGCCTTGAATTAAATGTAATCTTAGTTTCCTAATGGGGAGGTACTGTCAGACAGCTCTAATGAAAACTACTCTTCATCAAAAGGTACTCTGCGTGCTAGCTTGTGAATGCAACTTCAACTGCAAGTTGTATATTTAAATTTCAAAGTTTTTATTTCTAGCCAAACTGGAGTACGCTTATAAATGCAGTGGAAGGGTTAAAATAGATTAAATCAGAACCTTGCTTCTATTGAAGAGGCATTTTCAAGCTTTTGCAACTGGATTAGTGCACTGTTATAAGCATTAAAAGCCTCCTCATCAAAGACAGGGGTTTCTAGAACAAAGTAATTGTCACTTTCATCCGCCCAGTACAGTTCCAGCAGTAACTATAATGCACAAATTTCTACATACTGTAGAAAATGACAGACTTACGTAAACAGACGCACAAACTTCTGTGGCTCTTTTCAAATCAGCATTCATGGTATTAAAACTGGGGCTTTACACTTTCCAGTGCCTTTCCTCATCAGTCTGTCAGACTTGTCATAAGGAGGTCTAGGATGAGAAGCTGTAGGCTGCTATAAGCCTTTCCATAGCCTGACAGTATCAATCAGTAACAGGAATAACAAGAACATAGGCAGTTATAAATATATCAAATGCTGGGAAAGAATGACACATCAGGTTTTGAAGGGAAATGCCACTGAGGCTTGGAAGTGTAGGACACAAAACTGACAGGAAAAGGAAGGGGGTGGCATTCCTTTAGTATTTTCATAGCAAATACTAATTGTTTATTATAAAACGCAACTATTGTATGTTTTCCTATGACTAAGGTGTTTACACTATCACACACTACACAAAATGTTCCTTCATCAGCATTTACAAGGACAGAAAAGAATGACCTAATTACTGAATAGGAGTGTGACATTAGCGTCTTGTCCGTCTGTGAAATATGGTTGAACCCATGTTTCTTTCACAGTTCAGTGCGTCATCTACTGGAAAACAAGTGGTTCCAGTTGGTTTCATTCAGATACAACAAAACCCTTCATTTGTACCTCAAGTTTTAGGGAACTTTATGAATGTTGATTTTAAAGTTAATATTTATGTATTTTGTGCTAGCCCCAGGCATAGACCAGGACCCCAGTGTGCCACCCACTGTTCAAACATAAAAATACATTTCTGTAAAGTTTCTTTACAATTCCCTCTCATCTGAATGTTATTTTCTGTCACTGATTTTCCTTTATCAGTAGGAAGAAGGTTCACTTAGTTTATTCAAAAATCTTGCAGTGGCCTTCAGAAGCCTCCAGGTTTCTTTCCCTGCAGCCCTCTTGCCTGCTCCTTGAATCCATTTCTTGTCCCCTTTAATCCATGTTTGCTATCACATTCTTACAGTTAGCCATTTAAAAACTGAAAAATTAAAGTGGCAAAGCACCTGCTAGCCTCTTTCATATGCATAAAGTAGAATCATGTCCCCTTTGGGACACTGGTATTGTGACTCTGGGGAACTGGTAAGTAACCATGACAACCTGTCTCAACCACATCTTGCTTTCAATGATAAAAGGATGATTTATCCAGCTAAACAAACCGTGTTACAACTTTCCCTCAGCAAATGCGTCAGCATCCCAGTAAAGGCACCAAGTCAGGAGTGACACTGGCTCAGTAACATCCATCTACATCTCCCCCTCTGTGATTCTACTTCATGGTTATGATGATGGGTGGATGAGTGTATAATGTTGCACACACCCATCTTAATAGAAGATAAGAATAAGTAGGTAGTGCAATAACTATTACTTTCAGGCATTCAGATGCCACAGTGATGAGGGAAGTAAAATACCCTCAGATAGAATATGTCATACTTGTTTGAAAGAGGCTGGGAACAGCAACAGCCAAAGATTCAGGAGTTTGAATCCAACCAGTTCTGAACCATCCGGACTGCCAGTTTGCCCAGGATGCCAGGGAAGGCTACCAACCCCCACCCTTCACTCCCACCTCCTGGCAATTAGAAGGATCGTGTCCAGGTAAATAGTTACACGCTTTTTAAAATCTTGCCCATGTTACTGATTATACCTTAGATCATGTAAAGTAAAAGATATTTTTAGCAAATCAAATGCAGTTTTCATCATGTATCTTTGTTTTCTTCTTGTACATTATTTACACTTTGCACAACTAAAAGTAGAAAAGTTACTAACACTTTTTGTTTTCAATCATTTTCTACAAAACAAATTCACCGACTGGTTCCCATGCACTCGCAAAAATGGAGAGGAAATACCAGAGGAGAATATTTAAATCCTGGAAAACAAAAATCATTTTTATTTGAAAAAAAAAAAAATATATATATATATGTATATTTAAAATATTTGGGTTAGCCCCCTTCATCCGAACAAATACACACACTTTTAAAAAAATGTACAAAACCTAAATTTGGGGTATAAGCCACCTGAGAGTCCATTTTGATAAAAAATAAGCAAAGAAAAAGGTCTAAGTGAAAAAAACGCAATGATCTTGAAGTCAAAGAGCAGATGATCTGATTTTTAAAGGTCAATTATATATACATGGGTAACTTTACTCATGTGAATGGCCTCAGTGAACTCAATGGGCCATATCCCAGCATTGCCAGCTCTCACAATTCTTGTGAGTTTTGGTATATTTCTTAAAGCTGCAGCTCCTGGAGCCATGGGATTAGCCTAGAATCTCAGCATTCATTTAAAAAAAGTTTCTAGCCTTCTCAATTGCAGGGAAAAGATTGAACGTGTGCATGCATCCTAAAGAAGAGGGTCTCAAACTGCGGGTCTAATAACAATCCCAAATGTATTATTTGTTACATGATTTAGGGGCCCAACTTATGATTTTTAAAGCTTCTGGTGGGCAGTACTGAAATTCTCTCTTGTGCCAAGAAGCTGATTACAGCTCCCCAATTCTCAAGCTGCCCCAACCCCAACCTTAATTTATGACAGCTGCCTTTTGTCCATAAGGGCCTAATTCTGCAAAGCTGAAAGGTTAACGTTAAGCAAGTATTTAAGTGCTTAGTAGAGTTCTAAGGGACCATACACTAGTTGAGAATTTCCCCAGAGAAGCCCTGCTCCTTCCCAGCTCCCATCACATCCCCTATTCCAGTATTTAGGTCAGTTGAGAATTCCCTCCACTGGGCGAATTCTTAGTTTGCTACTTGTGGCCAGATTACATTCCCTCTGCAACATTCAAGCAGTGCAAAAGGGACAGACTTTGAGCTAAGAATTTATCCCCAGAAGTAAGTGTTTGCTGAATCCAGTCCTTAGTGAGCAAATAACTACAAATAGCTGCTTCTCTGTATGCGTCTTTCATTGCTCACTGTTTTGGACCATTTTCATTAAAACAATAACATACTCTCAGTCACGCACAGCTGAAATTTAGAATGTTTTCAGACAAAATAAAATAATGGCATGGATGCTCAGCCTATGCGCATCTTGCAACTCTCAGGGTTTGGAACATTTTCGTTATTAAAAAAAAATAATTTTGTGGGTGCTCAGTGAACGAGTCTTACCCTGTTGTTCTGGTCTGTAATTTCGAAAACACTGAAAAACAAAGCTCTCTCTCTTGTAGAGTACTCACTGACTTCTTTTATTCCATGCGTAATGTTCAGAAGTCAGAAATATGACCAAGAAAAAAGCAAGTTGAACAGGTTAGAAGTTTGAAATGAGTGGGCAACTTCCTCTGAAGCCACTAAATGTGCCACTCTGGTTGACTGGATATGGTTGTTTTCTGAACCCCAAAATATTTTGGGTGGACCTGTATTGATAATGTCACCCTTTTAAAAAAACCCACACACTCTGAGCCCAGTACCATGTCCCATAGACCAAATGCTACAGGCGGAACTGCTGCCACCACAGCTCCAAGCACCTGGGCCAGAAAATAAATATTATGTGGGAAATGCTACCACCACTTCTCACAACAGTCCCTAGTTGCTCCAGGCACTGTAGTAGTTCCATTCACTGCCATGTGTTGCTCTTGCCACTGCCATGGAAATGCTGCTGGCACCACTATCAAATACTAAGAAAAGCACTACCCCCACAAGCAGTCTAACCCACTAACCAGGTAAGGTATTTATATGACTCCCCACTGTCTGTGAAAGCCAATAAGCATCATAGTAACTGTAATGGTAGCATAGCAAACACCAATAGGCAAGTACAGCTGCTATCCTGACAAATACCATCCCCACAATGGTTATCTTGTCACCATGAACCATAGGTTGGATCCAGATTTTATCCAAATGCCAGAGCTTCACTGACTTGTTACATATAATATAAGATGATTTTGGCTGCATTGGGAGCAGTGTTTCGTTTGTTTTCAAGATGAGGATCAGGATTTACAACAGCTGGTTGTAAATTATTTAAATTCAAATTTGATCAAAGGTAAAGCCAAAGAAATATTTATCATCTCTAGGCTTTTCACCCATCTCTAAAAACAATTTTGTAGAGAGCAGACCAATATTTCTGTCGTTGATTCAGGCAAGTATAGAATTCCATTAAAGAAACCTGGAAAAGAAGGGCTTATCTGTAAAGATCCATGACTCCTGGGCATGGGGTCCAAAGAAGTGTTTTAAGGCATTGAGCACCAAGTAATTTTACCCCCAAAGTTACAGAAACAAGAAAGGGTAGGCCAGATCTCAACAATTATCACTTTTGACTCCAATTCAGGGATATGACTCCCACTATTTTAGTCACATAGACTTCTCAACATACTTTCAGGGACAGCCTCTGCACTGTTGAGGAAGATGAAAGCCTCAGAGAAGGACAAACTGGAGCAGAGTGAAACAATCCCATAGTTGGGACACACCTTCCAGATGATGTCATAGTATTCTCTCGCCTGGAGAATACCCCTTCCTTGGGAAGGGACTCCAGTTATTATGAAGAGACAGGTAATAGTAATGGGGAATTCTATTATCAGAAAAATAGGGCACATCTACACTACTCGCCGGATCGGCAGGTAGTGATCAATCTATCGGGGATCGATTTACCGTGTCTAGTGTAGATGCGATAAATTGATCCCCGATCGCTCTGCCGTCGACTCCTGCACTCCACCGCGGCAAGAGGCGGAAGCGGAGTCGATGGGGGGAGCGGCGGAAGTCGACCCCACGCTGTGAGGACGCGAGGTAAGTCAACCTAAGATACGTCAATTTCAGCTACTCTATTCTCATAGCTGAAGTTGCGTATCTTAAGTCGATTCCCCACCCACCCACCCAGTGTACACCAGGCCATAGATAGTTGGGCTTGTGATGACTGAGCAAACCACACCGTGAATTGCCTGAGAGGTGCAAAGGTTATGGAACTCTCAAGACATCTATCTAGATAGACTTATGTGCAGTGCTGGGGAGGAGTCTGTGGTCATGTTACAAGTGGGTACCAGTGACATAGGAAAAAATAGGAGAGAGGTCCTGGAGACCAAATTTAGGCTGCTAGGTCAGAGATTATAGTCCAGGACCTTCATGGTATCATTCTCTGAAATGTTTCCAGTTCCATGTGCAGGGCCAGTTAGACAGGCAGAACTCCAGGGTCTCAATGTGCGAATGAGACAATGGTGTTGGGAGAAGGCATTTAGGTTTATTATGAATTGGGGAACCTTTGGGGAAAGGAGGAGCCTATACAGGAAGGATGGGCTCCACCTAAACCAAAATGGAACCAGATTTCTGGCATGTAAAATTAAAAAGGTTGTAGAGGAGTTTTTAAACTAAGAGTGGGGGTGGGGGGGAAGCTGGCAGGTGCAGAGGAGCACATGGTTCAGACAGAGACATCCCTTAGGGGAGGACTTATTAAATGGGATACTCTATATTCTAATAAAAATAATAGGATAGAATTTGATAAAAGCACAGGTAAAGACTGAAGAGAAACAGTGAAATAAAAAAGAGTCCCATTCAATTACATCACATGAAAGCAGACAACTAAATATTTACAAATTTTCTAAGTGGTTGTATACAAATGTTAGAAGTTAAATACTAAGATGGATGAACTAGGGTGGCTGGTATTAAATGAGGATATTGATATAATAGGAATCACAGAAACTTAGTGGAATGATGATAATCAGTGGGACATGGCCTGCCTCATAATACTTGACTTTTAATCCAAGGCCATTCAGACAACATTGCCAATTTAAGTGGTCCATATACCTTACCTAAGGGATACAGCTAATAGCATCAATAGGAGTTATGATTAAAATCAGCAGGCGGTAGACTGGTAGTTTGGAAAACTAGGGTGCTAGGAGATATTTTTCATGTTGGCTATCTTTGTAAGGAATATTTAAAATATCATAATGCCATTCATAACGGAGGTGCAGAGGTTTTGATGGCATGTGTTACTATGTGCACTCACTGAATTTCAATTTCATTAGTTCTGTGGATAAGAGCATCTTTTTATTTTATCCATCCCTAAGAATGGCAGCCAAAAGCTGTGGGACTAAGACTACCTTGCCATCTCTGACTCAGAATTACATTTTCTCTCTGTCACTAAATTTAGATGCTGATATAAGTTTATGTGATGAGTGATAACGTTTATATTTGTTTGCTTAATGCTCAGGAACATGCCAGCATCCACAGATAAATGCTAATCAATAACAGCATCAAGTGTATTTACGCTAAAGACAAAAATCAATTGCTGGCCAAATTCATCATTTCATTCATTTTTTTATTTCAGATATACATATCCATGCAAAGATTCATTGAGACTTACAGCAGGGTTCTATGAGCTTTACATTCTAGCTCTTCTCCTTGAAAGAATCCATATAAACAAGAGACATCTTGCAAAAGCCTTCTTCTCACTGGAGATAGTGACAAAAGTCTTCCCTGCAGGTTTCTCTCTGACAATTTTCTACTCCATGTGCACTTCTCTTCCGCCCCCCCTCCCCAACTTTTGGGGTAGCAACCATCCATGAGGTTCACAGGGACCAAACAGAGATTCAACCTTAAAGAGCAGAACAATACATGGGTTCTATATATGCATGCTTTCATTGTTCTTTTTTAAAGTCGAATATCTGAGATTTTTCTCAGCTAATGAACAGGGTATGCCCCAAACTTGCCTGATCTGGATGTTTCAACACAAAAGAATCCAGCAATTTAAAGACAGAAGCAGAAAGTGGTTACTTTGTGCCCCTTACAAAAATGTTTTATTTCCCCTCACTGAAAAGCTAAAGAAGTACAACAGAAGTTATAGAGACAATTTCTCTCTCAGACAATGCTACATCTTTCTTTTAAAATTTTGGGCTTCTGCAAATGAGAGATGTAAAGAGCTCTATGTATTTAGCTTATCGAAAAAAAGTTTAAGAGGTGATGTGATTACAGGCTTCAAGTACCTACACAGGGTGAAGATATCGGATATCAGAGGGTTTTGAGTCTAGCAGAGAAAGGTATAACAAGATAGCTATAAGCTGAAGTTAAAAATTTTAATTTTATTTCCAGTTTGAATTTTTCTAACCATGAGGTTAATAAACCATTGGAGCAGACTACTAAGGGGTATGGAAACTGCTGTTTTATACAAACTAGGGATGCAAAATGGGGGCTGGAATGAAAACACCGTAAAGTTTATTTAATTCTTCATGGTAAAATTGTATATTTGCTAACAAATAAAATGGTTCCTCTCCTCTCTGTCTTTCTCCCCATCCCACCATTTCATTGTGCCCAAGTCTCAACTGTTGTGATTTTTATTATGAGTCTTGCAATACTTGGTGTTTTTCATAAATCCCCAGCTCCAGGAATCAAGTGATTACATTAGTTTATCATTTTTCACTAAATAAAGCAAATTTCTAGCTATCATAGTTGCAGATAAAAACTTGAAAATGTGAACCCTTAAAGACTCAAATACAAGAAGTTAAATAAAAATTTATTTTCTATGTCATGATTGGGGCAGCAAGGTTGGAGGGGGCTGTCTCTTGGTTTTTGAACACTTGGGGTTGGCAGTGTTGCAGATGAAAACTTGGATGCAAGAACTGCTCAGAGCTTCTTTACTTTTCCTCTACACTTTTCCTCCTGCTTCAATAATGCACAGCACCCACTGGCAGGATTAGTGAGCACAACTTTCTTTCAAAGGCACACCCGGGCATACACAAACATATATAGTAATAGATAAAAGCATCAACACTGGTTATTGTGAAACCTTTATATAAAAGGACATAAATTACAGCAGAGGCAGTGTGGTGTGCCAGAGGTAGGGCGTTGGACCAGGTATCAGGATACCTCAGCTTTAATTATGCCGATGCCCATGACTAGCAATGTGACATTGGGCAAATTTTTCACCTTCCGATTTCATTTCCACACCTTGTCTTCTCCATTTAGATTACAAGCTCTTTAGGACAGGGACTGACTCTCAATATGTGCTTGTTCAGGGCTTAATATAATGGGGCTCCATGTTCTGTCAGGGCCTGTAGTCGCTTCTGTAATACATATACTAAACAACAACAGGAACACACTCCCCTCCCTCTCTTCAACGTATGGTCCCTTCACATATTGAATTATCAAAGTCAAATGTGTTAATCATTAGAGAGTTTTATTAGTAATTTGTTTGTTAGACAAGACTGGGCAATTTTACAGTCCAATATCTCTGAATGAATGTAAATATCCAATACAGTCTACTTTACTCACGACAGTAATGGAGCCACTTCTTACAGTGACAATCATCAATAGACAACAGCAACACAAATTAAAAACAATAAAACACACACACAAGTCAATCCATTATTTTATTATTTATTCTTATTAATTTGTTTTAACCGGATAGCTCCCCCATGAACTGGCACAGACATCAAGAAACACACAGCACTTTTGGGACCATTGGGAGATTGGCAATTTACTGGGATCAGGATAAGGTCCAAAATGTGCTTTGGAGGTGTGAGGCAGGGCAACCATCTCTTGAACACTCCCCATGACCAGAGGTGGTCCTGCAGGGCCCTGCCTCTGTTTCTCTTCTTCAGGACCAATTCTCTCTTGTGGCTATCACCATCTCGTCTGGGGCCAGTTTAATCATTGAAACAGTTCAAAAATAATGCTCAAAATCCCACAAATAAAATCCATTTCATAACACAAGGTTTATATTCAGCGCTGGCTCTTCTGCCATGCATAAAGCTCTTTTCCAGTCTGCTCTTCAGAGCCACCGCTCCCTACCCTTTTTATCCGGAGTTCAGCCTTCTGGCTCAGGCCTCCTTCTCCTGTCAGTGTCTCCCATGTTCTTTTGAGGGAGAAGGAAACATGTATACTGCCCTCCTTCAGCGAGCTCCACCCAAATGGCAGGAAGAAAGGGGAGCCTTGCCCCAGCCTATATTACAGGGCTCCTGATCCCAGACCCTTAAAGGGACAGAGTCCTGGTTTTTTTCCCATCCAAACACTAATTCCCAGGGACCACTTCCTTTCTCCTGGCTTCGGCCATTTCCTTTATTTGTTCTAATATTCCTGGAACATGGTCTATTGGCCTCCACTAGACTTACAGGGCCAGTAGATCTTGTTACATACCCTGTCCCACACTACCCTAGCACTGACCCAGGATCCTGCTTTTGGGGCTCTGTAAACACAAAGTCAACCTAAGGACAAAAATCTGCATTATAATGTTGCTTCCTCAGCCTATGTTGAACCTTAAAGGTGAAGGGTTATGGAGAGAAGTACCATGGGTGATTTGGGGATTCGATCCACCTTAATGCGGGCATGGTCAATGATTAACATAAAGAAGTTCCTTGTAAGGTAGGACTGCAAGGCCAGCACTGCCCACCAAACTGCTAGGCATTCTTTCTTGATAGTCATGTAATGTGTTTCTCTGGACAACAGTTTTCAGTTTAGCTATATAATTGGCTGCTCCTTCACATCAAATTCTTGCTATGAAACTGCTCCTAGGCCCAAGTCCGGTGCATCGGTTTGTTGCTCAAAATTGGGGCTCTGTAGTGCCGGTTGGGAAATCTTTCACCGTTCTTAAAGCTTTTTCACATTGATGGGTCCATTGTACTTGTTTACGCAACAACTGTTTTCATTAGATCAGTGAGTGGATAGCAATAGTCATGAGCTGGGGCATAAATCATCAGTAACAACCAACTAAACCCCACAAAAGCCCATTCCTGTTTCTTTGTAGTAAGCACTGATCTTTTTCTTAAGGCATCAGCCTTGCCGTCCAGAGACTGCATGTCCATTCCCCAACTAGTATCCCAAATATTTTGTGTCCTAGTTTCCAAATGTACACATCATCAGGCTGGCCATAAGCCCAGTGTCTGCCAATGATTGCAGAACTGCCATGATGTGATCTAAATGCAATTTCCAGTCCATGCTGAAAATCACCACATCATCGATGTATGTGATACATTTTTTGGTGATGTTGCCGCATGTAATCCATAAGTCTCTGGAAAGTGGCTGGGCTCCAAGTAGCCCAAAAGGCATCATGGTGAACTGGAGCAGGCCAATTGGAGTGGCAAAAGCACTCTTCTCATGAAACTCTGGTGTCAGTGGATCCTGCCAGCAGTCTTTTGTCAGGTCTAATGTCTTTAACTATTTAGCCTTCCCCAACTCATCTATGAGGGCCATTGGACAGGCAGGAAATGGCATTGACCACTCAGAAATCAAAACAGAAACAGATTGTTCCATCCAGTTTGGGCACCAAAACGATGAGGCTGCACCAGTCACTCTGGGACTCTTCAAAGATACCTAACTTGACCATGTCTCAGACTTCCCAAGCAACCACTTCCCTTATCTTCTCAGCTATCCAGAGGGACCTTATTACTGGCTTTACTTCTGGGTCATAGATTCATAGACTCTAGGACTGGAAGGGACCTCGAGAGGTCATCGAGTCCAGTCCCCTGCCCTCATGGCAGGACCAAATACTGTCTAGACCATCCCTGATAGACATTTATCTAACCTACTCTTAAATATCTCCAGAGATGGAGATTCCACAACCTCCCTAGGCAATTTATTCCAGTGTTTAACTACCCTGACAGTTAGGAACTTTTTCCTAATGTCCAATCTAAACCTCCTTTGCTGCAGTTTAAGCCCATTGCTTCTTGTTCTATCATTAGAGGCTAAGGTGAACAAGTTTTCTCCCTCCTCCTGATGACACCCTTTTAGATACCTGAAAACTGGTATCATGTCCCCTCTCAGTCTTCTCTTTTCCAAACTAAACAAACCCAATTCTTTCAGCCTTCCTTCGTAGGTCATGTTCTCAAGACCTTTAATCATTCTTGTTGCTCTTCTCTGGAACCTCTCCAATTTCTCCACATCTTTCTTGAAATGCGGTGCCCAGAACTGGACACAATACTCCAGTTGAGTCCTAACCAGCACAGAGTAGAGCGGAAGAATGACTTCTTGTGTCTTGCTCACAACACACCTGTTAATTCATCCCAGAATCACGTTTGCTTTTTTTGCAAATGCATCACACTGTTGACTCATATTTAACTTGTGGTCCACTATAACCCCTAGATCCCTTTCCGCTGTACTCCTTCCTAGACAGTCTCTTCCCATTCTGTATGTGTGAAACTGATTGTTCCTTCCTAAGTGGAGCACTTTGCATTTGTCTTTATTAAACTTCAGCCAGTTTACCTCAGACCATTTCTCCAATTTGTCCAAATCATTTTGAATTATGACCCTGTCCTCCAAAGCAGTTGCAATCCCTCCCAGTTTGGTATCATCTGCAAACTTAACAAGCGTACTTTCTATGCCAACATCTAAGTCGTTGATGAAGATATTGAACAGATCCGGTCCCAAAACAGACCCCTGCGGAACCCCACTTGTTATACCTTTCCAGTAGGATTGGGAACCATTAATAACTACTCTCTGAGTACGGTTATCCAGCCAGTTATGCACCCACCTTATAGTAGCCCCATCTAAATTGTATTTGCCTAGTTTATCGATAAGAATATAATGCGAGACCGTATCAAATGCCTTACTAAAGTCTAGGTATACCACATCTACCACTTCTCCCTTATCCACAAGACTCGTTATCCTATCAAAGAAAGCTATCAGATTGGTTTGACACAATTTGTTCTTTACAAATCCATGCTGGCTATTCCCTATCACCTTACCACCTTCCAAGTGTTTGCAGATGATTTCCTTAATTACTTGCTCCATTATCTTCCCTGGCACAGAAGTTAAACTAACTGGTCTATAGTTTCCTGGGTTGTTTTTATTTCCCCTTTTATAGATGGGCACTATATTTGCCCTTTTCCAGTCTTCTGGAATCTCTCCCATCTCCCATGATTTTCCAAAGATAATAGCTAGAGGCTCGGATATCTTCTCTATTAGCTCCTTGAGTATTCTAGGATGCATTTCATCAGGCCCTGGTGACTTGCAGGCATCTAACTTTTCTAAGTGATTTTTAACTTGTTCTTTTTTAATTTTATCTTCTAAACCTACCCCCTTCCCATAAGCATTCACTTTGTTAGGCATTCCTTCAACTTCTCAGTGAAGATCGAAACAAAGAAGTCATTAAGCATCTCTGCCATTTCCAAGTTTCCTGTTACTGTTTCTCCCTCCTCACTGAGCAGTGGGCCTACCCTGTCCTTGGTCTTCCTCTTGCTTCTAATGTATTGATAAAAAGTCTTCTTGTTTCCCTTTATTCCCATAGCTAGGTTGAGCTCATTTTGTGCCTTTGCCTTTCTAATCTTGCTCCTGCATTCCTGTGTTGTTTGCCTATATTCATCCTTTGTAATCTGACCTAGTTTCCATTTTTTATGACTCCTTTTTATTTTTTAGATCATGCAAGATCTCGTGGTTAAGCCAAGGTGGTCTTTTGCCACATTTTCTATCTTTCCTACCCAGCGGAATAGCTTGCTTTTGGGCCCTTAATAGTGTCCCTTTGAAAAACTGCCAACTCTCCTCAGTTTTTTTCCCCTCAGTCTTGATTCCCATGGGGCCTTACCTATCAGCTATCTGAGCTTACCAAAATCCGCCCTCCTGAAATCCATTGTCTCTATTTTGCTGTACTCCCTTCTACCCTTCCTTAGAATTGCAAACTTTATGATTTCATGATCACTTTCACCCAAGCTGCCTTCTACTTTCAAATTCTCAACAAGTTCCTCCCTATTTGTTAAAATCAAGTCTAGAACAGCTTCCCCCCAATAGCTTTTTCAACCTTCTGAAATAAAAAGTTGTCTGCAATGCAGTCCAAGAACTTATTGGATAGTCTGTGCCCCGTGGTGTTATTTTCCCAACATATATCTGGATAGTTGAAGTCCCCCATCACCACCAAATCTTGGGCTTTGGATGATTTTGTTAGTTGTTTAAAAAAAGCCTCATCCACCTCTTCCACCTGATTAGGTGGCCTGTAGTAGACTCCTAGCACGACATCACCCTTGTTTTTTACCCCTTTTAGCCTAACCCAGAGACTCTCAACACTTCCGTCTCCTATGTCCATCTCCACCTCAGTCCAAGTGTGTACATTTTTAATATATAAGGCAACACCTCCTCCCTTTTTCCCCTGTCTATCCTTCCTGAGCAAGCTGTACCCATCCACACCAACATTCCAATCATGTGTATTATCCCACCAAGTTTCAGTGATGCCAACAATGTCATAGTTGTATTTATTCATTATCAGTACAGATCTGATGAGTTTTTCCTGGTGTTGATGAAAATACATCATGAAAAGTCTCTCTGAGGTCATGGTCTTGCTGTTTCTCCCCACTCTGTTAAACCCTCAGCTATAGGTGCTTTAGCCAGTCCCAAGGGTTCTAGAACTTCAGGACCTAGATTTATTGGCTTTTTGTCTGGATCGACTAGCAAACATTCCTGTTCCCACCAGGGTTTCAACAAATTCACACGAAATATGTTCATTCCCTTCCTTTGGTCAGGGCACTGAACTTTCTAAAATACTGGCACTGATCCTTTTTACTACCTTATATGGCCCTTGCCCCTAGAATAACTGTACTTTTTGAGCTCAGGAAGAGGAGGAGAACTCTATTTCTGTTCTGGAATACTTTCTGTCAGGTGGGTTTATTGTAGTATTCTGTTTGAGTTTGTTGGGCTTTAACTAGGTTTTCCTGGACCCGGTGTTCCTAGTCACTGCCTCATCAGGTGGATGTACTAGATTACATTAGTTCTCCATGGAGGTCAACTCTCTCACCCTTCCTTCACTAGGTCCCCTGTGGCTGTCACCCATGTTAGTGTTTGAAAGGGGGAAAACTTGTGGAGATTTGAAAAGTCTCCTGAATTGCAAACTTTAGCATCTGTATTAATGAATTTCTGGAATACTGATTTCACGGTGTAGTTACATTGTTCATCCCATCAGTTTGAGGGTGGTTAACTGATGTACAAACAGGTTTCACCTTCAACAGCTGTCAAATGTACTTTAATAGGCAGGACATAAAATTAGTCCCTTGATCTGTCAGGATCTCAGTAGGCAACTCTATATGGGAAAATATTTTTACAAGCTCCCTAGCAACCACTGAATGGTTACCAAGCAGAAGAGTACATGAGTACCTGGTTGGATAACGTACCAAGACCAGGATAAACGTGTTGCCTCTCACACTCTTTTCCAGGCGCCTCACTCTTTCAAAGGAGGTACCAAGCAGGGGTAAAAAGAACCTACGGAACACCTATCACTCCCCTTAGGTGCCACGCATTGGCACTCCCAATAAGACTTACAAAACTTAGATGTTTCTTTATCAGTGCCTGGCCAAAAGAACTGCGCAAACAGCTGTTCCAAGTTTTTTCCTGCCCGAGATGCCCTGAGCATGGTAGTGCATGGCCAACTGCAAGAGTTCTTTCTGGGCTGGCCGGAGTATGAGTAACTGGTGTCATATCTCTTCTTGTGTGGATGTTGGCCTACTATGTAAAGAAGATCCTTTTCTAGCATAAAGTGAGGATAATACATGGCTTGTCACTCTCGAATGATTTTACCATTCACCACAGCCAGATAACAATAAGGTTCTCTCAGGGTATCATCTGCTAGTTGCTCATCCACTCTGGCAAAAGAGTGAGCTAGAATATCAGGAGCTAGGGGAGACAGAGGCTGCTTTGTGGTCACCAAGGGTCTATTTCCTTGTCCAGATCAGCCATGGTACCTTCATTTGGATCCTCCTTTGGTGTGGCCCTTTGACTTGTCCTTCTCCTAGTCTGATTTAAATACACCCCCAGTCGTGCAGTCACCCATCTCTGCCATCAGGATTTCCAGGACTTTGTGGATCCCTCATTCACAAGTTTTGGGTTTTTTTATAAGGAATATGTGGGAAAGATTGCCAGAATAAAACCTCTTCTTTAGACTGTGCTGTGCATCTAGTAGCTCCTGGAAATGTTTCCAGTCTAGACCAGGGTAAGTTTCTTGAAACACCTCTGCGGATCTCCTCTTTATGTTCTCCTACCTGCGTTATGGTAACAGCAGCGGGGTATGGATTTACATCCTTGCGTATGCCTGAAATAACCATCAGATTGGAGTTTGACAAAGACTCTAGTGGTAGTAAGTCCTTCCAGACCCCAAGACCACCAGGCCAGATGTGGTTTGCCCTTCCAGGTGGACTGGCAGCAAAATTATCCCAACTGCCCAGCTTGGGACAGTCAATATAACACAGAGTAGAAGGATTTCCCATAATCCTCTGTGGTAGGAGGGGTTCCAAAAATCCTTCCAACTGTGTGAGTTTGTAGCAGGGCACCTGCCTCCTGAGCATCTCCTCATAAGCCAGAGGTGGTCCTGCAGTGCCTTGCCTTTGTTTCCTTTTTACAGGGCCCTTTACAACCCCTCTCCTCCATAATCTCTCTTGTGCTACCATCACTCCCCACCTGGAGCAGGCTTAATAATTAAAACAGTTCAAATGTAATTCTCAAAGTCTCACAAATAAAGTCCACCCCCATAACACAAATATTCATATCCAGCTCTGGCTCTTCTACCACACACAGAGCTCTTTTTCCATCCCAGTCTGCTCTAGATAGAACTGCCGCTCCCCACACTTTCTATCTGCAGCTCAGCCTTCCGGCGCAGGCTTTCTTCTCGTGTCAGCATCTCCCCTGTTCTTATGAAGGAGAAGGGAGCATATATACTGTCCTCCTCCAGAGAGCTCCTCCTGATTGTCTGGGAGAGAGGGAAACCCTGAACCACCCTATGTAACCCACACACCTCCTGGGTGTGATGCTTTCTCCCCCTCTAGTGGCACCAAGACCACTTAGAGATGAATGAGTCTGCTACAGCCTTAGCTAAGGGTGATGTGGCTTTTAGGTCAGGCAGTAGAGGCTCATACACTAAGCTTCAGAGGTCCCAGATTTCATCCCACCCACCAAGGACCGACCGGGGTCTGTTGGTGTTACCTACACTATTAGGCTCCTGATCCCAGGCCCTTAAAGGGACAGTGTCCTGAGTTTTCCCCATTCAACCACTAATTCCCTGGGACTGCTTCCTCACTTCTGGCCATTTCCTGCACCTTTGTTCATTCCAGTGTTCTTGGAATGGGGTCTACCAGCCTAACCTAGGCTTAAAGAGCCAGTGTACCCTGTTATGAGGTGGAAAAAAACTCACCCTCTGATCCTTATTCTGTAGGAGGTTTAACAATTGTTTAATGGTATTTCCTTCTTAATCCCATTACTATTTGGTCCTCTCCATATTTGTGAATTGATAAGCATATATTGAACAGTATCCCTTAAGACAGCAGATTACCTGCCTTTCAGTCATATTCTTATTCCTTTCCTTTCGCCTTCCCTCCTCAGCGTGTACGTACACTCTGCCGTCGCAGGGGATGGTTTTATATTGTGCTGCATGTACTTCTTAGATTTGTTCATCACTGACTTCCTGAATCATAATAAGAACACTTACAAATATCTTGGGGAATGATACGCAGGATCTGAACAATTCAGCCATTCTGTCAAAAGCTTAAAAAAAAATCCTGACCCAGCTACAGCCGAAAAACAACTTGCTGAAACATCACCTAAACCAGGAGGTTTCAATTCATTGGAACTCAATTTATTTCATGCTTGAGCAGCTCCTGGAACAACAAAATGCTGTGCAAGATTTTATAGACCAGTGTAAGGTAAGGAAAAGTAGATATTCTCCTAACCTTTACATTATGAAGCCTGACAGCTGCTCTGTTTACTATCCTCCTAGAGAAGTCAATGCTGACAAGGCATGTCGATAACAAGGGCCAAATTCTGCAATCCTTACTGAATATTTTCACACTGACTCAGGCAAACTCCCACTGAATTCAATGGGAGTTTGCCTGTGTATGAACTGAGGAAATACCTCAGATTTGGGCTAATGATCAGGTGTATTGCACTTTTAGGGCATGTCAACACCGTAAATGAAGGCGTGACTGTAGCACAGGTAGGCATGCTTGCGCTAGCTTTAATCTAGCTGGCAGGTGTAGCAGTAGTAGTGAGGGCATGGGGGTGTGGGCTTTAGAACAATCTAACTGCCCCAATAGAAGCTCACCAGTGATTCTGCGTATGTAGGCTAGTTGAGCGAGAGTCCGTGCCACCGTGTCTTCACTGTTATTCTTATTTGCAGGGCTGCCCAGAGGATTCAGGGGGCCTGGGGCAAAGCAATTTTAGGGGCCCCTTCCATAAAACAAAGTTGCAATACTATAGAATACTATATTCTCATGGGGGGCCCTGAGGGGCCCAGGGCCTGGAGCAAATTGCCCCACTTGCCCGCACCCACCCCCTCTGGGCAGCCCTGCTTATTTGCACTATGGCTACCAGTGATGCAGTCAGACCTTCATTTGAGGTCAAATAAATTGAACTGATTTGAAATAAAGAGACATCTGTTACTCTAACACCACTTCCTAAAGATATAGAGTAGCTCAGAAATTGCCCACAGACTCCACCATAAACAAAGGATTTGAAATAATTACACACACACACACACACACAGTGCTTTTCATTCTAAACAATCCCAAAGTGATTTACAGGGTTAACAATTTAATACAAAAACTGCACACAACAATCGTCTTTACCCACAGCTAAATGAAGCCATCTGATGTGGCAGCTGATTAACAATCACAGCTACAGAGCACAATTTGGGAGTGGAAGCAAAGAACCCTTTTATTTGACACTGTAGGGTGAATTCAGGCTCAAGCAAAATGTAATTTCCCCAACTGGAATTTGGCCAGGACACATTCCTTATCCTTTTGTTGTTCTGGAGCAAATAAAATAGAGGAGCAAAGAACAAATTGCCTCAGTGTCTTGCAATAAAACCTGTATTAACATTTAATCACTGTGGATCAGACAGAGAAGATGTAGCTTAGTTTGTTACAAATCTTATCCCATTTCCCATTTAAATTTGGAAGTACAGGTCACTATTAGATGTCTTTCTTATCTTATACACAGTTTGGACCTGATTCAATGCCTATATAAAGCACTGAAAAAGCTCCCATTGACTTTAACGGGCTTTGGATCAAACCTTATATTACCACCTGATGTCAGTGATTCATAGCTATTTGCTATATATTGTGGAAACTCTTGCTGAGAGTCCATTCTAAAGATCTATCAGTTAACAAACCAACAATAATTTCTTTATGCTAATTAAAAAGATGTTTCTCAGTTCAGCACATGTAAAAGTTTATCACTGGGAGATTATAAATAATCACTTTTGATATAATTGTATGACACAGAGACTATGGAGTAGACTTTGTAAACCCTTGATGAGTATTATGCCTCTATTCTTCCACAAAAAAACTTCCAGGTGCAATCATGTTGCCAGTGATCTGGATATCACCTCCCACCCTCCCAAAACTGCTTGCCATTTCTAAGGGTATGTCTACACTACTCGCCGGATCGGCAGGCAGCAATCGATCCAGTGGGGGTCGATTTATCACATCTAGTCTAGACATGGTAAATCAATCCCCAAGCACTCTCCCGTTGACTCCTGTACCCACCACTGCGAGAGGCGCAGGCAGAGTCGACGGGGGAGCGGCAGCAGTCAACTCACCGCAGTGAAGACACCACTTCAGTGTGTAGGTGAATAGGTCTAAGTATGTCAACTTCAGCTATGTTATTCACATAGCTGAAGTTGCATAACTTAGATCGATCTCTCCCCACCCCCCCCCGTGTAGACCAGGCCTAACTGATTCACCAAGATACCTCCAAGGTAGCAGTATCCTTCTGAGGATATAATATTTCTCATAAAGAAATACCAATGCCATTTTCTTATTGTGTCTTGATAGCTGAAACTTTGAATCTTTCTGCCATATTTAGCAGCTATGAGACCCAAAAATAAAAGCTGAATTTTTAACAAAGCAAGTCCACCTGAGATGGATGGTAATTGCAGTGTTCTCATACTAATTTATGCATTTTTGCCTGACTAGGAGAATCTCATTATAGCCTCATTTAATATTTGAAAACATTTTTGGAATGTTCATGAGTTCCAAGTGACATAGATATGAGTACCTCAACAGAATTGCCATTTTAATCAAATTAACTTTGCCAATTATAGAAAGAAGGCATCACAGTATCAGCCATAATTTGAGCTTATAGCTTTATAGTTCAGGTGTTATACTCTGTGTGGGAGATATCTAAGAGAGCTATGTGCCTATCAGAATGAAAACTCAACCATGGCTACTGACTTTTTCAATTTGCAAAGATAAGAAAAAAGTCTCCAATTTGCCCACAGGAATTTTAAGTCTGGAGAAGAAACCAAAGTCATGAAATACAAATGAGTGAATTGGCCACTGGTACCTAAATAACATGCTGTTGGGTAGCAAGAAATAATAGATGGAAATGTGCTTGTCATGCTAATACAGTACTTGAGCACTCTGGGCCCAATTTGTGTTTGCCTTGTGCCTCGTTTAAATCACTCCAGTGTCATAAAGAGGCCGTAATATCAGGCAGTAAGGGCTCCTGGGAAATACCCCTTATGTAAGGAGTTCCTCAGCTGCTGTAAAGCTGCTGGCCCTCAGCTCAACTAGCCCCCCACCTATGGAGCATGCATGAGGAGGTTTCTCAGAAGGGGGAGAGGCATGGCTGGAATGCGGCAGCACTACGGCTATCCTTAGCTGGTGAGTGACCCATAATGGGCTTTTGCAGCCATAGCTTAAGTTAGAACCACACAGAAGCAAGCTCAATAATTATTCACACTAGAGGCCAAGCAAGCCCTCCACTGACCTGAGAATATAGAGTGCAAAGGAGGCTTAAAGTCACTTTTGACCTCCCTTGCCTCTCTGGCCTAAGTTCCTTGCGCTGAGCTCAGGAGAGGAGTGCAGAATCAGGGACCCTGTGTCTCTATAAATATAATGTGCAATTGAGGAATAAGTCAAGTTGTGCATCCTGGTCAACTACTGAGGGCTTTACGGTACCATAAATTATAGATTCATAAACTGTGTATATTACTTACATAGCTACAGTAAACGTATACTGAAGATGTACTCAGTGGAATCCAAGACATTTTTAGGATACAGTAATTTCACACTGATTTTTAATAAAGGCTCCATACGTTCTGGTACACCAGGGTTTGGGTTTTATTTTTTCATAATTATTTTCTCCACTCTTAGAGTGCCTCCATATTCTAGCTTTTCTTATCAAAGTTGGAGCCACAGTAAACAACACGGCATAGGAAATTTATTTACTTAAGGCTGCAGCATCTCTCTGGATGGCAGATGCTATCTAACCATAAAATGTGGAATCATACCAAGCTAGTGAGTTTCTCCCAAGATTTCTTCCAACAAATGGTAACATTCAACTGGCAGAACATTAGGGCCTGGAATTATACCAACCACCAGTTATTTAATCACCATATCTTTTTAAGGTCTCTTTCCAATTTTAGTTTTACTATAACACAGAATTGAAAAAAAAAGTTTAATTTTGTTTTCAGAAAAGTAATACCTGGAATCGGCACAAAGATTCAGATATTGATTTTTTTTTATTTTAGAGTGGCTGCTAACCAAGCCATCCATTATTTTGATAGTGAACATTGGCCTACCTATCCTTCCTTCCTCAAGACATTAATATTCTACCTTTGTCTCCTTGCTCACACAGGGCCCAATCCTGCTCCCATGGAAATCAATGGCAAAACTCCCATTGATATCAGTAGACAGGCTTCAGTATCTCAATTTACAAGTGATTAGCTGTAATTCTGTCTACTCAGTATCTAAAAAATTCAAAATCAAATTTACAAGAGGCCACGTACTGATTTTCCAGGGATCCTAGCTTATTTCCTAGGCTTCTAATTTCTATGTTCTATCACTTTCGGTTCTAGCCCAGTATGCAATCATCTGACCCCAGAATGTAAACTTAAAAGCTTCCCACAAAGTTATTGGATGGGTAGTTAATGGAACGGTAATTTGTAGAATTTCCTTAATACTGAAGTACAAACAAAAGTCCTGTTGCTCAGCAGACATTCATCCTCCAAAAACTCACTATACTGAAAGTCTTTTTATATTTTATCAGCATTAGCAGTGAAGGATAGGCATAGCAATTCTTCAGTATGTATTCAGCACTAGTAAACTGGCGTAAGTATAAAGGCTGGGTTTTTTAAAAATGGGGTTGTCTTCACAAAAGAGATGTGTGCAACAAAATAAAGGAAACATTCTCTCTTAGTTGGGTTAAAACCTTTCTACAAGATCTCCTAAATGATCAGCCAACCATTTTGATCAATCATTTCAATCCAGCTGATCGATCAACCATCTTAGATGACACAGTTTACTCACAGGTCACAAGATGCTCTGTTTAGAATGGTGTGTAGTTAAAATAGCCACTATTACCTGTTAATGTCAGTAAGAAGTTGGTCAGATAAGGATCAGTCCTGCAAGGTGCTGTGTGCCTTCAATGCTCACTGACTTATAGCAAAGTTGAGGGTGCTCATCACTTTGTAGGACTGAATCAATGAGAGGGCGGGGGATTTTTTAAATATGTGACTGATTCTGATGCTCATTAAAATGAGGGACTAATTGCACTGGTTCGACTTGAGTCAGGTATTGCTTGAGCAGGTGGTGTGCACTCTTCCCCAGATAGCTCAGCCAATGCACCTGCAACAGGCCTACTATTTCAATCTTGGGTCTCTTAGACTTGAGTGTTTAAGAAGGATCACTTTGCAGGTGCTCAGCATCTCATAGGACAGACCCCTGTGAGAGGCAGGTCTTTTCAAGAGCAACTGCTAATCATGCCACACTATATTGTGCTATGTCAAAACTATTTTTATTCATCCCTTCAAATGTGATTTGAACTTAAGCTTCCATAAATGAAAGGCTATGATATAAAATAGCTGCAGTGAATTATTTTTTAAAAGACCTATTCATACCGATAGAGTAAAGTGCTTCTTTTGTTTACATAGTGCCGATTCGAATAAGTCTCCACCAATGAAACTTTCAATGGAAGTTTGGCACCTACCTGCCATTTGTGCCTTTGAAAATCTACACCTAAACTTTTCTTCCATTTCTAAATCTTCTTTTCTACTGAAAGGACATTAGGGGAACTCCCCGGAACTGCAGCTCCCAGGCTGGCTGATGAAAGAGGGAAAACGTTTCTTTTATTTTTACATTTACTTGCCTGGTGGTATACACTATGTGAGACTCAGGCCACATCTACACTACCCGCCAGATCGGCGGGTAGTAATCAATCTATCGGGGATTGACGCCCGTACTCCACCTTGGCAGAAGGAGTAAGCGGAGTCGATGGGGGAGCCGCAGAGGTTGACTTGCCACAGTGAGGACAGCCAGGTAAGTCAAACTAAGATACTTCAACTTCAGTTATGCGAATAGCGTAGCTGAAGTTGCGTATCTTAGATTGATTCGCCCCCCCAGTGTAGACCAGCCCTTATTCTTTCATTTATTGTAATGAAAAATAAGCCCTGCATAACAGAGCTCATTCCTGTGTAGCACACAGTGAGTTTTTCCAATCACTTTATCAAATGGATCCCTTTCTTTAAGCTGTGAACTAAACGTCTCATGAAGTTCTGAGAACAAATTGTGCTGTTTTGGGACATTAACTTCATATTAATTTGGCTAATCACTTCTACTTGATAGACGTTTGAAAAATGGAGTGCTTCATGTACAGCAAAACCTGTACTAATAGTCACCTAGTAACAGCACTCATTTGTCCCAGTGGACAGTAAAATCTGAGAGCATCCAAACATGGAGATATGGACCTAACTGGATGTGTAAGGAGGGTGCTCTTCTCTGGGTGGGCCTGTGTAACAAAAATGGGGGTGGGAAAAATAAAACATAAATTTGATATACATAAAGTCTTCAGTTATGGGCTGCTGGGACATTAGTCACTGGCTTCATCCCATTCACAGACAAAAGCATGTGCAATATTGCCAACTCTCACCATTTTATTGTGAATCTCACAATATTAGTGTTTTTCTTAAAGTTCCACCTCCTGGAGTCAAGTGATTTTCATGAGACTCTCAATTTGTTTTTAAAGCAAGTTTCTAGCTCTCATGTTTGTGGAGAATAGCTTGAAAATGTGAACCCTCAAGGCTCGAAAAACAGAAGGCAACTAAAGAACCAAGAATATGGTATTTTTAAGATCTTGTGATTTTAGGAGCTGACTCACAATTTGTGAATGCATGGGGTTGACAATACGGTGTGTGATCTCCACCTGATAATGGTGCTGGGAAGGATTATTAATAGCTGTAAATGTTCTGATAGCTGTGGGGCTGGACACATGGGAAGCTCAACTTCCAATAGGAGCTCCATTAATGGCCAGTTAGGCAGCAGAGGGCATCAAGAGTGGCAGGGGGAATAGAATATATATCACAAAAGTGATGAGCAACGTTTGAATACAGTATGGCACCTTGCATGCTCACTTGTAGATGTAGCATGATGAGTAGAACTAGAGAAAGAGGGTCAGGTTTCAGGAGAGACCTAGACAGGAATGCAATCCAGGACCAGTTTGCTGCTAGACCAGTAACATCCAACCTTTCCAGCTTGAAGTAAAAAAACTATTTCAGTCAGTCCTTTGGAGCAGATTCTCTGCTTTGCTCTGCACCATTTGCATCTCTCAGTCAGTGTAAAGGGAGGAGGAAATGCCTGCAAATTGTCAGGAAGCACAAACTACAGGTCAGCACAAGTGCAGCTGACCTGTAGTGGGCTGCCTGACTGGCTAACCACTTGCTTGGTTGGAAGAGTCAGCAAACTGGTTCTTCAGCCTAGCAGCAGCAGCAGTTTAGCACCTGCTCAAAGTATTCACCAATGGCTACAACAGCACCTTCCTTATTTGCAGCCCAGCTCCTGCCTTGCCTCACTCCTGATGACCCAGTCCTGAGGCTGGGTTCAGATCCTGACTTCTGACTTCAGCTCTGACCCTTGTCTTTGACTTCTTGCTTCTGACTCTGGCTCTAACCACTAGGCCTGACCACCTATGTCCCAGGCAAACTATCTGCTGGGGATTCCCCCTATGTGGCAGTCTCCAGTGACTGGAGAGCCAGTATATTCAGCTCCTACACCTCCCTCTCTGTAGTTCCTGGTGCAGAGGATATACCTAATGAGGGAGATACAGTAGCAGGTGTGTGCTGGACTATAGCTGGCACATGGACTCTTGAGGACCATAGGTGGCTTGCACAAATTAGAGCAGCCTCAAAGCTACCTAATCTGTATGGGGGCAGAGAATCAGGGAGCTGTAATTGGCTTTTGGCTCTTCTAGGCTGCCCCTGGCAGCTATGTGGGGCAAGAACACTCCCCTAGGCCCAAGTAGAACCATTCATACTCCTATCCTTCTTGCCGTAGAGCTACCACCGTTTGGCAAGGAAGTAGGGAATGGAACAGCAGCCAGATCTCCTTTCTCCTGGAGATGCAGCAGGTGTCCAGCCAGAGGACCTGCAGAGCAGCCATAGCAGGGAAGGGACAGCATTTGCTCAAAGGGTTCTCAACTCATTCCAGAGCTGCTCTTGGGGCTGCCTGGGAAACCGTGGAGGCAGTTGCAAGGCAGTGCCTCTGTCCACCTTCCTGTAGCAATGAGGCTAATTCAAACACTTCTGTTTTTAAATTGCAGGGCCTGGCTCAGAGAAAACACTTTCAATACATTCTGCTCGTACCACAGTCACTCCCAAGGACCACAATATAGAGATTGGAGGGCCCCAAGTATCCACTGGGCCATAAGTTTGGCACCTATCCCCATTTCTGTGGCTAGCCACTTGCTGAATGAACTGGAACAAAAATGTCTTCTCCCCCCATCTCTAGCTACAGCTCGCTCCACTGGTATCTGAATGTCTGGCTGTTTTCTTCTGTACCTCACATTGTAGAGGGCCCTTTACTCTCTATTAGTGTCCTTCACACAGAGGTGCTGCCTTCCTCCTTTTCCTCGGGGGTGCACAACCCCCCTCTCCATGCCAGGCCCTGCCCTCACTCCACCCCTTCCCCCAACTCTTAGAGGTAGTGCAAAATGATTGCCAATTTCTTCTAATTTTTTCGCTGATCTATACATTACTTATTGAGAGAGAGAAGGTAAGTGAGGTAATATCTTTTATTGGTCCAACTTCTGTGGCTGAGAGACAAGCTTTCGAGCTTGGGACCAACATGGCTACAACAACACTGCACACAACAATAGAAGTTATTTATATATAGTCATTTCTAACAAATCTGCACCATTCTCTGTCTCTTCTATGCTGGAATAGCATTGTGGGAGCATGCACCACATATTACCATCACTGATATAACCAATTCAACAAACTCACAAAATGCCTGTGAATCTTGAATCATCTGCTAATGTATGCTGTGATGGGAGTGAGAGTATTTTCCCTTTTAAGAGCAACTAAAATATCAATCCCAATCTTCACAGGAACTCCCAGAACATATGAATGAATATAATTTCCAATAGGCCTAGTGTTTCTCTGATAATATCTCATTACTGACTGTAAGACTGACGACAGGCAATATGTCTGTGAATGACATTTTGGTACTGGTGATATAGAATTTAATGTCTAGAATATCATTCCTGGATGTACCCAGGGCCAGCTCTAGGTTTTTTGCTGCCCCAAGCAAAAAAAATTTTGTCTGCCCCCCCACCCCAGCCCTGGGCTCTGCCTCCCTACCCCACCCACATCCCCTGCCTCCCCAGCACTGGGCTCTCCCCCCCACCCCACCTGCATCCCCTGTCGTCCCAGCCCTGGGCTCCCCCTCACCAGTGCTGACTCTGCCCGCTCCCCCGTCACCTCCAGCCGGTCCGGCACTAGCACGGTTGGGGTAAGCAGCGGGGCTCCTGGGCCGTGCCTCAGACCAGGGTCCCTCCAGCTGGGGCTCCCGCCTCCAGGACTGGCCTGGACCCAGGAGGGCAGAGCTGGGGGACTGCCCCGGCAGGGGGCTGAGGAGCTGGGGCAGGGTAGTCCCAGAGGGAGTGGAGCCCTGGAGAGCAGGACGTGGGCCCCGCACGGCAGCACCCCGCCTTCTATGGCCCCGCTTCTGCTGCTTCTTCTGGCCGCCCTGCCTCAGTCCCTGGGTGGCTCAGGTCACTTTGCCCAGCCCCGGCTGCGGCGCTGGGGGGAGGCCGCCCTGCTGCACCTGCAGGCAGCTCCGTGTGCCCCGCGGGGCAGCCCCCCAGCCTGAGTGTCTCCCGCTCGAAGGCTGCCCGGCCCAGACACAAGGTGTGGGTGCTGCTCCCCCGCAGCGCGAACTGCAGCAGCCCCAGGGTGCCCCCCGCACACGACGCCCTGCTGCTGCCAGGACCGGCTCTAGGCTTTTGCTGCCGGAAGCAAAAAAAAAAAAATGGCTGGCTTATCGCACCTGAAAATGTGCCACTCCAATGTGCACGTGCTTGGTTTGCTGGTATCGAGAGCCGGCCCTGGATGTACCATATCGGAGGGCTGTCGCAAAGCCTAGTGATCACCCTCTCCTGGCCATCCAATAGGAGTGCTGGTGCACTCTCCGGGCACCCCCTTCTGAGTGTTCAAATTCTCTGTCCAGACGCATAACCCAAGCACTGACCCTTCAGACTACCTGGTATTTAAACTCACCCCTCTCCCAGAACTCCACCACAAAGGTGTGAAGCTTCTGGTTCATAGCTCAACTCTCTCAAGGTCATGCAGCAAATTGTGAAGCAGTTAACATATAGAGAGACACTTTACTCAGAATCTAACACATTTACGCTCTTTTATACTTTATCATAGAACGCACAGGACAGTACATATCATCAAAAACAATAAATGCTACACACATGTCCCTGCTTCCATTTCTTCACCTCTCCAGGGCATCCTTTGGGCTGGGGTCTGAGTCCTTTGGCTTGCCCAGAGTCCTTGGGGCCATCTGGGCTCAGGAAAACAGGCAGGACCTCCTGCCCCATGAGGATGCTACATACTAGGTGACCTCCACCTCATGGAGCCCCTTACCAGTGTCTTGCTCTCTCTTGCCCCACGCTTCCTCTTGGTCACCTGGCCTCTTTTGTTCTCCTCCAAAGCTCCTTTCCCCTCCAGAGCAGTCACCCAAACCAGGTTTTCTAAGGCCTTGTCTACACTGGCAAGTTTCCGTGCAGTAAAGCACCTTCCTGCGCTCTAACTGCTGAGGTGTACACACTTCCAAGCCACTTAATATGCAGAAACTGTGCAGTTGCAGCACTGTAAACCACCCCGATGAGAGGCATACAGTTTTCTGTGCCGTGGCTACAGCGGCGCAGTGCCAGTGTAGACACCCTGGTTGATTAAAGCACTGCGATTGGCTTCCTGGAGGTGTCCCACAATGCCTGTTCTCAGCTCTCTGGTCATCGGTTTGAACTCTACTGCCCTGCCCTCAGGTGACCAACCGTGAGCCCCACCCCTTAAATTCTTTGGGAATTTTGAAAGTCCCCTTCCTGTTTGCTCAGTGATGTGTGCAGTGGTCTCAGTGCATCTTTCCAGGTGACCATGCCTGCTCCACGCACCAGGCGATCCCCCGCTTGGAGCAATGCTGAGCTGCTGGACCTCATCAGCATTTGGGGAGAGGAGGCTGTCCAGTCCCAGCTGTGCTCCAGCTATAAGAATTAGGATACCTATGGACAGATTTCACATTGCAGAAAGGGGCCATGACTGGGACACACTGCAGTTCAGGGCCAAAGTGCAGGAGCTGCGGAATGCCTACCACAAGTTGCAGGAGGTAAACCGCTGCTCTGGTGCTGCACCCATGAGCTGTCGGTTCTACAAAGAGCTAGATGTGATACTTGGTGACAACCCCACCTCCACTGCGAAGGTCACTGTGGATACTTCGGTGGCTTGCATGCTAGTCAAGAGTGGACCGAGCCAGGATGAGGAAATCTTGGATGAGGATGTGGAGGGGGAGGGGACCCAGAAGCAGAGGACGACTTGGAGGTCAGAGATGCAAGCAGCTAGGAGCTCTTCTCTACCCTGGAGGAGGCTAGCCAGTCACAGCTGTCAGAGCCTGGTGAAGTGCAAACAGGAGAGGAGGCCCCTGGTAAATGGCTTTGATTTGGGGAATTGCTGAAGCGAGTTGTTGGAGGCAGAAGGGTTGCAGAAAGCAAGCTTGTGTCTGTATGATGCACCTACCACCACATGCCTAGTGTGAGCAGTGCAACAGGGTGTTGATTGACTCCCTCACTACACGGGAATCTGCCTCTGAGATATCCAGGAAACTGTCATGGAGATATTGGGCAATCCACTGCCGCAGGTTCTTTGGCAGAGCTGCTTTGTTTCTTGCCCCATTAAGGATAAATTTCCGATGCCACTCTGCCATCACAGGGGGAGAGGAGGACCGTTGCTGAACACAGGCGAGCCGCGTAAGGGCCAGGGCAGAAGCCGTAGTCTTGGAGAAGACCCTCCCTTGATTCCCTGCTCACCCTCAGCAGCAAGATATCTTCCATAATGAACACAGCCTGTGGAAAGTGTGGGGACACTAATGATTATAAGGGCCCCCATACATGCTGGCTCTACCCAAGAGCCACGTGTCCAGTGGACAGTATGGTCCTGGAACACTGATTTCCCCTGCCCCTGCAGTTACTCACCATTTTGGGGGTCTTGTGGTTCACGTGTGCTTGCCTGGGATCAGCCATTTAGTTATAGGTATGAGAATAGAGGCTGTGTTTTAAATCACTAAATCAGTGGTGTGTGTGTTGCAAACAATACTGCTTCTGTACAATGTTGCATTTTGGCTTCACAGATATGACCTTGGGAGCCCAGCCTCCCTCTTTGTTATCGCTAGCTGAATGGCTGTGCAGAATTAGAAAGAAGCCATGAAGAACTAAAGAGGACTTTGTGTGTGATGTCATGATGCACTCCATGGCTGAAAAACAAGAATTGAAGGAGTGGCGTGACAGCGAGAAGAGGGACCAAAAGGAGAACACGTTGCGCCAGAATGAAGCCACAAAGTTGCTTTTAAACATTATGGAGCACCAAGCGGACGTGCTCCAAGAGCTACTAGCATTGCAAACCGAGCAGCTCCATGCCCGCCCTCCCCTACAGCTGCTGTGGCAAAACTCTTTCCCATGCGCCCTCCAGACACTGCCAACACACTCTTATCAACCTCCTGGCTCCAGTCTGTACCCGCGGCATTCCACTCCTCCCCCGTCACAGTCCAGCCCTGCAGACTCCCAGTACCCACTGCACTCAACACCCGTCCCTCTGCAGTTTAGTCCTGCTGAAGTACAGTACCCACTGCACTGTACCCCAAAGGAGAAGGTTGCATAAGATACCTGGACATACACAAATCTTTAACCATCCCAGGACCCCACCTCTTCCTGGGACCCTCCCTTCCCCTATCCCCCTCACTGCTGATGTGTATTTTTGTTTGTCTCTCGCCTCTTGTTGCTGTTTTTTAATAAAATAATTGTTTTGGTTTGAAAGCAACCTTTATTCCATTAACTCAGGGGTAGGCAACCTATGGCACGTGTGCTGAAGGCGGCACACAAGCTGATTTTCAGTGGCACTCGCACTGCCTGGGTCCTGGCCACCGGTCCAGGGGTCTCTGCATTTTAATTTAATTTTAAATGAAGCTTCTTAAACATTTTTAAAACCTTATTTGCTTTACATACAACAATAGTTTAGTTATATATTACAGACTTATAGAAAGAGACCTTCTAAAAATATTTAAATGTATTACTGGCATGCGGAACCTTAAATTAGAGTGAATAAATGAAGACTCGGCACAGCACTTCTGAAAGGTTGCCAACCCCTGCATTAACTGAAAGCAAACAGAGCCCTGCAAAGCAACAAGCTATTTTCTTAAACCTTTATAGTGCATCATCTGCACCAATCACAATCAGCTCCTAGCATTACAAGTACTGCAGTCCCGAGCATATTAACAAATATTAGTGGCTTTCAGCTTCAAACTGCTGCCTCAAAGCATCCCTAATCCTTATAACCCCACTCTGCATCCCTCTAATAGCCCGGTCTCTGGCTGTTCAAATTCAGCCTCCAGGCACTGAGCCTCAGCGGTCCAGCACTGAGTGAAGCTTTCACCCTTTCCTTCACAAATATTATGGAGCGTACAGTACAGCACACGGCTATAAGCATAGGAATATTGTAATCGGCCAGGTCCAGCTTCCCATATAGGCAGCACCAGCGGGCCTTTAAATGGCCAAAAGCACACTCAACAGTCATTCTGCACTTGCTCTGCCTGTTGTTGAACGACTCCTTGCTTCTGTCAAGGTGCCTCGTGTATGGCTTCATAAGCCATGGCATTAAGGGGTAGGCAGGCTCTCCCAGGATCACAATGGGCAGGGAAGAAAATCCCTGCTTGCAGCTTCCTGAACAGGCCAGTGTTCCAAAAGATGTGTGCATCATGCAACTTTCCGGGCCAGCCTTTGTTAATGTCAGTGAAATGGCCACGGTGATCCACAAGCGCCTGGAGAACCATAGAGAAATACCCCTTCCTATTAACGTACTTGGTGGCTAGGTGGTCTGGTGCCAGAATTGGAATATCCATGCCATCTATGGCCCCTCTGCAGTTAGGGAAGTCCATTTGTGCAAAGTCATCCACAGTGTCATGCATGTTGCCCAGAGTCATGGTCTTTCGGAACAGGATACAATTAATGGCCCTTCACATTTCCATCAACATGAGTCCAACAGTAGACTTTCCCACTCTGAATTGGTTAGCGACTGATGGGTAGCAGTCTAGAGTAGCCAGCTTCCACAGTGCAATCGCCACATGCTTCTCCAGTGGCAGGCAGCTCTCATTCTCGTGTCTTTGTACTGCAGGACTGGGGTGAACTCATCACAGAGTCCCATGAATGTGGCTTTCCTCATCCAAAAGTTCTGCAGCCACTGATTGCCATCCCAGATGTGCATGATGATGTGATCCCACCACTCAGTGCTTGTTTCCCAAGCCCAAAAGTGGTGTTCCACTATGGTCAGCACCTCCATGAATGCCACAAGCAATCTTGTGTCGTAGCTACTACGCGTGTTAAGATCAATGTCGAACTGCTCTTGCCTTTGTAGTTTATGGAATAACTCCACTGCCACTCGTGACGTGTTAGTGAGAGTGAGCAGCATATTGGTCAACAGTGCAGGATCCATTCCTGCAGACAGAAGAGGCAGGGCAGAGGGTGCAGTACACAAACCATTGAAAGATGACACCAAATGTGGATGGAAGCACATGGATTGCTGGGATGGGAAGCAATGCATCACAGGGCATTGGGACAGGACCCAGGATGCCCCATGACCCCCTCCGCCTTCCCATGAGTCTTGACGGCAGAAGAGGAAGAGATGTTCTGTGGTGAAGCACTGGAATTGGTTACACCTAGGGAGGTAGTGGAATCTCCTTCCTTAGAGGTTTTTAAGGTCAGGCTTGACAAAGCCCTGGCTGGGATGATTTAGTTGGGGATTGGTCCTGCTTTGAGCAGGGGGTTGGACTAGATGACCTCCTGAGGTCCCTTCTAACCCTGATATTCTATGATTCTATGATAGCTGCCCAAAGTGCACTGCTCCGAATACCGCTGCAAGTGCCGCAAGTGTGAACAAGCTATTGTTCAGGCAACTGACAGTGTGAACACACAACAGCGGTTTCCCTTCAGCACTCGCTGAGTGGTACTGTAACTGCTGGCGCTGTAACTTTGCCAGTGTAGACATACCCTGAGGATGCAGCTGCTTTTTTATATAAACTTTGTGAGATCGGAGTAGTGTTGTTAAGCTTAAGTATTTCCCTTTGTATCTGTATGGGGTGTACATGCTCAGGGGCGGCTCTAGGCACCAGCAAAACAAGCTGGTGCCTAGGGCGGCAAAATCTAGGGGGCAGCAAAAGGCTGGGGCTCCAGCTCATCCTGCCGCTGCGAGCCGAGGAGCGGCCCGTCCCCTGCAGCTGGGGGGGGCGGCAGGCTGGGCCGGCGGAGCTGCCGCAGTCATGCCTGCGGGAGGTCCACCGGAGCTCCGGGACGACTGGACCTGCCGCAGGCATGACTGCGGAGGGGGCGCTCGTCCCGCGGCTCGGCTGGACCTCCCGCAGGCATGACTGCGGCAGCTCAAGCGGAGCCACCGGACCCGCGAACCGTCCGTAGCCGCGGGAGGTCCAGCTGAGCCACGCGGGACCAGCGGTCCCTCTGCAGTCATGCCCGCGGGAGGTCCGCTGCTCCCGCGGCTCCGGGGCACCTCCCGTGCATGACTGCTTGGGGCGGCCAAAAAGGTAGAGCCGCCCCTGTACATGCTACAGGGCCTGTCAGCAAAGGTGGATCCTATGACTGGAGGGGTGTTAACGGGCCAGTTCACCTTGAATGGTCCCTTGAAATATGTGTGAACTGCTTATGCTAAACAATTTGTTCCATCTTGCATTTAGCTGTGACACTCCAAGTACATTTTCTAGACCTGAAGAAGAGCTCTGTGTAAGCTCAAAAGCTTGTCTCTCTCACCGACAGAAGTTGATCCAATAAAAGATGCTACCTCACCCACCTTGTACCACATACATATAGGCAATCACAAAACAGCAGTTGTTTATAATACAACTTCACGTCAACCAACATTCATAAATTGTTCAGACATATTCCCAAATTGTTACAAGAGCATCCGACACAACTTCACAAAATGGTGGCGAGAGACACAAGATAACAATTAATTAATTATTTTGTTATTTACTTAGCATTGGCAGTGTCAAGTCACCATATGAGTAAGTAGCAAGGTTGGTAGCAAGCTACAGACAGAGGCCCAAGAATCAAATCCTGCTTCCCTTACTCTTATGGGCATTCCCTTTAATGTCAATGGGAATATCACACATGACTAAACTGAGCAGGATTGGGCCTGAGACTCTCCATAAAGTATCTCTAGACATGTTACATTGTTGTTAGCACTACAAAGTATCTCAGGTTCCCAAAATTTAAATACGTAATTTGTGAATGATATTTTGTGTTTGTGGCTGCCAGGAAAGGGTGATACATTGTTAATGCTTTTTTTGCAAATGTTAGCATTAATATCTCTCAGAACTCTATTGTATCCATTAACATTCATATAGCATAGTCTAAAACCACTTCAATCTCTTTCTAAACTAGAGATTTTACTATTTTTCACATAATTAGAATTTTTATTACATCCTAATAATAAAAGCCATTATTAGGATCAATCTAAATCCACAGTGTTTTTGCAATTTTAGGATTTTCTCCCCAGATTTGGCTCTACTCTCCAGAATCTAAGCTTTCACTTTACAGAAGTGAACTTTCTCTTGCCCTTCTGGTTGCAAAGAGAGCGTTGGCAAAGTTTCAATACTGTATCTCTGCACTTGGTTGTTTGGTGCTGAACAGAGCAGGATCAAATTAAAATTCAGAATCCAAGCTAAATTTAGAAAGTGAGCTCTAATAAAAAGTGCTTGTAAGACAATGTTGTTTGGCTGAAGATAGGGAAAGACATCCTAACAATTATAAATTAAACAGTTTAAATGTTTTAATGTTTTTTTGCCTCTTCAAACTGATTTGTAGGATTTATGTTAGTACTACAGACAAATGAATTTGGTAGGGATGGATTTGTACCTGATTGGCAATATATATTACACACATATATATAACCGATGCTGTTAATATCAGGTATCTCTTGAGTACAGCTGTTTAAATGACCCCAAATCATAATATTGTAACAAGTCTGTGGCCCCTTTGGATTTCACAGTTAACATGCTGATGCACTTGGAAGACAAGTGAGTTGCATGAGGTCCTTACAGTTAAAGTGGATTTAAACAATATTAGTGTTAGTCTATAAGATGCCACAGAACTCTTTGCTGCTTAAACAATATTGTGGTGTTGGGTAAAATTTAGGTCTTACGGCCATATTGTCTACAGTGCTAGTTGTTTACAAGGAGCATTATAGGGTCTCTCTGGTATTCTTAAAAACTGACCCTTGCAGAAAGTGTGTTGGTGTACAGGTGGCTGTCTCTTCTCCCTTCCCCACTGATCACTGTGGGTGTGGAGGGGAGTAACTTCACTTCTCCATTGCTGGGCTCCATTTCAGAGATGTGAGGCTGGAAAATGATTTTGTACCATGCAGCCTCTTTAAGGATCACCCTGACTGTCAACTAGTAAGGAACTGTCCTCTCCAGAGGCATTGTACCACATTTCTCCATGTTTAACAGCACAATGCAACAAACCTCGATGCTAACTCTTCCCACATGTTTACACCAGCGACACCATCACAGGACCTAACCAGATCAGCCACACCATCACCGGTTCATTCACCTGGACATCCACCAATGTAATATACACCATCATGTGCCAGCAATGCCCCTCTGCTACGTACATTGGCCAAACTGGACAATCCCTATGTGAAAGGATAAATGGACACATGTCAGATATTAGGAATGGCAATATACAAAAACCTGTAGGAGAACAGTTCAACCTCCCTGGACACACAATAGCAGATTTAAAGGTAGCCATCTTGCTGCAAAAAAACTTCAGGACCAGACTTCAAAGAGAAATTGCTGAACTTCAGTTCATTTACAAATTTGACACCATCAGCTCAGGATTAAACAAAGACTGTGAATGGCTTGCCAACTACAAAAGCAGTTTCTCCTCCCTTGGTTTTCACACCTCAACTGCTAGAAGAGGGCCTCATCCTCCCTGACTGAACTAACCTCGTTATCTCTAGACTGATTCTTGCCTGCATATTTATACCTGCCTCTGGAAATTTCCATTACATGCATCTGACAAAGTGGGTATACACCCACGAAAGCTTCTGCTCCAATACGTTTGTTAGTCTATAAGGTGCCACAGGACTCTGTCGCTTTTTACAGATCCAGACTAACACAGCTACCCCTCTGATATTATTTCCTCTATTTATCAATGATGTAGCAAGGCATACACACAAAGTTGACTGTCTCATGCTGTGGCGCTTCGATTGGCCAAGAGGTGACAAAAAGCCTTCAAACATGCAAAGAACAGAAATACAGAGATTTTCATTAAAAGTAATTATCCATTTTGAGTCTGGATGAAAGCTGATCTATTACCAATTGAGTTTTTTGATGTTATACTACATAGATCAAAACCTGAACATGTATCAGACTTTAAGTACTAGGGTGTCTGGATAAATCATTTACATTTTTAATATTCATGGAGAAATGTTAGCTCCTGATACATATATGAACTGGGGAAATTTGTCTTATAGAAAAAAAGCCAGGGTACCCTTTAATTTGCCTTTCATTGATAAAGTGATGTGATGTGTGCTAATACTGCACAAGTATGGTTTTAGAAAACTGGATGATGTTTATTTCTCATTTGTATTACTGTATGCCTCTAGGAAACAGCATTGTGATAAATATATTGAATTGTTTAGGTTGTCTCTATCCATTTAATGTTTATTTCATTTTTCCCTTTATTGAGGAAATTCCATTGACTTCTCCTATCCAGTTAAAGTTTAGGTGAACTTGTGATCCAGTCAACCTTGGACTACATAGAGTAGCCCTTTGGCCCAATCTGACTTACCTCACATTGTGTTACCTGGGATATCCTCCAACTCAGAGAGATTGCAGCACTATTGAAAACAGTGAATCATCTCATCCCAATGCAGCAGCCTGCTTCCTGAGTAGTTTGTGTTGCTAGCATTTCTGAAAGTGAAATTTTAATATGGTTTTGGCATCACCTCACTGGTGTGTCTCCAGATTTACACCAGTATAACAGCAATCAGAGTCTGGGCTGCTATCTGTATTACATTAAAGATAAATTGGGTATGATGTCCCCCAATCTGTACTCAACTCCACAAAGCAAAAGTGAATTTAATCAAATTAAATCAGATGGCTGACTCATCCCTTTTGAAAAATCCTGATAAAATGTAGCTGTTCCAGAAACACTAATGTGATCTTAATAGAGGATGACATTGTGGACAAAGATCAAAAAAAAAAAAAAAAAAAAAAAACAAAAGAAGACTGACTCAGAGAGAAGAGACCATCCATCATAAAAAAAAAAAAAATAAAAAATCTCAACAATTTAATATTGATTTTTTTAATAAATACAAAATAACTACAGAGTTAGAACACGATAAAGATGTGCAGTTAGTAGGTTTCAGACCCAATTAGTTTTGTTCACATTTTACAGTATTTGCTATTTTTTTCAATTTCAAAAAAAAAAAAAATTTTTTTTTTTTTGGAGCTTGGTGAGAACATAATGAACAGTTCACTTGTTTTCTGATCACACAGTAATTTTTACCAATTTACTCAGCATGGAAAATTATTTGGTGAACATATTTCAGCCTATTAATATTATTTATCATTTGTATTGCAACCAAAGACACAAATCAGTATTGGGGTCCCATCATACAAGATGGACCCATGTTAACTCTATGTCTCTTGAGTTCAGGATCAGGATAACTCCCACTGATTTAGCTTGATGGACTTGTTTACTTCACCTAGCCCCTAGCCTCTCCTCTCTCAAAGTTCTAGTAACATACAGAGGGACTTCATAACTTCACATATAACATTAACACATGCATTTTACAATGATTTTTATAATCAGCATGTCTTTAAGGCCACAGTGGATCAGATATATCATAATAAAATCAATATCAACAAAGGGGAAGGAACACAAAACAAAATAGGACAAGAACAGGTTACAGAATATTTAGATAAGTTAAACATATTCAAGTCACCAGAGCCTGAGAAAATACATCCTACATGGTACATAAGGAACTAGCAGAAGCAATCTCAGAACCATCTTTGAGAACTCATGGAGGACGGGTGAGGTCCAAAAGGACTAGAGAAGGGCAGACATAATACCTATCTTTAAAAGAATACCCTGGGGAATTTTAGACCAGTCAGCCTAACTTCGATATCTGGAAAGACACTGGAACAAATTATTAAACAATCAATTTAAGCACCTAAAGGATAATAAAGTGAGAAATAATATGCAACATGGATTTATCAAGAACAAATTACGCCAGTCCTACTTAATTTCCTTCTTTGACAGGGTTGCTGGCCTAATAGATAGGGAAGAAGCTGTAGACAGGCTATATCAGGGGAGGCCAAACTGTGGCTCGCGAGCCACATGCAGCTCTTTTACAGTTAAAGTGCAGCTCTGAGAGCCCCTCATGTCCCCCCATTCTCCACCTACGAGACAGGAGGGAACATCGGGGCTTCTGCCCTGTGGCGGGGTGGTGGGGCTAGGGACTTCTGCCCAATGGGGAGGGAGTCTTGGGGCTTCAGCCCAGCAGGAAGTGCCTGCCGGAGATTGGGGCTTCAGCCAACTCTCAAACTTTTGAAGATTATCGTACATGGCTCAGAAAGTTTGGCCACCCCGGGCTATACCCAGGGCCGGCTCTAGACCCCAGCGCGCCAAGCGCGCACTTGGGGCGGCGTCCCAGTGGGAGGGCGGCAAGCGGCTCCGGCGGACCTCCCGCAGACGTGCCTGCGGAGGGGCCGCTGGTCCCGCGGCTCCGGTGGAGCATCCGCAGGCGTGCCTGCGGGAGGTCCACCGGAGCCGCGGGGCCAGCTGACCCTCCACAGGCGCGTCTGCGGGAGCCGCGGGACCAGCGTCTGCTAGAGCGCCCCCCGCGGCGTGCGGCCGTGCTTGGGACGGCAGAAATCCTAGAGCCACCCCTGGCTATACCTTGGGTTTAGTAAGGCTTATGACACAATCCCACATGACACTTCCACATAAGCAAACTAGAGAGATATGTTCTAGATTAAATTATTATAAGGTGGGTGCAAAATTGGTTGAAAGACCATATTCAAAAAGTAGTTATCAATGGTTCACTGTCTAACTGGGAAGATGTATCTACTAGGATCATGAAAGTGTCTGTCCCTGGACAGGTACTAATTAATGTTTTCATTAATGACTTGGATAATTGAGTGGAGAGTATGCTTATAAAATTTGCTGATGATTCCAAGATGGGAGGTGTTGCTAGCACTTTGGAGTACAGGATTAGAATTCAAAATGACCTTGACAAATTGGAGAATTGAATGAAATCAACAAGATGAAATGCAATAAAGACAAGGGCAAAATTCTAAACTTAGGAAGAAAAAAATCAAAGATGTGGACAAACTGGAGAAGGTCTGGAGGTCAGACGCAACAATAATAAAAGATTTAGAAAACCCGATAACAGTCTTCAAATATGTTAAGGGCTGTTATAAAGAGGTTGATGATCAATTGTTCTCCATGTCCACTGAAGGTAGGAGAAGATGTATGAGCTTAATCTGCAACAAGGGAGAGTTAGATTAGATATTAGGAAAAGCTTTCTAATTATAAGGATAGTGAAGCGCTAGAATAGACTTGCAAGGGAGGTTATGGAATCCCTGTCACTGGAGGTTTTTAAGAACCAGCTAGACAAACACCTGTCAGGGATGGTCTAGGTTTACTTGGTCCTGCCTCAGGGAAGGGGGCTGGACTAGGTGACTTCTCAAGGTCCTTTCCAACCCTACATGTCTATGATTCTATTCATGTCACATGCAGAAGCCAATGGACAGTCCTAATATGGACACCAGGAACATACCTGGGCACCTAATATTTTTGCTGTTGCAGATCATGATCAAGTGCTGCAATGTAATAGAAGTCATTTTTGAGAAAAAATTGACTTTGGAAACTAGGAAGTTTGCTACATCCACTTCTTCCGAAAAACAAATTTTGTAATTTTTACTAACTGAACTTCAGCAATGGATGTAAAATTCACTCTCCACAAACACTCATATGAAAAAAAATTGCTTACACAAATGTTAGCGAAAGCAAATAGATTGTAAGCTCTTTGGGTCAGTGGTCAACTTTTTTGTTTTATGTTTGTACAGCACCTAGCACAACGGGGTCCCGGTCGGTAACTTTGGTTCCTAGGTGCCACTGCAATAGAAATAATAATGATACAAAAGCATGTGAACATGGCCCACTGTTGGCCCAGCTCTCATTATAAATCGAGGCACACAATAGTAGAAGACAAATATTGTATAGTGCCTGTTTCACACTCACAACATCTCTGACCACTTAGCCATAAGAACACAAGAACAGCCATATTGGGTCAGACCAAAGGTCCATCTAGCCCAGTATCCTATCTTCCAATGCCAGGTGCCCCAGAGGGAATGAACAGAACAGGTGATCATCAAGTGATCCATCCCCTGCCGCCCATTCCCAGCTTCTGGCAAACGGAGGCTCGGGACACCATCCCTGCCCATCCTGGCTAATAGCCATTGATAGACCTATCCTCCATGAATTTATCTAGTTCTTTTTAAATGCTATTATCGTCTTGGCTTTCACAACATCTTCTGGCAAAGACTTGACTGTGAGTTGGGCGAAGAAATACTTCCTTTTGTTTGTTTTAAGCCCATGGTAGAGCAGTGACTGTGCAGACAAAGAAAGAAGTAAGGATGTATTCAGCAATACCCCAGGTGTAGCAATAGACATGGATATGAGGAGTGACATGTTGGGTCTATTGAAGCCAGTGGCAAAACTCCCAGTGACTTTAAAGCGTTTGTTTTTGTTTTTTTTAACAATAAAGGGAAGGCTGACCAGGATATTAGGGCTACAAGCTCTTTTTGTTATATTTTTTTACTGTGCTTAGCACAGTGGGCTTGGGATCCTCTAGATATTGCTACTGCAATACAAGTAAATGATAATAATAGGGCTAGGCCCTTCAGAGGCTCTTTAGCGTCCATCCGGACAGCCACATGCCACAGGCAGGGGGGAAGTTTAACTTCTGATCCAAAGGAACGCATGTTTTAAATTACAACACTCCTCTCAAAGCATGGTACTGACAGTAGTGAGTATGAAGCCAGTCCCTTTTTAGGACTTGAACCCATGACTCTGAAGATGGGATTGCTACCAAATGAATCACACTTCTACCCTTAAGAAAATTCTGACAGCCCTTTATCTACAGCATCTAAAAAGCAAAACTAAAATACTACAAGGCATATGAAGACCTTTGTAATGCAGTCATTAAGATCAACCTGAAAGTACATTCACAAACATCATGACAAACGTTGTGGATACTAAGTGCTATCTAAAAACTGCACTCCTGTCTAAGTGCTAGTATTAGACAAAGGTGCTTTCTTGTCAAATACTGTTTGATCCAGTAATTGAAAAGGATCATTAAACATTTACTGGAAGTCAAACTGGAAACGTGTGTGGATGGTGGTGTGCTTGAACATCTCATCCTTGACAGTGATGCCCATTTTAACTGGCAGCATGTTACACAGTTCCAACCAGATGGATCATGTTTCTAGAAAGGTATAGGATGGAGGATATACCTTCATCTGTCTGTCTTGGGAACCTGATAGTCAAGTTGTAATGAAGCATTTGTGTTCACACTTGCAGTCCATCCATGAAATACACCTACAACTTTATTTCTCATGAATAATTGATCCAACAAAAATTTGAATCAAGTCACTGTGGTTTGAATTATTTAATTGTTTTCCTAGAGTATTTTATTTTTATTATTTATTATTTAATGAGGGCTAATACTGCACTTGGTACTGGACCAACACAGAGAAAAACAGTCCCTGCCTTCAAGGTGCTCCTGAAGTAATCTAATAAACTCTTCCCACCTCTGAAGGGTTCCAGGGTTCCCAGCAGCACCATGCATCAGACTCTGAGCCCCTCTACAATCCTTTCCATAACAACCTCCTGACAGTCTTCAAAACTGGTTAGCCATTATGGGGCTGGCTTCCAGGATCTAGTGTGCCACTTACTGCAGGCAGAGCAGGGCCAGGATTTTGATCCGTTAGAAGAAAAGACAGGTCATGAAAAAGGGATCAGTGCCAAAGAGATAGATGATTTCTGAACAGTTGAGGCCAAATTATACAAACTTTTCTGCAACCCCACTGACTTGAAGGGGGTTGCACAGCACGTATGTCAGAATTTGGCTCTGAGGGTTTTAGATGTGACAACATTTTACAGCTAAAACTCAGATGTTTGTGATCCATTATGCAGAAGGAACATATTTTACCCAAAATATTCTTTACATGTGTTTGCTGATCTAAAACTTAATTTTATGTTGAAATTCTAAAATCTAAGCTCTCCCTGGATGCGGAAAAACACTTTCAAACTTTGATAATCCAAAGTGCCAAATTGCCTCTGTATGAGATGGAATCAATATTTTGAAAAAAATTTAAAGTGGAAATTAATGTTCTGATAATAGGTGAGTAGCTTTTACACAATTATTTCTTGTGTAAGGCTTGGTTTTGATGTAGCTTAATTAGCAGAATATAAATTATATATGTATATTTTTAAGATGTGTATATGTATATTACAGGAATTTTTTTATTTCATTGTGGGACAAACCATTTGATGTGGCTCTGCAAAAAGCTCTAATTCACATCAAAAAGCAATCAGCAAACTCTGAGTACATCAAGCAGGATAATTTAGATGGTTTTTAATCATGATTATGAAAATATAATTAGGTGGTTTCATGTTGGTTGGTGAGTGTGTGGGGAAAAGTGATTCTCCAAACAGGAAAATATGGATAACATTATCCAGGAGCCATGAGAGAACCACACACACATACATATCCAAACAAAACAATAAATTGCTGGCCTGCTTCTCCGGCAGATCAGCAGGTAACATGTTTAAATAGAATGTCATTTCTTTTAAGATGCCAGAAGGATTTTTATTTAACAAACTGATTACACAGAAGTGGCTTTGGAAAAATGCCCCCTTTTAACGTGCTAGAAATCATTACACTGTGATTTAATGGGAAAAAACCCTTCTTTCCAGAATTTAGGCCCTCTATACAAAGCAACAAAGAGTCCTGTGGCACCTTATAGACTAACAGATGTTTTGCAGCATGAGCTTTCGTGGGTGAATACCCACTTCTTCGGATACAAGCAGTGGCATTCACCCACGAAAGCTCATGCTGCAAAACATCTGTTAGTCTATAAGGTGCCACAGGACTCTTTGCTGCTTCTACAGAACCAGACTAACACGGCTACCCCTCTGATACTATACAAAGCAAAAGATGCACTTTGTATCTAACAAACAAGAAATATAGATGCACTGATAATATATATTCACAGACTTTAGGGGTAGGTTCTAATGTATGTAATTTGGAATGCATGTACGTAGTTGGACGTCACATATATCTACTTTACTTCAATTGAGCTATGATAGTTTATATCAGCTGAAGACCAACTTAAATTCCTTTAACATAACTGATTTTTCTTAAATCTTGAGAAACATTGTATAGGAGCATCTGATTTACCTACTCAATACTATTCATACAACATAAACACTAACCCAGGAACCTATCCTTGCAATAAAGCCCGATGCCAGCTCTGTCCACGTATCCATTCAAGTGACACCATCACAGGACCTAATGACATCAGACGCACCATCAGGGGCTCGTACACCTGCACATCTACCAACGTGATATATGCCATCATGTGCCAGCAATGCCCCTCTGCCATGTACATTGGCCAAACCGGACAGTCTCTACGCAAAAGAATAAATGGACACAAATCTGACATCAGGAATCATAACATTCAAAAACCAGTGGGAGAACACTTCAACCTCTCTAACCACTCAGTGACAGACTTGAAGGTGGCAATTTTGCAACAAAAAAACTTCAAAAACAGACTTCAAAGAGAAACTGCTGAACTTGAATTAATATGCAAACTAGATACTATTAACTGTGGTCTAAACAAAGACTGGGAATGGTTGGGTCATTACACCAATTGAATCTATTTCCCTATGTTAAGTTCTCCTCACACCTTCTATGGGCCATCTTAATTATCACTTCAAAAAGTTTTTTTTCCTCCTGCTAACGATAGCTCATCTCAATTGATTAGACTCTGCCTGTTGATATGCATACTTCCACCTTTTCATGTTCTCTGTATGTATAAATATCTCCTGTCTGTGTGTTCCATTCTATGCATCCGAAGAAGTGAGCTTTAGCTCACGAAAGCTCATGCTAAAATAAATTTGTTAGTCTTTAAGGTGCCACAAGTACTCCTGGTTTTTTTGCGGATACAGACTAACACGGCTGCTACTCTGAAACCATTCATTACTCTGTATATCTCAGATCACTTCCATTCTTAATCTTTTCAGTCATTTGTATAGAAGTCTCTCCATGCCACTACATGTTTTCATTGCTTTTCTCACAACCTCCTCTATTTCTGCTATATCTTTGTTGATAGTAGGTGATCAATACTGTATGATATTGCAGTATGAGGTCTCTACCAGTCCTACATTTCTAAGATTCTAAGATTATACTGAAGGATTCTTATTCTATCCCATTTCTTATGCACATCAACATTTTGTTTGATTCTTTGATTGTCATTGCACAGAAGTTTTGGCTAATGCACAGGTCCTTTTCCTGAGCTAATTTAGAGCCCAGCAACATACGTGAGTAGTTCAAAATTCCCTCCAGCATGTATCACATTCCATTTGTCAACACCGACGTTTCTCTGACATGGTGCTGCCCATTCGCCCCTGTGAATTTTTCATAATCATCTCTAGTCTTGATTAACGAAGATAATTTTGTGTCATCAGTTGCTAAATGTACACCTCTACCCCGATATAACGCGACCTAATATAACACAAATTCAGATATAACGCGGTAAAGCAGTGCTCCGGGGCGTGCGGGGCTGCGCCCTCCAGCAGATCAAAGCAAGTTTGATATAACGCAGTTTCACCTATAACGCAGTAAGATTTTTTGGCTCCCGAGGACAGCGTTATATCGAGGTAGAGGTGTATTAAACTGCAGTCCTGATACAGAACTTTAGGGTACCCCACCTTTAATTTTTTACCACACTGAAAACTGACCATTTATCCCTACTCTGTTTTCTGTCTCTTAATTAGGTTTTGAGCCAGGAAAGGATTGTACCTCTCACTTTGCTCAGTAGTCTCTTCTCATCACATGTGGATCCCTGGCAATCTGACCAATATATTGGCCTCTTCTCCCCACCTTGGAGCAGAGGCTGGTGGAAAAGCCTATCTCGCTGTGTATATGAGGAAACCATTACTTTAGGATTCCCTTTGTGCACTTTCTCCACCTCTTTTGGGATTTTGGAAAAAAAATTGACTTGGAGCCTGTTGGAATTGTATATTTCTGTAAAAAAGGAAAATTAAAAAATTGTGGGTAGTCATAATCATTTGAACTCACAGGCCCCATGTGCCATTAGAGGCTCTTGGGAGTTGGGAGAGCACATAGATTAAGCAACTTGAAGAAGACAGTTTTTCTAATGTTTGGAATAAATTTAATATTTATTTAATATTGTTATCCTGGATGATGTTAATGGCAGCATTCAGGCACAGCCCTGGTAAGAGTCTACCAGTGTACTCAGCATCCTTCATTCAAGGAGCAAGTAAATGCCCCTTGTTTAATGATAGCTGAAGGCAGGGCAAGCATGGCAAGGCCTGAACAGAAGATAAGCCATGTGACCTCAGGGGTTTCCTTTGAGACTGAATACAAATGCAGGGTGCTTTGGATTGGTTGCAGTTGTGTGAGTTTGTGTGTGTGAAAGGAACAAGAAAGCAAGCAGATAGTGTGAGAAGAAGCGGTGCCTGGCCCTGGGAGGAAGTCAACAGACAGAGCTTCTTCTGAGCAGAGTACTTGCTGAAAAGCAGTGGTAGCTGTGTTGGTTCCAAAATATTAGAGAATCAAGGTGGGTGAGGTAATATCTTTTATTGGTCCAACTTCTGTTGGTAAGAGAGAGAGAGAGAGAGACTTGTGCTTACACAGAGCTCTTCTTCAGGTCTGGGAAGACGACCTAGTCTCTCTCACCAATGGAAGTTGGACCAATAAAAGATATTACCTCATCCACCTTGTCTCTCTACTTGCTGAAGAGGCATACTTGGATTTCCTGTTGTTTGTTTCTACTGTATTCAGGGAAGTAGGACTCTGTGTACATTCTTTATAAATAAACAGGATTGAATCAAAGAAATACCTGTCTTCTATCATCAATTTCTCCTCCTAATGGAAACAATCCAATAAGGCCCAAAATATTGGCTAACTGCTCAGGCCAAGGGGCAACAATATTAACTGGAGTAAGAATCTCTCTTGTGGATCTCTCTTTTCAGCCAACTGGAGAACAGAAGAGCTATTTCTTTCTAGACTCTTTTATATACATTGGTGTCCCTCATGCTGTCACAAGGCAGTATTGACTCCTTCACCAAAATCTGCTTTGATTCTGTTCCCATTGAAATCAATGGGAGTTTTGCCATTGACTTCAATGGGAGCAGAAGCAAGCCCTAGAAAAGCCATTCTTTTATAGTCCTTTCCAGATACTAAATAAAACTGTGCTGTTCAGCTTGGAGAAGTAATTTGGATGCCAGCAAGCCAGCCCAGTTTGCCATGAAATTCAAAGAGGCCCAACAATGGGATGTTTACCAGGATACAATTAAAGTATCTTTTCTGTAGTGCATTGTGTAATTTACTTTCCAATAAAAACATAAACTTACCGTATGTGCAAACAATTTTAGCATTTCTGTTTTTATGCCATCTTACTTACAAGAAACTCCCAGCTGTTATAATTTGTCTCATCCTTCTCTCTCTTGTAGAACCAGCCTTTGTTCCTTTTTTCAGTGCCAGGGACTTGCTGAGTTCCACCTGATGTGATTTGTCCAGGCATTAATAATGCATCTTCAAGATGCAAGATGCATGAATTCCTTTAGTAACAGATCTGCTGGCAGAGGGCTGTATTGTATTGTGCTGCTTTTCTGTAACAGGGAAAGGGACCAAAAAAAAAAGGTCATAAGGCTTGGGAGTGAGAGGTATCCATTATTATAGGAAGGTCACTGCATCCTCATGCTGAGGTCAGACTGAGGATAATGAATATTACAGTAGCCATTCTGCAAAAAGAAATCCTCTTGCCAACCATACAACTAATCCCTGCAGAATGAGCTGAGATGTCCACAGAATGACAGTCATTTTAGGAAATCCAGAAAACTGTGCTAGTCCTTTATCTTGCTGGTGGAAAGTCCATTGTTTGCTCATTCATAGTGTGATGACATTAGAGACAAGTAACACATCATAAAAACAAATTAACTCTGCCTGGAAAGAATCCAAACTATCCGCCTTCAGATGAGATTGTAAACATCAGAGATTTGATGACACTCTGACACACAATTCCTAGATATCAAAAAAGTGTCATTTATTTACTGTGCATGTTGGTTGGGGGCTCGGGGAGTTCATCCAGCAAAACAGTTGCACAAACAGTAGGTCATGGACTTCTAGTTATAGTGAAGAGCTCTGACAGGATTAGTCAATACAAGTCAGTACAACACAATGCTGCTCTCCATACATTCTTTACAGTGGGCCCACCTGCCCTCCTAGCCCCCTCCACCCTAAAAAAAGCTCATTTAATCAATAACATTTGCTTTCAGGGCAGCTCTCCTTTACTGCTGTTCCATCTCTGTCTGTGTTACCATAGCAACTGCTCTCAGAGAGCAGTGTGATACCCAGTTTATATATTTCAGCCCTGTCACATGACTGACTACCTGCTTCTTCTTTAATCATCGCTGGAGGGAATAGTCAAGAAGTGGCTGCCTCCTACTTCCTGTTGCAGTCCACCAAACAGGAGTTTCCTTTTTAAAAAAATAGAAGAATGAATCACTAATGTGCATGTGACAGGCTAGAAAATGGACACATTTCTGTAAAGAAATGTGTATTGAAATCTGACAGATTCTATCCCAGAGTGAGTTGTAAGGACATGAATGCAGACTACCTAGAGGTTTTGTTTTGAGCTAGAGAAGGGCTCAGTTCACAATAATTGGATCGAAATCAGGGCTTTCCCAAGGTCCTGGGGTGTTTAGCCCTAGAATTCCAGTCTGATCCATTATAAATCTAAGGGGCAAGTGAAAAGTTTAAATCCAGATCTGGCTTCAACCTTCCTCATAATTCAGAGCTGTTCAAATCCAGAGGCTTGCATTGGTTGGGCCCATTGCTATTTACAGTAGCAAATAAAACCTAACAGGATGCTGAGAATTGAGGTTCTGCATTCTGTATTAGTTCCTGTACTCTCACATAACTCACTATGCTTTCACCTGATCCTCCTCCCACTGCTTTTAATGGGAACAGGACTGAAGTTTTTAACGATTAGGAAAAATGACGAGTACTGTAAACAGAGCCCAATCTCCATAACAATACACAGATCAAAACATTAAATAGGAACTATCATTATTTTTCCTTACATTTTTGTATTTTTCACAGCTTAAAAGAGCAATAATTACCTCTGGCTTAGACGTGGCTTTGCAGTTAATGACCAACTAGGTTAAGGGCCCGAGGCAAAGCCTTGGGCCCTCAACAACTTCCGCTCGTCATTAACTGCCAAAAACTTCTGCTCTTTGGTCATTATTGCTTAAACCAATTTCCAAAGCAAAACACTAAAACTATTTTTTGTGGGCCGGGCAGAAAAAAAGAGTGATAACATGTTGCTCTTATAAAAAATAACATTTGTTGGCATATATAAAATACATAGACACATGCATACAAACACAGTAATGTTTTCAGACATTACAGTTTGCAGATGTGATGCTACACTGGATCATTACTCTAGAATACATATTTTTACAAGGATCTTGGTTGTCAGCAAGAGCATCACAAACTAACTCAAAAGTCAGTCACTTAAAACTGATATACTCCCTTCATAAGCAAATTTGACAAAAAAAAATGTACAGTGATTGCCATTAAAGGTTGCTGATGACCATACAGTCCAGATAGGGCAATTCCAGTGCCAGTTACATTTAGTAATAACCTTAGGTTAATACAACATTCAACCATGTATATTTAGGATGGATAAATGTAACCATGTGTGAATTTTTATGTGTAGCTGTCTTTATTCACACTTCCATGTGTTCAAAAGAATACTAATGCCTTAAGGAAAAAATATATAGTTTCTGATTTATGTTTGGCTAGCTGTGCAGCATTTTAAAACTAAAATTACAATACATGTTTAAAGGTCACCATCTTCCACCCCCCAGTTACCTCACAGTGGCATTAGAACAGAAAAATTAATAAAATAAAAATTTGCAGCAAAAAATGGTGGTATCTCTGATACCACTGAGTATTACCTACAGCTGGCTGACTGCTGCAGAAAATTCTTCATGAAGACTAGTTCAAAAACATTCCACACGTTTACTATGCCTATTTTTTACTCCTTTTATTCACATTGTACTTTAATCAGCTCCCTTCTACATCAGTGGGAATATTTCCATTGACTTCAACTAAAGTTGGCCAGGCCCTTTATATAGATATTCATAGAAGAAACTTTTATTCACAAGAACACTTCCAAAAAAGATAATGTGTTACAAATACTCCTGTGAATATGTCTTCACACAAGTAATGTTTTGCAGAGGCCATCTTGAAATCTCTTTGTATGTTTGAAAGTTATCCACTCAGGGAGAAAAAAACAACAGAATGTGACTCAAATGACCAATCACATAGTATGCATAGTGAATTACCAACAGCAAAAACTCAAAAGATTAGTTGTGGCATACAGTTCATGAGCAATGCACAGGCTGAAATATATTCACATTAACCATTCAAAGAAAAATATTAAATAGAAAATAAATTAATAAAAATTAAAGCCACAAAAAGGAAAGAGAGCTAAATTCATCTGATCAGTTGTTTGCCACTAATAGTTTTCCTAGGTCTCATGGTAAGTGTGAGTAAATGTTGACTTTCTAATTATGACAACTGTACTGATAGAAGTGTAGAGGAATCAAAACTAATTAGTAACTTTATTGAATTTGATGTAAACTTTTCACAGAATACCAACATAGGTTCAGGTCATGCCCCACTGTAGTAAAATCTATGCAGTAAAGCCATTTACTGTATGTAAAATACCTAGCTTATGAGGCTCGTAGGTAGGTGCTACTGTAATAAGTTCCCCACACACAATTCTTGGTCAGGGAGATGGGAGGTTTGCCTCCATTGGCAGAGGTTTCCTCCCCTAGAATCCCTGGATCTTTGAGATGCACTGGTGGGCAAGGAGATATGTACACACATTACTTATTTATTGCACACTATTCAAATGCTACTCTGAAGACAGGATTATTAATTTCCTCATGGGCTTTTCTAAGGCGCTTATCACTAAAGTATCTGAGTGCTTCACAAACTTTAATTAATATATCTTCACAACACATCTGTAAGATGAGGGGCAGGGTATTATTATCGCCATTTTACAGATGGGGGAATTTAGGCACAGAGAAATTACAGTCAAAAGTCTACACTAATGTGAGGTGTACAATCTGAGATACCTAGAACCTATTTTTTTGAAGTACTTAGTCTTATGCAGAACTTTATATATCCAAACACAGCTTCTATTGACTTCAATTACAACTACTAGTGCTCAGCATTTCTGCAGATGAGACCCCCAGGGATTCAAATGATCAGGGGTGCTCTGCCGGTCGCCGGTCCCGCGGCTCCGGTGGACCTCCTGCAGGCGTGCCTGCGGATGCTCCACCGAAGCCGCGGGACCAGCGGACCCTCCGCAGGCATGCCTGCAGGAGGTCCACTGGAGCTGCCTGCCGCCCTCCCGGTGACCGGCAGAGCGTCCCCTTCGGCATGCCGCCCCAAGCATGCGCTTGGTGTGCTGGGGTCTGGAGCCGCCCCTGCAAATGATGAGGAACATGCAATTAGCGATCAGCTGTGAAAAGTTTAGGTTAAGTAACCTGCCCAGCATCCCATAGAACTGTGTGGCAGACACTGGGATAGAATCCAGTTCTCCAGGGCTCATTCAACTGTCTTAACCATGAAACCCTCCTTTCTCTTCTTACAGATCCCTGCCTCATTCAGCACACACCTTCCAACATCTACAACAATTGAGATGGGGTCCTACAGACAACAGCCTCCTTCACTGAACACAGGGGGGGCTCCAGGCCCCAGCACGCCAAGCGCGTGCTTGGGGTGGCACGCCGTGGGGGGTGCTCTGCTGGTCGCCGGGAGGGCGGCAGGCGGCTCCGGTGGAGCTCCCACAGGCGTCCCTGTGGAGGGTCCGCTGGTCCCGCGGCTTCGGTGGAGCATCCGCAGGCACGCCTGCGGGAGGTCCACCAGAGCCACGGGACCAGCGGACCCTCCACAGGCACGTCTGGGGGAGGTCCACCAAAGCCGCGGGACCAGCAACCGGCAGAGCGCCCCCCACGGCGTGCTGCCGTGCTTGGGGCAGCGAAATGGCTAGAGCCGCACCTGACTGAACAAGACTGATTCATCCTCAGATTCTGTGGGGGGAAAATAGTATGTAATCATATAATTAAAGATTGTATCATAATGCAAACGCACAAGGGAGCTGAATTAAGGCTGCACAGGTAACCTTAATTCTGTCAAAGCAGCAAAGAGTCCTGTGGCACCTTTTAGACTAACAGACATATTGGAGCATGAGCTTTCGTGCATGAATTTGACGAAGTGGGTATTCACCCACGAAAGCTCATGCTCCAATACGTCTGTTAGTCTATAAGGTGCCACAGGACTCTTTGCTGCTTTTACAGATCCAGACTAACACAGCTACCCCTCTGATACTTAATTCTGTCATTTCCTAACTTTGAATGTTTAACTTTGCAACCTTAATAATGTTCTTTTAACATAGGCTTTTTAAATATAAAAACATAGTAATTACAGATTTTATGGAACAATAACAATTCCCTGTGCATGTGATAGGAGAATTCCTACTTGCTTTTTTTTATGGGTCACTGTACTGTCATCACAGGGTCTTCAGACCTGTATTACTGCATGTTTGGACATAAAGGCAGTTAGGTTTATTATTGCAGTTGTATCTCCCACTAGGGTGCTCATTCAATGTACCTCATCTGAAAATGGTGGACGAAAAGGAAAAATCAGTAGAACTTATCTGAAATTTTCCAGTGGAACATTCTTCTGTCAGAAAATGCATATTTGTTAAAAGTGGAAATGTGTCAATTTTAATGACATTTTGTTTCCAAAAAAAATTGAAAAAAAGCATTCTGATCTTTTCAAAATGGAACATTTTGATTTTTCCATTTCAAAAGGACTTTTTGTTTCAATTTTTTAAAGGTATATCTTATAATAAATCAAAATTGGAATAAAACATGTAGATTTTTATCAAAACTAAATGTGCAATTGACCCAAAATCATAAAATAACAATAATTTAAAAAACATAATTGTTTTATGGGAAACTGAAAACTTGAAATGTATAGGAATTTTGGTTTGCTTTTGTTCCATTTTGAAATGGAAAAAAACTTGAAATTGCAGATTTTCCTGGAAAATGAAGAAATCTCGCTCCCATCCAGCTCTGTTCAGTAATACTGGCTTGCAGTCACATAGAGCCCTACATACCAAAGATCCTGTTCCCTGCCCCCAAAACACCTGACTACTCCCACAGCAACAGCTCCACCAGGAGCCACCACCTGACAGATCCGCTGATAGATCAGTTCTCTGAGCATGAGCCTGTAGTTCTGCTTCAGCCTTTTTATTCCCATGCATTGCTGGTCCGATGCTGTGCCAGAGAGCTTTTCCTGGTACTCTGTACTTTGCCATTGTGCTCCTGCCATGCCATCCATCTTGTGTATGTCCCAACAGGCTTTGTGCTCACATGGCACCTAGAAGGGGTGTACTGGTATGTGTACTTCAAGGACCAAGACACAAGTGGAGAAGGAATTGGAAGGGACCCACATGCCTTACTTCACAGATACCTGGCAAATCCTAAGGACAGCTCTGAAGACCAGTCCAGAGTGCTTCATAGCCTTGCCAAAAGAGCACCTCCCCAGTAGGTAAGTGTGCTCCCATTTCAACAGCTCTGCTCCTAAAGCAACAATTCAATGGGTCTCACAGAACATTTTAAGGATCCCCTCATGCCAGGATTAAGCCATTCATTTTGGGGTGCATGGTTAAATTGCTTAAGTAAGGGATCTATTTCCGTAAGCCCTAATGTGGGGGTGGTGTGGAGCTGCACAAGTCGAGCAGGATCATCACTAGCATGCACTGCTGAGAGTAAGGTGGAGTACAGCTATGTTACATTATCCTTTAAGAGGGTACAGAGCGTGTTCTCTTTGCCAGCTCTGTTTGCCAGTGTACAGGGTCAGGGTTGCTAGCATGGAGCTTAAGGTCCCTGTGCCCCCTACATCCTCTCTTCCCTTGTGTATCTTTGCAGGAGTCAGAAACAATCTAGCCCCAAATCAGGAACCTATAATTGTGACCCACTGAATCAGTGAAGTACAAACCCACTGACATCCAGGCATAAGACAGGGTAGACTTTAGCCCCTGGATATTACAGTATTGATACACACACAGAAATGATTGTGAGGCCAAGTAATGATAAAATCAAAAACCTTTGGAGCCTGGCAAAACACCTGATTACCACTGAGTAGCGTAAGTCCCAGCGGTAACAACGCTGATGTATTCGGGCAAGGTGATGCAGGTCACAACTGCTGTGGAAATAAGGGAAAGATAAGGATGGGAAAAGAGAAGAATGGTGCTATCTTGCTGTCCAGGCCCAACAGGCAGATAAACGACACTAACCCAGCCTGAGGGACACAGCTGCACCAGCTAGCCTCGGAGTTGCTGGTTCCCCCTTCATATCAGAAGCAGCCCTGGGCCACTGAAGAGTGGCCTCGCCAGCTAGGAAGCAGCTGGTCTTGGCAGGCAAAAAACCCAAATCCTTAGGCAGAAGCAAAACAAGAGTGGGGACTGGTTTTGAGAGCTATTTATTCAGAGAAGCTACCCCCATCCCTTTGCCCCAGCCAAGTAATCTGCATATCCTGAGCCTGTTAGGCAAACAGTACATGTTACACAATCTCCCATAACTTTTTCTGCAATCTTTTATAAATGTTAGCAGGCATGCTGTCTCATATACATACATTGCTCCCTATCATTATACCGTGTTCCAGCCTTGCAAACTCCTACTTCTGCATTTGCCTGGGGTGAGTAATTTCTTTTGATGGGTGAATTAAATAGCATTCTTATTTTCATTCTCAACCATCATGGTAAAGGTAGGCAAGTTGATTTTGTGCCTGATTTTGTGTTTCATGGCAGTTTTTTCAAGCCTGTTACATTATATTGCACATTACTTGTTTATGTATAACACAATATTGGAACCTATGTAATTTTATGTAGTAATGTGATTTATATTATATAATACTATACTCACTTTTGTGCAAATGAACTAACGTCACTGGCTATACTCTACCCTCATTCTACATATCAGTGGTATTCAGCTCAAGGACCAAGAGCAAAATCTGACTGTAAACATATTACTTATGACCAGGGATCCTAGAAACCTGTTTGCCACAGAAAAACAAGGAATTTGCATTTTTACAGAGATTCTTTAGTTTTTACATTTTGTGAAAAAATAAAAATATATATTAACTAAATTTTACAGAAAGTACCAGTGTCACTTATTCAATGAGTGCAACCTCCCCCTCTTGGTTGATTTTTGAATGCGCTTTAAATTTACATAGCTAAACATATTCCAATAAACTGCTTCTGGTGTATAGAGGTTTGAATTTTAATGTATCTCAAATTTCACTTCAGATGTAAATAAAATTATGAAAAGATGCTGAAAATTAAAAAAAAAATCACACCTAAAAATGTGTCAGTGAGTATGGAAAGGACAAATTTCACATTGATGGTAATGTGCTGTTCTGTAGGGTATGCAGCAAGGCCATAGATTATGTTCGAAGGCAGGCAATTGTAGAACACATGGAAAGCGCTAAACATAAATTGAATGAAAAGAAATGAAAACAAGAGGCTGAAACAACAGGGCCATTGACAACAGTAAAGAAACAATGCACTGTGACTGGATCATTAAAGGTTAAAACACACTAGAGAACCTTTAGTGTGCACCAGCAGGGTCTACATGGACCAATTAATGCACAACACATTAGTGCACTTTAGAAATCACACTTCCGTAGTGTGCATTGCTGCTCCATGTAGACAAGCCCTAAGTCACTTTGGGGACACTTAGTCCTTGAATCAATGCTTATTGTATGTGGTACAATTCTTTTCAGAATTGCTGCCCATCAACAGTAAAAGTCTTCCCTGTCTTAAGTACATGCTTAAATGCTTTGCTGAATCAGGGCCTAAGTCCTCTTAACAACAATTTATGTCAATGGTTTCTCACGACTCCTTTGCCCCTTCATTTAGTGAATGGCATTTGTAACCAAAAAGAAAATTAACAGCAAGCAAATGCCTATTTTTACTAATGCTGAAACCAAGTATTAATATTTGCTTAATTCAGATTAATTCAGATTTTCTTGAGTATCCCTGTGTAGACATGTCCTTATTTTTTGCGTGGTCTGAGCCGTGGATCAAGAGATCATCAACTTTCCTCCAGTAATCTAGGGAAAGCATGAGAAAATTACATGGTTTGCTGAAGCATCAAGCAAAAATCCTCGGAGCAATGGCAGTTTAATGTTTCAGTGGAATTCCCTTTATATTGTGTGAAGGTTTTAAGGTGTGGTTTTTTTAAATCTTATCTTCCAGGAGTTTTTTTCTGCAGGAAAACTTTCCCATAAATTCACAAAATGTTCTGGTGCTCAGTATAGTTTTACACCCTGAGAATTTATTATTCATGAAATAGGTCTTTTGAAGTATGATTTCTCAGTATTGATTTTTTATCTTTAAACAGTGAACATGAACACTGGCTTTAAGGTCCACTGACAGTCACTCAGGAATAACTCAAAATGCTTGTATCTCGGCAAGGTCTCCCGTACACAGGGAACATTTTGTAAATATTAGTTACTAGAATCGTAACATTAATAGATGTAGTTAATAATTATCACAATGTGCCGAAACGGCACAGTTTGCTCCCTGATTACAATATTAAATTGCTATTGAGCTGTGGTATTTGCTTCAGGCAATACTACTGAGAAGCCTCCAAAGACTCCAGTTGGCCTCTCTGCAGAAAAATGGGAAATGTACAGCTGCACATAACACACAGGCAGGGCTAGGGTTTGCCAGAAAACAAACAAAACTCAGACAATAGAAGGAAAGTTATATCAGCGCTGAAGTGTCCTTTCACTTGGGAACTGTCATCTCTCAAAAAGAAAACACACTTTCACTCACACACACACACACACACACACACACACTGGATAACAGCTTACATGGCAGTCCATCACCATGGGCACACTAACTCCAGCTGTCGATGGAGGATACAGCACAGCAGGAACTGAATGCTTTGTTTTATTTTCTTTTGATTATGTCTCAAGAGGAGCTAAATCAGTTCAGAAAAATTCAGTGGTACTCCAGGACTTGTCCATACTGATCTATCAAGGGGTACTAACCAGTGAACCTCACTCATAGACTCAAAGACTTTAAGGTCAGAAGGGACCATTATGATCATCTAGTCTGACCTTCTGCACAACGCAGGCCACAGAATCTCACCCACTCACTCCTGTAACAAACCTAACTTATGTCTGAGTTACTGAAGTCCTCAAATTGTGGTTTAAAGACCTCAAGGTGCAGAGAATCCTCCAGCAAGTGACCCGTGTCCCACGCTGCAGAGGAAGGCGAAAAACCTCCAGGGCCTCTGCCAATCTGCCCTAGAGGAAAATTCCTTCCCAACCCCAAATATGGCAATCAGCTAAACCCGGAGCATGTGGGCAAGACTCACCAGCTAGCTCTCAGGAAAGAATTCTCTGTAGTAACTCAGATCCCACCACATCTAATATCCCATCACAGACCATTGAGAATATTTACCTGCTAATAATCAAAGATCAATTAATTGCTAAAATTAGGCTATCCCATCACACCATCCTCTTCATAAACTTATCAAGCTTAGTCTTGAAGACAGATATGTCTTTTGCTACCACTACTCCCCTTGGAAGGCTGTTCCAGAACATCATTCCTCTAATGGTTAGAAACCGTCGTCTAATTTCAAGTCTAAACTTCCTAGTGTCCAGTTTATATCCATTTGTTCTTGTGTCCACATTGGTACTAAGCTTAAATAATTCCTCTCCCTCCCTGATATTTATCCCTCCGATATATTTATAAAGGGCAATCATATCTCCCGTCAGACTTCTTTTGCTTAGGCTAAACAAGCCAAGCTCTTTAAGTCTCCTTTCATAAGACAGGTTTTCCATTCCTCGGATCATCCTAGTAGCCCTTCTCTGTACCTGTTCCAGCTTGAATTCATCCTTCTTAAACATGGGAGATCAGAACTGCACGCAGTATTCCAGATGAGATCTCACCAGTGCCTTGTATAATGGTACTTACACCTCCTTATCTCTACTGGAAATACCTCGCCTGATGCACCCCAAGCCCGCATTAGCTTTTTTAATGGCGATATCACATTGGCAGCTCATAGTCATCCTGTGATCAACCAATACGCCAAGGTCCATCTCCTCCTTTGTTACTTCCAACTGATGTGTCCCCAATTTATAACAAAAATTCTTGTTATTAATCCCTAAATGCATGACCTTGCACTTTCACTATTAAATTTCATCCTATTACTGTAAAAGCAGCAAAGAGTCCTGTGGCACCTTATAGACTAACAGACGTATTGGAGCATGAGCTTTCGTGGGTGAATACCCACTTCGTCGGATGCATGTCTTTGCTGCTTTTACAGATCCAGACTAACACGGTTACCCCTCTGATCCTATTACTATTACTCCAATTTAAAAGGTCATCCAGATCTTCCTGTAATACATCCCGGTCCTTCTCTGTATTAGCAATACCTCTCAGCTTTGTGTCATCCGCAAACTTTATTAGCACATTCCCACTTTTTGTGCCAAGGTCAGTAATAAAAAGATTAAATAAGATTGGTCCCAAAACTGATCCCATTGCCCAATTGGCTGAGTAGCCTGGAAACTCGCAGAGCTATGGAGTACAAACATTTCCGTCTAAATGCAAGCTATCATTATTATAGCATCTTCCATCTTCTTAGCATTTTTTATCTTCAGAGTGTGCTGCAAACTAGAGATGGGTCTAGAACCCAAACCCCAGAACTGAACTCTGGATCCCAGCTCCTTATCTTTATGAATGGGCAGAACGAGGCTGCCAACTCTGAAGACTCTCAAACTCCAGATGTGAGTCAGAGTTTTCCCAAAATAAGGGCTGTTCACATTTGAGTTTAAGATTTCAACCATTATAGTGAGACGTCTGATATGTACACCCTATCTGAGCCAGGATCAGATCCTAGGCTTAGGCCTCTGATTTGGGTGTGCATCCACTTGTATTATGGACTAACTAATGGTCTCTAATCCTAGGAGTAAATATAATCCCCATTTTGCAGAAGGAGAAACTGTCAGAGCAGGGCCAGGTTTTGAAGTCAGGAGTTGCTGTGTCCCTGCCCTTTGATCAGGCACTCTTCTCTGTTGCATTACAAAGTTGTATATGCAATTAGTGTATAAAAGTGTAGTAGAAGTAGCACAAGCACACAATGAGTTACAATGATTAGATTACTGATAAAAGAAGTTAAGGAATGGGCTTTGCAGGTAGAAATTCTAACTGTGTCATATGTATATATATATTCCTTAACTTCTTTTATCAGTAATCTAATAATTGTATAATTATATACATAATGTGCATGTGTGTAATAGTTAGGCTGTGGAAAGAAAGCATGCAGGCTTTAGACTTTATAAAGCACACACAGATGTTTGCACTGGCATAGTGCAGGTGCAATGACATGTACCTGCATACACTGGGGCCAGCCTGAAATTATACCCCCAATGATATCGTGTACTATTGTGCAACTTTTGCAATATCAAGGCATACTATGTATGTGTGTTCAGGGAGTTACTGGGGAAACAAGTGTGTTGGGTTTTCTAATTGGGTCCCTTTGAGTACTTTACAAGACAGCCTGCCTAACAGTGCTATGCAAGATACATGGAGCAAGGGTTTCATGTTCATTTAAAAACCATATTGTATGCTGCAATGATATCAAAACTCCAACAAAATGTAAAGGAGACAGGGAGGTATGCGTCTGATAATTGTTTGTTTTCAAAGGTATATCAACTAGATACATTATTTCATTTCAATGGTTCACAAGTTAGTTCAAATTCCTCTTGGGAAAGAAAGCAGCTCAAACTTGTTACTTTTATTATTTATGTATTTGCTGGTTTGAGGTCTATATGTTTTAAATCTCAGTGATATGAAATTCCACAGCCCACTGCTTTTGGCTTCTAATACAGAACAAAGTGTCACTATTAAAATCTCAGCTATACTATGATGAAAAGAAAACTTGTCTACAGACTGTGTTTCTATATCCTTCTGGAATCAAGATCATAAAAATTAGAAATAAACTATTGTGTCATCGAATCCACCCTGTTACTAGTGCAGGGTTGTTTTCTAGTGCATATTTTCTAGAACTCAGTAGAGGTTAATTTAAGTGTCCTAAGCAAAATTACTTCCATGGACTCTTTTGGTCATCAACCAAACTCAAGTTCAAGTGGCCAGCTGTCATGTTTTCTACTGATGATGTTCTGTTTAGGATCATTGGGATACTTTAAGAGGGGCTGTTGACAGGAACTAAAAAACAATCTGAGAAAGCAGGTATGTTATTTAACAAGTAGCAAAGGTCTTTGCTCTTTCTTCCGGTGCTTTTCCTATTACCACAGGTCACAGAAAGAAACATCAAGGCCTATTGTAGAAAACAAGATGTGAGAAACTAATTGGTGTTATAATTATAGTGTCAGGTACCCTTAGTTATTTATACAGTGCTGTTGGTACAGCGACAGGTGGGTCAGGTTCGAGTTATGCTGTAGCTTGTATTTTGTGGGTGTATGGTGATTCCTTGGTGAAGTATTTCAGACATATCCCATTTCTGTTTGTCTGCCTTCTGTTTTTGAACTGAAAAAACACTTACACAAAAGATAGTTTGGGAATAGGAAAATGTCATCCAGACCCAACATGTCTGAACTTGATTTATTCTGGACTATACTATACTATAATTTCGTGGATCTGATCTTGCAGCCCTTACTCAGGCAAAACTTAACCGAACTTTAATGGGAGTTTTGCCTGCATCAGGGCTGCAGGATCATGCAGTTGTAACTATAACATTGTATGATGACTAACTTTAATGTGGCTCCTCTCAAGGCAAAGCTAAAAGCTATAACCTTTCTGTTGGGCTAAAATTAAGAGAAATACTCAGATTGAGGTCAGTGTTGCTCTGAGTTCTACATGAAGGATTTTTCAACTCTTCATTATTCTATGGTATAGATCATTTCCTAGGCCTTCTTCCAGAACACTTATTAGCCAAAATTCAGAAGAGAATTTCTCATCAGTGTAAAACAGAATGCACATCTCCTATGGTTCACAAACACTCTATTGCCACAGGAAGGCCTGGAATCATATTGATTATGACTTTCCTAACTACTTCTCTCTGTGAAGCTTTGCCATCAGCCCTGACAAGCCAGCAGCAGACTCACTAGCAGTGAGTAAGATCTTTTCTCACTGACTAAATATCTCATCCGCCTATATTAGTTTGGAGAGCTTGTCTCTTCCAAAAAGGCCTACACCCTATCCACTACTCACAATGTGAAAGCCTTGCCATCAGGGCAACTGTTCAAAGTTATTTTCATGCTGGTCTTACATGTTAACTTATCACCAAACTAAACTCTTTGCTGAAAGGCTGAAGCTTCTATTCACAGAGGGTGAAAATTGGTTCCACTGGGAAAGCTTCAAAGTCATTTCAGCCATTAAACTGTGGCTGTATGTATCATAAGTACAGGAGAGGTCAAGGCACTGTCTGTGAACCATGGGGACTTGGTAAAGAACTTCCCACTGAAACTGGCAGCGCTATTGTGTATTCTGTTTCAGTCAAGCTCTGCAGCAAGAGCAAGTCAAGTTTGTACATGAGACTCATTACGCTTCCTCTGTTTAACATACCAATTACTTTCTGTGTTTACCACATTTAGAACAACTTCATGTCAAAAATTAATAAAGCTAAAATAGAGAACTATGCTGATGTATGCTAAAGGGGAACCACAGCATGCTAATCCAAGTAGAATGTGAAATAGAAATAGAAATAGATGGTGAATTTGCAGTTGCTGGTGTTACTTCAGGATGTTCCATTACAGGGGTCTCACATAAGGGTCTCCACATTCCTTAAAGCCCACGTAAACCTGTGATAAGTGCATCTTAAGGGGTGCACAGGGCCTTGGATAAAGCCCACCTGCAGTGGAGTAATTTCACCCACAAATCAGCACTGCCACTGATTCTCATTATGAAATTCACTTAAGCCAATGTTTTCTTCCGCTGTCTCTCAATATCCGGGAGCAGAGAATTATGGGTCTAAATTGATTTCGTGGCAAATAGTTAAATGATGATTTTTTTAAAAAATCCTGAACTTTAAATAATCTTGGGCAAGTCAAGAAACAAGCTGACTTGATTTACCTCAGCTAAGTCTGGCTAAACCCCTGTAGTAGAGGCAAGGGCAGTGAACTTTTTTCCCTGAACCCAGTTTAGAGTTGACTGTTGTCAGCCTAGCAGGGATTTCTCCCTGAGCCCCAAAAGGTCAGGGATCCCCTGACATACCAATAAATTTACTGATTCTTACAATCTTGAAGTTTAGAATCTGTGTAATAACAGAACTTGAAAGACGCTGTCGAAGTCTCTAGCAGTGGCATGCCATCATGCACTGAGAAGCACTTCTTTTGCCCTCAAGGAAGTAACAGTAAAAATGACTGTGTTCATTACGTGACACTGGAATCCTTCACATTAATGGAGATTATTAAAGTTCATATATTTCAAGATCAGTTTGAAAATTCAATTGTTATATAAGAAAACCTATCCAGGTGATCAACTTGAATAGTCAGCTTCTGACCTTCCTTGCAAATGCACTGATAACCAGCAATGCTCCTTCACTGCCCCTGTGGCCTCAGCAGAGGGGGTGTTGTCTAGGCTGACAGAAGAAAGACACTCTTGGGCCCTTCAATCTCATTCCCTTCCCTCCCTCACAGGCATTGGCCTCCTTGTGGGCTATGTTGGGGCAGTCATCAGGTGGGCGTTGTGTGCCCACCTGTGACATGACCAATTTGCTGTACTGAAGGGTGTGACAGGAACCTATTGGCTCCCGCACACTCAAGATGTGGGTTTATAAATCCTTTGCAATGACATTGTGTATCTGGGAACAGCTGATCCCACTCTCCCTTCCCTGGAATTACAGAAGGTCTATGTTTCTGGGCTTTCCTATGGGCCAGACACAATTCGGGGCTGGAATTTTTCCCTTTCTGATACATAGGCCTAGGATTGGGGCAGTGTTCCTCCTTCTCCTTAATACTTGAACACTATCTCCATGCTTAGCAACTTCTTGATAAATTGAAAGTAATTCACACTAGAGGGAAAAATGTGAACTACTCATCTACCTTAGAGGGCTCTAAATTAACTGTATCAACTCAGGAAAGGGGCCTGGGCATCAGAATGCAGACCTCTGCTCAATGTGCAGCTGTGGTCAAGAAAGCTAACAAAAACGCTGGGCTACATAAGGAATGGGATTGTGAATAATAAAGAGAACATTATAATGCCTTTCTATAAATCAGAGGTACAGCCTCATCTGGAGAACTGTGAGAAATTCTGGTAATCCTGTTTCAAAGAGAATACTGTATAACTAGTGGGGGTTCAAAGAAGGCCAATGAGAATGACTAGGGAACTGGGAAACTGCTTATGTGAAGAAGGATTGCAAAGATTAGGATTGTTTACTTTAGTAAGGAGATGAGTAAAAAAGGACAGGATAACGTATATAAAATAATGTATAGTATAGAGAACATCAATCATGAACTTCTGTTCTCCCTGTCTCATAGAACAGGAGCAAAGGAATGTTAATGAAATTAGCAGCTGGCAAAATCAAAATTGATAAAAGGAAATACCATTTTTACTGAGCATGTAATTAAACAGTGGAACTCACTGCTACAATGTATTATTGAGGCCAAGATTCAAAGAGGGACTGGATATTTATAGGGATAACCAGAATATTCACAGTTATAACAAATATAATGCATATATTGTGCATGTAACAAGAAATCTCTAACTATTAGGGATTAGGATGAGATCTTCCTTGGGAAAGATTATATCACACCTGCCTACTATGGGGATTTTAGATATCCCTGTGAGGTGTCTAACTACTGACTGCTATTGGAGACAGGATATTGGAGTAGATAGATTTCATGATTTTAAGGAAAGGAAGGAGTGAGAGCAGCAGAATCAGGACACTGGACTTTAAAAAAGCAGACTTTAACAAACTCAGAGAATTGGTAGGTAGGGTCCCACAGGAAGAAAATCTAATGGATAATGGAGTTCAAGGGAGCTGGCAGTTCTCAAAGAGACAATATTTAAGGCACAACTGCAAACCATCCCAATGAAAAGGAAAGTTACAAAGAACAGTGAGAGGTCAATATGACTGTGTCAGTAGCTCTTTAATGACCTGAAAATCAAAAAGGAAACATACAAAAAGTGGAAATATGCACAGATTGTTAAGAATGAGTACAGAACAGCACAAGCTTATAGGAACCAAATTATAAAGACTAAGACACAAAATTAATTAAATCTAGCAAGGGACAAAAAAAGGCATTAAGAAGAGGTTCTATAAATATATTAGGAGCTAGAGGAAGACAAAGGAATATGTAGGTTTACTACTTAGCAGGGAAGGAGAGCTAATAACAGACAACACCAAGAAGGCTGAGATGTTTAATGCCTATTTTGCTTTCGTCTTCACCAAACCGGTGACCAGAGGCTTGACACAATTAAATAGTAACAATAAGGGGGAAGGAGCATGGGTCAGAATAGGGAAAGAACAGGTTAAAGAATATTTAGATAAGTTAGATGTATTTAAGTTAGCAGGGCCTAATGAAATCCATCCTAGTGTCCATAAGGAACTAGCTGCGGCGATCCTGGAACCATTAGCAATTATCTTTTAGAACTCATGGATGATGGGTAAGGTCCTGAGGAATGGAGAAGGGCAAACATGGTATCTATATTTAAAAGGGGGGAGGAGGAAGGATCTGAAGAATTATAGACTAGTCAGCCTGACTTCAAAATCTGGAAAAATATTGAAATAAATTATTAAGCAATCAATATGTGAGCACTGAGAGGATAATAGGGTGAGAAGTAATAGCCAACATGGATTTTTCAAGAACAAATCATGAAAAATAGATCTAATTTCCTTCTTTGATAGGATTCCTAGCCTAGTGGATGGGGGAGAGCTGCAGACTGGCTATATCTTGATTTTAGGAAGGCTTTTGACACAGTCCCTCGTGACGTTCTCATAAGCAAACTAGGAAAATGCGTTCTAGATGAAATTACTATAAGATGAGTACATAGTTGTTCTTAAAGAGTTATCAATTGTTCTCTGTCAAACTGGGAGGTTGTATCTAGTGGGGTCCCACTGGGGTCTGTTCTGGGACTGGAATTATTCAACATTTTGATCAGTGACTTGAATAATCAAGTGGAGAGTATGCATATAAAATCTGTGGATGGCACCAAGCTGAGAGGGGCTGCAAGCACTTTGGAAGACAGGATTAGAATTCAAAACAATGGTGACAAATTGAAGAACTGGCCTGAAATCACAAAATGAAATTCAATAAAGACAAGTGCAGGAAGGAAAAATCAAATGCAAAAATACAAAATGGATAATAACCGGCTAGACAGTAGTGCTGCAGAATAGGATCAAGGGGTGGTTCATAAATTGAATATCAGCTGACAATGTGATGCAGTTGTGAAAAAGGCTAATATTCTGGGGTGTATTAACATCATATGTAAAACATGGGAGGTAATTATCCCACTCTACTCAGCACTGGTGAGGACTCAGTTGGAGTCCTGTGTCCAGTTATCAGTGCCACACTTTAGGAAAGATGTGGACAAATTGGAGATATTCCAGAGGAGGGCAACAAAAATAATAAAAGGTTTAGGAAACCTAACCTATGAGGAAATGTTTAAAAAACTGGCATGTTTACTCTTGAGAAAAGACGACTGAGGAAAGATCTGATAACAGTCTTCAAATATGCTAAGGGCTGTTATAAATAGGCTTGACATAATTAAAAATTGTATATATATATAATTTCAGTAGATAATATCAATGTCGAATCTCTGTTATTGTAGGTTTTCAAGAACACGCCAGACAAACATCTGTCAGGGATTATCTAGGTTTACTTGGTGCTGCCTCAGCACAAGGACTAGATGACTTCTAAAGGTCCATTCCAGTCCCACATTTCTCTGATTCTATGGACCATGGGTCTGATCCAGTATGGCAATTCCTGTGTTTATGTGCTAGCTACACACTGTCCATATACTCAATTTACTTTGATTGGTAGGTGCTGCTGCTTCCTTGGCCAGCTAGATAGAACCGAACAGAATAAAATAAAATAAAATAAAAATATAAATAAAATAAAATGCACCATGTTAATAAAAGTGTTCAGAGACAGTTTCCTCCACCCCTCTAATTAAGATGTCAATTCAAGTAATTAAATTAATTACTTACTAAGTGCAACATTAGGGCTCTGTGCATGCCCCTGGCACACACCAACTCTTCTGAAAGTTATTTGGAAATACATCTTTTTAGTGTTATTTTCTTTAAATTTCTTTATGCAGGCTAGAGTTCTGTGAAGCAGAAGGAAGCAGGGATCCAGCCAAATCATGGTGCTGGTGAAGGACTGGGAAGGTAGGTACGGCCTTACATTTTTATTTTGCTTGTCCTGCTTAGTGCTCCACCCCTGCCAAACTCCCCCTAACCACAAGCATACATGCCCCTTCCATCTCACAGTACAAAGGCCAAGGTACTGTGCATAGGAGTTGAGCAGGGACAAACATCGGTCCATGCACAGTGAATGATTTTCCAGCAAGACAAAGCCCCCACAGAGTTGTCTCTTGGCATCAGGGGCGGCTCTAGGTATTTTGCCGCCCCAAGCACGGCAGGCAGGCTGCCTTCCACAGCTTGCCTGCAGGAGGTCCCCGGTCCCGCGGATTCGGCGGCAGCCTGCGGGAGGTCCGCCGAAGCCGTAGGACCAGCAGACCCTCTGCAGGCATGCCGCCGAAGGCAACCTGCCTGCCGCCCTCGCAGCAACCGGCAGAGCGCCCCCCGTGGCTTGCCGCCCCAAGCACGCGCTTGGCGTGCTGGTGCCTGGAGCCGCCCCTGCTTGGCATCCTGCTTTATGTCTTCTGTGTTTGGAAGGGGAACCATCTCCTCCAATTGTTTGACCCTTTTTGTCCCATCAGTAACAAATGGTGTCCTTCTTCTTCTTCTGCGGTTCTTGCTTTGGAAAGAAAAGCCACATTGAAGTAAGCAAGCTGTTAGTACAACATAAACACATGCAGGGTTATTACAATTTGAATTGTGTATTTGTTAGGCTTTTAGTAAAAGACTTCCTCTTGGATGGTGGCTTAAGAGAACATTCCATGTGTATATAATTTCTTGGGGCCAAATCCTGAGGTCATTGCTTAATTCTTACTCAGTCAAACTCTCGCTCACTTCAGGGGAAGTTTGTTTCTCAAATCACATATTCTGTGTGCCAATCATTTTTTCTAACTTCCAGCTCTGCAAACTCAATTAGGGCTCTGAAAGTCAAGCTGGATTCTTTCCTTCTCATGCATCACCCTCCATGATCAAGTTTCTGCCAGCCAATAGATGCCAGAGTTACCCTTGTGCAAACACACTGGGCCTGTTACATCAGGAGAAATCCCACTGGGGCCAATGACACATGGCAAACACAAGAAAGGTGCGTCAAGCCCACTGTCTTCAGTTTGGCCCTGTAACTGGAATGTAATAAACAACTCTGCTGCTGATGCAGAAAGAGGAATAGAATGCAGCTTCCTCTTTCCTAACTGTGTTTGCTCTGCGGAGCTAAGAAAAGTAAAAAGTAGTAAAATCCTTTTTTGTCACTAATGTGAGCAGCTATGAGACTGAACACACGCATCAGATCTGCTGAGTAAGAAGATGCCATTTTACATAGTCACTTTTCTGAGTCAAATCACACTTTAATGGGCTCCTTTAAAATCTTTTAAGCAAGATCAACTGTTGTCCCTCCAACAGAAAAGTCAAAATACACAGCGCTAAATCTAAGTCAAACTATTTCATTCCACTTGCTTTAGGTGGCGGGCTATTTGCATCTCACTGAGTTAGTGAAAGAAAATGGAAGTGCATGAATGTTCCACTTTTAAATCCTATCCAAACGTTCTTTCTTGCTGCATAGTATGTAACAGGTGGTGGTTCCTATCAACCAGGGATGTAAGATCACCACTAGTACAGTAATCTGAGCCCCTAGCAGCTAATCAGCAATAGAATGAGAACAAGTCTCATCCTCAGATCCCCGGCACAGGGGTGATTCCTAATCTGCAGTTAGTCAGTGAAGTAGCCATGCAACTTGAACATCAGTTTGGTTTTTCATTTAGAACAGAATACACTTATTTTTCTAAAGCACCTCTCACAGTCAAGGGATTACCAAGTGCCTTCTAAAGTAATGCCATATACTGGTTGTGCTAGTAATAACTATGTATAGGTGAACGAAGCAGGCCACCTGTAGTGTTGTATATAATAGCTTGCTCATCACCCTGGATGTTAGAATATGTGTTGGTTCCTACTCTTCTTGCAAACTATCATGAAATCCTTTCAGAAGGGGCAACTTCTCAAAAGGGATTGTCCTCTCTGAAGCACGCACTGAAATCTCTTCACACCAGAACTTGTAAGCTGTAATCACTGATGTCTTGCTTTATTCCGAAAATTGGTATTATGGTAATCATTCTTAACAGGACAAAGTCGTGCATAGCATAACTCCATTGCCCAGTCATTTCAAGGTAGTGTGTTGCCTGTATGTGGAGGAATCGGCTCCTTAGAGTTTCAATAAATATTTTAAAGAAATATCAAAATTTGCCAATAGCTTAGTAAAGAATTATATATACCCTGACTGGACAGAAAAGTATAAAACCAAACAAGAGTAGCAAAGGTAAGACTGAATGGAATTTAAGAAGAAAAGAAAATCTCTGATCTACATGAGATTCATGAAGATTCTCATGCCAAAGCTTCTAAACTCAGTGTTAGAACATCCTCTATACAGAAAAGGGGCTATAATATGCTTTCTGAGGCACATCAGAATTAGAACACAAGGAGTATAAATTTTTCATTATGTAGCCAACCTACTCAGCCTAATAAGGGGGTTTGAACCTGGGACCCCCAGGATGTGAGCTGTGTCTTCCTAATGCAATAATCATACAACTGGAGGCCATGTATGGACTATACATAGAATAATTACTATCTCCCTCACAAGGAAAAATGTTGGAATGAATTAATGATGTTGCATCTCCTTGACAGACTCCTTGTCTGATGCTGCAATTATTTTTTGAAATGTGAACTAATTGCTGGGTATAAGTCTTGGTGACTTTTTTGTGACAGATCATACTTGCTTATGGTTCACATGAGGTATGTTCTGTGTTTCAGTATAGACACTGTATATTGAATTTGGAATTAGCAGCAGCAATAATAGAAGTGAAATATTTGGGCAGTATTATGTTTGGAATAAGCTGCTATTTTGTATTGTATTATGCATAGTATAGACACTCTGCATCAGACCAGAGTGTTATCTACCAAGACAATGAAAACACTAGGCCCCTTTTACATGAACCCATACCACATATTGCCAGAAGTAGCTCATATCTAACCTGAGGCCAATAGCTGCTGGGAAGTAATTAGTTGTAGTGCTGCTATAATTCCTTAGTAAATGTAAGTGTAACTCATATTTGTGCTGAAGGTGAAATGTTTGTGGTAACAAATGCCTTTTTCTGTGAATAAAAATGTATTTACTTTTAATCAATCAGGGACTCATTACAAGAGTTGTCTTCATCTCCCTAAGCCATGGCCTTTTGGGCATGATTTCAGCACTGTGCAAGTGTGTCTGTAGATTATTAAGAGACCATTACAAAATAACTCTAATGAGCTGAATCAACGAGAGAGAGTCAGAATCTAGGAGGTAGCCTATTATCTTTAGGCTTTTACCTTTAGCCCTGTACCTTTAGGCTTTTACCAGACCCATTAAATCCTCAAAACAAGAAGTATGAATGACAGAGTAAGGCTTATTATTAAATTAATGGGCACAGACACATCTGTGTGTGCGTGTATATGGGAGTGCACCCACCAAAGGAAGGGCAGTCTGGGTGCGATATTCTGTGCTATGGCTCTAGGGGGTACATCATGGAAATCAACGCCCACAGGGTGAGGGGGCTAAGATGGGTTTCAGCCACCCTTACACCTTCCCAACCCTGAGCTGCTCGAGGGTGTGTGGAGAGGTTCCTGGCAAACTTAGGCAGTTCCAGGGGCATAAGTAATGGCAGCTTCCCCATGCTGTCCTGTGGGTCGCAGGCACTGCCCAGAATCTCTGCAACACTGCATGCTGCAGTCCTGTCCCAAACTGTCTCTTCTGCTCCCAGCTCCACCCCTTAAACCGTGGCCTGTGATGACTCCTCAGGAGGAAGCGTAACAACCATCCTCTGTGGTGCCTGCACCAAGGGAATCGTCTCCTGGCCAGCCATGGAGCTTTTAGGGCCCTTTCACGGTGCTCTACTCCTCTAGACAGCAGAAAGGAGCCGGAGCAGGGTTGAGGTTCTGAGCCATAAAAATACTTATGGGCACTAAGCAAATGAAAAGTAAAGTGTAACCAGTCATTAAAATTACTTTATTTTCCTTGTATGCAGTGTGCCTCTCTTGAAACAATAGGCACATGAATGACTGAACACTGAAAACACAAGTTAAAATCTAGACGATTACAATAAAGAGCTTGCCAATAGCGGGCACTGTAGTATGATTATCTATGGGAACTTAGGGTGTGTCTACACAGCGAAAAAAACCCTGTGGCTGGCCCGTGCCAGCCAACTCAGGCTAGCGAGGCTTGGCCAGCAGGGCTGTTTCATTGCTATGTAGAGTTCCGGGCTCGGGCTTGGGACCATTCTCTAGGACCCTGCAGGGTGGGAGGGTCCCCAAGCCTGCAAGTCTACACAGCAATGAAACAGCCCCACAGCCTGAGCCCAAGTCAGCTGGCACAGGCCATCCGTGGGTTTTTCTTCGCTGTGTGGGCGTACCCTAAGGGGTCTCTATTTCCAGGGAGTGCTTGAGGAGAGAAAACAGTATATGTGGAGGAAGAATTAAAGCCTGAATATTGCACTGTCTTAGCTCCTTCTAAAGAAACTGGAATATGGGAAAAATAAACAAAACCAACCAACTAACCAACAATAATCATGGCAGCATACCAGATTCCTGTTCCCAAGCAGTAGAGCAGGGAAGGAAATGTGTTTAGCAACTTGACATTCTTTAGATCACAATAGGAAAACTACAAAATTGCAATGGGTCTGGAAAACAGAGTAAGAGTAGCCATACTATGAGCTGTAATGGACAACCATTGCCACATGCTCCTAGAGCATCACAGAAGACCAGAAGGACCCATGTAAAATCCTAGAAGTGCTCCAAAAGCATTTTCAATCTACAAAAGATGTTGTTTACAATAGGTTTCTCTTCAACAATTTTCATAAAAAAAATCTGGGGAAACAATATCAATATATTGTCAAACTGTGCAAATTGGCTCATTCGTGCAATTATTAAATCTTAAAACATGAGCTAATTTGTGATAGATTAGCAATAGGAATGAAAAATGCTGGAGCTTGAATGAGAATGCTCAGTGAGCCCACACTAGCTCTATTAAGAGCTATCAACATGTGCAAAGCTAGTGTTAAGTATGTACGCAGGTTATAATATTCAGGTTTAGTTTTGCTATCTCAAATAAATGTGACAAAAGAGATGTTACAGCAAATCACTTCCTGTTAGAGGGCACTATAGTATGATTATCTTGTGGTACTTAGAGTATTCTACTTTCAAGAAGTACTTGAGGAGAGAAGAAAGCACACATGGAAGAAGGAATAAAGCCTGAATGTCTTCTCTCTCTCGCTCTTTCTCTCTCGCTCGCTCTCTCTCTGCTTGCACACGAAACATAGACCAACATATCAACAAAAAGATGAATACATTCCCCAGCACTCAAAAAATTAACACCAGCTCCCAAGCCACCCTCAGAAGCCTGGGCAAATATAAGTCTACCAACATGCTATGAAGGCCAACAAATTCAGGAATTGTCATTCCACCAAAGGAACAGAATTTCAAAGCCAGTGTCCTCCACCCAGACTGCCCTATGAACAGTTCCCTGATATAGATGTCTCAGGACTGTGAGCTCAAACTTCTCAGCTGTTCATAAATACCATAGCATAACTTAAGGACCTAAACCAAGAAGTTTAAGTTAAAAGTAACCCTTCAAACTGCACTTGGAAATGGACAGACAAGTTTGGATAAAATAATAATTGACCTAATTCATCACTCAGAACTCAAAACGAACCTTTATTGATGTCCCAAAAATATGAACAACTTTTTTAAATTATTTTTAATTTTAACAATCCTTTTTGAAAATGAATTCTCTATGATTTTTATTATCTTCAGTTGTTACAAGTAACATTTAAGATTATTATAACTCAATGCAGAAATAATGTGTATATTTTTTTAGTCCAGGTTCTTTGTGTTTTCAACAGGACAGTGTATGCAGTCGGGTTCACTGTTTCCTCCCTACTGACAGTCAATTTCTCCCTACTTGTTTTCTGGGGTCTTTCCCACAGAAACAGGAAAAGATCAAGCATTTTTTAAAATATGAAAATGTGACTGTAAAACCACAAAAATTGGCATTGGGACTCAGGAGAAGGTGTAATACCTGAAATTACTTTAAACTCATTTTTTAACTTGATTAGATTTTAGACTGATGATGATCATTGAGAAAATAGTAACCTGAATATTAAAAATATATATTAAGCTCATTTTAGGAAAGCAGGAATGCAGAATCTAGCTAATTATCTCTCCCTTGTGGCTCTAATCTGTTATTCTATTACATAACAGTACAGCTTCTATAGACAAGTGAAATGGCAATGTACAACATCTGCTTGCTGCAGACATAGAATTTTGGTGAAAAGTACATTTACTGCACATTGAAATTTTAATTTTGAATGTGTGTAGTCAGCTTTTAATACAAAACTACTATTATAAACTGTGATCTGGACTCCATCATTATCTGTTTTAAAGACCTTTTTCTAACACCAGCCATGCTGTATCATGCAAGTGTATTTGATTTAGAAGACTAGCTTTAGCAAAGTGTAAATTGTGACAAAAATTGTCTGCTTCCTTAGTTCATTTTGCATTATAGAGTGCAGAGATGGAGATACATTTGCAGCAGTAATGCAGCCTGAGCATTACAGAACACTTTCCCTGGCATGCATATGAACAAACTTTCTGTTGTTTCAATTAGATGAAATTAGGCATTCAGGTAACTTAATACTGAGCTCCACCGTTCCTAAAATCCCAGAAATTCAAGACTGAAAGAACCTAGGGAGTCATCTTGTCTAACCACTACCAATGCAGACTTTTTCTACGGTGCTTTTTTAGTGTGCTTTTTTCAGCCTATTTTTAATGATTCAAGCAATGGGGCTTCCACCACTTTTCCTGGGAGACTATTCCACATTCTAATAGATCTTACTGTTAGGAAAATTTTCCTGATATTCAGTCTAAATTTTCCTTTGCTCAATTTCATCCCATTACTCCTACATATGCCCCGTAGAGGCTGGTGAAAACTGAAAGTGAGTAGGCAAACCTGACACATTATGTGTGCTCAGAGCCAATTTACAGCAGTGGGGAAAGTGATGGAGTGAATTTACAGCATTCTGTAGGTGACAGAGAGGGTCTTAGGGCATGCACTTTCAAAAAATGTTTCTGATTCTTGATGAAAACCCCAAAGAATAGAAAAACATCCAAAGGCTCTAATGAGTTTAAATTTTTTTACATCACTTCAGCCAAACACAAGAATCCTCTGTAAACAAATAACAGGTAGGAACATTGTTTATGATACTACTGCCAATAAAACCAAGAGAAAGCTTTCACGTACAAGGGCATTGAATCATATCCCTTCCTTGTGCATCAAACACAGCAAATTCTTTATTCTTACTTATTAGGCCAAATTAAAATCTAGGCTGTAGTAAGATTTCTTGGGTTGTTACTCACCACCATATAAAATATAATGAAACACATAGCTGGATGATGTGTCTATATTGTAAATGTTCTTGGGTAAATAAAATTATTTCTGCACACATAAATTTTCATGATATTTTGTCAGTAATCTTTCGAACAAAATAAACTTGCTAAATCACTTTTCCCACAATCCCGCCTTCTTTTCCTTTATTTCTCCTTTATTTCAGTGTCTGGTTTTTTTATTACTATTTATTATTTTTATTACTGTAGTATCTAGCAGTCCTAGTCATGGACCAGGACCCCACTATATTGGCATTGTACGCACTTTCTGATTAGCTTTTATTTAAGCCTGTAACAGAGTGCTGGCTAGGCCCCTATTAGCCCTGTTCCAGAGGAAGAAGGGTTTTAGTTAGGCTGGCTGAGGGGCCATGCCCTAATTACCAGAGTGGATCCACCTGCAGGCCTGGGTAGCCAGCCTGCCCTATAAAGCTGGCTAAGAGACAGAAAGCAGGAGAGATAGGAAAGGGAGAAGCGTGGGCTGGCGGGGAAGTTAGTAGTCTTCCAGAGTGTTGGTCTCTGTAAATACTTGTAAATAATAGGTGGTGGGAACGGACACAAACAATAAAAGGACACAGGTGCTGCACTTCAGTTGGTCTCTGACTGCATTTTGTGGAGGGGCCGGGAGCAGGAACCACTACAAAGCCTATATCAGGGTTCACAATCTTGGCATCATGTCTGAGTCCCCTCTCTCTTTCTCCACTCCCATCCAAGCTCTCACTAAATCCTGTCACTTCTTCCTTTAAAACATATCTAGACTCCATCCTTTACTCTCTCCCCTGAGGTAAAACCCTGGTCCACACCTTGGTCAACTTTCACTTAAGTGCTGCAACTTCTGTCTGTCCTGGTTACACCCTGCCACTCCAATCTACTCAAAATACGTTTATCTTCCTGGCCATGTCACTCTTCCTTTGGAATTGCTTCTCTGGCTTCCTCTCACCTTCTACCTGAAGTTCAAGCTTTTCATCCTCATAATGCCGCCCCTTCCTTTCCTGCTCTCGTCCCATCCTACTTACCTTCCCAAACCTCCTTCTTAAGCACCAATTTGTATCTTCCCATTCTCATGTTCACATCATCTTCCATACTGCCCTTTATTCTTGGATCTGAATCCTCATATCTTGTTCACCAACACCAATCCCTCTTTTCATTCAAATCCTTCCTCACAATGCACCAGTTTTAGACTAGTGTCTGACTTAGATTGTAAGATCCTTAAGACATCAGCCATGTCTTTCTTTATGTTGGTTATGGAAGATGACAGGCAGCCAGTGAAATAATTCAAGGTGGGGCCTGATATGATCACAGCAACAGGAAAGGAGGATGACTTTAGCAGCCTCTTGAATAGCAACTGAGTCTCCCTCAAATCTAACAAAAAGTTTAATAAACTAACAAAAGGAAGCTAAAGAAGTACATTAATCTCACACTATACAAGGAACTCTTCAAGGACAGGACCAGAATTATATCCAGATGCCTAGATAGTGGTTGAAATTGCATGAACAACAAGGAAACACAAAAAATAGTCACTCATTGACAAGTACAGCTGGGAAAACCAGAGAGCATACATACTAAAAGAGCTGGCTGCACCATTTGTTATCAACAGTATTCCCTATGAATTTAGCACTTTGGGGAAGCATGGACAATAGGGATGGACAAAGTAGAGATGAGTTGGGAGATGTTATAAAGGAAGAAGTGACTACTTATCAAGAGCCTCGGCATAAAGGAAGACAGACAAAAGACAATAGGAGACACTGACATTACAGGCCAGGGAAGTGGGGAGAGCAGTGTGTCAAGGGTGATGGAGGAAAGAAAAAAAGTGAGGGATTAGGAGAAAAGATGGAAAGTTCAGTTAGGATATATTGGGGCAAATTCATATCCGGTGTAGTATCATTGACATCAGGGCTCAATTTAGTCCAATGAGTTTAAGATGGTGAGATGAGTATCCATGACCAGATGTCAGAAAGACAGAGATAGGACGCTAGATTGCTTCGAGGAGGAGTGATCATCTATTGTTGTGACTGCTATAGCCACAGCTATAACCATCTTGCCCAGGAATCACCGGCTGAAATTCTGTGGTCCGCCGAAGCCGCGGGACCAGCGGACCCTCCGCAGGCATGCCGCCAAAGGCAACCTGCCTGCCACCCTCGCAGCGACCAGCAGAGCACCCCCCTCGGCTTGCTGCCCCAAGCACTTGCTTGGCGTGCTGGTGCCTGGAGCCGCCCCTGCCTGCGAGATCACCTCTATCCCCTTGACATTCTACTGCAGCTGAGATCTGTAGAGGCACTCAGGATGGAGCTGCCTCGATATAAGAGAGTTGGAATTAATGACAGGGAATTCTCTGTGAGGGGTGCTGTCTTCTGGAACTCACTCCTCACCTTGGTCCTCCAGAACACAGATTTGTTAACCTCCTTGGCACACCACCACCACCATTTTTTTCTCTCTTCTCTAAGGGGTGGGCTGAGGTGGATATATTCTTTTATATTCAGCCTACGGGACAGGTCCCAGAGCACAGGCCCTATGGCTATATTTTAGAAATATGAAGAAATATATATTATACCAGGTGCAGCCTTCTTACCCTCTCCTTCAGGGTGGTGCACAGTCTCAACTATACTCTTCTTTCAACCTACTCTACTTCCCGGCCCACATATTCTTCCCAGTCTGCTCTCCCCAGAGCTCCCTTTGACTCCTTCTTCCACTCTGCTGTCTGCCTTCTTTCATGCTGTTCTCTGAAACTGAACAGCCACCTGTCTCTTGTACACAAAGTGCCTTCAGTCTCCCCTCCCATCACGTCCCTTCTTAAAACCCACTTGTTCCAGGATTACATCTATTCCAGTCTTCTCACTAGTTGTGTTCCTGTGCCCTCTTGCTCCTGAATGTTTGTTGTGTTCTGTTTTTATTTGCTGGATTGTAAGCCCTTTTGGCCAAGAGTCTTGACTTCTTGTTTGATTTATAAATTGCTATTTATTCTTATAGCACCATATATATCTATCCATCTAAACAACTTCCATGAATTAAAAGTTGGCAATATAATGATAAAATACTATCACACATGGTACTTTTTCCACTCAGTGATTGAATGACAAACTTCTAAAGTAGGGGAATATTGAATAGTAAATAACACACTTCTGTACAAATTTTCAGATGAATTGTTGTTCAGAGTTTTGTCCCTGCCCTATCGGAATGTTGATGTGGTAACTAGTGTATCTGCATGTGGGAACTTCCTTCATGCTGAAACACAGTGTGTAGCAAGATGAGTTTATAATGTAGCACTGAAGCCAGACCCGTTGCATTCTAAAGGGGAGTTTAAATGCAAAGAAATAGACTGGAGAAACACTGCAACTGTATTTCCAGTTAACTTCCTCATTTCTGGAGCTTTCTGCAAATTGTAACATCCTTTTCTCCCATTAGCAGGACACACAGAGCAATATAGGTAGTGAGAAAGAGTTACAGTTATAGAGAAAGGTTGATGAGGATTTCCCCTCCTCCCCCCAGGGCAAGGTATTTCTGACTATGCCAAGAAGTGTAAAAGATCTTTGTAATCAGGCACATTTTAAAGTCTTAGGTTTCAGAGTAGCAGTCTGTCTTTTTTTTTTAAGTCTTAGCAATTTGAGGGCGAATTTAACAGTGAATAGTGCAGCACCTAAGGTGAATTACTATGTGCTGGAATGTGGCAAAGCCCTCTCTGCTAGAATGATGTATTTATTCTTCATGGTGAATTTGTGGATGGTTTCTATTTCCTCTAAAAAGCTTCCCTGATGTCAGAACTATTTCTTCCTGATTTGCCTTACAATTCTAAAAGTATTTTATAGAGCACAGTGCCTGATCCACAGCTGAGAACACTCAGTGATGGTATACACCATGCTGTCTTTCACCATCCCCCCTTCATTCTTTGTAATTTGATTATTTGGTCACATCTTTGAATACAAAGTGCTACACTGATGTATTTGTCTAAACCTAACATCTTCAAATACAGAGAGTAGCTAAATGATGTATCTTAATGACATACTTTCAATAATTCTTATAATGCAAGATCTCAGCCTAGATTTAATGTTTAATATCCCTGGGATTCGCACTGAAATTATTACACACATTATGTATTCTACTCCTTGGACTTGGAATTAATTTCAAAACAGAGCAAAAGTGCATCCTATTTGTTTTCTTGAGGGAGTTCACATCACTAACAGTCTATTTATTCTGGAGTTTCTGAAGTTCAAAATACCCTTTCACTTTGCTGTGTTGTTTGATCTGTACTGAGGAACTACATGGCATATTTTATTTTTGTTTTTCATCTTGGATATTCTATTTTCTTACTCACTTGTAAAATAATCTTTATTCTGTCCAAATTTACCTCCTTTAATAACAGACACAGGTTATTATAAAACAGTCATAGTCTCTTCAATATGTAACTGTCAAAAATAAACAGTAAAATAACTACATCTCCATCTTTTTTGTGAAAACCTGCCATAAGAAGAGAATTCACAGTCTGCAATGCTTTGATCAATCAATCAATCAATCAATCAATGCATTGGCTATGTTTCTAATACAGGGGCTTAGCTGCTGGAAGGACTCCAAACATGACAGATCAAAGCAGCTAAACCTATGTTAGGTTGTAATCCAAGAATTCCCAGACAATACATTTTTATTTTGAGAGACTGGCAACCATCACAAAATGAGAATTAAAGCAACATTTAGCATTGGTCATTTTCTTGATGTTATAAGAATTTGCCTTCTGAAAGGTTTAGCTGTTGTACATGGCATATTTCCAAAACACACCTATCCACCTCCCTCACCCAAAAACAAATGGTGGTGATGCTTCCTTCTTTTATAGTCCCTCCTGAGATGCTAACGTGCTCTAGCTGGGCTCAAACCCATTCCTCCACATACACACCCTGTTAGGCTCCTTAGCAATTTCTGCAATGAGGGCAAAAACCTGCATGAGATAGTCTCCTTATGAAGAGAGTGTTAACCCTCACCTTGCCAGCAACCCCATCTCAGTATTATCAACCCCCAAGGTGGTGGACAGGGTTTTTATTTGATTTCCAAGATCAGTTATGCACTTGTCTAAACCTCATGCACAAACAGTTACTTTGCCACATAATTCCTCTTGCAAGAGGCCCAGAAGGCATGTGGGGTATCTGAAGAACAGTTTATTTAAAAAATTGAGTCCAATTTTTTTATATGTTAAATAAAAGAGTATAAAGAACTACTATAAAGAGAGAAGCTGTATTTTAGTGCACAAAAATGCTTTCTTTAAAATCTATCTCTAAACCATTTCTTGCTATTATATATATTATTTATCATTAATTCTTTGCACTTTTCATACAAGGAACCCCAAACCTTTTGCAAGCAACCTTCATAATATACCTGTATGGTAAATTAAGTATCATTATACCCATTTTACAGATGCAGAAATGGATGCACAGAAAGACTGGTTTTTCAAGGCCACTCAATGAGTCTGTGGCAGAGTTAGGACTTGAGCCTTGAGTTCTGAATGCCTGTCCCCTTTTCTAGCCACTAGAATCACTTCCCTTTTCATAAGCCCATCAGCAGTATATCTCTCAAAGCCCAGACCAGCTGCACTTCTAATCTTGTCTCCTCATGAACGAATATGATCTTCTCATTCTCTCTGAGGCACAGATTCTCACGTATATAAATGAGAAGCCCACAGGAACAGCAACTAAAATGCAAGACCAAAAATGTACCTATCATTCTGGGATGGAAGCCTTGTATGCCTGGATCACAAGGGGCAGGGCAGGCAGGTCCAGACCAACAAAGGGACTTAGATGCCTAAACTCTAGATTTAAGGGCTACTGTGATCCACAAAATTCCTGCTCATCTACTGCCTAACTTTGTAGGTGCCTAAACTCACTTGACCCCTAAATTTTCCATAGCAAAAATTCCCTTGGCACTGAAGCTTCTGTCTCAGGCAGGCACCCAGACATCTAAGTCTCAGCCCAATCTTCAAATCATATGGATGTAGGCAGGAGAATGCCTTTCATGTCCAGTCTTGCACACAAAATGACTGGGGCAGAGAAGGAAGTAGAAACTACCCTTATAATCTTTAGTCTAGTGGTTATGGACCTTACCCAGGATGTAGAAGACTGGTTCAATTCCCCTTTCAGCCTGATGAAAAAAAGTGATTTGAATAGGAGTTCTCCCCTCAGCGGAGTGCCCTAACCACTGGACTATAGAGTTGTTGTTCTCACTATGTTTCTGGCCCAATTAACATTTAATACAAAGTGGAATGGCTTCTACAAAAGAGACTGGGAAACTGCCTGCTCAAGATATCCCATAATCTAGTGGTCAGGGCACTCAGCTGAGAGATAGGAATTGCCTGTTTGAATCATAGAATATTAGGGTTGGAAGAGACCTCAGGAGGTCATCTAGTCCAACCCCTGGCTCAAAGCAGGACCAACACCAACTAAATCATCCCAGCCAGGGCTTTGCCAAGCCGGGCCGTAAAAACCTCTAAGGATGGAGATTCCACCACCTCCCTAGGTAAACCATTCCAGTGCTTCACCACCGTCTTAGTGAAATTGTGTTTCCTAATATCCAACCTAGACTTCCCGCACTGCAACTTGAGACCATTGCTCCTTGTTCTGTCATCTGCCACCATTGAGAACAGCCAAGCTCCATCCTCTTTGGAACCCCACTCAGGTAGTTGAAGGCTGCTATCTAATCCCCCCTCACTCTTCTCTTCTGCAGACTAAATAACCCCAGTTCCCTCAGCCTCTCCTCCTAAGTCATGTGCCCCAGCCCCCTAATCATTTTTGTTGCCCTCCCCTGGACTCTTTCCAATTTGTCCACATCCTTTCTGTAGTGGGGGGGGCAAAACTGGACGCAATACTCCAGATGTGGCCTCACCAATGCCAAATAGAGGGGAATAATCACTTCCCTCGATCTTCTGGCAATGCTCCTACTAATACAGCCCAATATGCCGTTAGCCTTCTTGACAACAAGGTCACACTGCTGACTCATATCCAGCTTCTCATCCACTGTAATCGCCAGATCCTTTTCTGCAGAACTGCTGCTTAGCTAGTCGGTCCCCAGCCTGTAGCGGTACATGGGATTCTTCTATCCTAAGTGCAGGACTCTGCACTTGTCCTTGTTGAACCTCGTCAGATTTCTTTTGGCCCAATCCTCCAATTTGTCTAGGTCACTCTGGACCCTATTCCTACCCTCCAGCATATTTACCTCTCCCCCCAGCTTAGTGTCATCTGTGAATTTGCTGAGGGTGTAATCCATCCCTTCATCCAGATCATTAATAAAGACGTTGAACAAAACCGGACCCAGGACCGACCCCTGGGGCACTCCGCTTGATACCCGCTGCCAACTTGACATCGAGCCATTGATCACTAGCCACTGAGCCAGACAATCTAGCCAGCTTTCTATGCACTTCATAGTCCATTCATCCAATCCATACTTTTTTAACTTGCTGGCATTCATCAGGCAGAGGGGTGAACTTCTCATTCATCAGGCAGGGGGGTGAATTAAGCGAGGGTCTCCCACATCCTAGGGGAGTTCCTTAACTACTGGGCTAAAGATTATAAGGGAGGCCTCCCTCCCCACCTCAGCTGTTTTGTGTGGAGTTAAGTAGACACCTAAGCCATTGCACAAGAACATTTAGGTGCCTGTTTCCTGATTCCAAGAGAGGGTGTTATGATGATCACAGTATATATGTAGATGAGATAGATAAAAACATCAACTACTCTTGGTGGAAGGTTGCAACATAACACTACTTTTATTTTTAGGATTCAGAACAATAACACACAGTAACCAAAACAGAGAGAGACAAAGCAGGCCGCTCCCTAAAAAAGAGAGCGCCTTGTTCTAGGCTGCATTTTTTCCAGACTGATTCTGATAGCACACTTTCCTGCAGAGCCCTTGAGCTTGCATGCAGGACCAGGAAACCCCTTACAATTAAAGTGACAGCCTACAATTCCAATATAGTTGCCAAATCCACCACAGAGGGGTTTCCAGCTGTGGATCCCAAGCAGAGATAGGAGCCTCCCTCCAGACTGGACTTAGGAGCCAAACTCAGAGAGAGGGGTAGGGCTTAGGGCACACCCTTCTCATTACCACTGGCTGTCTTAGGTAGCTCCCTGCCTATCACACTGGTTTTTGTGGATCCCATTCTCAAGTGACTGTCTCTCCTCAGTCATTGTGTAGGGAGCCTAGGCTCCTAACCCAGGCTTTGTGGAAATGATTTTCAAGATGCTGTAAAGTTACATGTTGCAATGCTCAATGTCACAGTGCTGAAATCCTTTGTGGATCTGGGCTGCATGTCCTTGCTTAGCCCATCGGTCCCTATCACTGATATTTTACTGTTGCTGTTTCTGAGATGCAAGGGCTCAGTTGCAGGGAGAGTTCCAGCTCCTCTTACCTGCAGTGCAGCATCTTGGGAGATCCTATCCATGCCCCCTACTGCCCCCTCCCTCATCATCTGATGAAGCACAGTAGCAGTGCTATTTAGGAACACAAAAACAGAGAATATGCCATACTGGATCAGGCCCATGGGCCACCTAATCCAGTGTCCTGTCTCCAACAGTGGCCAGTACCAAGTGTTTTAGAAGAAGGTGGAAGAAACCTCTCACTAGGCAGATATGGGGTAATGTGCCCCTGACATTAGGTCTCAGTTTGATCTCTAATAGTTAGAGATCGGCTTAAACCCTGAAGCATGAGCTTGAATATTATTTAAATGATTCCCACATATACCAGACAGGCCAGACAAGACAAATGCAACTGTGGCCCTTCTACACTCTGGGCATGAGATCCTGAGTGTAAAGGATACATATATAGGGGGGGGTTGCTGGGTTAATGAGTCTGGTGCATGTAGCCAGGATAATGGGCGTCAACCAGTTTTTCTTCCCACCATGAACTGGTGCATATCTCCAAAGGGCTGCATTCCTGCCAAAGGGTTATTTTCATGAGCCACTGTCTTCCTTTTCCTCCTTCTGCTTTGGGTTGGAAAAGAGGTGAGCACTTGGCCCTGTTTAGTACCAGAGCATCAATTTCTCTCTCAGCCAGGAAAAGGACAGGACTGTACAATAGTGTAACCCTTCTGCCCCGCTAAGTTGGCAGTAACAAGGGCCGGGTTCAGTATCCAGGGGTTCCGTTTCAATAACGCAATGCAAAACCGGCTCGAGCCCCCACCCAGTGACCTGGGACAATTACCTACCACCCCCCCGGGCGCCTCTAGGAGGCAATACTTCCCCACTCGCAAGCACGAAGTCTGAGTGTAGCAAAATCCTTTTAATAAAGGAGGGAAACAATGCGGCATCACGTTGGAGAGACACCACAAACAGGACTATACACAAACCATAAGCAAAACCCACCTCCAAGTACATTTGGCACTGTCCTTAGGGTCTTAAGTCCAATCACCCCAAAGTCCAACAACCCAAAAGTCTCAGTCTCTGGTCAGTGCCACCCCAGAGTTCAAAAGTTTATCTGCAGAGTTTTACCCCCCCCCAGCCTGGGTGGAAATGGGGGGGGTCATGCACACAGGGTGCTAGGGACACCTTACGTGGGCCAGGGCCGACTGCCCCGCTTCTCTGTGGAGTTCTGCTGCAGCCTTCACCACGACTGGCTCCACTCCACCAGCTGTGCTGCTCCTTCAGCAGACCCGTGAACCACGTCAGCCGTCCCCGCAAACCGCTCCACACTGCTCACTGTTCCACGGGCTGCGCCAACGTGCTGCAGACTGCTCCGCTCTGCCAGCTGCTTAGCGATCGATCTTCAGGCTCTCCCACTACTTAACACAGCACTCAGTGATCTCAGCTCAGTAAGCTTAGCTCTTTTAGTGATTTCAGCTCTTAGTGATTTCAACTTGTAGTAGGAGAGCCCCAGTGCCACATGGCCCAACGTGAATTCAGGTCAGCAACCTCTAGATGGACTCCTAAAGGATTCAAAATTAGCTCTGCTCTTTAACAGTGGAGAGAGGAGGAAGTGCAATTGGTGTTCCAGGCCCTCAAAAGAGGCCCATACCATCATGTACACACACCAGTCCCCAACCTCTCTCCCTTCACTGGGTTTTGGAACCCATGTCCCTTGTCTAGCAAGTACTATTTAATGTAGGTTGAGTCATTTCTGTCATAAAGCAGTCTCATAGTTCCTCATTCACATAATTAAGGTAACAGCCCTTTTTTTTTCTTCCTGCCCCAATAACAAAGAAATTGGGGATTCCACAGCTGTGAAAATAACCATCCCATGCTGCTGTGTGTTATGCTAAGTGGAGTGGGTTTACCAATGCAAATGTGCATTTCTGAAATTCCTTTGCCCACTCCTCATAATTTACCACCAGATGTCAGGGTAGGGCTCATCCTGACTCTGCTTACAATAGGAATAACAATTTTAATGAGAAATTCAGAGTGCCAAGAGAACTTCACCGGCAGAAGTGAAATTAGCTCTTCTACATAAACAGTTAGTGGTGCCAAGGGACTAGTCGTTCATTGCCCAGAAGGAAAGAAAAAAGAAAACCACAAGAGCCTTTAAGGGTCCTTAATCTTAAGAATGTTCTTTGCTGTTAAACACATAGGATTTGCTTTGTACTTCAGCAAAACTCAAGCACAGAAGACATCTTCCCTTTCCAATGCTCTGAAGCTATAAGGATCTAACAGTACATAAGTACAATAACAGCTGCCCTATACGGCATGTTTTAAGTTTCCAATTCAAAGTTCAGTGAACTGGCTTTAAAGCTGTATTTGACAACGTCGAAATGTGTGCTGAAATGTACAGCTTAAGGAAGTAGGTTGTGATAATGAGGGTCAGAATTTCTTCACACCAGATTACGCCTCCCCTGCCCCTGTGCTGGTGTTTGATATAATGGAATAGAGCCCCCAAAACTATAAAGAATCAACATGGGAATTCAGGTCATGTTTCAATTACCACTATCCACCTGCTGTCCATATAGATACACCAATGGCGTCCTCCATGCTGTCTGGAGGGTCGCAGGAAGCAATACATCTGAAAATGGAGTCATGCAGGGAAAATGTCTGAGAACCGCTGGGCTAATGCATACTCCCAACAACAGGAAGCACCAGCCAAGAGGTGGGAAGTATGTTCCCTGCGGCAAGCAGCACCCTCTCAAAAACAATCCACCCTGCGCTTGCACAGTGACTCAAGAGCCAGTCCTACAACCACCCATTACTAGCAGCCCTCTCTGGATGTTTGTCCATAAGGCAGGATTTCACCCACGGCGCAAGAACCCACAGAAGAATTTTCTTACATAGATTATGCAGATTCCAGGGGGGGGGCTCTATCTCATGCACATCTGATGTTGTAAAGACAAATGTTTTATGTTGACATACTAAAATGTACCCAACCAATCTGACACAAAAGAGGCCATTTTACAAAAGTGATCGTCCTTTACACTTGAGAGCTGAGCCAAAAAAAAATCCCACTGGACTATATCTGGAAAATGGCTGTCTCAGCATGTCTCTTTTTCACCTACAGTAGGACAAGAAGCAAACGATTGCAGATCCTGAATAAAAAGACCCAGAAGCCTTATGAGAGGCAGCCAGCTGAGTCTGGCATTTCCATTTCTTTTCTGTTCAAGACAGCCTGCCTTTTTTGGTTTTAATTTGTTCACAGTTTCCTCTTTAAAAACAGAATTGCATCTCATTCTGTCTAGGGCTGAACACAGGCATGACCCTGGCTAACACAAAAGAGACAAATCTTTGGGTCACGGTGTGGCTAGACCATATGGGATACTGCGAGTGTCCAGGATCAGTGAGGAGCTCAGTATGACCTTGACAATCTGGGGACAATAATCAAGGTAACATTTCTTCTGCCTAAAATATGAACATTCACAAAAATCAGAAGGCATTGTTATGTAATTATTACTTTGTGTTAGCTTGGCTTTATGCTCAGCTGCTGTGGGTTGGCATCACTCTATTGAAGTGCATAGACCGAAGCCAATTTTCACCAACTAAGGTTCTGGGCCTACTGTGTGCAATCGATTAATTAGAACAAACCTTATCAAGGAAACATTTCATCACATTTTCTAAACAAAAACCATCAGCTGTTTATTCTTAGAAGAAATAGTCACGTTTGTTTTTCTTTAAGATATATAGTAAATCCAGATTATAGACTTTGCATCAGTAATTCTAAAAAGGCTTGACCTATATACCACATTGCTTGTAATTTCTTATATTGAATTCAAAGTCAAATCTGTCTCAAAATATATGATGTTTTAATTGAACATACGCACACAAGATTCATAGAAACCTCCTTTTCAGTTTCTCCTTTGTATGTTTAGGTCTTTCAAACTCTAAAGAGTAACTATACAATAATGCAAGCATGTTTCATATCTATTTTCTCTTTATTACTTATAGGTTATCTGTATTATCCCCAGGTCTCCAAATCTCTAAAAACAAGTGTAAATAGTCATTCTTATTAACTGCAGTGTTACCTGCACTGATATGGTCAAATCTGGTAAACAGCAGGTTCCCCTGCTGTTTTACTCAGCCAGCAACATGCTCTGCGTCTGGCAGAGGCTTCTGTTTTGTATTTCTTTTAGGCAGCTAGGAATCCTATGGACTTTTTGAAATTCTTTTCAGGAACCAGTGCCCTTCTATCTAATAAGGACCATTATGCTAGAATAAAGCAATGAAGAAATCAGAGATGTACCAAGTCTCCGAATTTGGGTCTCTAAAATTTCCAACAGCATTCGTAGTAATTTCCATATGAATATATAACTCTTCTGCCAGGTGTTGTCAGCAGCAGCAAGGACTGGGTTTAAATAGTTAGGAGTCCCACTTAAAACTAACAAACACCACCAACTTGAGCCTCTATCCAGAATTTCTGGGATCACTAATACCTTCCCTGGGTGCCCTTAATGGGCAGTACTCCCCTGTCTCTCCCCGTCTTCCCCGCCCCCAACCCTCCCACCACAAGCTCTGAGTCTGTGTCTGAAACAAGGAAAACGTTATTGGGGGAGAAAGAAGATGGCATCAACCTGGGAAAACACGTTAATAAATACATCCAAATGAGCAGTAAGTAATACCCTTCCCAACGGCAACTTTGGCAGGAGTCCATTAGCTCAGTTTCCCACCCACCAGTGTGAACATCCACCAGACAAATGTCTTTTTACCATGTTCCTTCCCCATCCACTGAATCCCACTCAGGATTTGGTGTCAATGGGTAGCATAGTCCCAGACTCCTAAGGTGCACCAGGACAGGCCTGTCTCCAGTCCCTTGGGAAAAACTGCCTGATCCCATCCTGAAGCTCCACCATCTAACCCAAGAACAGTGATTTCAGCTTTATTTAGTGGCTGGGTAAGAGGAACTTCACCAGTGTTCACTCACCTCTGCTCAGGGGCGGCTCTAGACATTTTGCCGCCCCAAGCAGGGCGGCATGCCGCGGGAGGCGCTCTGCCGGTCGCTGGTCCCGCGGCTCCGGTGGATGTCCCGCAGGCGTGCCTGCGGAGGGTCCGCTGGTCCTGCGGCTCCACCGAAGCCACGCGGGACCAGCGGACCCTCCACAGGCACGTCTGCGGGAGGTCCACCGGAGCCGCAGGACCAGCGGACCCTCCACAGGGACGCCTGCGGAAGGTCCACCGGAGCCACTTGCCACCCTCCTGGCGACCGGCAGAGCGCCCCCCACGGCATGCCACCCCAAGCACACGCTTGGCGTGCTGGGGTCTGGAGCCGCCCCTGCCTCTGCTGCTGTCCTCTGCAGATTCAGCAAAGGGCATTGCACACTGACCAGGAGCTGCATTTGCATCATCTCAGTCAAAGAGCCAGCTCTGTTTTATCTCCCATCACAAAATCCTCTGATTACCTCATCTCTCACTGGAAAATCCTCTCAACAGCACAGGATCCTCAGGAGAGAGAAACCAGTCACATAGAAGACCCCTGAGCAGTCTTCTTGACACTGCAAAGGCACTCTTTCCCCCCGTCTTCTCTCTATCTAACCAATTCTGATGTGTATACAGTTATGGTGGCTTCCATCGTGTCACTGGATGAATTCTGGGTAGAAAGCATATACAAAAGTAGCCATATTTTCCCCTGTTCCCCAGTAGGTGTGGGCAAAGGTTCTCTTCCCCTCTGGAGCTTCTGTCCATCTTGAGTGCTGGGCAAATAACTTAGGCAGATGAAGCAACTCTGAATCCATTCTTCCCTCTGTTCATCAACAGATGGGAGCAGAGAGCTCCTTACCCTCTAGAGCTTCAGGCCACACAGCTTACAAATATAATGTGATAGATATGGCAATTCCCTGCAATATCTTTGGGAGATCTTACAGTATTCAGTTTATGTATCATTGTGGATCAGGGATTCCTTGGAGGATGACCGCAGTGCCTCCAGGAATTAAGGACAGTAGGGGGTGACTAAGCAAATTCACTCAGGTTCTAGCACCTTCAGAGATACCCTCACCTCAAGAGGCCAGCGTATACTGGTTCAAACTGGTTTCTCCAGAGACCAACAGACAAATAAAGGACTTTTGGATAAATAGCCTGAATTTAAACTGACTCAGGGCCTTCCTTCTGATCCAGCAAATCGACAATACCTTCTGTCTAAGAAGGACCCCTCCGGTCCTTCCTGGGAGAGGTTGGAAGGACTTTGGCCTGCTGAGCCCCCATAAGACTGATGGGTGACCTCTGGTAAGCTTTTTGCATGCATATAGGATCTTTTATTGATTTAAATATGTTTTAATAGATTCATATATTCAAAGTCCAGAAGGGACCATTGTGATCATCTAGTCCAGGGATGACCAACCTGAGCCTGAGAAGGAGCCAGAATTTACCAATGAACATTGCCAAAGAGCCACAGTAATATGTCAGCAGCCCTCCATCCACTACCCCCCTCCAAGCCCCAGCGCCTCCCGCCCACCGGCAGCCTCGCCAATCTGCGCCTCCCCCTCCCTCCCCACGCCTCTCTCCCGCTGCAATCAGCTGTTTTTCAGTGTGCAGGAGGCTCTGCTGGGGCGGGGGGAGGAGCGAGGGCATGGCAGGCTCGGGGAAAGGGGAAGAGGCTTTGGGGGAAGGGGTGGAGTAGTGGCAAGACTGGGGCAGAGCAGGGGGTTGAGCAATGAGCACCCCACAGCACATTGGAAAGTTAGCATCTGTAGCTCCAGCCTCGGAGTCGTGCCTATGCAAGAAGCTGCATATTAACCTCTGAAGAGCCGCATGCGGCTCCAAAGCCACAGGTTGGCCACCCCTAATCTAGTCTGACCTCCTATAAAACACAGGCCTCAAAATAATTCCTAATGCGTATCTTTTAGAAAAACAGACAATCTCAATTTAAAAATTGCCAGTGATGGAAAATCCACCGTGACCCTTGGTAAATTGCTCCAATGATTAATTACTCTCACCTTTAAAAATGTATGCCTTGTTTCCAGTCTGAATGTCTCTATAATTCTTTCAGTTTAAGAATAAATGTGCTTGCTTATAAAGAGCTGTGTAGTAACTTATAACTGCAGGCAACTACATTGTTCATAGCTTTCAAAGAGGAATTAAAGCACAGATGCTGGCCTATTTAGGCAGTCTAGATTGCTGTGGATATCACAGTATAGACTCATAGACTTTAAGACCATCATGATCATCTAGTCTGACCTCCTGCACATTGCAGGCCATCAACTCCTATAGTTGGCCATTACCTCTGGCTGAGTTACTGAGGTCCACAAATCTTGATTTAAAGACTTCAAGTTACTGAGAATACATCATTTACTCTAATTCAAACCAGCAGGTGATCCATGCTCCATGGTGCAATAGAAGGTGAAAAGCCCCCAGGATGTCTGCCAATCAGATCTGCAGGAAAATTCCCTCCCAACCCCAAATATGGCAATCAGTTGGACCATGAGCATGTGGGTGAGACCCACCAGCCAGACATCTGGGAAAGAATTCTCTGTAGCAATTCAGAACCCTCCCCATTTAGTGTCCCGTCTCCAGCTATCGGAGATATTTTTGCTAACAGCAGTCACAGATGTGCCACATGCTATTGTAGGCAACCTCATCATATCATACCCACCATAATCAAACTCAATCTTAAAACAAGTTAGTTTTTATGCCCCCACTACTCTCCTTGGGAGACTGTTCCAGAACTTCACTCCTATGATGGCTAAAAACGTTCATGTAATGTTAAGCCTAAACTTGATGTGTTTATATTCGTTTGTTCCTGTGTCAACTTTGGACCTTAACTTAAATAACTCCTCTTCCTCCCTGGTGCTTATCCCTCTAATATATTTATGGAGAGCAAACATATCTCCTCTCAACCTTCATTTTGTTAGGCTTCTTCCACTCTATATGGAGTCACATAATGATTTCAAACTTCTTGGGAAAAGTGACTGGACAGTAAGCGGCTCATTTTCAGGGCACTCAGAGCTCCAGTTGAAGTTAATGAGAGCGGCGAGTGCTGAAAATCAAGCCCTTGGAGGCTATATATGCAAAAGCCCTTACCCAAATCTCCCAATTTTTACCTTTATTTCTGACATGGACTTTAATGGATCCAAAACACCACATTGTTGAGCATTGGAATGACCCTTCCACACATACTAGACTTCAAGCATTTTAATAAGTGTAAGTTCTTATGTTGTTTTCTTGCTTGGATGTGTTCTTAATAAGTTCTCTTTAAGAAACATATCTGTACCCTTGCTGACACTGAATATTTGCATTACTCTGTGCGTGGACCCACTGAATGGATTAAATTGCATCCCAAAGACTCAGCCAATAGCAAGGGACAGCACCTTGCCACTTCACCTCCAGAGCATCCTAAAGAAGGAACTGTGGCCCAGCGAGCCACAATTTCTTCCTTTCGTCCCCCTGCTGATAGTAATTTCCTACTAGCCCATACCAACAGCAAATTCCTACCACTACACCCATCCCTAAGCCTGCAGAACTTCCCCAATTCTCTCCCAATCCCTGCTCACATCGTCTGGAGAGCTGGGGATGGGCAACAGAGGATGGATCAATTGATGATTATCTGTTCTGTTAAATTCCCTCTGAAGCACCCGGCATTGGCCACTGTTGGAAGACAGGTTACTGGGCTAGATGGGCTATTGGTCTGACTCAGTATGGCCATTCTTAAGTTCTTATGTACAAAGCATTCCTCTCTGCATACCCAGACCCTAGTGCAGGAAGGATGCCCAAGTTCATAAGACACGGAGGAAAATTTATGCCCCATCATGAGACATCCTGCCTAAATCGAAACATAGTCCAGTGAAACTATTCACAGATTAAAGGTACTACTTAATGTGAGTTAGGATGCCAGAATCTAGTCCTCAGTCTGTGAGTTTCTAGGGGCAGGAGCATGTTTTCTATTGCATCTTGTACAGTTCTTTCTAGTTCTTAACAATTAATAATAATTTGGTAAAGTAGTCAAAAGTAATTATTAAGGAAAAGAGGGAGTAGACAATCATGAACTTCTCACATATTCTGAAATGTATACTGACTGTGCTAATTAAGCATGCAGAAGATGTTAAGATTATGAAATTACTTGTACTAAGGGGTGATCAGATTTTGTTGGGGTGGGAGATTGTGCTTTGTTTTGATTTTGGAACATGCAAATATTATCAATCTTTAGGCTAACTATTGGTGTATCTTAAAAATACAGAGACAGAAGTGTGATAGACTAATCCAGATTCTACAAAAGACATGCCACAATAGCATATTCAAAGTACACAGAAAAATGAACATGAGCAGTGCAATTAAAAGACAGCATTTTTAGAATTGTTAATTGTATGGTAATTGGAAGTCAAAGCAGAGTCTATTTAAAAATCCAAGAAGTCTATTAGGAGTCCACAGAACCAACAGCATGTCAACAAAAATTAGAAAAGGAGACCAGATTTTAATTGTAAATGGGATACTAATCATCAGCAGTTCAGTTTCCCAAGTGTAAGTCAGAGATAGTTGTTTGACATTTTACATTTTACTCTTCATTTTAAAAAAAGCACACAAGTGGCCTGCAGATGGGCAGGTTTCTATTAATTGGTAGCTAATATACAGTTAACCCAAATAAGGAAAGAACAAATAGGGCCAAATTTTCAGTGTGGCCTTTGATTGCGTACATCCAAATGCTGTAATCGGGAACATTATTGCATATTGCATGAATTTGGAAGCGTGCAGTCAGAAGCCCGTGTTAAATCCAGGTGAAGATTTTTGACCGACACCCCACCCCAAGAGCCATAGGCAGGGATTAATGTATTCTGTAACACACTGGACCTTAGGTTCCACAGTGAGAAAGCCTTCTTTTTAGTTAACTTTCAGATATTCATCTAGGTAAGGTGCAGACTCAGAAATTATTTAAGGTTGTCAGATTAGGCAAGAATACATTCCTGCATTACAAAAGTGTTCTGGATAGTGACTTTTCCTGGTAAAGGTTACCATATGAGCACTTTGTATACCATATTAGTCTTCTGAAATAATCACCACAAAAAAGATGGTGCTTCTCAGGTGCTAATGTATTTTTAGCATATGTAATGATGTCCTATGTGGTTATTGGCAGGGTTTGAACCCAGGAACTTCAATGCTATAGCACAGACTGCCGCCACTTCAACCAAACAAACAATTCCATTAATTTACAACAGTAGCAAGTTGCTAGCCTTGATATTGGTTAACATTAACTAAAACCCAATTCACCGCTCTAGGCAGGTGGCCGGGGATGAGTCTTTACCCTGTTTTTAATTCTCCTTGGCAGGTCCTAGTTTAACCTGTGAACCAGGAGCATCTTTTGCGGGTGTGCAGTCCTTAAAAGGTTATTCCCAAGCTGCTTGTCAGTCTGCTGGAGAGAACTGACCCTTCCCTCGACCTCATTGTCATACCCCAGTGCCTGGTTGGGGCAGTTTGAGTAGAGGGTGGGGGTTGGGACAGGTACTTAAGGCTCCCACCCTTAGGAAGAAATCCTTATCAGATTCACTTAGGCTTATGTCGGCAGAGAGTCCATCCAGACAATCCAGCTCCAGTAGGCTCAGACTTCAGAGGCAGCAGGGCTGAGTATTTGTCCCTGCACCTGGAAACTGTAGCCAGACCATGAAGCTTCAGCAGACTTCACACCACAGAGCCATAAATGGTAAGGATTTCACCACCAAACACTTACATAGCTAGCAACACATTTTTTTCTAAGGCGGCGTTATAACTATCACTTCTGCAGCTTGGCTCAAGTACTGTCAAAGCAGTGTCTGTGGATCATTCATTTGCTCAGCTGCCGTTTGGCTGCACAGATCCATCTACCTATATTGAACCTACTCACAAACATTTGTGCAAAAGGGATTGTAATGCTGATGGCTCTTAGGGAAGGGGGGCCATTAGCAGCCACAGGGATTGTACCTACATCCTCTAGATCTTAGTACACGAGCTTCTACTGCCTGAGCTAAAAGACCCATCTGTTTCGGCCAAGGTTGTAGCAAGCACATCAATCTTTACTTGGCCTGGCTACCACTAGCATAAGACAGAGCACCATGGCACGTGGTCATGGCTTATTTACTCCCCGTAGCTAGGTGAAGTGCATTGCAAGCCTCAGATGTTTCCCAGTTCAATTCCACATGCAGAATGCCACCACCCTGTATGCGTAGTCAGCAGCAGGATCTAACTTGGCACCTCATGACCTTAATGCATGAGCCTCTATTGCATAAACTAAAAGACACAGCTCTCTCAGCCAAGAACGTAGCAGACTCATCAGCCTCTCCGTGGCCTAGCTATCACTAGATGGATACATCATGCCAAGTGGATATGGTTTGGGGATTTTGTTCCCTATGAACATTTGGGGAATGGCTGGTCTTCATACAAATAGCTATATTCACATGCTAACAAAGGAATATGTGTGCAAACAATAATCATCATATTCAATATCTGCTATTTATCATTTGTACCTCTCCTGTTCAAAATGTTTCAGTCATGTAATCATGAGACGTAGGTGACCAGTCACATAGCACATATAGTGAATAGTCAAAGGCAAGCCTTACAGATCATGAACACATTTGAAGGCCACTGCCTAACACAACTGAGCACTGATCTTTGAGGGGGGTTCCTAGGCATTATGGTAGTACAAAGGATGATGATAGAAATCAGGATTGGCTCGAGAACAAGTTTGCAGACAAAAAGAGGACTGAATTCATCAAATAACTGATTCCAAATGAAAAATTGGAATTGGTCGCACTATCCTTTTTGTAATTGGCTTTTTTGTATAAGTGAGATATGTTTGCTTTACTATTTCAAGTAAATTTTCTTAATAGTGTGTTATAAAGAAGTGAATACAATATTTCAAATATATGAGGAATGGGTTCAAGATGTAGACCTTTAAAATGTAATACTAATTTTGAATGCTTCATACTTAACCCAAAATTTTCAAAGATGGGTGCCTAAAGCTGTGCTCTTAGATTCTGGTTTAGACACCCAAATATGTGACCTTATTTGTATAGGTGCTGAGTATCCTGCAGCTCCCGAATGAAATCAGTAGGAGCTGGTAGGTGCTCAGTACATTTGAAGATAAGTCAAAAATATTGGTTTAGGAGCCTAACTTTAGGTTCCCATTTTGAAAATCTTATCCCCAGTAAACGTCTGGAAACTGGCTGTGATCTAAATGTAAGATCTAAAGAGTGCAAAATCCTGGCCAGATTTCTAAGGCGTGAGTACCCATGTCAAAACTAGCAAGAGAGAACAGAGCAGCAGTAGAGCAAATGGAATGAACCGGTTCTAAGAGATAAGGCTGATGGAATCCACTGCGGTACTAATATACTCTAATCTACGCAGTCATAGAAATGAGATGCTGTAAGGAATGTTTGTGATCACATGTGTCAAAAGGACAATAGATACTGAGTCACACAGGAAAGCTGCCATGTATTAAGAAGAAATTGTATGACTATAAATAGCCCTATAAAACCAGATCAGGGGAGAATGCAGTAAGAGATACCTGCATATTTGTGTGTATGCTTCCTACACAAGATATAACACTAACACACCATCTGTTTGTTTGGCTAATAGTGATTAGAGTCTGTGAATTAGTTTAAAAGGTGACTTTCAAAAATATTTAGCAGGAGGAAATGTTTTTGGGAGATAGCGTCTATCTTCCAGAATTATTAAATTTGCTGTTAGGCTGTTGCATGGTCTCCACAGTCATTCAAAGTGGCAAATGTTTCCCAGAATTCTTAGGGAAACCTGACATACTGAACTAATCTTTAATTTATTGATGTACTACTTCACTGAGAGTATATCAATAAATGGCTTTAGTTAAGAAGCTCAGGTCTAAGAAGAAGTGGTAGGAGCTTGCAAAAGTACATCAAGACTTGCAGAAAATAAAATCAAGAGCAGGTGGGAGAAAATTGATGTCTGAGAAGGACACAAGACCAAACAAATAGCACAAACTTTTAAGATCCACAGTAATGATTTTCTATAAGGCAGCACTGTTGGGAATTTAAAATGTTACACTTTTTCATTCTTTTACATCCTTATCAATTGTCCTGCTTCTGTGAAAATACTATCATGGATTAATTAACAAACCAACTGTTGTCACACCGAAAAATAGGAAATAACTGCAGCACCGAGGACAGTGTGGTGTGGTTAATGGTAGCTATTTAATGGAGGCCATTGATGCATTACTAGATTGGTAACATCCCACCACAATTGGCAGCACTTAGCAGCACCCTTGTTTGACTTGATAACTGGCTCGGCAAAAAGGACAAAGGTTAAGAGCAAATCTGAGCTCACATATTTGAGCACATAGGACAATACTTGTGATGACACTGTTGTCCCTTCATTTAAAAAAAAAAGTAGTGAGGGGCAAAAATACATGAAAATTCAGAGATGCATCCACAGAAACAATAGGAAAAGGCAAATGCTAGGGTGACAAGGACTGTCCAAATACTTACACCTTTGCGTTAATCTGAACTGTCATGAAACTCAGGAGACAGTCAAGAGGCATTGAGGAGCCCAGTGCCACAGCAGCAGTTGTGGGTCTCAGGACACCAGCTAATTACTGTGCAAATCAACAAAGGACACATAGTCAAGCATAGTGTGGCCAAGGACATATCTTTCCTGTGCACCAATGTGGGGAAGGGGCTGTCATGAGTTGATAGCACTGGCCTGTGTGTCTGGGGAAGTCAGTTTAACTTCCCTCAGAATAGCACACACAGAGGGGTTAACAGAATGACATAGCCCTGGGATGGTACATAGATGCCAACGGGCCAAAAATTTTGCCAAAGAAACTTCTCAAAATAAGGGACACATGCAGTACTGACGCTTAACAAAAACTGAGGAAAGAGGCAGCCATGGATGAAGGAGATTGAATAAGTCCCTTATGCAAATTGGGTGGGTGAATGTCAAGGGGTTGTGGCTGCAGCAGTGTTGAAGCATCCTCCCTGTGGACTTTGTCAATTCACCCTCTCTCTGAGAAGTCACCTCCTATGATTCCAAGAGTGGAATTTGCTGGGAAAGGAACTGATGAAACCAGAAAATTTGGCAGAATTTCCTTGCTATGGACCAGGGGTAGGCAACCTATGGCACGCATGCCAAAGGCGGCACGCGAGCTGATTTTCAGTGGCACTCACACTGCCTGGGTCCTGGCCACCAGTCCGGGGGGGCTCTGTATTTTAATTTAATTTTAAATGAAGCTTCTTAAACATTTTAAAAACCTTATTTACTTTACATACAACAATAGTTTAGTTATATATTATAGACGTATAGAAAGAGACCGTCTAAAAACTTTAAAATGTATTACTGGCACCCGAAACCTTAAATTAGAGTGAATAAATGAAGACTCGGCACACCACTTCTGAAAGGTTGCCGACCTCTGCTAGAGACAATAATAACACCACAACATCAATGGGATTAACCCCCTCAGGCACAGTACAAAGCTACCCATGAAAGTAGGGGAGTTTGGTGGTGGCTGGAGGGCCACTGGAAGCAGGGGCGGCTCTAGGATTTGCACCGCCCCAAGCAGGGCGGCACGCCGCGGGGGGCGCTCTGGCGATCGCCTGTCCCGCGGCTCCGGTGGACCTCCTGCAGACGTGCCTGCGGAGGGTCCGCTGGTCCCGCGGCTCCGGTGGAGCATCCGCAGGCGTGCCTGCGGGAGGTCCACCGGAGCCGCCTGCCACCCTCCCGCGGGACGCCGCCCCAAGAGCGCGCTTGGCGCGCTGGGGTCTAGAGCCGGCCCTGACTGGAAGGCAAGTGAAGGGTTTGTACTGTCAGTCCAGTAGAAGTCCTTGCTCTGAGTACTGGGTGATGAGGTCTGTGATGATATAGTTTGCACATTAGGCCTGTAGGCCGCCTTGGGGCCTGAGGTAAACCTATGTGCAGAATAGCACCCAGGGCAATGTAAATTGTGCAACATCATAAAGCTGTCATGATAGCACTGGCCTGTGTCTCTGGGGAAGTCAATTTAATTCCCCTCAGAATAGCGCACAGAGGGGTCAGCAGAATGGCTTAGCACTGGGATGGTCCATAGTTGCCAACAGGCCAAACATTTTACCAAAGACACTTCTCAAAATAAGGCAGAAGTCTGGAGGCCATCGGGCTCCCACCCACAGTAGGGTCTTATGTTCACCCTGGGAAGTTTTAGGCTATTATCTGAGAAAAGTGAGAGAATAATAAACAGAGAAGAATGACCTAAAATTCCTCCACAATGGGCACAGACTATCCAGACTCCTGGCTTATTTGAAAAAAAATAATGCCCCCTCATCTCCTGTGATGACCCTCATGTTTTCTCTGGCTCCTGCTATGCCCTTTATGATTTTTTTTAATTTCCCTTCTCTGCCCTTGCACTCTTTCCCATCACACATAGCTTCGTCCCCCAGAACTAACTCTCTCCCCACTCCTTAAAGTTCCTTCTCTATTAGCAGCCAACTTCAGGTTGCCTCCAAAACAACAATTCCAAACCCATCAGCCAAGTGAAAAACAATGTATGTTTGTACCCACATGCCCCTTAAAAATGGCTTGGTCAATGTGTCCTTGCAATATAGCTGGGGTGTGGAAGGCTCATCCATGGTAACTGCTACTGGTGCAAATTCTGGCACACACTGTTTACACTCCAATGATTCCTTGAGCTCAGATATGGTCATTTAAAAATTCCTTGGTAGGTGCATTTTATAGGCTATGCACATCTTGACAGATGCTCCCAGTTGCATTCTCCTTTGAAAATACTCAGCGGATGCAAACTCTGCTTATGCATAACTGTTATTGCCCATACTACAACCTGAATTAGTGTTGCAAATTCTTTGAAAATGTAGCCCTAAATGTGCATGGACAGTGGACTTCCCTTTTAGCCCCACAGGTGGTCTGTCCATAACAAGACTGAGGCAATTGGTAAGACGGGAAGCTTGCTGTTAATACAACGCAAAGCAGCATGTGGAATCTTGCTACTTCTTTTGTACTTGTCCTGTGGATAAAAAAGTACTTTGATCTCCCAAGCTATCATACACCTTTTACAAGTACTAAATTCATTTTAATTGTATCTGAACTCACTTTATCACTTTAAATCATTCCAATAATTAACATGTAGTACTAATTTGTACTAACTATAGGTTCTTCACAGTAGAGCCCCAACCTGGTACTTACTCAGGTAAAAATGCCCCTAAAAGCCAATGAGAGATTTGCCTGAGTAATGAGTATCAGACTGGGGCCTAGGTTAATAAAATCATTGCTGAAGAAAAACACTAACAAGTAGATACAGCACTCCTGTTAGCTCTCCGTCAAAAGAGTAAATATTTTATTCCGTAGATCTTTTAATAAAGCCCCCATCTTACAATTTTCTCTGTAAAACAATCACAGGTTCAATTTGGCTTTTAAAAGAACAACAAAGAGGAAACTTTCAGCATCAGATTTGTTTCTGAAACGTATATTAAACAGAACAAATCTGAATCTTTCTAGTTCAGCCTTGATTGGGGCTCTGATTCCGAATCAGCGAGTATTTCAGAGAACTCATATTCTGCTATTTCCTCCAAATGTTATGTTTTTAATCTTAGATTCCTCCACTAGCCTCTTCTCCCCCTACTCCTTGCCTCTCACTTGTGGTCAGTGTTTCTGTCTGATTCCATTCACAGACAACACTTGCGAAGTTTCAAGTCTGTGTTGAGATTTCTCAGTACAGCCTCAAAGCCAGAAGTCTTAATGTAACCTGGAATCCGAGCAAAGGCAGCTGTGAGTGACTGGAAGGGAAAGAAGCACTGACTGTGAGCACTGAGGACTCATTATGTATTTTATAGTTGGTGTGCTAACCACAACTGTAGCGAAAGGTGACCTGCAAAGAGGAGGAAAATGGGTTTGTATCTTTATTTGCCTCTTTATGGTGTACAAAGTAGGCCTGAAAATCATCTATGTTATTTAAATTTGCAGAGGGGGAGAGGTCTTCTTATTTTTTACATTAGAAATGAAACCATGTTTTTTCCAGGAAGACTTATGAAGAGCTAGTAGGTCACAGGTTCCAAAGAAATGAAATTGAGCAATTAAGAGTGAGAAGGATTTTTAGTCAGACTATTTCAAATTTTTTAGTTTTCTGTTTTTATTAAAAGCTATTTACCAGGCCTCAAATGCCTGATGAAAAGTTGGGAGTAAAGATCTCTTTGTTAAAGCTTTGTTAAGTGCTGAGAACTATGCCACTGTTCTACATAGGTCTTCTAGGGAAACTCCAGCACGAATTAGGAAGACAAGATTTTATACTACTGACATTTTTAAGAATGAGCAGAATAATATGGGAGGAATAAGAAAAAACAAGATTTTTCATTTATTCTTTATATTCTATGCATCACAAAGAAGGCCACAACCCTGCTCTTTCCATTTTGCAGGTCGCCTTTAAGGATGCCAAAACATTTCCATTTAAAATGCCCAGTTTTCAATCATTCATTACTTTTTGAACGTAGCAGGTAGAAATTTTCCAGGCTTTGCCTGCTGAGAAGTGAAAGTCTGAGCAAAACCCATTCTGATTTTTTGTGACAAGACTAGTGGAAAACAATATATTTTCCCTATTATAAAAAAAATAATAATAATGTGACCTTTATTCTTGGAACAGCTCTACCACTGAAATGACTGGGAAAGAAAGCCAAAATCCAGAGTCCTGCTCGAGAAGTGCCTATGAGTGTTCTGCAGAGAAATGGTGGAAATTTGAATTATACTGCAATATATTGCATGTGCAGTAAATGTTTAACAACAATAGTGATCTGCCAGCATGCAGTAAAGTAGGATGCACTGTGCATCCTGTCCAGTGAATGTTCACATCCCCTGAAGACACAAAATGAGTGGGTCAGGGCTCAGAGTGATGTGCTTTAACCCAGACACAAACAGGCTGTCTTGAGGAAGGTAGCTCAGTGTTGTGGACATTCATTATTTTTCCAATCTGCTCAGGCTGTCTACAAAGGTTCCAGTTCTGATTGGGGCTTTTGTTTTTTTATTACATGGAAACTAGTCCAGTTTGAGTTGACCCAAGGAGGGGAGAAGATGGCTCAGAGATTTGGTAAAAGCCCATAGAACATTTTGTGTAGTGGGTCCTGGTTACATCCAGTCCACATAGACAGTCAGTGAATGATATCAGCTATTTTATAGATGTTTAGCAGCTTTACAAAATGAGTGGGTGATGGTCTCAGTGTTCCCAGTTCCTACTGGAGACAACTGAGTGTCCATATATTAAAATGCCACCCCATTCTATAGTCACAGCAAGAGACGCCAAAGGCTGAATGGGATTAAACAGCTAAAAGTGGTGTCTTCATCTAAAAGTTGAGGTACATCTCCAGAGTATTGAACATAAGAATGGCCATACTGGGTCAGACCAATGGTCCATCTAGCCCAGTATCCTGCCTTCTGACAGTATCCAGTGCCAGGTGCTTTGGTAGGAATGAACAGAACAGGGCAATTAGTAAGCGATCCACCCTCTGTTGGCCCTCCCAGCTTCTGGCAGTCAGAGGCTTAGGGACACCCAGAGCATGGGGTTGTGTCTCTGACCATCTTGTCTAATAGCCATTGATGAACCTACTCTCCAGGAACTTATTTAATTCTTTTTTGAACCCAGTTATACTTTTGGCCTTCACAACATCCCCTGGCAACACATTCCACAGGTTGACTGTGCGTTGTGACCGGAAGTATTTCCTTTAGTTTGTTTTAAACCTGCTGCCTATTAATTTTATTGGGTGACCCCTGGATCTTGTGTTATTTGAAGGGGTAAATAACACTTCTTTATTCATTTTCTCCATGCCATTCATCATTTTCTAGAGTTCCATTGTATTCCCCCTTAGTCATCTCTTTTCTAAGCTGAACAGTCCCGGTCTTTTTAAACTCTCCTTATATGGAAACTGTTCCATACCCTTAATAATTTTTGTAGCCTTTCTCTGTACCTTTTAGATTTCTAGTATATCTTTTTGAAATGGGGCAACTAGAACTGCATGCAGTACTCAAGGTGTGGGCGTACCATGGATTTATATGGTGGCATTATGATATTTACTGTATTTTTATCTATCCCTTTCCTAATGATTCTTGACATTCTGGTCACTTTTTTGACTGCTGCTGCACATTGAGCAGCTGTGTTCAGAGAACTAGCCACAATGACTCTAAGATCTCTTTCTTGAGTGGTAACAGCTAATTTTGATCCCTTCATTTTGTATGCATAGTTGGGATTATGTTTTCCAATATGCAATACTTGCATTTATCAACATTAAATTTCATCTGCCATTTTGTTGCCCAGTCACCCAGTTTTGTGAGATTCCTTTGTAACGTTTCACAGTCATCTTTGTACTTAACTATTCTGAGTAATTCTGTATCATCTGCAAACTTTGCCACCTCACAGTTTACCCCGTTTTCCAGGTCACTGATGAATAGGTTGAACAGCACTAGTCCCAGTACAGATCCATGGGGGACTCTGCTATCTATCTATGTGAAAACTGACCATTTATTCCTACCCTTTGTTTTGTGTCTTTTAACTAGTAACTGGTCCAGGAGAGGACCTTCCTTCTTATCCCATTATTGCTTAGTTTGCTTAAGAGCCTTTGGTGAGGGACCTTGTCCAAGGCTTTCTTAAAGTCCAAGTACACTGAATGCATGGAATCATCCTTGTCCACCCCTTTGAACCCCCACCCAAAGAATTCTAATAGTTTAGTAAGGCATGATTTTCCTTTACAAAAGTCATGTCAACTCTTCCCCAACAAATTGTGTTTATCTGTGTGTCTGATAATTCTGTTCTTTACTGCAGTTTCAACCAATTTGCCCATTCCTGAAGTTAGGCTGTAATTGCCAGGATCGCTTCTGGAGCCTTTTTTAAAAATAGGTGTTACATTAGCTATCCTCATTATTGTGGGGAGACTTACACTGCTTGTGCTGTACTGTTCTGGGGCTGTTAATATTACAGGCTTTTCAAATTCTAAAAATGTTACATTATAAATATACATCTATATTTTTGCAGTAGGTGCTGGATTTTTTACAATTATTTCTCTCATATGTGGAACATGCTTCCTGCTTATTCAGAATTCTCTGCCTGGGTCAGTAATTAAAGAAGATAAAAGGTTTTGAGAGGGAGAGTGGGTTGTTTTGTTTTCAGGAGGAGGGATTTCTGCTGTGTTTGCTTTTAATCACTGATGCTTCACATTGCTATATGGTACAGTATCTTGCTCTACAACATTGCCAATATGCTTTGTTGCCTCAATTCTCTGTCCCCATTTTTAAGACAGAACTAGATAAAGGCAACCAAACAACCATCAGAGGCAACTTGTTCAGAAAAACAGCAAATCTGGTCAGTCTTGAGTCAGAAGTTTAAAGCTTTCTGGCCCACAGCCTCAAAAGTATTTAGATACCTAATTCCCATGGAAGTTAGGTGCCTAAACACCTTTGAGGATCCTGGGTTTTGAGCACAAGGGGCCAAATCCTAGACCCACAAGCAAAGTAAATCTTCGTCCCTTTCACCTCCTATCTGGAAGTAGAAAAGAGGGAATCAGCACAACTATGCTCCATAGCTATGTCCTATGGGCAGAAGTAGGAGTAGAGCAGAAGTAGGGTAGAATTATGTAGCCTTTTGTACATCCTTCATGCAGTGTTTTGTGAGTTTGTGGTTCTGTGCTTTGTGCCATATCTCCAGCCCAGCTTGAAAAAACCCCTTGACAGTCATGTGCAGACGGGCAGGGTGCAGCTTGGATCCATGGCACACAGAGAAGTGTGGAGTCACTTTGCTCAAGGTCTCTGTTGCCTGTCCCCTTTCATAATTTTTTTAAAAAAGTGTTTCCACTATATATTGATCCATATTATAGGTGAGGAGCTGCTTATTATTAAGACTACTCAACATGTCCCATTTCAGTTGCTTATAACTTTGTCAAACTTTAACCGTTTGGGCTAAAATTTTCCATGATAAGTGTCTGACTTTGGCTGATTTTTAATTATTAGTTATTATTATTATTATTATTATTTTAATTTTAACCGAAACAGTTCCACTGTTTCCAGGAATGACAGGGAAAAATACATTTTGCCCATGTTAAAAGATATTGGCAACTTGTTCTTTGAAATGTTCCAGCATCTCTATGCTTTCGAGCAAGGGCTTGAAATTTGGCAGGAAGGTGACCTTTGTGTCAGAGATGTGCCTTTTGCCTTCCCTATATAAATCCCCCAAATGTAGCAAAGTTATAAGCCTCTGCAAAATTGCAGTTCACACATGCTCTGTAGAGATTTGCTAGACCATAACTGCTAAAATCTCCAAAGATTCCACCCTCACTGAGCATGCTCAAGCCTCTCACAGCTCCTAGTGCTGACCAGACTGAGCATGTGCCAAACTCACAGAGCAACTGAGTATGACCCCAGTTCAGAGCTACAGGGAGCACAGTAGGACTGTCCCTGTAATTTATGAGACTGGGAATTGGAATGTAGAGCAGAGAGTCTGTCTTTCCTATGCTCTCAATGACCCCACCACCCTGCTGGCACCCAGGCAGCTGTGCCATAATGCATATGCACAAGGGGCCCAAATTTAAGTTGCGTGGACTACCTTAATTTTTTTTATTTCTAGGGTGACCTGGACAGGCAGGGACCATCTCTTTTTTAAGCCCTGTCCTGGCTGTCCTAACTTTGTTGGCAAAAGTGAGTCAAAAAGTGGGGTACAGAGAAGTGTGTGGGGTGGGGGGGGCAAGTGGTGACACCAGCCCTGCTTGGGCAAGTGGCTTGGGCCAGCCCTGCACAGGTGTGTGCGGGGGGGGGGGGTCAGGCAAGCAGCTAGGGCCAGACCAGCATGGGGGTGGGTTGCAGGCTAGCCCCACATGGTTTCCGATTTTCCCTGTGGGAAATATGGTCACCCTATTCGTTTCTCAACTTTTGAGTGCTTGACTTTACAACCTTAATAATCTTCTTTTAACATAGTTTTTTGTGTGTAACATTATTTATGCCATATTACATTAACATCTGGAGACACCTGTTCAGATCAGGACTCCACTGTGTTAAACACTGTTCCAACACACAGGAAGAGACAATCGCTGAAAAGCCCTGAAGAGCTTACAATTTAAATATACAAGACAGGCAAAGGGTGGGAGGGGAAACAGAGCGAAAGAAATCACTCCCATACAAGGTTACTAGCAGAACCAGCAATAGAACCCCTATTTCACACCAGCACCCTCTCTATAAGACCATTTAGCTTTTTACAGTGCTCTATAGGGAAGAGGAGAATTACCATTTGGTTCATCATAGTAAAGCTGATGCCTAGAGAGTAAGTTTTCTCCTGGTTTCTTTCGTGCATCTGGGTATACTTCAAAGATGGATTTAATATTGATATTTTTGTAACTGAGACACATAAAAGCAAATCTGATGATGATGGATAGGGCATGCCCTAAGCCTAGTGTATTCAAAAGGAAACAAATCAGAAGGAAACCTTGTCTAAGCTCTTCTTTCAGTGTGTTCATTTCTGCAGTTGTAAAGTAGGTTAACAAACGAACTGAACCTATGACCTAGCAGTTCATCAGCGGAGGTGAGGTGGATGAGATGGAAGGAGAGCAAAACCTGAAAGTAAACTTGAAATTATATTAGCAATGATAATATTTTGCATTCCTATCGTGCTTTTCTTTTTTTAACCCCTGGATCTCAATGTTCTTTAAATCCCGGTGGCAGAGGGAAGTATTATCCTCCTCATTTTTCAGATGAGGAAACCGAAGTGCCCAGAACTTCTGGTACTTGCTCAAATGTACATAGGCAGTCAGTGGCAAAAAAGGGGACCACAACCCAGAAATCATAGTAACCCACTATTCAGTTATGCATCCTTCTCCCTCCCCATATGCAGCTGATGCACAGAGGATAGCAACCTGCTACTGCTCCCTGCTAAAGGCCCTTTCACTCCGATGGTAGAAGTTTCCATTGCAGCACTGACCATCCCAAAATTCAAGCCCTGCCATCAGCTTGAGGTGGGGGTTGTTACCTGATCATCAGAGTCACATTTTAAGTGGGAGTCTGTAAAACAAAAGCCTTTTCCACAAACCCAGAGTGATCAGGAAAAACATCCTGAGCCATGCAGTGGAGCTCCAGTACTAGCTGGAAGACTCCTCATTAAAGAGCTGACTTAGCAGGTAATGCAGACAGGGTTTTCTCTTCAGGGGTCTGGGGGAAGGATCTTCTTATGTTCCTTTTGAAGGAGGAATAAAATTCTAAACAATGTTAAGAACATTTAGGGGTCCCCATTAAAAACTAAGGAGTGAAGTATTTAAGTGTCCCGCTTCAGTGCTTTGTAGAGATTTGCTAGACCATAACTGCTAAAGGAGGAGGAGGAAGAGAGCTGGGATTGTTTTTCGGAAGACAGTTATTCAATACTTCTTACGCTAACAGTTTTCTGTTCCAGAGGAAATCTTTGGAGACAGGAGAAGATGCAGAAAGACCAGCAGCAAATGTACTAGCAGCAATAGGCTCCTTACGTCTAGCTGACAGTTTTTGGAAAAGCAAAAGACCATCAGGGGTTAGAATGTCATCAGCTATTTCTGTTTATGTATTTATGTATTTATTTTTCATTTTTGCATTTTGAACAAGGAGAGAGACTAACGGTGTCTCATTATATACTACACGGTGCATTTTTATCACTGTCATGTCCTCAACTCAGGCTAACCGTTAACAAGAGCAGTGTGCATAAATTCCCTTCCCTGTTCCACACTCAAACTCTGCTCTTCCACAAGAGACACTGTTGCTGGGTGGTGCATATTATTTGTGGGGGGCAGTGGCAGTTTTTCTAGGGGAGGGTTGAGATGAGTTTGCCCACCCATTTGACTGGCATTGACTGATCTCCCATTGACCTTGTTGCAGAGGTGCAGACCACCGCTGAGATATACAAAGTCACCCTTCAAAATAAGACCGCTTGGGGAAGATCTCTGGAGGGAAAAATATCACTTCTTGTCAGGTTTTTAACATTTTACAAACTTGCTAGAACAAAAAAAGAGGCGAAAACAAGTTGAGGGAGAGTGTCAGGCTGGTTTTTGTTTCCAATGTCAACATGTATCATTTGTTGTTAGCTTTTTAGTGTAAACTTAAAAAAAAAAACAGTATTGTTCCAAAATTGAGATGGAAATTCCAGAGAAACCGAGGAGTCATTTAGTCATTGATAGCACTCAGCAAAACGGAGCATTCTTTTATACTTACATTTTTGCAACGGAGTTCACAAAATCACTTGCCCTTACACAAAGTCTGGACAGACATGCTGACTGGTGATTTTTTCCCCATACTGCCCGAGACAAATTTGCTCACTCATTGAAGCCAATTGGAGATCCATCACACTGAATTTGGTCCTCTGTATCTTAAAGCATCAATTACTCCCTTCCATGATGGTAGGCCAGTATTCCCTGACTGACTGTCTCTTTTTAAACACCTGTTCTACACAGTTTTATATGAAAATGTATTGTTTTATAATATCTTTGAATAGTTCTCCTCCCCTTCATTTCACACACACCCTGGTTCACCTTTCTGATAGCCAGGGACAAAGTGAGACAAATGTACTGAGCATATAGATGCCCAGGAAATAGTTTCTATAGCAACAGCAACTCCATTAAAGCATTCTGAACTTTCTTCCTACTCATGATATTTTAAGGTTGCAAATATTACAATTATTGATACCAGACAAACTCGATGCCCTTTATACAGATCTCTGCCCTACTCATACACTGAGGCAAATTGTGCTATTTACAGCACTGTCAATCCAAAGTCCATTGATTGTAGTTGACAGCAGTGTAACTGAGAGCAGAATTTGATCCCTTGCTTCTGAACTATAAGACATCAGGCTACAGTTAGACTATTGTTAGAACAACACTTCTTTGCAGTGCCAAGGATGGCTGCTGTTTCTGGTGTTGCAGCAAGGTTGCAAAGTGTGTGTGGTGTGCAAAGATTACAGCCAAATTTAGCAGAACAGATATAAGACTGCTTTGTAAGCAGTTACCCTCCCCTGCCTGTGATTTCTCTTGTTCACTGAGAGCCTACATTCTTCTCCAGCATCTCAGGCCATTTCTATGGGGGTATCTACTTCTACCACTTGCAGATGTTCACTCGCAATGTTAAAGAGTGAGAGGAAGGAGAATTATTAAAGGTGATAACTAGGAATAGTGGCAATTAAACTCTAAAAAGGAAAATTTAAGCTGAAAAATCGGGGAAAAGTTCCCCAAAAGTAAGAACTAATAGGTCATGAAAGACTCCCAAAGAGAAATGGTAGAAATCTCATCACGGGACATTTAAAAATCAGACTTGATAAAAATACCAGTAAATATACAAGAGGGAACAATTCTGCCTGGGTGGGAGCATGGGGCGGAGGGAAGTAGATTAGAACAACCCAAGCAATATATTCCATCTTGAGGTCCTGTGATTTTACTAAAAGGCTGATATTATTTGAAAATGCCCCATACTCCAGCCTGACTCTTCTAAGGAAAGAGAAAGAATGGGCATTTGTGTAACTTAATATCTTACATTTGAGTACCATGGGGTTTTATTTAAATACTTTATTGTTCCATCTGTTTAGTAGCTGTACTGTATACAACATACTAATAAACACAAAATAATACAAAAATGGGTATTTTATGTGGCATCCTCCTCCTTCAAAATCTTGCAGATGTTTGGGTCCCAGTGATATTTCTTACAGGATGGAGTTTGCAACTGCTATAATTAAGCAATACAGTACCATTAAGTCACTCGAGAGGAAATTAGGAACTAAACTAGCGTTATGTGCCGAAGAAGCCAAGCTTGTGAGCTGAGATCTTTATTCAGTACATGAAAGTCTGCTCCTTTCAAGTTTATTTTAAGATAGAAGTTATTCCTATTACACACCATCAGAAGATGTAAAAAGTGAATTAAATCTGTATTCAATGTTTATTTTACATGTAAGTTGGGATCTTAAATTGTGGGAAAAGATGTTTTTTGTCAACAGTGCTCTCTGTTTTGGTATTAGTTTTTAATGGGCAGGAGAAATGTGCAGATTTGGAGTTTTTCCAGGGATCTGGCTGTATTCCACTGAATCAGCACTGAATTAAAAAAAAAAAAAGATCTTAGTCCTTCTTGTTGCAATAAGAACTGGATAAAGGTAATATCACTTCTCTGAGTTGTCCTTGCAAAACTCCATCTAGAGAGAGACGGTTAGACCAAAACAATCACAATGTGCTATGTGGAAACGATATATGATAGCATATGAACTCCCAGTATCCTGTATAGAACACTGATACTAATACTCCTTATAAAAGTCAGTTTCAACCAGGGCCGACTCCAGACCCCAGCACGCCAAGCGCACGCTTGGGGCGGCATGCCGCCGGGGGCGCTCTGCCTGTCGCCGGAGGGTGGCAGGCGGCTCCGGTCGACCTCCCGCAGGCGTGCCTGCGGAGGGTCCACTGGTCCCGCGGCTCCGGTGGACCTCCCGCAGGCACGTCTGCAGGAGGTCCACTGGAGCCGCAGGACCGGTGACCGCCAGAGCGCCCCCCGCGGCGTGCCGCCGTGCTTGGAGCGGCGAAATTGCTAGAGCCGCCCCTGGTTTCAACAGCAAATATTCCAACAGGGTCATAAGTGTTGTATCTAATGGAACAAATGACTGTCTTACAGATAACACTGAATGATTAGATCTTGGATAATCCACTATCACAAGTGCCTCACATCCAGGGCCGGTTCAAGGATGTTTCACGCCCTAGGCAAAACTTCCACCTTGCACCCCACCCCGTGCCTCCGCCCTGAGCGCCCGACCCCCCACGGCAGCTCCCCCCCTCCGCCCTGAGGTCCCTCTCTTGTGGCAGCTCCCCACCCCCCACCCTCTGCCCTGAGGCACCCCCCCCGCCCCAGCTCACCCCTGCTCTGAGCATGAGCACCCCGAGCATGCACCCGCTGCTTCACTTCTCCTGCCTCCAAGGCTTGCAGCGCCTAAGCTGATTGGCGCCACAAGCCTGGGAGGCAGGAGAAGTGAAGCAGCCACGGCGTGCTCGGGGAGGAGGCGGGGCAGGGGTGAGCTGGGGCGGGGAGTTCCCCTGTGTGCCGCCCCCCCTTACTTGCTGCAGGCGGCCCTCCCCACGCTCCCCTGCCCCAGCTCCCTCCGCCTAAATGCCGGCAGCGACTGGAGTGGCCGAAGATCCGGCCGCTGCGGTCACTGCCGAAGAAAATGGCGCCCCCCAAATCCCAGTGCCCTAGGCGACCGCCTAGGTCGCCTAAATGGTTGCACCAGCCCTGCTCACATCAGAGAGACTGCTAGACCATATGGAGATTTACAAAGCCAAGAAAAGCTGTTCTGGTTGCTGTTTCTTCACCTTTGATTTCATCTGCTTTAAGATATAGGGGGTAGCCCACCTTCACACAGACCTGTCTATTCACTCCCCTCTGCTTCATATCAACAGTACAGCATCCCTGCTATATGATCATTTTCCACCTTATCCACTGCCTGCGTCGCCTTCAAGGTTTTTGTTTTGGTTTGGTTTTGGCTGACAATGGGACACTTGTCAAATGAAACTTTGACTTTGAAGATGTTTCTGTCCCTCAAAAGTCACACACTATTTTGGCAGACTCCAAGAAGTCTTTGCAGACACTGACTTGTCAAAAACTATTGAATTTCCTCTCTTCTTTTAAGATGAACTGCCTTTACTCAGCTCTGTACTGAAACATCAACAAGATATTGATGTTGTATGTTTTCAATTTAGCCGTTAGACTAATCTTTCTGCACTTGAATTGCTGCTTCAATGAATTGCTCTTCTCCCCAATCCTGACATGTGTCTCCCCTGATCTCACAATCTGCTGCATTTTGGCAGCCCTCGTAGATGAAGTTTTCTATTCTTTCAGTTTCTCTCCTACCCATTTTGCTCGTTTTCCCTCCAATTGTCTAGCTTTAATCAGTTTTGATCTGGTAGGACTTACAGGAAGGGGATGTTATCAGTTGTCCTATAACTACAAAGTCAATAAATTATTCCATCTTAATCTAAGTGATTCCAAAGTTTTTTTAGTTAACCATCTGCTGCATTTGTCATAGACCACTCATTAACACACCATAACAAGACAATAGTTTACAGGATGCACCTTACTGGCTTACTGTTCCTGAGATCAGACTTCAAACTCTGTCTATTTTATTATTATGTATTAATTGTAATACAGTAGCACCTAGAGGCCCTAATTCAGCCCTGAAGACCTTACAATCTAAAGTAACAAGACTGATGAAGGGTGGTAGAAAGGGAGTATTGTTTTCCTCACTTTACAGAGGAGAAACTGAGGCACCAACCAATTAAGTGATTTGCCCAAAATCACACAATGAATCTGTAATAAAGCTAGGAATGGAACCCATGTTTCCTAAGTCTCAGTGCAGTCCCTTAATCAAAAGGCCACCCTTTCTCTCATCTTAGAGGGTATATTCATTTTAACTTTAAAAGAAAATAAAAACTTGTTGGTCATATTCTACCATGCACGAGAGGATACAAACTACTGTTGTTGGGGTTTTTTTTGTTGGTTTTTTGTTTTGTTTTGTTTTGTTTTGTTTTGGTAAAGGTAGATTAATCACATCGATTATTGGAATGCCAAACGCTGCTCAGAGATTCTCAAAAGGCACAGATCTGCTTTGTTTTTAAAATTCTCTGCAAGAAAAAAAAGGCGTCTGTTTGTCAGCTGCCTCCGTAATTATGTTCAATATGAGTACACAAGGATGGTTTATTTTCACAAGGCAATTTCTGTGTTGCTATGACTTCCCTAATCTTCAGTCCATAAATCATTTGAGTCAACAACACACCAACAAACTAAAATCCAGAGGAAATTTCTCCAAGGCTACTTTTTTCATCTTTCTATTTCCATTCAGAACTCAAGAGGCTCTGCCTACATGGGGTGTCACCATCAGAGAAAGCTTCTGAACATTTCCCAGATATAGCCTTAAATCATATCATTAAGTGAAGATTTTAAGTGAATCAGGAATAGTGTTCTGTGGTCAGATTAATCTTTTCATTCTGTTCCCTCTTGACCCTTACATGAGGATCCTTCTGCTGACTAGAGGATCTCAGTTCCTCTTCCCACTTCAAAAGCCTTCCTCCTAGAAAAACTAGTGACATGTGGAGGCTTTTAAGGCAGCCCAAGCCTGTGCTGTCTTGAATGTCAAAAGGGGTAGGGATCACAACTACAAATCAACCGTCATTTTAGTTAAGAATATATTTCCTAGTGGTCTCAATCTAGTCTGTGTTGTACAGTTGCCCATATATCCTCCAGGGCTTTAAGTAAAATGGCTTCCCAGTGCCAATAACTCTGGGATTGTGAAAACATGCACCAGCTTCATATCACAACTTAAAGTATGGTTATCTCGGAGGTCAGAGGGAACAGGTTATAGGAGTCAAAAGGTGTTGGGGGAAAGAGCATGCAGAGATTTAACACTGTGATCTGTGAGGTGGGCCTAATTCTCCAGAGCCTTTCACCTTCTGTGCCATTGACAGTTGTGCAAAGTGAGTTCAAATCACCTGTAAAATAGTGCCATAGCAGAAGAGTATGGTTTTATGCTCATTTTGCCCGTGTGAATAACTATACAAGGTATAAGGGATTGAAAAATCAGACCCAATATAAACACCTAGCTAGGTGATGGACTAAGTTGCAGAAAGTGTGGTTCGAGGCTGCCAGTTACATTTTAGAATTCCTCCATGCTCATTGGTGTGGGTAGTATATTTCCATTTTATCATTTACATCCCCAGAAAAGAGAGCTCTTTTATCTGTACATAATGTGTAAATTGTCAGGAAGGGACTGTGTCTGATGATTAGAGCGTGGGATTGAGAGAGGACTCCTAGAATTTGTGGCTGTCTCTGACACAGATTCGCTGCATGATCTTGGCTCTCTGCACTTTACTTTACCTGTCTGTAAAATGGTGTTACAACTACTCATTGCAAAACCTAATAAATAACATTTTTCTAGATAAAGTGGATCATGTTTTACTTTTGTTCCCAGTAGTTTCAGTAGAAAATACTCTGTAGATATAATGGGGTTATCTGTTGCTTCCTGAACTACACTGGATCCCCAGTTACTCACATTACAGGACCAGACCTCTCCATTTCCTAGCAGCCTCAGAAGTGATGTTTGAAAGCTTTTGTTTTCTCCTCCTCTGCTTGCATCTATGGCTCAAAAGTCCCTTCATTCTCTGGCATAAATTCTTGTTTCTCTTCATCATGGCTTCAGACTTCCCATTCAGGGGTGTAGAGACTTTCCAGTTTGTCAGTTTTAGTGGGAATTTGCTCACATATCCTTGAAAGATTACTCACTTCATTCTAGTCACGGAGAGGAATTCCCCATGCATGACAGTTCCAAGGACAGTAACAGGGTGGAGACCAACGTTGCAGAAGCTCTAATTTTTAAAAATCCACAAAACGCCAGTCTCTGGTTTGGATTTAATTTTAGGCTTAGATCCACTTTACTTTCTTTATTACATTGCTATCCTTCTTTAACATCCGAGATGATCTCGCAGGTAAAGTATTCTTCAAACTATCATCTGACGTTCATGCATCTCCTGTTGTCTACACCCAACAACAGAATTTGGTGCCACATTTATTATCTTCCTCTGTTGCCCACAATTAAACTGTTGGGCTGTTGTGAAATAAGGGTCCAGCATTTTCAAGGTGCTTTCTGAAGGTGAGTAAGAATTACCAGTCCCATTTACACATGGGGAACTGAGAGGTTAAGCTACTTACATGAGGCCACACAACAAGCCTGCGGCAGGGCTGGAGCTAGAACCCACATCTGACACCCCGTCCTGTGCTATCAAGATCGCTATCAAGTCTACATATTACACAAGTGTGAGTAGGAAAAGTAAAGATCCAGACCCAGATTCTCAAAGGAATTTAGGCTCAGGAAGTTAGGAGCCAAAACACTTCTGAGGGATCTGGGCCTCAGCCCTTAAATGTTTACTTTGCAGGTCACAGCAATGTCCTTGGAATCAGATGATCCTTCAGTACTGTAACAAGTTCTCTCTCTCTCTTCTTCACAAATATGAGACTGCATTGATTGAGTTGCTCATTATGATTTTGGGAAGATATTTCATTGAAACTTTCTTTTACTAGAGTCATCATTCTGTTTCTCTGAAAATGTCCCAATAGAATCACCTCTTTTGCATGTGGTAAGTCTTCTGTTGCAGGAGACTTCGCAGCTAAGCTCAAACAGAGTTCTGTGCAGGCTCTCCTAGGGAGTCAGTATAAGAGAAAATGTAAACAGAATTATAATATTTAGACAGACTTCCTGCATCAGTAAAACTAAGGAAGAAATTAAGATTTAGATAAAAAGGTCTAACATTAACTATATCGTTCTGGAGCACTCTGTGTACTTTGTACATCTTATATACCCTTTCCTTGACCTCTCTCACCTACTTCCTGATTCCCCAAGGTTCTGCCTCCCCCATCAAAAAAGACATTTTAAAAGCAAATTACCTCCTGCCAGAGAAATGACAGCTGATACATTCACAACACCCACAACAAATAATATCACAACATTGTGTTAAAAGACATGCATAATAATCAGCTTCAGAAAAGTCTTAATAAAAGAAAAGTATTTTTCTACTTTAAAACAAAGTGTCCAACCTTTAGGCTAGACATGTTAAATATTTACAGTTAATTGTTTTTGTTAGTAATATAGACTTTGATCTGCTCCACCACCAGTTTGACACAGATATAATTCCATTCAGGCGAAAAATGAAAAAAACCTCACACACAAAATTCATACGTTGTATAGATTTTTAAAATAATTTTCTATTAAATTTTTATAAAAAAAGTTTATTTTCTGTTTTCAAAATCAATTTTCAAAAATGAACATTGGAGAGTTTTTGCCTAGGCTTATTTTAAGCCAGGAGGATGCATTTTCAGCCTCATAACTATATACATAGACTCACAGAATCATAGAATTATAACCTATAACATTATTATAACAATACTGTAACAACAATGAGCCTTCTGAAGACACCTGACATGACAAACTTTGCATTGGATACTACACAATCATTTTACAAGGATGAACATGGAGGTGCTGGGTGTTCCCCTGAGGTACAGAGCATTACACCAACATTTTTAAATGAAAATATTGACAAATAAAAAAGACATTTTATAGCAAAAAATTATTCAAAAATGTTCAGCCAGCTCTACTAAGTACTGATTTACACTGGTGTAAGTAGAATCAGGCCCACAGTCACGGAAAGTTTGATTCCTTTACAACAGTGGTTATCCTTATGCAAGCCAACCTGGCTTATCAGTATTTGTTGTTTACACAACACTATCAGGTGTACACAGTGATTTACAGTTGGTCAAATGTGCCCAAGAACAACTATGAGCAACCACTGAAATCAGTAGCATTATTACTTAGGGTAGTAACGTTAGTATAGTAGTAATAAAGTAAAGCATGTGTGTGTTTGCCTGAGGGCCCACCTCAGGAAGGCATATTCTCAACAAAACTTGAGAACATGCTTAACTTTAGACACATGTTATAATGAAATTTAAGGACATGCCTAAAGATAAGCACATACTTAAGTGTCTGTTGAACTGGGGCCCAAAAAGCAGTAGATGGCACAATACACAATAGAAATAGTATAGCTTAAAAAGCAATTGCGGTGAAGGCTAACAGAGAGTGGTGAGCAATCACTGGCTTATAAAGTGTCTTTAGCTGTATCAAAGCCTTGTATAATCTAAACACAAGCACTGGAAACAATGGGCCTGATCCAAAGGTCATGAAAGTCAGTTGGAGGACTCCCACTAAGTTTAAATGAGCTCTAAATCAGCAACTAAAAAAACCAAACACTGAAAACAATCTTAACAGTACTAAGAGAATTACAGATCTGAAGATTGAATGGAAAGGCATTCCACCAGCTGGGAGCCAGAATCAAGAAAGCTCTGGTCTTGGATGTCATGCAGGGTTCAGGTGGCATAATATGAAGTAGTTATCAAACATGCCCTTTGGTTGTACAATGAATGACACACACATGCTTCACAAAGAATGACAGTGTTCTGCTCGGTATGCTCCAAAATTCCTTGCATGCCTATGTAGGGAGACCAGATGTTCCTATTTTATAGGGACAGTCCCAATTTTGGGGTCTTTTTCTTATATAGGCTCCTATTACCCCCCACCCCCACCCCCTATCCTGATTTTTTACATTTGCTGTCTGGTCACCCTATGCCTATGTAGTCCTAATAAAAGCAGTCTCCAATGTGCTTTTTTAAAAAGCTATCCATGCATCAAGAATACTTACTGTTATTAGGATTGCCAACTTTCTAATGGCACAAAACCGAACACCCCTGCCCTGCTCCTTCCCCAAGGCCCCACCCCGCCCTGCCCCTTCTCTTAGGCCCTGCCCCTGCTCACTCCATTTCCCCTCCATCCGTCACTTTCTCTCCCCCACCCTCACTTACTTTCACTGGGCTGGGGCAGGGGGTTGAGGTGCAGGAGGGGGTGAGGGCTCCAGCTAGGGGTGCAGGCTCCGGGGTGAGACCCTGGGGTGGGGCCAGGGATGAGAGGTTTGGGGTGTGGGGGAGGGCTCTGGTCTGGGGAAGGAGATTGGGGTGCAGGGGAGGGGTGTTGGGCTCCGGGCTCGGGGAGCAGACTCCAGAAATGAGGGGTTCAGGGTGTGGGAGAGCACTCTGGCCTGGGGCAGTGGGTTGGGGGGTGAGGGGTCCAGCTGGCGGTGTCTGCTCTGGGGTGGGGCTGAGGATGAGGGGTTTGGCATGCAGGAGGAGGCTCAGGGCTGGTGCAGGGGGTTGGGGTGTAGGGGGCCTGGGGTGAGGGCTCTGGGAGGGAGTTTGGATGTGGGAGGGACTCGGGGCTGGGGCAGGGGATTGGGGCGCGAGAGGGGGGTTGGGGTCCCAGCGGCACTTACTGCGGCTCCCAGGAAGGGGCCGCCAAATCCCTGCAGCCCTTAGGCACCTGGGTGGCCAGGGAGGCTCTGTGCACTGCCCTCGCACCAATGGGAGCTGCAGAGCCAGCACTCGGGGCGGAGGCAGCACACGGAGCCTTGCTGGCTGCCCACGTGCCTAGTGGCTGCAAGGACCTGGCAGCCACTTCCAGGAGCTGCACGGAGCTAGGGCAGGCAGGGAGCCTGCCTTAGCCCCAGGCCCCCACTGCACCATCAACCAGACCTTTACCGGCCCCATCGGCAGTGTCAATTGGAGCCACCAAGGTCCCTTTTTGACCAGGCGTTCCAGTCAAAAACTGGATGCCTGGCAGCCCTAACTGTTATTGATTGTTTACAGGGCACTGTAAGTATACATGGCACTTCCCAAAACCTGTAACCACGACAAATGTCCAGATTTCTAAAGGTATTTAGGTGTTCCTGTGCTCGGTGTCACAATGCCTGACTGATTTAGAAGCCAAAATCTCATTTTTAAGAACTGATTTAGGCATTTAGGAGCCTAAATCAATCGTCAATGGAATTTTGGCTCCTAAATGCCAAAATCCCTTTTGAAAATGAAATTTAGGCTCCCAAATCAGTTAGGTGTTGCAACGCTGAACACAGCAATACCTAAATACCTTTAAAAATCTGGGCCAACATCCCTGACCCACAAAGCTTGGCCACACAAATTCAGCACACAAGATGAAAATACACAGCAGTTCAAATGGCAGAGGCGGTGGGGAACCTGGGCCAGATTTCACCTTTGGTGCGGCACACTACAAAAAGCACAGCCCAGGGAAGGAGGGACCAAGGCTGGCTTCACGCTGCCTTTGTGCAGTCCCCGCTAAGTTAGAGCAGCAGCTACGCGTTGCCCCTATGCAGGAGGAATTCCCCTGCTGGCTGCTTTCTTCACTTTACGGCCCTGGTCACTGCTGGAGTGGTATCAAGGGGGCATGGCTGGGGCCAGAACCTTGCCCACGGTTGGTGATTAGTTCACGGCAGAAAATAAATGGCATTTAAAGGACTGGACTGTTCAACACCTTTGTTGCTTAAGCTGTCTCCACGAGATGACTCTGCTGCAGACTGCAGGACAGACAGGAACTCCACTGAAGACAATGGAACAACGTCAGTGGGACACTGGGACAGGCCCTTGCTGTCTAAACGGTCAAACATTGTTCCAGAACGTTCGGAAGGCTGAAGCTTCACCTGCACTGAGTTTAAACTCTAACCCACCTTCCTGTTCCCGATCTTGGGCAGAGACCATAACCAGTTAGGCTGGCTGGAGCAGCCATTTGTAGCCTCCTCCCAATACTCTCCCTTCCCTTCCCTGGATGGGGAGGAACAGGTGCCATAGTGCTGCCTACGCTGCCTCTACACTACTCAAGGACTCCTCTGTGTCAGTGGGAATCCTCTGCCACCCATTTAAGCCAGCAAACCAGCCAGATCCCCCCTGCCTTCTTAGAGTAACATTTTCAAAGACATGCCATTTTCAAAAGTGATTGCGGGACCCATTGACTTTCAGTGACACTCCGTCTCTTCCATGTGACTTCGGACTTAGGCTTGAAAATTAGAATCATAGAACCATAGGATTAGAAGGAACCACAAGGGTCATCTAGTCTAACCCTCTGCCAAGCTGCAGCATTTGTTGTGCCCAAAATTCCATCCTAGCTATCTGCAGTCTCATTGTAAAACTGTGGTTAGCCATTTAAGGCACTACTACATAAGGCACTTTACCCTTCAGATTGGGAGGGCATTGCCAGATTTCTGCTGAACTGCACTATTTCAGCTTTGTTTCACTATGAGGCCCATTGGTCCTCACAAAAAGTAAATTCAGATGGTGCGAGAGAAACTAAAGAGCAGATGGCAGGCAGTAGTCTGTAGAGGAAAATACAATAATTCATTCTATTCTAGAAGGAAAAATACTGGTATCGGATTTGGCAAATAGAATTGCTGTAAACTAGGACAATTAACTTCTGTGTGTGAACCAATTTTGGGGAAACTGGAGTAAAGACTTTTTTTTAAAGATCATTAGTGGAATCCTACCATTCCCTAGCTGGCTGGTGCACCTGGAGAAACTTCCTGATATTAAAGATAATCACTTATTCTCCTGGAGAATGAGAGCATTGAGAGTGAGGCTTGTATAACCTTAGCAAACTGAAATCAATCTCTCACGTAATGGTTTTCCTAACTCTCCACTTTTGGTCCTCTCCAACTCAGAGCGTCTCTTTAAACCAATGTAAGAGGATATCATATATAAGTCCCGAAGGATAGGCATTTCATAAGTGTATTTGTAATTAAAAAATTGTCCAGATTTTATAAAAGCCTGCTGCATAGTCCTACCCCCCCTTGCCCCACCCAAATGAGTATAGGCATGATTACATTACACACTGGTTTTACAGCTGATGTAACTACATTCACTTCACTGGGAGTTGTGTGTGCTCAGTGCTTCTGAAAACCAAGCCAACTTTCTTTAGATGCCTACATATGGAATTAGGTGTGTAACTTTAGACAACCCAGTTTCAAGATTTAGGGCCATTCTGTTTTCAGTCTGAATGAACACGTTCTAAACTAATGGAAATAGACTGTGTGTTGAATGATGTCCTTTGTACATAGCTGAAGTCCTGGATCTAAGTGCCTACTAATGTACATTTTTTGATGTAGCCAAGTGTTGTAGGATTCAGTGGTCAAAAAAGTCCATTTTAATTTACCGTTGTTTGACTTCCCTTCATGAAGTCCCATGATGGCTCAACCCTGCCATAATTCCAACATGAGCTATTCCCCCTCACACACACAAAAACTTCATTCAGATGAGCTTAGGGCTGCAGGTGTATATTGTTGAGTGCAAATTATCCCCCAAGAATTTTAGAGTTTAAAGAAATGAAAACCCCTTAGTTAGTGTTAGTGTCACAAAGTCACAAGGATGAGTGCTATGCCCCCATCTTTTAACAGTCTCTTGGAGGAACCCCTTTGATGTGCCAGTCCCTGCAAAATGTCTCACGCTTCCTTTGGGCTAAGCCATGTAGCCTCGCCACCTACTGAGACTGAACCTCTGGGGCTTCAGCGCTCCTGCTGCACGCCGTGAGCTCTGGTCAGCAACTCAGACAGACTCCTGATAGAGACTTGTACACTTGTCAGGGACTAATGCACCACGGCCAGTATTTGCGGTGACATCCCAAACAGCGTATGATTTATTTGTCAAGTGGAACACAGCACTGGAAATCCTTGGGCTCGCATGGAGCAATGCAGGTTAAAGCACAGCCCATTCTGGTCAGCCCAATGAAATTCATCAGCCAAGCTGCAGTGAACACCATTGTCAGGCCCCGCATCTCTCCCTCTGACTTCCTTCCTTAGGCCGTTCCCAAGTGAGAGCCCCCAGCTTCTTCCTGAAGCCAGCTCTTATCGCCCCACCTCACACTTCTCAGTCCTTTGTTCTTGACCTGGGGTCTCTGTTCTGCTTCCCTGCTGAGAGGCAGGGAAACCCTCCTCCCTCTGGGTCATTGGTTGCTAAGGGTCAGTGTCGTGGTGACTGGGTTTTCTATTCCCTTCTCAGATTTTCCACTGCTATGGATCGGCCTCAGCCAGTTCTTTTTAATGACCAATTCAGTCTGCTCAGACAGCCAGTTGACACACACACTTCTGTGTATCTCAGCCTTCCCTGAGAGCAAATTTAATCCTTTTCCCCCCAGTGGGTAGCAATGCGAAGTATGGGGGAAACTGAGGGGCACATCGGATTCATAAAAATAATTACAAAAAATTCCCACTTTGTTACAGCTAGAAACGCCCGAAATGCAGAATCGGATTGCACTTCTCAAACACGGCACCCAAACAACATTAATTCTGCCTAGGGTCGCCAAGCATCCAGTTTTCCACCATAATGCCCAGTTGAAAAGGGACCCTGGCAGCTCCGGTCAACACCACTGACCAGGCGGTTAAGAGTCCGGTTGGCAGCGCAGCCGGGCTAAGGCAGGCTCCCTGCCTGCCCTGGCTCTGCACAGCTCCTGGAAGCAACCGGCATGTCCAGCCTCTGCTGGAGCCTGCATCTCCCCAGCTGGAGCCCACAGCCCCTCCCACATCCTAACCCTCTGCCCCGGCCCAGTGAAAATGAGTGAGCGTGGGGGAGAGCGAGCGACCGAGGGAGGGGGGATGGAGTGAGCGGGGGCAGGACAAGCATGTCCAGTTTTGTGCAGTTAGAAAGTTGGCAACCCTAATTAAACTTTTGGACACTCAATAAATTAATAAATACTATGGTATACTCTGCCACAGCTCAGGGAAAATGCTTACGGTGGCAGAGGGAAGACCAGACTCCCAGCTGCTAGCAAATGCATGTGTGAACCCAGAATTGCCTGATTTTGAGGAACTACCACCATTGTGGAAAGGAAGTGGGAGTAGATGTTAGTTGGTACCCTCAGTGACAATCTCTCCTACTGCAGTCTCTCCAACCTTTCCCAAGCCAGCAGGCCAGGGCCTGGGAGAGAGAGAAGCTCCTGTTCCCTCAGAGTGGCCTTCCCACATCCACCTAGTCTTTTTTTTTTCTGGAGGAGCCTGGTGATGTCTAGAAGCAAGGATGTGAGGGCAGTGCCCCAGGCCTTCAAAGAGTAGCATACTGCTTATCCCTGATACCAGCAGGAGGGGTCGGGGTGCAGGAACAATTTATATAGTGGGGGTGCTGGAAGCCATTGAACACAACTGTAAACCCTGTGTATTATGGAAACCACTTCAAGCCAGGGGGTGCTGCTGCACCCCCAGGACCGCTAGTTCCAGTCCCCTGGGAGGGGCAGTGTTAAAGAGTCTATTGTAGGTGAGGAGTCTAGCAGTGAGGGCAAAACAGCATGCAGCTTCCAGCTCTCGTGAGGGCCTTTCACCTAAATCATGCTGGCAATGCCCCATAACCAGGCAGCCACAGTTCAGGTCCTACCCACCATTTCATTAGCAAGTGACTCTAGGCCAGGGGTCGGCAACCTTTCAGAAGTGGTGTGCCGAGTCTTCATTTATTCCCTCTGATTTAAGGTTTTGCGTGCCAATAATACATTTTAATGTTTTTAGAAGGTCTCTTTCTATAAGTCTATAATATATAACTAAACTATTGTTCTATGTAAAGTAAATAAGGTTTTTAAATGTTTAAGAAGCTTCATTTAAAATTAAATTAAAATACAGAGCCCCCCGGACTGGTGGCCAGGACCAGGCAGTGTGAGTGCCACTGAAAATCAGCTCATGTGCCACCTTCGCCATGCGTGCCATAGGTGGCCCCTGTTCTAGGCTCTGCTCTGCCCTTAAATTGTGGATTTTACCAAGGGACTTTCTCTTATCTCAGAGCATTGGGGCTGGTGGAACCCTCTATGCTCTGCTCAACCCTTCTCACCAACAGAACAGCAGCTCCAGCCTCCACCTTCAATCTGGAAAGGAGACAGCAGCTGGAAATGCAAAACTCATTCTCAAACTTAAATATTATTTTCATACAAAACAATAGGGGAAATTGGCAGGATCCACACTCTAACTGCTACTCTTTGCTCTTCCAAGCATGAAGATGGTGTTTTTATAGGCTTTTGCATGGTACTCATCACAGTAGTAGCTGAGTGCTTTCTGCTTTTCGGTACTGTTTCGGCTTTGCTTTCCATCCCTAATCTCAACCCTGGCACTATGAGCTCCCTCTCCTGCATCTGATCAGACTAAAAATAAACCATAAAACCCCCAGACAACTCAAATTGGAAATAAAATAAACTATTTTATCTCTTTGGGCCGGCTGTTTCCATGCAAATGACATGAGAAGCATGATTCACAGAACCACGGTGAAAAACTTTGTGGGAAAATTGCCATGGAACTTTATACTGGTCTGCATATTAAAGGTCTGCTGCTGCTTGTGGGAAGTCTTGAAAAAATATTCTACCTAGAAGCAATTTTGCTCCCACATCATATTAGCTGTATTTCCCTTCTGTGAGTGCTGTTCACAAGGATGTTGACATATAAATGGCCGTTTGTTTTGTTGAACTCATCTTCTCTTGCTACTTTTCCCCCCATCTGAACTCACTAGGTGAATAACTTGCACTGAACAGTGTATTTGACTAATTTACTCATTTTTCCTTTTCACAAATTATCTATGAATGGACTTCAGTTTCTTAACTTTGTTCATTATCAGCATTCTTTGCCAAACTGTTTATAATGATATTTCAGCCTACGGATTGCTTCCAATCTGTTTGTTATTATTTAATTTTGATTTTGTTCTTGTAATTTGTGGCAATGGCACCTGGAGTTCTGAATAGGCAGCCCTTTGTATCATTGCATAAATCTAGAAAAATGATTATTTATTTGCACGGCAGTAGTGCCTAGGAGTCCTAGATGGACCAGGACCCCATTGTGCGAGGTGCTGTGCCGGCATAGAGCAAGAAGACAGTCCCTTCACCAAGGTGTTTACAATCTAAGTATAAGATAAGAGACAGCAGATGAATACAGAGAGACCGGGAAGCACAAGGAAACAATGAGGCAATATTGGTCACGTGCTGCCTAAGGCATATTGCACATACACTAAGAAGAAACCCACCAGCAGCCTAACAGCTGTCAAGTTCTTTTGTAGGTATCATGGCAAAGGAGAGTTTTAAGAAGGGAAATGGAAGAGAACAGGTAGCTTATACAAATATATAAATAAATATAATAAATATTGCTATGAGTATTTGCTGTTCAGATTCATTACTCATCTCATGTGATTGGTCACCTAAATACGTGGTATTGGTTTGTGCATCCAAGACCTTTTCGAATGGCCCTGGGGACACTTCTCACATCAATACACAAGGGGGGGAAAAAGACATACAAATATTTGTGATACTCTTTTTTAACAATTTTTAGAACAATATTTGCAGAAAGTGAAAAAGGATACAAATACAATCAAAGCAAATGTGCAGGGATTTTTGCTCAAAGGAAGTTTTTACAAACAATTTTGCAGTATTTGCTCACCAATTATTCTCATAGCAACCTTGATGTCACAGAAGGCTATGGCTGTACCTCCTGTTAAAAAGGAAGTGTGTCTGTTTTCCTACAAAATATCCTCAGCAACAAAGACAGTATAAGGAAAGGTTCAGAACACATAGAACAATGTTTTCCATAATTTTCTAATAAGCAGCAATTCAAAATATAAAATCAAACTTCAGTAGAATGAGACCAGAGCATATAATATGTGGTTGTTGGGATTATATAACAGAGACGCTCTCATTGATTTTTTTATGAAGTATTGGATCCTGGAGATTTTAAAATTAGGCACTGAGGTTGACCCAATTTGGGTGGAAAAAGCTTATAGAATCCCAGGAAAGAACACAGCCCAGGGAAAAGTCTCTGGAGATACAGTTATTTTTAACCTTTCAGACCTGCACGACAAAGAGTGAATTCTGAAAACTGAGAGTAGAAAAGAGAGATTTAGTTTAGGAATGTTAGTATCCTTTCCCCTCAGAACTGCCCTGGCACAGAACTTATAAGGCAAACTTTACTTCGGATTAAGCAGGAATTTTTGGACTATGAGATCGAAGATGCCATTTTATTCCCAGCAAAACAGTGTAAGAGACCACAGTAAAATGTATGTCCTGGACCATGGCTCAGCTGACAAGTAGCTGGACCAGATCAAGAATACAAAGATAGAAAGTAAAAACAATGATCTAAGATCAAGAAATTTGAGATGAAAAAGTCTTCAGTTGAGATTGTAATTGAATTTGCCTTCAACCAATTGCATGTTTCAGCTTTTTTTTAATATATGTAAAAGGACCAATGGCTAGAGAGATTTCATGATACCGGTTGGAGAGCATTTCAGATACATTGGTGGAGCAAAGCTAAACAGACTTCCCAATATTAATGGGGAGATAAGATCAGGCACCAATGTAAGTACCCTATCATATTGCCATATATATTTTCAGTTGCTGTGTGAAATGCCAGGAGAGTTGAGTACAAATTCTTTTGAAGTCTATATATGGTACCTGACTCTTATGGGGTGTGATCCTCACTATCGCTTTGGCCCCTTCATGCCAGGTTAAAGGGCAGGAGTCGTTAAAAAGGCTCTAAAAGCCCTTGATCTGGCCCAGGATGGGGGTTCTCCCAGCACAGCACTGTAGAAGACAGACATAAGGTTGCCTTCTGAGGGCCTCCTCAAGCACCCTGGCATAGGTAGAACTGAGGTGAGGGAGGTGTGTCTCCCCTTAGGCTGAGTGTTGTGCTGCACCATCACAGAATCTCATCCACAGATTTTAGGTCTGCCTTCTCTTTGGTGGGTACAGTAACTTTGCAGTACAGGGCTTTGTATTACTTCCACTGGCATGACCAACTGCAACTAGGGTTATGTCTACACTACTCGCCAGATGGGCAGGCAGCAATCGATCCAGCAGAGATCAATTTATCACATCTAGTCTAGACACGATAAATCAACCCCTGAGCCCTCTCCCGTGGACTTCTGTACTCCAGTGCTGCAAGAGGCGCAAGGAGAGTCAACGGGGGAGCAGCAGCAGTCGACTCACCGTAGTGAAGACACCACGGTAAGTCAATCTAAGTATGTCGACTTCAGCTACGACCCCCACCCCCCAGTGTAGACCAGGGCTAGGAAAAGTATACCTGGGTAATGAGTTCTTTCCTTATGTGTTCCTCTTTGAGTGTCCCTTGCACCGTGCCCCCTTAGGAAGTGGGCAGATTGTAATATTAGTACACAGCATCAGAGTGGCTGTGCTGCATAGAAAAAAGAGCCTGTATCACAAAGCTTTGCATAATAATCTCTGTGGTAAAATGAGGGGTGTATTTATGAATTATGTACAAGAAAATAACTGTATTCAAAAATAAAACAATGTAAATCTTTAGAACCTACAAGTCCACTCAGTCCTACTTCAGCCAATTGATCAGACAAACAAGTTTGTTTACATTTGCAGGAGATAATGCTGCCCGCTTCTTGTTTACAATGTCACCTGAAAGTGAGAACAGGCATTTGCATGGAACTGTTGTAACTGGGGTCGCAAGCATAGGCGCCAACTTTCCTCAGTGCCAGTGGGTGCTCGCGCCTCCCCCCACCCCACCCTGACTCCACCCTTTCCCCGCCCCCATTCCAACCCCTTCCCCACAGTCCCTGCCCCAACTCCGCCCCCTCCCTGCCCATTGCAACCCTTCCCCAAATCCCCACCCCAGCTCTGCCTCCTCCCTGGAGCGCCGCATTCCCCCTCCTCCCTCCTCCCTCCCAGCTGCGTGAAACAGCTGTTTTGCGGCGCAAGCACTGGGAGCTAGGGGGGAAAAGCAGCATGCAGTGCAATCAGGGGAGGAGGAGGAGGCGGACTAGAGACAAAGGTGAGCTGGGCGAGGGGGAGGGTGGGGAGCTGCCAGTGGGTGCAGAGCACCCACCAATTTTTCCCCATGGGTGCTCCAGCCGTGGAGCACCCACAGAGTCAGTGCCTAGGGCTGTAAGATATTTATGTGCCAGATGGGCTAAAGATTCATATGTCCCTTCATGCTTCAACTACCATTCCAGGGGACATGTGTCCATGCTGATGACGGGTTCTGCTCGATAACGATCCAAAGCAGAGCGGACCAACACATGTTCATTTTCATCATCTGAGTCAGATGCCACCAGCAGACTCTTTTTTGGTGGTTCGGGTTCTGTAGTTTCCACATTAGAGTGTTGCTGTTTTAAGACTTCTGAAACCATGCTCCACACCTCATACCTCTCAGATTTTGGAAGGCACTTCAGATTCTTAAACCTTGGGTCGAGTGCTGTAGCTATTTTTAGAAATCTCACATTGGTACCTTCTTTGCGTTTTGTCAAATCTGCAGTGACAGTGTTCGTAAATCAAACAACATGTGCTGGGTCATCATCTGAGACTGCTATAACATGAAATATATGGCAGAATGTGGGTAAAACAGAGCAGAGGACATACAATTCTTCCCCAAGGAGTTCAGTCACAAACGTAATTAATGAACTATTTTTTTAACAAACATCATCAGCTTGGAAGCATGTCCTCCAGAATGGTGTCTGAAGCATGAAGGGGCATATGAATGTTTAGCATATCTGGCACATAAATACCTTGCAATGACAGCTACACAAGTGTCATGCAAATACCTGTTCTCACTTTCAGGTGACATTGTAAAAGAAGCAGACAGCGGTATCTCTCATAAATTTAAACAAACAAGTTTGTCTTAGCGATTGGCTGAAGTAGGATCGAGTGGACCTGTAGGCTCTAAAGTTTTACATTGTTTTATTTTTGAATGCAATTATGTAACAACAAAAAATCTACATTTGTAAATTACACTTTCACAATAGAGATTGCACTACAGTACTTGTATGGGGTGAATTGAAAAAATACTATTTCTTTTGTTTATCATTTTTTCAGTGCAAATATTTGTAATAAAAACTAATATAAAGTGAGTATTGTACACTTTGTATTCTGTATTGGAATAGAAATCAATATATTTGAAAATGTAGAAAAACATCCACAAATATTTAATAATTTTCAGTTGGTATTAAGAGTGCAATTAATCACAATTAATTTTTTTAATTGCAGTTAATTTTTTCAGTTAATCGGGTGAGTTAACTGCGATTAATTGACAGCCCTACTCAACATATATAATATTCCCAAGGGAGTCCTGTGGGCAACATAATTTGGCTTTGCAGAAGTTGATCTCAAACAATATTTGGGCCTGTTATTACATTTTCTTCCCTCAAAGAACAACTTAGTCCTTATCATGATGGCATCATTTGACAACCATTATCTAATTCAGCAGTTGGCAGCCTTTCAGAAGTGCTGTGCCAAGTCTTCATTTATTCACTCTAACTTAAGGTTTCGTGTGCCAGTAATACATTTTAACTTTTTTAGACAGTTTCTTTCTATAAGTCTATAATATATAACTAAACTATTGTTGTATGTAAAGTAAATAAGGTTTTTTAAATGTTTAAGAAGCTTCATTTAAAATTAAATTAAAATATGGAGCCCCCCGGACTGGTGGCCAGGACCCAGGCAGTGTGAGTGCCACTGAAAATCAGCTCGCGTGCCGCCTTTGGCATGCGTGCCATAGGTTGCCTACCCCTGGTCTAATTAAACCTCACAAAACCTCTACAAAGTCACTAAAGGCCTGATCTACAGCCGATAGAAGTCAATAGGTGCACGCCCCAGGTATGAAACATTGACCCCATTTTATAGATGGGAAACTGATGCAAAGAAGTTAAGAGACTTGTCCAAGAGCACACATGAAGCCAATGTCAGAGCTGGGATTAGCATTCTGATTCCCCCACCCTGCGCACTGGCAACTAGGCCATGGCTCTCTCCATATTAAACTGAACAAGAATCATCCTGGTTTGATGTCTTAGAAATTAAAATACAGATATCATGAAAATACTTAGCTCTTGTATAGCACTTTTCCTCCATTGATCTCAAAGTGCAACATTCATGAAACAGAGAAAATTGCAATCCTTTTAATACACAATCCCACTGATACCCAGCCTCATTCCATTAAAGATATTTAGAAGAATATCATGATACACAGTACATGACCACAAAAATGAGCTTGGGAAGATTTCATTTGGAGGCATGAAAAGGAGTCAAGTTTCATTGATCTACAACTTCACATTCAATTCTTGCAAAAAGAACAAGGCATTTATAATCTATTAAAAATCCAGGCTAGTTTTAGTCTTTTTGTTGGATAAGTCAGTCTCTCAGAATAACCTGAGAGTTGTGAATAAAGAAAAACTTTGCTGTGTTTATTTAGAGAATCTAACCCCTTGGAGCCAGAGTATACACTAATGCATTTTACATTAGTGGGCTGAATCAGAAAATCTTGATTTTTACTGCCAAGGGGGTAATTAATATCAGATCATGTTTGCAAAATGGTTGTGTTTATGTGGGAACGAGGACTAGGCACTAACTTGTATGGTTTGATGTATTCAACTTTAATGTGGAGCTAGAGCTGGCTGAAGAGTGAAATACTGAAAATAATGGACAGGAAGTAGGATTTCTATGGCTAGAAAATGCATTGCTGCTGAAGGGGGTGTCAGCCTTGGTGCTCTGCTCTTTCCCTAGGAATTTTGTATTCACAGAGGAATGGTAGGTAGAAGCTAGAAAATGGTTCATGTGACCTTAGCAACATTTGTATACTATGATGCTTTCCTAGAGTGTCACCTCATAGTACGGTGTTTTCCAAGCCTGCATGCTTATTGTTCATCCAAGGTCAAAATATGCTCAGAAAATATTTCTGTTCTCACATGTAACTGGAAAAGTGATTGCTTGGGTGTGAACAATGTGTGTTGCCACACCGCATAGGCATGGGGAAAACCCAACCTTCTGTGTGATCTGATTCAGACACTGAGGAAAGGACTATCAACAAGGCATTGCTCTGAACTGAAACATGCCTCTGTTTATGTCTCCCAAAGTTTATAACAAACTGAACTAGGAACCTCAGCTCAACTTCCTAACACCAAACATTAGGTTCAGAGCTGCTCAGTCAGTTTTTCAGAGCACCAGCTGTGCTTGGAATACAGAAGTGCCGGCTTCCTTTCCCCAAGCCTGCCTTTAGTGCCTCCGTCCCTCAGAAATACACCCATCACTGCCTTCTTACCCAGCCCGATCCCGGTGATGCCATGCTCCACAGACCCCATCCCTAAATGAAACATCTGCTTCCATTCTCCGGAGCCTACAACCTTGTCTCCCTTGTCTCTCTCCACATACTGCCCGTGTTCCCAGGAACACACCCTCACCCCCAAATCTCTCTCTCCTTCCCAGTTACACTCTTCAGGAATAACCCCACCCCTCAAGTCCCTCCTTCATCTGCCACTATTCCCCAGCACTGCCCCCCAAATCAATTAAAGTCTTTTACTGAGCCCCCACAATCTCCCTAAAATGAATTGCTGCCACCCCCTACTTCTTTTTGTGGGGCTGCTGCTGCCCCACTTCCTAGTGATCTCTGTCCCAGGAGCCCCAGCTCCTTCTCGACTAGCTGCTGTGCTGTTTGATTGCTCCCATCCCTCCAACCCCCCACCATGAACACTACGTGGCTCCAAGCCCTGTGTGCTCTCTCACTACCCTTCTGAAAGAAGCAGGAGCTCAGAGGCTGCTTTGCTCTTTATTGGGGAACATGTGTTGAGTTTGTAATCACTGCACAAATACAAATTTTCTTGTTAACACAGATACCGTTAGAGGCGACAGTGCTGGATAGCTCCAATTTAGTGGTACGCATTGGAATGATATTGGGTTAAACAAACAAACTAGATGGGTGTTCCTAAGTGTCCAATGAATGTCAGGTTTTCCTTATAAAAAAGGAACTGATAAGATAACAATAGTATTCAGTATTTATGAAGGGCCAGTTTAGTAAGTCTTGGGGTATCTGAAGCTACCTAGCGCATACCTAGTGATGGGTGGGGGAGTGTCCACATGTGGACAGCTCCAAATAATGAAAAAGGAGCGATGAACCTAAAATTGTGCATGGGGCTGGTAATCCCACCTCGTAAAACAAACTTACTACAGAAATGTATACCCAGAGTCATATCGTTACGCAGCAGGTTTGAACAAGAGACCAGCTTCAGGAAGAATATGATAGGCAACCCCCTAAGAAAGGCCAGGTCCTCAGAAGTCCCTAGCTCAAAGCCAGATCAACAATAAAAATCAGATTTTGGAATTTGAGAATAATGTACAAAGCTACTAAAACTGCTCAAGTAATTACCATCTTGATGTCCTTGGAATCAGTGAACGTAGATGGGCAGGTTCAAATGAACTACACTTTAGAGAAACAAATAAGACCAACATCTACTCCAGGAATGTGGATGGTAGACATGAAGATGGTGTAGCGTGGGAATCAGTCAAGCAAGGAATTATTAGAGTTCACTTTCAGATTAGAGTCTTCAAACTAACAGTCATACCACTCTATGCATGAACCATTGAAAAGACAGATGAGGAAAAAAAGATTATTTTTATGATTTATTAAAGAATGTGTTAACCAAGGTCCCAAAACACAATATCGTGACTAAACAATTAGTAGAATTTTGCAGTGTGAACAATCTAGTGATAAGTGGAACAATATTTTCTCATAAAGTGACATGGAACTCCCCAGATGGTAGAAGACAGAACCAGATAGATCATTTCTGCATTACAAGAATGTTTTTCAGCTTGCTGGCAGATGTATGTTTGTACAGGAAAGCAGATGTGGCCAGTGACCAGAACCTTTGTATAGCCAAATTGAAGATTAAGTTAAAAAGGATGAAGAAAGTTAAAAGAATACCATGCATCAATAGTGCACAATTAAAACACCGAAACACAAAAAGTGCTTTTCAGCTTAAACTGAAGAACAGGTTTGGTGTTCTAATGGAATAAACTGAAGAAATCCAAGACATTGATATTCTGTGGAAAATACCAGAGAGTGCTATCTAGAAAGGGCAAAGACAGCTCTTATAACAAAGAAATCTAAAATGGAAGAATGGATTAGCGGTGCTACCTGGGAAGCAGTGGAATAGAGAAGATGTGTAAAGCAAAAACTCATGAATGCTAAGACATGTGAAGAGACAAGCAAGTAGAAAGAAGAATATGAGTTCAAGACAGAGAGGTAAAAAGATGGGCTAGAGATAAAAGGACATATGTTGATAGAAAATGTCAAGAGGCTAAAGATGCCAGCCAAAGAGGTGACTTTATAACTTTGTATAAGACAATAAAACAGCTAACAGGAAACTCTGGCAGTATTGAAGGCCCTATTAAAGATGCAAGTAGGAAGACTCTTAGTACAGAAGGAGAACAAAGGAAAAACGAGTAGAACGTTTTCAGGCTGTTTTAAATAGACCAAGCCCAACTGAACTACTAGAAATACATGATGAAGACCTACGACCAGAGCTTGAGATTGATGTAGTAGATATTACAATGGAAGAAGTTGGAAAAGCCATCAGTAAACTCAAAAAAGGGAAAGCAGCTGGAGAGGATAACATTACTGGAGAGATGCTTAAAGCAAGTGATGAAAGAGCCCTCTAGACTTTCCCTGTGCTTTTGGATAGAATATGGAATGAAGAAAAGAACCTAACCCAGTGGAAGAGAGGCCTTATAGTAAAATTGCCAAAGAACTGCAATAATTGGAGAGGAATCGGTGCCTGGGAAAATCATGTGCAACATCATCCTGGAACATATCAAGAAATTAATTATAGAGTGGCTTTTGAAGGGTTAAAAATAGAACATTTCAGCTAAATATTGGCAGGAGCTTGGAACTGTCATGAGCAAGGAATTCACCTATATCCCCCAGCTTTATCCCTCCCTCCCCACCGTTTCAATGGAAGAGAGTGGCTGGCAGGATGTTCTCTGTGAGGGAGTCTCCACACTGGAATTTACTCTGTCTCATGCCCACACCTGTACTCGTAGCTGGAATTTCAGGGATATTTGGTGGAGGGAGAGGACTGAAAGCAAGAGATAGTCTGGCAAAGGGCCTGCCTGCCCTCTCGCACCCTTTCGGGCAAAGTGTGGCTCTGCAGCACCCTGCCTCAGTTTCCCCTTCTTTCAGGGCCCCTTAACAACTCCACACAGTCCAAAGGTATAAGACCAAATCCCTTTTTAGGGGTTCTCCTTTATTAAGTCTAAATAAAGTTGAAATAAAATCTCTTCCACCCAGATAAAAATAATCCTTAAATGCCTCCCTGGCAGGTAGCCTCCCAGTGAGGTTACACAGCCCTCCTTTCTTGGGGCCTGTGTTTCTGGGCTTTCAGCAGCACCTTCAGCAGTTTCCTCAACTTCTTCCTTCAGGAACCCTTTCAGCAGCTCTCATGTAATATTTTTCCTTACCTCCCTGGGCTAATAGAGGTCCACAACTAGCTGCCTGATGCTGTCTCCCCCTCTTTATATGGCCTAGGTGCCTTTCCTCAGGGACGGCTCTAGGTATTTTGCCGCCCCAAGCATGGCAGGCAGGCTGCCTTCGGCGGCTTGCCTGCGGGAGGTCCCCGGTCCCGCGGATTCGGCGGCAGCCTGCGGGAGGTCCGCCGAAGCCACGGGACCAGCGGACCTTCCGCAGGCATGCCACCGAAGGCAACCTGCCTGCCGCCCTCATGGCGACCGGCAGAGCGCCCCCCGCGGCTTGCCGCCCCAGGCACGCGCTTGGCGTGCTGGTGCCTGGAGCCGCCCCTGCCTTCCCTTAAGCTCTGTGGGGCAGCAGGTAAGTAGTCACAGGTGCACTGGTCCCAGCTCCCTCATAAAGGAGCCAGTCATCCTATAACAGTCAGATATGAGATTGTTGTTATGCTAGGCAAGCATTATTGTGGATCATGTGGTTAGCCTAGTCCCTATGATACATATTGTGAATTTTATGTTTTATTGACTATCTTAAAATGAATAAAGGGGACTTGCTCCAGAGATCTGTGTCTAAATTATAAACTAACATAAATAAATGAACTGTAAGTGAGAAACTAATTATGCCAACTTCTAACCACTGGAAACTAAGCAACCTTGACTACATCACATAGGATAGTTAATTTCACATGAGCAGGCTTCTCTGAAGAAAGTGAACAACAGGAACCATTTTGTTTTGTCACAAGATACAACAAGGAGAACATTGGTGATGCCTGTACAGAAGTTCACTCTTTAAACCGTGCCAGAAGGAAAATGATATCAAAATGAACTGTAGACTGATGCAAAAGATACCACACTCTGAAAACAGCACAAGTGGGACAAAACACACACAAAAAGTAGAATTAAAACAAGCTCTACGTTAAGACAGTAAGGAGAACATTGCATAAACTAGAATATGTTCTCCTTGACAGGGATGCAAAATGAATGGTAAGGTACTATATGTAGGGTGACTTTATTTCCTTATGCTGAATACAGACACCTGGTAAAAGTACTTGTATTCAAGTGAGTTCAATGGCAATCAAACAGAATATGCAGTACAAACATTCAAATTAGCATCAAGTTGACTGAGCCCCAGTTAAAAAGAAATACTGTATAGTTGGATTCTTTTTATTTACCATCTTATCTTTAAGGCTTTAGTGTTCACACAGGGAGAGGTGACACAGTGACACACACACGCTCCTGTACACCCAGGGGTGGCTCTAGCTTTTTTGTCGCCCCCAAGCATGACAGTCAGGCAGCCTTTGGCGGCGCGCCTGCGAGAGGTCCCTAGTCCTGCGGATTCAGCGGCGTGCCTTTGGGAGGTCACCGGTCCCACGGATTTGGCGGCTTCCCTGCGGGAGGTCCGCCGGTCCTGCGCCTTCAGCGTACCTGCCGCCAAATTGCCGTCGAAGCCACGGGTCTGGCGGACCTCCCACAGGCAAGCCGCCGAAGGCTGCCTGACTGCCGCCCTCGCAGGGACCGACAGGGAGCCCCCCGTGGCTTGCTGCCCCAGGCACAGGCTTGGAGCACTGTATACACCTCTCTCACGCAGAGGGCATGATTGACCAACCGACCTGATCCTCCCTGCCCAGCGCTCTCCACCCTCCATGTCTGGCTGGGCCCCCGGGACAGACCTGCCTCTCCTGATAACTGGTGCCACGTCTTCCCATAGCAACACAGGGGGTGGGGCAAGGAGGGTCACATTCCCTCCCCCCACCCCGATTTCTGCCAGGGTTCACACCAGAATGTGGCCAGCAGTAGCCTTTCAGCACAGTGCAGGAGGGAAGGGATGGGAGCTGCTTCAAGTCGCAGAGGAGGAGGGTGGGCAGGAAGGGATGACCTGCACATGTCTTTACAGAGCTCATCTCTTCTTCTCCCCCTACGCCCCTGCGGCTGGAAGCAGCTTGTTACTTCCTGTCCGCACAATGTGGAAAGGCAGCTAACATCGCCAGGCTGCTGCTGGCCATCAACGTAGCCCAGCTGCCTCCTGTCCCATTCCCCCACCACCACCTCCCCACACAACTACAGCATGGGCAGGAAGGGGTTAAGCCCTAGGGTGCCTTGTGCAGCAGAGCCCAGGGAACCTGACTGCAGGGGCCTCAGCGAACCCAGCCAGAGAGGTAGCCAATGGGTGAGGGTGCCTAGGGGACAGAGCAGCCCCACGCTTCCTGGGGGCAGGACTTAGGGCAGGGGACTGGGCACTGAGGAGAGTGCTAAGCCCCCGCCCTGGGCAGGGCCGGCTCCACCATTTTTGCTGCCCCAAGCAAAACAAAAAACAAAAAACCACTCGGACTGTGCCACCCCAAGATTGGACAGAATGCCGCCCCTTAGCATGTGCTGCCCCAGGCACGTGCTTCCTCCGCTGGTGCCTGGAGCCTGCCCTGGCCCTGGGGTCTGCTGTGGAGCCTGCAGGTTCAGCTCATAAACAAGATGGAAATCGCTTCCTCCCACCCACCCTCCGCCACTCCAGAGCTTAGCTGAGGGGCAGAGAGGCTGCCCGGTGTCAGGCTGTGCAGGGATTTAGCATATGCAGGTCTCGGCTTCTCCTGGCCAGCGCCCTGGGACAGAGGGTCTTGGGCTTTCCCGGGGCACCGGCTCAGACAGAGGCAGTGGGGGAAGGAAGGAGCCTGCTGGCCAGGCTGTTGGTGAGCTGAGCACCCCGACCAGGGGCTGGCTCTTCAAACAGTGGGGATATGGAGGAGCAGCGGGGCTGGGGAGACGAAGGGGCAGTGCAGGGAGAGGACAGTGAGAGGGGAGCACGTAAAGGGCCAATGGGTGGGCAACAGAGGCGACACGCAACTGGCCGCTGCCTGGAGCCTGCCTGCACTTACCAGCCACTGCAGCTCACGCACCAGCAGAGGGCGCGCCAGCCCCATGCACTGCCTCTTCGCCCCACCACCAGCCTTGCACATCCACCTCCATGGTCAGCCACTAGACCCCCCCACTCACCACTGTGGGGAGCACTGCTGGCGAGCAGGGATCTAGCCAGTAGCAGGACCTGCCAGTACTGATGGGAGGGAGATGGGAAAATTTGCCCATTTTAAAGAAAAAGCCAGGACACCTGAAGGAGGACTTAAGTATGGGACTGTCCCTTTAAAAACAAGATGTCTGGTCACCTAACTGTATGACATTGTGCAGAATTGGGGCTCTTGAGGCAATATGGAGCAACAACGGAATTATTCAAGAATGTCAGACTTACCAGAACAGTCACTCTCCATGACAGAGTAATGATGGTTTTCATATCTGCCATTGTACATGTGCTCCAGTGAATATAAGGCAACGTTTGACTTGTCAGTGCACAGATGTGATTGCTAAGACTGATTAAAGATTTCCAGTTACCTGTTGGGAATCCATTTGCAGGCCTGAAAACAGCCATCTACCAGCAGTCAAAACCACACAGGACGTAGCAGAGGCTTCCAACTTTGCCACATATTTTGCTCTGCCTTTACATTACTTGGTCCTGGGAGTACATGGATGTCTGAGGAGAGGACAAAAGTGCCAAGTTGGTTAGTAATTTGCTACACTTGGATGAACTAGTCCTCTGGTACAGAGAAGTTAAGAAAACCTTGTGAGAAGTATTTATAGCTGATATCCCTCTCCATGAACATTAATTATTTTTTTATATGTTATCTCATGGCAAAAGACAAATATTTCATCTGAGCTGAGGAAATGGCCCTGGGAGCAAACAGATAAGGGCAGTTATCTAGGCTCTCCAATAAAAACAGCTGGCTCTCAAAGGATCTACATCAATGAGGAGGGGAACAACAAAAAACCCAGACACACAGCTCAGAGTTGGACACCTTGGAGACTAATATCTGATCCACATATCAATTTGACAAGAAGGTATCTCAAAAAGTAGGGCCGTAACCAGAGTTTAGAAAGATACTGTAAGAAGCAGTGGCCCTTGGTTATACTGTACTTCATGAAAAGGAGCAGAGCAAAAATCTGAAGACTGTGTGCTGAGAATCAGCACTCAAAAGAGCAACCTTTACAATTGCATATCTAATTTTTTCTCTGGACTTAAAATTAGCTGAAAAACAACAAGGAGCTGGTGAATCCTAATGTACTGCAATTTCATAAAAATAAAATGGGTACTTCCACCCCAACAAATTAACTTTTTCTATAAAATATATCCAATGAGTCTATTCAGAGATGCCAGCGTCCTGGCAACACCCTCCTGAAGTAGGAAATTAGAAGTTAGGCAGTTTAAAATTAACTTTTAGCTGAAGTAAAAATGATTAAAAAAAGAAACTTTTTTTAAAAGGCTCCAAAGTGTGATTCACCTACACTGGTTGCTTTAAACAAAAACCGCAAGTCAAGCAAACACAGTACAGTGTTCTGAAGATTTCACAAACTGTAATAGCTTTGGTTAAACTAACAAAAAAGAGTGAGCTACTACGTTTTATAATATTTATGAAGCTGCTGACATTCTTCATTTCTGATGAACAAGCGGTAAAGCAGTAGCAGCAGCTTAGAAAAAAGTTATGGGTTGTTTTGTTTTTTATTTGCTGGGCACTGAGAAAAAAGAAAAGACCTACTTAAAAATGATTAAATCCCAGGCATGTGTAATAGTCTAATATTTTTCTTGTAAAAGGATATTTTTTCTCTTTTTTCAGGGAAGTTTGTCCACGGTCAAAAGAAAGCAGCACCAAACATGGATTAGAGCTTTTCCTCTCTTCTTGATTAAATTAAAAGTAGATGTTTTGTTTGCATTTAAATGGTAGCAACAAGGAGCTGGAAACTCTTCCCGGCTACACACCCCTCCCTTGGCATCCCCTTATAGGCTCAATTCCTGCAAGGTGCTGAGCACTTTGGCACTTTAAGCACGAGTAGACCCAGGGGTTCTCAAACTGGGGGTCAGGACCCCTCAGGGGGTCGTGAGGTTATTACACAGGGAGTCGTGAGCTGTCAACTGCCATCCCAAATCCCGCTTTGCCTCCAGCATTTATAATGGTGTTAAAAACATTTTTATATATTTTTAATTTATAAGGGGGGTCGCACTCAGAGGCTTGCTATGTGAAGGGGGTCACCAGTACAAAAGTTTGAGAACCACTGTGTTAAAGTTAATGGAACTACTCGCAGGCTTGCTGGTCTGGGGCCAGCATGCTGGGCACCTTGAAGACTGGAGTCCTATGTGTGCCATAAAGGAGAGGGGGAGGGAAGTAGCTCTGCAGTTCATGCCTCTCTCTGTGAGAGACCATGGAAGCCTCTCTATGTGATCACTGCATTGTGAATTCTGAAGAGTGAAAGCTGAGACAATGGCTGCTCTAGGTGGCATGTTACCCCTCCAGAGAGCCCAATCCAACACCAACTATAATCAATAGGGGTATTTTCACTGACTACAGAGAGCACTGGATCAAGCCCTAAACTAGCTAGTGTGCCCCCACAGTGGCTTTGGCAAATAGCAACATGAATCCTCAGTAATCTACTGCCCACCACCCAAAAACAAAACAAAACCTCCCACCCCGAAAGAGCTGCAGTTTCCAGGGCCCCCAGTGATCAGAGACTGAAATTAAGCAAAGTAAAGACAATCTGTACGTTATATTAGCATGTTTCACCAAAATGCTAGAGTTGGAAAGGTAATCATATACTTAAGAAATACTTAAATTTATCATACAAAACTAATTAATGAGTTTTTGTAAAGTTAGAATCAAATATAAACTTACCGTTATACACATGCCCACATCTACAGTACAGATTTCGCTCTTGTAGATTTACATCAAATCTGTACTTTATCATAAAAGCCACAAAATGATGTAAGGATTTCATGTTCAGAAATGGATAAGAATTGCCATACTGGTTCAGAAATGGCCAGTACCAGACATGTCAGAAGAAGAGGATGAAAAAATAAAAAGTAACCCAAACCCACAATGGACAATGAGGGAAGTTTCTTCTTAACTCTAGTGGGTTAGTTGTTGTCTTATTACGACAGAGCATATCCTTCTAAATAAACTGTTTCATCTGATCTAATGTAACTGGGGGTGTTCTCATCCGTATAAAAATCTATTTTTTTTAAAAAAACCTACTAAGCCTCTGGCCTCCCTGATATCTTGTGGATTGTGCAGTTATGCATTTCCTATTATCAGTTTTTAATGAGTTGCCTTTCAATTCCATTGACTATTCCCCTTGTTCTTGCATTATCAGAAAAAAATGAGTGGGAATGCTCAATTTACTTTCTCTTTTCTATTTATAATTTTATATACCTCTATCATATGCATCTCCACTCTGAACTAAACAGTCCCACTCTTTTCAGTATCTCCTTATATTGAAGTTTTTCCCATACCTCTAATCACTTGTTGCTCACCTCTGGACCCCGTCCTATTTCTGCTATTCCTTTTTTAAGATGGGGTGATCAGAACTGACACAGCATTCCAGGTAAGGACAGAAAATTTAATATAATGGCAATCCCCTTCTTGACATTTTTGTTTGCTTTTTGACCCTGGCTGCATATTGAAAAGGTTTTCATTGAACTGTGCACAAAGGGTATATGGGGGGGAGAGGGATAGCTCAGTGGCTTGAGCATTGGCCTCCTAAACCCAGGGTTGTGAGCTCAATCCTTGAGGGGGCCACTTAGGAATCTGGGGCAAAAATCAGTACTTGGTCCTGCTAGTGAAGGCAGGGGGCTGGACTCAATGACCTTTCAAGGTCCCTTCCAGCGCTAGAAGATAGGTGTATATCTCCTATTATTATATCTACACAGCAACTAGACACCACCAGCTGACTTGGGGTCACAGTTCACTGCTGGGGCACAGGCTCTAGGACCCTGCAAGGTGGGAGGGTCCCAGAGTTCAGGCACCAGCCTGAGCCCAAAAGTCTACACTTAAACTGCCACCAGCCCAAGCCCCATGACCCCAAGTCAGCTGGCACAGGCCAGCCACAGGTTTTTCTTTGCTGTGTAGACATACCCAAAGGGGTCTAGGTCTTTCTCCTGAGCAGTTAACATTATGTATGAGTAGTATGTTATTCCTTCCAATGTGCATTACCTTGCTTTTGTCAACACTGAATTTTATCTGCCATCATTGCTGCCTATTTGTTAGCTTTGTTATGCCCCTATGAAGTTTCCCAAAATATCTAATCTTGATTAACCTAAATAATTTTGTGTATTTCAAATCTGGCCACCTTCTTGGTCATCCCATTTTTCCAGACTATTTGAGAGATACAATAAACAGTCCTCATAGAGAATCTTGGTGCACTCCAATGTTAAACTTCACTATGTTAAACATTTACGCCTACTCTTTGTTTTCTCAATCTTAGCTAGTTTTCAAACTATGATGGTACTTCTTATCTTATGACTAGTTTCCTTAGGGTCATCTTTGTCAAGGTTATTTTTTTGAAAATCCAAATAAATATCAACTAGTTATTTATCCACTATATTGCTGAAACATTCAAAGAATTCTAGTAGGCTAGGGAGGCACAATTTTCCTTTTTCAGAAAACACGTTTGCTTAGCATATCATATTCATCCAAGTGTTGTATAATTCTATTTTTAAATTACTACTTCAGCCAATTTGCCTGGTACTATAGTAAGGTTCATTGGTCTGTATTTCACAAGATCAGGCCTCCAGTCTTCTGGCACAGTAGCTGATGTTAATGAGAGAGCATATAAAAAGCAGCTCACAGCCACTTTAATTCTCAAATTCCTTCTGAGCTATTGAATAAATTCCATGTGGTCCTGGTGACTTGTTACTCTTTAATTCATCTAGTTTATTCACCCTGAAGATCACCTGAAAGTAATGGGTACTTCCTCAACATCCTCTGTGGCGAAAACTGTAGAGAAGCTAAAGGATATTTTTTGCATCCATGTCCTTAACCCTCTTTACAGGAGCACCATCTATTTAAAAGTCACATCTACATGATTTTTAATGAACTTTTATTACAAGTAATATCTGAGATTACTTTAACTGAGAGCCTTTAGAGCAAAAGTATATTATTTCTCTATTTTTTCAGTTTGTTTACTTTGTTTATTTGACAGAACTTTGTATATGGTCAGTTTCACCATTTTTCTCCCAAACAATGAGTCAATTTTCTGTTTTTGAGAGTCTCTCACACAGCAACAAGGGAGAGAAAACCATTTTTTTTTTTAAAAGAGGAAAATGGTTGTTCAAATCAATCAATCACAGAAACTGTCCATGGACTAATGTGGTATCCGAAACTGCTTTTAACTCATTAATCGTCCTCTTTACTCTCAGGACATATTCTTTCACAGGCTTCCCGCATCTGATAAACTAATTATTTTTATGTTTCAAGTGGATGTTCAAATTCCTTATCAGCCCTCATATTTTCAACAATCCATTCTAAATCCAAGCTTAAGATCCTTTCTGTTGGCTTTACATGGGTTGGATTTCCATTTACTGAAGGATACCTGACTCAAAAAAACTTCTTGCACCTTGCCATTTTCGTCTCCTCCTCTCCCTCCCCAGCCCCCCCATACCTGGCATGCCTGCTTCCTTTTTTGTTTAAGGGGATGTGAATAATGTATAGGTATAATTTAAATGGGAATACTAACTTTTACGGGGAACTACCTCCTCTCAAGTTGTTCTTCTAATGTGGTACCAGAGGAATAAAGTAATTTTTGTCACCACCAATTAAAAACTTTTACGAAACAGGACCGTTATAAAACAATTAAACTTGCAAATGCACTAGTCTCTAGGAGGGAAACCCTGGAGGAAATTCTGCTTATTAAAATTGCAATTTTAGTTTCCATTAAAAAGGAGAATAAGACAACAGAAGATGGGTTGGCAAGACAAATTATTTCTTAATGTCAGTTGAGCTTATTTCAAATGAGATAACGTATCTTTACCAGGTTGGGTTCAGCACATTTTTTGTCTCTTCAACTCATTTATCTAATTCAGTCATCTTGATTATAGCCTCATGGACCTTCATTTTCAGAGGAAGAATTTTGTAACAAACAGCCTACACAACATGCTGATTACTGAACAGTTAATTCTAATTAACTTGGCTATGGCAAGAGAATTTTGATAAAGTCCTAGAATGCAAATATATTTTGGTTATCCTGGACCAACGTCTATAAAATAAAACCTCTCAGCAAAGTCTCCAGATGAGACATCAGAGTGATAGAAATCTAATTTAAAGAAACAAATGAGAAAATTAAAATCACAAATAATTTATTCTTCCTTTAGAGTTGATGGAATACAGTTTTAAATAGCAATGAAGTACACAGCGGTGGAAAATTGGCACAGAACCTACAAGCGTTTCATTCATAATAATGCTCCTCATGCGTTATCTGTTCAAACTTTGATGTGCATTTTCTACCGATCAACTTTAAGCTTAAAAAAAAAAAAGTTCTTCCTTTAAAAACAATGGACAAATGAAAATTTTGTTTTCCGTGTTTGTTTTGCTCATTCAAATACTATGTATTACAATTGCTTTCTCCCTGTTAAAACATTATGGCCAACTGTGAAAAAAATATTATTTTACTCCTGGGCTAATTTTATTTTTAAGTTATGTCCTTCATAAAGGTTGCATGTATTCTTGCACAACAGAATATTCTTTCACATATCTGAACTACAGTCACAGGATGGTATCAAAACCAATTTGTCTACTATGCTATTGATCAGCGTGCTGCCTTTATCTCACATGCAACACTATAAGCATCAATGCAGTTCACAATAAAATTTGGCATTTACCTCACCAGCAGGTTTATATGTGATAATCTAAAACATACCTTGGTCTCATATTAACCAGTAAGAAAAATGGATACACACAAAAAATGCCTCCTTTCTAAGGGTATTAATTCCCAGTTAAGAAAGTTTAGATAGAGGTTTACAAATTCTTCTATGCTAGTTTGTTACATACAAATTATCCAACTAAAGGTTAAAATACACTTATACAATACAGTTTGACCTGTCTTAAGTATTAATTTTTTAATTCTTTGCATATTCAAACCAGGTAAAATTAACATTGTCATATTCTTTGTTACTGCAATTAGAAAGGGATTACGGCTTGGTTTATGTTACACTGTGGCAAAACACCTACAGTTTGAACAATTTTTCTGGGTACCAAACCATGCTGCAAAAAATTGTCAAACTACATTAGAAACCTTCTTTACAAAAATGCTTCACTCAGAAAAATTAGAAAGCTTAAAAAATTAATTATTTGCACAAGACTATATCATACTGTTCTTGATTACCTTCCTGTTTAGGTAACTGGGATTCAATTCTTTGTACAAGAGCCTATCGGTAATGTACAGTATACTATGTCTTTAGTCAGCTTTATTATACACCATTTTGAGACCAACACAATCAAGCATTTACCATGCCCCCATCCATATTAACAGCAGATTTTTGATCCTGCCCAGTGAGTAGTGTACTGTCTTGCATATTCACCACATGAAAAACATAATATACAAAATATTGCTGCTGTAAAAAGTGTACATTTCCCCCTTCCCCTTACAAAAGAATTTGTGGAAAAAATATTAAATTCCCATAACCTTCATAAACATACAAAGCTGTTCACGCCTTTCAGTCTGTAACAGTCTGTTTGATGCACAGTTCCGAACTCACTGAGAACTGGTTATGTCAATGCATTTTCTGTCCAATATTGCCATCTAGAGTATGGTTGTGAAATGAGAGTTTTTGAGAGGCTACAGCCTTTTATAACGAGCCCATAAAGACTGTATATTGTAAAACAGCCATTTATCCACAATATTTTTCCAAAAGCTAGATGGAATGGGAGATTCTCTTCACAGGGAGATGTCCACAGTGCTGAGGAGACAATATGGCTGCTAATACATACTGGAATGTAAGTACTTTTTCACTGCTGATAGTTTCCATATTGCCCCTAAAAAAAGTTAAAATTAAAAATATGATTAGATAATGATTTTGTTTTCATACAGTAAAAGTTGAAACAGGGCAGTATCCAAAAAAGTCATGCCACTAAGAATTAAACACACTCAAAAACATTCATTTTATTGATATACATGGTATAGTGTTTCACCTCAGAAGTTCTCTAAATTTATCTGTAAATTACACTGCTGATTATATGTTTATGGCCTGGAGTTTAATTCTGTCTGAACAATTTTTCTTGAATTGGTATTGGTAATTAATAAAAGATTAAATAAGAGACATTAAAAATTTAAGACAGATTATGGTAAAACTGTCTAACAAAGAATACAACAGAATGGTTGAATACTAAATTGGAATTTGAGCAGCACTGCAAGAATTCAATTACATACAAAAGCACAGAAATTCATAGTGAAGGTATCCACTCAGCCTGTAACTCATAACTATTGTCCACATATTTTCAGAGCACCATAGAATAGACTAACACATGTAGTTCAAAACTCTGTGTGTGATCCAAGGCACATCTAGGCAATCATAAAGATGTAGATAGCCAACTTGTCCTATAGGAAAATCATAGAATCGTAGGACTGGAAGGTACCTCGAGAGGTCACCTGGTCCAGTCCCCTGCACTCACGGCAGGACTAAGTTTTATCTAGACCATCCCTGACAGGTGTTTGTCTAACCTGCTCTTAAAAATCTCCAATGATGGAGATTCCACAACACCCTTGGGCAATTTATTCCAGCGCGAAAGCACCCTGAGAATTAGGAAGTTTTTCCTAATGTCCAACCGAAACCGCCCTTGCCGCAGTTTAAGCCCATTGCTTCTTGTCCTACCCTCAGAGGTTAAGGCAGAGGTGGGCAAACTACGGCCCGCAGGACCGTCCTGCCTGGCCCCTGAACTCCTGGCCTGGGAGGCTAGCTCCCGGCCCCTTCCCTGCTTTCGCCCCTCCCCTGCAGCCTCAGCTCACTCACTCCGCTGCAGACGCAATGCTCTGGGTGGCGGGACTGTGAGCTTCTGGGGCAGCACAGCTGCAGAGCCCAGCCTGACCTGGTGGGGGGCAGTCAGGAAGGAGGGGGGGTTGGATGGGGAAGCAGGGGACAGTCACGAGCAGGGGTTCCGGGGGAAGTCAGAGGACAGGGAGAAGAGGTGGTTGGATGGGGCAGAGGTCCGGGGGGGGGGGGCGCATCAGGAATGAGAGGAGGGGTTGGATGGGGCAGCAAGGGTCCGGGGGCAGTCAGGGGACAGGGAGCGGGGATGTGTGGATGGGGCAGGGGTCCCAGAGGGGCCATTAGGGAACAGGGGAGGTTGGATGGGGCAGGAATCCGGGGGGGGGGGGGGGGGAGGGAGATAGGAGGTGGGGGCTGGGCCAGGACCCCCTCCCCTAACTGCCCTCCATACAATTTACGAAATCCGATGCTGCCCTCAGGCCAAAAAGTTTGCCTGCCCCTGAGTTAAGGAGAACACTTTTTCTCCCTCCTCTTTGTAAGAACCTTTTATATACTTGAAAACTGTTATCATGTCCCCTCTCAGGGCAGGTCTACATCAGAAGTGCTACATCAGAAGCGCTACATCTCTGTAGTGTGTCTGGTGAAGATACTCTATACCAACAGGAGAGCGCTCTCCCATAGGCATAATTACTCCACCAGCACGAGAGGTGGACGCTATGTCGGCAGGAGAACGTCTCCCGCTGACACAGTGCTAGAGTGGACAGCGCTTAGTTCGCTGTAACTTGAGTCGCTCAGGGAGGTGTCTTTTTCACACCCCTGAACAATATAAATTACATCAACTTAAGCGGTAGTGTAGACCTGCCCTCCATCTTCTCTTCTCCAGACTAAATAAACCCAATTTTTTCAACCTTCCCTCATAGGTCATATTTTCTAGACTTTAATCATTTTTGTTGCTCTTCTCTGGACTTTTTCCAATTTGTCCACATCTTTCCTGCAATGTGGTGCCCAGAACTGGACACAATACTCCAGTTGAGGCCTAATCAGCATGGAGTAGAGTGGAAGAATTACTTCTCGTGTCTTGCTTACAAAAGTCCTGCTAATACAGCCTTAATCCACAGATTTGATGCATGGAAATACTGGCCTCATTACTCTCCTCCAATTCCTCTGATGGAAGAGATCTTTTGTGAACGGCAAAGGTTGGAGCAGAGACATCAGTAAATGCATCTCATGATCATTCACAAGCTCTCTGCAGGTATACCATGGCATTCAGGATTTGCAGAAAACAAGAGGGCATGTTTGGGAATGACCACTTTGCACAGCATTGTCACCCCTCAATCCCACCAAGGTAATGCAGCATAAAACACTTCTGATAAGGCTGCATTATACACATTAGCACAGTTCCTAAGGTAGTAGTGCTACTGCGGGGAACAGGGAAAGCCTTCCACAAATGGATTCCCCTTGGGACTTGGATTATGCAAGAAACTGGAGGAAACAGAGGGAGGGAAGTTATCCCTGGCCCACACCAAAATGATCTATAGGAAATTCAACAAATTAAAACTTCTTTTCCCCTCTGTTCCCCCTCCCTCTCTTTAAGCATTTTTCTATGCCTACTTCTTGCATTTGGAACTATGGCCCTTTGTACACTAAATTATTTTTGAAGACTTGGAGCTAAAAGGTAGTTGCACTTCTAGATTACCAAATTTAACAAGGTTTTGTTGCCTTCCCCCCGCCCCTTTTTAACATATTTGTGTACAGAGAGAAATCTGTTCTCCCTGAAGGTACTCTAACCACTGTTACTCATGGGAAATATGTTTTTCTTGTTCAAAGTCTAAATAGTTGCTTATGGACAAACTATTAAGATTTTATTGTTAAAAAAACCTATCTGTGTAGTAATATATATTGTCATAATGTCCAGCTTCCTTATGCCCAGGAGAGTAAAGGCGTCTATTTTAATAAAGTTTACAATATAACATTCAGAGAGATATTAGGCAACATTTTCTGTTTTGTAGCTTGTAACACACAAAGGAGAAAATCCTCTGCTCTATGTCCAATCTTAATAACTAGGCATATGTACAAGGAACAGAGAGGAAGAAATCAATTCTCCCTTCTCCATGGCCATTAAGCAGCTGCTGAGCCACTCTGGTCCAATGGCTGGAATAGCCTCTACAGGCTCTTACTCAGCTTCCTGGGGATCCTCTGCCTCCCCCACCCGTACACTGCCATGCAGGGAATCAGTAGAAACTGAGGCTTCCAGTCTGCATGGGTCCCTCCCAACATCTATCCCAACACCTATACAGCATAATTACACTGCTTTGGCAGGCAAGGTGCCCTTTGTAGATGCCAAGGATGGGGGCTGGATTTGCCCCTAAGGGAATGCTTTAAAAAAAAAAAAAAAAAAAAAAGCATTTAGCCATGTTCAATACAGAGCAATAATAAAATGTGTCTCTGCAAGATGCTTGGTACCCTCAACTTCCACTTAAGTCACTCTCATCACTAGGCTAAAATGGTTCACATTAATTTTGATACAATAGTGAGCTGTTTATAACACACGAGCTTTGCAAAGTTTAGTATAGTTTGGCCAAATCAGAAAAGAGTGATCTAGACTAATCAACTCTCCTAGCTGTATGTGAATAATTCCAATGGAAATAAAAGCTATGAGAGTTACATATATCCATCCAGGGGAGACAATTCCCCCAAATCCATTAATAAAACAGTAAAATGAACACACAAGAATCAGTACATTTTCCTAAACAAAGTTGTACCTGGTCATATCCATAAGGCCTCTGTTGTGGTGGCTGCGGTGGTCCAGGCTGTGTGGGCCTGTATGCTGCATACTGCTGTCCTTGCCCTTGTGGATAGTTAGGATACTGAGGTCCTGGACCACTCTGTGAAGGACCTGCAAATCATTAAAACAAATCAAGAAAGGGAAGGAGTGAAGAACAGAATTGTAAATGGGGCTCCATGCCTGCAGACGCTGCAGGTAAACAAAATGACTATGTATTAGATATTCAATTCAATGATTCCATAGAGTTTAAAATCATCAAATTTTGGTATAGACCCGTTTGTAAGCCGACCCCTGCTCTTTGATGCGTCACTTTGTTTACCAAAAATATTCGGCTTATGAACGAGTATATACAGCACTTAACAAGCTTAAATTAGGTCACCACATACATCAGGCAAATACAGAGAGTTACATTCTTTGGTGCCTGCCACTGGATCCCCTGAAGACCAGATAGAGCCATAAAGTTCTACAACTGATGAACAGGTGCTTGCTCTTACACAAACAGACAGATCTGTTTCTGGGGCAAAATGTGACTTGCGTAGACAGTAACTTGATTCAGTGCTGACAAGTGCAAATTTTATCTAATCCCATTGGTCACTGAGCAGCCATTAGATGGTAACAAATTTGGTAATTTTGGATCTATGAGAGGTTCAAAGTGATGATCTTGAGGATAAAATCTCCATATTCCATTACCATTCTCCTCAGGCATCAAATCCACCTGAAATATGCTGCTTCAGCTCTCTGTGCTTCTCCTGGAGTGGGACAGAGACTTGAAGATTCATAATAATTACTGGGGCGCTGATTGCAAATAATTGATTTTTTGCAAATTAATGAGTAAGCAGATAAATATTAAGTAAAGCAGGATACTACATCCCAAAATGTACTTTGTTCATCTCACAAATGTAGTTCAGTTTTATTTATGATAATTCTGTACTGTTTACTAGTAAATGTTCATAAGAGATTTTGTAAAAAAGAGTTAAATATATTAATTTAAGACTTCATTATCTGCTTAAGAAACTGTACTTGAAAAGTGAGCTAGTTTGGGTGGGCAAATCATGGTGTGTGTGGATAAGGAGTTCTATTGTATTTGTTTCACCTGTTTCTTCTAATGTTTTTATTCTAAACCCCAGGTTTTGAAAATTGAATGTATGGAAAAAATGAGTCAAATTTTATTTATTTACTTTTTTAATGCTCTGGGTACACATACAAATATTTCAAAACTGTAACACTCCAGTCCCAACTTCAAAAACAAACTCTCCCAAATCTAACTAGGTCCTTTACAAAGCACTACCACTAACACAACTAAGTCAGATGTGAAGCTAGTATTTTCATGCACAATCATGATTGCATATATAATCTCACATACAAATTATGGAACTGGTTTTCACTGTCTCTTTTTGAGAGGATGTTTATTTTAAGATGAATGTGTAAGTCTTTTTACAGTATGACAGCAAGGACAATTTAAAATGTGTAGTATGCCCTGTTCTGATTCAAAATCTTCAGAAAAAAAAACCCCTGCACTCTGCGCTCCTTGTTATGGAGCACGTCCTTGAATCCAAGGGGTTAACGTTCCTAACAATAATAACGTGGTTTCCCAATGCTACAGTACATTAGCGTGGGGAAATTCTCAATACTAGCACAACATTATCTCTTAAGACTACAACTGTGCAAGTATTTTTTGTTACAGCAGTGGTACAAATATCATCAGAGAAAGTAAGAACTTAATGATCCAAGCTTGACTCTAATAAATAAACGTTAGGTGAGAGTCTATGCTGAGTCTCTAAGAGGTGCAACACAGAACTGGAAGCCCAGCAGTACAAGGAGTTAAGATGGCTTTATGGGGTTAAGATGGCTCTCTTTGTGCTCTCCTGATCCTAGGCTCCTGTATGGACTGGAAAGGCCCCCAGTATAACTTAGCTCTGGGACCAGCCTAAGTTACATATATCTCTCCTACGGGCCGCAACACAGTCTAGAATCTCTGCAGCGCTATGAGCTGCCCCAACATCCCCCTCCTGGCCCCAGCTCCACCCCCTCAGGAAGCTGTATTCTGCAGAATCTGTGCTGGGGGACTCCTCCCCCAGCTGAATACAGGGATTTTAGGGCCCTGTTATATTGGTCCAGCCATTTCACCCATCATAAAGAGGCTGAAGCAGAGATGAGGATCTCACCCATAGTCCTTGTGAAAACTAGTTTGTTGTCAGCTACTCACCATAACCCTGCTGTTGTCCTGGATAACCTTGCTGGCCTGTGTACTGCTGCTGTTGTGGAGGGTAACCCTGCTGCTGAGGAGGTCCTTGATATGCATCTTGCTGCTGAGCATACTGCGAGTTTCCTGCAAAACGGTTGCAAGAAAAAAAAACAATTAAAAATGTTTACTACACTTCTGCTTTCTCTAAGATGGACAGCCAACAACACATGAACAAAATGAAAATGCAATCTTGAATTCAAAAACTTAATAAAACAAAGAAAACTCAAACCAAACAGAAGGAATTCGGCCAAACAAACTGCAGTTAAAGCCAAGTTTGCAAGGTTGAACTGCAGCTTTTTCAGCATCTCTGCCAAACAAGCAGTACATTTACTGGAACATCACAGTCATAAGATCATGACTATGCTAAATAAAATAAAAAAAAGACAAAATTAAAGACATCTACGAGAGCACAGACTAGCTACACAAGATCAGCAAGCTGTTTCCTAATGGCACTATATTTATATATATACATATACATATATATATATACACACACACACAAAAATATATATATATATACACAAATGAACCAATGGATTTATGTTTAATAAAAAATTTCCATTGGAAAAAAACGTTCTCTAACAGTGTTTTAGTCATTTTACTGTTGTTAGAAATGGCAAATTATGGTTATATATTTTAGATGTTTGCAAGAAATTATTTTAAATGCTTCAAGTTCCCTGCAATTTTCAAGACAGCCAGCAACTAGTATTCTACAAGAGCTTTGCATGGGCATAAATTGTTTTGTGCAAGAATTTTCGTTCCCATAGGAGGTGGGGGAGGGAAGGGAATGTATGTGCGTATGTGTGTGAAGGTATATAGATACCTCCTTCGTAGTAATGTTGTGAGGAATCCTCATAAGGCCTATCGTAGCCTTGTTCAGGATACGACGGTTGCTGATAACCGTAATCATTATGACCTACATCAATTCGACAAGAGACAGGAAGAAACGTTAATGGCCTCTGAGTGAAAACCCTAAAAATATTTCATCTTTCAGAAAAATCAAAAAAAAAGTCAACTGGAAATACATAAAAAAGATTTTTCAATTTTATTAGCCAAAGATTTACCAATATGATTTCCTTTCATATTGAATTAACATGTGATAGGGAACAAAAGCTTAATGCACTCGTTTTAGCAACATCACAGCAAGGGATGGTCTTAACCTTCTGATAATCTTTGTTGGTGGGAAAAAGTACTTTATCTTTTATTTTAAAAAATGAAAGCATTTAGGCCTTTCACATGTAAATAACCTGAATTAAATTAGAATGAACAAAGGAAGCAATTATCATACTTTGTCTAACACCTGTTCGGCTGATCTCCAATTCAAAAGCATATGCTAAAAGCAGTGTGAAATATAACAAAGCTCAATGAAGTTATGAATCACATATTTCTGTAGTAAATTTTGCTCTGAAGTGTCAAAGGAAAAACTTCTCAAGGCTGATTTTTCCCCCCACAAACATCATTCCTAACAATCTTAAGAAGACATTTTCCCTGGAGAATCTCATTCATCAGCACAATCATTAAAAAAGAAGCTTCAATTTCAGAGGCTATGGGCCCCTCTGGCTTAGAAACCAAAACATGAGAAAAATAGCCTACCTGTTTGTTGTTTTAAGACCCAATATATTTCTCCTGCAGATTACTAAAATGTACTACATCATAGTGTCCTCTTGTGAAACTCAAGTCATGAGAACAAGCTTTCATTTTGTTAAAATTTGAGCACAAATTTTATGAAAGTGCCTAAATAAGGCAGAGAGCAAGAAGTTCTAAAAATAAATGGTCTTTGGTACAAATGAAGAACTAGACCCAAACTTCTTAAAAACTGACTCTGATGCTCCTACATTATTATTATTTTACATTTTATAGATTATTATTTTAACATATCCACTGCTGTTTAACAATACTTGCCGAAGTTAACAGAATATGGTGGATCTTTGTAAATTCATCTAAACTGCCATATAATTTTAATTGATAATGTTCAATTGTATGCATTAAATGCATGAATTACCTTTAACTATTTGAAAATTATGAAAGTCGTACAGCTAACTCTTTTTTGTACAGAGTAAATGAGGTCATCTGTATAACACAATATAAGTTTCAGAATTAAGACTGTATGTTATGATTTAACATAACTTGTGAAATATCTTTGAATGTACACAAATGAAAATCAGATGCCTACGCCTATCTATAATAGCTTTAGGCCTGGCTAAAATATTGATTTAAAAAAATTAAAACTTTAAATTCAAATAAATAATTCATTTCAATAAGTATTTAGAAATTTTGCTCTGAAATGTTGATAGGATTTGGGGGTTGTTGAGCTATGAATGTTTTTTAAATTGTTACTATTACCATGTTCCTTGGACTTCACAAAACACATCATTAAGTGGCAAGCAGGCTATCACAATAGCTATGAATCAGCCAGTATTTTTCCACAAAAACAGTTTGTTCACCCAACCTCTCCCTCAGCAAAACCAAAACAAATTAAAAAAGGAACCCCATCTTCTAATTTATAGCATAATCCTCATTCTCCTTGTTCAAATACACTATATACAGATCTCTTACTTCAAAGAGGAAAAAGGACTGATTTGTGTAATATTAATTTAGAGTCTGATCCTGAGAACACTGAGGGAATTCCACAGGACCATGCCTTTCAACAAACAAGCTCCTCAGGGCTGGAACTATCTTATGCCTTTATCAAACAGTATGTATGCTTAAGGCCCACACCACAGCAGCAACAAAACATGTGCAATTTGTTCTTAAAATCAAAAATAAAGTATGTTATAGAATAAGAACAATCATAAAAAAACAAAACATTATGCTTATAAGCAAGTTTTTTTATTTCTGTATACTAGCTATAAAAAGAATATATTACTCAGTCTCTTTCTACACATACAGTATCATAAAGCAGATGTATAACATGACTGCTTTAATTCAGATCAGCTGTTCTACATACACTGAAGAACCCTCCATACTTGTAGCTAAATGAGAGGATTCTTATTATAGAATATGAAAGCCAATATTAGGATGTCAAAGTAGAAGTATTACAAATGATGTACTTTGAGCAAGTTGTAAAATTAGTTCTCTTTAGCATCTTAAATTATAGTAACAATTCTGAATTTAGAAGCTTTTATAAATACAAGATCTGTTATGGTGATCAATTACTAACTATTTTCACCCCATTCTATTGTTTTTGAGTAGCTCTCTACATTGATATTGGGCAGGTATAGAAAATGGGAAAGTTAACATTATGAGAGATTACCATCAGGGTAATATTGCTGGTTCATGCCTTCTGGAGGACCTTGTCCACCATGACTGTATTGGTCCCCATAATAGTCTTCCTGGCCTGAGTACTGCTGTGGTGGGCCTGAAAAACCACAACCAGTCAATACGTAAGTATCTTGTTTTCTCTGTTAACAAGCTTGCTAATTTCTGGTTTTAGTATGAGAAATATTTCTCAAATGTACTCCCCACCCACCCTGTTGCATTTCAGACAACATATTTAATCTACTTGTTCGTCTGCACTAGACTCCATACAGTAGAACCTCAGAGTTACGAACACCTCAAGAATGGAGGCTGTTCGTAACTCTGAAATGCTCACAACTCTGAACAAAACATTATGGTTTGTTCTTTCAAACATTTACAACTGAACATTGACTTAATACAGCTTTGAAACTTTACTATGCAGAAGAAAAATGCTGCTTTCCCTTTATTTTTTAGTAGTTTATGTTTAACACAGTACTGTACTGTCTTTGCCTCTGCTGCTCTCTGATTGTGTACTTCCAGTTCCAAATGAGGTGTGTGACTGACTGGTCAGTTCGTAACTCTGAGGTTCTACTGTATGTGAATCTAGCTCAGAGTTCATTTTAAGAACACATGTAAAACAGCAACAGCACTAAGCTATGCATCAAGAAAAATACAGACTATCTTTTTAAAAAGGACTACAGTTAAGAAAAAAATTACAAGATTGTGGAATATAATTCTATTTTCTCTCACTTTCCTCTAGTGGTTGAGCAATTTTAGAACCAAATGGGTTATTTAATTATTTTCCATACGTATCAAACTTTTGTGACAACAAACTGAATTCTACTTCATACAGCAGGTTCTCTGGGGTGTAAACTTTTTGGACACCCTTTTTATTCAGAAATGAGCTTGAAACAAAAGAGAGATAAATCTCAAAATTCATGTCCAAACTAGTAGCTTTTCTGCTGCAAGAGCTACCTTTAAGAAGGAGGAAAAAATATGCTGGAGACAAAGAAATCTGAAATTGTGCACATAGCAATTTGGTTCAAATATGATGTAGACAAAAAACTATTTACAAAGATTTCCAAGATGGTTATTTAAACTAATCTGAGAAGTTCAATGTAGAGTCTTACCTTGCTGTGGTGGCCTATATGGAGGAATCTGTCTCTGACCCATCATGTGATTTCCTTGGTTAACTTGGCCCATCATTCCTATTGGTGGCTGCTGTCCCTGGTAATGTTGCCCACCTCCCTGTGGCATATTATATTGCTGGGAAGGAGGTGGCTGCTGGTGCATCATTGGACCTGTAGAAGAAAAAAACCCAACTATAATGTCTTTTCTAAATCGTGATCTGGATTAAAATCCTTTAAAACGCATAACAAATCAAATCTTAAACTATTAATAACCAAATCCACACAGATATGTCAAAAGCAGTACCATCAAGCATTGCTTAATTCTGGACCTATGCAAGTTGGGGTAACCAATTCAGTCACCAATTTACAGAACAGAACTTCTCCAAAAAGATGAAGATGGTTGCAAGAAGGTGTTGCGGCTTTTTAAAAAAATCAAAATAATGGGTATACTGTATTTTTCATTCCTATTTTCCTCATGCTCAAAGTTAATGGAAACATTTACACTCTATTTCCATACTGGATCAGACCAAAGGTCCATCTAGCCCAGTATCTTGTCTTCTGACACTGGCCAATGCCAGATGCTTCAAAGGGAATGAATAGAACAGGGCAATCATCATGTAATCCATCCCATAGTCCAGTCCCAGCGTCTGGCAGTTAGAGGCTAGGGACACCCAGAGCATGAGGAGGCATCCTTCAAATTCATGGATCTACCGTTCATGAACTTATTTAATTCTTTTTTTAATCCAGTTATAGCTCTGGCCTTCATAACATTCCTTGGCAACGAGTTCCACAGGTTGACTGTGCATTGTGTGAAGTACTTCCTTTTGTTTGTTTTAAACTTGCTGCCTATTAATTTCATTGGGTGACCTCTGGTTCTTGTGTTAAGTGAAGAGGTAAATACACTTCCTTATTCACTTTCTCCACACCATTCGTGATTTTATAAAACTGTAACTACAGAGGTCACTTTGTTCCTACAACAATATTCTCAGATTAAAACTACACTGCAGTTAAGGTTGGAATTACATATCAGTTATTATGGTAATTTTTTAAAATGCATGTTACTTAGATTAAAAGCTGTCTAGTGTCAAGATAGTATTTTGGTCACATGTCTAGCACAATGGGGTTCTAGTCCACAACTGGGCCGCCAAGGCACTACCACAATACAAATAAATAATAAAAATAATTTTAATTATCCTAAAACAAAGCATTATAAACTCAGGAAATTCAGAGTTAAGGCTAAATTTATAACAGCATTCAAACAACCTTAACTTTGCCTTGTGCTGGCAATAACCATATGATTATGATTACAGATTAGATTCAACTACTTTTTAAAGAAATATTAGAATCCCTTCTCCCTTCATGGTGTCATCACAGGAAGGTGAAGGTACCAGATTTCACTAAATCTTAACAAGATGTAAAATGTGAAGAGTCTACGTTATTCCGCTATTAAGATCATTAGGGCAAGAAAAGTCCAACAAGGTGCTAAACTGTTTGTATGTCTGTTTCTTTTTCTTTTCTAAATCCTGATCTGTATTAAAATCCTTTAAAACAGCGTAACAAATCAAAACTTAAACTATTACAAACCAATTTTTTCTTTTCTTTTTTTTAAATGGTCAGGTAAATTAGGAACAGATAGTATCATAGCAGAAATTTAATGGCGTAAAACTAGCTAAAAGCAGCCAATTTTGAGGATGGACTTATAAGAGGAATATTACATGGTAACATTCAGGAAAGTTAAATCAAATTAACTGAAGGTGTGATTGTACAGTGCATTAAACCCCTGTATGTATGCTCTCATTCAGAAGTGGCCAGACTTCAGTTTAGTTTAAACAAACTGTAATTAAATTAATTAAGAGCACTAGTAAGAGGGAGGCTATTCTAAGTGTGTTACTGGGGGAGGTTGCCAAAAAGTTTTCAACAAGAGGAGGCAAAAAAGCAGCAACAGAGAAAACAGAGATGTTCTGCATTTTCTTTTGAAGATAAATATAGACCATTAATTAAGATCATGGAATTCAAAATCCTGCTTCTGTTCTCTAGTATGACAATTTCTGTGTTCCAATTTTAAAGTACTGAATAAAAGCATTAAAATGAAGATGCTGAAATTATTTTCACTTAACTGAAATTGTATTTCATATTCTGGATTTTCTGAACAATTGGATAATTCAGACCATTCCAATTCACTACAGCTCTGTCTGAATGTACTGAGAACAAGAACACAGTCTTGAAAAAACGAAAACTAGTTGCCATAATATTCCTAGATCTCAGGAAAGCTTGTTAATTAACAATATTAATATTAGTCACAATACAATGTGATAAAATGTGTTGGCTCCCCATGGTGCAATGTAGAGGTTTTCTATTTGCTTTTTAAATTAGAACTTCATTAATGCTTTGTAAAGCCACAATGAGAATCCACTACTCTGCATCAGCCTAACTGTCTATAATATTAACAGCAGAGCACTTGGCTTCTTTCCAGTTTGGTCCAGGTCTCCTTTATGAGAATGGCATCAAGAAGGTGAGCCATGAGTTCTATCAGTTTTCAGAATGGAACCATTTCATGCAGCGGGTTGGGCAGGTGTAGTTTTTTTGTTTGTTTGTTTTTTAAAAGGGTTGGAGGGTGGGGTCCAGTAGTGGTTTTTTGTTTGTTTTTCAGTTACAGTTTTATGCCATATTTAGTTTCATACTTAGTCAGGATACAAAACTAAATAAGACTATAACAAAAAAACAACCCCCACTCCACACAAAAACAAACTAAAATATTAGATGACAGGACTCCCTTTTTGATGGTTTTTTTTAGTTTTTTTTATTTTTTGGCTATTGTTATTAATGATTTATTTACAGCCCATCAGCTCTAGAACATATTCCAATGACTGTGAATTGTTCATTTTGGAAGAGAAGCCTAGAATGGGGATGTCTGTAAGGACTATTGCTGACAGAGATAGAAGCTTGAGTTCCTTTAGTATGTTATACTTTAATTCTCAACTTTAGGAAGACTTGAGAATTTTTGAAGGAATAGTTAAAGATGCAGTCATCGCCAAATGCTGCAATGGTCTCATCTATAGTTGTAGATAAGAGGTTACTTCATGGAAGAGGCCACAAGATTCCTCTGGGTGAAGAAAATCACGCTGATCTTTGCAGGCTGTCTTTCATACAGCAATCATCCAGAAATGCATCTATAAGTATTCCCTGATGCAAGAGGAATACTTGTATGCATGTTGTCTCCATGACCAGATGTTTGGTGTGAATTCCTGGTGCTAAAGAGAGGCTGAAGGAAAATAATTTAAATTGGTAGAATTGTGTGTCTCATGGAAGAGCACAGATAATTTTGGTGAATCAGTCTGAAAGTCATGTGAAAGCATGCACCTTTTAGGCTGACAGCTCCAAACCAGTTTTGAAGGGAAAGGGATTGGATGATGGAAACCAGTCAGCACGTAGCATTTGAACTTTTTACTGAACTGTTCAATTTTCTTAGGTCCATAGCAAAACAACGGTGATCTCTCTTTATTTTTGGAATTAGAAATAGTCTTATTAGCAGCCTCTCCCTCTCTACACTACTTTGGCAAGTTTTCTATGGCTCCCATCTTTGAAAAGGAACCCATCTCTGCTCTGAGCAATATCTCATTACATGGATCTGAGAGGAAATGGGGGAAGGGAGAGATGGAAGTCAGAATGGAATGGAATTAGATTGCATATCTGAACCGGATTATCTCCAACAGCCAATGATTAGTGGTAATTCCATGCCATGCCCATAGGAACTGACAGACTAATCTTAAAACATATTGGAAAAATGAAGAGTAAGGTAAATGCAGACTGGAAGTGTGCTCCAGGACAACCTAACAAATTTGAGGCCAGGTGGGTACTGAGGATGAACAAGCGATAGAAAAATTCGACTGTTTAAAGTGTTTCCTCACGGTTTTGTCTTCCACTGGATCTTAGATGTCAAAGTGAGAGGGTACAATATGACAAGAATACAATAGCTGCTGACATGGTTGAGACTGCTGGAGGAGAGGTAAGGGAAAGAGGAACCAGATGAAGCGAACTGTCTTTGGACCCAAAAAGACGACACCACTAGGTGAAACCCAAAGCCCATGCTGCAAGATGTAGTCTCTTCCATCTCCAGAATTTAATAGGTTTTGCTGCTCAATAAACCTCTGTTATTAAAGGGCAGATCTTTCACCTTTGAGCTTGAGCTTTAATAGGAAGGCCAGATGACTTATGCCAGTGGTTTTCAACCTCTATTCATTTGCGGACCCCTAAAAAATTTTGAATGGAGAACTTCTTTTGAAATTCAACCTGTGGTCCATGAAACTTTATTTGCATAGTCACCCTTCATGGACCCCTTAGACATAGTCTGCAGATCTTCAAAGGTTTGCAGACCACAAGCTGAAAACCACTAACCTATGCCAAGAATACCATCAGAAAGTGATCCCAGATGTCATAGTTCTGGCCAGTGTACCCAGGGCATTATATGAAACACAGAGTGCATGTCTAGAAACAACGTGACATTCGGCAAACTTTTTCTACCTTATTTTGCTCCTCTGAGAGGTCGCAAAATAAAGGGAGCACTTAGTCACAAACCTGGAACTGACTGCTAGCCATGATGGGCTGATAACTGGTGATAAGAATTCCTACACCACAGTAGCTCTGCAGGAGCTGCTGCAGCATTTAGAAACTCCAGTGAAGCATACGCTTAACTGCTAATGTCTTCTAGGATCTTTGCAGCTTAGAAACTCCACAGGTGTCTGGAAGCCCAGGCAAATGATAAACAGACAAAACTTCATACTTTTTGCAAGCCTTGCTAATGTTACAGGGGAAACTTAAAAGATTCTTCAGCACGATCTCAAAAGCCTTGTAACATGTCAAGGGAGCAATTTGCTATTCCTAATACACCAGAAATATCTTTCCAATATGTACCACTAATTGAAAAATAGCAGAAGGAACTACCGCTTTACAAGGCCTTCACCTCCCAAACTAGATTTGAAGTTTCTAGGCATCCTCATTTTTTATAGGACATTGAAGAGATAAAAACAATAATTTGCCAGATGGGCAAAACACTTAATATTTCTAATTCAAAGCAGTTCAAGTATTTAAACCTTTGCACTTGACAAGTAGAATGTGGCATCTGTTGAAAGCAGACTCTGTTCACAATCAGCCATACCTTTGTTTCTTCAAGATATGATTCCTATAGGTAGCTACTCTTTAAAACCATATGAAATTGAAGTTAGTACAGAATGCAATGCATAAGTTTAAGGTGTTGGGGTTTTTTTACTTATGAATTCCAAATGGTTGGGTCTTGGTTATATTTGAGACTGCCTTTCCTTGTGTGTTACACTATGGCAATTGCAATCAGCAGAGGTGTTCAAACTAACAGCCCTCTGTTTAAATGGGAAGGGGCTGGTAGCAGGGCATTCAGAGTGAAGGGTCCTCAACAATGGAAATCACTTCTTCCCTAGTGCCTGAATTGTGTGACAATCAGCACCCTATGTTAGGTTCATTTAACCTTTCAGTCTTTTACTGATTGGGTAGGACAGTGCTGTTTAGGGTTTTGGGGTAGACAGAAAGGGAGAAGTTTGCTTCAGTGGAGTCAGTGGTGTTTGTGATCCCTTACGTATTTGTTTGTAACTACTGCACATTAGCCAGAAATCTGGAAGGGTATTTTATATATTTAAATAAATGAAAATGTCTTTAAAATCTTACTATCAGGTTCAGCAAACAGTCCTCAACAACTGGAAAGGCAAACATGACATCCAGGGCTATAGTTCTGCTGTTTAATTGGGCAGGCAACATGTGTCTAATGTTTAGTACATGGAGACTGGTGAGTCAGAGATACTTGGCGCTCAGCTCAGCTCAGGCAGGGGAATGGGGTCTACCACAGTGGTCTGCAGAGGGACATGAAAAACAGGATTCCTGAGAAGGCTGTGTTATTTATTTTGGCCTTTTTTTTTTTTAAATCAAAGTATTTGAGTTCTATAGTTTGTCACCATAATGCAGATGTGAAAAATTCTATTCAATCTACATAAGGAGTCCTTTCTAAGTAAATAGAGACTTCAGTTTGTTGAAAAATTCTGCTTGCAACAGTCTCCAGATAGCAAAAATGTCTTGTTAAAAATGGCAGAATACACTGGTCTACAATTTTTGAGAAGTCGTCTGCTTCAGAGATAAAATGTGCTATTTATTATGTATTTTGATGTGCTGAATTCAAATATGACAATTAAAACAACTGATTGGCTACTGTTTCTAAGTTATGTAAGTTTTTACATTTTATGTCTATATATATTGTGTAGATAGTAGAGTTTTAATCATAAATTGTAAACCTAGGTCTTTTCATGTGTTTATGGTTGCTTTACATGATAATATTTCACCTGTCCTGTTTATGTAACACTTTAAAAATCAGCAAAAGGGTTATATAAATAAAATTTATTATGAAACAAAAGGCAAAAAACTATTATATACATAGTTTAGTCCTATTCAGTGTCTACTCGGCGCTTCTTGGCTTGTCTCTTGTATTCATTAAATGGAGAATCTCTTGACACTGTCCAGCAATAGTCTGCAAGCATTGATGGGCTCCATTTGCCCTGATAGCATTTCTCCATTGTTGCAATGTCCTGGTGAAATCGCTCGCCGTGCTCGTCGCTCACTGTTCCGCAGTTCGGTGGAAAAAAATCTAGATGAGAGTGCAAAAAATGTATCTTTAGTGACATGTTGCAACCAAGGCTTTTGTATGCCTTGAGGAGGTTTTCCACCAACAACCTGTAGTTGTCTGCCTTGTTGTTTCCGAGAAAATGTATTGCCACTAACTGGAAGGCTTTCCATGCCATCTTTTCCTTGCCATGCAGTGCATGGTCAAATGCATCATCTCGAAGACGTTCACGAATCTGAGGACCAACAAAGACACCTTCCTTTAGCTTAGCTTCACTTAACCTTGGAAATTTTCCACGGAGGTACTTGAAAGCTGCTTGTGTTTTGTCAATGGCCTTGACAAAGTTCTTCATCAGACCCAGCTTGATGTGTAAGGGTGGTAACAAAATCTTCCTTGATTCAACAAGTGGTGGATGCTGAACACTTTTCCTCCCAGGCTCCAATGACTGTCGGAGTGGCCAATCTTTCTTGATGTAGTGGGAATCTCTTGCACGACTATCCCATTCGCAGAGAAAACAGCAGTACTTTGTGTATCCAGTCTGCAGACCAAGCAAGAGAGCAACAACCTTCAAATCGCCACAAAGCTGCCACTGATGTTGGTCATAGTTTATGCACCTCAAAAGTTGTTTCATGTTGTCATAGGTTTCCTTCATATGGACTGCATGACCACCTGGAATTGATGGCAAAACATTGCCATTATGCAGTAAAACAGCTTTAAGACTCGTCTTCGATGAATCAATGAACAGTCTCCGCTCATCTGGATCGTGAACGATGTTGAGGGCTGCCATCACACCATCAATGTTGTTGCAGGCTACAAGATCACCTTCCATGAAGAAGAATGGGACAAGATACTTTTGACGGACACGGAACATGGAAACCCTAACATCACCTGCCAGGAGATTCCACTGCTGTAGTCTGGAGCCCAACAGCTCTGCCTTACTCTTGGGTAGTTCCAAATCCCTGACAAGGTCATTCAGTTCACCTTGTGTTATGAGGTGTGGTTCAGAGGAGGAGGATGGGAGAAAATGTGGGTCCTGTGATATTGATGGTTCAGGACCAGAAGTTTCATCCTCTTCCTCTTCTTACTCAAGTGAGAATGATTCTGGTGCATCAGGAACCGGCAGTCCTTCTCCGTGGGGTACTGGGCGTATAGCTGATGGAATGTTTGGATAATGCACAGTCCACTTTTTCTTCTTTGACACACCTTTCCCAACTGGAGGCACCATGCAGAAGTAACAATTGCTGGTATGATCTGTTGGCTCTCTCCAAATCATTGGCACTGCAAAAGGCATAGATTTCCTTTTCCTGTTCAACCACTGGCAAAGATTTGTTGCACAAGTGTTGCAGCACATGTGTGGGGCCCATCTCTTGTCCTGATCTCCAATTTTGCAGCCAAAATAAAGGTGATAGGCTTTCTTAACCATAGTGGTTATACTGCGCTTTTGTGATGCAAAAGTCACTTCACCACAAACATAGCAGAAGTTATCTGCACTGTTCACACAAGTACAAGGCATCTCTGCTCACTTTGGCTAAACAGAAATGTGTCCCTTTGCAAAATCAAACACTGACAAATAAGAGAGCACGACACTGTATGATTTCTAGAGCTGATATAGGGCAATTTGTTCAGCAGAGTGATGTAAGCTTCGTTATGATTGCATCATCCATGACGTCTAGGAATAACATGATGCAATTCATATCATGTATGACGCAATACCAGCTTCAGATTGCATCATTCATTGTTTTGCCTAAAAAGCAAGTACTGTCCAAACCCAGTCATAGATTTATTCATAGATCCAGTCAAAGATGTATTTTAGTCATTTCTGGTTTAAATTGAGATCCCTTCCCTTTATAACTCACTTATCCTCCACTATTCCCAAGTCAAGGGTCGTATATACTGACTCAATAGCATAACTTGAAAACTAGAGCCAATCAAGAATTTTAAGCATCATTTTCATTCTCAGTGACCCAGAATTAGTAAAGTTTGACTACATTTATTTCAGAAGCATTTTGGCTGTAGAGCAGTGTATCTTATTCAATATACTGTACCAATAAACTTGTAGGATTGTATACAAAAAAAAAGGGAGACAAAGGGGTTTTGTTCCACATTCGCTTAGCCACCTTACATTCCCATATTCTTCATAAAGGTTGGCTAATATTCCTTGCAGTTTTCTCAGAGTGGTACAACACCTTCATTATGAGAGTCACCTGTGGATCTTATTGTTTAACATTCATTTTCCACAACCCAAGAAGACTAAAATTTTCAGTTGTAACAGGACTGACCTTGTAAAACAATCTTGTGAAGGCTCTAGATTTTCATACACGACATTCCTTCAGCAGGTGTCTTATAAACTAGTGCAAGTCAATGATTAATACAGTAGATACTGATAACAAATCACATTATTGGACTTTTTGCCATACTAAAAAGTGTTTTCATTCCTTTCCTACTAATACCATCAGACTCAAATGATAACTTCTGTATGACCTCATACTAGTAACTGCACACACACAAAAAATATGTTAAAAGAACATTAATGTTGCAGATTCAGCACTCAAAAGTTAGCAAGTGCCATAATTAAAGGTTATCTATATGCAGCCTTAATTTAGCCCCTGAGCATATGCATTCTGATAGTCTTTAATTACATGATCACATACATTTTTCCACAAGACCACTCACTGCCTCATTCAGTGCACAGGATGGACAGTACTCATTGAACAAGCAGCTATATCATAATATTTTATCATCATTGTTCAGTGTGTGCCTTATGCCTTATTTCCATCACATTATTCAAACCCTGCTCTAAAGACTGAACAATTAATTTCTTCGTCGGCTTTGCTATGGCACACATCACTATAGTATCAAACTATATCACAAACGTTAATGAGTTTATTTTCACAACATCCCTGAGGTGAGATAGTATTATTATCTCCATTTTGCAGATAGTAGGGAACAGAGACACGGAGTGATTAAAGTAAAAAATATCCACTAGTTTTGGGTGCTCTATTTCATATATTCCACAGCCAGAGGAGACCATTGTGATAATCTAGTCTGACCTCCTGCATAACACAAGCCACACAAGTCCCCTGTTTTAATCCCTGTTTGAACTAGTGTTTATCTTTTGAAAAACATCCAATCTTGATCTTAAAGTTGCCGGTAATAAAGAATCCACCACAACCCTTGATAAGTTGTTCCGATCGTTTTTTATCCTCACTCTTATTTCCTGTCTGAATTTGGGTACCTTCAACTTCCAGACACTGGATCTTGTTATAACTTTGTCTGCTAGACTGAAGAAAATTTCCCCATGCTGGTATCAAATGTGATCAAGTCACTCCTTAACCTTCTCTTTGTTAATAGATTGAGCGCCTTAAGTCTATCTTTATAAGGCATGTTTTCTAACCCTTTACTCATTCTTATGGCTCTTCTCTGAACCCGCATCAGTTTATCAATATCCTTCTTGAACTGTGGACATCAGAAACGAACACAGTATTCCAGTAGTAGTTGCACTGATGCCAAAAACAGAGGTAATATAACCTCCATACTCCTACTTCAGAAATTGAATTAGCTCTTTTGATCAAAGCATTGCACTGGGAGCTCCTGTTCAGCGGACAGAGCCTCCATCCTGTAAGTATGGCCTACTTTCTTTGTTCCTAGATGTGTAACTTTACATTTGGCCATATTAAAAAGCATACATTGTTTACTTGTGCCCAGCTTAACACACAATCCAGATTGCTTTGTATCAGTGACATGTCCTCTTCATTTTTTTACCATTCCCCCAAATCTTTGTATAATCTGCAAACTACATCAGTGATGATTTTATGTTTTCTTCAAGGTCACTAATAAAAATGTTAAACGGCATAGGGCCCAGAACTGCTCCCTAAAGGAATCCTCTGGAAACACACCTGCTTGATGATTCCCTGTTTACAATTACATTTTGAGAACTGTCAGACAGTTTAAAATTCAATTAATGTGTGCCTTGTTGATCATTTCTAGTTTTTTAATCATAATGTTGTGTGGTACAAAGTCAAAATCTAAGTATATTCCATCATTACTATTACTTTATCAACCAAACTTGTAATCTCATCAAAAAAATATACCGAGTTAATTAGACAGGATCTGTTTTCCATAAACCCATGTTGATTGGCATTAATTATATTTCCCTCTTTTAATTCTTTATTAATCGAATCCCGTATTAGCTGTTCCGTTATGCTGCCTGGGATCAATGTCAGGGTAACAGGCCTATAATTAACCAAAGTCATCCCATTTACTCTTTTTAAATATTGTCATAACATTTGCTTTCTTCCAGTCTTCTGTAACTTCCCCAATTTTCCAAGAGTTAACAAAAATCAACATTAACTGTCTAGAGAGTTCCATGGCCAGCTGTGTGACACTAGCAGTGTTACCAGTGGCACCAATATAATTGTCTCAGCAACAGTTCCTGCTCCACAGTGAAGCAAAGTAATGATTTGTTTAGATGCTGCTCCAACCCCTCTTTGAAAACCCATTAAAGTACTGATATTTGTTCAGTAATGGAACTACTATATCAGCTGCTTCAGCAATCAATTTAAAAAGCATAATCTATTCCATCGAATTGCCACAACTTCTTATTAACTTATTGTTTCAAATACACCGCTACCCCGATATAACACGGTTGTGGGGAGCCAAAAATCCCTACCGCTTTATAAGTGAAACGCTGTTATATCGGGGTAGCGGTGGCAGGGCTGCAGCGGTGATTTAAAGAGCCCAGGGCTCCGGCCGCGAGGAGTCCCAGGCCCTTTAAATCGCCGGCAGAGCCCTGCTGCCGCAGCCCTGGGGTAGCAGCAGCAGGGCTCCAGCGGTGATTTAAAGGGCCCGGGATTCCCCGCAGCAGGCGGAGCCCCAGGCCCTTTAAATCGCTGGCAAGCCCCGCTGCTGCAGCCCTGGGGTAGCAGTGGCAGCGCTCCAGCGGTGATTTAAAGAGCTCCGGGCTCCGGCCGCTGCAGGGAGACCGGGCCCTGTAAATCGCAGGCCAAGCCCCGCTGCCGCAGCCCTGGGGTAGCAGTGGCAGGGCTTCGGCGGTGATTTAAAGATCTCCGGGCTCCGGCCGCTGCGGGGAGCCCAGCCCCGCTGCTGCAGCCCCAGGGTAGCGGCAGCAGGGCTCTGGTGGTGACTTAAAGGGCCCAGGGCTCCCCGCAGCAGCCAGAGCCCCAGACCCTTTAAAGCGCTGCCCAAGCCCTGCTGCCAGAGCCCCGGGGTAGCGGCAGCAAGGCTCCAGCCGTGATTTAAAGGGCCCTGGGCTCCCCGCAGCAGCCGGAGCCCTGGACCCTTTAAAGCACCGCCGCAGCCCTGCTGCTACCGTGCTATATGCGAACCCGTGTTACATCAGGTCACGTTATAGCAGGGTAGCGGTGTAATTCTTTTACAGTCTTAACAAATCTACAACTGTTTTTGCAGTTTCTAATGATCAATTTCCAAGTTTGATTGTGGGGGGAGGGGGTAAATGTATTGGGAAAGTATTATAGTACGAAGAATACTATGAAGAAATATTAAGTACACTACTTTGAAATAGCTGAATCACTAATTCCCTATGTTTAAAGTAGATCAATTACTTACAAAATAAACTGATTTTTGCACAGATATAAAGTTTAATTCTTTCCTTGAATTTACTTCTACCTACATCATTTACTTCACTTATTAAGAATCAAGTCTTCATAATTAAGGTAAACCTCAACTGCAGTATGTCCAATACTTTTCTACAAAAAATTCACAAATATTATAAAAAATGCTCCAGGACCCACTGCCTAATAAACACACAAAATTTACCAATTTACAGCCAGAGGTATATTTGCTCTGATTTGCAATCACAGCCGTGTGTCTACTGTACTTTTTCTTAACTACCAGATTTCTTAGAGCTGTGTAACTACAACTATGGCTAATCTCAGAATCATCAGTTTTCTTGCTTTTGCTAACAGTAACCAAACTCGTGGTTGGACTGTCTTCTGTACTAACGCTGACTGGATCTTCTTGTTGATTTGAACCTCTACCTGACCTAATAAAAAGAAAAAGTATTCCTTCACAGACAACAGCCAGATGTGCAACAAAACATGGAACAAAAGACACTATTGGAGAGCAAAACTCAATCTCAATTCACACTATAGTATTGTGCATATTAGTGACCAAAGAGAGAGCCTTCCAAAATAAAAAAAAAATTCTCTCATAGCAGAAGTAGTAAAGGCAGCCGCACATGTATTCTTTAGTTGACTTATTTGCAGTACAATCCAGATAGTAGATAGAGTTCAAACATGTTCTAATTACAGGATTTACATTTTGGATTCCATAGTTTGGCTTTTAGAGGACAGCATATTCAAATCAAATGCAGCAAGACTTCACAATGAGCAAGTGGTGTTCTGCCTGTCTGTTAAGAGCATTTGTGTGAATACATAGCATAGAAACAAGTAAATAGTTTTGACCATTGTGGTAGTATCATATTTTTACACTGCAGTGTACTTGGCACTAACACAAGGACCACACTGTCAACAGGACAAAGCATCTCTGCTGTTTATTCTGGATAAATATCTTAGACACAGAATCCGTTCTGAATTGTTACTTTATGCATAAAGACATCATCAGAAAATACTATGTAAAACAGATTTGTATCTGGCACTGAAATTCTATTACTAATACAAAAGGAAGAGGTATTCCAAATTAAAAACATATGTGTGATACAGAACAGGGATACATATGGATACATAAGATTAGATAGTCTCCTATAAATATTTATTGGGACTATCTAATCTTAATTACTCCATTTATCCATAAAGATTGAAGAGTGACTTGTGTATCAGTACTTAAAAAGAAAAATGTATTGTTTTACCATGGTAAATTTCTACAAGAGATACATACAGCAAAGTAATAACTCTTTTATATCACCATCTTCACCAAATGCAGAATGTTTCATTAATAAATAACACTACAAAACAGACATAGGTTCCCTTCAGATCTGGCAAAAAACAGATTATTTCCAGTGGTTCACACTGTGTCTGAATGGGGCCCAATGACTGAAAACGCTGAAGTGACTGAAACACAGGAGAAAAGAAACAAAGGGTGGGATCCACAAAGGTACTTAGGTGCCTAATGCCCATTTTTAGGCACCGCTGCAATCCAGAAAACTCCAGCTCAGCTGCTGTCTAACTTCATAGGTACTTAAACTCACTTGGCACCTAAGCTTTTGCCTCTGGACATGCGAACTGCAGCCTCACTCCTGGGCACCTATCTCCTCCACAACTGCCCACTCTAGGCAACCAGATGCCTGTCTCCCATCTAAGAACCAGAATAATTCACAAACCAGAAAGACAGGCATTCAGCCACCTAAGCTTAATATAGGAGCCCTATTCATTAGATAGCATCTGAGCACATCTACTGGATCAGCCCCCTCAGGCTAGTTCACATAATATAGCCTGGGGGAAAAGGGGAAGAGAAAGAAAAGGAGGACCTCCCTCATAACCTTTAGCCGAGTGGATAGGGTATACACCCAAGATGTGGGAGAGCCCCCAGTTTAAGTCCCCATCCTCCTGAAGGGGTGAAGGAATTCAAACAGGGATTGGCCACCTCTCAAGTGAGTACTCTAACCACTAGGATATAGAGCAGAGGTTCCCAAACTTTAACAACCCATAAACCCCTTTCACTAAAATGTCAAGTCTTGCAAACCTCCTCCTAAAAATGAATATTTCCAGGGGTTTTCTCCTTTACCTGAGTATAATTTATAAAAAGCAGTGATCTTAGAAATATAAAATTTGTTTTATGACATGCTTATTACACTTTATTTATGATTAATTATTATTTATCATTACAATATTTATATTATATTATGAAAACTCTTTCAAGATCTCACTTTCGTAGCTTGTATCACTTTAAATAAGCCTGTTATAAAACAAGGCTCCTATGTTTCATCAAGGAGTATCAGATGTGAAACAGCATGAAGGTGTTTAAGAAGCCAACTCAAAGAGTTCCTCCTACACATGCATTCAGGTCTTGAGCAGCCCAGGCAAACAACATACGTTACAACAAAGCTTAAACTTGTTCTTCATAATAATTTTAAAAACAGCAAGAAATATCCACCTCCCTTTCCATTTCATATAAGGAGTCTTGAAGTTTAAATCTCCTCAGTGTGATAGATATGCTTGCTTTGATCTGCTTCACTCTTGGAAGTCCAGGGGCTCCAGGCTGCTGACCCCATGCTGCCTGGGGTCCCTAGGAACAGCTCTGTCTGCCATTAGGGATTTTTTTCCCTGAGAACCCCCTGTAACATTTCGTTAATACCCCAGTTTGGGAACCGCTGATATAGAATCATTCTAACTCTATCTCTAGCCCAATTAATATTTAACTATTCAACTGTTTCATTAAAGTGGACCAACTTCAACAAGAGAGATTGAGGGACACGCATATCAGACTATTTCCACAGCCTAGCGGTTAGGGCACTCAACTGAGAGATGATCGACCCAGTTCAAATGACTTCTCCCACTCAGGCGCCTATCTCCAAGAAAGGAGAGGCGCTTAGCATCTCCCATGGGCTAGCTTAGGCAGTTCCTCAGCTAGTATGCTGGCTTTTGTGGATCATGTTCTTAGGTACCTATTTCTCCCCATTCATTGTATAGGGAGTCTTTGTGCCTAACTCAAGCTTTGTGGACTCCAGCGGTTCTAATGATTTTCTAGGTGCCTATTAGGTGCTGTGGTGCTCAGCACTGCTACACCTAAGTCCCCTCATGGATCCCACCCAAAGATCGTTAGGGACATAAAGATAAATATATTTAGAGAAGGAAACACTTTAACTTGGAATAAAGGCTTTTTTCCACCTTTAAAGGCTTACATAAGAGGCCTCGTTTTCTAGCTGACCCCCACTTAATAGGAATTAAATTTCATTTACCTTGGTTTGGTTGCATGTTTATGTTTGGTCTGGGGCCATAGTTGCCCATGGGCTGTCCTTGGCTCAGAGTCATCTGATTCTGCACTGGCATGCTTTGTGAAGATGGCACTGAGTGATTATAACCGCCCATGGACCCATGGCTACTTGAAGGCATGTTCATGGAACTGTTTGTCATACTGAGTTGATTAGGCCCAGGTCCTTGCATAGGCATATGGTTAGGTCCTTTGGAGAGAAAAAACATGTTATGTTAAGTACCATTAAACAATCAACAGCAGTCACACTCAATCACAACACTAATTATATTATGTACATTTATTAAATCAGCAGGTTGGCTTATGATTTGTTGACCTGATTAAATCATAAACAGAGTTTGCAATTGTCATTAAGTTTAGCTCCACTGTGACTTTACATTATCTCATATATTAGCTGAAACTTTTAAAATAAAAGTTGCAAATGATCATTCAGCCTTTCTTAAATCCATACTCTGTGCAAAGCTAGCCCTTTTAGCACTTAGCTCACATACACCTTGATTTCAACACACCCCATATTGATCAGTGCAACAGTAGGATCTCTAGGTTCAAGAGCCTGGCTATACAGATTTTAATTTATTCAGACTAGTTAACCTAGATATTCTTTTGAAACTGGTATTTAATACTTGGGAAATAATAACAAGTACTGACCTTCAGACAGTGCAAAGAAACACACACACACACAACACATGATTATATGCATATTTAACATTAGGTTCTAACACCAACTACACAGCCAAAAGCTTACAAATATATTTACAGATTACAGAAAAAAACAGTTAACCTCTCACCATTTCTCCCAATGAAGACCCAAAGGATGAACAACCTGGTCACACACCCATATGGCCAGTTATACCTCTTCACTCTTTACTCCTCCCTTCCTGGCAAGACAGGTTGGAGTTTGATTGATCTCTTGATTATACCCACTCTCAATGGATATTTTAAAAAGAGTATAAACATGACTGCTTGATAGGACACCATCTGATCAGTTTACCTATTCTTTTAGCTGGGAGATGTGAATTAAAGTCCCTTTTCTCCCAATCTGAATATCAGCTGTTCACATTCTAAATATTTATTTTTTGTAACTGGAAATTGCTTCTATAAAAGGATTTTTTTTGGCTCTCTGCGGTGGCAGTGGAATATAATTTTATTTTGTACAGCTTTTTTCATATAGGCTTTATCCCCAAAAACTTTACACAGTATTAGATAATACAGTTATAAAGTTAAAATGAAAAAAATAAAAGCAGAGAGAGAAAAACAGGTAAGGGAGAAAATTTTCTAATCAGATATGAGGGTTGAAAAGGTAGTGAAATCAGGAAGGTTTTCGTAAATGACAGGCATCCTAAGAGTGAAGTACTGTATGACATGCGGTACCTAAAAGTAGCCCCTATAACCCTCATATTCATAATTCGTATATGGTTGTAATATTTCATACAAAGCATGCCATGTAAGATACTACATGAAAGGTCATGATCTGCTGAAACCCATTGTTCTGTCAAAATAAGTATATTGTTAGTGTGTATAATATTATGAGATTTTTTCTGTATGGTTGTTATTGAAATATGTTGAGAGTTTGGGAGTCGCCCATTGCTAGTTCTCCAGTGACAACAAAGGGGCGACCCACACACAGGAAGGTGTTAAACAACCATTGATCAGCAGGAGAGTTGTAAACAAGAGATTTACAATTCTGTAACAGAGTTGAGTTAGCACTACACAATGGGGATTGCTCAACTCTATGACTCAGTTGCAAAAGACCACACCAGGTGGACTGCTCAACTCTGTGACTCAGCAAGGCCCACCAGGACATATTTGGGCCAGTATTTTCCAGGCACATGGACTGAGGGTATAAAATAAGGGGCAGTGGCATCAAGCAATTACCTCTTTCCTCCCCCACTTACGCCGAAGGCAACAAGAATGCTGGGAAGACAAAGACTTGAACTGAGGAGACTGGTCCCAGGCTGAGAAGGAAAGTCAGTCTGTGTATTAAGAACTATAACCTACCTGCAACATCCAGTGGGGTGAGAAAAGCTGTTTGATTCACCTCTGGTTTAGTCTAAAAGTTCAGGATTTAGACTGCGTGTTTACTTTTTATTTTCTTAAGGTAACTATCTCTTACCTTTATGCTTACCACTTATAAACACTTAAAATCTATCTTTCTGTAGTTAAAAAAATTATTTTAATATTTTATCTTTACCAGGGAGTTTGTCTAAAGTGCTTGGGGAATCTGCTCAGGTTACAAAGGCTGGTGGCATGTCCATTTTCCTTTGATGAAGTGGCAAATTAATTAATAAGTTTACACTGTTCAGTGAAGGTCTTGAGCAGTGCAAGACAGTATATTTCTGGGGTGCAAGGCTGGGGGCTTAGGAGACTAGCTGTGTTTTTCTGCATATAGCTCATGAGTGGTTTGGAGAGCACTCAAATTGGCTTGGTGTGCCTCTGCATGCTGGTGGCTGAGTGATAACGGTGCCTGGAGGGGTTTGCTGCTTGTCACTAGCAAAGCATTGTGAGAGACAGCCCAGGCTGGAGAGTTAAGGAGGCACAGCAGTTCCACAGTTGCAGGCTGTACCCCAGGGAACCCGTCACAGGAAGGAAGTCTATCATACTACCAGTAGCAAGATTATGTGATGGGGCAGAGAGGGGAGGCCAACGCTACACAAGCTGAGTGGGGAGTGTAGAAGTGATAGGTCTATAAATAGGCTACATCATGGCTAAGTAGGCTCAAAGCTTTCATTGTGAAATAGGCTGCATAAAGGATACAAAACAGAAGGCAATTTTGAAATGGATCCTAAAAGAAACACAGAACAAGTGGAGCAGTATGAAGACATAGCAATTTGGTTGTATTTTTCTGTATGGTTGACATCAGCATTCTATATGTCTGGAGAGCCAGGTCTTGGCCAAGGAAACATAGCTGCAATATTCAAAGTCAGAAGAAACTAAGGCATAGATAAGGATTTTTAGATGAGGCAGTGTTATACACCAGAGGTTCTCAAACTGTGGTCCACAGACCACCAGTAGTCTCCGAGCTCCATTCAGGTGGTCCGCGGATAGTTCCCTCTAAGGTGCGCGCTTGGGTGGCTGCACATGAGAGAATGAAGGGCCACCCACCCAATTAGTGAAGCCGTGCAGGTGTGGCTCCAGTAATTAGGTGCCTGGACCCTGGAGAAGACGCAGACGTAAGGTGAGGTGGTGGCCTTGGGAAGAATAGGGGGTAGGTGGGAGGGGCAGTGGGGTGAGAAGACGGGGTGTGGGGAATTTGGGATGTGCAAGGCTGTGGCGGTCAGAGAAAGAGGCGACTTTCCCCAGTTCGAGGACTGTGGCTTCCTGGGAGAGAGAGCCTTCCTTCCCAGCCTCAGCTCTGTGGCTGCTGTGGCGGGGAAAACACCCCTCTCCTTCCCAGCCCCAGCTTGGGGGCTGCCACCGTGGGGGAGAGAGGGCACATCCATCGCATTAGAAAGGTAAGATGACTGATATTAAAATATGATTTGTGTGCTTTTATTTGTAGAACAAAAAAAGTTAATTATTATTAAGTTTTTTTATATATAGTGCTTTTATCGAAAGCGCTTTACAATAGTTAGCTAATGGTACAAACAACATTTGGAAAGATCATTAAGTGGTCCACCGAGACCCTCAGCAATTTTCAAGTGGTCCACAAAATAGAAAGTTTGAGAACCACTGTTATACACAGTGTTACAGAGGCAGTTATTGGCAGATTTGCAAACAACAAGATGTATAAGAAAAAAATGAAGGTCAAGGATCATACACAAACAAAAAAGGCAAACGGGAAGGAAATATAGAAACTCACCCTTGAGGTGAGCTTGTTGTCTGGCTGGTTGGTGGTTTTTGTGTGCTTGCTTAAATGCCATGTTCCTGCTTGCTTGAAGTTTGTAGTGTGTTCTGTTTGGGGGAGCTGTGAGCTGTGTGCCATGTGGCCTGAAAGCTTCCTAACAAAGCTCTAGCCTGCTCTCCTTTGATCCCTAATCCCTTAAGGATCCCCTGACAAGGGGGCCAGGGATACCTCAGGGAGAACAGGAGTTTAAAAAGCCAGCTCCTATGTGACCAGAGGAGCTAGCAAACAGGTGAGTTTTGCGAGGGAGATTAGAGTGGGAGCATGAGAGCCAGATACAACTAATGACCATTCTCTAAACTTAAGCCAATAAATGTCCCCCTCAAAAAAACAAAACAAAAACCCTCTGCAAGAGTAAAAATAATGCAGGCAGATGTCCAGCAGCAAAGCAGAGGCTATCCAGTTTATTGCCCTGAATGCAGCATGTATAATTACCTGCCTTGTGGGCAGGGGACATATGTGTGCATGCAGTGCAAGTAACTCATGAGCTCACAGTGGCTGAATTGGAGGCGCTAAGGGAGACAGAGAGGTACACAGATGAGACTTTCTGGGACACAGTAGAGTGGTCCCACCCTCACTCTGATAGCCTGTGTGCTGTTGAGAAGGATGAAATTCTCACCAAAGGAGAACATCAAGCTGGAGCAGAGGGAAACAAAACTATAGTTGGGACCGTCCTTCCAGATGGAGTCATGATATCCTATTGCACAGAGGCTACCCCTCCAGAGGAAGGAACCCCTGTTTTTTGGAAGAGACAGGTAATAGTAATGGGGGATTAAATTATTAGAAATATCGATAGCTGGGTTTGTGATCACTGGGTGAACCACACGGTGAATTGCCTGACAGGTGCGAAGGCTGCAGACCTCTTGACAGATTTGTGTGCAGTGCTGGGGAAGAGCAGGTGGTTGTGGTACATGCAGGTACCAATGACACAGGGAAAAGTAGGAGAGCGGTCCTTGAGACCAAATTTAGACTGCTAAGGAAGACATTAAAGTCCAGGATTTCCATGGTAGCATTCTTTGAAATGCACCAGTTCCATGCACAGGGCCAGTTAGACAGGCAGAACTGCAGGGTCTCAATGTGTGGATGAGACATAGTGTTGGGAGGAGGGACAAAGGAACTGGGGCACCTTTTGGGAACAAAGAATGGTATTCAGGAAGGATGGGCTCCACTTAAAACAAAACAGAACCAGATTGCTAGCTGGTAAATTGAAAAGATCGTGGAGGAGTTTTTAAACTAAAGGCTAGGGGAAATCTGACAGCCACAGAAGAGCACATAGTTCAGACAGACACACCCCAAGGAGGAGGATTTATTAAAGGGGATACTCTGTATCCTAGTAAAGAGGTGAGGATAGAAGGTGATAAAGTACAGGTCAGAACTGAAGACAAACAGTCAAACAAAAGAGAGTCCTATTCAATTACATAACATGAAAGAAGACAACTAAATATTGACAAATTTTATAAGTGCTTGTATACAAATGCTAGAAGCCTAATTATTAAGATGGGTGACCTTGAGAGTCTGGTATTAAATGAGGATACTAATATAATAGGCATTACAGCAACATGGTCGAACAATGATAATCAACACCAGGGTACAAAATATATAGGAATGGCAGAGTAAGTCGTGCTGGTGAAGGAGTGGCACAATATGTGAAAGAAAGCATACAATCAATATTGTAAATATCTTAAATAAACCAAACAGTACCACAGAATCTCTTTGGATTGAAATTCTATGCTTGAATAATAAGAGTATAGCAGTAGGAATATACTACACCTCTACCCCGATATAACACTGTCCTCGGAAGCCAAAAAATCTTACCGCATTATAGGTGAAACCGCATTCTATCAAACTTGCTTTGATCCACCAGAGTGCGCAGCCCTGCCCCCCAGGAGCGCTGCTTTACCGTGTTATATCTGAATTTGTGTTGTATCAGGTCGCGCTATATCGGGGTAGAGGTGTACTGATCACCTGACCAGGATGGTGACAGTGCTTGTGAAATACTCAGAGAGTGTAGAGAGGCTACAAAAACAAAAAAACCCAATAATAATGGGGGATTTCAACTATCCCTATATTGTCACCTCAGGACTGGATGCAGAGATAAAATTTCTAGACACCACTAATGACTGCTTCTTGAAGAAGCTTGCCCTGGGACCCACAAGGGGAAAGGCAAGTCTTGATTTAATCCTAGGTGGCACACAGGATCTGGTCCAAGAGGTGAATAGAGCTCAACCGCTTAGTAACAGTGAACGTAATATAATTAAATTTAACATCCTTGGGGCAAGGGATACCAAAGAAACCCACCACAATAACATTTAATTTAAAAAATGTGATCTATATAAAAATGGGGAGGCTAGTTAAATGGAAATTAAAAGAACAGTCAGCACAAGAGTGAAATGCTTGCAAGCTGCATGGAAACTACCTAAAACACCATAACAGAGGTTCAAACAATATGTATGCCCCAAATAAAAAAAACAGTAAGAGGGCCAAAAAAAATGCCACCTTGGCTAAACAGCAGAATAAAAAGAGGTGGTTAGTGACAAAAGGGCAGCTTTATAAATAGGAAGTCAAATACTAATGAGGAAAATAGAAAGGAACATAAACTTTAGCAAGTCAAGTGCAAAAGTATAGTTAGGCAGGCCAAAGAATAATTTGAAGAGCAACCAGCAAAAGACACAGAATCTAACAGCAAAATTTTAAGTACACCAGAAGCAGGAAGCCTGCTAAACAACCAATGGGGCCACTGGACAATCAAAGTGCTAAAGGAGTACTCAAGGAAGACAAGACTGTTGTGGAGAAGCTAAATGAATCAGTCTTCACTGTAGAGGATGTGAGGTAGATTCCCACACCTGAGTCATTCTTTTTAGGTGATAAACCTGAGGAACTGTCCCAGAATGAGGAGTCAATAGAGGTGGTTTTGGAACAAATTAATAAATCACCAGGACTAGGTGGCATTCACCCATGATTTTTGAAGGAATTCAAATATGAAACTGCACAACTACTAACCGTGGTATGTAACCTATCGCTTAAATCAGCCTCCGTACCAGAGGACTGGTAGATAGCTAATGTAATGCCAATTTTTTTTTAAAGGCTGCAGAGGTGATCCTGGCAATTACAGGCCATTAAGCCTAACTTCAGTACCAGGCAAATCGGTTGAAACTATGATAAAGAACAGAATTATCAGACACATGGATTAACACGATATGATGGGGAAGAGTCAACACAGGTTTTGTAAAGGGAAACCATGCCTCACCAGTCTATCAGAATTCTTTGAGGAGGTCAACAAACATGTAGACAAGGGTGATCCAGTGGATATAGTGTACTTAGATTTTCAGAAAGCCTTTGACAAGGTCCCTCACCAAAGGCTCTTAATCAAAGTAAGCAGTCATTGGATAAGAAGGAAGGTCCTCTCATGGATCAGTAACTAGTTAAAAGACAGGAAACAAAGAGTACGAATAAATGATCAGTCTTCACAATGTAGAGAGGTAAATAGCAGGGTCCTCCAAGGAGCTGTACTGGGACCAGTGCTGTTCAACATATTCATACATGATCTAGAAAAAGGGGTAAATTGAGAGGTAGCAAAATTTTGCAGACAATACAAAATTACTCAGGATAGTTAAGTCCAAAGCAAACTGCAAAGATTTACAAAGAGACCTCACAAAACTGGGTGACTGGGCAACAAAATGGCAGATGAAATTCAATGTTGATAAATGCAAAGGAATGCACATTGGAAAACATAAACCCAACTATACATACTTAATAATGAGTTCTAATATTACTTGTAGTAATCAAGAAAACGATCTTGCTGGAGTCATGGATAAATCTGAGAAAACATCTGCTCAAATGCAGCAGCAAAAAAAAGCTAACAGTTATGGGAATCATTAGGTAAGAGAGAGATAAAAAGACAGAAAGTATCAAACTGGCATTTTATAAAGCCATGGTACACTCACACCTTGAATACTGCATGCACTTCTGGTCACCCCATCTCAAAAAGATATATATTAGAATTGGAAAAAGCATAGAAAAGGACAGCAAACATGACGAGGGGTATGGAACAGCTTGCATATGAGGATAAATTTAAAAGAATGGGATGGTTGAGCTTAGAAAAGAGACAACTAAGGGAGGAAATTATTGAGGTCTATAAAATCATGAATGGCATGGAGAAAATGGATAAGGAAGTGTTATTTACCCCCCTTCAAATAACACAAGAATGAGGTTCACCCAATGAAATCAATAGGCAGCAGATTTAAAACAAAAATAAGGAAATACTTTTTCACACAACACATGTGGAACTCATTGCCAGAGGATGTTCTGATGGCCAAAAGTATTTGTGGGCTCCAAAAAGAATTAGATAAATTCATGAAGGACAGGTCCATCAATGGACATTAGCCAAAATGTTCAGTGACTCAACCCCATGCTGAGTGTCCCTAACTTCTAACAGCCAGATGACAACAGATGGATCACTCAATAAGTTGCCCTGTTCAGTTCATTCCCTTTGAAGCATCTGGCACCAGCCACTGTAAGAAGACAGGACACTAATCCATTGGTCTGAACCTGTATGGCCATTGTTATGTTCTTATGGAGTTGTGTTTAAGGAAGCACCTCTTACCCAAAAGAAGCAAAGCCATAAGTTTACTTGATCTGGCAGACAGAGATAATGGAAAGGATGAAGTGTTAAAGGTGTCAGATGTGTGCAGTAAATAGCTACCTTTGTAGTGATGGTAAGGCTAAAGATAGAGAAGATAAGCGGAAAGATGGGAGACTCAGAATCAAGCTCTTGCAGGACTCCATAGAAGAGGGGTTCATGGCACAGAGTAAGAGCCAGAAAGAATAATTTGGTAAGCAGGAGTCTGACCATGACAACACAGAACCAGAGAGGCCTGCATAATCACGTCTCCAAGAAAATCAAGCACTGCTTAAGACTGTACTGGCATCAAGGGGAAAAAAGGACATCATCAATAACTACAGGTTGAGATAGGTTTCAATGTGGTAGAGTAAAACTAACATTTGAAAGAAAACTCAAAGATATCATACAAGAAATTATTATAGGGATGACAAAAGGCTACTTTCTCAAGTACAGACGCTCCCTGACTTGCGCAAGTGTTCCGTTCTGGAACGTCCTGGTAACTTGAATTTTGCCTAAGTCAGAAACGTATCTCCGACCATTATGCAAAAACAAAACAAAAAAACCTCCTATTTCTAGCTTACGGAACTTTTTCCGTAAACTCGGATTTGCGTACATCGGGTTTACGTAACTCGGGGAGTGTCTGTACCTTATTGAAGGGAAGGATAGCAATAGGATAGAGAAATGTGTTGTCTGTAGGAGAACACTTCAACTTCTCTGGTCACTCAGTAACAGACTTAAAGATGGCAATTTTGCAACAGAAAAGCTTCAAAAACAGACTCCAACGAGAAACTGCTGGACTTGAATTAATATGCAAACTAGATACCATTAATTTAGGCTTGAACAGAGACTGGGAATGGCTGAGTCATTACACAGATTGAATCTATTTTCCCATATTAAGTATCCTCACACCTCTTGTCAATTGTCTGAAATGAGCCATCTTGATTATCACTACAAAAGTTTTTTTTCTCCTGCTGATAATTGCTCATCTTAATTAATTAGCCTCTTACGAGTTGGTATGGCTACTTCCACCTTTTCATGTTCTGTATGTATATATATCTCCTTACTATATGTTCCATTATATGCATCCAATGAAGTGGGCTGTAGCCCACGAAAGCTTATGCTCAAATAAATTTGTTAGTCTCTAAGGTGCCACAAGTACTCCTGTTCTTTCTTCAAACTGGTCTTCCATCAGACTGCAACCAGAGAAAGTTGGTTATGACCGCCTTCTGTGATCACAGGACAACAGGGCCAGTAAGCCAAATAATACAATTAAGGGCCTCTGTAGTACATAAAGCCTTTTGTTATCTAGGCCACAAGTTTCTGAGCAATCATCTTTTGCCTGATTTCCTTGCCCAGCAGTTATGATCATCAGGGAATTGGTCTAAAGTAAGTCCTTTGGTTTGCTCAGCACTGACCACTGTTAGGCAGGTCTTTTTCCATCACAGGACCCTGGCTGTGGAAGACCTTTCCAATAGTAGGCCTTCCTGAATCCATAAGTTGGTGTTTTAAGGGCACGAATTCTATTTACTTCAGGTAGGTCTATTCGTGATAATTTTCCCTACAGCTCCCTTGGTTTTCCATGTTATTAAATGTGTACTGTATTTGGACTAATTATGTCTTCTTAGATTTTTAAAATTTTGGTTTTTGGTTCCTATTACAAAGTGTTTATTGGGATCTGTGACGGGGTGGATTAAGCTGTGAGGCCCCCTGATGGAGGCCTCATGACCCTGCCACATCCCATCCCAGGAAAAGGGCAGCGGAGAGAGCCCTCCAAGCAGCCAGGAGCAGCAGCAGCAGCATAGTATGCAACCAATCAGAGAGGGACTGCAGAGAGCAGCCAATCATGACCTAGCAAACTTATATAAAAGGAGCTGCAGTGCAGTGCAGAGTTCAGTTCCTTGCTGGAACTGGAGGAGTGTGCATGCCGTGTCTGTCTGGGGGTAAGTCTACACTGTAACGTAAACCTGCATTTGAGCCCTGGCTCAAGCCTAGCCCCCCTTGCATCTACACTGCAATTCTACTAACCCAGGGCTCAGATCCTGCAGGGCTGGAAGGTCCAAGCTTGATTTAAGTCAGGACGCAGAGTCCAAGCCCTAATGCTTTGCAGTGTGGATGCAGCCCCACTTGACTAGGGTCCCAGAAGTCAGTTGGAAGTATCCCACAATTTCATGGGACAACTTTCTTAGTCCTCTCTAGCCCACCAATCTGCAGTTCACTCTATTGAAAATGGAAGCCACTCAGGTCAGTATTAACCCATTCTCTTCTGATCATCAACCTGCAAGCACTCCATCAGAGAGCCTCCTGGATTCACAACGGAGACTGAACTGATCAAGCCTTTTGCACAGCAGGCTGCTTCCTGGTATCGTGCAGGGCAGGTAAAGTTTTCCCACAGTGCACCACAGTCCTAGGGCTAGAATGTCCACATTTTGGGGGTGGGCGCTAGGAACTCTGTGATACGGTGACTTTGACTCTGATCTGCACACTTCAGTGTGGACACCACAACCCTAGGTTTGAACACAGGTTGGCTGAGGGAGCTACAGGACCTCGGACAGAGCAGTGCTGGCAGAGGCTGGGGGGAACACGAAGAACTGCCAGGTTGGCTGCTGGGATTCAACCAGGACAAGGCCCCAAGGTAAGGGTGAAGAACGAGCTGGGGCCACGGGAAAGTGGCCCAGGGAATCACAACAGTGACACAGTTTAACTAAAGGGATGTGGTGTATGGCTGCTATATATAGGGTCCCTGGGCTGGGACTTGGATTAGAGGGTGGGCCCGGGTTCCCCCACCAGCCACTGGGGAAGTGGCCTGCCCTTCGATGTGCCCCAGAAGGGGAACTGAACTCTTTTAGTGGCCCAGCAAGAGAGCCCACTGGGGCCAGAAAGACCTAGAGAGGTGACGTGGTCCCACACCAGGGCCAAAACTGCTTGAAGAGCAGGGACAATTTGAGAGATCCCAGAGGGGCTGAGAGACAGTTCAAACCAGGGTAATGCAATAGGCCCTACTGAGCTGATTGAGTGAGACCCAAGATAGGGCTGCAGATTGACAGATCTTACAGAGGGAGCTGAGATAGGCCCCTGTTGGACTTCTATCCCAGAAGGGGTTTGGGTGTTATGTTCTTTTTGTTTTGTTTTTTATAATCTCACATAGAGACTGTGCGACTCGGCCAGAGGGCTGAATCACTGAAGACTCACCACAAACAGAGTGCAGGCATAAGTACTGAGACAGGGATGCTCACGAGAGGTGTGTGTGACCTCATTACAGGTACTTATTCTGAGATATCTAAATATATAAACATGTACACAAAATAAAATAACTGACTGAAAGCATATATCTCAATTACTAAAGGTCTGAATATAGGGAACCTTTTAGAATTTAAAAAAAAAATTGCTATATTTCAAAGTTGTACATTTAATATGATTTTTTCCCCTCTTTCTCCAAGGTTCAGGAAAAAATATTCAATGGATTCAGTGTCACCCCCAATATCAGAAAATGACCCATTGTAAACTGTTTATCTTCACATTCTCAGAGAATCTTTAACAGAGAGAAGGAGCAGATGTATATTTTAAAAAAAGAATATGTTGCGGTAGAGGGTAAATTAAAGCTTGGTTAGTAATCATATTTAAATATTCTCTCTATTGGGAGAATACCCAAACAAAATTTATTTACCTTTCACATATTTTCATAAGAGCTCTTTTTTGTAGTCTACCTAACTGGCAAAAGATGTACCTTTTTATGTACAGTAACTTTCTCCCCCTTCGTTCTGCAGTGAAGTGTCAATGCTAACATTGTGACAATGATCTTTTCCAAGGAAACACATTACTCTCATAAACACAACATTATGACTTTAGTAGAGGCTCAAGAGACTGAATTGTGAAGGACAATGCCATTTTCAATGTGAGCAGATGGACGCTAGGAGGGGCAGGAAACTCCCCACTGAGAATCCCATGATTCCATTTAGGAAGTGAACATCATCATCATATATGACGAAGCAAAAGAGGTCTCTTCTGCCAAATGTGGCCTGTGCTACAAATAGATGATTTAACTAAATTCTGCTCCACCCATAATGACACATGTCACTAAAGGACTGCTTGTCCTTCTCTAGAGGCTAGCAGCCACTTTTCTCAAAAAGAAATCTGATCACTATCAGATCATTTGAAACCTAGAGTTGAGGGGAAGCTAGGGACTTGTTACTCTGATAAGAGCTGGAGCAATCGCAAGATTTATACCCTCATGTTTTAAATTCTGTCCGATTTATTTATATATCTGTAGAGTTTATCCATGTGCTTGTTTGAAAGGGGTGAGTCTACAGAGAACCTTTGATGGCAGCTTCCTTTCTCTGGAAGAATCATCATTTTAGAGCTCTGGTCTGAAGAGCTCACTTGCACCCACTGTGTGGAGAACTGAACAAAAGAAATCCTGGGAATGTAGCTTTTTAAGTTAAAAGCTAAACTATGAGAAATAGGCACTAAGACTTTGATACTAAATTCTGGGAAGCTGATTCCCAATAAAGAAATAAGCTTTTCCACAACTCTCTCCATTCTGCTCTTACTGCTAACAGGAGCACTTATCTCTGTAGCCATCATCTTATTTCATTGCTTTGTTTTTTTTCGCAATTAAATGACTTTCAAGTTACACCTGAAACAATAATCTTCAAGCAATTTCTTCACAAATTCCTTAACATTCAATGTCTTCAATAATAAATGGAATACAGAAAATTAGTGGAAATTAGATTATTTTTTATAAAGTGTTCTATTTTTAAAGCTTACCCTAGAGTTTGAAGCATTCTAAGTTATATTTACTTTATTACTCTCTTGTTATTTAGCTATGATGATTTTAGAGTCTTTCCTTTATGGAAGGATTTGTATTTCTTCAGCCACAGGCCAATACCTTTCCCCAATAAGTCTTCTAAAGCCAACTGTACTGCATGTTTTCAGACAGACTAAATTTAGCCAGTTTTGTTCATCAGAGGAATGCTGTATGTCAGCTACATCAAAGCCCAAGGGCAGCCTGATAAACACTGAATACAGGTCACGTAGCTCTGTAGCTAACAAACTCTAAGAGAGCTTGTACTCGGGGGCATTCAAAGCAGTTTTGTCATCAACAATCTAGTATCCCTTGAGCCCCCATGTCGTTTCAGTTGCTAAGCAACACTGGTGTTAATGTCTTAGAGGAGAAAAACTTACCAGGCATCTGGCCGTTCATCTGGCTCTGCATGTGTGGTGCAGGAGGGCCCCCACCTACCATACCATCTGAAGACATGTTGTGAGAACGTGGAGGTGGGGGAGGGCCACTCTGACTCATCCCTCCTGGACCCATAGGCATATTCTGTGTGGGTGGCTGAAAGGAGACAGTTTAGTCAAACAAGAGAAGCATTTAGTCTGACAAAAATATTATATGTACATATGGTACAACAGTTGCCTATATTGTTAAGTGGGCTATGAACGAAAGCACTGTGAAAAGCATTTCTTGTCTCTTCTGATACATTTAACTCCTCTTAATATTAATTTTAGTAAAACATTTAATATTTTACATAATGTATTACATCAATTTTACATAACGTATTAGACACACAGAATCTTTCAGCTTGGCTATTAAATAAAATACAAACCAATGCTTCATTAAAAAAAATATATCAGAACAGTTTAAGATTGCTTAAAAAAAATTAACCCCCTACTCATCCACCCCAAAAAAGGACATTTTAAAGAACCATCCCTTTATATCTGCTCTTTCAAAGCAATATTTGTTTGGTATAAAAATAAACATTCTATAATCTTCTCTCACCAACAGTTCCTGGTGCATCCACTGCTGATAACAGACTTTGCACCAGTAAAAAAGTAGTTACAAAAAGAGATGAAAACCCCTAAATGCTGAAAGCATGCCAAAAATCTGCACTATTACAGAGGAGAACTGTGGGTGTTAGAAAGTCTGACATCCCTTCTTTTTTATCTCTCTGAAGGTTCATAATTTTGTGCTGAACACCCCCTACAGACTGGAAGCACATTAGTGCTGCTCTCCAAAGGTCCAGAGACAGCTGCCTAGAAAGGATGTTTATGGCAAATTTCCTAATGAAATTGTGAGGAAAATTGCTGAATAACCTTGAGAGTTCAAAGAAGGAAAGCAAGAAAAATAATATACATGAGCAGAAATTTACCACTGGACTCTACTGAGGAGGATGTATTGGGAACAGAAACTGCTGCTAGCTAGCTTCACTGTCCCACGCAACCCTCAGGAGACAATACTACCCCCCTTGTACACCTCAGCCAAATGCTTTCTATGGGATAAAAATGCTCTCTACTATGAGAGGGTAAAGATTCTCTCATCTGGGGCTCCTCAGACAACCACCACGATACCCCATGCAGGCTACCATGCTCTGGGGCACCCTCTCCTGTGACACAGGTATGTGGTTATTTTGCCAGATTCCCTTGTACAGAAAGAAATAACGTGACCAATGAGTGACCTCCTGTGGGCTAATTCCTCTGCAGCCTTGTCCTTCCCTTCACTATGTCTATTCATCGAGGGTTCAGAAGAAGATAGAACTGGAAGTGGAGAGGAGAGGGCATTTAGAGGAGAGGGCATTTAGCTTCTTGACAATTTCTTTAGGAAGTCTGCTAAAGTTCTTCTTTCTAGGCAGCTGTTTTTTACACCCTTGATGGCCAGCCCCAATGTACTTCCAGTAAGCAGGAGGAAGAAAAAAACAGTGAAGGAGATGGCTTCCCTACTAAAACCCTTCACCTTCCTCTACGATGACAAAAAAGCAAAGAGGTGGATTTTCATAACCAACTTATCTCTCACTGCAGCAAAAACAGCAGGAAATGGAGGGGGTAAAGTGTGGAAGGCAGCTACCATTCTACAGCAGAACCTCAGGGTTACAAATACCAGAGTTACAAACTGACCAGTCAACCACACACCTCATTTGGAACCGGAAGAACACAATCAAACAGCAGCAGAAACAAAAAAAAAAGCAAGTACAGCACAGTTAAATGTAAACTATTAAAATAAAAAGGGAAAGCAGCATTTTTCTTCTGCATAGTAAAGTTTCCAAGCTGTATTAAGTCAATGTAGTCGTAAACTTTTGAAAGAGCAACCATGATGTTTTGTTCTGAGTTAAGAACATTTCAGAGTTATGAACAACCTCCATTCCTGAGGTGTTGGTAACTCTGAAGTTCCACTGTACTTGATCTTCCTCCTCTATTAAAGAAGAGGGAGGAGGGTAGGCCTTTTAGGTGAAGCTCTTGCTTCCTTAAAATAAATAAAATAATAATTGGAGATATACCTGTCTCCTAGAACTGGAAGGGACCTTGAAAGGTCATTGAGTCCAGCCCCCTGCCTTCACTAGCAGGACCAAGTACTGATTTTTGCCCCAGATCCCTAAGTGGCCCCCTCAAGGACTGAACTCACAACCCTGGGTTTAGCAGGCCAATGCTCAAACCACTGAGCTATCTCCCTCTCTCCCCCCCCCCTTCTACTTCAAGAGGCTGACCTTTCCTCACTAGGGTTGTGGGACTCTTTCTGAATTGAGCAAACTAGCTCAAAAATATTTGTCAATAGACACAAGATAAGAAAACTCAAGATTTTATTTCTCATTTTATTTTAGACAGATTGCTTATTTGGAGTATGTGAAGCACCAATATAGGGTCAATAGCATCACATAATACAGGCGGAATTCTCTCAGGGCAGAACCACACAAGTTGAAAGAACTAACAATCTATGTCATTTTTTTTTCTTGTTAACACTTTCCCAGATAAAGATTAACTTTGCTAATGATTTACAGTTGGATTTAGAAAGATTGAGAAAAGGTTAATGTTTACACAGCACTTTCAAGGATGAAGATCATCATCAAGTTTCGGCTGTAATTAAGAATGAAGTGGTGAATTCCTTGTGGTGGTATTTGCAATAAAGCTAAAATATAACAATAGCCAAAGAGGTTTGCATACCCCTAAGCAAGAAAAAACTGACAGGAAGCCATGGGAGGGAAAATATGGCTAAATCACATGGTTCCCAAGGCTATTTGAGCCAAACAGATACAATACTTCAGAAAATGGAAATCCTACTTTAGTGAAGCCAACAGAAAAGACCATAAACACAAACAGCTTAAAATGTAAGATATAAACTATCATGGCTAAGAGAGAATTTAAGTAAATAATTATATTTGAAACCAGACCTACTGTGAATTAGTGGGTCCACTGAGAGTTACCAGTTAAGGGATCAATTAAGGAGAATAAAGACATAGCTTCTCTGCAACAATGATTTCTTTGCAACAGTCTCTATCATAGAAGACACTGGGGAAAATGCACCTCAGGCCCATTCTTTTCAGAAGAAAACAATAAGGTACTGTCAGAAACTGAGGTGCCAGGAGAAGGTGCTAGAGAAAAATTGCTAAATTAAAGTGCAATACCAGAACCAGATGACATTCATCCAATAGTTCTGAGGGCAGTTAAGAACAAAGTGTCAAAGTTGTTAACATAAGCAACCTCTCATTACAATCAACTACTCTATCAGAGGACTGAAGGGTAACAAATGTTATACCTATCCTCAAAAAAAAAAAAAAAAGGCAGTGCAGCTGATCTAGGAATTACAGACCAGTGAGCCTTATACTTCACTATCAGGTAAACTGACTGAAATAATTAAAAACTGAATTATAAAACACCAAGATGGACACAGGATAACGGCAAATTATCACAGCTTCTATAGAGGGAAATCATGTCTACCTAATTTATTAGAAATCTCTGTGTGTCAACAAAAAAAAGTAGATAAAGGAGACCTAACTGACTCAGTTTATTTAGAATTTCAAAAAGCCTTTGGCAATGTCCCTCATAAGGGTCTACTGAGGAAACTAAGTAGTGCTGATGGGCATACTGTCATGGATCAGAAGCTGGCTAAGAGAACAGAAATATTTAATACATTTAAACATGGAAAAAGGCTACTAACGTGATGCACCAAGGTTCTCTAGAACTGGGGTTTCACATATTTATTTATTATACTGAAAAAGGGGGCATATAGCTGACACTTTGCGGATGATACAAAATTATTTACATTATTCAACTCTAGAGAGGACTGTGAGGAAGGAATAAGCAATATGATGACAGATTAAATTCAGTATTGATAAAAATAAGATACCATAGATTGGAAGGAATGATTTGAGCAACTCATAAATATTGCAGGGTTCTAACTTTCCTGTAACTACTAACAAAAAAGGACCTGGATATCATTGTAGACAGTACAGTGAAAAATGCTCAAAATGCAGAGGCAATCATAAAACAAAAAATGAAAATGTTGGTGTATTAAGAATGGGATAAGAAAATATAATGCCATTATATTTATAAATGCTCAGTTCAGTACCATGTTCAGTTTTTCACCCCATCCCAAAAAGATGTGAGAAATAGAAGCACTTCAGAGACAGGCATCAGATGATTAGAGACCTGGAAAGTCTTTCATATAAAAGGTTGAAAAGACTGATACTGTTAATTTTAGAGAGGAGACAAATACAAGGGGATATGATAGCAATACAACCTCATGAATGGTATGGAGCAGCTAAATTAGGAACTCCAATTTACCCTTTCATAGCAAAAAAGAAGGGGACATTCAATGAAACTGAATGGAAACAAATATATAACTGATAAGAGGAAATTCCTTTTTATACAACACACAAATTGCTCAAGGAATTCACTGAGAAAGTTTAACAACAAGTTGTAAGTAGGATTCAAAAAACAATTACACATGTATATGGACAATGATAACACACAGTTACATTAGATGGGATATACACCCTCATACTGCAGGGCATAAGTCGACTACTAACTGATGGGGATTAGGAAGAAATTCCCCTACATATAATAATTATCCACTATGGTGTTTCTGGCACCTTCCTCCAGAGCATCTGGCACTGGCCATTATCAGAGGAAGCATACTGAACTAGATGGACTACTGGCTTGATCTAATATAGCAACTTCCACGTTCCTATACGTGATACTACAAATAGTGGGACCTTATTCAACAACCAATCACTTTCCAGCCTGCTTCAAAAATAATTTAACCAGCTATCAGATTAACAGAATCATAGAATTGTAGGACTGGAAGGGACCTCAAAAGGTCATCTAGTCCAGTCCCCTGCATTCATGGCAGAACTAAGTATTATCTAGACCATCCCTGACAGGTGTTTGTCTAGCCTGCTCTTAAAAATCTCCAATGATGGAGATTCCACCACCTCACTGGGCAATTTATTCCAGTGCTTAACCACCCTGACAGTTAGGAAGTTTTTCCTAATGTCCAACCTAAATGGCCCTTTCTGCAATTTAAGGCCACAGCTTCTTGTCCTACCCTCTTAAGTTAAGGAGAACATTTTTTCTCCTTCCTCCTTGTAATAACTTTTTATGTACTTGAAAACTGTTGTTGTGTCCTCTGTCTTCTCTTCTCTAAAGTAAACAAACCCAATTTTTTAAATCTTCACACATAGGTCATGTTTTCTAGACCTTTAATCATTTTTGTTGCTCTTCTCTGGAATTTCTCCACATCTTTCCTGAAATGTGGTGCCCAGAACTGGACATAATATTCCAGCTGAGGCCTGATCAGCATGGAGTAGAGCAGAAGAATTACTTCTTTTGTCTGGCTTCCAATACTCCTGCTAATACATTTCAGAATGATGTTTGCCCTTGTTGCAACATTGTTCACTATTGACTCATATTTAGCTTGTCATCCATTCTGACCCGCCCCCAGCTCTCTTTCTGCAGTACTCCTTCCTAGGAAGTCATTTCTTTTTGTATGTGTGCAACTGACTGTTCCTTCCTTCTATTAAGTATTAAACCTTTTTGCTTAATATTAAGCTATAACATTCTGTCTTTTAAACCCAGATGAAATCTAGGTCAATGGCCTCAATACTTCTTTCATAAGTTAGATCAACTATAAGCATCTTGACCACCTCCAGTAAAAGTACTAAAACATCAGCTAGAAAGAACTTAAATACAAACTGACTTCATATTATTGAAACATTAAACATCTTCCAAGTTAATTTTTTTCTTTGAAAAGCAGACTGGCCCAACATGAAGCCCAGTCAATTTCATACTTTAGTCTTAGTGTAAATCCATGTTAAGAGGAAGTTCAGATCTGGAAAGAGTAAGGATGAAGGCTGCTTGGCATGGAAGAGTTTTTTCAGGATTAAATGCAGAAGGGAATTAGAGTTCATGTTGATTTTATTCCAATTACAAACTGGAATCAAATTCAGTATTTTAGGATAAAGATCTATTTTAAATTATATGATAACAGTAAATTAAGGAAGCCAAAAGTCATTCTGAGCTGTGCACTTATGCCAACAGTCATGCAGCACTTCTCAAAGCTGTAGTAAGGTTTTCTTCAGGGTTTTAATACAGGACAGAAACAAAGCAGCAAACAAGTGCAAGCCTTGAATTTTCTACTACGACCCTAACTTTTATCAATCTGAATTATTATAGCCTTCCTGCTGTCAGTAAAGGACAAAAGATTTGTTTGCAGAGGACTGACAAAGTTAAACAGGACTGAGATACAAGACTAACTATAGCAGAGACTCTGGAAGGGTTAAAACATGTAGGAGAGGAAGTAAGCATTGCTAAATCCTACTAAAACTTTATTGCTAATCTGTGGGGAACACAAAACCGTATTTTGAAGTCTGCTTTGAAAACCTTGTTTTTTCTGTAATCATTTTAGGGGGGGTTATTATTGTTTGATATGCAGTGTAAACAAACGTTCCCCCACCCTCCTATGAGCAGAAGAGAAATGGAACTAAATCAGGATTTAATAATTTGTGTTCAGGTCTCTGAAGCACAATTCTTTGTAATATAAGATTTTCCATCCCATAAACTACCCTAACCTGCAGTCTATTGCTAATATCTCAGCTCTGTCTATTCTATTGATAGGTGGCAATGGCATCTGCAGTGCACTTACTGAGGTGTGAGAGTGGGAAATAAGGTGACAAAAGGCCTGAACTTCTGAGATTTGAATAAGCAAAAATGTGAAAAATGTAAATATAGTTATGTTTATTCTGCTACTTTCAAAAAAAAAACAGTGGAAGTGTTAGAAAAAAGCATCCATTTTTTCAGCATGTGATTTTTTTCATATAACAAAGTATTTGTGACCATATGTAGCTGTGAAAATAAAGTTTAATTACAAGTGTAATTTATCATCACACTGTTGCTGATAATCTTACTGAAAAGTGATATTAGTGGTAAGAAAGTCCAAAGTAAGAATGACAACCAATTTCCAGCATGATTTTATATTAATGTTTTTAATAGCAAAAGAGAACTTCGATTTAAATATTTGGATAGAATGTTCACCATGTACACAGTAAAATATTTCATCATTAAAATCAGCTGACCAACCAGAAGAACTTTATTAGAATACTTTTAAGGTTTGCAGAGCAACCAGTTCTGCTGTTAAAAACAATATGAAATCAGGATAACAACTGGTTTATGATTATATTTTAGGCTCTAATCTGCTGTTAGATGCAGCTGTTATGAATAAAATTTATACAGGATATTTAAACTTCCTTTAAGACATTTATATTGCCACAGAAAATAAGTGAACTTAGGGCACACTTGAGATTCAAAGCTGGATGGGTGTATGGGGTACTCCATGACAGCAGTGAAAAATGGGTGGATCACTTCTGTTTTTAAAAAACTGATCTTGTCCACCTAGAATAAACCTGTTTTTAAAAATGCTTTCTTGAAGACACATGTAACCTTAGAACAGGGACCTTCTGCTCTTCAACTGTGCAGCTCCTTCTTCTTGGGGAATCAAGGAGGCTATTGCTGAGTTTAAGGCCTGGTCTATACATGTTTTGTTGGCATGGGGGGGGGTCAGTTGTTGGGGGCGAAAGCATTTGTGTGTTTAAAAAAAAAAAATCCCATCCCTAACCAAAGTAGCTTCACTAAAAGCCCTAGCGTAGAAGCAGTTATACCAGCAAAGAAGCTGTTTTGCCAGTACAGCTTATTTCTTTCACTAGTGTATATGATGCTACTCCCCTAGAAGGGTTTGCTGGTGTAGGTATACTGGCACACTTCTTATAGCATAGATAACGTCTAAGATATCGGCAAAAATTGATTTATTGTAGAAGTGTTTTGATGGTATTGTGCAAGACTCCATGATTACTACTGAAGAATTTGCGATCACATAGGCCAGAGCATGTTAAGAGAGTGGTTTAGAATCTTCGTGATTAGAGAAAACAAGCCTCTCTGAAGCAGAATGGACAAACTGGTGAATACTGGGAGTCCATGGTACTTCTGAGCTAACTCATAGGCTGGATGATGAAGGTTTGAGTTTTTAAAAATACAGCGGGCCCAATTCTCCACTTTATACCAGTGTAACTACACTAGTACCAACAGAGACATACCGGCATAAAACTGGTGTAGCACAGTAGATAATCAGGCACCAAATGGTAAAATGAGGGGCCTACTAAACTCAGTTTACAGCAGTGGTCTCCAACCTTAAGCATAAAATCACTTTTTGAATTTAAGTGCAACCCAGGCTCCACCTCAAAGAAAATACAGCAATAACCATAATCACACAAACCCAAACATCCTTGCCCTGCCCCTTCTCTGAGGCCCTGCCTCGCTCACTGCATCCCCCTTCCCTCTGTCACTTGCTCTCCCCCACTCTCAATTACTTTCACCGGTCTGGGGCAGGGGCTTGGGGTGCAGGAGGGAGTGCAGGCTCTGGGCTGGGGGTGAGGAGGGGGCTCAGGGCTGGGGCAGGGGGTTGAGGTGCAGGATGGGTTCGGGATACAGGCTCTGGCTGGGCATTGCTTAGCTTAGGTGGCTCCCAGAAGGTGGCGCAGCAGAATGAAGGCAGGCTCCCTGCCTGCCCAGACCCCGTGCTGCTCCCGGAAGCAGCCGGCACGTCTGGCAGCGGCTCATGGGGAAAGGAGGCGCAGGTGACTCCATGTGCTGCCCGTCTGCAGGCACCGTCCCCGTAGCTCCCATTGGCCACGGTTCCTTGTTCCCAGCCAATCGGAGCTGCGGAGGTGGTACCTGAAGGCGAGGGCAGCACGCAGAGACCCTCTGCCCCTTCCCCTCCCCAGAGCCACAGCCAGACATGTCGGCCACTTCCGGGAGCGGTGCAGGGAGCCTGCCTTAGCCCCGCTGTGCCACTGGACTGTTAGAGGCCAATCTCCTGGTTTGGCTGCAGGAGGGTCAGCAGCAACTCTACGCGATTGACTGGTTGACTGTGGAGCCTCTGACGATCTCAGCGACTGAGACTGAGATCGTCTCTCAGAGGCTCACCAATTGACCAGTCGATTGATCTACTGGTTGGTGACCACTGGTTTACAGGAATCTGACGTTGCCTAGAGGCTTCCTATTTTTGTTTTTTAAAGTCTTTCAAATGTCCTTTACCACTCATACATTCATTTTTTGTCTCAACATGTCAGAAGTTTCACTGTTTGCTGGGATTAACAGCTGAAGTATTCTCCCTCCACACTCAGCCAAAGGAATCTGACCAGCTGTTTGTAATGGACTAGTGGTCTTTTGGAAAACATACCCAAACCATACATTTAAATATGAAGAAGTCCTATATAACTATAGTTTTTGACCCTGCAAAGAGTGTGAATAAGTCATACAGCATCAGAAACATGAAATATATGGAAAAATTACTAAAGGTGATCTCCTGCTGCTTTTAGACTAGGATCAGCTAGTCACTGCAAACACACTGGTCCCTCAGCAGGATTTAATACCATTGGACCATAGGCTGTTGCTCTGATGATTAAAGGATATAGCTAGCAGTTCCAGTCATATCTAGACATTAGTCAGTATGTAACAATGAGCACTTGTGTGTCATTAATAAAAGGTTTGAAATGTGGTATCCCACCTGGAGAGATCTTGGCTATCATGCTGTGCAAAATAAATACAAACTCTCTTGATGAGATCCCTTCTAAACACATGGGGAATTCAAATTCAGTCTCTGCTCTGATAAAATGCTTGCACTACTATAGCAGCACCTTGGCTGTGCCAGAATTATCATCCTCTACCTTATCAAGATAAATCTGACTGTTGAGAAGAGATAGTCTGTATAAAGAGGCTTACCTCTAAGTTTCCCTACTCACTGGGAGCTTTGAGTGAAGAATCTGAGCATCATACATAGTTTAATCCATCCTCAGGTCTCAGGGAAAACTAACTGATTTCTTTATTAGCATTATATGGATAACTTTTAAATTGTACAGCATCAGATATAAAACATGAAGCTTGATTATTGAAATATCCTCCAAGCAAGGCTACTCCATCACTTGCTTGTTCACACTGTCTGTTGCTAAATAGCAGCATCTAACTTAGCACTGTGGGTTTTTAAAGCACTTAACAGTATTGATACTTCCATGTTCAAGAACTGATCATTGGACTTTGTACTGATGCAAATACATTCACCTACCTCTATCCATCATAGTAATACACAGGTACATTTCAACCCCTTTCCTTCCTTTTTCATAATACAAACTCATGTTTCGTGCAGGTTATATTTTAAAAATGCTACTGTTATAAATCATTTGTTTCATTTTATTATCCAGCATTCTACGTACTGTGGTTATTGCATTCCCTCAAGTAAATGTTTTTGTTTTTTTTTTAAAAAAAAGGTTATTTACACTGCTCCTAGAAAAGCTTTGTAAGAGAGAGATAGAGAAAGTTAATAAAAACACCTATTGGAAATCGGCCTGCCTTCTGACTCAACAGTGAATACCCAGGGAGACAAGCCATGAACCATTACCCCCTTTGTTCTCAGCTATTTGTAAGCTGAATGAACAGGGCAAAACTAGTGAATTTTATGACTTCTTAAAGTATTTTATAAAAAGTGGATAGCCTCTGCCAAAGCAACACCATACCAGAGGCTAACAGACCTTATCCATTTGTTTTTAAACCATACATATCAACATCTACCCTACTACAATCAAGATTGCTAGTCACAGCACAGGCACACACCCAAAGAAATATATGCTATACTACCTAGAATATTATCAGACCTTACCAGCTATGTAGGGTCAGATCTGGTTATTGCTTATTCAAGGTTTAGTTTTGTTTTTAAAACTATATTTAAGGTTTTGTTCTTTAACTGATTAGATCTTTACAACTAGATACAATGATTAGAATCTAATATCAGAGGGGTAGCCGTGTTAGTCTGGATCTGTAAAAGCAGCAAAGAGTCCTGTGGCACCTTATAGACTAACAGACGTAGTGGAGCATGCGCTTTCATGGGTGAATGCATCCAACGAAGTGGGTATTCACCCACGAAAGCTCATGCTCCAATACGTCTGTTAGTGTATAAGGAACCACAGGATTCTTTGCTGCTTTTATAGAATCTAATAGTTTACTAACTATAGTCTTCCTTTCAGAATCCTAACATGCTTTTTATAAAGCAGGAGTCTTAAAACTATAACTTGACTACTATGTGCAGATTAGGCAATGTCCACATTCAATTTAAATACAGAATTTTCAGTGAGCAAAATTTTATTCGCCCCGTTCTGTCCTAAAATGTTGGAGTACTGCTATGTATGGATTCATTCTATGCAAAAAGTTGGTATATTAAAATTTCCGATGAAGCAACTCCTAGAGATGTCTGAGATCCTTCTGCCTGAAGAGGAACTACAACTATAAAAGCAGTTTCTCCTCCCTTGGTGTTCACACCTCAACTGCAGAAGAGGGCCTCATCCTCCCTGATTGAGCTAACCTCATTATCTCTAGACTGATTCTTGCCTGCATATTTATACCTGCCTCTGGAAATTTCCACTACATTCATCTGACAAAGTGGGTATTCACCCGCGAAAGCTTATGCTCCAATACGTCTGTTAGTCTATAAGGTGCCACAGGACTCTGTCGCTTTTTACAGATCCAGACTAACACGGCTACCCCTCTGATATATGAATACAGTAAATCCTCACAAAGTCATCCCAGTTAACGTTGTTACGTTGCTGATCAATTAGACAACATGCTCATTTAAAGTTGTGTAATGCTCCCTTATAACATTGTTTGGCAGCCGCCTGCTTTGTCCACTGCTTGCAGGAAGAGCAGCCTATTGGGAGCTAGCTGGTGGGGGGCTTGGAACCAGGGTGGACCAGCAGCCCCCCTATCAGCTCCCTGCTCCCCTAAGTTCCCTGTGCAGCAGCTGCCCAGCAGGTTATCAATTGCCTGGCAGTTCAGCTGTCCCTCACCCCACTGCCATGTGCTGCTCCTGCCCTCTGCCTTGGAGCTGCTCCCAGGAGCCTCCTGCTTGCCGTGCAGGGACGGGGGGAAAGACGGGGGCTAATGTCAGGGTGTCCCCCTTGCTCTTGCTCCTCTCCCCCCACTTACCCCATATCCATAGAGCGGGATGGGGGACACAACAGGGCTCAGGACAGAGGGAGCTTGCTGGCAGCAGCTGCTGCCTCAACTTGCTGATCTACTTAAAAAGGCAATGTACTTAGAGTGGGGTCAGCGTACTTAAAGGGGAATGCACATCTCTCTCTCTCACACACACAGGGTGTGTGTCTATCTGCTATGCTGTCTCCCCTCCCTCCATTTGTGCTGCCTTGTAGAGTGTAATGGCTACATTAACGTGTTAAACCTTGAGGGCACAGCCAAGTGCTAGTTCATCATTTAGCAATAAGGCATTCCACAGGAAATATCCCAGCCTCTTCCACCCTCTGACTTCACCACCTCAACCAAGCTTAACAATCATCACTGCTGTGTACAGTATTAAACTGTTTGTTTAACACTTATACTATGTGTCTATATATAAAATATACGCTTTTGTCTGGTGAAAAATATTTCCCTGGAACCTAACCCCCTCTATTTACATTAATTCTTAATGGGAAACTGGATTCGCTTAACTTCGCTTTGCTTTTTGCAAAAAAGTTGCATTTTTCAGGAACATAACTACAACAGTAAGCAAGGAGTTACTGGATAAGATTCTATTATATTAACACTAGCTTTCAGAACCAAAGCATTCATGCCTATGAAAGGACTGCATATATATCTGACTGCAACAGCTTTTTATCTAATATAACAATCATTAATTTGAGCTGATAAACTTATAACAGTTTATTGAGGTGCTGCTTGTAGCGTTAGTAGTTTCTCTTCTTGAAGAAGTTACGCTAGAAGCAACTGGTATTTCAGTGGCTGCTGCTGCTGTCGTCTGGATTTTTGGAAAAAGAAACCATCACTCTGCATTTAAAAAGCTTTTTGCACTTATATAACAGCAGGGACTTGTACTACTGTTCTTTTATGAGCAGAATTCTCATATGTGACTAAGAGTATGTTTATACTATCCCCCGGATCGGCAGGCAGCGATTGATCCAGGGGGAGTTCGATTTTTATCGCATCTAGTCTAGACGCAATAAATCGATCCCCGAGCACTCTCCCGGCGACTCCTGTACTCCATCAGGCTGAGAGGCACAGGAGGAGTCGATGGGGGAGCGTCAGCAGTCGACTCAACGCAGTAAGCAGATCTAAGTACATCGACTTCAGCTATGTTAAGCACCTTCAGCTACATGAATAACTTTGATCGACCCCCTCCCCCACCCAGGTGTAGACCAGCGCTACGTTTCATGCATGAAATTATTACACATCACATCCTCCAAAAATGTGTTAGCTTCAGGAGTCAAGTTTCTCATGCTTCCACTACACACACATTTTTCTTATGGTATGTCTTCACTACTGGCCGGATCGGCGGGCAGCAATCGAGCCAGCAGGGATCGATTTATCGCATCTAGACTAGATGCGATAAAAATCGATCCCTGAGCACTCTCCTGTCGAGTCCTGTACTCCAGTTTGGCAAGAGACGCAGGCTGAGTCGATGGGGGAGCGGCAGCAGTCGACTCACTATAGTGAAGACACCACGGTAAGTAGACCTAAGTACGTCAACTTCAGCTATGTTATTCGAGTAGCTGAAGTTGCATAACTTAGATCGATTCCCCCCCTCCCCCCCCCCACTGTAGACCAGGCCTTAGTGTTTTATTAAACCTCTTTCCGTCATTTCATATGGGATGAGGAAGATAAATGGATTTTAGTTAGAGCAGGAGTCGGCGACCTTTCAGAAGTGGTGTGCCAAGTCGTCATTTATTCACTCTAATTTAAGGTTTTGTGTGCCAGTAATATTTTTTAACGTTTTTAGAAGGTCTCTTTCTATAAGTCTATAATATATAACTAAACTATTGTTGTGTGTAAAGTAAATATGGTTTTTAAAATGTTTAAGAAGCTTCATTTAAAATTAAATTAAAATGCGGAGCCCCACGGACCGGTGGCCAGGACTGGGCAGTGTGAGTGCCACTGAAAATCAGCTCGCGTGCCGCCTTCAGCACGCGTGCCATAGGTTGCCTACCCCTGAGTTAGAGTTTCAAGGTTTTTCTTAGCACTTTAGAAATTCAAATATCTTCTTTTTGAGGAAAAGAGTCACTCCAAATGCAGAACATATAGTCTATCTTCTACTTCATTAAAAGGACTGAAGTTATGGCAATTTTAAAACTGAGCAGGTGCACGTTGCTTTGATAAGCATGCAATGAAGTGAAATGCCCTGAATATTCAAATGCCAGTTTCACTATAGAAGAGGAAAGGGGCAAGGACTGTGTGTACTAGGAAAGCTGGCTTTCCAGATCGTCTATAAACAATTAGGGAAAGGGCTGCACCTAAAAGTTTGAGAAGCAAGAAGCGTGGAAGAAGAGTTCCATTTAGTTTTTTTCAAAGAGCTAAACAGTCAGACTTTGTCAAAGACAAGAAGTTTGTTTTTTTGTAAACTCTCTAGGCGAGTGGTCTCCAACCTTTTTATGCCCAAGATCACATTTTGAATCTAAGGGCAACCCAGGATCTACCCCACCGCCCCCCCACTCCCTCACTTGCTCTCCCCCACCCTTACTCACTTTCACCGGGCTGGGGTAGTGGGTTGAAAGGGGTGAAGGCTCTGGGCTGGGACCAAGGGGATTGGGGTGCAGGAGGGGGCTCTGGGCTGGGGCAGAGTCTTGGGGGTACAGGGTACTGGCTCTGGGAGGGGGTCAGCGCTGGGGTGCATCCTCCTGCAGGGCAGCACTTATCTCTAGCGGCTCCCGCTTAGTGGCAGGTGCAGCGAGGCTAAGGCAGGCTTCCTCCCTATCCTGGCCCCACACCACTCCTAGAAGGCGCCAATGTGCCCCTGGACGGGGAGGAAGGCCACCACACACTGTCCCTCTCTGCAAGCAGCACCCCCACAGCTCTCCCGGCCAATGGGAGCAGCATGAGGCTAGAGTAAGTAGGGAGTATACCTTAATAGCAGTCACACTGCACTGCCAGAGATCGTGATCAACTGGGAGATCCCCTAAGATCAACCAGTCGATCACGATCGACCAGTTGGTGACCATGGCTCTAGCTCTTATTAGGTTTTTAAGAGATGCAGCTGGGGATAGTTCTAGGATCTCTGTCTCCCACTCATTCATTTCCTACAGCCAAGAGGGGTTAGTTCACCATTGCTTGTCACCCAGCTTTCCAACTGCCCTTCTTCCTACATTGGGCAGAATATAGCAATCTTCGGCCTCTGTTCATAGATCCATATTCCAATGTAGGACCCCACCCCATTCTTTACATGTGCCTCAGACCTCCTATGTGGTGCTAGACTATACAGGCATATTACTGTCCAGGAAATAGGAGGAGGATCCCTGGAGGTGTCCAGGCAGAAAACAGCAGAGTCCAGAGGTCAATTCTCCCATGTTTGGTCAAGTGGAAGGGATATCCAAGAGTAGCCCCACACCTAAAAGCATTGCTACTCCTTCCTCCATCAGATCAAGGGGCTGGTGGGGGGGGAGGGGTGAGAAGGGTTCCACATGAGGAGTTTCTTTTCCTACATCTGCCTTGCTGTTGTGAGCAATGGAAGTTTCATGCCATTGATGTCACTGTCATTTAATAATTCAGCATTTTATGATGTTTGCAAAGATGCTATGGGCCTTGATAGGTCATCACTGCTTCCTCCACCCACCATACCACTTCCTCTAAGACCTCTGAATCTGCACCTCTTGATCCACAGCCAGCAAAAGTGTTACTTTACCCCACTGCTGCTCCCCTTAGTAGAAGTTCCTCCCCCATTCCAGGAACACCACTCCTTCACCACACACTAAGAGATAAGGGTAGTAGATCCATACCTACACCATAGTCTGTTCCTGGATGGGAAACCAAGAAGGAATTTAAAAAAAAAAAAGTGAAATACATGCCTCTTGTGTCTAACTACAGCCGCTTGATTCTTTGAAAGCCTTCCCAGCTTTTCTGGCTAAAGTTATTGCCTCCCCTTTGGAATTTGGGAATGTTTAGTTCTTAAAAATAAAAATTAAGAACAGGGCTGTCAAGCGATTAAAAAAAGGAATCACAATTAATCGCACTGTTTTTAACAGAATACCATTTATTAAAATATTTTTGGATGTTTTCCATATTTTCAAATATATTGATTTCAATTATAACAGAATACAAAGTGTACACTGCTCACTTTATATTTATTTTTATTACAAATATTCGCACTGTAAAAAAATAGTATTTTTCAATTCACCTAATTCAAGTATTGTAGTACAATCTCTTTATCGTGAAAGTTGAACTTACAAATGTAGAATTATGTACAAAAAATAACTGCATTCAAAAATAAAACAATTGAAAATTTTAGAGCGTACAAGTCCACTCAGTCCTATTTCTTGATCAGCCAATCGCTCAGACAAACAAGTTTGTTTATTTTTGCGGAGATAATGCTGGCCACTTCTTGTTCACAATGTCACCTGAAGGTGAGAACAGGCATTTGCATAGCACTGTTGTAACCGGTGTCGCAAGATATTTACATTCCAGATGTGCTAAAATTCATGTCCCTTCATGCTTCAAACACCATTCCAGAGGACATGCATCCACGCTGATGACGGGTTCTGCTTGATAACAATCCAAAGCAGTGCAGACCGATGCATGTTCATTTTCATCATCTGAGTCAGATGCCACCAGCAGAAGGTTGATTTTCTTTTTTGGTAGTTTGGGTTCTGTAATTTCCGCATTGGAGTGTTGCTCTTTTAAGACTTCTGAAAGCATGCGCCATACTTCATCCCTTTCAGATTTTGGAAGGCACTTCAGATTCTTAAACCTTGAGTTGAGCGCTGTAACTATCTTTAGAAATCTCACATTGGTACCTTCTTTGCATTTTGTCAGATCTGCAGCAAAAGTGTTCTTAAAATGAACATGTGCTGAGTCATCATCTGAGACTACTATAACATGAAATATATGGCAGAATGTGGGTAAAATAGAGCTGGAGACATAATTTGCCCCCAAGGAGTTTAGTCACAAATTTAATTAACGCATTATTTTTTTAAACGAGCATCATCAGCACAGAAGCATGTCTCTGGAATGGTGGCCAAAGCATTAAGGGGCATATGAATGTTTAGCATATCTGGCATGTAAATACCTTGCAATGCTGGCTACAAAAGTGCCATGCGAATGCCTGCTCTCACTTTCTGCTGACATTGTCTCCTGTAACAAACTTGTAAACAAACTTGTTTGTCTTAGCAACTGGCTGAATGAGAAGTAGGATTGAATGGACTTGTAGGCTCTAAAGTTTTGCATTGTTTTATTTTTAAGAGCAGTTATGTAACAAACAAACAAAAAAACCCACATTTTAAGTTGCACTTCCTCAATAAAGAGATTGCACTATAGTACTTGTATGAGGTGAATTGAAAAATGTTTCCTTTGTTTATTTTTACAGTGCAAATATTTGTAATAAAAAATATAAAGTGAACAGTATACACTTTGTATTCTGTGTTTTAATTGAAATCAATATATTTGAAAATGTAGAAAAACATCCAAAAGTACTTAATACATTTCAGTTGGTATTCTACTGTTTAACAGTGCATTTAAAACTGCGATTAATCGTGATTAATTTTTTTAATCACAATTGTGTGTTAATCGTGCGAGTTAACTGCAATTAATCAAAAGCCCTAAAAACAACCTTATTCAGCATCAGACATATCTGTAAAAATGTTAATTTTAAATACTGAGTGAACTGTTTTCCATTATCTGGTCAAGTTACCACACAGCAAACCAAACCCTTGAAGATTTGGCTAAAACTTAAATCCACTTATGGGAGAATGAACTTACATTTGTTTTTACAGAATCAAATGAAATACAGATCAGTTCTTTTAAAAAAAAAAAGGCAATCAAGAAGTTGTGTTTTCCCCCTAAGTGTAGCAGTCCTAAAAAGAAAAAAAATATTAGCTAGAAATTGGCACATTGTGGAAGCTTCTGCACACATCATTAGAAATGCACCTCAGTCCTGACCTGCAAACCCCCTCTTATCCCAGTCCTCTTTCTTGAGTGCACACCACTACCACAGCCACTTGTGCAAACAGGGAAGTGTCCACTAGGGACCAGGATTAGGTCAAACTCATTTCCACTTGTGACCAGAACCACGTTACTAATCTACAATAGGTCTCCAGAAATGAAGGGGGTTAATACATTAATCTTCTACTACACACAGACCTCATAATTAGAGTGGCTCTAGTCAAGCTAAAATTTTACCTTTCCAATAGGATATTACCAGGGTAGCTTTACGAAAAATGCTAGAGAGGCACTGTTTTGAGCTGAACACAACTCAATGCTTTATAGATACTCAATTATAGGGATACTTCACTATGGGAAGCACACTTCTCCAGAGCCTGAAGAAATAGTAATTTATTTTCACCAACTAAAACTGTATCTGGCAATGGATGTGTGTTTATCTTTGTGATTACAGAAGTGAAACAACACATATTGGAAAAAGCTTCAATTGTATATGAATTTCAAAGAGTTACATTACCAGAAATACAGTTCTTCACAATGACTTAATCAGACTTTTTGACCGGGGCTATGTTATGTGGAAGCTTGGCATGGAAAGTTAAGAGGAATCAGGCTACTATATCATCATCAACATTCTTCACTCTGCTTCCTTTCCCTTACTATGGCAGAAATCAGGTCAAATAATCATGGCCAGATTGAAGATCAGACGGGAAGAGTTAACACCTCAACTGAAAAAAGTTGCAAGTGTATCTATTCACAGGAGTTAAAACAATATAAAAAACAATGTTCAATTAACATTAGAGTTAGAAACTGAAGCACTGAACATCCAGGAAATAGTGAAGATAAAGTAGCCTATGCAATCTTAGTTGAATCCTATGTGTTGTCATGATATGGTCTAGTTACATAATCACATACTGGCACAAAAAGGGTAGAAGACATCAAGTAGCCAGTCTGCCCCATCTTCAGTCCTGGAGTGGGTTAGAGCCAGCTGGGGGCTGACTTAACTTACAACAGCCGAGACTGCCAGAGAGCAACACACTCTAGAAAGGAACCTTCCCCCACCTCCCTCCTCCCCCTCCCAAAATAAATAAATAAATAAATGGGTGGAGAGTGGGAGGACCACTGGTATAAGAACCAGCTACACTAGCTGGATAACTACTCTCACGCTTCAGGAATCCTTAGTTGAGGAGATATAGGGGCTTTCCACTGAGTCACACAAGGGACATCTGGGTGCTATTTTTATCAGAGCACCAATCTTTCCTTAGATAGCATAACATGTGTGTGCAAAGCGACTCCAGCAGCGTGAGTTATTGGTCCCAAGGAGCTATGTGAGAAGACCTTACTTTTCTCACCCAGGGGAAAACTGAACTCAACTGTTCAAATCTTTGGGCCATCTTCAAGTACCTTCTCACAGTATCAAGAGCCCACATGAAAACAACTGCCTCAGTTTATAGTGTTTTACAGAGGTACTTACTGCTGGTAGTAGAGACTGCATGTTTTGATTGGAGTCTGCTATAGTGGCTAGGTAGACCAAGTTTGTATGCAACATCTGCTGATACCTAGCAAAATGAACAGAGCAAGACAGGTCCAAAAAAAGCTAAGGACACAATAATATTTAAATTCACCTCCTTTCAATTTACATACATAGGCAGAATGAACTCTGATTTCAGTACATCAAGAAATTATGGGGATAGTTCTAGGAATCCCAAGCTTTCCACATTTCCCTGCCCCCCATGTTTTGACAATTCCCTTGCAAAAGTACTGGAAACACTCAGGCACATTCTCCTAGTAACAATTACAGAAGCAGCAACAGAGTGACCTTGTTCTTGTCTGTTTCATGCCCTGCTTCAGTTGAGTTACCCAGGAAATGTGTTGTGTATGAGCCCCTACATGACCATTTGATGCTGCTTGAGGCATGTATTAGCGACAGACAGCTCATGTCTCTCTCCTTCTGATGCACCCAGCAGCAAAAGATCATACCTATATATCAATCATATAATCAGAATAAGCAGCATATAATCAGGGCCCCATGTATTCCACAATTGCAAAATTTACCACAAAGAATTCAATCCTTGCTGCAGAATAGTTCTCTAGTATCTTAACTTCCTTTTCTTAAAGGGAAATTACATTTCTAATCTTGGTTGCAAAGATTATCTTGAAAGCATGACCAGCATATAAGCCAATATCTATTGGAGTCTGCAAAAAGCCTCAAACATGGCTCATAGGTGTGGACACCCTCAGTCATCTCACTCAGGATCCCATGGCTGAAATACTCTGGAATTTGGCAATTTTCCAAGATACCACAGAATTCAGCATTTTGCTGCAGAATTCATTGTTCAACAGGAATATGAATGAAGTGTATTTAATGTGGATACAATCAATTAACACTGAGGCAGAATATGGCCCCATTGTGACACAGAGCACAGAAGACCTTGTAGAGTGCTTCCCCAATAGCCCAGAAGGCAGACTGAAAATCAGAAATCAATTTCACACTTAAAGTTTACATGTAGAGGCACAGGCATAATCCTTTTTTGGGATGGTGCTCACCCAGGGACGTGGAGCAACCCTGACAGGAAAGGGAGCTGGCTGACTGGCAGGAAGCAGCTCATGACCACACCATGCCCTTCACTCATGGCCTATCCATGCTTGCAAGTACCATTAAGTTAATGCATTCAGATTTCTGTTAGAACCATTCCAACCGAAAGATCAGCATTTGACTCACTTTAGAGCAGTGGTTCTCAGACTTTTGTACTGGTGACTCCTTTCACATAGCAAGCCTCTGAGTGTGGCACTCCTTATAAATTAAAAACACTTTTTTTATATATTTAACACCCCATTATAAATACTGGAGGCAAATGGGGTTTGAGGTGGAGGCTGACAGTTCACAACCCCCCATGTAATAGTCAGGACCCCTCAGGGGGTTGCGAGGTTCTCAGTTTGAGAACCCCTGCTCTAGAGGATGCATCCAAGCCTTCTTCGTCAAACATCAGGCTTGTCATGATACATGGCCTTTTAGGCAGAGATTGGCTGCTTTGGGATAGGTGGAGGAGTATGAAGTTCTTGGATATGTCCCCAAAACAGCCTTCAAAATAGTGTCAGCTCCTCCCCCTACTTTGAATTACTAGGGAAAGTGTGAAGCATGTAATCGAACTCCTCCCCAAAGTAATCAAAGCACTGACACACACAATAGAAAAGTCTATACATTTTTATTATGAAATCCTTTTACCCCACATTACTGCCACTGTATGCTAATAAATTAAAACCAGCATTTCAATATTTCTAGAAGAGGAAGTTTTAATGATATTCATATACTTGTTTAAAGTTTAAAGGTGCACTATCATTAGCAGTGTTTTTGTATGTTCGCTAGCACAATTCTCCAGTGAGCTGATCTAAATAGATTGGGTTTCCAGTTAAATTACCAATATCACCAGGTACAAAATACATTTAGATTAAAATCTTACTGAGAGCATTCTGAGGTCTTTCCTTTGTTCTGATAGTCCATTATACACTGAATAAGATGATTATTTTCATCCAACATCTGAAATAATAAAACAGAAGTCAGGAATAAGTTTCACACCCTTTTAATGTAAGTGAACTAAAAGTGAGACCAATCTCTCCCATCTACATCACATCATCATTGAAAAAGTGCTTTTAAAAAAAATTGTGTTTCTTATTTTGTTTTGCACAGACATCTTTGTAGAACTTTTCACTCCAACTATTCTTTTAATTCTCCATTTGTTTTATGGCTTTTAGTTTAAGGTTTTGGATTTAAGTCACTGCTATAGTTAAGACTCCAAAAACATTTTCTTTCTAATTCCTATTCTGTCCTTGCCACAATTTTCTATAAATTTCCAAAAGTTTCATTTTCCAAGTTTGGTCTCTGCTCAGAAATTTGTTTTAAATAGCTTACACAAAAAAGTTTTCCTTCTCCTATTATGAAATGCTAGTGATTTGAAAAGAATAGCAACAGCTATGGGAAGAAAATTGAACATTACTTCAAAATAGACCCCACTGCCTTTTAAAATTAGATTTGATTAACGTATGAGCTTTTAGCACAATTGCACTCTATGAGCATAGAAAAATTATATAAATTATTCTCTATCACATTTTAGAAGTATTCAAGATCGTAAATACGTGTAACTAACTTACTTTTTAGTTAAAAAAAAGTTATAGTCACATAAATGAAAGAGGCGCACTTCCTAATTTTCCACAAAATGGGTTTCTCGTGACCTTCCTATGGTGTCCAAGACATCATTTTGGAGGTATCTGCAGGCAAATAGTATCTTATGTTTACCCCAAAAAGGGAGAAGAGCCACTGCCAGAGATTCCATTGAGATCATTAAGGACTTAGCGATTATCGATTTTATGTGGAAGATGCTCAGATACTACAGTACTATAAGACCCTAAAATAGATTTTCAAAACATTTCCTACGTAAAGGATATTGAACTCGTACAATTAAGCAAACAGAAGTCAGGGAATGACAGTTAAAATTGCATGTGCAACCTTAACTGTGCCAGTGTTAAAATTCTGTATTTATACACAAACTATTTTGCAAATACAAGATATACTGAGGCTATGTCTACACTACAGATCTTACAGTGGCACAGCTGTACCGCTGCAGCTGCGCCACTGTAAGGGAGAGCTCTCTCCTGATGGCATAATTAAACCATCCCCAACGAGCAGCGGTAGCTAGCTACGTAGGCATGAGGGGAGAGTGTTTCCTGCCGACAAAGTACTGTCCACACCCGTGTTTTTGTCAGTGAAACTTATGTCAGTCAGGGGTGTGGTTTTTTACACCCCTGATCAACAAACTTTTACCGACAAAAGTGCTAGTATAGCCATAACCTTAAATATATGTATCTTGCTTCCCACTCCAATTCTTGTTTACTTACACAAGCACATCCCAAGGTAGTGGCAGTACCTAAAACAGTACCTAGAGACCCAAGTCCCAAGCCTCTACTCAAACCATAATCCCACTTCATTAATATGCAAAAAAAAAAATTTAAATCTTATCAATAAAACTAAGTTTAGAAACTGCAGTTTTGACTTACCTCACCAATAAGCACTCGACAAAGACCAAAATTATAAAAATTACTTATCCACAAAGGTGAAGTATGACAATTAACTAATGAATACGTCTCATGGTATAGACTTAATTGTCTGACATATTACCCCAATTAGAAAGACATGGGGGGGGAGGAGGAAAGAGGAGTAATATCTTTTATTGGACCAACTTCTCTTGGTGAGAGAGACAAGCTTTCAAGACATAGAGAGCTCTTTTTCACATCTGGGAAAGGTATTTCCACCCCCCAAGCCTGCATCCGCAGCCCCTCCACAGGCCCATCCACCAATCCTGCATCCCCAGCACCTCCACAGGCCCCTCCACGCGCCCACCCCAAACCTGCCTCCCCCACCCCCCAATCCTGCCTCCCCAGCCCCCACAGACCCCTCCACGCGCCCACCCCAATCCTGCCTCCCCAGCCCCCACAGGCCCCTCCACGCGCCCACCCACCCCCAATCCTGCATCCCCAGCCCCACAGACCCTCCACGCGCCCACCCCAATCCTGCCTCCCCCACCCACCAATCCTGCCTCCCAGCCCCCACAGACCCCTCCACGCGCCCACCCCAATTCTGCATCCCCAGCCCCCACACACACTCTCGCCCCTAGCACCACAGCCCAGCCCTGCCCTTTACCCTCTGCCCTCAGGCCCAGCGTGTTCCCAGCCCCGCCAGTCGCCGCCCCCCGGCCGGGCCGGAAGCAGCCCCGAGTCGGGCCTGGCCCCTCCCTCACCTTCTGGATGGCGGCCGGCGTGATCTCGCCCTTCCCCCGCTGCCTCGGGGCCGCGAACGCCACCGACATGTCGGGTCCCTGCGCGCAGGAGGAGCCAGCGCCCGGGCCGCGGAGGAGAAGAACATTCACCACCGCGAGGGGGAGGGGGCGTGACGGCTCGCGGGGCCAGCCCATCCCGGTCGCGAGAGGGGGAGATAAGCCTCCCTGCCACTACCCCCCCCCTTCCTCCGACCGCGGGTGGCAGCGCTAGCGACACTGGGACTGGCTCCGCTCAGCGAGAACGGCTCCACTGATAGGAGCGCCCTCTTGGCTGCTTTGAACGCGTCCTCTTCGTTACACATTCCGCCCCCCCCTGCGATTATGGTACATTCCTACCCAGAGCTCTCGGCCTGAGACAGGCTGTAAGTGGTACGGCCGGGAGCAGGGGGAGTCCAAAGGCCTCGCTTTACAGGGGAAAGCGGCGAGTTCTACCCTGCCCCCAGCCTTGGTTGCGCCCGCTCATTAGGCTCCTGGCCGGGGCAGTGAGGGGCCTGTGCGAACAGCGGGGGGAGGAGTCTGGGGAGGCGCGTGATGCTGCCTGTCGGGGCTGCGCCGCCGCTCGTTCAGCCCCCTGGGAACGCTCCATCCACTCCGCGGGTGCGAGGTTAAAGCCGCTGCGAAGAATCCGGCTGGGAAGCTGCAGCTGTGACACTTCAACGTGTGTTATGGTGGAACTGACTTACCCATAATTTAGTTGCCAGAACCGATACACAAAACGTGTCAAGGAACAACCCTATATGGAATTAGATTACATTGCTAAATCTCTCCGAACAGCTTGGGCTGATTCAAATAAAACTGATTTAGTTTCTTTACCTTTTATTTTAGCCAATAAATCCAAGTGCACTACCACCCAGTGCTGCTTTACTTCTGAAGCAAAACTTGCTAAAACTACCTTAGTTTAATGTGCTACAGAAAAAAATTACTAATTAAAATGCTTAGCCCTGATTCTGCAATAATACCTATGTTTGAAAGCACCCAGAAATAAGCCAATCCATAAAGTAAGATGATTCTTTACTAAATTAGCAGGAAAGAAAGGATGCAAAGATTGTAGGCACAAGTATAAGATGCTAGTTGCAAATGAGAGCAGAGAATTTCCAAACTATAAGTTTAGGAAATAGTTTCTTTTTTAAGTCCACTGCTGTTTGGGGAGGAGGTAGTCTTAGGCCATATCTATACCTAGCAGCGCAGCTGTACCAGTACAGCTACACCACTGCAGCGCATATGGTGAAGATGCTCTATGCTGACAGGAAAGAGCTCTCTTGTCAGCATTAAAAAAAAAAACATCTCCATCAGTGGCATAAGCTATGTCAGCAAGAGAGCTGTACACACTAACTCATGTTAGTATAACTTATGTTGCTCGGCGGGTAGAATAATCACACATATTTTAGTGTAGACCAGGGGTCAGCAACCTTTTAGAAGTGGTATGCCGAGTCTTCATTTATTCACTCTGATTTAAGGTTTTGTGTGCCAGTAATACATTTTAACGTTTTTAGAAGATCTCTTTCTATAAGTCTATAAAATATATAACTAAACTATTGTTGTATGTAAAGTAAATAAGGTTTTTTAAATGTTTAAGAAGCTTCATTTAAAATTATATTAAAATGCAGATCTTATCAGTTTAGTGTGATCCTTGCCCTTGCTTTTCCTTGCTGAGTTTTCCAATGTTTGGCATGTATCTGGATACTTTAAGCGGCACACATAGGCTTCTGAGGGATCGTTGTTAACCGTCTCCGAGAGGAACAGGATAGATTTCATATATGAAAATACATGTGTGGACAGGTTTGTGTATCCAAATGCGGAAAGCATTGCAAATGCAATTTTCTTCAAACAGTTACATTTCACTGTCAGGGACATCCAGCAGGTCAGAATAGAGGCCCCATGATCTCTCTTGGTAGCTTCATGTGCACTCCACAGATCTCCAAACTTTGATGCTCACAATTCTGAGCTTTTTAACTGAATGAGTTGCATTTTGAAATCTTCAATACCCATTCACTGAAATACAGACAAATCCAAGTCACTTTCATTGAACTTTTCAGGTTTAATTAGAAAAGAAAGCATTGGGCCAAATCACTGCAAATCTTGAAATCTGTCAGAAAATTCTGATTCCAGTTCTTGCATGTACATTCCAATCTCATTGACACTGACAATGCAATGTGTCGATAGCTCTTTTGTGTGTTGGAAGTAGTGGAAAGTCGAAGTTCGAATATCCTGAGGAAAAACTGCTAGTTTTACAACAAATGCCTTCTGGGCTTCATAAAGATCCAGAACAGTTTGCCCTGCACCCTGGAGACAGAAGTTGAGTTCATTTAGATGAGTGGTGATGTCAGTTAGAAACATGAGCTTACACAGACATTTGTCATCATCCAGTTCGGGGTAGTTTTATCCTTTTTCTGAGATTGCAGTTTACAAAGCACACCAAAACCTTGCCACGACTTAGCCATCAAATGTTGCTGTCAAGTGGAATGTTGTTATAAGCACTGTCCATCTCTTCTAGCAGTGCTTGAAACTGTCTGTGAGTCAAAGCAGATCAACAAGGAAATTCACAATTCACACCACTGTATTCATCACATTATTAAGCTCTAAATTTGAAAATTTTAGCGCACAGGTTTTCTTGATGGTTGATACAGTGAAATTTGACTGCCGGGTGGCCAATTTGATCTTCAAGTAACTTTATAAATCCTTTCTGTTTTCCAACCATGGCAGGCGCACCATCTGTTGTCTCACAAAATATTTTTTATGTCAACTCCTTGTTCTTCAATATGGTTTACAAAACTTTCCACTATATCTTCCCCCTTTGTTGTGCAGAGCTCCCCCCGGACTGGTGGCAAGGACCCGGTCAGTGTGAGTGCCACTGAAAATCAGCTCGCGTGCCGCCTTTTGCACACGTGCCATAGGTTGCCTACCCCTGCCTTAGACTGTCATTCTCACAGGCCTGTTCTTCCTTACTATTGTGTTGTGTTGTGGTGTTGGGAGCTCTTCACATGGTTTCTTTGGGGTGGTTTTGGTCAGTGTCCTTTGATGGATGATTTCTGCTTTTTGGGTGACAATACATAATACCACACCCAGAAGTATAAGCAAGCCTGCTCTCAGACATTGATTATTGCTCTCTTTCAGCTGGTTGCTGGCTCAGATCCTTGGCTCACTGCTCAGACCACTCTCCTCAAGCACTAGCCCCACTGGTTCTCAGGAGCAGCCCAGCCACCATGCAGGCATGCTGCTGACCACATACCAACCTACTCGCACCATCTCAGTCCTACTCTGGGCTATTTCCTCAGCTTCTGTTCTCCCAGGATTTAACTGTAACTACCCAGCAGGTCCTTTTACCTATTTTTTTCCACCACAGCCAGTTCCCAGCAGCTTACAGGCATCAGTCTATCAAATTTCTTTACCACCCCTCTATCTCTCTCACTGGGCCTGATTCTCTCTGCTCTCACCGGAAAGAGATTCTGCCTTCAGGTTATTCAGTGCCTTCTACTGACTTGATACTGATCTGGCTTGCTGCCCTTACCAGAAAAACCTTTGGCTCAATCCTTTCACTCCAGGTCATTCTAAGGAGGGAGAGTAGTGCCTATTAATGATTCAGCAGCTTCATTACACATCTGTCTAGGTTTTTGTGTGTCACTCAGCACCATGGTATCTTTTTAGTTTCTTTCCCCCTCTCCCACTCAGTTTTATTATTATTGTGGGAAAGCAAAAATCAGAAGAAAACCTCTCTCTTTTGACATTTTGTTCTGAAGGTGGTGAGAGTGATAGTCACTCTGATGTATTCTGGGAGTGAGCGCTGCACTTATGGGATAACTGCCAAGATAGCTCAATGCCCAGATTGACTTCAGGTTTAGAGCAGTAATACCTCCATGGTTCAGAAGCCAAATTAGCAATCAACATTACCCAAAAGAACCACAGTAGTGTGAATTTATTGTTTCATTTACTATAATACTAATATATACTGTTTACATATGAATGACTGGGGAAATATTTATATATAAAAATAAAATTCTCAGCAGAATGACTGACCAACTATTTTATCAACTACAATTGGTTAATAACATAGTAAAAGCATCCTAATTAGTTAATAATTAACCAAAGTTATTAAATCACACAGTGTTTTAATATTACATGCTGGAAAGAGACACAGGAGATGCATTAAAGAGCCACTTGTGGCTCCAGAGCCTCAATCTGAGTATCACTAGTTTAGAGAGTCCATTCCTGAAAAATTCTAGAGGTCATGAGTGCATAGATCACTGTGGCCAAATCAGATTCTGATAGAAGAGGGTGAAGTTACCTAAACAGCTGTAAATGGATTTTTTTTTAAAGCAGCTGCAGTTATTTGGGCCTCAAAAAAAAAATACTAAGGCATTCAGGAGGATCCCAAGTCAGCAAGGCCCTTGATGGAAGTTAGACACTGACAAGTCTTCAAAGTGCTTTCTTCTGCCCACACCCATATCCTGCTTCAGGGCCTACTGCAGGATTCTTCTGTACTTTTTTAACTGAGCACCACCTCCTAGGGCTTTCTGCCTGGAAACACTTTTTCTTCAGCAGGTTACCTCTGGCCTGCCCAAGACTCTAGCAACTTTTCCCAGGAAACTTCCTGCTGCTTTTGCTCCCCCTTCCTTATTGACTGCTGACTCTTAAAGCCCTTGGTGCTGCCCTGCCCTCTTAATTGGACAAACTGGACCTGCTTCTTTTAAAGGGGCCAGCCACCCTGTGACAATGTTTGATGTTGAAGTGCAGAGCTAGATACCATCCACATATTGGTCACTTGGAACCTATGCTGTCACTTCATATGCTCCCATGTTTTGATATAAGTTGTGAATAGGATGTGGGGGAGGGGACTGAGCCTTGGGGGATTCCTCAAGTGAAGACCTAAGATGCAAGTAGTTGCTTATCACAACCCTCTGAGGCTGGTCCAAAATAAAGTATTGGAACCATTTCAGTGCATTCCTCATCATCCTTGTTACATCTCAAATGTGGGAAGGCAATATTTGGTGGTCAACAGTATCAACTGTTGCAGAGAGGTCCACGAATAAGAGTTCATGCAACCAACACTTTGTCCCCCACTGCTGACAGTTTTACAATAAAACTATCTGTACCCCTTTCTCTAGGATAGTTTTACATTCACAATGCTAATGTCAAAGTTGCTGAAGAGTTTCCTCATTTATTAACAGCAATGTCATCTGATCTAACGGTAAGTTTATGGAAAACACAGTAGCCCCCTATTTTAACAGGAGGAAATATTACACACCAACTAGATTTAAATAATGGCACAAGCTCATACAGGCAAGGAAATAGCTATAGTGGAAGTGTATGACATATCTCAGAACACATAACCACAACAGGGTGTCTCCTTTATGTCTTTCTTAATGCGCTGCAATATGTCTTGGTTTTGGGGAACATATGGTACATTTTCTCCTTAATTGTGCATTTTTTTGCTTTTGTGAATTAGTCACAACCTTAACATTATTTAACTGTAATTCTGATACGTAAGTCTAGATCACCACCAAGTGTTTCAAACAGCAAACAAACATATGATCCTGCTCTTTCTACCACTTCTTTTCCAGCTCCACTTTTGAGAGTTTACTCCCTTTAGTGTTAAGAGGATTTTGAGGTTTTACATATTTTGGATGAAGGCGATGAACCACTTATTATAAAGTACTTTCCCCCCTGTCTTTAAATCCTCTTCCCAGAGCCACGGGGAGAGAGGCTGTTCTGTGGAGGCAAGCCTCAAGGACAACAAAGAGAAAGCTTCTTACTGAGACGAAGTCCATGGCAGATCAGAGATGGTTAGCCCCTTCATGATTGGGCCCAAACACCTCATTGATTCATTTTACTTTTGGAGAAACAGAAATCTATAATCTATGCTGATTCTGGCAATGAGTCCAGCCTCCCAACAATAGTACTGCCTGCCAAGGATTCTCCTGAAAAAAGGACTGCAATATCCTGCCCTCTGTATTAGCTCTATTTCAAGAGCTTATCCAGAACAAAAGAGGAGCCAGACCAGAAGAGGGACCAGGAGAAATTCTCTTTCATAATAAGGCGAAGATAAAGCTGCTTGGTCATTGTAACACCCTCATTTTCAAGGTTACGAGGCTGACAATCAGTTTCAAGGTGATTCCACCTGCTTGTGTCTACTTGGACATAATTGGATGGGAAGGAAATAAGTAATTTTTGTTCTCTAGATTTTGTTTTGGTAACTAGGTGCATTTAGATCTTTATAATAGTGCAAGAGGTTGTGTGTGAGGCTTTCTTCAGGTGAGACTATTTTCTTATCCTATTAAGAAAGATTTTAAAACACACAATATTACCACAGAACAACAGCTGCAAATTCTAAGGGAATAATAGAAATTAAGCAGCAAATGTTGGTAGCTGTGAAAGAAAAAGAAAAAGACAGAAAGATCTTTAGTGTCTCCCCAGTCTAACTGGGTTAGGCTGTGATCCTACTGTGACGGGTTCGGTCACAGATATCCCCTTGGGACAGTCACCTAATGTGCTGGAATTACCTCCGAGCCCATTTTCCCTGCCAGCTTGGGACTCCAGTACCCTGCCTTGTTGAGCCAGACATGCTAGCCTGCTGCAACACAGCCCCAGGGTCTGAACCACACCCCCAAAGCTGCAGGCTTTAACTAAAAACCACTCAGCAGGTTACCTATCTCCAGACACTCAGTTCCCAATGGGATCCAAACCCCAAATAAATCCGTTTTACTCTGTATAAAGCTAATACAGGGTAAACTCATGAATTGTTCACCCTCTAGAACACTGACAGAGAGATATTCACAGCTGTTTGCTCCCCCCAGGTATTAATCACTTACTCTGGGTTAATTAATAAACAAAAGTGATTTTATTAAGTATAAAAAGTAGGCTTCAAGTGATTTCAAGTAATAACAGGCAGAACAAAGTAAGTCACCAAGCAAAAACACGCAAAAACACCCGTCGCTGCTACCCTCTGGGGCCCTTTAAATTGCCACCCGAGCCCCATGGCTGGAGTCCTGGGGTAGCAGCAGTAGGGCTCTGGTGGTGATTTAAAGGGCCCGGGGCTCCCAGCTGCCGCTACTGCAGCAGAGCCCCGGGCCCTTTAAAGCTCCGCCAGAGGCCGGGGCCCCGGGATAGCAGTGGTAGCTGGGAGCCCCTCCGATGGTGATTTAAAGTGCCTGGGGCTCCCCTATGGTAGTGGCAGCTGGAGCCCTGGGCCCTTTAAATCACCCCCAGGGCTCCCAGCCGCCTCTGCAGCTGGTAGCTCGGGGGTGATTTAAAGGGCCCGGGGCTCCCAGCTGCTGCTACCACAACCCCGCCCCCTCCTAAGGACTCCAGAGTACCAGTAAGTCCTTTAAGTTACTTTCACCCCGACCTCAGAGTTATATTTCATATTTCTAGTTTCAGATACAAGAATGATACATGCATACAAATAGGATGAACACACACAGTAGATTATAAACTTTGTAATGATACATTACAAGAGACCTTTTGCATAAAGCATATTCCAGTTGCATCATATTTATAAGCATATTTCCATAAACATGGAGCGCAATGTCACACCTGTAACTAGATCTGCTGGTACAGTGACCTCACAGGGGTTCCTCATAAGTGCATAGGTCCATGGTAGTGAATCCAGTTGTAAAGTTGTGTAGATGGTTGTAAAATCATGAATGGCATGGAGAAAGTGAATAAGGAAATGTTATTTACTCCTTCACATAACACAAGAACCAGGGGCCACCCAATGAAGTTAATAGGCAGCAGGTTTAAGACAAATAAAACAAAGTACTTTTGCATACAATGCACAGTCCACCTGTGGAACTCGTTGCCAAGGGATGTTGTGAAGGCCAAAATGATAACTGGATTCAAAAAAGAATGAGATAAGTTCATAGAGGATAGGTTCATCAATGGGGATTAGCCAGGGTAGTCAGGGATGTATTCCCATGCTCTAGGTATCCCTAGCCTCTGACTGCCAAAAGCTGGGTTTCGATGACAGGGTATGGATCACTTGATAAATGCTCTGTTCTGTTCTGTTCGGTTCATTCCCTCTGAACTACCTGCCATTGGCCACTGTCAGAAAACAGGATAGTGTGCTATATGGACCATTGGTCTGAGCTAGTATGGCCATTCTTATAGGGCCTGCATTTTTACTTTTGCCTACTTGAACAGTTGAATTTTAAACATAAGTATTTAATTAAATTAAACGTTTCTTTAATTAAAAACTTTCCTTTGTTAAATATACATAGTGTGCTGTAGGACAGGCTGCTACCCAGGTATCTCCAGGTCTCTTTTTCCTCTACCAGAATTCTCCAACTCAGTTCAAGTAGTACATTCAGTCTTTCAAGTCTGCACAGTCCATCAACACACTAAATACAACTCTCTGTTTAGACTCCCTGAGACCTCTCATGATGTGTCATCCAAGCCCTCCAGCTGAGGCAATTCTCCATCCTGTTACATTCTCACATTTGGTTCTAGTGACCTAGAGACACGGCCAGACTCATTCCTCCATCACTCCCCAGTCTTCAGCTCTCTCCGCTTCAGCTCAGACTGGGGTGAAAGTGGGCCGGTACGATGTACCGGTAAGAAGCCAGTAACAGCCCATACGCAACCCACACTAAAGCGTCTGGAGCCCTGGGCGGCGAGGGCCAGGCAGCGCAGATGGGCAGGCTCGGGGAGGCTGACCCCCAGCCCTGCCCCTTCTGCCTGAGGCTCCACCCCTTCCACTCGAGGCCCTGCCCCTTTCAAGGGACAAAGCCAGCCCCCATACCGGTAAGAATTTAATATTACTTTCACCCGTCTCAGACATCCCCCTCTGTAGTTCTCAGCCCTCTCTAGCCTCGGCTGTCAGGCCAGGGAAGTTTGTAGGTGCAGCCCCATCCTCCTTATTCCATCAAACTAGGGAGAACTTGGACTGGAACAGGAGCGCTGGGCCCAATTTCATTTAAGGGGCCAGCTACCCTGTTACTGAGCACTACATTGGCTGGGGGAAACTGCCTTCAACTGTAGTGTGGTTTGACTCTTACGGTGCTTTTTACTTCATAAAAGAAATTATATCAAGAGGGGAAAGCTGTTTTGAACTTGTTCTATTTATTGACTAGTTACTTCTTGCCTGGTTCTTTCAATTTTGACATTTATACCTTGCACTGGCCATTGTGTGGAATATTAATAAAGAGTAACACTTGAAATATGAGCCTCTATGTCCTGATATAAAATGAACTACCCAAACAATATTGCACATTACAAAGATATGGGTGTCTATGCCATCTTCCAGAGAGACAATTACAAAACCAGAGAAAATCATTGTGATGCTAAATTTTGATTCTAGTATCTGACATGTTAGTTTGCAAATATAAATACTTACAATAAGAAATGCATGTCATGTTCAACAGTCAGCACAAATGGGAACAAGCAGGGCTGCAGCCGTGAGAAAATCTTTCAGAGCCTTGATTTTATTCTTCAAAGGGGAATCTCCTGCTAGTAGGAATGTATGCTGTAAATAAAAAATATATATAACACTGTCTAATCTAATTCCCCTTAGAGCTGAAAGTTCTATAAAAATTCCTAAAGGTTAACATTTTCTTTCAGGACAAGTAAGGCAAAGTATTACAGTGCAGTGACTTTTTCACTTCTGTGTGTCAATACAGCAAATCAGAAAAGGTACACATGGGATGGCATCTGCTCCGAAGTACTGCTGTAGCAAGGTCTTGGTGACTTGCTTCCTCCTTTGAAAAACAATAACGCTGTCACAGAGAAGCCTTTCCTGCAGAAATGGCTCCAGGCACCCTTTCCCCTTTATAAGCTATCATTGGCCTTCTGAAGAATCACCACCATTAATGAGAGAGGAACAAACTTTGAATTACCACAGGACGTGATTCCTGCTTTGCCAACACTCATCAGCAATATGCAGCAGCAAGATGGAGTCAGAATGATATCAGATATAAATTTTCTGTCAGAGGGCCTGATCCTGAATGCAGAGCATCTGCAACTCACACTAAAACTGAGTATCACCATCACCAAAAACACTATGATCAAGATTCAGAAAGGGAGCACAGCTCATTTCTTATGATCCTATGAGTACTGGTAAAAATTAAGAATTCACAAAGCTTTTATGCAGGTTTGTACTGGCTTACAGGGAAATCTCCCATGGAATGCTGCCCCAGGCACATGCTTCCTGGTGCCTGAAGCCAGCCCGGTCCATAGAGCAGGTGGACACACCAGGACTCAGGAAAGAAGGAGCTTGCAGCAGCTGAGGTCTCAGCAAGCTGATCTAATTAACAAGGTAGTGTACTTAAAGGGGAAATGCCAATATCTCCTTTCATTCCTGCTGCCTTGTAGAGTGAGAGAGTTAACCCTTGAGGGCTCAGCCAATTGCTAGTTCATCGTTTAGCAGTAAGGGAAATATCCCACCCTCTGACTCCTCCACTTCAACCAAGCTTCATAACACTGGTCTACAATTTTTGAGAAGTCGTCTCCTTCAGAGATAAAATGTGCTATTTATTATGTATTTTGATGTGCTGAATTCAAATATGACAATTAAAACAACTGATTGGCTACTGTTTCTAAGTTATGTAAGTTTTTACATTTTATGTCTATATATATTGTGTAGATAGTAGAGTTTTAATCATAAATTGTAAACCTAGGTCTTTTCATGTGTTTATGGTTGCTTTACATGATAATATTTCACCTGTCCTGTTTATGTAACACTTTAAAAAGGGTTATATAAATAAAATTTATTATGAAACAAAAGGCAAAAAACTATTATGTACATAGTTTAGTCCTATTCAGTGTCTACTCGGCGCTTCTTGGCTTGTCTCTTGTATTCATTAAATGGAGCATCTCTTGTCACTGTCCAGCAATAGTCTGCAAGCATTGATGGGCTCCATTTGCCCTGATAGCCTTTCTCCATTGTTGCAATGTCCTGGTGAAATCGCTCGCCGTGCTCGTCGCTCACTGCTCCGCAGTTCGGTGGAAAAAAATCTAGATGAGAGTGCAAAAAATGTATCTTTAGTGACATGTTGCAACCAAGGCTTTTGTATGCCTTGAGGAGGTTTTCCACCAACAACCTGTAGTTGTCTGCCTTGTTGTTTCCGAGAAAATTTATTGCCACTAACTGGAAGGCTTTCCATGCCATCTTTTCCTTGCCACGCAGTGCATGGTCAAATGCATCATCTCGAAGATGTTCACAAATCTGAGGACCAACAAAGACACCTTCCTTTAGCTTAGCTTCACTTAACCTTGGAAATTTTCCACAGAGGTACTTGAAAGCTGCTTGTGTTTTGTCAATGGCCTTGACAAAGTTCTTCATCAGACCCAGCTTGATGTGTAAGGGTGGTAACAAAATCTTCCTTGATTCAACAAGTGGTGGATGCTGAACACTTTTCCTCCCAGGCTCCAATGACTGTCGGAGTGGCCAATCTTTCTTGATGTAGTGGGAATCTCTTGCACGACTATCCCATTCACAGAGAAAACAGCAGTACTTTGTGTATCCAGTCTGCAGACCAAGCAAGAGAGCAACAACCTTCAAATTGCCACAAAGCTGCCACTGATGTTGGTCATAGTTTATGCACCTCAAAAGTTGTTTCATGTTGTCATAGGTTTCCTTCATATGGACTGCATGACCAACTGGAATTGATGGCAAAACATTGCCATTATGCAGTAAAACAGCTTTAAGACTCGTCTTTGATAAATCAGTGAACAGTCTCCACTCATCTGGATCGTGAACGATGTGGAGGGCTGCCATCACACCATCGATGTTGTTGCAGGCTACAAGATCACCTTCCATGAAGAAGAATGGGACAAGATCCTTTTGATGGTCACGGAACATGGAAACCCTAACATCACCTGCCAGGAGATTCCACTGCTGTAGTCTGGAGCCCAACAGCTCTGCCTTACTCTTGGGTAGTTCCAAATCCCTGACAAGGTCATTCAGTTCACCTTGTGTTATGAGGTGTGGTTCAGAGGAGGAGGATGGGAGAAAATGTGGGTCCTGTGACATTGATGGTTCAGGACCAGAAGTTTCATCCTCTTCCTCTTCTTACTCAAGTGAGAATGATTCTGGTGCATCAGGAACCGGCAGTCCTTCTCCGTGGGGTACTGGGCGTATAGCTGATGGAATGTTTGGATAATGCACAGTCCACTTTTTCTTCTTTGACACACTTTTCCCAACTAGAGGCACCATGCAGAAGTAACAATTGCTGGTATGATCTGTTGGCTCTCTCCAAATCATTGGCACTGCAAAAGGCATAGATTTCCTTTTCCTGTTCAACCACTGGCAAAGATTTGTTGCACAAGTGTTGCAGCATATGTGTGGGGCCCACCTCTTGTCGTGATCTCCAATTTTGCAGCCAAAATAAAGGTGATAGGCTTTCCTAACCATGGTGGTTATACTGCGCTTTTGTGATGCAAAAGTCACTTCACCACAAACATAGCAGAAGTTATCTGCACTGTTCACACAAGTACGAGGCATCTCTGTTCACTTTGGCTAAACAGAAATGTGTCCCTTTGCAAAATCAAACACTGACAAATAAGAGAGCACGACACTGTATGATTTCTAGAGCTGATATAGGGCAATTTGTTCAGCAGAGTGATGTAAGCTTTGTTATGATTGCATCATCCATGACTTCTAGGAATAACATGATGCAAGTCATATCATGTATGACGCAATACCAGCTTCAGATTGCATCATTCATTGTTTTGCCTAAAAAGCAAGTACTGTCCAAACCCAGTCATAGATTTATTCATAGATCCAGTCAAAGATGTATTTTAGTCATTTCTGGTTTAAATTGAGATCCCTTCCCTATATAACTCACTTATCCTCCGCTATTCCCAAGTCAAGGGTCGTATATACTGACCCAATAGCATAAATTGAAAACTAGAGCCAATCAACAATTTTAAGCATCATTTTCGTTCTCAGTGACTCAGAATTAGTAAAGTTTGACTACATTTATTTCAGAAGCATTTTGGCTGTAGGGCAGTGTAATCATCATCACTGTGTACCAGTATTAAATTGTTTGTTTAAAGCTTATACTGTGTGTGTGTGTGTGTATATATATATATATATATATATATATATACAGGGGCGGCTCTACAAAGTAGGCTGCCCCAAGCAGCGCGGAGCGCTGCGCCGCCCTTCCCCGGTCCCGCGGCGGGTCCCGTCTTCCCGCGGCTCCGGTTGAGCTCCTGCCGGCATGCCTGCGGCAGGTCCACCGGAGCCCGGGACGAGCGGACCTGCCGCAGTCATGCCTGCGGGAGCTCAACCGGAGCCACGGGAAGACGGGACCCGCCGCAGTCATGCCTGCGGCAGGTCCGCTCGTCCCGGGCTCCGGTGGACCTGCCGCAGGCATGCCGGCGGGAGCTCCACCGGAGCCAAATGCCGCCCCCCCGGGAAACGGCCGCCCCAAGCGCCTGCTTGGCGCGCTGGTGCCTAGAGCTGCCCCTGTATATATATAGTCTTTTGTCTGGTGAAAGAAATTTCCCTGGGACCTAACCCCCTCATTTACATTAATTCTTATGGGGAAATTGGATTCGCTTAACATGGTTTCGCTTAAAGTCGCATTTTTCAGGAACATAACTACCATGTTAAGTGAGGAGTTACTGTATCTTGGGGGAGCAGCATGACCACTGAAGAAGCATGGGGTCAGGAGGGCATAGGCCCTCTGTTGTTTCTTGTGTTTGAATTTAGCATGTTATTGTGTTATGCATTATGAGGCATGATCTGAGATGCCCCATAATGCATAGCATGTTAGCATACCAAATTCAAACACTAGAGGTAGCAAATGATAGGAGGGCAATGTATGAGGCCTACCTTTGAGGCACCAAAGCATCACAACATGAAGCAGCTGCAGTGACACTTCCAACCCACTTCTGAGGGAAAAAAGGATTGTCCCCCACACCCCTGATGGTGTGGTGATGATTGGATAGAGCATGAGCTCCCACTGTCCACACCATCCTTGCAGATCCCTCTTCTCTCTTTATCCTGGAAATTCTTACCTCCCAGTCTGAGGCTGCTTTCATGGTTTAACTCTATCCTATTTGTTTTACCTTTTGGTTTTCTACTCTTCAATCCATTTTATTTATTTATATTCTCTTTTTATTACTTTTATTTTCATCTCAGAAGGATAATAAGAGCTGTATAGTATTACGGGTATTTTCACACTGTGCTCTTTGGTTATGGAACTTAATTTATTTATACACTACAATCTCAGAATCACCATATATTATTTTTAGGAGAGGATCTTCAATACATCTATTTAATTTGATAATAAATGACCAGTAATAAATGGTACAATGAAACACAAAAACAAAGAATACATAGCTATGTTTGACCAAAAATAGATTGCAGAGTTGGTTTTGTCAGCATGAATAATCATGGTGCCATTTCTCTTATATAGTGCCTTGGTGACAAAAAAAAAGCATAGAAAAGAAAAGAAACAATATACAGTATTCATAATTCTGCAGATATGCTTTGAGTATTACTGTTCTTGAAAGCACTTTAGAAAATCCTGCTCTGTAACTAAAATCTTGAAATACTGAACGTACATTTATTATTTTCCACTTTAGAAGTCCGTAGATCACTTTATTTCCCATTTTCATTATTTATTTATAAAACAGTCTCAGTATTAATTATTATGAATCTGATCCTGCAATCAGATCTGCACAGATGGATAAAATTGCATAATTAGGGTATAAAATGTTATAATTAGTTATAAGTGACTGAAAATAGGGGAGTTTATGAAGGATTATAACAGGGATCCTTTCCTTCTCAGCCCTCCCTATACACAATATCCAAAGGTTCACTCTCAACCTGAATCTAGAAGTGCAATATATTAACATGTAACAAGCTTTAAAAAGGAACCAAAAAAGACTTATGTAGCATAATCATATCCCATCAAAATCAGTGCTGTGCCCCTTGTCCTTGACCTAGCCTGTGATACCCTGCCCATTTGGTCCAATCCAGCAAGTGATGAGATGGCATGAGGATGAAGTAATTTAAGTCAACGGGACTCCACCAGGGCACAGGATTCATTGTATCTATTGGGTTTCCGGGAAACGGGGCGGGCAAAGCCCGCCCCATGCTAACGGAACCCCCCCCCCAGCCTAAGGGGAGGTACCACAGGGCCTCAGAAACCCACTAATTGCGGGGGACAACTAATAAAAGAACAGGGACAGGAGTGTGGTCAAAGGGTCATAAGAAGGGATCCTGACGGGGATACCGAGCAGAGAACCCTGGACAGCGCCCACTGCCCCTCGAAGGCGTCAAGGGAGCCAGCGGACGCCGCCCAGAGGAACTCCGCCCGGAGACGTGAGCAGACGAGGGACCGGAAACAAGCCCCACAGTCGCAGGAGTCTCCGTCGGCCAACCTCCTCTCCCTGGTTGCGTGGATGGCCTTTTTAGCCAGGGCGAGGAGGAGGTTGACCAGGAGGTCCCGCGACTTTGTGGGGCCACGGATAGGGAGTGCACGGATAAGGAGGTGAGGGGAAAAGTGCAGCCAGAAACGTAACAGAATGTCAGTGAGGAGCCGGTATAGGGGCTGCAACCTGGCGCACTCTAGGTAGACATGCGCCAGGGTCTCCCTCACGCTGCAGAAGGGGCAGGTGTCCGGGACAGGGGTGAACCGCGCCAAGTACACGCCCGTGCTCACGGCCCCATGAAGGAGCCGCCAGCTGATATCCCCGGCGGGCCTCGGGACCAGGGTGGAATACAGGCTGGCCCACCGGGGCTCCTCACCCGCCACAGGTGGCAAGAGGTCCCGCCACTTGGTGTCGGGGCGGGACACGAGGGTGAGGAAGTGAATGGTATGGAGCACGAGCGCGTAGAGTTGTTTCCTTGGCGCGGTTTGAAAACGGACCGGCTGCAGATCGTGCAGCCGGCTTGCGGAGAAGGGGCGGGGGGGCCGGTCGGGTCTACGGGGCAGGGGCCCGATTAAAAGGTCCGGAGGGCCCGGGGAGGGGGGTGGGCGGGGCGTGCCCTCACGCAGGACCCGGTCGAGGTAGGCCCGAGCAGCGGGCGGCAAAGCGGCCCTCACCTCCTGAAGTACGCGCGAGGGAGTACACGGTCTGGAGAGCCCCATCCGCCGAGCCAGCGTCAGGGGATCCAGCCAGTCTCCCCGGTCGTAGTCCAGGAGGTCTCCGACCCTGGTAGCTTCCGCCAGGACCAACCTCTGGCGCACCGCGGGGGACTCCGCCACCTGCACACGGAGCTGGGGGTTGTGTAGCAGGGGCTCCGCAAGGAGATCTGCCCCCTCGGTGGCCGCCACGGACCTGGTCGCAGAGAACAGCTTCCAGATCCGGAGGAGGTCCTGGTAGAAGACCGGCAGCCCGGAGAGGTCTCGCGGAAGACCCCTCGGATCGAGATAAAGGAGCTGCCGGTCGTATTGGAGCCCTCGGAAGCGGCGCAGGAAGGCGTGCTCCAGGGCTCTCCACGCCGGACTACCCGCACCATAAAGGAGCCTCTGCAGTGCCTGGAGGCGGAAGACGTGGACCTGAGTGCGGAGGCACTTCAGGCCCTGCCCGCCCTCCTCCAGGGGTAGGTGGAGTACCCCTGCAGGGACCCAGTGCAGTCCTGGCCAAAAGAACTCCAGCACCACCCTCAGGATTCATTGTAGGACTGAAGTCAAAGATTCTGAAAATGCAAGCACTTATGCCTGTGCTTAACTTTACTGCTAGCTGTAGTCCTGTTTTCAATGGTAGTGAAGTTAAGCTCAGGCATAAGTGTTTGCAGGATCAGGGCCAAAGTTAGTAAAAAATAGCTAGAATATTTACAAAATTCTCTTTTCCTTTCTCTGGCCCAAGTTTCCGGCCTGAACTGCATAAGTACTTCTAATATGCAAGCAGGTGAAATGTTGTGCTTTCTAAAAGATGCCATACACAAACAAGCTGTATTTCTTTAAATATTGTTTCTTTTCAAGCAATGTCTCCTTTAAAATAATAATATAGCGCTTTTTATCTTTAGATCTCAAAGTGCTTTACAAGATAGGTCAGTATCATTATCCCCATTTCACAGGTGGAGAAATCGAGGCACCGAGAAGTGAAGTGACCTGTTGAAGGTCACCAAGCAGGCCAGTGGGAGACACAGGAATTGAACCAAAGTCTCCTGAGTCCCAGTCTGGTACCCTTGTTTGCAGATTTTCAAGTAACACTATCAAAGTGTTAATACAAAATGCAAATATTGGCCTCATTCCTACAACTGGAAAAACAAGGTTCCCGGTGGGCATGGGGCTCTGACTCTGCAGTTCCAACTGGAGGACTGGGGTAGTGACAGTATGTTTTGGGAATGGTGGGAGGAGGTGTTTGCTTGTATATCGTACTTGTGCATATGGGAAAGCTACTGACAGGAGCATTGCGGTGGGGAACTGTGGATACATTTCTTAACTCCATGGGACTACAGAGGAATAGACTTTTTTAGTGGGGAGGGAGACTCTAGAGTTAAAAAGGAACAGAACAGCTGCTGAATATCACTCTAATGAGGAGCCGAAGTTGGTCAGGTGATAGCTTTCAACATTGGCCCTCTGGCTGGAGAGCAAGCCAAGCCTTCAGGGTGCCCAGGGCTCTTCCTGGGGTGACCAATCAAAGCTGTTCCCTGGCTCTCTGCTCTCCTGGGGCCAGCCGCACTCCAACAACCCTGCAGCCTCTAGCTCCCCAGCAGCTTTTGTCCCATGACTACATGCGTCCACTTGTAACGAGGCGACACTCGTTTCTAGTCTCCCCCCCGCCAGTGTTTGCTGGGCTGGTTCGTGCAGCCCCGAATGCCTGGGGGCCCTTGGCGATCCAGGCCTGTGGGCGAGGAGAGCTCTCCCGGCGGCTGGCGCGCTCCCTAGGCGGCCGCCTGCCGGCCGGCTCCGGAACAGCAGCCAGCCAGCCCGGCAGGCAGGGAGGGGTCTCTCGCCCGCCGCAGCAGGTGCGCGGAGCCGGAGCGGGAGCTGCGGCTGGGCGTCCCCAGCGCGCCGCAGGAGGAGCATGGCTGCCCGCTATGACCGCGCCATCACCGTGTTCTCCCCGGACGGGCACCTCTTCCAAGTGGAGTACGCCCAGGAGGCCGTGAAGAAGGGCTCCACGGCTGTGAGTGCGCCCGGTGCAGCCGGTCCCCCACCCCGGCAACGCCCGCCCTGCCTCCCCTGCGCCTTCCAGCAGGGAAGAGACAGTCCCTGGCACTGACCGGCCCCCGGAGGGGAGGGAGAGGAGGGGAAGGAAAGGAGGCTCCCCATCTCCTCGGGGTGTGATAGGGAGAGACCCCCATGGGGCGGGGCTGGAGAAAAGAGAGACTCTCCTCCCCCAAAGAGACCCCTCCATGCGGGGCTGGGATAAGGAGACATTCCCTCATAGGGGCTGGGATAGAGGAGACTCTTCCAGGGGCCAGCAGAGGGAGAGACTCCCCCATGGGGTGGGACTGGGCTAGAGAGAGACTCCCTTGTCAGGGGGAGTTATGGTTTTGTATGCCCATTGGAACGACACGACGCACACATTGGTGTGACCGACTGCCCCAAGTACATACCAAGAGACTGCCCCAAACCCTGAGGAGAAAGGAACTGGAGGCTCCCTCCTGGCTTTGGGTATTAAGTCTCACCATCCTGCTCGGGATGGAGGATATTGTTTTGGTGTGTTTCAAAGTGACATTTACCTTCAGGAGTCTTGTGCCATTTTAAAAAAACAAACAGCAAAGGCCTCTCTCCATCAGATTTTCCCCAGAGCTCATGATACCAGCCCTGGTTGGTTTGCTACAGAAAGGGAGAGCTTTTTAATAGAAGCCAGTAACATCACAGCACCGACCCCCACTAAAAAATGAAGGAAAGTGCCTCTACAGGTGTAGTAAACTAGGAGATGCCCAAACTGTCTAGCTGTGGGACCCATGTGAGCAATTTGCCAGGAGCCCAAGTGGCATTCCAAATATGCATAAAGCAGAGCAGACAGCTGGGTTGTCTGTAATACGCAAAGGTGTGGCCTGCAGGGTTGATTGGTTGTAGCACACTATCCTCTAGCTTGATCTGTGTTTTGGTATTGAGCATATAGACATACAGGAGATGCAGGCTTAGGTAATGACAAGAAAATATTGATTCAGGTATCCCACTCACAGAATAGGTGACTCCTTGCCTAGTTCATGACTGCCTAAAAGGAACTGCTTACGCACTTAGAGTATGTCTACACTACCTGCTGGATCGGCGGGTAGTGATCGATCTATCGGGGATCGATGTATCGTGTCTCGTCTAGACGCGATACATCAATCCCCGAATGTGCTCCCCATTGACTCCGGAACTCCACTAGGGCGAGAGGTGGAAGCGGAGTTGACGGGGGAGCGGTGGCTGTCAATCCTGCGTCGCGAGGACGTGAAGTAAGTCAGTCTAAGTCGATCTAAGATATGTCGACTTCAGCTACGCTATTCTCGTAGCTGAAGTTGTGCATCTTAGATCGATTCCCCTTCGTTCCGCCCCTCCCCCCCGACCAGGCCTTACAGGGCTAGATGTGGTCATGCAGAAAGGTCACAGAGAAGTCAAGCTCTAAAAGAGACAGCCATCCTATGGCATACTCCCAAATAGACCTTCACTATGTACAATCTGACCTGTTGCCACTTGCGTCAAGATAGAAAATTGCATGTTAGAACTTGTAGTTTTCAGGTTGCACGTGTGCATTAAGGTGTAATAAGGCTACGTTGTAGAACCACGTCACACGTTTTAACCACCGTACAAAAAAATTTAGTTAAAAAACGTGGAAAAAAATAAGTGGGCTGATTTTAGTGTGTACTTTGTTTAAAGAAACTGCAATTTTTTTTCTGCTAACCCCATGTTTAGATCTGTTCTATAAGAAAATTTAAAGTATGGTTCTACTCTGAACAGTTATTCTGTAAAACTACCATTGTGACATTCTGTAATTCTGTCTCTCGTGCACTTCCATCTAGTATTAGCTCAGCTTACAAGTAAAACAATTATTTTTCTTATTGCCAGCTCTGGAAGTTTAGTCTGAAAGTCAAGTTGGGTTCTTTCTGGGTATCATATTATCACCAGTATAAAAATTCTACAATTAGAGCTTGATTAGTAATTTTGTTGATGTGGATGGCAAGGTGGGATCATTCCCAGGTTACTTGCACACCTATAATGACTCAGCTGTGCTAGCAGGAGTAAAAAAAGTAGTATTTTTATAAATAATGTAAATAGATATAACTGAAGAAGATGACCTTTAATGTAATCATTTTTTATCATAACTGCGCTTTAATAATTTTTTAGATTTGTAGAGGAAAACCTTTTTGTGACCCAAACATCTATATCAAAATAGAATCCTTTTTTATCTCCCAATGTTTAGAAAATTGCACGCACACGCACACACACGCAGTTCTTAATCCTGCAAGAAGTTGTGCACAAGTAGACCTCACTGACATGGATGCAGCGGTCTGCTTGCATAGAATAATTTGCAGGACTGGGACCTTAAAATCAAGAATAAAAGACGTAATGTGGAAAAGATGGAAATGTCATAAGAAATCATCTATAGAAAACTCCCGGACTAATTAAAATGTCTTGGGAAGCTGCAACAAATAGAATTGATGGACATACTGTCACCTTTTAAAGGATAGGCATTTTTAAGATGCAGTGAAGGTATGAGACCACTGGGTATATCTTTCCTAAACATTCTAAAACTCCAGCTTATATCTTCATATTTGTGTAATGCTTCCAACATTTGATATTGTGACCTTTTACCTCACGTGAAGTTGACCTATATTTGTGTCTAAGGGTGACACAAAATGTCAGGGGAAGCTTATCATTGGTTAGAATACAGTAAAGGTTTAGTTTTGGGAGAGTGATAGGGGGATGATATTGGAATGCTTGTCACTAGTTAGTAAGTTGTATAATGTAAGGGTCATGAGGTTTGGGGTACTTTGCACTCTGAGGTGCTTTTCTTAGGTGCCAGTGGGAGACGGGAGCTTCCTTCTGGGATTGAGGCATCTCCATGATTTCTGCTTGTCTTTCGCCACCCCACCTCCTTTCTTTCTTTCTTTTTTTTTTTTTGGAGGAGAGAATATTCCTTCTGTTTGTTTGTCCTCCCCTGCCGAGGTAGTGGTACTGTTTTTTGGAAGCTCTGTCTTGGAGGAGTGGATGTCTGTGAGCAATCTGATTCTGTCTTGGGACCTAGCAGCTCCTAAACTCTGTTCCTCTGCACACCCTACTGTATCTTCAATTCATTTTCACCTTTAGATACTCCTGGAGGAATTCTGCACCACTGCACATGTGCAGAATTCATTTCCCCGCAGATATCTTTGCTTTCCCGCAGAAAAGTGATTTTCTGACAGGGAAGCAAAGGGAAGCTGCAAGAGCAGTCACACACCACTCCCTAGCTGCTCGGGTATATCATTTCAGGCACCCAGAGCGGTAAATCACCACAGGGCTGCAGACACCCCAGCTAATGGCTCCTACCCTGAGCCGGGATCATCTGCTAGTCCCGGCCGGGCTGGAAGCAGTAGAGAACGGGATTTTCTCTTCCCCTGCAAGAAGTGGCTGGGGCTGTGTCAGACCCACCCCCAGAAGCCTCTCCCAGCTGCAGGAAGTTCAGCATCCTCCCCTGCTTCCTGCCCCCATTGCTCCTCAGCTGTGGGTGGAGGGATCACTGTACAGGGAGCTGCTCCCCCATCCGGACCCAGGGCTTTGGAGCTGTGCTCTGGCTCTGCTCCAGCTCCAGGCAAAAACCTGCAGCTCTGCTGCTCCAGAGCTGCTCCACGCTCCAGCTCCGGGCTACGCTTCAAAGCCCTCTCCGGACCTTCCATACCCAGACACCTCCACCAAGCCTCACCCAGAACCTCCCTAGCCCTCCATACCTGAGCCCCAACCCATTGAACTTCAACCCCTGCATTTGGGGCCCCTGCACCCAGACCCCCTGCCTCTGGACCCCCATCCCTGCACCCAGACCACCACCCCACTGAGCTCCCTGCACTCAACCCCCCACTCTGAGGTGCCCCACCTCCCGGAGCCCCCACGTCCAGACCCTTACCCCACCAACCCCCAACTAGCTGCACTCAGACCCCCACCCTACCGACCCCCAACTAGCTGCACCCAGACCCCACCCCACCAAGCCCCACTCCCGCAGCACCAGGACTCCCCTGCTGAGACCCCCACACCCAGACCCCTCTGCTGAGCCCCAACCACTTTCATCTGGAAGTCCCTGCAGAGTCCCATTGCCCCTGCACCTGGAACCACCCCAACAAACCTCTGTGCATCCAAATCCCCCCACACCTAACCCCCCCCCACACTGAGCTGCCTGCACCCAGATTGTCCACAGAGAATCCTCTCACCCCACACCTGGATCCCCTTACACTGAGCCCCTCCACACTTGGATCCTGCCTGGTTGAGCCTGCCTGCCCTGCACCTGGCGCAAAGGGACAGGACCCTAGGGTATTTCTGGGGCAGGCCCAGGCCTTGTGCTGTGTCAGGTTCGGGTGCAGCCTCACCACTGAGTCTGTGTCCCGGGGGTGAGGAGTGTGGAGGCTGCAGAGTAATCTCTCACCTTCGTGCAGTCAGTGGCCTGTGTTCCCCACTGCTGTGCTGGAGCCTCTGCATTTATTTATTGACAAATAAAACTTGCACAATTTTATTTTTCTTATTTTCTTATTTATTATTTTTATTATTGCACGCAGAATTTTTAATTTTTTGGTGCAGAATGCCCTCGAGAGTATTTAGAGCACTTTGAAGTCTGACAGTAATTCAGTCATCCAGGGAATAAGTTCTGATTAGAATGGGTAGAAAATACCAAGTAATAAATAAAAGAAAGATAGAAACAAAGTTCTCATACACTATTGAGATGTTGAAAATTGTCTCCGCTATTACAATAATATCAGCTTTTGTTGCCCATCTCTCCCATTCTGCCCCTTACGCGTGGTTGGAGCTTCCTGTAAACATCCACAAAGTACATCTTTATCCTTTTAAAAAACCCTCCTTAAAATTCTCCTTTGCCATGATGCCTACAAAAAAACCTTGACATCAGTTAGGCAGCTGGCATGCTGATACCACAGGCTATTATGCTGCCCAATATTACCTCACTGGTTCCTTCTGCTCTTCTATCTGTCTGACTGTATTCACCTCTTGTAACTTGTTTTATACTTAGATTGTAAATTCTTTGGGCAGTGATTGTCTTTTTGTTCTCGGATTGTACAGCACCTACTACAGTGAGATGCTAGTCTGTGACTGGGACTCCCAGGTGCTACTGCAATTCAAATAATAAATAAGACATCCACAGCTTCTCAGTATGGCAGCATAGCCACCTTACCATTTTCATTTCTAGCAGAGGGTCAAATATTATTGTTTATTACTTACTGAGTACCATCACTGTGGAGACTGTAACAGTCTAAGGCTCTTATTCTGCAAAGAATTAGCCATATACATAATTTCATTATCATAGCTTGGGGACTTAAATGTAAAGGGTCATTCTTACCCTAAGTACCATAATATCTTCATTATATTGTTAATGATGAAAACATTTCTGTTTCTAAAGTTTATTTATTTTTTTATGATGACTTAACAGGTTGGAATTCGAGGGCTGGACATAGTTGTATTGGGGGTAGAGAGAAAGTCTGTTGCCAAACTTCAGGAAGAAAGAACTGTGAGAAAGATTTGTGCACTTGATGATCATGTCTGCATGGCTTTTGCAGGTATTGGTTATAGAGTTATTGCTCTATGAAGCATCTTATTGCAGATATATGTTGTGCAAGAGGCCTTTAAAGACCTGTTCCTGGATTTAAGAAAAAATATTACTGAGGAGGTCAGGATAGTTCAGGATACTGGTAAGGCTTTTGCTTTTACATCATAGGTTTGAATGTAGTGACCAGAAATCACTGCCTAAGGGAGTGGGTTTTTTTCTGTGGCTGGTGGGAAATAATTTGGTCTCTTAGAAAATTCTGAACATTTAGGGATTTTTGATTGACCCTTTCCTTTTTTTCCCTCTTGCTCAGGTAGATATGTAGATCATTAGCAGTGATGGGGCCAGTTGGAGCAGCAAGCTGCCTGTAGACTGGCTTCAATAGCCTTAAACAGACCAAGAGAGAAGAGAACACTGTACCTGTGACTCCATCCCCAGAAAAAGAAATTGGGGTAATATTGGGGAAAAACCCACAAATATGGGAAAGACATTATGGGACTGGAAAAGCACACCTATCCCATTCTTCTTCACTGTGTCTGCCCCTGGAATCACTTTCTGAGGGTAGGGAAAGAAATACCCTCCCAGGCAACTGGTGTTGGGGGGAAGGAGCACTTGTGAACACCTGCTGCCCCCACCCACCCAAGGAGTAGCTTGGGGGGCATTTAGACAAACATCCCCCTTCAGAAAAGGTTGGGGGAAGAACTCCTCAGCGGTTTGTTTACGCGTTTGCAGTTTCCCATTCCTTCCTTATTACTGCTTGCAGGGAGAGAAAAGAGAGGGGACCATAGAGAGACCCCTAGAACTCCTCTTTTGGGGCTGTGGTGATGCTCCTTTCAGCTCTCCCTTCCTTGTTTATTTTAGGGCTACTGTAGCTTCTACAGCCTGCTTCTGCTAGTCCTGAGTGCCTCTGCTAATTATGTATGGATCTGTCTGAACAGGGGTGAGACTTGTACCTGCAGAATAGAAGGAAAAGGAAAGGATCAGCTAGGAGTCCTTAAATGTTCAAAACACATGCACGGGCATGAGTGTACATACACACACACACGCAGAGAGCATAATTAGTCGTTTACCCGCCCTAGCTCTTACTGTTGTAAAAAGTGATAAATTAATAAAACTGCTAGGGTTTTTATGGAAGATTCAGCAAGAACTTCCTAAGATGTCCATTTGCCTCAACAGCTCTTTAGTGCCCACCTTGCTGCATCATTTTTTGTACGAGAAAAGAAGTATAATGTAATTAGATCCTGTAACACTTGTGCATGTGTTTAATATTAAGCACACAAGTACCCTCATTGACTGTGTTTGCAGGATTGAGGTTTGAGAGATTAGAGTGGAAAGACAGTTTGAAGAGGACATAAGGGTGTATTTTATTCTAGAAGAAGGTGTAACAAATAAGTTTTTGGCTGTCACTTGACCCACTTGATAATTTAAAGATACACAGTCAACTTAAATCAAGCTTGGGGGAGGGATAGCTCACTGGTTTGAACATTGGCCTGCTAAACCCAGGATTGTCAGTTCAACCCTTGAGGGGGCCATTTAGGGAACTGGGGTAAAAATCTGTCTGGGGAGTGGTCCTGCTTTGAGCAGGGGGTTGGACTAGATGACCTCCTGAGGTCCCTTCCAACCCTGATATTCTATGATTCTGTCTAAAAATGTCTTGCCTACTACTGTTACAGGTAACATGGAAGATGATTATAACTAAACAAAGTAGAGAACAGTGTTTTTTCATCTTTATTTTTTTTTTCTTTCCTTCTCAGTTTGTTTGCTTTTGTGCAATTTGCCATACTTTGTGAATGGTCAGTTTCTCTTCTGTAGTCAGACTCAGACAGAGGAAAATGACTTTTACAAAGCAAGAGGGAGGGGAAAAAAGTAATGTTTGTAAAAACACAAAACTTGGAAAGAGGCTCACGGCAGGTGTAGTACCAGAAACTACTTTTTAACTCACTTTTTAAATGCACTAAACTTCACGTTGTCGATATCCTTTAAGGCACAGTGATTTGTTTTTGCTGCTAATGCAAGTGCTCAGTAAATCAGTATTCCTTAATCTTAAAAAGGTACATGTTCTGAAATGTGCATTTCTTACAAAAATGTTTATTTTAAACACTATTTTCTTAGAACAACTTGTGTTCTATTTGTATCCTGTATTTCTGTCTCTGTTAGTCAGGTTTTGAGCAAATTGGTTTTTGATACTAAAGAAAATACTTTATTTTAATAGTACATTTCTTCATAAATGATACATGTATTATTTGATAATGAATATTCACTTTGTTGTAACATATTTGATAATTATGATTATGTAGGTCTGACTGCTGATGCTAGAATAATAATTAACAGAGCCCGTGTGGAGTGTCAAAGCCATAAACTTACTGTTGAGGATCCAGTCACAGTAGAATATATAACACGCTATATAGCATCTTTAAAGCAGGTAAGTATCTTACTTAGTGGTGTTAGTTTTCTATAAGGGCCTTTAGATAACACTATTTAAAAGCAACCAAGCTGCTTCTATTTCACAGCAGTAGAAATAGAAGCCAGGTGTCAGATTGCCAGTAAAAATGGGAGCCTGGTTACATTTTCTGTCACTGGACTTTTAAGAATGCATATAGTGTTTAAAAGAAATACTAGTATTTTCCACAAGAAAATAGTTTCCATTATCAGCTTTTCTGTTCGACGGACCACCTGCAAATATCGCTCCTGCTCTACTCTCATGTGCTGTAGTCCCTTTCATACATTTCCTATGATATTTGGAAATGAAAATATATTATTGTATAACAAAAAATAGATTAAACAAATTTTAAAAAGCTTTTTTCAGATCAGTACTAGATAGTATGAAGAGCTGAATTTAAGGTAACACATAGATGCAGATCCTTAATCTCAAAATGTCCTTTCTTTCTTCATATTAGTGGAACAGTTAGGAATAGTCTAATCAATCATAAATCTATGGGGAGATGTCTGTTGAAATCTGCTAATAACAGTACCCTGCACTCTGTTTGCAATAGCTTCATATGTAAAAATATTTAAGCAATATGTTTATTTTTAAATTCCTACAATTAGGTTAGGCCTAGTTGAGAATATTTCATAGTGTACTTTATCTCTCACTAAAAGCCACATTCTGCTGTCAGTTACTCTTGTGCAACTTCACTAGGGTTGTGCAAGTATAACACAGAGTAGAATTTAATCCCAGAATATTTAGGAATTGCATTCTCCCAATAGTATGTTAATAATAATCAGTTATAGGTCAAATTGCTGTGTAGAGCCTTTTCAGTTTTATGCTGTTTCATGTGTACTAGACGGATAACATTCCATGAAGGTAAAAATGTGAAAACTGTACATCTTGTTCATAGCGCTATACACAGAGCAATGGACGCAGACCTTTTGGTATTTCTGCCTTGATTGTGGGCTTTGATGATGATGGTAGTCCCAGATTGTATCAGACAGACCCATCTGGTACATATCATTCTTGGAAGGTAAGCTCCAACTTAATTCATAAATTGTATTATCTTAGTGCAAATATTTGCATAGGCAGTGTATCCCAATGAAGTCTGATGTTGCATTTTGTACTATGGAGTCACATAACCAAAGAATCTGTTCCATGCTTTCAGCAGGCTAGTTACAGTTGTTTGAGCACCAAAGCTAATTTAGGGTACGTTTACACTGGAATAAAAGACCTGTGGCCCAGCCATGGTTGGTCCAGGTCAGCTGACTTGTGTTGCAGGGCTACAAATTGCTGCGTATGTGTTTGGGCTCAGGCTGGAGCCAGAACTCTGGGCTTCTCCCCCCAGCCAGGGTCCCAGAGCTTGGGCTCCATCCTAAGCCCAAACATCTGCACAGCAATTTTACAGTCCCCAGGCAGATGAACTGAGTTAGCTGTGGGTGTTGAATTGCTGTATAGATATACCCTTAGCCTTATAGTTAAAGAATTAGTGAACCCACAGCAAAAATAAGAAAATAAATTTAAAATATTTACAACAGCAAACATATTGCATGGTGATTGTGTGTACGCTGTCACCGATTATGAGGAGATAACCTCTCCATAGTGAATGTTGAAACCAGATTCCATTATAAAGCCCTATTTCAAACTCCGCCTCTCCTTTTAAACTTTCCCATGGCCTGAAAATTACCATATCTACTATGAGAGCAAAAGAAAACATAGGAGAGATATTTAAAGACAGTGGGTCCAACCTTATGAGTTACAGGTCATTAAAAACTACCTTATTTTAAATTTTATTTGTCTCGTTTTGCTCAAAAACAGCTTGTTACTATTTTTTCAAGCCTTCTATTTCCATTTATAGGCATCACCTGGCCCCTTCTCAGATGGGTCCGATAATTGCACAGGAATGCTGGCCCCAGGCCCTTAAATGGGGAGACTACCCTGTTACAGCAAGGAAGTCCTAGCATGGTCAATTTATGGAAAAGGGGGTTCTGGTGTGAAAAAGCTTGAGAACCACTGTTCTAATATTTTCATGTCCTCAGGTGTTACAAGACCTAGGACCACTAACGATGTTTTCAAAGTGCTTCAGATTAACAAGGTTTATTATGCTCTTTGTCATCTTTCCTTAAAAACGTAAAGGCCTGGAAATCTTGAAAATGTTGCACTGTTCCACATGGAAACAGTGAAATAAAGTCTTTGCTGCCAACATTGCAAAACCCAAATCACATGTTACATAATGATAGTGGGGGATTGCCAAATCAGTATCATCTGAGAAATGTGTGCAGACCAAATGGGTTTGATTAGATAAAACAAATTAATGTACATCGTGGTGAGATGCATAACTGTGTGTCTTCTACAGGCAAATGTAATTGGCCGCAATGCTAAAACTGTGCGTGAATTTTTGGAGAAGAATTACACAGAAGAAGCTATAGCAACTGACAAGGAAGCTATCAAATTAGCAATAAGAGCTTTGCTAGAAGTATGTAATCCAGTAGAATGCATACAATAAATGCTTTCAGAAAAGCTTGTTTTTCTTTATTTTGAAACTTACTTGTAATGATGTTTTTGTTGTATACTAGGTTGTGCAATCTGGTGGAAAAAACATTGAACTTGCAATAATAAGGAGAAACCAACCACTGCAGGTATGAGTTATTGATTACATAAGGATAAAACGATAATTCCTATGCAGAATCTTTTGACAAAAATTATACCAGTTTACACCTGTGCATTTCAACTGGATGTATAAAGTGTCCCTACATCTGGTAAAACAATATTATGTGACTTCTGTTGTGTCTCTGTAGATTGATGATGCTCTGAGCTATATAGTAACTGCTGATAATTTATATTGTACTATAAGAAGCTGTGTTGGGAAAATTCAGTGCAGGAAACAGTTCTGGGAAAGCATATCAAAACATACTTTTCTGTCTTGTGTGTGGGAGACATTTTCACGTAGTTTACATGGCGAGACTCAGTAAATTTTGCTATTGTACAGTTCTAAAGAAGCATTTTTGCAATTTAATATTTCTGGCAAACATTTTGTGACTTCTTTTGTAGCTGCTATTACAGTGGAAAAGACAGACTCCAGGCATGACAAATAAAAAATAAGATTTCCATAGAGTATTTCCCTTCTTTTGGAATAAACAACTCCATTCTTCTGCATACATTACCCCCATAATAGATAAGTGTATGTAATCTCTTTAAGCAATTTTAACTGTTTGAGTTGTCTGGAATTTTAGTAAGATATGATATTTAGTCCTCAGTCCCAAATGAAAGAAGCCCAGCTCTAGAATAAATTCTTGGCACTATAGTCAAAAGATTTTGACTTATAAAGATAAATGGTGGTGTGTGCACTCTTGAAATAAACGCATCTTCTACCATCTGCATTCATCATTACACCCTTAGCAATGTATCACCATTTCCTGCAGTAACACCCACATCCTGTAGACTCAAGTTCAGTAAACCTTTATGTTCATACATTGCTATTGTGAATTCTGCATACTGAGGGTGAATTGAATGAGGAATTGTTGATAGAAGATAGCTGGCTAGAAGTTTAGCCAAAATTACATATGTGCTTTATCAAAGATAGACTGATAAGAAAGACACCCTGTTATTGCCATGAAGCCCTGGAGAAGTGGAGGGGATGTGAAGGTGCATCAACTCAGCAGGAGCTCCCCAGGACATTTACCTCTGGGAATGCAGGGGAAATGAGGACACTGCCTAACCCTTTGAAAGAGTAGGGCATGTACTTCATAGATTGGGGCGGCCAAACTGTGGCTCATGAGCCATGTGTGACTCTTTTACAGTTAAAGTGCGGCTCACGGAGCCACCCCAAGTCCCCCCATTCTCCACTTATGGGTGATGGGAGTATAGGCTTTTCCCCAGTGTGGGGGTCTCGGGGCTTCAGTCCTGTGAAGTGCACCTGCCAGGGCTTGGGGCTTCAGCAGGAGCAAGGCTGAAGCCCCGTGCCCCATCAGGTGCCTCACACAGGACTAAAGCCCTGAGCCCCAGCAGTTTTGCGCCCTGGCTCTTGAACTTCTGAAGATTTGTCATGTGGCTAGGAGGGTCAGTAAGTTTGGCCATCTCTGCCACGGATAAAAGTGGCCCTTAGTATTCTTTCTTCTGTTACCAGGGTGGTAGAGCATCATGGGAAAACACCACTTTTCATAGACATTCCCCCCCTCCCCCCCGAGTCCATAAACATGACTTTAATTCTTATATTCACTATTTTCTTTCAATGATGTTGTATGGATTTCTAACACTTGTAACCAATTTGAAGGTTTGGGTAACAACATATTTATAAAGAACTAAGGGGGATATTAGATAAACCATTCGCCTTTAATTTCTGGTAAGAGCCTGTTAGGATTTGGTTCCAGCTGGAGGTCTGAGTGAGTGTCCACAAAACTCATTTAAATTGCTAGTGGACAGCCCAATAAAATGAAACCCTCACACATAATTTGACAGAATTGGCAGTCCGTAATGAAGAAGCCTAGGTTTGTGCCAGTATAGATGCTAAATTACCCTCTGCTGTTGAAGTTAAAGTTGTTAGCAGAGTAGCTCACGGTACAGCTATCTGAGCATATCTGGCCTGTGTATTTACTTATAAGGAAAATAATCATCCCTGGCAGTCTCTTAACCTGCCAGGTTTATAAATGCAGATCTGTATAAACACATGTCTTGACTTCAAAGAATTCACACAAGTTTGGTTCTGTCAATTTGTGTCTCAGATGGGAGCTTTTGAAACATTTTTTTCAACACATCAGGAGTACATTTTGGAGCTGTGAAATGTAATTGAATCTATGGATTAAAAAAGTGCAGATGGAATCCGTATTAGTTACGCTTTATACAATTCTTTGTCCTATGTTCCATTTCAGATTTTTAGTGCAAAGGATATTGAATCACAAGTTGCAGAAATAGAGAAGGAAAAAGAAGAATCTGAAAGGAAAAAGAAGAAAAGTATTTAAATCCCAGATAAATGCTGATTGCTGCTTATTAAAATGTTTCCAAAGTTTTAACAAATACTAGCTGACCACAATATTTACAGCTGCTGAATAAACTTGTCTCTTTCATTATCAAATACTCTAGTTTTCTGAAACCTCTTACAATTACAAATATGCTAGTCCTAATGTGCTTGTATTTACTATGGTGTGCAAACAGGCAGGTATTTGCACCTTACCATTCCTCCATTTATTTATTGTTTACATATTCAGCATTAAAAGGCATTGTCAAACTTCCTGTAAGCAGATTATCACCAAACTATTGGCACATCTCTGTACAAGATATTAAAGGTTTCCAAGTGTTCAATTTTTTCTTATGTAACTTTTTGCAAGTTTGATAAGTTTGTGTTTACATACTATTACTGTTACATATGGAATGCAAATTAAGAATGCAATAAAGTTCTGATTTATGTTTTGACCGTTTAATTTATTGTGTTGCATTTTCCAAAGCATGTTGCCCCTGCTAGTCTTTATCGTAGATGGCACAACACATTGAATTGCACCACTTTTTGAATGATAGAAACACCTTTCTTCTATTAGTGGATTGTACAAGATAGTGAATGGTATTTTTCTTAATGCATTTGTATTGCATTTAACTTTCAAAATCTTAAATGATGAAGCCTATCATTTATTGGACCCACTTCTGTTCTCCAACAGAAGTGGGTCCAATAAAAGATATTACCACACCTACCTTGTCTGCCTGATATCCTGGGATTGATATGGCAACAACTACACTGCATACAAAGCCTATTATGTTAGTACTCCACTGAGAATATATTTGTTGCAGAGTTAAACATTGCACCCCTTCTCAGGAGTATATATTTTGTTTTTATTGAATCTCTCCTACCACTGCAACCTTTCAGTTGCCCAACTTATCTCTCCTTACCCTTATTATTTTTCTTCCTCTCTTCCCTCCTTTACCTTCTCTCCCTCAGTTTCTCTCTTTACTTACTCCCCTGTCTTACTCCAACAATTCTATTCCCATTCTTCTCCTGCACTCTAACCCCAACCAGTTAGGTCCTCATGATCCCATGACCTTGCCACCTCACTGGGCCACTTTAGGGGCCGCATTAGCTGGTTATGGGTCTCTGGTGCAGCAAGAATTGCAGATATACCTCCAGGGAGGCTTTCTGCTGGTATGAGCAAGCTGCCCTGAGATATATCCACTGTCTTACCTCATGGCTAAATCAAGCTCCTGATGATTGTTATTGGTAACTAAATACTTTCTAGCAAGAACTTTAGAATATACTTTTTACCATGCATTCTTGTTGTATTTTTAGACATTTTATATTAATGTAGAGTTCTGTTGTATTATGGCTGTTCTTTTATTCTGATATTTATGAAGACAGTTGCGGAGATATAGGAAGAAGGGGACACACACCAGGGCCCAAATGGGGCTCTGGGTGATCACTACTTCCCACCACCCAACACAGATGTAATGAGGTTAAGTGGTGTCCGTATTAAGAAATTAAAACTATTGATTATTCCTCAAGACAGGCTTTTAATGACTTACAGCTATAAATGCAACACAGACGGAATAGGAAAATAAAAACTAAAGACCAGCATTGAATAAGGATTAATATAAATTGTAAACAAACACAAGTACAGGTAATATTGTACATTAGCTACTTATTACTATAAAAACATTCTTAACAGTGGCAAGTTTTACTGATGACAGGCACGAGTACATGCAAAGCTATTATTATTTAACTATTAACCTTATAAATTCTATTCCTACCCTTAATAACCACAAGTACAAAGAAAGATACTATCAGTTGATGAACAACTTTCTACTATTCCTAAACAACACTAGTATAAAATTTTTACTACTATTTCTAATACAGCAGCATTAATATAATCTAAAATCAAATTATCCCGACACTACCATTCTTAATATTATAGTGTCAGTACAACTTGTGATCAAAACAGCTCGAGCAACCCAGACTTCTTTACTCCGTAACCTTATACTGCATGCAACCAGACTATTTTACTTTAAAATCTTACCCTACCGAGAATACGTTACCCTTTAGTTGACTGCTCTTTGCACTGGCCAGGTACAGATAGTCAATGTGATTCAGGTTTCCTCGGTTTAGGGGGTGTGGGTCAGATGGTCAAAAGGAACCACATCCTAGACCAAGACGTGCACACACGCACACCTGAGGCTCTACACATTCTTACCTGACCACTGTATTTTGAAGCTGGTCAACCAATCAGGTTAGGTCAGATCTTTAATGTGATTAGAGTTGGCGGTATATTCATGCTTACTTATTTTCTTGTAGCCAATTGTTGTTTTAATGTGATAAGTTATGCACAAGGGGATAACTTATATCCATATAGCCCATTGTCTCGACTGTGGTTTGTCTAATAGCTGAATATTCCAAATATAGTCAATGTGGGTTAGACAAGCTGGACCCAGGGAGGGGGTACAACTTATCTCACTTTATAGGAGTTAGCATAATGTGGTAACTGGTAGCAGAGTGTCTTGACCACAAGTCTGTTTCCTTTTGCAAAGCTTGCTTCTTAAAACTAATTCTACAAGGCTCGCTTTATGAAGCTTCTGGAAGTTTTAAGCCTAATACTGACAATACTATTGTTCTTTTTAAGCCTGACAACACTCTTGTTCAAATTAATCACAACAGTGTGTAAATTTAAAATACTGTTTGATGTCTACAAGCCTGAATGTTCAGAAGAGAAGTCCACCCATATAAAAGGTCAGCTAGCACAAGAGGACGGAGGAGGAGACATAGGTGGTGGTGGTGGGGATTTGTGACATGAGGTATGAATTTCAAAAAATGCGTCTACAACTGCACACCTAATATGCTAGTGTGATTACTGAGGTTGTATACGAATAGCCAGTTATGCACCCAATTGGCCATTTGAATCAGTAAATACATGATTTGCATTCCCGGTTGTAACTACACCTTCATTGCTTAATCTCTTCCCTCACCCTTCTCTTTTCCAGACTAAATAGTCCTATTTTTTTTTCTGTTTTTGTATAGTATCTCCTTTTCCTTCCTGACTTTTACTGCTCTGCTTGCTGTCTCTTTTGGCAATTCATCCTTAAGAGCTCAAGTTCTCTGGTGTGAAGTTATGCTGCCACTTTAATGCATTTGGAGTGCTGATAAATCTAGTCATGATCATTTAATTTTTTCCATGAGAATATAATTTTAATTTAACTAGTGAAATTGATTCCTCAAATACATTTCCAATTGTTGCAATTATGTGAATGAATAAAATTGTCAGCAGCCCTCCCAAGCCTCCCTCATTTGAGTTGAGTTTTAAGGCAAGTATTAAAAGTTTCTCACTCTGACAAAGAATTTCTGTGTTCAATTAAAATTATAAAATGTAACTCTGTTTTAAAAGGGTCACTGTCAGATTAAAAATCTTACTTAAAATAATTTCCTTACCAGCGTTATAACCCCTGAGATTATTACAGAAATAATTTTAAGAATCCAGATTCCATACTCCTTAGTATTCTGGATTACTTTTGCATTTCTTTCAGCTTGGTCAATGGAGATTGGCTAATTAAACTTTTGTTTATTATAACTGAAATAGTTATTCAGTACCCATAAACCAAAGATCAAATGACTAGCCAAGATGAAAAACTGTTCCCTTACTCCCCTTGCAATGTAATGGAATAATGCAATTGTGTACTCTTCACAGATTTTTTTTAATGTAACTTCCTAAATCTCTTTTGTTTTTCCCTTCTGGAGTTCTCACTGTCTCTCAAACCCCCTCCCCCGAATCATGCTATATTGTCGTCAGTGTCACTTCCTCCATTACTTTCACTATCTTCAGGTACTTCTCTTTCTCATACTTCCTTGTGTTCTCTACTTCCTTTTTTTTCTTTTCCTCCTTTCAAAAACTCTCTCTCTTACTCATCTCTCAGCTTCACCCATCTATGTCTACCTGCTTCACATACATCCTCTCACCCTGGTCCATTCAGATATGGGTCTTTGAAATTTTACCAGACATTTAATGGAGGATTAATCCTTCTGGCCAAAGAATGGTAGGTTGACCCCAAGGTACAGAGGCAATGTCCAAGGGACAAGCCTGCTCCATTGTGCACCTAAAGATGTTGCCCATGGACACTGCCTGGTGGTCTACTCTTTGTATCCACCTCCAACTAGTGTCAGGTCACTGATAAATATTTATGCCCCACAACCAGGGGCGGCTCCAGGCCCCAGCATGCCAACCGTGTGCTTGGGGTGGCAAGCTGTGGAGGGCGCTCTGCTGGCACCGTGAGGGCGGCAGGCAGGCTGCCTTCGGCGACTTGCCTGCGGAGGGTCCGCTGGTACCACGGCTTCGGAGGGTCCGCTCCTGCGGGAGGTCCTCCAAAGCCACGGGACCAGTGGACCGAAGGCAGCCTGCCTGCCGTGCTTGGGGCAGCAAAATGCCTAGAGCCGCCCCTGCCCACAACCCCTCTCATTACAGGAAGGGAGAAGAGAATTTCTTCTCTGTTCCCATCCCACCACAGAATCACTTCGCCATTGCGATGTGGAGGTCTCACACTACTCTACCTCTTCCCAGTCTCCTGTGATGGAAGTGTCTTTGCCACTCTGTCCCTCACTCAACCTCTCTTTTAGATGACTCCTCTCCAGTGACTAGCTCCAGTGTCAACCTCATATGTTCATAGCTTTTTCAAGCAGCGATAGAGTGAAATTGTCCAAAGCTCTGAACAGAAATGGTAAAAGTTGCAAAGATTGTAGTTAGTTTTCACCCTGCAGCAGGCTGGCAAACCTATGAGTGTCAACGTGGAGCTGTCTATCTCCATGTTAGGAAAACAATACTGCATCCTTTTACACTCAGTTCATGTTTTTTGTATCCATGAAGACTAGCGTTTGTTTTAATGAAAATTTAGATTCTGTGGATGCTAATGGAAGCTTTTTCAGGCAAGTGCCTACTTGCTGTGTTCATGATTTTCCATGCACTAATTAAAGTAATACTTTTCATTTCTACAACATTTTCCATAAAAAAATTCCTCAATATTTACAAAAATGAGTGTTTCAATATGATAATCCCACATTTCTGTTTGCAAATATTGCACCTGCTATTGTTAAAAGAAACACCTACCATCACCAGGACAGAGGTCAATGAACAGCATTTTGCTGCAGTTTTAATAAATTGTTTACATTGTACATTTGATAGCACTTTACATACGATCAATTTCACTGTTCTGTATAGTAGGCCTTGATTCTGCAATCACTTATTTTTGCAGTTAACTTCATATGCATGACTTCCATGGCACTAATTATTTGCTTAAAGATGAGCATATGTATATGCATAAACATTCACAGGATTGGGACTATGGCCCTAATCCTGCAACAATTTCATTCATCAGCTTCAATTTACCACAGTGATGGAACTACTCACAGTAGTAAAGTATTGTTATCCCTATTAAACAGGCAATGGAAACTGAGACAGAGACAGAAGAGGCATTCCACTCTGAAAAATTACATCTTGTCTCCTATTGACTTCCATAATAAAATATGCTTAGTTTACATGGGAAAATATTTTCATTTTTTTCTCTGTAAATTCAACCTGGGATCTGAAAGTCAAGCTGGGTTCTTTCCTTCTCATTCACCAAAAATAGGCCAAATTTTAGTCTTGAACATTAGTCCTTCCAGGCAATTGTTGTGGCATCAAGACCTTAGTTACACCCAGGTGTTCTGGAACAATTTGTACAGTGGGGATGCTGAGAACCATTGAACCAAACTGTAAACCCTGTATATCGTTAGCACCCACACTTCCAGCACCTGTGGTTACACCTCTGCAACTATAGTTTTTAAATTGTCCTCTCATTGACTCCTCAATGGCTTTTACAGCATTTGCACAGGCATAAATGACTGAGGGTACCTTAGAGGAAATATAATCTAGTTCATTCCCTTTTATCTTTGTCGGTTCTGTAGTGATAACAACTGTAAAACCTCATTTTAATCACTTCAATCAGCAGGTGTGACGTGTGAGTCTAAACAGGCAGTAGATGGGGTGCGTAAAAAGGCAACTACACATCTACCCCAGAATAACACAACCGGATGTAACATGAATTTGGATATAACACGGTAAAGCACCACTCTGGGGGGTTGGGGCTGCGCGCTCCAGCAGATCAAAGCAAGTTCCATATAACGTGGTTTCACCTATAACATGGTAAGATATTTTGGCTCCTGAGGAGACTGTTATACTGGGGTAGAGGAGTATTAATATGGTTGTTTTGCAGAACAGAGCCCACTCTTTAAGAGCCCCTGCCTGTAATGTATTGAGTGCCCTCAATTCCTATTTACTTTAGCAGGCACAGAGAGGCGCTCACTACCCTGCAGGCTTTTTTTCACCCTATGTGACTTGCCCAAAGGCACCCATGGAACCCGTGCCAGAACACGATATTGGTTGAAGGTGCTCTAGAAGGATTTTTAAATCCTGCCCTTCAAATTGTAATGTTTAAAACGGCCTGACGCTTCTTTGGCTTTGCGGGTTTGTAAGAAAAAAAGCCGAGTGAATCCGAAATGTTCGGCCTGAACCCCGCGGCTCCCGCTCGGGAGTCCGACCAGCCGCTTCCCCCGCTGAGAGCTCCCACATCTGCCTCCTCAGCCTCCCAGCTGTTCGGAACGCAGCCTCTGTGACGCCACAAAGCTCCGCCCCATAGGCTCGCTCGGCGCCACCAATCCGAAGGCAGAGTGCCCGGGGAAAGCCCGGCTGCGGCCCCGCGCGCCTGGAGCGCGTGCGCGGGGGGCTCCGCGTGGCTCTATAAACATGGCTGGGGCCCGCCGCGCGGGGGCGGGTCCAAGTGTCGGGCACCAAGAGCCCAGGGCGCCGGCGCAGTAGCGCGAGCCGGCTCCCTGTACCCGGCCGCTGCTGCTGCTGCCGCCGCCGCCGCTGGGGGGGAGGCCCAGCCCGCCCCACGTGCGCGCAGCCGGCAGGGGACGGGTGACCATGTGTTTTCGCCAGTGTGGCAGCGGGAGCCTCCCGGAGCAGCCCGCGCGCCCAGGCAGTGTGTGAGCCCCGGATCCCGCCGCGCCGCTGCGAGACCCGCCTGCCCCTTCCCGGCTGCTATGCTGTGCGATAACGCGGACGCCCCGGCAAACTCCAGCCCTCCCCGCCTTGGTCCCGTTCTCCTCCTCCATGAGCGCCTCTGCGGCAGCCCCGGTGAGGGTGATGCCCGCCGGGCACCCTGAGCAGGCAGTGGCGGCCCCTGCAGCGAGCGGGGCCGGTGGGGCTCAGCCGGCACCTGCGCTCCTCTGCTCCCCGAGCACGGTGCCCCCTGCTTCTGTCTCCGCCGCTGGCGCTCCCGCGGGGGCCCAGGCAGTAGCTTTGAGCCACGCAGTGACTAAGGGTCCCATCAGCCTGGTGCCTGCCGTCACCCAGCAGTCACGGGTGGTGACTGCCCCCGTGGGGACTCTGGTGGCTAAAGTGGCCACTGTCACCGCTGCCCAGCAGCCACCCAAGAACTCTGGTGGGCCTAGGCTGGCTGCTCCGCAAACCGTGGCTCCCAAAGCCCCCCAGACCACTACAATACAACTGCCTGCAAACTTCCAGATCCCACCAGGTGAGTCGCCTGCTTTTCTCTTCTACACACGCTGAAAGGTATTGCACTGCTAAGGGACTGCTGCTGTGCTAGGAGAGTTCAGTGCCCTGTGAAACTTCTTTAGCAAGCTGACTACAGTCATAATGCAAAGTGCTCCACTCTGAGCCTGAAGTACTGTTCTAGATTCTTTTGTAAAGCTCTCAAGTAGGAGGAAAAATCAGGAACTTTTATATCGTTATGTTTATATGTTCTCATGTAGTCACTTAAGAATGGCCATACTGGGTCAGACCAATAGTCCCTGTAGCCCAGTATCCTGTCTTCTGCCAGTTAGAGCCCAGTGTGGATACAAAATTTATATCTGGATATAAAGCAGATATCTCTGGAGTTGCAGGGCTCTAGCAACAACGAGCATGACCAGCAGGGCCCTGGTCAGTGACTGGGCCAGGAACTGGAGCGGCAAAAGCATCAGAAGTATGTCAGGCCACCACTTGCAGGAGCCAGCGCCCAACCTGGGTAGTTCCTCTGGTGTGGCTCTATTTCCCCCATCCCTACCCACTGGGGTGGGTACCAGGTTAACCGGCAGCTATTCCTGATCATGCTAAGCCCTGATCATGCTAAGCCCTGATCATGCTAGTGGTTCTCAACCTGCGGCCCATGGGCTGCTTGTAGCTCAAACAGCACAGAGCTGCGGCTCATATGGCATCCTCAGGGCCGTAGAGGTAGTATTGAATGCGGCCCACAATGGTAAATAGGTTGAGAACCACTGCGCTAGTGTGTGCAAGTGGCTTGTGTGCTTCCAGACAGGAGACGCACACCGCTGCGTGGAAGGGACTCCTGCCTGGGAGCATGCGAGCCATTTGCACACAATAGCATGATAAGGGACAGCTGCTGGTAATCCTAGTGCCCACCCCAGTGGGTAGGGCTGGGGGTGGTACAGCCATGCTGGAGGAGCTTCTCCAGACTGGCTGCTGCAGTTCCTGGCCTGGTCGCTGGCCATGGCCCTACTGGTCTCATTTGTTGCTAGAGCCCTACAACTCCACGGATATCCACAGCTATCCGCGTATGTACATTTTGTATCAGCATAGGTGCTTCAGAGAGAATGAACAGAATAGGCAATCATTGACTGATCCATCCCCTGTTGTCTGCTCCTAGCTTCTGGCAATTGGAGGCTAAGGGCACCCAGAGCATGGGGTTGCATGGGATCCCTGACCATCCTGGCTAATAGCCATTGATGGACCTATCTTCCATGAACTTATCTAATTCTTTTTTGAACTCCTTTACAGTTTTGTCCTTCATAACTTCCCCTGGCAGTGAGTTACACAGGTTGACTCTATGTTGTGTGAAGAAGTACTTTCCTTTTTACCTTTTTTTTAACCGCTGCCCATTCATTTCATTGGGTGACATGTCTGGAACTTGTGCTGTATAGGGGTAAATAATGCTTTCTTATTCACTTTCTCCACACCATTAATGATTTTATAGACCTCTATCATATCCATTTTTAGTCATCTCTTTTCAAAACTGAAAAGTCAGAGTCTTCTTATCTTTTTGAGATGGTGTGACCAGTATTCAAGGTGTGGGGGTACCATGGATTTATATAGTGGCATTGTGCTATTTTCTGCTTTATCATCTATCACTTTCCTAATGGTTCCTAACATTCTGTTCGCATTTTTGACTGCTGCTGCGCATTTAACAGATATTTTCAGAGAACTGTCCGCAATGACTCCAAGATCTCTTTGAGTGGTAACAGCTAATTTAGATCCCATCATTTTGTATATATGGTTGGGATTGTTTTCCAATATGCACTACCTTGCATTTATCAACATTGAATTTCATCTGCCATTTTGTTGCTCAATCACCCAGTTTTGTTAGGTCCCTTTGTAACTCTTCACAGTCAGCTTTGGACTTAACTATCTTGAGTAATTTTGTATTGTCTGCAAACTTTTGCTGCCTCACAGTTTACCCCTTTTTCCAGATCGTGTATAAATATGTTGAACAGCTCTGGTCTCAGAACAGGTCCCCAAGGGACATCACTCTTTGACTCTCCATTCTGAAAACTGACCGTTTCCTCCTACCATTTGTTTCCTACCCTGTCTTTTAACTAGTTGCTGATTAATGAGAGGACCCTCCCCTCTTATCCCATGACTGCTTACTTTGATTAAGAGCCTTTGGTGAAGGACCTTGTCAAAGGCTTTCAGAAAGTCCAAGTACACTATATCCACTGGATCACCCTTGTCCATGTTTGTTGTTTCCCCTCAAAGAATTCTAATAGATTGGTGAGGTGTGATTTCTCTTAACAAAAGCCATGTTCACTCTTCCCAAATGTGTTCATCTGTGTCTGATAATTCTGTTCTTACTACAGTTTCAACCAAATTGCCTGGTACTGAAGTTAGATTTGCTGTCCTTTAATTACCAGGATCCTCTCTGGAGCCTTTTCTAAAAATTGGTGTCACATTAACTGTGGTCCAGTTATCTGGTACAGAATCTGATTTAAATAAGTTACAGAGCAAAGGTAGTTCTGCAATTTCATATTTGAGTTTCTTCAGAACACTTGTGTGAATACCGTCTGAGGAACTGTCCCATTTATTGAGTCCTCAATCTGGGACAGTTCCTCAGATTTGTCACCCTAGAAAAGAATGGCTCAAATATGGGAATCTCCCTCACATTCTCTGCAGTGAAGAATTCATTAGCTTGTCTGCAGCAATCTTATCTTCCTTGAGTGCTCCTTCAGCACCTTGATTTTCCAATGGCTCTACTGATTGTTTGGCAGGCTTCCTGCTTCTGATGCACTAATTTTTTTTGTATCAGGGGGGTAACTGTGTTAGTCTGGATCTGTAAAATTAGCAAAGAGTCTTATGGCACCTTATAGACTAACAGACGTTTTGGAGCATGAGCTTACGTGGGTGAATACCCACTTCGTTGCATCCTCTTGGTTTTCCTCAGTAAGATTTTACTTTCACTTCTTTAAGGATGCCTCTTTGCTTCCAACCACTTCTTTTACTTTGTTGGTTAGCCATGGTAAAATTCTTTTGGTCCTCTTACTATATTTTTTAATTTGAGCTATAGATTTAATTTGAGACTCTATTATGGTGATTTTAAAAAAGTTTCCATGCAGCTTGCAGGCATTTCACTTTTTTGTGACTACTTTTTAATTTCCGTTTAGCTTCCTCATTTTTCCCCTTTCTGAAATTCAGCGCTATTATGGTGGGCTATTGTGATCTTAGTGAACTTACTTAATTGCTCTGCCTAAAGTTTCTTGTAAAATAAGGTTAGTTCTCTACCTCATAGAGGTATTGTGCAGATACATCCATTAACATTTGTGAGGTGCTTAGATAATACTGGTGGTGGAGGGAGAAGAGTACCTAGGTCAGTCAGCTTTTAATCTACAGTTCAGTGTGCAAAAAGGTGGTGAACATCCAGGTGGTGATATTTTCAAATGATAGAATTTATTCCTGAAATGTTTGGTTCTAGCCACCCTCTCCCAAAAAGCAGATAGCAGAAATAGACTAGATTCAGAGACGTATACCAAAAATGATTGGAGGTGTAGAAAAAGTCTTCACGAAAAGAGATTGAAAGGATTGGAACATGCAGTTTAGGGGGCAGGTGAAGTGGTGATATGATATATAGAAGATTGATCCTGTGCTCCACTCACCCTTCCTCATAAGAGGAATAACCCATTGTTTGCAATATTATTAGTGTTAAACTTGCTGTTCTGCCTACCTCATCACAAGGCTGGATTAGATGACGTCTTATGGTCCCTTCCATCCCCATGTTACCTTGAGTCTGATTCACGGACAGCTTTTTTTTTTAAAAAGTCTGTTCACTGGAATTCACTGCCACTATATATTTTGTGACCGCAAGGGTTTAGTGGAATTCAAGAACTGATGAACACCGATCTAGATTAGATGAAGTTCTTAACATTATAAGGGAAAGAATCATACTTCTGTTGGAGGTTAACTTATGCCCTGAAAGTTCATACCCCAATTTTAATGAAAATATTTGTAGTTCAATAATTGTCTACCGCCAGAAAATTCCTATATTTAAAAGCATTTGTTACTAACAGTCAGGATACTGGACTAGATGGGTCACTGATCTGATCCAATATGGTAATTCTTATATTCCTATTACATATTATCCACAATTTTCAAAACAAATTCACTATCCTGAAATGCACTTTATGTATTCTTTTTTATTAAAGAATACTTCACAAAATTCCTGTTATGGAACCTTATCAAATTTAAAAAAACTAACCTATTTTCATTAGTCAGTTTCACTTTCTGGTTCTCTGACTCAGCACAGTGATGTGGAGTCTGGGTTGTGAGCACATCAAGGATATGTTTAAATTCTGTCCAGGTTTCCATTGAAATGAAACCTTGCAGAAGTGTGAGTGTTAGGTTTTGTGAATTCATTTATAAAATCTACGTTTTGGCCTCTAATAAGGTCCTTTTACTACATACTGACTCTTGACATGAAGATGAGTTTAAGGAAAAAAACTGAAGTGCATGCTCACTAATGATTATCATAGTTTTTAAATCTATTCACTTTCCATGTGTTTTTTCATAACTTGTGTATAATCTGTATTGAAGATGTAGTTTTATACAAGGCTTTTTTTCCCTATCAGTCGTCTTTCCTACTTAAGTGAGGAAATAGTGTTGAATATAGTATCTGTGGAACTACACAGATGTCATAAATGCAGCATTACATTGCATCTTCTGTTTGAGCCTGGGATACAAAAGGGTGAAGCTGAGCTAGATTTCAGACTGGAGTTTAGAGGTTTTAATATTTAAAAACGTTGCAACTTGTCTCTTAAAAAGCACATAGTTTCCTTCTGTGCTATTACCAGTGTACAAAATTAGTTAAAATTCAAATGTACAAACATCACTGGGTGATGCTCTTTGAATGATTATTTTGATCCTTTAAAAAGAGACTCTTGCACTTGAGAAGGCTTTATTCTATTTGTCTTCTGTCTTATGGGTTTCATTCTTAATAATTAGCCAAAAAAAAAAAAAAGTAATTCCGGCAGGAAGTTCTGATGCTGAATTGTAGCATTACAACTATGTAAGTGTTAATGTGAATGCCTCAAACATATGGTTGACTTAATCGCAGTGTGTCAAAGCTTATATTTGAAAATAAATAGCTATAAAATCTAACAGGCAAATGAAAAATGGTAAGTAAGAGAATATAATTAGTCCTTCAAAATAATGGTGGTCAATCTGTGGCCCTTGAGAGCAACTATTGAGAAAATATGTATTTAATTATGAATTAAAAGCATGTTCCCTGTGATTCTTGAAGTGTTTGAATTGGCCCTGTTGCTATGGGGAGAGGTAGGGAGCACCACTTATACTGTTTGTTTTAAAGCACTTGCAGTGTGTACTGGGTGCCATCTATAGCAGCAGATGCCCTTTCTCAGGGCTGGTCTACACTACGGGGGGAAATCGATCTAAGATACGCAACTTCAGCTACGTGAATAACGTAGCTGAAGTCGAAGTATCTTAAATCGAATTACCTACCGTCCTCACTGCGCGGGATCGATGTCCGCGTCTCCCCATGTCGACTCCGCTACCGCCGTTCGGGTTGGTGGATTTCCGGAGTCGACAGGAGCTCACTCGGGGATCGATATATCGCGTCTAGATGAGACACGATATATCGATCCCCGAGAAATTGATTGCTACCCGCCGTTATGGCGGGTAGTGAAGATGTACCCTCAGTTGCAGCTGCTCATTAGCTCCCCTGCTGGCTGCCTGCTGCTTTGTGAGAGAGATGGGAGGAGAGAGTTGTGCTGGGCTGTAGGAGTCCTGAGGGAGCAGGATAGGAGCATGCCTGGCTCTGCTGGGTCTAGTGGATCAAAAAGAACAGCAGCAATCCTAATTTCAGTACTTTATCTTCCTTTTTGCCCCATCCTTGTTCTTGGATCTCCTTATATTCTTTTTTGCCCTTTCTGTCACTGTTTCTCTTACCCCTAAACAGCCATCCTGGGAAGCCCAGGGGAAGAAGAAAAACAGTTACAGCTCCCTGACTCTCTGGCCTGGGACAGGTTAATCTTGTGCTAGCTGGCAAACTGTCTGCTAAGGACTATCTAGCAGATAGCCAGAGCATTGTGCACGCAAGCCACTGCCCACTGTGCTTGAGGTGTATGGGCTGTTGTCAGTTTCACAGCCACTGGCAGATGTACTGCCACCAGAGGGGGATCCCTAGCAGGCACTTGCAGGTGGGAGACTAGCAGGTCCCTTTGTGTCACTAAAACAGGGCAGAGAACCTGCTCCAGAGTATGTATTTTGGCCCCTTCATCTGGAAATATAATAAACACTCCAACTGAACAAATTGCTTCCTTAAAGGTAGGGTTTTCATCTTTCATATGAGACTCTACCCGCTCTGCCTTCTTTTTAAAAAGTGAGTGTTTTTGAGAGAACTTTACAGTCAATGCTGTCTGCATACAGAACATGAACAGCATGTGCAGTATTTACTTCCTGGCTGTGCAAATATGCCATTGTCCTGATCTGTGTTCATTCAGTCCTTGGCCTATACTGATATTGCTAATGGTAGTTCAGATTGTGAGAGAGTCATGACACACAAGACAATCTGTTTGCTGAGGAGTGGACTGACCACTCACTTCAATTTACTGTTAGAAAAATAGTGGTGATAAATACTGTGCAAGTGTCAGTGCTGGAAATAGTTGAAGGCTGGGTTTAGAGGATAAGGTTCCTGTTAATATTTTTGATATAGGCTAGTATCAAAATGGCTTTCAAAATGGCTAGTAGGGTGAACAAGCTTTCTCACTGTCTTAGCACGAGTCTACAGGGCTACAAAAATAAAAACCAAAAAACCTCTGATAACTGATCTCACATTCTGGGGTCCAACACATTTATGGAGGAGAGAAATGACATAGAGCAAAAAGAACAGCAGCAATCCTAATTTCAGTACTTTATCTTCCTTTCCCCCATCCTTGTTCTTGAATCTCCTTATTCTTTTTTGCCCTTTCTGTCACTGTTCATCTTTCCAGTTGTCTATCTACTTCGTCTCATCCTTCCTCTGTTTATCTGGGGAATGTTTTAAAGGCCATTTTTGAAGGGTCGCAAGCAGCCAAACAGATCTGTTTCCCTTATGGAAGGGCAGTGCAGTGAAGTGTGAAACTTGCCTAGATACTGATGGAGTCACCTTTGTTACTTCAATATGCTTACAGTAGGGATACTTTCCAAACGCTTACAATTGTTACTAAATCTGGTCTAGCTCTACTGGTGTTAGCAATGTTGTAGTGTATGAGGGCTGCCAGCTACTGTTTTATGTCAGGTATGTGTCCTGTGAGCAGGGTTAGATGATGCTTAAAACAGTAGCAGCAGCCAGTTTACTCTAGGGTTGCCAAAATTGCTAACGCCAATGGAGCTGAACAGGTGTGTTAGCAACAGTGGATAGGTAAGCTTTGAAAACCAGCCCTAGTGTAGGCAGGGCCCAACAGTGCATAACATGCTTTTCTACTTGCTGCAGAAAGCAAGTGACTAAGATTATGGGAATTTAGTCACTTTCTCTTTTCATCTCGGTCCTCTACAAAGAACTGTTTTACTTGCTTCTGGCAAGTTCACTGCCACCTAAGGTCTATTCAAGCTGATTGTGGATAACTGTTCAGAAAACTGTTCAAGTCAGCTTTCAGCGACAAATCAGTGAAGGTGTACACACTGAAATGCTCTTCCCAAGGTAACTCCCCTGCTATGCCGACATCATAAAACCACCTTGATGAGCAGCATAGAGCTTTTTTGCAACCTAGTTAGAGCGATGCTGCGTCACTCTGGCTCCTCACTTACTTATGTCACCCTAAGTGGCCTCCAGGAGGTGTCTCACAGTGCCCATCATGACTGCTCTGGTCAGCAGTTAGAACTCTGCTGCCCTGAAGATACACAGGTATGCGCCTTCCCCTATTTAGAAGCTGGGAATTTTTGAAATTCCAATTCCTGGTTGCTCCTGGTACACAGTTCACACAGCATCTTCACAGCTGACCGTCACACAGCAGACGTGCTTCCATGTGGCACACACCGGAGCTGTCTGATCTGCTGAGTATATGGAGAGAAGAGGCTGCGCAATCGGAGCTTTGCACCAGCTGTAGAAATTTCAATACTATGGGGCTGATTGCATGAAAGGCACACGCAGCAGTGTCATGATAAAATCAAGGAGCTGAGGCAGATGTACCAGAAGGTAAGGGAGGCCAGCTGTTGCTCTGGAGCAGCATTGAAGACATGCCACTTCTATAAGGAGCAGCATGCTATCCTTGGTGGCGACCCCACCTCCACCAAGAGACCTGTGGATACTTTTTGGGGGGACTGGAAGCAGCGGCCAGTTGACTCAACCTCGATGAGGAACTGGTGGACGAGAAGGTGGAACTGGAGGGCAATGTGGAGCACAAGGCAAAGTTGTCCAGATGCATGGCGAGTCAGGACCTCTTTTCCACTCCGGAGGAGTCTAGTCGGTCCCAGCACTCCAACTCTGGCTTACAGGATGCAGGAGAGGGGAGCTCTGGTAAGTACTCATTTTGCTTTGATACTGCAAGGTGAGAGGAGATTGAGCTCTCATGTACTTCGTTGTATGGTAGAGGAGGGGTAAGGGACAGAAATTAATAAAGCCTGCCCATTATGCACTGGGGCCACAGCAAAAAGTATGTTACTGTACACGGGGATGTCTCTGGAATCCTCCATAGTGATCTCTAGGAAACTGTCCTCTAGGAATTCTGCCATCCTCTGCCGAAGGTTCCTTGGGAGAGCTGCCTTGTTTCTCTCCGCCACTGTAGGAAACTTTGCTGTACTACCCAGCAATTATCTCTGCAGGGACCAAAGCAGCACACAGATGATCAGCATACAGAGCTGGTCTGAAGCCACACGCATGCAGGAGATGCTCCCTTGCATCCTGAGTTACCCTGAGGAGTGAGATATCTGGTTCGATTCCTGGCCTATGGAAAAGGGAAGGGTACTAGTATTCAGAATAGGCTCCATAGTCACTTATAATAGCCCCCTTTGCAAACCAGCCTTTGTCCCTTCTTGCCTTTTCCCACCCCAGCTGTGAACTCACCATAATTGGGACTCAATGACCTGTGTGCTAGCCACAGGACTGTGAGAAAGAGGTGTGTGTAACTTTTGTGATTCACGGCTGTGAGGCACTCTCAATACCGTCTCTTTTGATTGTTTGTTTGCCTTCTGCAGATGTGCCCTTGAACACTCCTCCACACCAGTGATGCATCTCCATCAGATAAGGCAGTGACCCAGGAGGAGTAAAGAGGATATGTTTCTTGAAGTGCTGCAGTGAATAGATGCAGCATATAGTGAAATGAGCATGGAGGGAGACAGTAAATGAAAGACTGAGGCTGGATAGCTGCAAAAGGACATGGGCAGGAGTGGATGATAAAGTTCCTGGAGGACCAGCCAGAGATGTTGAAGTCCCTCATTAGCCTGCAATCAGAGCAAATCCATGCCTGACTCTCCTTCCAGCCACAACAGAACACCGGTCCATGCCCTCCCCCAAACTCTCCCACCACAATTGTTGCATGGTCCTGGTTCCTCACCGTACCCTGTGCACTCCACGCCTGGGGACTGGTTTTCCAATGAAAGCTGGAATTACACCCAGTTGTGAGAGCCCTAACTGCAAGACCGTGCCTCACTTTTATGTTTCCTGTTTGTCCAAAAGTTTGTATTTTATCCAGTTATTAAACTTGAGTCTTTGAAATAATGAGTCTTTATTTGTGACATACCTACATCGCTCAATGCTACCATTGAAACACAGTGGCTATAGGTAGGAATATTTGCTCCTTGCAATTAACGCTCAAGAAGCAAGCACTACAGGAGTAATTCATGGCGGCAAGTAAACATTGCCTGGCCAAATTCATCACATACAGGCATGTTACTGGGAATTGTTGTCAAAATGTTTCTTCAAAGACTCCTTGATTCAAATAGCCTCCTGCTGTGCCCCTCTAATTGCCCTTGTATCTGACTGCTCAAAATCAGCAGAAAGGCTGGGGAGGAGAAATGGCATGCATGTGGCCAGAAGTGTGTGATGTGTACAGCACATAAGCACCTTTGAGATGGAAGAAATTGATATGATCATCCCCAAAGAGCTATTGGGTGGCAACAGAACTTGTTCTGGCTTGCCTCTTCCAAAGTTTGGCTTTAGTTCTAGGTATTCATCATGTGGGGAGATAAAGGCAGGAACATGAAATCAACACACATGCCAGCACACACTTCTGGATCTCCCAATCTGTCCTGTTCATTATCTCTTGATTGTAAACTCTTCTAGGACATAGGATTGTCCTCAGATTTGTCTTCTGTACGGTACTGAGCATGCTGGGTTTTTTTTTAAAGTACTTTGAAGTGAAAGGAAGTTCTCTGTTTTTAATTGCTGTGTTTTATATTATGGAGGAGGAGGGCAGTGAGCCTGCTCTATCCATCTCTCTTTTTAAATCTCTTGACTTTGAAATAAGCTCTGCTCCAAAGGCTCCTATTTTATATGTTGCTAATCACTCAGGTCTGTGCACATAAATTCAGGTGAAGGAGCAGTATTGCTGCTAGGTAGAAGAACAGTGTGTCATTCTATTCTACTTTTTTTTTCAGCTTAGCAGATTATCACAGGTTATTTGCGTGTGTGAGACTAGAAGGAAATATAAATGACTTAATTGGGAGAGTGTTCATTTGTCTCATTATAGTGAGAATAGAATGAATAAGATGCTCCTCACAAAGCCCTTGAAAGCAAACATAGATAAAACCCCATGAATGGATAACCCCTGGGTGAATTGTTGAAAGTGCTGCAATATCACTTTAATTTAATAATTCTTTAAGTGACAGAAGAACACTGGGCATCTGAATATGCGATACACCCCTTGATAGAAACTCATAGCATGCTAAAATGCATAGAATAGTAAGTTAATAAACATATTTAGGTTCTTGCTGTGACTCTGGCAAAACTTCTGATTTGGATGGAAAAATGATCAGTAACATGATCATCCTGTTCAAATGTTTTTTTACTTTGTGTTTTACTACTTCATTTTGTTGAAGCCATTCTTGATTTTTAAAGCTGTTATTTTCCAGCAGAATAGTCATAATCAACAACATGAAAGGGATGCCAATGTTTAAAGTCAACTGCTTGTCACTTGGCCTGACTATTCCAAGGTAGATCCAGAAATGGAAAGAACTTACGCCTGATAATTTCTTATGGACTTGATTATGACATGATCTTTCCCATGAGGATCTCAAGGAAATAATCAGTCTCTGGTGTATCCTTTGAAGATGTGCAAAGGTCAACTGAAAAGCCCTCTTTACATCTAATCAATGGGCAAATTTCAGATCTAATAGAAGAAGAAAAAATTTCAACTCCATGAGCTAACTTTTTTTGAATAGAGGGAGCAATCAGAGGAAGTAGCAAAGGTTGCATTGGCTCGTTCAGCTTATGTTTGCTGACTTCTTTACATCGGTTTTCAGTTTTGCTGTCCTGTTGGACTGGCTGCTTCTGGATGTTAAACAGCAACTACTAAAGTTAGACATATTTAAAACAGCAGGTCTGGATAACCTGCATCTAAGAGTTTTAAAAGAGCTATCTGAGGAGCTTGCTGGACTACTGATGTTGATTTTTAGTAAGTCTTTGTCCGTTGAGGAAGTTCCAGGAGACTGGAAGAAAGCTGATTTTGTGCTAGTATTTAAAGAGAGTAAATGGAACCAGCCAAGCTGTCATAGGTCTGTCAGTCTCACACAGATCCAGGGAAAAAGAATGGAGCAGCTGATACAGGACTCGTTGTTCAAGAATTAATGCCAAGCAATATGGGTTTATGGAAAAATAGATCCTGTCGGACTACTTGATATCTTTTTTTGATTACAAGTTTGGTTGATTAAGGTAATAGTATTGATGTAACATACTTGGACGTCTGTAAAGTGTTTGACTTGGTACTGCATGACCTTTTGATTTAAAAACAAACAAATATCTAAAATTAACATGGCACACATTTAAGTGAATTGAAAACTGACAGGACAGGGAATTGTTATTGAACAGGTTTTTCCTGTGGGATCCCACAGGGACTGGTTCTGCAACCTACGATGTTTAACTTTTTTTTTTTTACCAATGAACCTGGAAGAAAATATAAAACCACTGATAAAGCTTGGAGATGACCCAAATATTGGTGGAGTGGTAAAAAATGAAGAGGTCACTGATATAGTGCAGTCTGGATCCCTTGAGCAGCTAGGTGCAAGCAAACAATACATATGTTTTAATACAGTTAATGCACATGTATACACCTAAGGACAAAGAATGTAGGTCATACTTGCAGGATGTAGGGGGGAGTGTTTCTCTATCTTGGGAGTCAATGACTCTGGGGGGGTGGAAATTGGGGGTCATGGTGGGGAATCAGCTGAACATGAGCTTGCACTGAGACACTGGCTATTGTAATCCTTGAAGGCATAAACAAGGGAATCTTTAATAATAGTATGTTAGCACTGGTGCAATTGGAATACTGTGTCCAATACTGATATCCACAATTCAAGAAGAATATTGATAAATTGAAGAGAGTTCAGAGAAGAGTCATGAATGATTAAAAGATTAGAAGACGTGCCTTATGGCGATAAACTCAAGGAGTTCAATTTTTTAACTTAGAGAAGATTAAGGGGTGACATTGTTCCCAGTTTGATTACAATTTGTAAGTAACTAATATTTGATAGTGAGCTCTTCAGTCTAGCAGAGAAAGGTATAATGTGATCCAGTGGCTGAAAGTCAAATATGGGTAAACTGGAAATACTGTGTAAAGTTTTAACAGTGAGGCTAATTAATTATTGGAACAACTTATCAAGAATCATGGTGGATTCTCTGTCATGGGTGATTTTTACATCAAGATTAGATGTTTAATTCCTAGCGCATTTTCAGAAAAACAATTGGGGAAGTTCTATGGTCTGTGCTACATAAGAGGCCAGACTTCTAGCAAGTTTCAAAGAAGCAAGTGGGGCCAAAAGCACATCAGTGGAAACAATCATACCTAGAGGTGCCCAAGTTTGTGACGTACTATTCAATGTGAGTACAGCTAGCAGAACTAGGTCCCTAAATAACTGTGGTGGTATCAATTTTTCATCTGGGTATTAAATCTTCACTTTTCGTATGAAGTGACGGTAGTTTGCCTAGATTGCATGTGAATTTTCATTGTTACTATTTAGGGGCATGTTTATACCCAAATTTCACAGAAGTCTTACATTTCTTACCAGAAAAGATGGTAATTGTTCAGTTTTTAAGCAACGCTAACTTACTGAGGTACAGTCCTTGTTCATAACCGATAAAGTAAGTGTTTCACATTAGAGACGAAGAAATATGGCATCTCAGAGTCTAACATTTTAGTCTGTCTTAGTCATTTAAAATCCAGCAAGAATCAATGTAATCGGTGTTACCAGTCAAACCTTTAACTGATGGCATTGTTTCTACTGACACTTGAAATTGACTAAGCCACAATATAATATGAAAATTCCTCTTGAAGAAAACGGCTGTGCTTTGGTTCAGATTTGCCTGTTCTATACTGCAGAAAGGTGAAGGGTGTTTGGGCCTAACTTTTCACTTCTCTCTGGGCAGAGACTATTTGAAGACTGCCACCGAACCTATTTTGACTGCTGCTCTGCAGCCAAGCCTTTGAACAGCTCAGACAGATTTTCGTCAGCACTTCTGCATCCCAACTCTTTGCTCTTGTAGAACCTTGATAGATTTGCTGGCTTGAAAGCTGAGTAATTGAAGTCTCAAGTAATACTGTCTGGACCATTTATCCTCAGTCAATTGTGTGAGATTTATTCACCTGAGCCCAAGAACTCCTGGGACCTTAGTTGCTGCTGAGGGAGTCAGACTCCTTGAACTGCTGTTAGATTACTATTGGCTGAGCTGTCTGCTGGTAAGTAAGGTTGCCACATCTTCACATTCAAAGAAACTGCTGCTCCATGAAGCATGTAATTCACACGCCACACCCTGTTCTTCTTTCTGCTGTGTATTGCTCGGTCTAGTTTATGCCCGCTTTAATTTAATTGCTTTGAATAGCAAGTCAGCTGTGTGGCACATTCACACAGCATACAGCACTATATATAGCTACACTGCAGTATAGATACTGTAATGCTCCTCTTAGCCCCAAGGCAGATCTTTTCTATTTGTATAGCTTTCATGTTACAATGGATAGAACAAAGAAAGTGTCTCAAAGTTTTTGAATGTGTCAGGAGAGGAACTCGATTCTCCCCAGCACACCATAAAGTGTTAGATAGTTACGTAGCTCTAGTTAGCATCTTCAAAGACCCCGGGCAAGATAAAGCAATTTTACTTTAGCATATGCTAAGAGCTTTGTCAAGTGAAAGCCTAAGGGCTAGTCTACACTGGCAACACTAAAGCACTGCTGCGGCAGCGCTTTAACATGCCTTGTGTGGTTGCGGCACAGCTCTCTGAGGGCTTGGCTACACTTACAAATTTGCAGCGCTGCAGCAGGGTGTGAAAACACACCCTCTCCAGCGCTGCAAATTGCGGCGCTGAAAAGCGCCAGTGTGGTCAAAGCGCGGCTCCCAGCGCTGTCCTTTATTCCCCACAGGGAGGTGGAGTACGGACAGCGCTGGGAGAGCTCTCTCCCAGCGCTGGCGCTTTGACTACACTTGGCGCTTCAAAGCGCTACCGTGGCAGCGCTTTGAAGTGCTAAGTGTAGCCACAGCCTCAGTGCTCTTTAAAAACAAAAAAACAAAACAAAAAACCTCCTCCATGAGGGGTGCAACTCCCATCGCTGGTGCACTGTCTACACTGGCGCTTTACAGTGCTGAAACTTGCCGTGCTCGGGGGGGTGTGTTTTCACACCCCTGAGCGAGAAAGTTGCAGTGCTGTAAATTGCCAGTGTAGACAAGCCCTAAGGAAGCCCATATGCTACTACACAACTGCTTTGTCTTGACCAGGATTTTTGAAGATGCTAACTGAGTCACCTCGCTCAATCTAATCTAACATTACGCTTTTAAATCCTAGTCTAGACAAAGCCTAAGGGCTTTTCTTCATGGGAAAATTGTTCCATAATGAAGTGTTCTTATTTGCACTGAATGCCAAATAGGGAGCTGTGGTGAAATAGCTTATTCTGGTCACTTTCCCCATCTAGACAAGCCCGTATATAGAGCATTGACTGGTGGCTTAATTTGAGCTAATTAATAAAAATTAGAGCTGTTTATAAACTCTGAACATTGAACAGTGATATAGGTTTGGAGATTATTTTAAACAGAGCCCTTGGTTTTACCCAGTTATTTGGCAAATACTAAAATCCATTCATTCTAAAGTTGAAAGTTTATTGACTAAACACAAGAATACGAAATTAAAACAAGCCATTTTACTGAAACTATGGTTGAGTGATTATGCAAAACAAACCTAAATCGAAACCTTTGAAGACTATCTCTTTTTGGGAGCAAAATATTAGTGTCTCTTATTTTCACATCAACCTCTCAATGAAAAGGAAAGGGTTAATTTTACTTTCACTCCTGATGCACAAAGAGTATTCATTTCTCCTGTTTCTAACAGACAAGGTGGAGGAAATACGGCTTTTATTGATGTCTTTGGAATGCTGGATGGCAGGCTGGTCACAAATGGATGCTTTGGCTGGCAGACTGACCATGGCACCTGTTGCTTGGAACCTTGGGTCACTTTTCCAGTCAGGGACATCTGATTGGGTCTTTTCTTATTAGAGCGGGCAGGGTTGTGGTCATCTCATCTCACTATGCTGATGCAATGCAACTGATTTTAGGGTTTGAAGAAAAGCCAAGAGGATTGGAAGTAAAATAGCGGGGAAGAAAGTAACAACATGGAAGGCAGGGAAAACAGGATCTTGCGTGCGTCTGCAATGCTAGCAATTAAGTATCTCCACGGCTGAGGACACAGGGTGTCACGATGATATTCAGCTCTCAGAGGTGACAGTTTCTTAAACAAGAGCAAGGCCAGCTGGCTGGCCTTCCTCCTGGGAGACTGTCTCCATCTGGTCTCCTCCTCCCAGCTTGGGGTCAGGGAAGATGAGATGAGACAAGCTGGGATGCAAGGTAGGACGGGGGGTGGTAGGGGAGGAAATAAGAGAGGAGACAATTTTCCCAAAGTCTCTCTAAGAAATCACTAAAGGGGTGTGTGTGGAAATGGGCAGCATAGTTCATCCCCCTCAGTGTTTTGTCCACAAATTAGACGTAATATCCATCACACCAATTTTGGACTATTAAGCGTCTGGTGCCACATCTTCTGTTTTAACCAAGCACAATTTCAACAGTAACTGACTCAGATCAGCAGGTCCTTTTTGTTTGAACTAATCCAGCTTCTTTGTCTAGTTCTCTTACACTTGTTCGTAATATTCCTTTACTGAAAGTGTACTCAACCTGTTTTTCATGATTAAATTCCAAGCAGAGAAGAATTGTAGGTTATTGTAACATTTTATGAACTCTTGCTCACTTTTTACATTTGAGCTTTCAATAGGGGTGTATTTTTTAGGCCTAATATTCACAACAGTCCCCTTGTAGACGAGCCCTTAGAAAGGACTTTATAAGTAAATAGAGATGAACCACTTGAGCAAGCATTAATTCAGGCCAAGGTCTTGCATACTAAGGTCATCACTGTTACACCGTGTTTGGACGATGTAAGTGTGAAAATTTGAAGACCTGGTGAAGAGAATGAAATTGCCTATCCCCAGGGAGATTAATGAGGCTGAGATGGAGAGCACTGTGTTATTTAGTCTGTTGTCATGATATCGCGATAAGGTAGTCAGGATCCACATCATTTAGGTGTCAGATGTCAAAATCACATAGGCACAAACTCTGTGGGTGCTCCAGGGCTGGAGCACAGATGGGGGGGGGGGGAATTAGTGGGTGCCGAGCTCCCCCCAGAGCACCTCCTGCCCGCCAGTGGCTCCAACAATCAACTCCTCCACCTCCTTCCCAGCACCTCCCACCCACTGCAATCAGCTGTTTTGCAGCATGCAGGAGGTGCTGAGAGGGAGGGGGAGGAGTGGGGCAGGGCATGCTTGGGGGAGGGGATGGGAAGGGCAGGGCATGCTTGGGGGGAGAGGGTGGGAAGGGATGGGGTCAGGAGTGGGGCAGAAAGGCGGGTTGGAGATGGGATGGAGTGGGGCGGGGGCCTGGGGCTGAGCACCCCCTGGAACAAATGAATGATGGCACCTGTGCAAAACCATATCACTAATTGAACCTCCATAAGTAAAGGTTAGTCAGTGCAGACTGTGGGGCATCTGATATAATTATTTTTCCAATTAACTAAATGGCAGCTGCCATTTAGCATCAGCTTAATTCTCCATGGACTTCAGATGAAGTGCCAAGTAGAGTACATTGGATGACAGTCTCACTAGTTATCTCGTTTTAAGGTCAGAGAAGGATTATTCCAAACAAGAAATTCAACCTCCTGGCCATGTGCAATTCAGGTATGTCTACCCTGCAATGTAAATCCTGGGTTAGTAGAACTCGGATTAGCAGAGCATTGTTAATCTAGAGGGCTTGAGCATTTATACTCATTTGTAACCCCAGGCTAGGAATTGTTGAATTTTGGGTCCCAACCTGGGGCCCGAGTGTAACCACCCATATCCCAGACTTCCTAGTGCTTTCCCAAAAGGTGGCTACTCCAGTCCTTTGTTCATGGTGCAATGTGAGAAAGTTTGACCGCCCACCAAACTTGTCTGTCCAGAGGACCAAGAAAGTCATCTCATGGGATTGTGGAATACTTTTGGTAGATACCAGAGCACAAGTTCAGTGAGGCTGTGACTACACTGCAAAACAATAGGGCTTGGACCCTGGGTCCTGGCTTGTCTCATGCTTGGACCCTCCAAACTATGGGGTCCTGGGGTCCTGGGTCCAAGCCCAGGATTAGCACAATTTGTGTGTGTAGATGGAAGGGTGATTAGGTTTGAGCCTCAATTCAAACCCTGGGCTTACATTGCACTGTGAACATAGCACTCCTATTTTTACTATGTTTTTTTAATCTGAACGTCCAGAGTCCAAGGCCAGGAGAGACACCAGTGTGATAAGGCAGTACATGAAACCTATCTTGCTGTCCAAACATTAGCAACTTTAGCACTTAGTATGTGCCTAAAAAGAGGATCTGCGCTGGAGACGTCGTTAATCCTTAACGTACATCCATTACTGCGAGGTGTTCTAAAGTATAAAATTAGCTTGGTTGACTTGCTGCATCCTACCTTGAGGACCTCCCTTATCCACCCCCTCATCTTGTCTCTGCCTTTGCCAGATAGTCAGTCATTCAGTGGCCATCTTGGGTGCAGAACCCTAGTGTAGACAGTCAAAGCTAATATAAGCAACAGTGTTCATCAGTGCATTTTACCCCTACTTGAAACTGGTAAACTGCATGGATGCACCTCACTGTCTATAGCAGTTTTGCTAGCCTATGCTAGGCAGCTACATTAGGGCAGCTAAACTAATGGCTGTAGTTGGGGCTGATCCCCAGTGTAGACCAGGCCTAATGCTGGTTACATCCCAGTCTCTCCTCATCATCTGGCCACTGCTGCTAGTGAAATGAACAAGACAGGTCCATTTCACAGCTGGGTTGTAGGGAAACTGTTAGTTTTCCTAAGCAGCAGAGTAAAACTAAGCAGTAGCAGATGCAAACACAGGAGCTATACACAAGTGGGGAGGACCCCTAAAAGGCTATCTGGGAGGGGAGTAATTGAGAACTCCTTCCCCAAAGTTAGGTCATAGTGGGAGTAGACGAATGTATTTTACTTAGCCAGCAGTGTCCTTAAAGACAAAATATAAACCTTAATCTGTGTTGTGTAGGAAACCATACAGCCCCACAGCTTCAAAACTTTTACTCAAGTCATATAAAGGTTAGGTCTCTTTCAGATGTAATTTGCAGCTTTTGAGTTAATTTCCTTTCCCTTTTAAGATATCTTAGCATGTCCTGCTTTATCCAGTATAGTTCTAAACAGTATAAGTGATCAGGGCTTTCACTTATTTTTGACTTTTTTTATAGCAGAAGAGGCCTCAGTATTTGTGGGCTATGTATCGGGTAAATTGTCCTATCTTTGTTTTTGATAAAGTTCAATCATATTAATACCCTGTTTGTAATGCCTTAAGTGATTCCTTACTCATTTGAGTGTTTACAGCCTACTAACTTTCATTTGTATTTGAGCCCCTCACTTTCTTAGGCATCTCTGAAAATTCCATCCCACGTTTCTCCTTCCCCACTCACTTTTTCAATCAAGGTAAACGTTTAGCTGTTTTCTCATATGTCGTCTTCACTAGTCAATGGAAATCAGTTCTATTTTACTCAGAAATGTTCCACACTCTATTGTGGGCGCATATCACAAGAAATGTGCAAAGTCCAAATCTTGGTAATGTTATGTAAGTGAAGGAGGAAGGTAGTGACTTGAATGCTTTAAAATATAAGTGTATTTGCTATTATGTCTAGACATGTTCACTTATTGGTCTGAGGTCTGAACGTCTTTTTAAAAATCTTTGCCTTCTTCCGTATTTCAATCAGGTTTTGAAAAGTGAATATTAACAGAGTTGGCAACGAACTTTTAACTAACAAAAATGAAGCTTTCCTACTGGAATAAATTTAAATGCTCTTGCTTTGAAAGTTCAGCTGTAGTAATTCCTGTTTTATTAGGACAGTTGGGTCAAATTCACACTTCACTGGAGGAACTCTGAATGATTTATTTTGTAGCAGACTATTTTTTCATTTTCTAAGCATTGGGTCTTAGGCTCTTGTGGTGAGGAAAAGTGTTTTTAAAGAAATCATTTTGTTTAAGTAGTATTCAAAATAATATTCAGAGTGACTATTTTCTTTGACAACACAAGTGTAAATGTGATAACTAAGGCTACACAGTGACACTCAGGCCTGTTCTGTACTTAAAAATTAGATTGACCTAGCTATGTCACTAGGGCCTGTGAAAAATTTCATGCCTGAGTACTGTGGGTGGTAGGTTCACCCAAGCCCATGTGTAGAGACAGGCTCACAGAATAATGGTTCTATCGACCTAGCAACTGCTTCATAGTGAGGTGAACTAATCACATCAATGGAAAAACCCTTTCTATTGATACGAAAGCTTCTACACTAGGGCATTAAAGCAGCACACCTGTGTTTGCCGTAGCATCTGTGGTGTAGACAAACTTCAGGAAAGTTAAAACTAAAGCCATGTTTACACTTCCACATGTGTCAGCAAAACTTATGGTGCTCAGGAAGGTGGGTAAAAAACACCCCCGTGAGCACCATAAGTTTTGTTGGCATAAGTGCTCATGTGCACAGTGCTGTGTCGGCAGGAGATGTTCTCCTGCCATCCTAGCTTCTGCTGCTCATTTAGGTGGTTTTATTATGTCGATGGGAGAGCTCTCTCTCATTGGCATAGAGGGGCTACATGAGCGATCTTAGAGGCGCAGCTGTATCGGTACAGCTGTGCTGCTGTAAGCTTGCTAGTGTAGACATGGCCTAAAAGTGTGAAGTTAAGTGCATTTAAACCCCTGTGCAGATTCTTGGATTAAATGATAGTGTGCTAAGGCCAATTTACTTCTGAAAAAAATCCCCGTGTAGATGCTCTCAAGGTACTTTAACTAAAGCACTTAAGACCTTTAGTTAATTCATCTTTACTTTCCTGAGTGCCCCATGTAGACGAGACCTTAGCTTTTACTGTATAGAAAGGCATTTAATATTTTAATCTTCCTCACAGATGGTTAAAAGTTCCCCAGTATCATGTCATGATCCAATATATAATGGCTTTTGCAAGCTTTGCATTTCAAAGAAAGATCTGTTTATGGACTGCACTTTAAGAACTTACTTTGGTTGTGCACTTTTGGTGGGAATTGCTGTCATTTAAGCCAAGTTGAACTAGACAGCTCAGTGGTGAATTTAGGTAACTTGGTGAGAGTGAACTTTTCCAGACATTGTGTTTGAGTTTAAGTCCTGATTATATTAAAACCTGCTAAAAGTATTGACAAAAATCTGTAATAAACTGAGTTAAGTTATTTCTGGCAATTTACATGAGTTGGATTAAAGAGCACGTTTTAAAAGTTCATTTACTTATGTGACAGAATACCCAAATTTATTAAACTTAAACACTAAGATTTTGACTGGTATTTATCTTTAGCTGTCCATCCTGAGAGAAGCGTATGAGACTAAGGCAGTGTCCACACTAGCAATCTTATAGTGGCACAGCTGTACCAATACAGCTGTGCTGATGTAAGATGGCTCATATAGTGGCTCTATGCTGACTGGAGAGAGCTCCCATCAGCGTAATAAAACCACCTCCATGAGCAGTGGTAGCTATGTTGGCGGGAGAACGTTTCCTGCTGACAGCACTGTGCACACTGGCCCTTCTGTCAGTGTAACTTATGTCACTTGGGTGTGAAAAAACATCCCTTGGAGCGTCATAATTTGTACTGACAAAAGTGCTATTGTAGGCATAGTCTGTCACTTCTCATCCTCTTCCGGCATTGCACAAAGGGCTGGTCTCCGCTACGGGGAGATCAATGCTGCCGCAGTCGATGCAACAGGTATCTAGTGAAGACCTGATAAATCAATGGCAGAGCACTCTCCAGTCGACTCCATTACTCCAGCTCTTGGAGAAGGGTAAGGGAAGTTGACTGGAGTGTCTCTCTCGTCGACTCAGTGCAGTGAAGACACTGGGGTAAGTTCACCTAAGCTATGTAGACTCCAGCTACATGATTCATGCAGCTGGAGTAGTGTAACTTAGGTCAACTTACCCCAGTAGTGAAGACAAGCCCAAAGTTAAGGTTGCAGACATGATAGGCAAATCTTTTGTTTAAAGAAACCAAAGGCCTTGTTTCCTCTGGAATGTTAAAAGAATGTTAGAACAACAACAAAAATCCATCTCAAAATTTCTTTAGATTTTGTAATATGGAGTTTTAGGAGTGGGCCAAAACTGATCTGACAGTGTCCCTTTAATGTCTTCCAAATGTCAATATACCAAAGTGAATATATGCAGCAACAGTGAATTTTCTCTATTTACTTGGACATCTTCAATACCAGCAGAATGATTTACTGTAATTGACTGCTTATCAGATGTTTTTCCTTCTCATGGAAACTTGTGTATAAATAACGTAACTAATGCCTATTACATCATTAGTGAACACCACACTGGGGCCCCAGTTCTGCAAACACGTATGCATTTGCTTAACGTTACTCATGTGAGTAGTCCAATTGAAGTCAATGGGACTGGTCATGTAAGTGATGTTAGGCATGTGCGTAAGTGTTTGTAGGAGTAGGGTCTTGAGACCAACCGGCTCCAGTCTGCTAAAAGATAACTAGTCTGTTAGTATTGCAAACCATACCTCATTATGGGTATGTCTGCAAAGCAGCTAGGTGGCTAGCTTGAGACGCAGCAGGCACACTTATTTTCAGGTGCTAGCTCAAGAAGAGCTAGCATACGTACGTCTATCCATGCTGGGAATTATACCTCCTGAGTACATATGTGGGGGTCTGGCAGGATTGTACTTGGGTGGCTAATCTCAGTCACCATCCAAGTTGTCGCAGCCACACTGCTGTATTGAGGCACTAACACACATCTACGTGTGTTGCAAATTACACCTCCTGGTTGTTGTGTAACTTCCTCCTTGTTTGTGCAATAGCTGTCAGACCTTGAGTGGGTTTGTTTCGTGGTTTGCACATCCTGAGAACTGATATTGGATTGGATAACTTTTAAAACCGTTCAATGTATTAAATTATGTGAGATGCCTTGAGCATGGGATAGGTGCTAGAGAAATCCAACTATCGAGTAGCAAACTTGAACTACAATCTTGTTTAAAAGTACAGAAGCTAAAGAGCGTGAAGTACCTCAAGCAAAAAGTATCATGTTGAGCAATTCTGGTCTGTATTATGTAACTAATGTAGACTTGCAGAATGCTTGGTTGAATTATTTCATATGCTTACTGATCTTTCACTGCTATGGAAAGCTCTGGAAAAGCTTGGTTATTAAAGATACCTTGAGTAAAATTTTAACATGCTTTTTAAGAAAAGGTTTTGGATATTGGGAGTTGCTACAGTGAAAGAAACGTATAGGAAAAAAGACCTTTCAAACGCAGGAAAGGGGCAAAGAAAGCAGGATGTCTTTATCCTGAATGTCTAAATAAAGTCTCTTGTTTCGGTTTAAAAAATTTTAAACCTATTTTGAAGAGGTCTTCAGCCAATGGCTGGCTCTTACTGGGAGCGACAATTGCTTTTTAATAAATATTAGTCTGCCTACCTATTTCAGTTTCCATTGCAAGCTTCCTCTAAACTGTAAGTGCACAGTTATGTTCATCTGTGTTTAAGGGTACACTCGTTGGTTCAGGGAATTAAGTGCAAACAAATCTAGAAGATCTCCTTAAACTCTCCGTCAGATAGTTGCACAAGCAAGTGCTGCCAACCAATCTGCTCTGGATTTTCTTCATATTTCTTTAAAAAAAGAAAAGAAAAAAAACCCAAGCAAACAAAAACAAATATAATTGGAAAAGCAAAATACAATTGTGTATAATTAAAATCAAAATGTAATATGTGGTGTATTAAACGTGTGGCTCAGTATTGCTATTTGTTTAATGTTGCTGTCTGTGACTGTAATAGTTAAATAATTTTGCTGTCATGAAGCATAAATAAAGTGCAAGACAGTCAAGACAAGACTGCTCTTCGAACCTTAGCCCTTGCATTTTCTCACTCTTGTCACATTGTGGGGATATTGATATCACATTACCTCAGTTCTTTGCATGTAATATAACTTTTAAAAATTCCTTAGGTACTCTTCAGTGCAGTAATTCCTCTTAACAGTCTGTTCCTTTTTCTTGCCAACAGGTACAGTTCTCATCAGAAGTAACAATGGTCAACTAATGTTAGTATCTCAACAAGCAATAGCTCGAGCACAGAGCCAGACACAAAATAACACAGGTGCAAGACCATCAATACCTACCAGCACACCTTCAGTCAGAATATGTACTGTACAGGTAAAAACTTCTTCAAGCAGCTTGATTTTGCAATAGCTGTACAATATTATGTTACTTAATGTGATGTATTTGTAACTTAGTATTTGCAAACCTTGTAGAAGATTCATTAAACGTTGTTTGAAAGTCTGTTTTTCATTAGAATGAATGTCACTGTGTATTTTGCTTTCATACTTTTAAAAGCTAGGTTTGGCCAGTTTAGATTTTTATCGGTAAATGTCAGTTTCACCATAGATGCACAAACTGACTAAAATATTTCCATCAATAATCATCAGAATTTACAGATAGGCAAAGTAAAAAAAAATGCTGCTCAAATTTTAGTTTGAGTTAAGAATATTTATTTTGTATATTTTTGACCTGGTGATGACTGTCTTAACAGTTTATAAAGCTTTCTATTTTGTAATCTGTCATTAAATAAAATTCCTGACCCCTTATTGTCTGATTCATCTACCCCATAATTTCGTACAGCTGTTAACATTTAAATTGATTAATGAAAAAATTTAAAAATATCAATTCTGTTGAAATTAAAAATAAAAATCTGATTGTGCAAAGCCTATTTAAAACATACTCTGCTACTTTGCTCTGGATTGCGTAGCTCACCTGATGAGAGAAGACTGTTATAACAAAATTTTAAAACACTTTGATGCTTAATTGTAACTAAACTAGCATTGGTATTGGCTTCCTTTTCCTTTCAATAGACACATTACTTAAATTAGTATTGAACTTGAAAACCCTTCCAATGAAATCCTGTAAAACTTCCTAAGGTAATTATTTTTATAGCATAGCTAGCAAATCTCTAACTGTGGATTTCAGTCTTGCTGTTCTGACACATGGTCCCTTTTAACCAGTGTAGTGGCCCCTGTAATTGGCTCAAATGCTGATTTTGAAAACAAAACTGTTCTGAAATTACTAGTTGTGCAGTTACTAGTTTATATGCTCCTCCCTGATCTGCTGCTTGTTCCTCCTATTTAGCTTGTAAACTCTCTCTGGCAGAGGGCCATCTTCTTGTTGTATCTGTAGGGTGCCTAGCACAATGGCGCCTGAAGGTGTTACCACAATACAAATAGAGGGGCATTGCTGGGTCTTCTCGGCACACTTTGTATGTCTTCAAAACAAAGAACAACAAAAACCCAACCCTGGAATTAAAAAAAAAAGAAACACTTTTAATGTTTGTGTAGCACTTGCTTCTGAAAGCACTATATATGTGCTAAGTAGTTATATTTTGGTTTTAACATTCCCCTGCAGTGTTTGCAGCTAAGTTATTGTGGCAGTGCCTTCAAATTGGAGAAGACGCACCATTCGCTATATAAAATGAATAAAATAAAAAAAGTAAATGATAAAAGGTTTGTGTGTGGTTCGAAAAAACAACCATTTGATCCGTTGATAACTCAGTTTTTCTAAGACTTAAAATCCATATTTAAGCACCTAGGTAAGTGCCCTGAATTTCAAAAGTTCTGAACTTGGAGGCCTATCTTTAGGCATCCTCCTTGGATGGAGCTATTAGTTATTAGTTTAGTGGTTAAGGGGGGAAGCTGTGGATGTGGTATATCTTGATTTTAGGTAGGTATTTGACACAGTCCCACATGACATTCTCCTACGCAACCTAGGGAAGTGTGGACTAGATGAAATTACTATATGGTGTGTGCACAGCTGGTTGAAAGACCATATACTCAGAGTAGCTATCAATGATTTGCTGTCAAAGTGGGGGGATGTACGGAGTAGGGTCTCTTCTGTGTCAGGTACTAATCAATATTTTCTTTAATGACTTGAATGATGTAGTGGAAAATGTGCTTATGAAATTTGCAGATGACATCTAACTAGGAGGGGTTGCAAGCACTGTGGAGGATGGGATTAGAATTCAAAATGACCTTGACAAACTGGAGTACTGGTCTGAGACCACAGGATGAAATCCAATAAAGACAAGTGAAAAGGACTACATTTAGGAAGGAAAAATCAAATGCACAACTACAAAATGGGGAAATAGCTAGCAGGTGGTAGTACTGCTAAAAAAGTCTGGGAGTTATAGTGGATCACAAATTGCATATATGAACCAACATGATGCAATTGTGAAAAGCTGATATTTTGGGCTGTGTCAACAGTAGTGTCATGTAAGACATGGGAGGTAACTGTCCCACTCTGACACTAGTGATGCTTCAGCTGGAGTATTGTGTACAGCTTTGGGTGCTACACTTCAGGAAAAATGTGGACAAACTGGAGAGAGTCTAGAGGAGAGCAACAACAATGAAAGAGGGTGTAGAAAACCTGACCTATGAGGAAAGGTTTCAAAAATTGGGCATCTTTAGTTTTAAGAAGACAGAGAGGATCTGATAAGGCTGTTATAAAGAGGACTGTGGTCAGTTGTTCTCCATGTCCGTTGAAGGTGGGTCAAGAAGTAATGGGTTTAATCTGCAGCAAGGAAGGTTTAGGTTAGATATTAGGAAAAACTTTTTAACTATAAGGATAATTAAGCACTGGTATAAGCTTCCAAGGGAGGGTGTTGCACTCATGTCGCTGGAGGTTTTTAGGAACAGGTTAGACAAACTGCTCTCGCCGATGGTCTAGATATACTTCATCCTGCCTCAGCACATGGGACTGGACTAGTGGCTCCTCCCAGCCCTACTTTTCTGTGATTCTATGTATATCTGAAAATACGTAGAATTTTAGCCTTAATATATGAACCACACACATCTGGACATACCAAAACGACGAGTAACCTGAGTGATTCTCTTCATGACATGGTCACTGTTTGACTACTTCTGTACTAATCAGCAAACATGCCCAAACTATTTTGTTTACTGTACTGTATCTGCTTACCTTGTTATAACATTAGTAGTTAAGTAGGTTTATTTACATCTGCACACTCCTTCCCAAATTCATTTTTAAATTGTTGGGTTAAATTAATGCCTTCTTAACAATGTTTTGCATTGGGCAAGAGTAAGTACTAGTTTAGGTAAATGTTTGTAATACTGTTAATTAGCCTAACTACTGTTCTATGCCTCCTGTATCTTAAATAGTCTATCTTTTTATTTTAAAGAACACTGGCACCCACTTACTAAAAAAAGTAGTAGCAACTCCTGTGAAAACAGTAACTCAAGCAACAAATTCAGTTGTATCTACTGATCAAAGACCTGCTATAGTACAGGTATGTCTTTAGCTTTTTTTTAAAGCTGGCGTTGAGTTCTTTAATGTTTTTAAGATAGAAATGAAGATTGTATGTTTAAAATTTATAATTTTACGGGGTTGCCCAAACAGTTCAGAAGAGCCAAGCATCTAGATTAGAGAGACAAGATAATATCAGTGAGCTTTGTGTAAGCTCGAAAGCTTGTGTCCCTTATCAACAGCAGTTCATCCAATAAGATATTCCCTCACCCACCTTGTGTCTCTAATATCCTGGGACCAACGTGGCTACAATAACACCATATGATTGTATACAGATTGGCAGTTGCTTGTATGTACAATCTGACTTTAAATTCCATAGCTATATTTTTTTAAATATAAAAATTCTATCTGGATATTGGGATAGAGACAGCTGTCTCAGTGTAGTGTTTCACTATCCACAGCAGTATTGTCTCTGGGCATGCTTTCTTTTTTAAAAGAATCCTTTGTCTAGCTTTCTGGACAGGGCTACCTATCTGTTCTTAGGGAGCAAAATACTGGATAAACACTGTATAATAATAGCAAACTAATCCTTTCTGTACTAAAATACTCTCTACTCCTTTCTTCTTGGTTAACATGTCAGACTTCCCCCAGGCCAACTTCCCCACCCTGGCTTCTTTGCCACCATGTCCTCTTTCCCATCATGAAAAGACAGCATGAAGGGACTTGGGCTGTCAGGTCACTCACTGGCTGAGAGTTCTTGACTTGGCTGGTCATTAGGAAAGGGGCTTCCTAGCCTACAGCAGTAATTAACAAGCCGACTTCTAAAGCTGTCCTCCTGCTGTCTTCAGATGCCCACATATATTGGCAACAGATCAGCTTATGACATCATAAAGAGAGGGTAAGGGGGACAGTCTTCACCCCCTGCAATGAGGAGGAAGCAAAGGGGGTGAGGAGAGAAATATGGCAGTCACTTCATTTTTAAATTTCCTATTTTATTTATATGCATAGGGAAGAATGTAAATCTTGCATCCATCAAGAACAGATATGGGTGTTATGCATTGCTGTTTGTTCTTCAGTTTGGTCTAATTACAGGTGTTTGTAAACCTTCTCAGATGCTGGTGATGTCTTTAGGCAGAGGTCCTCTCATGGACCTATCCATTCCAGATCCTACACCACTTCTGGATGTAGGAAAATACTAGGCTAGTAGGGAGATGAGGTGAAGATAAATCTGTTTAATCTTATGGGTGATGCTGCTCATTTTAGTCCTTGCAGCCCAATCCTCCAGCCCTGTATTTAATTCTGTGGCTTTATATTTGATAACAAATCTCCCTTTGTTACACACACAGTTTTAATTCTGCCATCCTTTTGCAGTTTGCATCTCTCTTCTCTTCAGTTTGTGTTGTCAGCCTGTTTGGCCAGTTAGTTTTACATTTTTTATAAGAAATACCTAACAAAGAACACATAGTGGTCTTTTACAAAGGGATGCCTAGCGGTATTTGTTTTAACCCCCCCCCCCCCCCCCCCCCGCCAAAAAAAAACCTCCTGGTCATCCTGTGAGTCTGACTAGACAAGAAAGATCACTGTCTGAAGAATGATAGGTGCTTTGTCTTATACAGAAGCAGCCTTATAGACTTCCAGTTTTTTAAAGGACCAAAGTCTAAACACCACTGTGCTAAAGAGGGCAGGATGATTTGCTCTCTCTCAGAAATCCTGAATAAATGAGTGTAGTATAGAGGGGTCCTGCCACCACAGGACCACTTCTCCCCTGCCGCTCCTGGCCATGGAGCAGCCAGTGGAGCATCTAAGCTTGTCTTGAACTGTTTTTGAGAAAGGAAAGAATGGAGCCCAAGAAGCTTGTTCCGTAGCTATGTCGTATCAACTAGCCAACCCAAAAAAATCACCTTGCTAGCACTGGTATCGAGCATCAGAAGACCATAGTCAGAAAATGTTGAAAAACAAACAAACATGGGGCCAGCAGCAAAAAAAGGTTAATATGGAGAGATACAATGCTAAGCTAGTTTAATTTAGCTTTTTCCTGTACTAAAACTACTGTAGTCAATAGTGTGTAAAACTATTGGCACAACATATTCTGCAATAAATATTACCAACTCAATATTCCGTCCAGTCTACAGCGGTATTGTTCTTATTCTTTGTTTCAGCTCTTTTTTTCTTAAAAACCTCAAATCCTGTGCACCCCTCCCCATTTCAGATTGTGCAGGCTGTTTGTCTCATTCTCCCCAGAGGGGATCACAAAGTTGACTCTCTAATTAGCATCATGCTGGGGTACTGTCATTTCAAGACAGCAACTGCTCCCCATACAAATCTTTTCCAAATATGCAGGATAGATGCTACTAATACAAGATCTATCATTTATGTGAATTTCTCCATTACTTGGACTAAGAACAAACATCGTGTCAGAGTAGTGGAGAAGATTGAGAGGCAGGTGGTAGAATTTTATTCCAATATATCAGTTTTTCTGGGGAATGGGAAAGTAGACTTCCTGACCCCCTCTCCAACTTATAGAACACTGATCTTGTCTTGACCTATAAATATATCAGAACTCACAAGAGAGTAGCTCCAAAGCAACTTTTTTTTAAACCCAAAACATTGCAACTTGACAGTTCTGTACTCTGTTCCTATCAGTCCTCTTCCCATCCATCTGTTTCTGGGATTCTCTTGCACAGTTGGCCTCCCTATGGCCATAGATCTGTTGAGCTGCATCTTTGGAAGAGACAGTGGTGGCAAAGATCCTGCAGAGAGCTGCTAAAGTGTGCCAGCAGCAGGAAGCTAAGCTGGCATACTTTCTTGAAACTGCTTGCCTCTTCCATATCAGGTGGATCAGCTTGTGATGGTTGGCAACTGCCTGGAGACATGCCCACTCACAGCAAAGAAATGAGAAGAGGAATTGAAAGAGTGATCACATTTGTCATAAATTTAAATGTTAGTGCTTTCTGATTCTGAAAAGTGACCTCTTAAAACAGAGCCAATATAGCACCTCCTTACTCAACAGGTCTGTACTTGGTATGTATCCAGTCATGCCTGCTTACTTCACTGAAAGATGAGTTTTTACTACTTTAGTCCTGTGTGCCACTGTAGAGCAAAGACCAACTGTAGATGAGTGAGCTGAATTCTGTTTTTAACATAGCAGCAAGTGTTAAGTTCTAGGATCTTAAGTAAAAGCTGGCAATTGTATTGTTTTAGTTTTTGTTAGTCAGTCTTTCAGAATGGCATCTGCTGCCCCAACACTATCCTAGACTGTGTAGTGTAAGCTTTAGACAATCGCAGCATCAGCTCATTCAAAATTGTTGATTACCCTGTTTTTATTCTGGAGAGCTCACAAGCTACAAGCTAAGACTGACCTTCTCCAATATTGATTGGAGAAACAGGGCTGTATTTTTCTTCTCTGTTTTGGCTAAATAAGATTAAATTGCAGTTACATAAAGCACATAACATTTAATGATTATTGTTGCAAGTTTAATGTCTGAGGCATAATGTCTGAGGCACATTTTTATGTCCTGATATGGTTTGACTTGGTGACTTAGGGAAAAATACTACTTACACTTTAGGAGTATATGGTATGTTTGTGAGGTTGGGAAGGTATCAGTTAAGCAAGTGTTCATATCTCTTTTCAGCCAGCAGGTGCAACTAACAGTGTTACGACAGTTACTGCTGTAAAACCTCCAGGTACTGGAACACCTGTAAAGCTTCCAGTTACAGGACCTCCTGCACAATCTGTCTCCCAAAAGGCAATCTCTGTCAAAGCAGAGAGCACAACAGTAGCACATCCCACCACTTCCACGGTAAGGCAAATAAGTCATTTAAAATATCACTTTCTCTAAGCTGCTGAGGTTCAAAGTCAGTGCACTAAGTCTTTCCTTGACTTCCACAACCAGGAAATGCTAGAGAATGTGAAGAAATGCAAGAATTTTCTTGCAACATTAATAAAGCTGGCATCTAGTGGACCTCAAGCCCCAGAAATGGGACAGAATGTCAAGAATCTGGTACAACATCTATTGGTAAGACTCTTTTTATTCAAAATCTTCTTGTATCAATATTTAATACTTAAGGCATTATATATGGAAAGCACTTTGCAAAGTTAGCTTATTCTCCCTCTCCTCCACCATCACTACTTATGTTTTTTCTAATTATGCATTAAAAATTCATAAACATTACTTAGGTTGTCAAGTCAAGCAGGCTAAAGCTAAGAAATACATGGGAAACTTGAATTCTGGCAACCTTAATTTAGCCCCTTCGTGCCTATGAATGATTCAGGCTTTAATTAGATGATCACATGCTATTTTTTCTACACAGAAGCTTTGTCCTATTCAGTGCACAAGGTAATCTGATGATTCTAGTATGTGGGATTGAGGGTTGAACTCAACTGGTCTTGAGTTCTCCCTGATAGACATCTCCTCACAATTGACTTGTGGATGAATAGCTCCTCTCCTGTGTCCTCTTGTTCTCTACTCTGTCCGTTGCATTGTCTTTAATCTGCTCTCCTCTTCTGTGACTTTTTTTGATTTTCAGTAGCTCATTTTTGCTCTTCTCTTGTGGTCCCACTTTAGAGACTACACGCCTCCTTTGGTAGCAGCACCTGGCCTGGGTTTCATTGATCTATGCCTAGGGCCCTACCAAATTACTCTCCAATTTGGTCAATTTCACAGTCATAGGATTTTAGAAATTGTAAATTTCATGATTTCAGCTATTTAAATCTGCCAACAACCACCTGCTCTCCGGCTGCCCAGCTCTGAAGGCAACGCTGCCACCTGCAGCAGCATGGCAGTAAGGGTGGCAATACTGCAGACCCCTCCCTGCCCCCCCCCCCCCCAAAATAAAATAAAATAACCTCGGGATCCCCCTACAACTCCCTTTTGGGTCAGGACCACCAATTTGAGCAATGCTGGGCTCCCCAGTGATATCTATATAGTATAGGGTAAAAGCACACAAAATACCAGATTCCACAGTCTGATGTTTTTCATGGCCGTGAATTTGGTAGTGCCCTATCTATGCTCAAGCTCAGTGAGACAAAACAAGCAACAGAATGGAATAAAAAGCTCTAAATACTAAAACTGTCATTTGGTTAGTTGGCCTGTCCACTTTCAGATACCATTAGCCTCTGCAGAATATATAACTGAGCATTGTAAGGCTTATTTTTTGTATTGTGTTTTATAAGGGGCCTCTAAGTACTCTGCTTTCATACACTGTGTTTTTTACAGGAGAATTACATATAATTATTGAATTATCTTTTTGAATTGTGCTTTTTAAGACCTTAGAAGTTAAGTCCACCTTGATTCATGTATAGATAAATTACCTTAATTTTACAGAAAATACAAAATTATATTAAACAGTATTTTTGCACAACACTGATGGTACTCAGAGGGGTCAACATATTTGTAAGTAACATTTCTCTTAGAAAGCACTTGCTGCCCGCTTGTAATGCGTGCTTGAGCCGTTATTGCTGTTATATAACTGTTCAGAGATTAAATGAAATTAATTCTGTAATACAGTATTTAATTTATAATATAACATCAGTTAAGTTTAAAAACATCAAATGAATAAAAGCACTTGGGAATTCAATAACTCCATGTGCCTTGGAATTCCAATGAATCAGGATGCTATGTCTTGCCTTTTTAGGTAGAATTTGATATTACTCCTATTTATGGTTGGATCAACTTCATATAAAAAACTTTTCTTGTTCACTTTAGGAAGCAAAAATTGAACCAGAAGAATTTACAAAAAAATTATATGTTGAACTCAAATCTTCGCCACAACCATATCTAGTTCCTTTCCTCAAGGTAAGTTTGTGTGGTGGTTCTGAAGTTTATAGTATACATTTTTTTTTAAACAGGTTTGTCATACAATATTAGGAGCTAATTTCAAACCCATGTTGCAAAACACCATCAAATCAAACTTTAGAAAAACATAGCAGGAAATACGCAACGATATTGTCTGTCGACCACTTCCTGACTAATCCCTTTCTTTTGGTTGTTACATCCCACTTCCAACATCACAAACTGTAAACTCTCTTTTTCCTCCAGTGACCCAACCAACTTTTAGTGTTTGGTCCAAAACTTACACTTGTGCTTAGTTTTTTTGTTTTTGTTTTATAAAACCTAAGATCAATAGAGAGCTTTCAAAAATTAAACAATTCTCATAAAAAGTTAGTTGTCTAATATTCAATTGTAGGGCTTGAAATGCATTGCAGTGCTAAGAACCTGATAGCGAAATGAAGTCAATTACTTCTGTTTGTTTCATTGTCTGAGCAGAGAGAAATGCAAAAGAAACTGAGCACAAATAGTTACAGATCAGATGAATTTGTAAAATTCTTTCACTGTTAATCTAAAGTGATAATAATAGAGCAATATTTGCTTATGAAACTTTTTTTAAGTTGCCATCTTATGTGTAGGGGCTAGAGGGCTAGTGCTTGAGTCTTTATGAAATAGCTGTGACTTTGCTGCTATAGAAAGAATAAGCTACTTTTGTCCCTGCGCACAACTCCCACTATTTTACTGCTGTCAGGTAGAGGGATCTCTATTATATATGAGTATCAGTAAAGTAAATAAGCTTCAGAATCGAATTTCAGTGAAGGACACGGGTTTTGTATTAAAGAAGCCACAACGAAAATATACAACCTTTCAGTTCACTTATCAAAGTGCTTGCAGATCCAGTTTCCAGGGAGTGCAACAATAACACTTGTAGCAAAGAAAGCTAACCTATATAAAACATACCCCCTTCTTACAGAAATAACTTAGATCTTCCCAGAATTTATGCTTTCACTGATATAATTCTAGAATCTGTTCTTATTATACTTGGCACTAATTCCTGGAGAATCCTTTTGCAGCTGCTCTGAAACTTAATATCCAGTCAAACATAGTGAAAGTTTTAATCAGTTCCTTGTAGAGCTGAATAAAGCTGTGTATTTAATTATTTCTGATGGAAAAAGAATAAAGATACTATCATAATATAATGAAATAAGTATTGCCTAGCTTTAGGCGCTATCCATAGTTAAACTACTTTAAAAAAAACCCTGGTTTTTACTTAAATTGCACCAGGAACTGCCCAACCAGGGTACTACAACCCTGAAAAAAAGTCCAGGACAACTATAACCCCATTCAGCCAATTTGATCGAAAGCCCAATTGCTAATTTTTTTATTAGCAGTGAATCATGTTCTCCCAAAGGGTTCGTTCTATTATCAGGCAAAGATCTGACTTAAGTACTAAATCCAGTGAACACCTGCACCACTCATGAAAGCAGTTGTGTGTCTGTGTACAGCTATACACAGAGGCACTTAGGTCCAAATCTATTGTGTGCATGAGACTTCACAGACATGTACCTGCCCACCTAGTATAGACATAGTACAGAGCAAAGACCTCAAAACCTAGGAGATAATAGCGAAGTGGCAGAACTGGGTTAGAGGGAATGTGAGGATTGCTATCTGTTTGTCCTGCATATTGTAGTACTTTGGCTGCTGGTAATTTGTCAAATATTGAGCTAATACATATTTTTCAATGGCAACCCTCGAACTCCTTGTCAGTAAGCTTGTCTGTTTCAGCCTGGAGTCTGTCAGTGCCACTGTACTCTACGGTGCTTAATGCAAAACTTGGCATTTGTGAGTTCTCAGTAATATAATCTGTCATTCCCATTTTTTCTTGATTTTTTTTTAATAACTTTTGCAAAGGCATTTAGGCAGAATAAAGGCTTTCTGCAGTGGATTTACAGTGTGGGGTTGTAGCTTGTTCCATTAGAGACGAAGTAATAGCATATTTTACTGTATTACTCTTTTTAGAACAGTTTCCTCTTAAAGTAGAACCTCAGAGTTATGAACACCTCAGGAATGGAGGTTGCTCGTAACGCTGAACAAAACATGGTGGTTCTTTCAAAAGTTTACAACTGAACATTGACTTAATACAGCTTTGAAACTTTACTATGCAGAAGAAAAATGCTCCTTTCCCTTTATTTTTTAATAGTTTACGTTTAACACAGTACTGTACTATATTTGCTTTTTTTAGTCTCTGCTGCTGCCTAATTGAGTACTTCTGGTCCTATGAGGTGTGTGGTTGACTGGTCAGTTAGTAACTGAGGTTCTACTGTATATAAATTCTCACTTCACATCTTATGAAATGAACATAGCATAATAACTGAAACATGCACTTCATTGTTAATTTCATATAGGCTGATCTATGCTACAAAACTTTTCTTTGTTTGAATGCTGTCAAGAAGTGAGTTGGCTGACTTGCCAACCATGACTTTGCAGCCAGTACAGACCAGGCTTAATCATGTAGATGAAACCCTGAGAACTTCATCACAACTAGCTAACACAATGCTGAATAAAACTTGATTTGGTGAGAAGTACTCAGCAGAATGTGAATTGGCATAATCTAAAGCAGTTCTTAACATTCATGTTCAAATGCAGTAGACTTTTGTATGGATACAAGCTATTTCCAGTTTGTCTTATCTCATTTATTTCAGCTGTTACCTTTTTTGTGCTTTTTAGATACAAATCTAAGCTTAGAAAGAGATCACAAAAAAAGTGTAAAGTATGCCATCACTCTTAAATGAGTAACGTACAAAAGTGTCTTCATTGCTAACCTGTTTTACTGTTCAGTACGGATAGCAACACTGGCTAGGACAATGGTTCATTCTCAAATCAGTCATGGTGGATGGGCGTTGCTGCATAAACTTTTGCCTACAGATGTGGGCTCAAGCATCGGAAAACATGGGATTTTTTTTTAAATGTTATATGTTCCATACATTGGAAAGTCAGACAATTCTTAACTCATTTTTAAAGATGTAACTAATTATCCAAAAAACCTTAACTTTACCCTATCCACCCACAGTGCATCTGACATGTAGGCTAGCTACACTTTTTCAGCTCAGGTCTTCAAGAAGTCCACAGCTGTAGTGTCTCTAATCTCAGTATAATGTAACTTTGACTTGTACAAGTTTTACGGAGCTTTTTAAAACTATATGGACTGAAAGATGGGAGTGTCTTCCTGTAGCTATTAATATTAGATTCACTTTGTTTTAAGAATTATGGCAGAGTTTAATCAATGAAGAAAACTGTTTAGGTCTTTTGGATCATAAGACCATAAGAATGGCCATACTGGGGCAGACCAAAGGGCCATCTAGCCCAGTATCTTGTCTTCCAACAGTAGCAATGCCAGGTGCCCCAGAGGGAATGAACAGAACAGGTAGTCAAGTGATCCATCTCCTGTCACCCATCCCTGCCCATCCTGGCTAATAGCCATTGATGGACGTATCTTCTATGAATTTATCTAGTTCATTTTTTAAACCCTGTTCCACAGGGTGATTGTGTTGTGTGAAAAAATACTTCCTTTTGTTTGTTTTAAACCTGCTGCCTATTAATTTCATTTGGTGGCCCCTACTTCTTGTGTAATGAGAGAGAGTAAATAACACTTGTTTACTTTCTCCACATCAGTCATGATTTTATAGACCTCTATCATATCCCCCCTTAGTTGTCTATCTTCCAAGCTGAAAAGTCCCAGTCTTATTAATCTCTCCTCATACAGCAGCCATTCCATACCCCTAATAAATGTTGTTTTCTGAACCTTTTCCATTTTTTTTTGAGATGGAGCGACCATATCTGCACGCAGTATTCAAGATGTGGGCATACCATGGATTTATATAGAGGCAATAAGATATTTTCTGTCTTATCTATCCCTTAATGATTCCCAACATTCTGTTTGCTTTTTTGACTGCTGCTGCTGCACATTGGATGTTTTCAGAGAACTATCCACAATGACTCCAAGTTCTCTTTCTTGAGTGGTAACAGCTAATTTAGACCCCATCATTTTATATGTGTAGTTAGGATTATGTTTTCCAATGTGCATTACTTTGCATTTATCAACATCAAAATTTACAACCATTTTGTTGCCCAGTCACCCAGTTTTGAGAGATCCTTTTGTAGCTCTTCGCAGTCTGCCTGGGACTTAACTGTTGCAATTTTGTATCATCTGCAAATTTTGCCACCTCACTCTTTACCCATTTTTCCAGATCATTTATGAATATATTGAATAGGGCTGGGCCCAGTACAGACCTCTGGGGGACACCACTATTTACTTCTCTCCACTGTGAACACTGGCCATTTATTCCTTCCTTTTGTTTCCTATCTTTTAACCTGTTGCCGATCCATGAGAGAATCTTCCCGCTCATCCCATGACTGCTTACTTTGCTTAAGAGCCTTTGGTGAGGGACCTTGTCAAAGGCTTTCTGAAAATCTAAATACTCTACATCCACTGGATCCCCCTTGTTCACATGCTTGTTGACCCTCTCAAAGAATTCTAGTAGATTAGTGAGGCATGATTTTCCTTTACAAAAACCATGTTGACTGTTCCCCAAGAAATTGTTCATCTATGTGGCTGACTTTTCTATAGTTTCAAGCAGTTTGCCTGGTACTGAAGTCAGGCTTACCAGCCTGTAATTGCTGAGGTCACCTCTGGAGCCCTTTTTAAAAGTTGGCGTCATATTAGTTATATTCCAGTCATTTGGTACAGAAGCTGATTTAAATGATAGGTTACAGATTACAGCTAGTAGTCCTGCAATTTCACATTGAGTTCCTTCACAACTCTTGGCTGAATACTATCTGGTCCTGGTGACTTATTACTGTTTTATTTTATCAGTTTGTTCCAAAACCACCTCTAATGACACCTCAAGTCTGGGACAGTTCCTCAAATTTGTCACCTTTTTAAAAAAAAAAAAAAAAAAAAAAGGGGGGGGGGGAGGCTCAGGTTTGGGAATCTCCCTCGCATTCTCAATGGTGAAGACTGATGCAAAGAATGAATTTAGTTTCTCTACAATGGCTTTATCATCCTTGAGTGCTCCTTTAGCATCCTAATTGTCCAGTGGCCCAACTGGTTCTTTAGCAGGCTTCCTGCTTCTGAGGTACTTAAAAAATGTTTGCTATTACTTTTTGAGTCCTTGGTTAGCTGTACTTCAAATTCTTTTTGGTCTTCCTAATTATATTTTTACAATTTAATTTGCCAGAGTTTATGCTCCTTTCTATTTTTTAGCCTCTGAAACCTCAAGCAGAGAAGAGCAACAAAAATGATTAAAGGTCTAGAAAACATGACCTATGAGGCAAGATTGAAAAAATTGGGTTTGTTTAGTCTGTAGAAGAGAGGACATAAGTTTTCAAGTACATAAAAGGTTGTTACAAGGAAGAGGGAGAAAAATTGTTCTTCGTAACCTCTGAGGATAGGACAAGAAGCAATGGACTTAAATTGCAGCAAAGGCGGTTTAGGTTGGACATTAGAAAAAACTTCTTAACTGTTAGAGTGGTTAAGCACTGGAATAAATTGCCTAGGGTTGTGGAATCTCCATGATTGGGGATTTTTAAGCAGGGCTTTGGAGCGGAGCCTGGAGCTGGAGCGCGAAGCAGCTCCAGAGCAGTGGAGCTGCAGGTTTTTGCCAGGAGCGGAGCCGGAGCTCCAAAGCCCTTTTTTAAGAGCAGGTTGGACAAACACCTGTCAGGGATGGTCTAGATAATACTTAATCCTGCCTTGAGTGCAGGGGACTGGATTAGATGACCTCTCGAGATCCCTTCCAGTTCTGTGATTCTATGATTGTAACTACCAAAAAGTGAAAAGTAGCCAGACATCTCAATTTGTTAGCATAATCCTCTTGTTAACAGTTAGGGATTATTTATACTTAATTTGCAAATTACTCTCCACTATGCTTACAATATACTAGCATAATTAAAGCAATAACCTCCCCTAGTATGGGTGCAGTTGTACAATAGTACTTATACCTCTGTAGCCTCCTCCCTCCCCCCAGCTCCCTCATCTGAAAAAAGCTATAATGTATAAGGCGCCTTTATACAGATGCAATTGCATCGACACTAGTGCTTTTGCCAGTGTAACAATGTTGGCAAAAAATAAAACCCCTAAGTATCCTAAGTAATGGCAGTAAGACTTGAGTGTAGACCAGGCTTTAGACTTTCACAATGAGCAAGGCTGTGCCTTATGATGGGAGGCAAAGCAAATAAACATAAGAGACTAAATATACTAGTTGAAGACAGAAATCATATTGAAATATTAAATCTTATTATATGGTAATCATTCTAACAAATAATAGTAATGCCCCCTTGTATGCTAGTTGCACATGCCACTTAAGTGAATGCTTTACATCTTTTGGGTTTTTTTAAAGGAAAAATGATTTGCAAGTAGAATAGAGCAAAAACTTGAATACTTTTAACTAAATGATGAAGCTCACTTGTGTGAGATAGTGGAAGCATATATTAAAATGTGCATAATTAGGTGATCCCTTAGAAAGAGAAACTTCCACTGGCTGCTTTCTTTGAAGTTCTCATTAAAAGTTTGAGACATTTACTAAGATGATTTATCAGAATTTAATTTAGGAAATCTGAACCAAATACACCAGCCAACAAAGCAGATAATGCATTATTCAGACTTAAAATTCAATGTGTAACTCTAGTAATAAGTAAGGTAAGTCTTTTGTCTGCTAATTTTGGGGAATAAAGAATAGTAGGGCTATTCCCTTCCAGTATGAAGTTAACACTTTATTGGACCCCAAAATTTTATAAATGATTAAAATGTGCTATAAATGACATTTCATATATGAACAATACTGGAATTGGACTGAATGGGCATATTTCACTACAGGAAGTGTAAAACTGAATATGGGTGACTCTCCAGGTGAATCTTAAACTGTCAGAATTTTGCTTCTGTATAAGATATTTAATGGAATAAACACAATGCCATGAATAAGCTGCTGTTTTTTGAAACAAAGATCAAAAGCAGTGTAATTATATTATTCTCATTGTGAAACATGGACTGCAGCTTAGTTACTAAATGAAAGGTAACTAATTAAAAGGAAACTTTAATTAATTGAATATCAGATGGGCTTTATTCCATGGGGGGAAGCAGTGGATAACTTCTGACTATTGCACATTATATGCTAGTAACTATTGCATTATGCATGATGTTTTGTTTTATTATTTTGACAGCAGTTGTATGTAATTCTGAACAAATTTATTGTCTTGCTCATGAAACGAGATTAACTTTGAAAAATCAGTTGAAAAGTAATGTAGCTCTTAAACTTGAAAAAGGTATTCACAGTATTATGATTGCTGCTGTCTTTCTCTTTTTCTAGAAAAGTATGCTTGCCTTACGGCAGCTAATGCCCAATGCCCAAAGTTTTATCCAGCAGTGTATTCAGCAGCAGGCTACAACCCAAGCAGCTGTTTCTACCTGTATCTCTGCAGCACCAACTTCCTCCACAGTCATGACCACCTCAGCTCTGGCGACAACCTCTCTTCAGCCCATAAAACCGGTCCCTTCTTCTGCAGTGATCACAGCCTCTCAAACTGTAAAACCAGTCCCCTCCTCAACGGTGGCGGCAGCAGCAGCCTCCCTCCAGACTGTGAAACCAGTGACAGCCCCTCTTCAACTTGCAAATCCGGTCCCCACGTCTGCAGTGGCAACAACCTCTCTCCAGGCTGTTAAACCAATCTTTGCATCTGCAGTGGCGACCACGACGACAACCCCTCTTCAGCCTATGAAATCAGTCATTGGGACACCGATCAGTATTAAAATTACGCAGCCCAACTCTATTGTGGCACAGTCAGTCCATGCTCAACAGGCAGTTAGAGTGAAACAGCTGGTAAGATTAAACTTCTCTGCCTTTGTCTTCAGATCTAAGATTGTGCTTTTTGATCTAAAGTAGTATAAATGTTTAGATAAGTGTATTCCGCCATGAGTTAATGGGCTACTCCAGGTTTCCCTGAGACATTGTTCTGTTATGCTTGATAAATTAAATATATTGCCTCTGAGTATTATGGTTTGCAGCTGTTTTAACATGTAAGGGAGAGCAAGTGTAGTGATGAAGACACCTTACTGCTAATTAATGTTCTAGTTCACAAATCTGGGTGTTGTCAAGTAGTTGTAGTGAGCATGAATTTTATTCTGAGCTGAGTGTTTGTTTTGGGATCTGATCTTGCAAGGTATGCTAATTGCCCCAACAGGATTTGAGGGGGGTCTCAGCTCCTGACTTCTAATGCCGTCACGGTTATTCCATAGCAAAAAGAGGGAGAATTTTTTCTTTAGCAGGAAAAAGAAAAAAGCCACGTGTCGGTATAGCTGAATGCCCTAATAGGTGTTCTACCAAAAATTTCAATCCTTAGGCAGAGAGACAGTCTAAAGGTGAGGGAGTCCTGTCTCCATGTTAAAGATTCTGTCCCGGGTTTTTCCTAGAAGTATTGATACTGTGGATTGCAGTGTAGATTCCTGTTCACTGCAGACCGAACTGAAATCAGCAAACTAAACTCATGTAGAAGTACATGGTGCTTTCAGAGCTAAGTGGCTAAACTATTTTAGTAAGCTCCTGTCTCTACGTTTTTTTAATATTATAAAAGAAACTCAACTAATTATTAAAATGACCAAAGAATAATGTTTGAAGAGAGATTCTCTTTATCTCTGAGTTTCTTGTCCAGCCCTGGGTCTTCAACAGTGCATGTGTTGGGTTTTTTGGTTATTTTTAGAGCAAGGTACATAAACTATCCAGAGTGATATCATTTAAGGAGACGCTCCCAATATTAACTTTTTCTCAAGAATCTTAACTAAGGAGAAGCCTGAGAAAAATGCATCACAGGTACCCTAAATACAGGGGCATTTTGAGGTCAATTTCCCTAATTGTTTAGGGCACTCACCTGAGATATGAGACCCAGGTTCAGTTCCTCCCTCTGCTTGGTGTGGCACTGGGATTTGAACTTGTCTCCCTCCCTTCTTGGTGAAAGTCCTGACCACGGGGCTACAATGTATTTGGAAGGGGTGGGGACTGTCTCTATCTCTCCTGTTGAAATTGTTTTTCACTGCTGCTGGCTGCCATTCTGCTGACCAAGGCACAAAGGAAAATAGTCCCTTTAGCATGTCCAAGGTCCTGAAAAACATGGAGATTCAGCTTCTTACACAGCTGGTGTATTTTTGCACTCCTTCCAGCAGGGTCTCCTTTCTGAAGTTTCTCAGTAACACTACTTAATTGGCTAGCAGGGTTGTTACCCATTCTTCCTCTCCACCTCATACATCCCAGCACTTCCAGCCCTGAGAGCAGGAGACAGTGTATAGAGCTGTCATTCTACTGCCAGCACATCCTTTATACTTCTGGTCGGGAGCAGAGGAAATGCCTTAAAAGTGGGGGGAGGGGGGCCCAGGTGCCTGAACCGTGGCTCTGCCTCCACCTTCGTGCCGCCTCCTTCCCCTGAGGGCCCGCCTCCTGCTTGCTCCTCTCTGCCCCCTCCACGCATTGCTCGCCCTTATGGCCAGTAAAAAGTGGAAGAGCCATGGCCTCCTGGCCCCTGCCCTGTTCTAGGACCTCTGCATCTGGTCAATTGATCCATTCTCTTCTGGTTCTTCTGCCATATCCCGCTCTTTACATCAGTTCTTTTAGATGCAACACTACCGTTCTGATTAACAGGCTTTTTCTGAAGGAAAGGCTTTTTTATCTCCTCTTGTCCTGTTATCCACCACTCCTTATGTGCCAGGTTGGTAGGGCTTGAGAACCCACTCTTCCATCTGAGCTCCAATGTCCACCTTGCGATTTTTAGTGCACCAGCTCTGGCTCTGCTAGCATGAGTCAGTCTGCCTCTGCTGGGACACTCGCTCCCAGCTGCAGTGTGGACTTGTCTTGGTGAAAAAATCTTACAATTTGTACTTGGTTGTCGTCTTCTTTTTTTTTTTTTAAATCACTTCTATTCCATATCATCTGCAAAAATCTAGATTAGAAGTTACAAGCCAGGTTCCATTGGCAAGGAAAGCTACATTCACAGAGTAACTAATAAAACTTTTGCTTGCTTATGTCAAACTTCATCAGCTGCTCTGAGTGAGAGGAAACAAAGTGATGCGTCTGGAAAACGTTTGTACGTGGCTTTGAAAAGTAAAGTCTCACATAGGTGCTGTTAATGTAGCATCGAAATCACGCTAACCGGGTTTTATTTAAATACCTGTCTAACAAAAATGCCCCTGAAAAGAGAACCAAAACAATCTATTTGAGCATAAGAATTGCCATACTGGGTCAGACCATTTGGTACAGCACAACTCTCCTTTACCGTTGTTGGAGCACTCCCAAGAGTGCATGCAATGAAAGTGTTGCCGGATAGTACTTGTCAGTCACAGCAGAAGTATGGACTTGAGGGGTCCTCAAATGTACAAAAAATATGTATTAAAAACTAGTTTATGCAGGGAAAAAACCATAGTTTTTAAATATCTGTACTAACGCTTTTGTAGATGCATATAGTCTTCAGCTATCTATATATAAAGACAATTTAAGAACTAGTTATGAAACTCATTGTCTGTGAATTAAAAAATGCTGGCTTTCTTTTGAATTGTGTGTGATAGTTTGAACTTGTTATATGGATTCAAACTATTGATAGCCCTTAATTCCAGTTTCATTAATCAAAGAGTTAAGGCCTTTAGTGCAATGAATTATATGGTATTAGGAAACTGTTCTGATACTGCCATTGGAAATAGGCAACATGACTAGGGGTGAGATGTCTGTTGTCCAAACAGTTTTAACACTCCAAACAAGTCAGTGTTGCTAACTACAAATTTGAACAACTGGTAGGTTTACTTGTCTTGTCAAGAGAAAAAGTATACTTGTAGTTTCATGAGCATGATGTATTTCTTAAAGTGAAATCTAGACATGCATGCATGTCCCCGAGCAGTTTTGGTTGAATGAGCATGTTGATAGGATTCATGTCTCTCTATATTTAGCTCTTTCCATGTTTGATATTGGATATACTGTTTCCAGGTAGTCCAGCAGCCATCAGGAGGCATTGTTAAACAAGTGGCCACGCTTCCACAAACAGCAACGCTGACTCTCCAGAAACCTGGCGAAAAAAGGATGCCATTGAACACACTAATTCAGACTAACCAGTTTCCTGCAGGTAGGGTTGAACTTCTATATTTTTGCGGGTTTTTGTTTTGTGTTAAACAGGGAGGTGGGAAAATGCTTCGTCATAACATTAGATATTAGAATGACACTGAAGGGACAAAGGAAATAATGTATTCAAACTAGTCAATTATGGTAAAATTATATGGGTGTCTTTCGAAGTTGCTTGGAACTGTATACTCAGAGCCTTGGGAGTACTCTGTCCATCACCTTGCCTGTTGAGAAAACATTTCACTTAAAAGATAAGTAGTTTTACTATTTTGAGTACTCTAAGTATGCTCATTCCAGCAAATTGATGCTGCTTCTATAAACTCTCTTTTTGGTGCTTCATGATATTAAGTGAGACTTCTACTGGTACAAGTTAAATGAACGTATAATTTAGTAAATTTTGGGTTCAGTTTTGTCTCAACTAGCTCATTCCTGCACTGGGATATGTGACCCTATGTAGGTTAGCAATAAGATGGTGAAACACTATTTCATTAAGAGGGGGAAGAAAATATTAATTTGTTAGGCTTGCAGAATATGTAGAACGTAGTACTTTTGAGTGTCTGGTTTCCAAATGGATATAATTGGTTCTTCAGCCTGCAACAAAGACTTTTGTTTAGAATATGTACTGAATAAGCAGTCATCTTTCTTGGATTTTGTTTTTCATTGTGGCATGTTGCTGTTTTTTTAGGTTCCTTTCTGAAACAAATTACACTGCCAGGAAACAAAATTCTGTCGCTTCAAGCATCTCCTGTTCAGAAAAATAAAATAAAAGAGAATGGAACAACAACCTTCAGGTAAAAATAAACAAAGTCGGAAGTTTGTGTGGCTGTAGGAAACAAGACTTCAACAAAAGGAACAGACAGCAGTATAGATACAGGGAATGATGCCTCAATAAATAATTTAGAGATTTCTGATGGATCTCTTAATGATGGGTTGGGGGAAAGAACCTAAAAACATTGACCTGAAAATTGAGAAACTTGGATTAATTGTATGGGAATTGTACTGTTGGGTCTGGGTTTTTGTCAGCATTCTATTTATCACAGTGTTGGCCTGATAACTTTGTGTTTTAATGATGATGCTTTTATAGTGAGGAGGCATGTCAATGCTTTGCCCTATGAGATGAGCATTAAGTAGCTCGCAATGTTATCTTTTATTAGATAGTTGGGGTTAAACTAAAAATGACCTCTGCTCAGTCCAAACAGTCAAATACCATTGAACTGTAATTTGGGCTGTACTGGTAACCTCCCAATACAGCTGGGAGCTTTTAAGGAATCTCTTATTACCTCCTCTTAGATATTTGCTCCTTTTAGGTAGAGGTAAAAGTCTCCTGCTAAAGTTCTGACTGTAGTGGCTAGCAAAATACCTGGCCCTTTAGGTCACTAGAATTCTTAAAGATTTTAGTCCCAGTAACTCATTAAATTTCAGAACTACACCTCTAGCTCGATTCTTGGGAGCCAAAAAATCTTACCGTGTAATAGGTGAAACCGCATTATATCAAACTTGCTTTGATCCACCAGAGTGTGCAGCCCCACCCCCTGGAGTGCTGCTTTACTGTGCTATATCCGAATTCGTGTTGTATCAGGTCGTGTTATACAAAATCAGTTTTCCTCTTGAAAATCAGTGTTGGAACAGAAGTGGAGATGGAGACTACAAAAACAGTTCCACTTCCGACTTAAATCAGACTTGAACCTAGGGGCTGCAGAGGGCTTCCTTTGCTGCCATTCCTGCCCTCTCGATTTTTGCAGGTGCAAAGTGCTGGGGGGAGCCTGTGTGTCCTGGCTGCAAAGCAGAGACCCATGGCTAGGACTCTCCTCTGCCCTGCTGGGGTCCCGCAGCCTTGCCTGCATCTTGTGCCTGCAGGGATCAGATGTCACCAGCTTGGTGGCAGTGCAGGAACAGTCCTGCTCCCTCCCTTCCTCCCATGACAGCAAGTCTTCAGGGGGCTCCTCACACTGCCATGAGAGCCATTCAATGTCAGGGTGGCCTCCCCCATGGCCGAGGATCTCTGCTCTATTATCCGAACACCTTCCTTGTTCTGCATGCTGGGATTCAGATAATGTGGGGGTTTAGAAATACAGGATTTCAGAAAATCGTGAGCATACAGTATATGCCAATGACCCCTGTTTTTACAATAGATGCTATGGAACAATTGGGTGCCCTGGAACTACTGCGCACACTTTTCAAGAAAACACCTGAGAAATATTTCTTTAACAATTGAAATCATCTCTAATTCTAATGTTCCCTTTTCTTTTTCCTGTTACTTTATCATCCCTGCACTAAAAAGCTCTTACAGAATTGAAAAATATATATATAATGGCTCTACATATATTTATAACTATATTAACCATAGACCACTGCAGAAATAGACAGTCCTCCCCAAATACTTATGTGAAAAGATGAGCCTTGACACTTGTCTGAAAGGCTAACAAATTTGGGCCCTATCAGACAAAGGGTAGGAGCAAGAAACCACTGTTGAGGGGCCTACACAGAATGCATTGCTGACAGCTGTTTGCATCTGTTGGTGGTCTCACTCTGACGTCTGAGTGCTGGTAGAATTCTTGCTCACTCTTCAGGTTGATAAGCTTGGTAGAGAGAAAGAAGCAGTCTCACCTTGGTAGGATTTAAAGGCCATATGCTTATTTCGATTAGTAGCCCAGGGTCAATATAATATAGGATAGATTTAGGTGTTTCTTTCTAGCCTTCTTATCTCCCTTCAGTAAAATGGAGTAAATAAAAGATTGAATAAGAGGAAAACAGGCATAGTCAAACACCAGAGGGCGCCAGAGACTCACTTTTTGTCTAATATATTCAAGTTCACACAGTGAAGTACATCTACATTGCATGACTTTCATTCCCGTTTAACAAATGTTGTGAGAATCTCAACCTCAAGTAGAGATAAGCAGAGAGCAGCGTGTATGTGCAATTTTTTTTGCCAATGTACTGGTAGACTGATAACATCTTTAGCCATATACTTCTGACTGGTAAAAGGGCTATTTCTCAGGGATTCAACACAATACCTAGTGTAAAAGTGTTAAGAGAAATTACTGTGGAAAAATATTGCTTTTTTATATATAGAGAGTTGTCATGCAAGTCTTCCAGTACGACCACTATATGGAATAACTTGAAAATACTTCAGGGTGATCGCCAGAATCTAACTTCTGTTAGCTATATTGTGAGAGTGCCTTTAACTTTCAACTGGAGTTCATTACATGGTGCCCTACTTGAAATAAATTAATTGAATGTATCATAGAAACTAGTAATTGGCAGGGCTATTTAGAGAAATGGCTACATTAGTAGAGCTACGCTACATGAGGAAAAGCATGTTATAATTTAGCCACATGTTCTGTCAGTCCCTTGAGTACTAAACTACAAGTTAGGTGAGAGAGAGTCATTTGGACTAAGTATTATGAAATGCTACCAGAGATGCAAGTTTTTTTTTAAAACCCATCCTTGAAGGATTTAAGCACCAAATTTCAGCATGAACTTCTGTTAAGTCCTCTGGTGGCTTAGTGTGTATCCTGTATTAATATGTACACTGACTACATAACCCCCTTTACAGGCTGGCCCATGGTAGTAGCTGTAATTATACCACAGTGGGATCACAGCAGCCAAAGATTCTGTGGTCATTAGGAAGAGGGGAATTGGAGTGTACTTGTGAAGATCAATTAGCACTCAATTACCAGGCATTGAAGGCCTAATTTGCACATTTCCTGAAAGATTAAGAATTCTATTCTGCTAATACATTATGAATACACTCTTGAAATTGCTCAACAGCTACTGGTGAGTAGAGGGAGGAAACCGTCAGTGGTGACTTTAATTTTAAATCATCACTAGTCACTAACTGTTCTGATAATCCTGGGCTTTAGCCCTTTTCTTAATACATTGAATTGGAGTACAAGTCTGTCAGCTACTTAAGAATAAATTAAACAGGTTTGAGTATCTGTTAGCCTCCTTTTCCCTAAACAAATTTCCAGCCTAGCTGGAAAAGTAGATAAATGAAAAGGGGCAGAAGCTGCACTGAATACTGAAGATACAGTAGAACCTCAGAGTTACGAACACCAGAGTTATGAACTGACCAGTCAGCCACAGACCTCATTTGGAATCCAAAGTATGCAATCAGGCAGCAGCAGAGACAAAGCAAATACAGTACAGTACCATGTTAAATGTAAACTAAAAAAAGGGGAAGTTTAAAAAAAAAATTGGAAAAGGTAAAGAGTGTTTGTGTTTGTTTTATTTAAATTCAGATAGTTTTAAAAGCAGCATTTTTCTTCTGCATAGTAAAGTTTCAAAGCTGTATTAAATCAAAGTTCAGTTGTAAACTTTTGAAAGAACAATCAGTAACGTTTTGTTAAGCGTTACGAACAACCTCCATTCCAAAGGTGTTCTGTAGTAGACTGTTTGTCCACTGATGCATGAGGATGATTATATACAGGTAGTTTACACTTGTGTATAAAACTGGTCACCAATACAAAAGGCTCTTTCAGGATGTGATGGAAAACAAAATAACAATTGGCTTTCTTGCTGGTAGAGACGAAGATGACATCAATGATGTGACTTCTATGGCTGGGGTCAACCTAAGTGAAGAGAATGCATGCATCTTGGCAACAAATTCTGAAGTGGTTGGTACACTGATCCGATCTTGTGCAGATGAACCATTTCTCTCCCGAGAGGCTTTGCAAAAGAAGATCTTAGACATAGGTGAGACCAAAGCATCCGTAATTGGCATTCTGGACTCAATGATTGCATTGAACAATTTTCACTCTTTTAAAAAAAAAATGAAATCGGAATGTATTGTAATCTCATACTAAGTTAATAAAACTCTATTTCGTCTGGAAAACAAGACAGCTATACTTATTTATTTGAACTTCCAATCAGGAAATCTGTCCTAAACATTTTTGGGTGGGTCTTAAAAATAAGCTTTGTAGGATAACCCAAAGAAAAAATGCTCCAACAGCAGCAAAGGCATGAACAGAAGCTGTGAACCTTTTTAATTATGATTGTGAACTGTAATAGGTACTGCACAGTATCTGTTACCCACAGACACATTGGAACGGGATGTTGGTTAGTCAGCTTTCTACTGATGCAGATCCGTAATATAGGAAAGTATGAATAATTGCCTTCCTTCCCCCAACCCAGTGACAGCTCTCAAGCTTTGAAATCTCACTAGTAAATATGTACTTCTTACACAAGTGTTACAGATTATGCTCATATGATCAGAAGTAAACCCATACTAGCTTATACACAGGACACAGATCTGTTTAGTAGGAAGGTGACATTCCAACATACTCCTATTTCAGTGTCTTCAGGGCCCTTGATAAACTTGAAAGCTGTTTCAGGAGTAGCAATCTTGTTGGCAAGCATTGATAAAAACTACTGTTTTCCCTTGACACCTCTTCTTCAGACCATTTTTGCTTCAACGCCTGCAGGAACTCAGCTCACATTTTAAAGAGCGGGGCTGAAGGCAGTTGGGGCAAGACTATATGTTATGTATTTTTATTTATGAATAATATTGGGAGCATATACCAAGAGTGCATATATTTAAAAACTTGATTGTGTCTCTCCCCCAACCTCAGGCTATGTCTACAATACAGCCGGGATCAACTCTCTGAGATCGATCCATCTGCGGTCGATTTAGTGGGTTTAGTGAAGACCCGCCAAATCGACAGCAGATCGCTCTCCAGTTGACCCCCGTACTCTATCCCTGACGGGAAGAGTAAGGTAAGTCAACAGGAGAGTTCCTCCTGTTGACCCCCCACAGTGTAGACCCGCAGTAACTCAACCTAAGGTACGTTGACTCCAGCTACGTTATTCACATAGCCGGAGTTGCATAGTGTAGGTTGACTTACCGCAGTAATCTAGATATAGCCTAAGTGTTAGATTGTTTGCTGCAGAGAACACACATTTGTACAGCACCTAGCAGAATGAGATCCTAATCCTGAAGTTTTGTTGAAGAATTGCCACTTTTAGGTCTGTTATTGAGTGACCAGAGAGATTGAAGTGTTCTTCTATTGGTTTTTGAATGTTATGATTCCTGATGTCAGATTTTTGTCCATTTATTCTTTTGCATAGAGACTGTCCGGTTTGGCCAATGTATATGGCAGAGGGGCATTGCTGGCACATGATGGCATATATCACATTAGTAGATGTGCAGGTGAACGAGCCCTGGATGGTGTGGCTGATGTGGTTAGGTCCTATGATGGTGTCCCTTGAATAGATATGTGGATAGAGTTGGCACCGGGGTTTGGTTCCTGGGTTGATGTTTTTGTTGTGTGGTGTGCAGTTGCTGGTAAGTATTTGTTTCAGGTCGGGGGGCTGTCTGTAGGCGAAGACTGGCCTGTGTCCCAAGGTCTGTGAGTGAGGGATCGTCCTTCAGGTTAGGTTGGACACAAATCTGACATCCGGAATCATAACATTCAGAAACCAGTAGGAGAACACTTCAGTCTCTGTGATCACTCAATAACAGACCTAAAAGTGGCAATTCTTCAACAAAAAAACTTAAACAGATTCCAACATGAAACTGCAGAACAGGAATTAATTTGCAAACTGGATACCATCAGATTAGGCCTGAACAAAGACTGGGAGTGGTTGGGTCATTACAAAACCTAAACTTAATTTCCCCATTACTAATTTCTCCCTACTGTTACTCACCTTCTTGTCAACTGTCTCTAATGGACCACTCTTACCACTTCAGAAGTTACTTTTCCTCCTGTAGTATCCTGCTGTTAATTGATTTAATTTGTTAGACTGACCTCACACTTGGTAAAGCAACCCCCATCCTTTCATGTATTTATACCTGCTCCTGTATTTTTCACTTCATGCATCTGATGAAGTGGGCTCTAGCCCATGGAAGCTTATGCCCAAATAAACGTTAGTCTCTAAGGTACCACAAGGACTCTTCGTAGTTTTTACTGATATCAGCATTGGTTATCAGTAGCTAAACTGTGCTGTCTATTTAAAAAGAAGTCAGGGTTGTCCAAGTACCTATGTGTAGATGTGCAGACATGTTGATTGTGTCAAGCACAGGAATACTTCTCTTTGGCTATCCGCGACTGTGAAAGTTGCAGAAGTAACATTTAGCTTTGGGTGTATGGCCCAAGCAGCTTTGCTCAAAGCTGTCTTCCTTTTCGATATCAGCTGTTGAAATATGGAGAGAGGCGGTAGGGCTCATCAGGGAACAGGGAGAGGGCAACCCAAGAGAACAGGTCAGAGGTGATGGCATTATGACCCCAATTGGACTAGATATATATTTCCCAAGTTACCACCTAGGGAATCCTAGATTAATTTGGTATATACTGTTTGGTCAGAGGTAGATGAGAAGAGGCTCTTACGCCTGGAGTACATTGCAAAAAGCATCATTGAAATAAATGTCATGAGTTGTTAACAAGCAGTGTCTAACAGGGCAAAATGTAATTCTCTATTTTTTTAATTACTGAAATTAACAGAATATGTCACTAATTTCTACAGCTACTATTTCTCCCCCCCTGAACATAAGGCTTGATTTGTGTTCTTATTAACTTTGTCCTATAAATGACCTTGCAAGGAGAATGATTCTAGAGGCTAAGTGAAACAATGTCTATATTTTCTGAAGCTCCAGGCTAAGTTTTATTAATGTAATGTCTAAGATCTTTGAAGTTGTGACTTTACCAGGAAAATCATAATCTCCAAACCTTTATTCGTAATGGGTATGACTTCCAGGGGGAACAGAATACCTGCTGTGCTAATTATTTCAATTATCAACTACTCCTAAAACATGTGATGGATTTTCTCTGCTTCCACAGGTAAAAGGCATGACATTATGGAACCTAACTCTGATGTTGTGAACTTGATCTCCCATGCTACACAGGAGAGATTACGAGGGCTCCTAGAAAAACTGACTATAATTGCTCAGCATCGAATGACAACCTATAAGGTAAAAGAAATTATTAAGCAAGTTTTGCATTAAAGTTTCTCTTCTGCAGCCTTAAAGGCAAGCTTTCTCTCCATATAAACACACACATGCTATATGTAAATTTTTAATCTGGCCCAAGACTATTTTTCAGGCTTGCTACTGTTAATGGTGGCTTACAATTAATCCTGATGTTTCCCTTTTGACATCTTTGCTATGTGCACCAAAAGTTAAAATACGTATAAACAAAGGAAAAAACCCTAATTCAAACATTTCGTGGAAATGGTAATTTTAATTCAAGGACCTTTCTCATGGCACTTTACCATTGTACCATTTCTAAAAACGAAATGCTTTTCACATGGCTAGTTAGTCTGCATTGACTTCAGTGGCGCTAACACTTGCACAGCCGTAAAGCAGGGTTGAATTGCCTGTAGAACTTTCATTACTGGTAGTGATGCATGAGCTTGAAAGAACAGAGTTTGGCTTTCTGATCTCAGCTTGTTTGAGGGGCTGACAGTAACTTGCAAATTGAACTTACTGTGTATAAGCAACAAAGAATCCTGTGGCACCTTATAGACTAACAGACGTTTTGCAGCATGAGCTTTCGTGGGTGAATACCCACTTCTTCAGATGCATACTGTGTATACTCGATCATAAGCTGGTTTGTTTATAAGCCAACCCCCCCAAGATGTATAAGTAAAAATGCAAAATTTTTATAACCTGTTCATAAGCCGACCTTATAATTCAGGGGTCAGCAAACTTTGGCTCCCCGGCCATCAGGATAAGCCACTGGGGGAGTCGAGATGATTTGTTTACCTCAAGCATCTACAGGCATGAAGGGAAACCTAAGTAAAGAGTGTCCCGGCATGCCAGCTGCTTACCCTGAAGGTCTGGGACAGCAACTGGTGGGGAAATGTTTTGGGGGGGAAAAGCTGGGAGTCAGGTGAGTAACCCCTGTGACCACCCCCCACATGACCTCACCCCTAGACTGGGACACCCACACTCTCCCCATCCCATCCCTTCCCACCTTATCTGGGGAGGGCCAGGGGAGGATGTCTCTGACCTGGCCGCAGCATGTTGCGGCGGGCTGGGCAGCGCGGCACGGCTGCAGCCTGCCAGCCCTGGAGCTGCAGCTGCTTCGGAGGCTGGAGGGAGAGCAGCGTGGCCAGAAGAAGGGAGAGACTGGCCCCGCCTCTTCTCTTCTCTTCTGTCTCTGCTGGCTGTGCTGCCTCTCCTTGGTCCCTCTGTTGGGGGGAGGGGCTGTGTCCCACCTCTCCGTCTCCATTCATAAGCTGACCCCTTCTCTGGTGCTTCCCTTTTTTACTAAAAATAATTCGGCTTATGAACGAGTATATATGGTACTTCATAAGGAAGTAATTGAAAGACCACAAACGTGGATCCTCTAGTACTATTTTTAGACACATTTCAGATTAAAACCACTGAAAACACCCTTGCACTGCTAGGATCCTGCCACTTACGTGGTTGCTGAATTGTTTACAAATGAAGCTGCATGTGGGAAGAAAGTTAATAACTAGTGAAACTAACAGGAGTGTGCCCAGGTGTACCACGCCTTTGAGACCCCTTGCTTTGAGACCCCAGCCAATCATAGCACAGCAAGCTCAGCTGAAAGGAACTGCAAGGTTTGAGCTAGTCGTTCTTGGTTGGTACCAGAGGAGTAAGGAGGAGTTCTTCTTTGAGTGATTGCTCATATGTATTCCACAGTAGGTGTGCATGCTCGCCATATGCACCGGTGTCAGCTTTTCCCTTAGCAGTACCCATACAGGGGAGCGCTGCTGCGACCCCTAGAGTGGTGCCTCTATATCGCGCTATAAGCAGAGCTGCACACTCCCCCCACCCTCAGTTCCTTCTTGCCGCCGGTGAAGGTAGTCGGAAGGTCTTGCTCCAGCCTTGCTGCAGTTTCTCTAATTGACCTTAGTGGTACAGTTACTCTTACTAGTTTTTCAAGTAGTTAGAGTGGGCTCGGGGCATGCCCCGTGTCCCAGGCTTCAAGTTGTGTGACTCCTGTCGCCATTCTATGCCCAGAAGTGATCTGCACGCTGGTGCCTCCGCTGCTTGGGCGAAACTCACGTGAATGAGCGCTGCAAGATCTGCAGGTCATTCAAGTCTCAGACTAAGAAAGAGAGGAACGTCAGCCTTTGCGCGCTCCTGATGGAATTGGTGCTGGGCCCTACCCTGGCACGCCGAGCGGACTTGGTGCCCGGCACCGCATCTTCAGTGCATAGCGAAGTCCCCTCCACTAGCTGGCACCGCTCCCCTTCCAAGAAGCAAGGGAAGACTTCCGTCTCACAGTGGCACCGAGAAAAGGAGAGGGGTGAGGCTGGTCCTGAGCCGGGCAGCCCTCGATTCCCCCCCCCCCCCCCCGGCCCTAGGCCTCCCACTTGTGTTGAGCAGAGCAGCCCAGTTCCGTCTGCGCATGCCTCCCCTGCGGAGAGGATGCTGTCAACGCCGGAGGCTGCTTAGGCCACACGAGACATCTTGAGCTTACCGATACCAGTGCATTGCACGTGTTGGTCCCGAGGCAAGCCGCCGCTGGGCACTCATCAGACCTCCCCGGCATGGCGCAGCCCCCGCACTGAGAGCCACTCCTTACCTCGTTCGACGTGGTCTTCTCGCAGCTTATGCCAGCCCTCTACACCAGTCAGGTTGACCAGCTCACCGCTCGAATGGGAGTCTTGAGGCCCCTCCACGCCGTGCAGCAATGGGTGCAGGCACCGTGATAGGCTCCGCTGACGCTCTTCCTCGCATCGCAGCTACCGGAGCCAGTCTCGACGCCATCGATGTCGATGCTCCTACTCGAGTTCCCGCTCTGCCAGGCATCACACTCAGGACTCCTCTTGCAATTCACTGGCACTGGAACATCATTGCTCCTGGCACTGGGACGAGTACAGGAGCAGCACTTTGATGGGTACCGGTCCTTGGTGTTGAGGTCCCAGTCCTGCAGAAGGCACCATCGATCTTGCTGCTCCTATGAGACATGCACTCGACGGTGACCTCAGCATCGGCACCCAGCCGCCCATCGCCAGGTCGTGCGGCTCAGCCGGAACAGATGATGCCACCGGGCCCCCAAATTGGTCAGTGGCAAGGAGCACTGTGGCAAAGACAGTGGTGTCAATAGGCACCGTGGCTGCAGATGCCCACCCAGACAGGAACCTGATCAGTGGCCGGAGTGTACCAGGCTCCTTTGGCCTCCTCTTCTCGGCAGAGGGACAAGTCAACAGGTCCCAAGTCGGTGGCCCCACACCCAGACTCTGACCTGGGGACCGACCCCCCCCCCCCCCCCCGGTACCGCCCGAGACTCTTGGCTCTGTACTGGCCCCTTCTCCAGCACTGGATGATGCTATTACAGCACCACTGCCCATTCCACAGAAGGACTTCAGGGCACCTCCTTAAGAGGGTGGCGTCCAACCTCCAGCTAGAGGCTGAGGAGATGAAGGGCCCATCTGACTCCCTTTTCAACATGCTGACGTCCTTGGCACCGGGCTGTGGCCCTGCCCTTCCACCAGGGAGTAGCCAACATTTCCAATACCTTGTGGCAAACTCCTGCTTCCTTGGCCCCCATTTCCAAAAAGGCGGAGAGGAAGTACTTCGTGCCGGCTAAGGACCATGAGTATCTTTATTCCCACCCGGCACCTAACTCTCTGGTGGTAGAATCTGTAAACCACAGAGAACAACATGGCCAGCCCGCACCTACCCCCAAGGTTAAAGACACCAGGAGACTGGATACTTTTGGCAGTAAAGTTTACTCTTCGGCAAGCTTCCAGCTCAACGTGGCCAATCATCAGGCCCTACTAAGTTGCTATGACTTTAACTTATGGGGGTCCCTATCAAAGTTTGAATGTCTCCTCCAGGAGCGGGACAAAAAGGACTTAAAGACTCTGGTAGAGGAAGGGGCGGCAGTGGCAAAAGCAGCCCTCCAGGCGGCGTCGGATGCGGCCGATGTGGCAGCCAACTCTATGGCTTCCGCCATTTCCATGTGCGGGGTGTCGTGGCTCCTCCTATCCGGGCTGTCGGTGGAGGCCCAGTCCCTCATGCAGGACCTGCTGTTTGACGGGAAAGCGCCGTTTGCGGACCAAACGGATGTCCGTCTGCGTGGGGTGAAGGATTCCCGTACCACCCTGCAAACCTTGGGCCTCTACATCCCACCAGCTAAGGACAAGCCCAGGCCTCAAACTTCAGCTCCACCTGCATGGAGCAGATACCAGCCCCCATCCAAGATGCTGAGAGACCAGAGGCATCGGTCTCAACGTCAGTCCCGCTCTGCCCTGCAGCCCAGGCCCTCTAAGGGCAAGAGGCAGGGAAAGAAGCGGTTTTGACTATTTGCAGGGGGCACCAGGCTTGTTGCCAGGGAAACCGCCTGATTAATAAAGTTTGTGTTCTGCAATTGATTGTCTGCCTTCTGAGTGGAGTGGTCACGTATAACGTTGGACCACTGGGTCCTCAACACCCTTTCCAAGGGCTATGTGTTGCAGTTCACCTCTCCCCCGCCTTACCATCCCCCGTCCCTGCTGAGCCCCGGGGACCCGGAGCATGCTCACCTTCTAGGGCAGGAGGTGGTGTGTCTGCTCCACTTGGGGGTGGTGGAAGGAGTACCAGTAGACTTCCAGGGCAGAGGCTTCTTCTCCCAGTACTTCCTGATCCCAAAGGCAAAAGGGGGGCTGAGGCCCATCCTGGACCTACAGGATCTCAACCGGTTTATGGTCCGCTCCAAGTTCCGCATGAAAAGCCATGAAAAGGAGACAAGTTTAGTTTAGAACCTTAAGCACAGGAATTTAAAGGGCTCATGGACAGGGCTGAAGACCCTGCAGAAGGCCAACCATTTGTTGGACTTCGTTACCCCGGAAGGGGACTGAACTTGAAGGAGTGACCTGGCTTCAGAGCTGGGGCAGTAAGAACTGATAAAGGCAGAGAGTCTCCAGGGAGACTACTCTGTACCGGGGCAGTGCCTGTGCCCTGGGGGCACTGCTATATACCAGAGCAGACACGGACTAATGCTAGCCCAGCAGGGGCTGAGAACTGAGCCCAGAGACTGGACTAAAGACACGAATAAGAGCACAGGGACAGGCCCTGTTAGACCTTTTACCCCACAAGGGGTTCATCCATCCATTCAACTATTAACTGAGTGACTTAGCTGGAGGGCTGAGCCACTGAAGACCTGCCTGAGGGCCATAGCCAACAGGGGACGCTGGCTGCAAAGAAAGGAAAGAGTGCAGGATTGCTCCCATCTGACAGCAAGTGCTCACAACAGGTGAGTGCACACTGTCATAAGGAGGTTTTTAATTTTTAAATACATTTTATAGATTAGTAAACATGGAAGAGGCACTATCAGAGAATGGGAAATGAAGTACCTGGCCGTGTCTACGTAATAGTGTCTGAAGCCACTGGACATGCTGCTCCAAAACAGAAAGATGACATGGAACGAAATCCAATCTGAAAAAGTGTACCAACGCCTAATGAGAAGAGCCTCTGGAAGTCAGCAAAGTTTGACATCTCTGTATCCCAACCAAAGACTTGGAAATGAGAAGCCTTTTTAGCACAAGTGAGGTGAAGCAGCTGCTGAAAGCTTGCAGGAACATTGGGGAGCTATGCCTTTAGCATTCTGTAAAGACAAGACCGCAAAGGGCAATTTCTGAACAATGGTCTTAATGTAGCACATAGACTTCTGACTGCCTTTGTCCTAATGGGATGGAAACCAATAGATTTGTCAAATCAAGAGCTTCATAGATCATAGAATATCAGGGTTGGAAGGGACCTCAGGAGGTCATCTAGTCCAACCCCCTGCTCAAAGCAGGACCAATCCCCAGACAGATTTTTACCCCAGTTCCCTAAATGGCCTCCTCAAGGATTGAACTCACAATTGAACTGCCAGAAGCTAAGCTAGAAAGATTATAACACTTCATCAGATGTCCCATTTCCTCAAAACAAAGGCCGTAACAATTCACAATCATGTAGATAGTCTTAAGCAAAAATGCAGGCTCTGAAAAATAAGACTTTGTTAGATACTTGTTTTTGCATAGGTAGTGTTTTTCTTGTATGAACTTCCTCTATAATGTGTTTTTTTTTAAAATGGGGGCTACCTCTTTTCATAATGTAACTAGGAATATACGTTTTTTTTTTAAAGTGTGATAAATTCCCAAATGTAGAAAGTAAAGAACACTGTAGGTTTATGTGGCCTCAGTGTAATTCTCCTTCCCTTCTCCGCTAGGGCTAGGTATTCGTTTGCAACATGGGAATGCATTCCTATTTTGCATGTGTTCTACCAGCCAGGTGAGCATTCACAAATTCAGACTTGCATGTGCAAAAGAGCTAGATTTCAAATTTGTGTATCTAAAGCAGGATATGAGATACACCATGTAACTCTTCAAGAATTACACTTTGATTAAAATAACTTCCACCCATACTGTACAATAGGAGCAGTGAAAATGGGAGAAAAATCCTCTTGGAAGTTGAGTCTGGCCAAAAGCAAGTAATTCTTCCCCTTGCTGGACAGAGAAGTAAATATTACAGAGAGCAACATGCATAGTATTTTTGTTCTAGTCCTTCTAAAGAAACAGTCTGTACAGTAAAAATCTTCATTTGAGTCCACTATGAAATTCTGCATCCTGTGAGCTAGTCAGACACAACTTTTTCAATGCATCTTTTATTAAAGTAACTGACTTAATGTGCTATATTGTTCTCCTGTTCTCAAAAGTAAGGAAACCGATGTTGAAGCTTCCATAACTTCTTTAATTTTAGCTCTGTTGTGCGTAGCCATTACAACGCATGTGAATCCATAGATAAGTCTAGTTACTCTATGAAGATACGAAGTTGTTACAGCTGTTATAACTAGTAGCTAATGCAGATCAATAAAGGAGGGCGAGCTAGCCAATCTTCGCAGCTATCTTCTTGGGTGATGTTATATGATGATGCAGTTTTATAATGGGTTGTAACAATAGGAAGACCACAAAAATGAAACAAATGAACTGTGTATGAGAGAAGCTCATGTCCCCAAGTAAGCCTGTTGCTAGGCAAAGAGTGTGTTTAATTTTAGTATGGGCACTTCCAGGCCCTCTCCATCCAAATTCTCCATCCTGATAGAAATCGGTATGGACTTTAAGCTCTATAAAAGTAGACCTGCCTGTCCACCCTTATTGAGGGAATCAACAGAATAGCTCAAGGAGAGTAGTAGATATGACTGCCTTTCAAAAAGCCTTTGATAGTTGCCACAAAAGCTTCTCATAGGTATTCATGTAGTCACAGTATACACGATAAAATTCTGTCACGGCTTAGAAACTAGCTAGAGAATAGAGTGGGAGTAAATGGTCAGTTTCTACATGGGAAGAGGTTAATAGTAAAGTATCTAAGGTATGTCTTCTCAGAAAAGTTTAGTGTATTGAATGAGATGGAAGAAGTTGTGAATAGTGAGGCTGGAAAATCTTGCAGATGACACAATTTTGGGTTAGCCAAAACTAAAGGATTGTAAGGTATTTCAAAAGGGTCCCAACAGTCTTAAGCAATTAGACAACACAGTGACAAAAGATTCTTGTGCTTGTCTGCATTGAAACATGAGTTGTTCAAATTTTTCCTACATGTTGATGGGTTTTGTGTATGGGAGAGACATCTAGGTGTCATTGTGGATGGATCACTGTAGAACACCAGTCAAAGCAAATGAGAAGTTAAGCTGTGTTGTGGAGGCATCACTAGCAACTCCATAAAGTTGAGTTTTTCTGCATAAAGCAAGGGTTCAACCCTTTATATGTGTATCCTCCCCCAAACTACTGTGCTGACTTGTCACTTCTCAGAAAATATCATTATGTACTCAGCGAGTTTGCTAATCTGTTCAGGAGTTAAAACTAAGTAGGGCCTTTAAGCAATTTAGTACCTACTATCAGCCTTTTTTGTGCCCAGTAATCTCAATAACTGAACACACTCTTCAAACTTCCCATATAGTGAAAAACTCACTGCAATTTTGTTCACATACAACACTTGAGCATTTTTTAGGATTGGTGATCAGTTTTCCCATGGCTCTCTAGAGGCAGAAGGATGCAATGGTGTACTACAGGGAATCCTATGGAGAGGTGCTCTTTCGAAGTGGCCAGCATCTCAACCGGACTGAGTGCCCCTGCTGTTTCATATGAGCCCACCATCTTTCTTGAGCAACAGTAGCTTCAGTCCTATTGCGAACAAGGAGAGATGGCGGCCATTTTCAAGGAGGGCTTTAACTGATAACTGTTAGAACATTCTGCAGCCTGCTCTGCCTAAATGACAGAGGTGGCCATTACTATAAGCAGCTTAATGCTCCCTCCACTTAATGGTCCCTTTTTTGATGTGTTTTTGGATTGAGCTAGAACTATCTACTCTTCAAGGGGTCTCTGTTTTTGTTTTTGTTTTTTGTTGCCCCGATTTGGGGGGAACTCTTGGTAGGAGTTGGCATACTAAACCGCAGCTGCTTTAGTCAGAGTTCCCATTCATTCATAACAGCATGATGATTGAGTAAGGAAACAGCAAGTCACGTACAGGGAACATACCTGCCTTTGAACTTGCTGCCAGGTATTTTCCCACTGAAGACATGCCTCATAATCCTCTAGCTGCTGCAGAAACGCTTCATTAGAGTATGTGGAAATAACTTTATGTATACGTAAGTATACATGCAAAATTAAGGTAAAATATTTGGAGAGTTACGTACACTTTAGCCAACATATTAGACTAACCTGCACCAATGCCCTTTTAGGACTCCATGCATTACACAAAAAAAGAGGGTGGGGGGGAATTGGTGGTTTCGGTTCGGGGGTGAACTGTAGAATTTAAGCTGACACACATGGGATTTTTAAAGTGCAGTTCTAGTCCGAAAACATTCTTGGAGTGTCACTTGGGGAGAGTTCTGTGTTTGCCTTTCAATTACTTCAAGGGCAAACATGCTCAGTTTTAAAACAAAAGGACATTTTTTTGAACTACCAGCCATGCAAACTCAACCTGACATATGAATCCAGCTTTCTGGCTTGTGATATGCAATAATAGATTATGCAGACCAAATTGTGCCTTCAGTTACCCCTGTGCAACCTCAGTGTCTTTGCTGGAATTGCACAGGTGTAGCTCAGGGCACAGTTTAATCTTGTATTGGAAATTTAACAATTATGTTGGCGCATGAGTGTGAACAGAATCTTGCTCTCACATAGCGGTATTGGCTCTGCAGTATGAACAGGAGTAAAATGTATAGTTTTATCACTGTAAAACAAGTGGTTATGATGCCAAATGTTCACAGGGAGCAGATCTGTTGAGTTAACATGTTCCGTTTTTACATATTCCATATATAACTGAACTTTAAAACTAAACAATTGAAAAAATAGTTCCTGCCTTACTTCAAAGACCTAATTTCGGAGTCCTGTTTCCCCTATGAAAGTTGAGAATGATGCTGTTACCTATTGAAGTGGTGTAAGAAATCTCTATTCTCTACTTAAGCTTTAAATCTTGCATTTGGGAACTTCAGGTTGTATGTCTGATATTCCAAACTGGTAAAGGGTCTTAAGCATTTTAATTTCACACAGCTTCCTTACCTGCCATTCAAAGCAATACTGCAACATGGTGGATTCTAGGTTGCTACCTCAAAACAGATTCTACTAATGTACCAATACTGACTTTCAGGATTGTGCACATCCTGTGGGGAATGGTACAAGACCTAGAGCAATAGCAAAACTGAGTGATTAGGGCAGAGGAGAATGGGATTCAAGGGTGTGCTTTAGGATTTCTTACTTAGATTGCAAGCTCTTTGGGGGCAGGAACTGTTACACTGTGTTTTTAGAATGCCTCACACAGTGGGAGCCTGGTCTCTGGTCTCTTGAGGCAATACCGTAATACAAAGAACTCTTAGAAGAGGGGATCAAGCTGCATATAAGGGGAGAGAAAGGGATTGGTTAGGTCTGGAGCAATGGTTGGTTGAGAATTCTGTATTAGTAGAGGTCGAGTCGTGGATTTTAAGATATCTTTGAATCCACTAGTTCTATACTTTTTCCATTTTAAGTTGTTGATTGGCACTGGCACAATTTGTATCCACATCCGATCTGTAATCCGCAAAAATGATCCGCAGATATTTGCATCCGTGGATGCGGATACCCACAGATATAAAGCGGATATCCATTGATTTGCAGGACTCTACCTATACTCACCTTCATGCACAAATGTAGTGTAGTTACCATTAGCATTAATGGGAATTGTTAATCAACCAAGGTGAAAATATATCCCTAAAGCTATAATGAACAGTGCTAATGTGCACTCTCATTCTCAATCTAAATATCTTTTAGCTGGTTCTGGAAAAAATGTAGTCCCCTCTTCCACCCCCTTTGGAAATACCAGTAAGGTAATTGATGTTCTGGAATGACTAGCTGAAACAATGCTGCAACATTTAAATTATTATATTTTGCCAGCAGCGTGAAATATAGTTCCTATCTCTAAGATGGTTTTCTTAAGTAGGTGGTAAAAATGGATCATATATATCCTAGTTGTATAACATTTTGACTTTAAAAAAAAAAATTTGCTCAGTAAGAAAATGGTTTGTGTGTGGGGTTTTTTTCCCCCCTTAGGTGTAAACTGGCAGTTTCAAATCACACACATCTAAAACTGAAGTTTGTTAGACAGTGAGGATAGGGAGTCAAATAGAGGAACTGGATGCTAATGGCAGAGGGCTATTAAGTAGCTGAATAGACCTTTAGGACCATACTGTAGTTGGAGAGAAGACATGCAAATGGATTCTCTTGTAAGCAGAATCGTATGGAAAGTACTTACAACGATCAGCTTTGAAAAAAAGAATTTCATGCAACTCAGCTTCTTTCCAATATGTTTTTATTTGACCTAGGATAGGTTTTTAGCAGTGTATAAAAGCTTGATCAGCTCTAATTGTTATTTCTTGGCAGGAGAGTAATAAGTATATCGTATCTAGTGACACCAGAGCACAACTTAGATTTCTTGAGAAGCTGGATCACATGGAAAAACAGAGAAAGGATGAAGAGGAACGAGAAATGCTTTTACGAGCAGCCAAGGTGAGAGAACATCTTATTGTTGGCCACCGAGAAAAATAACTGTCTTTTGAACACCAGACATCCAATGACACCTGTCTCGTTATAGTCTACATTAAACTTGTCAATCCCTGATTTTGCTATTATAACATGTAAGTATATGTTAGCATGGTCTATGCCAAGCAGAAAAGGTGTTCTTATTGGGTTTTTGCTTCTCTTAGAGATGGATGTTTAGCTCACTGGCAAGCCATGGGGTAAATTTCTATTGCCATCTCCCTGCATATCTACTGTCCAGTTCACTGGGTCTCAATTTATTTTTTTGGCGCTAAAAGTGAGGAGTCCGAATCTTCCAGAAATAAATGCAAGAACAACATATGCTCAGCAAACATAGTATCACGATTGTTGATACAGAAATAAAAATAAATCTTTAAGGAATATAGTTGAAAGCTTGTAGTTACTTAAAGGCCATGTTTTGGTTCATTCAGTCCTGCTGGTGAACATAAAACCATATTTATTCTGTATTCTTAATCTGACCACCTGTCTTTGTTTCTGGATCCAACTTGCTACATGGTGCCTCATCAAAATGTTTGTCCCCACTGTTTCTGGTGATGCTCTGGAGGTGTGATCTTGACAAGCTGTGTGTGTTGCAATCCAGTCAGTCCAATATGTGACCCATTTCTGGCCTATACTCTGTTGGTTAAAATTGTTGTTTGAGCATGAACAAAACATGTAAATGCTGCACCACTGAGTGATTATATGGTCTTGGCTCAGTTTAAGTGTGTTTATTTTTTTTAAGAACTGATAAAAGTCTGGGGCCCATATTCTACAATCACTTGGGTGGGTATGGAATCTAGACTTACTAGGATCTCACTGTACTTAAACAAAAGCAATTTCTTCTTCTCTACTTCCTGTCCTTTTAAGTGTCTGCTGCTGACATGAACAACATCATGCCTAGACTGGACCTGACTGACAGCGTTAGCATCATTTTCAGTTTAAGCTTCCTCCAGGCTAGAACAGAGGCAGCCAGGCCCAGATGAAGAGGAGGGAGGCTGGGGGGCGGAGGGAGAAGCCAATCTGGATTGCGGCGTTCACCCCTGGAGCTAAGACATTCAATCACAAGAGAAAATTGTCACTTATTAAATATTTAACGGATGCTGCGGTGTTTAGATGCTAGTAATTTGTTAAATTTTCCTCTTCCTTTAATAGAGTCGTTCCAATAAAGAAGATCCAGAACAGCTGCGATTAAAGCAGAAAGCGAAAGAGGTAGGACTTTCAAGTTACCATGTTTGCCTTTGTGTTTTGAGGGAAGGTTGGCAGCCCTCCCCTGGCAATTAGGTCAGGGTTTATTTTGCTATTGCATACCATTTGCAGAGGCCTTGGGGAAGGACAGGAACTGCTACAGGCAAGGGCAGTACTTCAAATGAGGTCAATGAATTATGAGCTCTTTTTAACATTTAATTTTCATAGTTTAGGCCTGTCTAGAAATGGTTCTTTGTAAACTACAGCCATACACTTAGTAGGAATATAATGTGGGATTAGAAAAAAAAAAAGAAACTTTGAGATTTAGCATCTGGGACTGTACAATAGGCTACATTTTTCCAGGGTAATTGTTCGTTTTGTAAATCTGATACTGCTTATAATTCTTTGGCTGGGAGGCGGTACAGGGATTTAGTTTTAAATGGAAAACGCCTCTGGCTTTTAATTTTCTGGGCCCAGCAGTTTTCTGTTCTGGAATGGAGCCCTTGTTTCACACAGTTCATGTTTAGCTGCAGGGGTTTTAGTTTATAGCTTAGACTGGTTAAGCTTTTACTCCCAGAGGCCTCTGCATAGCAACTGTAGAAATCAACAAATAAGTTCATTTATGTCTGCAGCCTCCTCTCAGTAGCTGACTTTTTACATTTCCCAATATCCATTTCCTGACTCTTCTAGCCTGAGAGAAAAAAGCTCCACTAATTGGAGCTTATTTTAATTGAGCCTTAATATTGGATCTCACTGGAGTTGCCCCCAGAGCTACTGGGAACAGAATGAAATGAAAGTACCTAAGGTTGGGGGGAGGGGAGGGAGAGTGTGTGTGTGTGAGAAATTTTTCACTTGACCTACAGATTCTTTTCCCTGCTGAATAAATCATCAAGCCTGTTCACATTTCTGATTAAGGATCTGACAGCAGATGATAATAAAGACAATTGAGGTGTGAGACGTGTGATACAGAGCTGAAGAAATTGGTTTCTATAGTTACTTGACTGATTTCATGCAATTTTTAAGGATCTTTGTGCTAAATGAGAGTGATTTTTTTTCTGAGCAACCTTTTTCTTTAACTGTGCCTTTTGAACTATGAAATTTGTTGTTGCTTAACATTGCTGCACTTGGCTCCTAGGTGCCAGCAGCACTAGCAGGTTATTTATGAATGCTTTAAAGACCCTTATTGTTTGGATTAATGTAGGAGCTGAGGCAAAACAAATGGAAATCCAGTAAAATAGTCCTAAAATCAATGCTCTGGATTTCCACCAAAGTAGAAAGAGAAATACATAAAATGAGAGAGGGAGGAAGGGCAGAAGGGAGAACTTGCTTTTATTATGCTGGTTTTTTTTCATTTTGTGCTAAGAATATTGTCAAGCTTACAATTTGCAAGTGTCAGTGTTGCCTAAATACTCTCTCCAAATTGATTCTCATGTCACTGAGATTGCAGCAAATGTGTCTCTTCAAGTGTTTGTGTGGTTGCATCCTGATTTCCATTATCTATCTTGTGTAGATAACTTCTAGCACACAGTGCTTTATTGGTTTTTAGGGAGACTTTAATGCAGTATTGCAACCTAGAAGTACCTGTATGTAAGAAATTGATATAGTTCCTGGCCTCTTCTCCTTCAAACAATGTACAAGAGCCTGAAGATCCTAAACTACAATAGGAACTTGGAATCGAAGAAGTTGGATGGTGGTATTAGTCCTGAATATTTTGTTCAGTTCTCTCTTTAAAATGACTTATTAGTAAACCAGCAAGAAGGCACCTTGGTGGAGAAGACACTCCACCTGAATTTAGTGCTCATCCCTTCCTTAATTTGAGTTCATGTCCTTTAGACCTCTATTTTGTGTTAGTTTAAACAGCCTTTTGTACCATCTGTCCCATATTTCCATCAAATTTGTACACCCCACTGAATGCTCCTTCTAACTACCGCTCCATCAAAAGAATCCAGGCATAGGTTTGCCATACCTCTTTGAATAATAGAGATCTTTGCATCAGTGTGATTCTGGTTGCCTGCTGCTCTATCATTCCAATGTCCCTTTTAAAGAATGTGTTAAGTAGAGCTTCATAAGATTCCAAATGCAGCTTAACTCAGCCTAATGAGCTAGGATATTTTCTCTTAACAGATTCTATTCTGGGGCTGAGTGTTGCATTGAGCCCAAATACAACTGGTCTGTTCTGGTGGTACTTTACTGAAAGCTTGAAGAGGGCTGAATGTTTGCTTTTTTTAAATGCTAACACAAATGGAATCTAAGAGCAGAGAGAAATCAACAAATATCCTATGGCACTGACAGATTTCTGTGGTAATTCAGGAATAAAACTCGAAAAAGGCTCATTATCGCCAAGACCTTTTTGCCTGTCAAACCCTGAGTGTAGCCTGACCTCAAACACCTGAGCATCTTTGGGGCTTTGGCACACCTGTAGGCAAGGATAGTGCCATTTCCAGGTCAGCCTTTCCAATAAGGAGAGGTCATGGTGGCTACCCAGAACTGTTCGTAGCAGGAGCAATTCCTGAGTCTCTGGATCAGATCACAGATAATACCGGTAATTAAAAAGCCGAAGTTTGTAATGGAAGGTGACCTGCATGGAAAAACCCTGACGCACTGGAAGCCTTCAACATCCCAGCACCCTTTTAAGCCGTGTGCCCTGAAGAGTGGGGTGAAAAGGACTGGCAGAGTGAGGAGGGGCAGGGAACAGACAGGCCTTTCAATTGTTCTCCAGAGTTCCAGCTTTCAGTTAGAGCAACTTAAAACAAAAACAAAAAACTGTTGTGGTGGCAGAGACATCTTTTAAATTGGCAGCTCTGAGTAGTGGCAGTAGCACTGAGATGTGGACTGCCCTATTAATTTCAAAGGGGAATGGTAACTTGGATGTCAGTGATTCTTTAAATGTCAAGAGTTTTAACTATTTACTGCTCATCCAAGCATGGAAGAAAGGAGTAAGGATCACACCATGAAGAGCTAGGAAATAAAAATGAAAGGGTCTATTAAAATAGAACTCAATTTCCTTCCATTAAAGGTCTAAACCATGGGTTGTAAGCCTCTAACACAGGAGGGATTTGAAAATGAAAGTAACCATGAAACCCTTCCTGAAGGGATGTTCAGTTTTCCAAAGTTTGGTAAACAATTTGTAGAGGATTGGACTTTGGGTTTGGAAGCCTTAGAAATGGAGGCATAATAAGACTGTCAAACAATTTAGACACATGGGCCAAGACTTTCAAAAGTGGCCAGTGACTTTGGGTACTTCAGTGTTTGATGCCTAACTCGAGACACCTTAAGGAACCTGGTGGTGGTGGTGGTTGTTTTTGGGAGTTTGGGTTTTTTTAAGGAAATACTCAGTACCAGTTCAACTGGAAATCACAATTTTGAATGTGCCTGAAGTTGGGTATCCAAAATAGCCAGTCACTTTTGACAATCTTGGCCATAGTGTCTGTATTTCAGAAATGACATGTCTCCTGCTATGAACAATGTATAGTCATGGGTATTTTTAGTAAAAGTCACAGGCCCATGAATTTGTTTATAGCCTGTGTCCTGTCCAGGACTTGTACTATATACCCCTGACTACATCTTAGCTGGGGTGCTGCTCTGGGGGACCAGGACAGAGGTGCTGCTCTAGGGGGCCAGGACGGGGGCTCTGCTTTGGGGGCTGCTCCAGCAGCAGCTGGTGTGGTTGTCCCCGGGGCCAGCTACTTGGGCAGCCCTGGGATCAGCCACGGGTCACGGAGATCTAATAACATATCATACTTCCACTTTGCGCTCTTCATTCATTAAACGCTATCCCTCTCATTTTTTCTCCTATTACCACCCTCAGTTCTGTCCTCCTCTTTGTTTTATAGACTACCAACCTGCATTTCTATAAACTTATACCTGCCATCTGCTCATTATCCTAGGGATTGTTAATTGAGGGTGGGGTGGGGGGTTTGCAGGTTTTTGTCACAATGGTGAATACATATAAATTCAGGGTTAGCTCTCATCCCACAGCTGGCTGCAACATCTTTTTAAAACTTTTTTATTGTAAGTGCATCCAGAGACTTGGGCAGTGGACATATGCTTTTATAAATGAAATTATAAATAATTTCACTGACCTTTTTGGCCTGACCTCACTCCTCAATCTTCTCTACATTAACAGCCACCTATTTGCCCCTGCTCTGTCTATCTAGCCCACACAAAATTTGATCCTTTACTTCCCTCCTTCACCCAAACCTGTTAGCAAATTATCACCTACAGAAAGTACACATTCCTTTCTAGACTGCTATTGGGCACGCCTCAAGCTACTCCTTTATCCATCCAAGAATTTTGTGCTTTCTACTATACTTACTCACCTTGTATGTTAGTCTTTTGTGTAATAGCATTCCCAAAACCTGGGTAAATTGTTCATGGCTTTCCCACTAGTCTCTGACTTCAGGCTTATGGGGTATAAACCTCCTTTTTGTGAATCTATGATGCTTGTTCTTTGGACTTTAACATTCTAGTTTTTTTTCCTGCCACTCCCCATTCTATTCTAGTTTAATTTTTTAGTTAACTGTTTAATTTAACTTTTTTCCCTTCCCTAAAGTTTAATGTGCAAGTAACTTTGTATCATTCCCAGATGGTATATGTTCTTAAATATCAGTGTGCTGACTGGTCTCTAGTCCACTAACACCTTTTATTCCAGTGTGACTTAAATAGATGTACTAAAGAGCAGGAATATAATACGAGATGAGTAAGCATGAGCTTCATGTGAACCGAAAATTCCAGCACGTTTGTCCTATGTGTGGTGCTCATTGTGCATCTGAATTAAAATCTCATCTTTCGAGCTTCCCTTTCTCTCCCCTCTTTTCTGAAATCTTGTGTGCGTGCCATGGGACCTTGGAAACGGTAATTCTTTAATTCAGGGGTTCTTTTGCTTTTAATAGTATGTCCCACACTTTAGTGTCTCGGGGGCCATCTCTCCGGCACTTGTGTTTGCATGGACCGTCTCCTCACCCTCTTGAGTTTAACCTAAAATCACTGTGGCATCTACTGCACCTTTTTCAGCGAAACAGTAGTAGGAGAGGGTCTAACTTATTTTAGCAGTTACTAATATTTGCATTTCTCGTAGTTTCAAAACTAGTATTTCCACTTCCCTTCATGTTCCTTCTGTACCTCTGTTCCATTTATCCCCATCTCACCCCTTGCTCTACAACTCTGGTTATCTGTTCCCCTTCTACAGATTCACTCCTCCCATTTAAAAAATTTTTTCCCAGTTGCCTGATTATTTTCCCTGTTCCCATGCATGTGGTGCCCCACTTTTTAGTTCTCTGTTCTTCCACCCATTCCTTTTCCCAGTACTCTAGTCCTCAAGGTAGCTCAGATTTCTGGTTCACTGCCACCTCTTATGTAGTAGTAACCCCTGGAAGAGGCAGATGGCGGAGCTGGAAACAAATTGAAGACATCACAATGTCATCAACCAGCTGTTTGTTCTTCCGGTAGCAGCTGGACTATGGCGTTAGTCATTTGGACCATTGCTTTAGTCATTTGGTTATGTGATCTGGACTTCAGCATTTCTTCCACCCGCCAAGAAAGCGGATATCTGTGTGTTGAAGCAAATTTGACTGTTAAACAAAAATTAAAGTGCTCACACTTCCATGAAGCTGAAACAAATGAAAACTATTATAAGGGTGCAGTACAGGGCACATGCGACAGAGGATGTTGGAGAGCTATTCTTTCAGGAAATAAAGATGAGGCACAGTAAAATACTGAGGTGTCAGAGGTGCTGGATGAGACATAACCACATGGGGGGTGTACATCCTAGTATTTTGAAGCAGCTTAGGAATGAAGCTGCTGAGCCACTGTGTGTCATACCATATGAAAATCAGCTATCCTGAAGGACTGAAAGGTAGCAAATGTACATATAGTTTTTTAAGGGGGATTGTTTAGGGTCTTTTGGGGTTATGAAGAAGTCTTTATCAAAGTCAACCATGAGAGCCTGTTAAGGAAATTAAGGGTATGTCTGCACTGCAGTTAAACAGCCACGATTGGCCTGTGTCAGCTGACGCAGGCTCAGGGCTGTTTAATTGCAGTGTAGATGTTTGGGCTCAGTTTGGAGCCTGGGTTCTGGGGCCCCATAAGGGGGGAGTATCCTAGGGCTTGGGCCTGGGCCTGGGCCTGAGCCCAAATGTCCACACCACAATTAAACAGCCCCTGAGCCCTGTGAGCCCAAGTCATCTGCAAGTGTGTTGTTGCATTGTAGACATACCCTACTTAATTACAGGCCGAGAGGTAACGTGTACTGCTGTAGATTATAAACTTGTGAAGAGTGAGAAAATAGTAAGAATAAATAGATTTCAACATAGCAAAATGTTTAAAAATGGAAATACCCAAAATTCTGTAATAGGACCAATGTTTAATGTATTTGGTGAAAGGATGTAAAAAGTGAGATGGCAAAACTTGCAGAGCACAGTTTAGCTATCTCAAGATGAGATAAGAGTTGAGGGATTTAACCAGGGTAAGTAACTGGGCAGCATGACGACAGATAAATATCATACAAGGTGTAATGCACACTGGAAGGAACTACTAATAGTCATTGCTGGCTTTAAAGTTAACTAATCTCTCAGGAAAAAGACCTCCCCACTATTGCAGGGTTGTAGGCAGTTAAACACAAGCAACTGCTAAAAACTCAACAGCAGTCAAAAGGAAACACTATTCAATGTAAAAAGAATGAGAAGTATTGAATATATTATGGTATTATATAATTCGCTATCTTATGGAATGCTGTTTTTAGTCAGGCCACCCTGTTTCTCAAAATGTATAGCATAAATAGGAGTTCAAGGATGGGTGCTACAAATAGCTACTGAGAAACTTGTGTGAAAAAACACTGACAAATTGTTTAGAGATGACATGACAGAAGTTTACAGTATGAATAGTAATGTGAAGGTAAATGAAGTGCTCCAATTTTCACTCAGTGGCACATCTGTAACACGGAAATGCAACAAAATTGAAATACTCTTAGGCACAGCACCTAATCAACCTGTGGAACTCAATACAAGAAGATATTTGAGGCCAAGAGTTTAGTAGGATTCAGAAAAGGATTAGACACGTTCTTTTCTGAAAGGGATCTAAATCCTCAGACACTGGATCATAAGCCAGCCATTGATTTGGGAAGAAAATCTCTCTGCGCAGGTTTTTGTGTAACTGTCTTACACTTGGTTTTGAAACATCTGGTTATAGCCACTGTCAGGATAGTGGATTAAACATCTGTCCTGGTAGGGCAAATTTTAGGTAGTATTTACTTTAGACTTTTTTGCGACTGAAGCCATGCCTATGAATTTTTTTTAAAAATCCACAATATAATCTAATGCAACTTTTATTTAATAGTTTTTTAAAGAGCTACACACCAAGCCACTGCAGACCATATACTGCCTGAGATCTTGTATTTAACTCTAAAAAAAAAAATTAAAAAGCCAGTAGAAACATATTATATGGCTAATTAAAGCATTCAGTTAGAAAGGGTGTAAGGGGGTGGAGGGAGAAATTGCATCATAGGCAAGAAATAAAAGATGGCAAATGCATTAGTTTCACAGTCTTAAAGTTCCACCTCTCCTGGAAAGAATGTGGCTTTCACCTTGCAGGTCAGAAAACTGCTTACAAAACAAGTGAAATGTAAAGCCTCCAGTGCTCAATGGGCTAGGTTTGCTGAGAGCTGGTGTAAGATCCTGAGGAGGCAAAGTAAAATAAACATTTAAAATAGGAACCTGCTTGGCATGCAGCAAAAGGGAATGGAGAAGGTAGGTAGATATCTTAGAGCAGAAGGCAATAAAGAAGAGCATTCAAGAGAAGGGGCAAAAAGCTTCTGAAAACTTGATGCATGAAAGATAGGAGATTAAACACCTTGCATCCCTCAGCCTTTAGGTGAAGCAAGGTAGAATATATGGATAAAAAGAAATGAGAATGAGAGAAAAAGAGAAGAAAGTAATTTCAGTATCTAGAATAAACAACATAGGTTAAAAAAGACAGTTAAAATTTAGAATTTCAAGATGTACAGCCAATATACAGCAATGGAAAAGACTTAAAAGGAGAACTGAATCCTTTTAAAATAAGTAGAAAAAGTAAATGATCATTTGAGTAAACTCTTTTGTGATTACCTATTTTGTTATAATTTCTCTTTATTCTATAAACTGAAACAGTCCTCTCTACCTTGTTTTGTCTCTTTTATATGCCTTTGTCCGCCATCTCCTTTTTCCTCAAGCCTTCTATGTATTTTTGTTCATCCACGTTACTGCTTTTATTACTCTGAACATATTTTTATTGCAGAATAGCATGCATAACCCTTGGGCATACATTAACTTGTCTTTCAGCCCTCTCCAGTTTTCTTTGCTGCCAGTTCCTCTGATGCTTTAAATCGTTTGATATAGCCTATCTTTTCCCATGTTCTTCTAAATTTGGTGTGCTGAAATTATCCCTCTTTTGCTAATTACTAAACCCATCTGTGTAAGGGCCACTCTTGGTCGATCCCACACCTGTACATTTCCAATCATTTTTCTTAAGTCACTCCAAACCAAGCCCAGAATTGTTCCTTGTATAGCTTCCTTTCCATACTGTTCTGTCTGTTCGCATCCAAACAGTTGCATACTCCTTACTGCCTTTATATTGCTCCTTCTATTCAGTCCACATCAGTGTTCCTTAGCACTTGATTTTTCCATTCCTATTTCTCCTTCCATAGTTGTGTAGAAGGGTATTTTCATGGTATGTGGGTGTCACGTTTTCTGTATGTACTTTGTCATATGCTGCACTCATGCAGAATTGAGCATTTGGATTGACCTTTCTACTAGGATACCTGCCATCTGCCAAAGTGCTGCCTCTTATCCTCCCATAACCGTAGCCTATTTGCTACCCTGTTGTCTAGCCCCGTGGTTATCAACCAGGGGTCTGGGGCCCCTGGGAGGCCATGAGCAGGTTTCAGAGGGTCTGTCACGCAGGGCCAGCGTTAGACTTGCTGGGGCCCAGGACAGAAAGCCAAAGGCCTGCTGCCTGGGGCCGAAGCCCGAGCAACGTAGTTTTGCGGGGGCACCTGTGTCATGGGGTCCCAGGCAATTGCCATGCTTGGTACCCCTTAACACCAGCCCTGTCTTTTATATGTAGAAAACCAGTTGCTGTGGCACAGGTGGGCCGTGGAGTTTTATAGCATGTTGCGAGGGGGACCCTCAGAAAGAAAGGTTGAGAACCCCTGATCTACCCTGTGCTGTTCAGACCTGCTCCTCTTACACACTTCGGCTCTTCTGCAAAACTGTCCTAAATGTTGGGTAGCATAGGAAAAAACAGGCTCCTGAGAACAGTAAAAATGCTCTCTGGATCCTCAAAAAGCATGGTCTTCCTCTTCCCTGTCACTTCAAGATAACGTCACACCTGTATTGTGTGTGTGTATATGACCAAAATGCAAGTCCTACCAAAATAATTGTAAGCACAATAAATATTGAGTTAAATAGCTTTTTCTTATATAGTTGAGGCAATGTGACCTAGTTCAATAACATAAATCTCATACTAGAGACATGACATACCAATCTGTGAGTTAGTTAAAAGTACGATCCACTAACAATACACTGATTAGTTTCTTTCCCTTCCAGTTTCCCAGACAGATTTTCATGAACACTACAACAAATGATTCTTCCTTAACACATAACTATCCACATTCACCCAGTGTGAAATAGGGCTCTGATTAGTCTCCTCATGAAGTACTTAAAAGGTGACTGTTAACCTGAGACCATCTTATTTGAATTATTAAACAACTTAAACTCATGCTCATAAGACCCTGGATGTGTTGCTTGGAAGGCAGTGTGACTTGAAGCAGCTTCTGAGGTTTCTATTTAGTGAGTGCATGCTGGAAACGTCTTGAAAAGCCAGGTCCCATTTCCTTTTGTCAGGTAGAAGTGACTTCATACTATTCTAGTTCTCCTGCCCAATGGGACAAAGATGGTACCTGCCTCTGGAAACAGATGGCCCTGCTTTTTTGCCTATGTGAGGAGTACTATAGTATTTCCTTTTTGCTTTGTTTAATTACCAAAACAAAGAAAACAACCTGTTAAGTAATGAAGAGAAAAAATTGTCTCCTTGGTCAGGCACCTAACTGTGGCTAGCAGATTTAGGACTGACGGGAGACCACTGGTAAGCAACCTGCTCTACTCACCATTGTGACCAAAGATCTCAATCTTGGGAATGCTTTGCATAACAACCCAAATGGCTTTTTCACCAGTCTGGAGTCTCGTAACTGAAATATTTCTGGTCTTTGCATAAGTTAAACTTTATTTTTAAAAGGTATTGTCACCAAAAATGTAGTCAGTTTAATATTGAATGAGGCTTTGCATATTTTACTGAAATGTGGAGAGTAAGACTTCACAAGAGTGAGAAATACAATTTCCATGAGCTGGAAAAGTAATATTTTTATTGGTAGAGAAATTGAGTGGAGAAGAGAGAGGTCAATTTTAGAGGCTTTCATTTTATGTGATTACAGCTATGCTGCAAATGCCATTTCACTATAAGGAAGGACTTTAAAATGTACCTTTTTTTGATTTGTGCTGCAGGTCAGATTAACTAAAATGGTTATTGTCACCCTAGAAGTTCCTGACTGCTGCAAGACCAGACTTTAAAACCCACTTTTATTATTAAAAAGGCCAGCAGCAACAAAGACTATTTTGCAACTTGTGAGACGTTTTCACAGCAATTTGATCTTTGTGTACAGGATTTTAGAAATCTTTGTACTATAATTCTTACAGTGAAAGTAAAACTCCAGGGGTTGAAAATGTGCATGAACACTTTGTGGTTTGCTTCTGGTCCAAAGGCTGCCCCCTTTATGCTGTTTCGAGACATAAATTTTGAGTAGCATTGACAAAATCATCATTCTTCATGGAGTGGCATAATGGCGGCAGCAGCATCTTCTATTTCAGTGGCTGAAGTGTAGGTCAGGATAGGAGTTTGCCAGTTTTGGTGGCTGTCATGTGGACATTATATGTGGTGATGCATCATCAATCGTCCATCTCCTGGTAATGGGATCCAACAAGATGAAGAGATAATTTGAAAGGCGTTCATATTCTCCATAGCCTAGAAAACAATGTATACGGGTGTGGTGCTGAGTAAGGGCACATCCCTCATCTTAATTGAAATGAGATAAGAAGAGGCTCTATTGATAGAAAAATAGAGGGTCCAGGGAAAATATTTGAAATACTAAATGCAACTTCCTGCCTTTTAAAAGATTTAAAGACACTTCAAAAGATTAGCATGATGTCTGTATTTTGAGAGGGGTCTGGGATGTTTTTAGAAGAGGTGGGAGGACAGGGAAGGTAGTGGAGAAAGATTAGAGGGCATATCTTAAGTGGATTTGGGAGAAGGAGGGTTAGCTGGGACACTGCCTCTTCCTCATTCAAAGATGTTGACGTCTAACCATTCCAAATGGAAGTCTGGTAGTCCAAGAAACCTTTCAGTCAAGCACCAACTCCTTTTGTAGCTTCCACATAAACCACTTCTGAGTCTTCACCACCCAACGGGAGTTCTTTCTCTGCTTTATGCTGCACTGTAAACCCCGTTGCATTTCTCCCCTTCCTCCACTTTTCTGATAACTCAAGGATGTACTACAGAAATATCTGTTTGAAATGAAAAATCTAATTCAGATGTTTCTCTGACCTTCTTGTTCCTGACCACTGTATCAAAGGAATAATAAACTAGTGATTGTTCACTGGCATATCTCAGTACCTTCTTCATGTCTCATGAATCTCTCCTTCCCATTCTGCTTTCACTACTCTCACAACACTCAGTCACAAGTATTGTACATTTATAAAAACTAAATACATTTCAATCAGATCTTTTTAATTGACTCATCAGTGTGTTGAACTGGGCTGCTAGCATGGTGCTCTTCATTAATATTTCCATTGCTTTTAATTGGCTATCTGTTGATGAAAGCAACTACACCTCTACTCCGATATAACGCGACCCGATATAACACGAATTCAGATATAACGCGGTAAAGCAGTGCTCCGGGAGGGCTGTGCCCTCCGGCAAATCAAAGCAAGTTTAATATAACGCAGTTTCACCTATAACGCGGTAAGATTTTTTGGCTCCCGAGGACAGCGTTGTATCGGGGTAGAGGTGTATATACTGGTCTATCTGCGCTTACCTGTCTTTTTGCTGTATTGTAACAGCCATAAAACTAAAATATGTGCTCTTGGAGCTTGTGAAGTACAGTGTGGCACCTCTGTATGAAAAACACTGCTACAAAAATGTATTGATAGGAATGTCTGGTTAAAACAAGGGATATACAATTCTGTGAAATTCAGCTCAGATTATTGCCCACAAGTTTGGATGTTTTTGGAACATCCTAGATTTAGAAACTTGGGCTTGGAAATCGAACAGCTGACTGTCAAAGAACCTTGGCTTTTAATTGTTTCTAATGAATCCAGGAAGTGGTTAAACTTTAATATTTTTCATTTTTATTTGAATTTTTTCAAATCTTGAGGTTTGGCTGAACTTCTAAGTGAAGGTTCAATTTAGTTACTTTGATCTAAATTGTTTTCTCCTCTCCAGCTTAGAGTAAGTTATTCTTGACTTCAGAAAGTATTTTCTACGTCTATCTCTTTATTTTTTTTAAATTGTGTTCTTTCCAAAACACACACCACAAATATTAAGTTTTTATGTAAGGCAGCTGTAGATAACTTAAGCAATTGCAAAACTTTACTGGTAACATACTCTCAAACACTCTTGAAAATGTTAGTCTACACTACTGAAAAATGGAAGCAAAGCATGCAAAATACAAGTTCTGATGAACAAACTATTACACTTTACATTTAACAAGAAAATAGAAATAAAAAATGTGTAAGTGTGATATGGTAGCTAATGCTGTAGAAACATTGTTTAACTTCTCTGAGGAGATAAGGTGAGCTGTAAAAAATCTTTTAAAAATTTGGATTGGTGTCTTTGTGTATTGTGTGAATGACTTGGCCATATTGAGACCCGTGGGCTGCCTATTGGCAACAATACAACAGACTACTGGTACTGTCCCACAGGGAGGCCAGGGTTTCCCATCCTCTCTCTACCCTTGCATGACAGGAGGAGACATTTGAGGAGCAGGAGACTAGGGCAGAAGAGGTAGTCACATCTGAGACTACAATTTCGTCGTAGTTGCTGGATGAGGCTGTTGTGCCTCCCCCACTTTCCACCGCCAACAACTTCATACTGTTCCAGGATCTCGTTAGAAGGGTAGCTGGTGCTCTGCAGAGTCCTCTGGAGGAGGTCAAAGATCAGCAGCACAAGCTGCTGGATGTTTTGTAGTTGGCAACACCTTCCAGAGGGGTGCTACCTATTAATGAAGCTCTGCTGGATCTGGCTAAGATGGTATGGCAGATGCCGGCCCCTAAGAACGTAAGAACAGCCATACTGGCTCAGACCAAAACTCCATTTAGCCCAGTATCCCGTCTTCCGACAGTAACCAACATGAAAAAGGGTGGATAAGAAGTACTATGTGCCTTCTAAGGATTCTATGTATTTTCTCATCCCCACTTAACTCCGTAGTGGTGGATGCAGTGAACAGTGTAAGCCACATTTTGAGACCTACGCCCACGACAAACACCAAAAGCAACTGGGTCTTTTTGAAAAGTCTTATTGTCTGTGACCATGCAGTTCTGGATTGTGAACTGTCAGGCAATCGTGGCCAAATACAACTTGACTAATTACAACAAGCTCATGGCCTTTATTGAACAGCTGCCACATGACTGCAGGAAGCAATTCTGGCCTATTATTGTGGAGGCTCAGCTATTGGCCTGAACAGCTCTCCAAGCATCCCTAGATGCTGTGGACATTGCTGCGAGATCTCTCTCCACAGTGGTAGTTATGTGCAGGGTGTTTTGACTCCAACTTTCAGGGTTTCTGAGAGAGGTTCAGAACCCTATAGAGGACTCCCCTTTGGTCGTAAGCTTTTCTCTGAGACTATGAATGACTCCTGCAGTCTTTCAGCATATGCAGGGGCTGCCCTATGTTCCATGGGCATCTATACACCTACAAGCAGGAAATGTTTCAGTAGGTCACAGACTGCCCAGAGGTCACACGCTGTTCAGTTCTTGAGGTATCGCAGACCCATGGGGAAAACCCACCCAAAGAGACAGGTTTCAGGGGAAGAAGGCAGCCTGACCACCCTCCATGACCACCCAGGCATCATCTAAACAGCAGTTTTGACGGGTTTGCTGCGGGTCCAAATCCTCCCACCCTTCTGATTTTTGCAATTCTGTCCTTTAGCCCCTGCCTTCCCTTTGGGGACAACCTTGTTCATTTCTTTGGGCTTGGGAATGGATCACTATGATCCAGTGGGTCTGGGAAGTCAGAACACTGGGCTACACGATCCAGTTTTTTGGCACTCCTTTGTTTCCACCCCCCTCCTCTGTCCCTCATCAGGGACCCACACATGAGCATCTACTAAGGCAAGAGGAGGACTCTCTTCTCCAGCTAGGAGCAATACAATCTGTCCCTTCCCCTTACAGGGGCTGGTAGTTCTTCTCTTCCTAGTACCAAAGGAGGATGAAGACTGGAGACTTGGATCTAAGATGGCTGAACAAGTTGGTGAAATGTCAAAAGTTTAGGATGATGACTCTAGCAACTATAATTCCTTTGCCACAGGAAGGGGGATTGATTTTTTTTTCATCCCTGGACCTACTAGTGCCTACGTCCACATAACTATACACCTATCGCACAGGAAATACCTATGATTCACTATAGGCCAAGATTACTTCCAGTATCGAGTGGTTCTCTTCAGCTCCAAAGGTATTTTTGAACGTTCTGGCAGTAGTTGCTGACTTACCTTTGACAGGAAGAGATTCTTGTCTTCCCGTACCTTGACAACTGGCTGCTCAAAGGTTGCTCTTTGGGGGAAGTGTTACCGTCCACCCAGAGGGCCTATTTCCATAACCTGGGTATTAGAAAATCAAAGCCCTTCTATCTAGATAGGACTAAGTGATTAAGGAAATTGTCTACACTTCATATCTTTCACAGATAGATCAAAAGGGTTCCTATTTCTGCTCAGAGACCACCTGATATCCATTTTGAAAGTATCCCTACCTGTTATGAGTCTGTGGATGCTCAGCCCTCCTTTCCCCGCCACCTCCCCAGATGTGAAAGTGCATTCAGCCAGATTGCAAGCAACATCTACAGCATTTTTGAAGGATGTTCCCATATCGGAGATATGTAGTGCCACTATGTGGACTTCAGGCCATATGTTTTTCAAAGCATTATGCCCTGCGTCATTCCATCGGATCTGCTGCGGCACTTGGCTCTGCAGTATTGTCTTCAATTCTGGACCCTGATCCGAATCTCCCTTCTCTTTGGGATACTGCTCAGAAGTCACCTGAAGTGGAGCACCCCATAGGGACACTATTCAAAGATGAAGGAAATGTTACCTACCCTGTGAAGCAATTGTAGTTCTATAAGATGTGTGTTCCTATGGGTGCTCCACTACCCACCCTTCTTCCTTTCTGCTTCAGATGTTCCTTAGGGAATGAGAAAGTAGAGAAAGAAATGAGGGCAGTTTGTCTGTGCACCCCGCTATAGCCTCAGTGTCTGCCATGGAGAGGCATAAGGTGCATATGCAGGTCAAACGGGTACTGCTAGCTAGAAATCTCTGATCACGTGTACCTCTTGAGCCCTTGAAATGGCGAATACCCGTAAGGGAGCGTAGCTGGAACTACAGTTACTACACCGGATGAGTAATGTTTCCTTTTTATTTTGTTGCGGATCACTTTAGTCCTACTTGAAAAGGTATAAATGACCAATAAGAGTCGAATTTGGTTGCCAATTCAGATGTCAGAGTTTTTGCTGGCATACTAAGTTCCCATTTTAAGGAGCCCTCTTCTGTTTAACAGGATATTAAAGTTAAAGAAGTGGGGGGAAGCAAAAGTGTTCAACTGCGCTGCAAGCTCAATAAATGCTCTTTTTATAGTTCAACAGCAAAATGTGAGCAGACTACAAAAAGTTCCAGTGAAATTTTGTGAGATGAGGAAAAGTATAGCTTCTTTCCTTGTATGCAGTGGTTGAACTGAGCAGTCAAAAACTCTGTAAGGAATTCACCTTTGGCTGAGAATTTCTTACACTTTGAAAGAAAGTTTTGCCATTTTTAATATAAAAAACTGTAGCTGATGCATGACTAGAATATCAAATTCATGGGCTTCGCAGTCAGGGAATGTTTTGAACCCTGAGTTGGAGAATAATTTCCTTTCTGCTTTGCCTTTTTGCTATAAATGATATTCCTTCGCCAGGGGATGAAGTGGGGAATACTTTGCGGACTCCCCCTCTGTTTTCTTGAGTTATTCCACCATCCTATAGGTAACATAAGAATATTTCAACACACTTGGGAAGCAGCAGTACTTGCCCTGCTATATGAAACTTCCTTAGTTTTATTTTTAAAAACTGCTGGTGATTTTTCATGGTAGCATGACAGTATATTTAAAAAGCTTGTTAGTCATCATTTTGGCTAAACTAATCCAACCAGCTAATCATGGAATCTGTTCTCTTAAGTCTTGACTTATTTTGAGGGAATTCTTTTCTTCATGAACAACTGAAAATAAGTATCTGGAGTGTTAAACATCTCATACAAATTAAAAAAAAGCAAAAAAAAAAAAAAAAAGCCTGACATTTTGAAAAAAGTTAACTAATGAGAGAATTGAAGTGCTACCTGCATGCTATTAAACCTCAGTCACCTGAAAATTCCTCTGATCCATGTATTCTGTCCCCATGACATTCAGAGTAGTGTCAGGGCACAAGGTTCACAAAATTAAGCTTCAGATAATTGAAGTAAAAATGAATGCTGTCAAATACACATCATGTTTTGGAATTTCTCTTGCTTGCTCAAATGGAAATAGGGTGACCAGATAGCAAGTGTGAAAAATCAGGACAGAGGATGGAGGGTAATAGGCACCTATATGAGGAAAAAGCCCTGAATATTGGGACATCTGGTCACTTGAAATGGAAACAACCTGTGAAACTCTTGAGTACAATGTGATCCGTTCTCAATATCGAGAACCTTCAACTCTCAATGTTAATTTTTGGTCATTTAAACTGGTTCTGAGCCAAAACTTTTCTTGTCTCACTAATCAATAAATAGCAACATTCACTGAATTTGAAGATCAACAGGGAATTCTCTGGTAGTATTGTTGGTCCTAGGTGCTGTCTTCCCAAAACACTTGAACCTCAGGACAATGCCATGGCATATGTAGTGGGGTTAGCATTTGCTGGGCTCCTAAAATGACTAATGTGGCAATGGGCCTAACTACTGGAATTGCAACTTCTGAAAAGCCATCGTCTCATGTATGATGCAGATTTTATAAGCTACGTAAAAGACAGATCAAATGGTTGAAGCTGAATGAACAAAACTGGCCCTTCAGTATACCATATATCATATACTTTTCTTTTTTAAATTAGATGCAACAGTTGGAGCTGGCACAGATGCAACAAAGAGAAGCCAATCTCACAGCTTTGGCAGCGATTGGGCCAAGGAAAAAAAGACCACTGGATTCACCAAACCTTGGATCTGGGCTCGAGGTACTGAAATGTCTTGTATGCATTTGTTCCATTTTAATATTGAATTATCTTCTATAACTTTGGGGGGGGGGGAAGGGAGGGAAGCCCTCCCTGAAGCTTGTTGAATATTGTAGGGAAAATAAATATTTAATGACTAAAGAAATACTAAAAGCTTTAGTTTTGGTGAACTGAAATTATTTGAATATAATTTCTAATATGATGCTGCAATTGTGCCATGGATTGATGAGTGATGCTACGATTAAGCCATGGACAGGTCACAGGCCGTGAATTTTTGTTTCTTGCCTGTGACCTGTCCATGACTTATACTAAAAATACCTGTGATTAAATCTTATTTGGGGCGGGGGGAGTCGAGGGGGCTGCTTCTGGGGGGGGGCACATCCAGGGTCCAGTGGCACCAGCTGGCCAGGGGCCACAACCTGTGGCTGCCCCAGCCAGCTGGCCGGGGGCCAGTGCCCGGGGCCAGCTGCTGGCAGCCCTGGGGTTAGCCGCACTGGCCGCTACAGAAGTGTCAGAATCCGTGACCAACACAGAGCCCTATGGATGAGCATGCTGTATAAAAGGAGTGCTGTATTTACAAGACTTAATCAAAAGAATGATGAGTCTCTGCTTAATCTCTGAGAGGAAACCTCCACAACTTCAGTGATGTGTGACAGGAGCGTAAGTGTTTCTGGGGCTGACACAGACGACTAGCTGCCTAGCTTCCCTAAAGGGGAAAGAGCCTCACCCAGAGGGACAAACTGTTGAGGTGGTCTCTGGAAGACAAAACCAGCTGTCTCAGCCCACAGAAAGTAGTAAAGAGGCATCTGGCTTCTAATCCTAGTTGTCCTAGGATAACTGAGGGGCCTTGGTACACAAGCTATGCTCCCCAATGGGTCAGGACAGTGGGTTCAAGTAATTTTCTCCTGACCCAGGTGGCCCTTGTCCAAACACACAAGTTATACCAATTTAACTATCACAGACATACAGGAAGGGGATTAAGCAATACCCGTATAAGGCATCTGCATCCATACTAGGGATTGTACTGCTAAGTATTTCATTACAAAATTGCACCCCATACCAAGGTAGTTATAGCGGTACAAAATCTGTGTAGACAGGCCAAAGTCCTTTAACATGGTTTGTGGCAGGAAGGAGTCTGGAATCTCCAGTAGGGTGGTCTTGACCATGCTAACCCCTTGAAGAGAAATACTTTTATTTTGGCGTGTGGACCATTCCCCTAATGTAGGGCATAGAGATTCTTTCAGCTGTACCAGAATCTCAGCTTCCTTAAACTTCCAGCAGCTGGCTTTCATCAAAAGCCTAATCTCTGCCTAGAGCCCTTGCTTGCCCAGTAGAAGGGTGAGACAAGGTGGGATCCTCTCCCTGGTGTCGCATTCTCTGAAACTACTTCCTCTGCCCTGAGTTCCATAGTGCCTCAAAGGGAGTCAGAACATGGCTTGTATAAATCTCAGTGGAGGCGAGTCTCCCAGCATGGGTAGACAGACTCACTCCAGAGGGGGTCAAGCTATGACACTAAAAGAGCAGTTTGGCCCATATGGCTCAGGCTTTCACCCCTCCTGACCCCTAGGCTTGAGAGCCAAAGCTCAACCCCAAGCCCCAAAATCCCTGCTGCGATTTTTAGTGTGATGGCTCAAGCCCTGCTAGCACAAACAAGGCTAGCTCCCAGCTGCAGTGTAGCTATACCTAGTATGAGACTCCCTTTAACACATCGTCTGTTCCTCTCCCTGAGGTGGCTTGAGTAGCTATCTCTTATATAGTGGTCCTGTAGTCTCGTGGTATTGACTTTCCCATAATAACATGATCCTTGGCTTCTGTCCTAGTTTTTATCAAAAATCCTGATGTCAGACTCATTTCCGAACCATGATATCCCCCCATCCAAGCTTCTACTCCAGTCTTGTTCAAGTTTTTCCCTTCCCGTAACACCTGTAATCTCAAATGGGCCTTTCTGATCCAAGAGCACCTCAAACATTGAGCAGAAAAGATTCCCTTTTTCATTGTCTTCCACGTTTCAGGGAAAGAGCTCATGGTGGCAGGATACACCCTGGCCAGATGAAGTGTGTTGGGTATCTAAGACTTATGAGGCTGCCAAACTTCTCCCCAAGACTTAGTCACTACACTAGAGACATGGCCACCTCCTGGTCTGGACATGGGAAGCGTCATCAGATGAAATTTGCAAATATGCCACTTGGAATTCCTTGCACTTGCTCCCTAGGCCCCACCACTGGTTGGACATGCAGACATCTGCAGACACAACCTTTGATCAGAATGTTAGAGCAGAAGTCCATGAGAAGGTGTCTTGCATGAGAAGGTGGGGGTAAAAGAATGAAGGGGGTAAGCAGTTTCCATTCCTCCTTCCCTCTCCATAGCTCTCATGCTGCATCCTCTAATTCAGCAACAATTCTCATGATCATCTTTCCTAGAATGTTTCTTTCAGAGGGTGCCTATACGGAATAGCGGGGGTAGGGCTGACCTAGGAGAGAAGGGCTAAAAAGCCAGAGGCTAAGTGACCCAGGAGAACTAGTGAACAAGGGACAACAAACGGGAGTTTCAGAGGGAATTTGTAAGTGGGAGTCATAATAGAATAGCTATGGCTAGGAAGGGCGGCATCACCAGTGCCAACGATGCTCCTGCACCCATATCCAGACAGAAAACTTAACTATGGATGCCTCTACCCAGGTCCTAACGTGAATTTACAGAAACTTGTGACTTGCATTTCTCTTTCGCAGAATGCCTGGCTGGGGAGTAGTTATCAGTGGTTCACAGTCAAACTGGAAGGGCATATTCAGTGGGGTCCCGCAGGGATTAGTCCTGGGTCTGATTCTGTTCAATATCTTGATCAGTGATTTAGATAATGGCATAGAGTGCAGGCATAGGAAATTCTTTGTCAAGGTCCCAGTTTCTTGGTCAATGTATACTCAAAGTCCAGACTCCAGAGAAGAAAATAATAATAAAAATAACAATGATAAGTAAATAAAAAGACTTTGGGGGCTGTTCAAAAGTGTCTAGCGGTCCAGATTTAGCCCATGGTCTGCCTATTGACTACCCCAGCATAGAGAGTACACTTATAAATGTTGTGTACGATACCACGCTGGGAGGGGTTGCAAGTAGAGCCCTGTGCAGATACAAAAATTTGTATTCGCATCTGATCTGCATAAATTGTCATCCGATATCCATGGATTTGCAGGGCTCTGCTAACAGCTCCAGAGGTCACCTCGCACCAGTGATGCAGGGCTGTGTCAAACCCCCAAGTCTTCCTACTTCTCCCCAGAGACCTCCCACAACCTCCTCTGCCCAGTTGTACTTCCTTCCCCACTCTGGGTGGAGGCTACATCCTGGGTCCTCGTATGCAGCACCGCCCTCCCAGTGGCGGGGGGCTCGGACACCCCTACACAGCTGCGGCGGTTCTAACACACGCTGCGTTGTGCTCACTGCATAGGAGCACAGTATCACACTCCCTTCTCTGAGTTGCAGTTTACCTCTCGTATCTGAGCAAGCTGGGGTCTAGAACTCCCAGAATGCCCAGCAAGCTTCTGCTGCCTGATTCAGAGAACTGAGCTGAAGCCTGAGGGCTGGGTAACAGCCACTCCATTCAGGTGAGTGTGTTGCAGAGCCCTGTGCAAATAAAAAATTTGTATCTGCATCCGAGCTGTGATCTGCAAAAATGGTGTGTGGATATCCACATCCATGGAGGGGGATACAAAGCAAATATCTGCAGATTTGCGGGGCTGTAGTTGAAAATGCTTTGGAGGATAGGATTAAAATTCAAAATGATCTGGACAAATTGGAGAAAGGGTCTGAAGTAAATAGGATGAAATTCAATAAGGACAAACACAAAGTACTCCACGTAGGAAGAGACAATCAGTTGCACACATACAAAATGGGAAGTGACTGCCTAGGAAGGAGTACTGCAGAAAGGGATTTGGGGGTCATAGTGGAGCACAAGCTAAATATGAGTCAACAGTCTAGTGCTGTTGCACAAAACAGCAAACCTTGTTCTGGGATGTATTAGCAAGAGTGTGGTAAGCAAGACAGGAGGAGTAATTCTTCCACTCTACTCTGTGCTGATAAGGCCTCAACTGGAGTATTGTCAGGCCTCAGCTGGAGTATTGTACTGCAGTTTTGGGTGCCACATTGCAGGAAAGATGTGAACAAACTAGAGAAAGTCAATAGGACAGCACAAAAATGATTAAAGGTCTAGAACGGGGGTCTCAGGCCGCGGGGTTATTTTCTGCAGGCCGCGAGCTCCTCACGCCCCCACCCTTCCCCAGCATTTACCTAGAGTGGCTCCAGCCTGACGCGATTCCCCATTCCCGGCCAATGGGAGCTGCTGGGGGCGGTGCATGAAGCAACAGCCACACACACCCCTGCGCCCCTCCTTCCCCAGGTTCCGGCTACTTCCCGGAGCAGTGCGGGGACAGGGCAGGGAGGCAGGGAGCCTGCCCTGCCCCCGGTGTGTGTCAGGCCGGAGACCGCCCCCCAAACCCTTCCTGCAGCTGCACCTGAACCCCCTGCCACAACCCGCACCCCTCCTGCACCACCACCCCCTGCCCTGAGTCCCCTGCTGCACCCCAACCCCCTGTCCTGAGCCCCCTGACGCACCCATCACCCCTCCTGCACCCCACACCCCAACTCCATGCCCTGAGCCCCCGCCACACCCCTCCTGCACCCCCTGGGGGCACGGAGGGGGCGGAGTTGGGGTGGGGATTTCAGGGAAGGGCAGGGGCAGGGCTTCATGGAAGGGGTGGAGTGGGGGCGGGGCCAAGGGCGGTGGGGGGGAGGTGTCAGTAAATGCGGCCCTCGGGCCAGTGTACTAGTCCTTGTGGTCATTTGAGTTTGAGACCCCTGGTCTAGAAAACATGACTTATGAGGAAAGATTGAAAAAAATGGGTTTGTTTAGTCTAGAGAAGAGAACACTGAGGGGGAATATAAGTTTTCAAGTTCGTAATTTTGTTACGAGGAGGAGGATGACAAATTCTGCTCAGACTCTGAGGATAGGAGAAAAAGCAATGAGCTTAAATTGCAGCAAGGGAGGTTTAGGTTGGACATTAGGAAAAACTTTGTAACTATCAGAGTGGTTAAGCACTGAAACAAGTTGCCTAGGGAGGTTGTGGAATCTCTCACTGAAGTTTAACATATTCTTTAAAATCTAATGTGTCAGGAATGGTCTGGTTATTACATATTCCCACCTTGAGTGCAGGGGACTCGACTAGATGACCTATTGAGGTCCCTTCCAGTCCTACACTTCTGTGGTTCCGAACTGAGACATGCATGGAAAGAGCCTATGTCTTTCCACTTACTGGCCTAATTTCTGCAGCTGGGTCAATACTGTGGAGACTCCCATCCTGCAGGCCTTTCTTACTCCAGCCTTTGACAGGAGACTGTCCTTAGGGAAGTAAAGCAGTCTCCTAGGTCAGAAAGAATCAAACTGGAGAAGCAAAGGAGGAAGACCTAGCAAGTAGGAGACTCCTCCATGATCCCCATTGTTGTCAGAGTGGTACCAGTATGGTGCTCTGCTTTCTCCTTGTTGATATCACTCGGCTGCGTGCGTGAGTTCCCTCTGTTTGCTGCCCCAGCTCTGCGCAGATAGCTGGCACAGCAGACCCGACAAGAACCCCCAATAACCACAGAGTCCAGTAAGATGCAAAGCCACGTCGGCTAGGTTTATTGCGACCTCGGACACCCGTGCAGGGTCCCCGTAGATTACTTAGTCTACCGGGCGTACTGCGAGAGAGTGCCTCTTGGCAATGGACCCGGCTCAGTGGCGGGACTTTCCACTCCCCCTTCGGCCGGACAAAGACACCGCCCCAAGGATGCATTCTTATATACAGATACAAACAAGTTACACATCACACCTGACGTATTGAGGTGCAACCCCTCTACGTAGCAAGGTACAATCCCTCTACGTATTAAGGTGCCGCCTTCTACCTTGTACATGTTGGTTCGATCAAAACAACTCTATCCATCATTTTACCCTTTTGCCCCTGTCATTGGGATGGGCCAGCCTGTTCTTTGTTATCTGTGTGGAATGTGCAAGTATGTGAATGTTCTGATATCTAGTGTTCAGTACCTTTTTAGGTACGTATCTTCTTGCAGCATCAGCCCTTTCCTTGCCAGCTTTTGTGAGCAGGGCCTGCCTCTGGCTCACAGCTTAACTTTGCTTTATATTAGCAAAGTCTTGATCATTACTTTAGTTTAGGCCTCAGGCCTCTGATACCACGGTTTATATCTTAGGGCCTCCTCTTACTACACCCATTTGCCATCCTGCCCCTCAGAGCAAGTGAGGTGGAGGAACCAGCTCAACCTGGCCACAGAAAACATTAAGAACTTATCTTCCTTGGAATCTTCAATACATCAACAGTGGCCTTTGTTCTGCATGTACAAGTGAGCTTGTTGTCTGCCTTTTTATGTAACACCACTGGAAGACTTGAAAACATGAGCCTGGCATTAGAATAACTTTCCTCATCTCTCCCTCCCTTCCCACCAAGTTTTTTTGGTTAATCATTCTTGTTTTTTTAACAGTGCCTTTGATAAGGAAAGGCTATATAACACAAGGTTGCAATTGCTAACCCTCTTTTGGCATAAGAGGTTGTGTAATGGCTTCCTGTTAGGGTAGGTCTACACTAAGGGCGGGGGTCGAACTAGGGTACGCAAGTTCAGCTACGTGAATAGCGTAGCTGAATTCGAAATACCCTTGTTCGAACTACTCACCTGTCCAGACGCCGCGGAATCGAAGTCCGCGGCTCCAAGGTCGACTCCGCCACCGCCGTTTGCAGTGGTGGAGTACCGGAGTCGACCGCGGCGCTTCCGGAGTTCGAACTATCGCGTCCAGATTAGACACGATAGTTCGAACTCCGAGAAGTCGAACTCACCGCGTCGACCCGGCTGGTAAGTGTAGACTAGCCCTTAGATATTTCATCTGTCACTCTCATTCTTTGGCATGTCCATTGTTTCCTTTATTAAAAATTTGGTAGCACTGTGCCAGATAAGTACAGCTGAGAATAGTGTGATATTGCAGTGTTTTGGGCCATTAATGCAGTACTTTAAGTTCACCTCCAAACCTTTTTTTAAACTGACACAAACCTGGTAGCATTTGTTGTAAGTTCCATTGGAAATGCACATTCATAAATTTAACTTTTGATGTGTGTTGTATTGATCTCATGTCATCTCTAGTTGGACCAACATCTAAGTCCTAGCATGCTGATTAGTAAAGGATGTCATGAAGGTAATTTCACATGTGAAAACAACCTGTTTCTTGAATGCAACTCTGCATGTTCATGTGTAGTATTTGTTGCCTTGGGAACAAAGGAGTGGTTTGTCTAAGAATACCTAATTCTTTGGAAAATCTTTTTTTGATGCTTTATTCAATTTCACAGTAGATTTTTTGTGAATGTAACCTCTTCTCTCTGTTTTTCTCTGGGAAAACAGATGTTCCAAGAGAGAACTGATGTTCCAAGATGTCTGAACAAAATTTAGTGACTGTAAAGAACGTAATATTTGGTATAGAAAAATAAAAATTGGTCTGAGTCCCATTTAATATTGCTAGAAGCAGAATACCCATAATTCATTGATAACATGCTAAGCAATAAACAGCCTTTCTTCAGAGGCTGTCATCGTTGGAGTCTCCAGTCATAGTTGATATATGAGTCAGCTTGTTTCAGTGCATCTTGTTCAACTATAAACCAATGAAGAATCCACAGATGTGTCCGCCCATTGGGCACACACGGCCACGTGTTTTTTGCCACAGCCTGCTTTCTTCGCTCACACTTTGACTTTTTCTGTTCTGTTATTCTCAATGGCTTAATCGCAGACCAACACGCCTGCATTCATCCTGATCTATCATCAGCAGCAATTTCCCATCTATTCAGTTAGACTTGGTCAGCTTTTAGGTGAGCTTTGAGAGTGTTCTATTGTTTTTGTTGGCCTCCCAGCATACATGTTCCCATTTTCAACAGTCCATAAAATATGGCTTTGGGAACTCGCAAACCATCCATACATACGAGATGACCACTCTGCAAATTTGTGCCTGTATGATTAGGGATTCACCACGAGTTATGCAGCACCAATCCAGGACTTCCATGTTTTGGTATCCTGTCTGACCACTTGATGTTACAGATGAGATGCAGACAGGGCATATGAAAATGCTCTAGTTGTGTCAAGTGCCTGCTATAGTGTCTGTTTCACAGCTGTAGAGAAGAGTGCTGAATGTGATTGCACAGTAGACATTAATCTTGCTGTGAAGTCGAATGCGCCTCACCTTCCCCAGGCAGTGAGTCGACCATAGGCACTTAGAAATGCAGGCAATTTCATCACTGATCACGGCATTATTAGATCAAGTGCTACCAAGATAGCCATATTTTTTTTTACTGTTTTAAGCAGTGTGTCATCAATTGCGATTTTGGGGACAAAATACCTTTTTTTTTTTCCCTTTCCCTGGAGCAGGCTAGTAAAGCACTTTGGTTTCCTTGAGGCCGATAGCGTTCAAATCGCTTGGCTGATCTAAAAAAGCAGTTGATTAGATGCTGCGTCTTCACCGATATGTGCTACGAGTGCACAGTCATCAGCCAAGAGGAGCTCCCTAACGAGCAAATCAGTCAGTTTAGTGTGAACATGAAGGTGGAGGAGATTGAAGATGCTGTGCAGAATTGCATATAAATACCCCAGTTTCAGTCTCTGAAAGAATCTCTATCAGCGTAATCCCAAAGAGAATAGTAAATAGTGTAGATGCGAACACAGTCCTGCTTAACACCATTTGTGACAGAGAGGCTCTGAAGCACCATTTTCCAGCAGTATATACCCAGCATGCCGTCATGGAGTGAGCACACGCTGGTGATGAATTTGTGCAATGAATTCAAATTGATGAAAGCAAGTACAATGTGGCTTTAGGCCAATACACATTTGGCATGTTTAAAATCATCTTTTTGGGCAACTTGTCTGAGTAATTTAAACTCATGGAGTATAATTATTCATTTTGTATTGCAAATATAGAAAGTATTATACTCCATCTTAAATGCCAGAATTTCGTGGTTTAGAGCAGCTAGGAATAAATCTGTCCCTAATATTTCTGTATCCATTTTCAGTACCTGAGTAGTGTGCTGGAAGGATTTTTTTTCTTGCATTCTAGTTCCCCTTTGTGCAGTTCAATTAGAGAGATATTAATTGTAGTATTAGGTTTTCTTTAAAGTCACTTTTACCATGAATGTTCAAGTTGCACCAGGTAACATTTTGTGGTGTTAAAAAAAAAAAACAAAAAACACAAAAACAAAAACAAAAATTGAGGCATTCAACTGTGCTCCAACATAGCTTAAAATAAGAGCATAAGATGCTGGTATGTTTAATTTTTCTGTTCCCTCATACTATAACTCAGTATTTAAAAAATAAATGGAAGTGTTTCAGGCCATTAGTCAGTAATGTAAACTAAAGCTCCTGGGTGTTTAGGGAAGGAGGAGAGAAATGATTAGTTTTCAAATGTGATGAAGTGAAATGTTTCACCTACATAAATTAACGTTTTATATTCAAATCTGCCTTCACTGGGCAAAGAAACCCTAGCAAGCACTGGCAGAGGGCAGCTTAACACACTAGACTGTAACGGTTCCAGTCACTGCTCCAAAAATAACAATAAGTGAAAGGCTAAAATCCATCTTATAACGTGTGCACCATGTCCCTTCCCTACTCTCCTACTTCCCACTAGTGGGTCTGCACCTTTGATCATGATGGCTCCTCACCTGAGAATATTCTTCCTCATCCTCTGTGCCGTACAATCTCTCATCTGTTTCCTCCTCAAGACTCTCATTCCAGTGCTAGATACTCTCTCCGGTGTGCTGGTCACTCTTGCACTCTAAATATTTTAAAGACAACATAATATTGTGAATTATTTTAAAGAAATATTTAAGATTTCAGGGAACAAAAATGGACAAATCAGCTGCGAACTGAGATACTGACACAAGCATATATGATCTACTGTTGGAACCTTTTGTCTCCCTTAAAGCCCCATTACCCTTTATCATCCCCTGCTTTTATGTCTGAATTAAATTGTAAACTCCTCTAGGCAATGACATACTCCTTCCTTTGTTCTCTAAAGCACCATGGACATCTGTGCCACAGTGTACGGTAAACTGTGTGCTATAATGGCTATTGATGATGGATACATGCCACTACATTTCAGCAGGGTTATGGCTATGGAAAAATCAATGGAGACTATCAAGCTGACAGTTGAGGCAAACATTTCCAGGTCTAGAATCTACATAAATGTCAATATAAAGAAGAATTATCTTTTGTTCTTGTTTTAGACATTTGTTATATTCTCTTTACCAGGAGCAAACATCAGCATTCAAAATGAATTTGGATTTAAGCCCTTGTAAAAGAATCTGGTTATCATGATGATACATGCCAGTTGGTGAAAGTTGCATTCCAAGTATCATCAGAAGTTCTCTTCAGTTGTACCATTTTATATCTTCATTAATTTCTTTAAAGTCTAGGCCCTGAGTACTCTTTGTATGGACACTGTGTGCAGGGGAGACCTTGAGACTTCAATTCTGTAGATTTATTTTGCCACACTTCCAAAAAGTGGAGGACAAATGTTAATGAATTGTAAGATGGGGACACTTTTTTTAAAAATGTATTTGTGACAAGGATGTTTTTGAAATTCTCACTAAAAGGAGAGAATGCTAGCTTTTGTGAGGAAGAACACTTTGAGCCACAAATTCTCTCCCTGATTCTTCTAATTATGTATTATAATGTGTATTGCTTCATGATGAGCCATATAAACTGTTACCTATGATGAGGCAATCAAGTGTCACCATCTAAAATGGAGGCTCTCTCGTATGGTGGTGAAACAGTTGTTGTGAAAAGTTTCAGAGTAGCAGCCATGTTAGTCTGTATCCGCAAAAAGAACAGGAGTACTTGTGGCACCTTAAAGACTAACAAATTTATTTGAGCATAAGCTTTCGTGGGCTACAGCCCAGTTCATTGGATGCATGTAGTGGAAAATACAGTAGGAAGACATATAGATATACACAGAGAACATGAAACAATGGGTGTTACCATACACACTATAAGGAGAGTGATCAGTTAAGGAGAGCTATTATCAGCAGGAGAGAAAAAAAACTGTTTGTAGTGGTAATGAAAATGGCCCATTTCCAACAATTGACAAGGAGATGTAAGGAACTGTGTGTGGGGGGAATAAACATGGGGAAATAGTTTTACTTTGTGTAATGGCCCATCCACTCCCAGTCTTTATTCAAGCCTAATTTGATGGTGTCCAATTTGCAAATTAATTCCAATTCAGCAGTCTCTCGTTGGAGTCTGTTTTTGAAGTTTTTTTGTTGTAATATTGTGACTTTTAGGTCTGTAATCGAGTGGCCAGGGAGATTGAAGTGTTCTCCAACTGTTTTTTGAATGTTATAATTCTTGATGTCTGATTTGTGTCCATTTATTCTTTTATGTAGAGACTGTCCAGTTTGGCCAATGTACATGGCAGAGGGGCATTGCTGGCACATGATGGCATATATCACATTAGTAGATGTGCAGGTGAACGAGCCCCTGATGGCGTGGCTGATGTGATTAGGTCCTATGATGATGTCCACTGAATAGATATGTGGACAAAGTTGGCAACGGGCTTTGTTGCAAGGATAGATTCCTGGGTTAGTGTTTTTGTTGTGTGGTGTGTGGTTGCTGGTGAGTATTTGCTTCAGGTTTGGGAGTTGTCTGTTAGCAAGGACTGGCCTGTCTCCCAAGATCTGTGAGAGTGATGGATCGTCCTTCAGGATAGGTTGTAGATCCTTGATGATGCGCTGGAGAGGTTTTAGTTGGGGGCTGAAGGTGATGGCTAGTGGCTTTCTGTTACTTCCTTTGCTGGGTCTGTCCTGTAGTAGGTGACTTCTGGGTACTCTTCTGGCTCTGTCAATCTGTTTCTTCACTTCAGCAGGTGGGTATTGTAGTTGTAAGAATGCTTGATAGAGATCTTGTAGGTGTTTGTCTCTGTCTGAGGGGTTGGAGCAAATATAGTGAAAAGTATCCTTTTTCGAAACGTAGTTCTTCAAAGTTCCCAAATCAAATGCAGGGAATATCATCTTCTGAGGAAGTACAAAACCACAGCTTTTAAATAAGGGCTTGTAAAATTTGTTTCCATTGTACAAGATTCTAGCTCCTACAAATCTATTGCCGTTTTAGAAATTAACAGCACTGTACCTATATGCAGTATAATATATATTCCCAATTTTTATAATGTATACATTACATTTGAAACTAAGAAATTGCAATGAATGCATATTTAATCTCCAACTTCTGTAGAGAGAATTTCAGACTATTCTACTATGTACAGAAAAGACTGATCAGAAATTTACACTAATGTAGTTTTGGGGAGAGTAAGAAATAAAATTGGTGTGGCTAACAATTACTTTCTGACCCACATTACTACATTAGCAATTTAGAAATAAACAAAGCCACATATGCTGTAGGTGTTTTCTTTCATACACTTGCTTTCATGTTAGCGACATTTGTATTGACTGACTTGCCGTTCTCATTGTAGTATCAAGTTCTTGTTAATAGTTCTTGGCTATTGCAATGGATTGAAGAAACACCTTGATTCTAGATATGGCTTGGAGAGGAGTAGTTCTGTCTGCAACAGGAGTGGACCGTTTTAGCAGTAAATAACAGGAACCCTGGCTTACAGTAAAACTGGAAATGTAGACTCCCACCAGTATTGTTTGTAGGTAGGATCTTGACAGTCACATGCAAATCCACTAACTTAGCTGCATAGATACTCTGCTCTAGGAAAGCTGAGTATTTAAGGCTTTGGCTACACTTACACTTCAAAGCGCTGCCGCGGCAGCGCTTTGAAGCGCTAAGTGTAGTCAAAGCACCAGCGCTGGGAGAGCTCTCCCAGCGCTGTCCGTACTCCACCTCCCTGTGGGGAATAACGTACAGTGCTGGGAGCCGCGCTCCCAGAGCTGGGGCTTTGACCACACTGGCGCTTTGCAGCGCCGCAATTTGCAGCGCTGGAGAGGGTGTGTTTTCACACCCTGCTGCAGCGCTGCAAATTTGTAAGTGTAGCCAAGCCCTAAGTCTTTCTATGCAGAAGTGGAACATCAGAGTTAACATGAAAGCAGTACGTCTACACTCTATTTTGTGTACTTGCACTACATGCTAAATGACAGGTTTCAGAGTGGTAGCTGTTAGTCTGTATCAGCAAAAAGAATGAGGAGTACTTGTGGCACCTTAGAGACTAACAAATTTAGTTTTCCTACTGTATTTTCCACTGCATGCATCTTATGAAGTGGGTTTTAGCCCACGAAAGCTTATGCCCAAATAAATTTTAGTCAGGTGCCAGAAGTGTACTCCTCATTCTTTTTACATGCTAAATGTATCTCATTCTGTGAACAGCTATCTAGTATATTGCATCATCAGTGCTTGTGGTTGCATTACAGAAGCTTAAAACTAAATTGACTGCTCCCTGTCTTTCACCCTTTGGATATTCTTGTCTCTACCCTACACTGGATGGCTATTCGATTTTAAAAGATGCAGCCACCACTATGAGGTAAAATGATTGTCTGGCCATTCAGTGTTTCCTGATCTGTTGTCTGTCTGAGATTGAGAATTCTTTGGCTGAGATTCTGGATAACATTTTAAAAAACACTTAAAGACCCATTTTCAAAAATAATTTTTGGTACTTTAGGGTCTGTCTCATTGACAGTCAATGTCATTTAGGTCAAGACACTTTTTGAAAATGGGGCTTAAGTGCTTTTCAAAACGTTACTCAAAAACTCTGCCAAAAAAATCTCAATCTAAGGCACTGTTCTGTTTTCAGATGTCTTGGGACCTAAATTCCACTGACTTTAAATGAGACTTAGGAGCCTAAGTGCCTAAATCACTTTTAAAATGGCACTTTAATCTGTTTTTCAAATGTTTCCATTTATCTCCTTGATTTGTATCGCACAGAGCACCTTGACAGTGTTTTGTAAATAACAAATGCTATAGCTGATGTGGTGAGATCACAGTTCACAGCCTTGCAAATACCTTGACTTCTGCGGGACCCCAACTCCAGCCCACAGAAGTTTGACAACATGACTAGTAAGCAAGATGAGACACCGGAAGGGATTTAGGATCCAAGGTAACAACACTTGTAATAAATCACATGGCTTCCATTATCCAGCTCATGCTAAATTTATGGGCATGAGTCTCCTTCATTTCTAAAGAATGAAGAAACGATACCAAAACCTCAGTATTCCAAAACTGCTGGACTTTCTCCAGCATGATCTAGACACTTAAGTATCATCTCTGCAGGTACCTCTAAATCCATGGAAGATCTTCTCCTCATATTCAAATCCCTGTGAGCAGCTGTTCTTTTAACACCAGCGCCCAGACCCACAACATTAGAGGGTGAGGAGACAAAACCTGAACAATATAGACGCCTTCAGGCGTCTTCCCCTGAAACTTAGGAATAACATACAAGTCATCTGTTGCCAGATGGATAAAGTGGTATATTTGATTTCAGATCTTTGCTTATCTAATTCAAAATCCCTGTATCAGAAAGAATCAAGGTTCACATAGCCTGTTCTGTGGCACCTTCTTGAGTAGAAATGGCATTGATCACCACTGACGTATGCAGGGCTTCAACTCAGTCATTGTTTTACATGTTTATAAAACACTGTAAGCTAGATCTTCATCCCCCACAGATGAAACCTTTGGACAAAGTACTGAACAGAACGGTCCCTAAATAAGCCAGCAATTCCTTCCAAGTACAGGTATGGGGGGGGGAGTGTATTTCATTTCTCCATACTGCTTACTGTCCAATATGTCACAAATTGGGGGTAAAGTCAGGATCTAGGATGGTAAATGGTTACCAGATATTTTTCTTTTCTGGAACTGGAATCCCTTCTAGTCTGATCAGGCTGATTGAGTGAGTTCTGTCCTCTATCTTAGGAGCACCATTTATGACAGGGTTTCTAGCAGCATTTTAATTTGATGCAACTATCAGCAGTACTAAACTTTTTAATTCATCTACAGCTTTGGAAGTGCTTATATGGGGCACTGGAAGGCGCATGGATAAGTCCCTGAGCAACAAGTCTTTGCTGCCCCACATCACTGCCAAAAGAGACCCCTACCCCTTAGGGAGGTGATCGGGGGAATGGCCTACCACAGAAGGGAAATAATTAAGTAGGACTTTCTATTTTTCAGAGTTTAATGCTTATAACAGGTGTTTTAACATTTGGATGTTAGCTGTAGTAGGGGTAAGCACCTTTTCAGCAAGTTTTGTCACCAAAACTGCCTTTTGGTGACAAAACAGCAAGAGGGTACACACTACACTGGGACTTTTGTCACAAAAAATGCTCAGTTTTGGTAACAAACTTCCACCCCTAAGAGATACTTTTGTCTTTTCCCCTCCCTTTATTGTGGACAAAGAGCCAGTGTAGACACTACTGATTGTTTTGTCGACAGAACTGGCTTCCGCCAGTATTCCACCCACAATGACTGCCCTGATTGCTCTGCTCACTGTTTTGATCTCTGTTGCCCTGCAGGCATGCACCCCTCCCCTTTCAAAGCTCCGGGAAGTATCTGTGTGCTGCTCTGTTTGGAGAACAAAGAAAGAGCAAATCATTGGAATGCTCCTGTTCTGCCCTGGGCTAAGAACACAGCAGCAGGTAGACTGCTGCTGCAGGGGGAGGGGGACACACTTGTGTGCTGCTTTGCCATTCCTCAGCATGGAGAGCTCACGGAGCTACTCATGATGACTCGGAGAGAAGCCCAAGATGCTCAGCGATCAGCTCTTCCTTCCCACAACAGTGCACTGTGGGATACATATCCATGGTGCATTGCTCACCCTATTGATGGTGTCCCCAATGTGGATGTGATCTGTTGACAGAGGGAGCAAGTGTGAACACCTTTTGGCGATTTTTGTTTTGTCAACTTTTGGGTGTCGACATAAGTTTTGTCAACAAAACTTGGTAGTGTAGACGAGCCCTTAGCGAAGTATTCTTATGTGGGTATTAACATAATTCATCAACTCAAATATTGGATTAAGATGCAACTGTATTTAAATCTAAACTAAATTCAAATCACTGGTTCAGTAGGAGATGAGAACTGGGTTGCTGCTGCTTGTATATCGTGATGTACCCAGCTTCCAAGCTGATCAGCCTGCCTGCTGCTTGATGCCATTCATTAGTGCAGCTGAAAAGCTTCTTAAAAGCTGCTGAACATGTGACTTTGAAAGCAGTCACTTTAAGTTGGGTGTGAACTTCTAACGTGCAAGTAGATGCTCTGGAGAACTGAGCCAATATGCAGATACTGTTGTTACAAAAGTGCATGTTAAGGGTGTTTCTCCTCTTCCTTGTATTATGGATTACAGTAGCTCCTCACTTAATGTCCTCCCGCTTAATGTTGTTTCAAAGTTACATCACTGCTCAGTTAGGGAAATGCTCATTTAAAGTTGTGCAATGCTGCCTTATAAAGTCATTTGGCTGCCTGCTCTGTCCACTGCTTGTAAGATTCTGTAGAAGAGCAGTAACTTTACAAGGGAGCATTGCACAAGTTCCTCTTCTCTGCCTCCTCTCCCTCCCTCCCAGCGCTTCCCCCACTGCCAGATGGCGGTGCTTAGGACTTTCAGGTGGGGAGGGAGGAGCGGGGATGTGGCATACTCCGGAGAGGAGGTTGAGTGGGGGTGGGAAGAGGTGGGCCTGGCGTGGAGCATCCCCCGGCAAAGTTGGCGCCTGTTCTTCTGCGGGGAAGGTGCTTCCTAGCGTCCTTGCCTGCAGCAGGCTGTGCTTGTGTGAGGTGAGGTAAACCAGGGGCACTTCCCAACCACAGTACAGTACTGTACAGTATATAATGCCTTCTGTTGCCCCCCCCAAAATTTCCTTAGAACCTAACTCCCTGCATTTACATTAAATCTTATGGGGAAAATAGGATTAGTTTAACATCGTTTCACTTAAAGCTGCATTTTTTAGGAACATAACTATAATGTTAAGTGAGGAGTTACTGTATATCTTATGTTCTCCAAAACTCATGCTTCAGGTTTTCAGTTGGCCACCTGCAGAGGTCAGGAAGGGATTCCCCCTCATGATGTATTCTAGGAGGGTTTGGTCTCCTTCCTCTGAAGGGCCATGCATGGAGATGGGACATTGGGAGGGGTGGGCAGGTGTGCTGAGGTGGCACTGAGCATTCTCTCTTGTGCTCGGCTGGCTGGGGCTCACATGCTCTAGCTGATATCCATATGTGAGCTTGGGAAGGAATTTTCCTCCAGGTCAAATTAGCAGAGATTGAGGGGTGGAGGGGAAGGTGCTGCCTTCCTCTACAGTATGTGGGTGCAAGTCATTTGCCAGGTTTATCTGGAACTATCTCACTTAATCATTTCCCTGACATTGCAGGGGTGTTGAGTGCTTGTGCACCTCAGTCTCTTCTATTCTGTACCTGTGGCACGCACTAGTCTAGTCTAATGTGGGTTGTAATACTTGTGACTGATGTTAGTTGTTGCGGTTAGTGTGCAGGTGCTGGGTGGTGTTGGTGGCCTGAGTTATGCCCGTGGTCAGACTAGATGAGCTGTTCTTAAACACCGGTGGCCATAAACTCTTGACTACTGATGTCCTTTTGACTTGAATGGGGTTTTTTACACACATGAATTTCACATATACAGACCCTTAAAACGACCAGACAACTCAAGAGTTCATGCTCTAGTCTTAACTCTCCTGTCCAGCTGGGGTGCAGTCTATTGTAGTAATAAAAAGGAGACCTTGAAACAAAGAATATTGTACTTTGCTGCAAGACCCAAGCACACCCCTGTCAGTTAAGGCTGTAGTTTGTTTCAGCTCTGAATTTCCTGGCAGTTGTCAGTTTAGGCCATACTCTTGACATAATCTTTTACCATGTAAGTACACAAAGATATTCAAGACTGCCATTTATATATTTAAGGAATGCAGTTCATTGGCCCATAGTGGGTTCTGTGTGTATAGAGATTAACTTAATTCTTTTCTTGTGTGAAAGATATCTGCAATTTAAATGACTAATTGCACTGTAGCTTTAGGCTGAACATATTGGTAACACATAAATGTTGATGACATGTGAAGGGTCAAGAGATTTATAATTTAGTTGACAATATATTGCTTAAAATGATGTGGCAAAGAGCCAGAAAACTTCATCTTAATAATTGTCTATTAACTAACATGACATATTTGTACAGTATTCATTACCTCCAGGTACAGATTAAGCATCTGATGTAGCCATAGAAAGTGACATGCGTACATGAATCTTGAGCATAATAGTGAATAAACTGACATTACATTTGCAGTAATTTGTTTCAATATGTAAAACATGTTGTTGCCTACATTTGAAAGGACTTGTAAAAGTGTCACAATGAAATCTGAGGGGAGAAATGTAGCTTAATATTTCGTTCTGTTCTGTAGATCTTTGACAGTGTAGTGAAGCTCCTTTTTAGACAAAAGATATAAATATACATGTTTGTTTTTAGCTGCATGAGAAACAGCCTGGAAATAGAGATCTAAGCTTGACTTCAACTCGATCTACACTCAAGGTCTATAACTGTCTCCTTTTTAAACAAGTTTTATTTTAAAAATTCAGTTTTTAATACATTAAATACAGTTAGAGAGAGGGCATTCTAGCCAGTTTTGTGGACACAGAAGTACTATTAGCAAATCAGGATTTATCAGAGAAGGAGAAACAATGAAGCAGGATTGCTGTAATCTGGATTGGTGTAACTGGAGAAGCATGGATTTGTTTCCACCAAGTACCCTTTGCATTGTATGGGCTACACTTGATCCTTTGTCATTTTAGTGAGGACTGGCAGGAATAGTCCCACTGACTTACAATGGGCTAGATTGTGCAAGCTTTCTTTGATATATATTTTAATGTAAAAGTGGCTAACTTTTGGCAGTGTTTCTCCTTTACATTTAGATAATGAACTATTTAACCAGCAGTTCAACCAACCTGTCTTTTTATATGGCCTTCATCCCTGTAGTATCTGAGCACCTAACAATCATTAATGGATTTTATCCTCTCAACAGCCTGTGAAGTTAGAGAAGTGTTATCTGCATTTTACAGATAGGGATCTTAAACACAGTGTCCATTATAAATGACTTGCCTGTGGTCACATATGAAGTCTGACTGAACTGGGAATTGCACCCAGATTGAAATCCCAGTCCAGTGCCCTATCCTTACTATCTATATAGGATTTATTATGAACAGCAACTATATCAGATCTGTATTTGTGTAGCTCTTGTAACTTAACTATCTTATGTCTCTGCTGCTGCTTTTTTGGTGTACACAGTAGAATTACTGTGAACAGATATAGAAAAGTCCTAGTTGTGTTAACATTTTAAACAATCTTGGTATCAACTAGTTATTTTTAAACCTGAATTCTGTGTGGAAAAGGTCACTGAAGCAAGTGAGCGTTGGATCAGGTTCTGAGTGGGTAGCTCTGAACACTGACTCTATTGACAGGGGTGGCTCCAGGCACCAGCACGCCAAGCGCGTGCTTGGGGCGGCAAGCCGCAGGGGGTGCTCTGCTGGTCACCGTGAGGGCGGCAGGCAGGTTGCCTTCGGCGGCATGCCTGCGGAGGGTCCACTGGTCCCGCGGCTTTGGCGGACCTGCCGCAGGTGTGCTGCCGAATCCGCGGGACCGGAGACCTCCCGCAGGCAAGCCACCAAAGGCAGCCTGCCTGCCATGCTTGGGGCGGCAAAATACCTAGAGCTGCCCCTGTCTATTGATAGTACTTTGGAGCACATATTCCAGAAGTCTGTAGTCTTGCTATTTAAATTGGTTACACTTACTTTCACTTAATATCTTGGAGAACGAATCACTTAAAATGGAGATAATTACAGCACAAACCTTGGTATTCTTACTTCATAATCACCACCATTGTTGTCACACTCTTCAGTCGTGCCTTTTGAGGTACAATTCAAGTACTGACCTGTTGGCTCATAACAAATGCCAGAGAAAGCTATGGGTTCACTGGAGACTTTCAAACCAATAGTTCTGAAGAACAGTCTGAGTTGTAGATGTGACTGATTTATAGGTCAGTAAAAGTTTTTATTTGGAACCCTAAACTCTTTTGGAACAATTTGTTCTCTTCCCTCTGTACCAAAATCATCCTGGCAGTAGTAATTGTATGCCTTCTGACTTATCACATTGTATCTTATGGTAAGTTCACTGGTACATAAAGGATTCTTATTCTTACAGAAAGAAGGCAAGGTGAAGTGTTGCCTACTTGATACCCTAAATATAAAACTTTCAGAAGGTGGCTGTAGCCAGATTCATGGAAGACGGGCAAGAGTCCAGAGGACTGGAAAAGGGCAAATATAGTGCCCAACTAGAAAAAGGGGAGTAAGGACAACCCGGGGAATTACAGACCAGTCAGCTTAACTTCAGTACCCAGAAAGATAATGGAGCAAATAATCAAGCAATCAATTTGCAAAAACCTAGAAGATAAGTAAGTCAGCCTGGGTTTGTCAAGAATAAATCATGTCAAACCAACCTAATATCCTTCTTTGAGAGGATATCTAGCCTTGTGGATAGGGGGAGCAGTAGATGTGGTATATCTTGATTTATTAAGCCTTTTGATATTGTCTCGCGTGACCGTCTCATAAACTAGAGAAATATAATCTAGATGGCACTACTATAAGGTGTGTGCATAACTGGTTGGAAAAACTTTCCCAGAGAGTGGTTATCAGTGGTTCACTATCAAATTGGAAGGGCATAATCAAGTGGGTTCCTGCAGGGATTGGTCCTGTTCTGTTCAATATCTTCATGAATAATTTTAGATAATTTGCAGACGATACAGAGCGGACATTGCAGGCACTGTGGAGGATAGGATTAAAATTCAAAATGATTCTGGACAAACTGGAAAAATGGTCTGAAGTAAATGCAAATTCTTCGAGTGATTGCTCATGTGTATTCCACAACAGGTGTGCGTGCTTGCTACATGCACCGGTGTCGAAAGTTTTTTCCCCTAGCAGTACCTGTAGGGAAGCACCCCAGGCACCCCCTGGATCGGTGCCTCCATGGCACAGTATAAGGGGCGCTGCGTGCTCTCCCCCCCCCCCCTCAGTTCCTTCGGTACTGCTCTGCTCCAGCTTTGCTGTAGCTCATTCAGTGTGTGGTACCTGTACTTACTTAATAGATTAGTTAGTTTAGTTTAGCTAGAGTGCCTGGGCCAGGGCATGTCCCAGGTTTTAAGTTGTGACACACTTGTAGGTGACCTCTGCCAGTTAGTGATCTGCACGTGGACTGTTGATGCTGTTTGGTGGAAACCCATCTCAGCGATTGCTGCAAGATTTGAAAGTTGTTTAAGCCTCGAACTAAGAGAGAGAGGGACATTAAGGCTCCAGGCTATTCTGATGGAGTTGGCGCTGACCCTGGCTCCGGCGTGCCACTCTGAGTTGGCACCGCGGTGTCAGTGCACGGCAACCCTTTGGCACCATTGACTAGTCAGCACCGCTCCCCGTCCACAGGGTACGCCAAGAAGGCTAGGAAGAGGCCTTCTTCACCACGGCACCGGAGTAAACCTGGGACAGAAGCTAGACCCATTTTGGGCAGTCCTTGATCCCCACTAGCCTCTAGTCCTCCAACTCAAGTTGAGCGGAGTAGCCTGGCCCATTCAGAGCAGGCCTCCCTAGATGTCCAGAAGCCCTCCACACTGGAGGCCCTGCAGGCGGCCAGGATATCATGCCCATGCCGGTACCCGGAGCACCGCAGATATCAGCCCTACGCTTCACAGGCAAAGTGTCGCTGGGATCTCTGCAGTCACCTCTGACTTGGTACTAGTCTCGGTCGAGGGAACATTCCCGATGCTGTTCGCTGGCCAGCGACTGTTCAGGGCAAAATCCACGTGGATCGCCCTCAACTCCCACCAGGTTGTCTGAGTTCTGTCTGACTGAGACTCCCAGCACTGCTCCACCTCCAGGAGCGAACACCGACGGGACCGAGGCAGATGATGCCGAAGGTCCTCATCTCGGAGGGGCTATTGCAGCCAGTCCTGAAACGAACGTCAACACTGTTCCCGTTTGTCATCCTGCTCCAGGACCCTGCCACTGCACCGCCTCCGCAGCCCTGGACATTGATCACCGTCATGTCGCCATCATGGGTCTGCTCGCCGGAGCCAGTCCCAGAGCAGCTGTTACTGATGGTACTGGTCCTCCACGTCGGGATCACAGTCCTGTAGTCGGCATCGCTCCTAGCGCTGCTGCTTCTCCCAGTCCAGGGACAGCGGCAGGTCATATGTCAGCCCGGCCTCCCTTCGTAGTCGTCCATTGGTAGGCCAGGCCGAACAGCTGGCTCGGCCGCTGCCACAGCCCCAGGGCCAGCCCAATGGTACCAGTGCACATTGTGGCCTCTGATGCAGCCCCGGTGGGGGCTCACTCGGTGGCTAGAGCCTCAAAAGGACCATCGGACACCCTCTCCAGACCTCTGAGGAAGGAGTCGGTGGGACGTACATCCTTGGCACTGTGCCCAGATACTGACCAGGTGGTGGACCCTCCAGTGCCGGTGAACACACAAAGCACCGCACCAGCCTCCTTGCCCTCCATGATGTGATTATGGCCCCTCTTCCCTCCGTCCCGCAGGAAGACTTTAGGGCCCACCAAGAACTCTTAAAAAGGGTGACATCAAGCCTCCACCTCCATGCAGAGGAGATGGAGGAGCCCTCGGACTCCCTGCCTTGCCTCTCCATGAAGGGGTGGTGAAAATTTCAAATGCCCTGTAGCAAACCCGGCCTCATTGCCCCCATCTCTAAGAGAGCGGAATGCAAGTATTTTGTGCCCACCAAAGGGCATGAATACTTGTACGCCCACCCTGCGCCTAACTCCCTTGTGGCTGAGTTGGTCAACCACGGGGAACAGCCGGGCGAACCAGCCCCTACGCTGAAAAATGTATTCATCCTCGAGCTTTCAGTTATGGGTGGTGAACCACCAGGCTCTCCTGGGCTGGTATAAGTTCAATCTGTGGGGCTCCCTGCCCAAGTTCAAGACTCCATCCAGGAGCACGACAGGAAGAAGTTCAAAGCGCTGGTGGAGGAGGGCTCTTTACATCGACTTCTGTACTCCACCTCGGCAAGTGGAGTAGCGCTTAAATCGAGATCGCAATCCCGGGTTAAAGATATCATGGACGCAATTTAACGTTATTGGCCTCTGGGAGCTATCCCAGAATGCTCCCTTGTGACCGCTCTGGATGACACTCTCAACTCCGATGCACTAGCCAGGTGGGCAGGAAAAGCCCCAGGAACTTTTGAATTTCATTTGTTTTTTGGTGGTCACAGCACAGGGTGACCCAGCACAGTCCACCATCACAGGCGACCATGCAGAGTCCACCATCACAACAGATCACGCAGTCCCGGATTCACAGACAAACTCCAGCATGGTCTGAATGGGAGGTACTGGATCTTATCGCATGTTGGGGAGACGAGTCTGTTATGGCAGGGCTACATTCCAAAAAAAAAAGGAACGCAAATATGTACGCTAAAGTGTCTGGGGCCATGACAGAAAGACAGCACCCAGGACACACAGCAGCAGTCAAAAAAAAAAAATCAGGAGCAAGGCAACCAAAAAAAGCCAGAGAGGGAGGAGGGGCGCGGGGTCACAGCCCCCCACATTTCCACACTTACCGTGAGCTCCATGCAGTTATGGGGGGTGATGCCACCACTACCCCACCACTGTCTCTGGACACCTGCGAGGAGGAAGAGTCATTGGAGGAAGACAGTGCACAGGCGGCAGGTGGGGAATCCATTTTCCCCCTAGCCAGGAACTACGCTTAATGCTGGAGCCAATAGCCTCGCCCCACTCCCAATGTGGGCTCCCGGACCATGACCCTGGAGAAGGTACTTCTGGTGAGTGAGAGCCTGATCGGAGCCACACAGTGGTGGGTGGGGGGAAAACCCAGCCATGCTGGGCTGTTAGCGTATAGTTTAAAGGGCTCATCCCTGCTCAGAGCCTCAGCGGAGCCACATGGTGGGTGCAAGCCGGGTAGGAGGTTTGGGGGTTGTGTGAAGTGATCATCTCAGAGAGCCCGCAGGCCCTCCTTTATGGCAAACCCACCAGGCATTGCTCCCTATGGGAAAGGGGTCCCAGCAGTTTGAAAACATTGAAATGAATGTAGAAGAAGCAGAACCCCGCGTGCCCCTAGGCTGCCTGCAAGCTGAATTCTGTTGCCCGGCTGTGTGTGATGGCTTACTCACACCAAAGTGTCCCCTTTGTTCTCTGAAATGTATATTTTAAAATACTACCCTCCCTTTTTGTTCCTCCCACAGGTGCAAATGTTTCAACGCAGCCCCTATCTACTGTGTCCCAGAGGCTGGTCCAGATTAGAAGGCAGAAAAAGCACGCTCAGGAAGACATTTGCTGAGCTCATGCAGTCCTCCCGCACTGATAGGGCCCAGCTGAATGTGTGGAGGCAAACAATTGCGGAGTCCCGTAAAGCATTACAGGAACATAGAGGAGGGACGCGCGTGATGAGAGCAGGCAGGACGCTATGGTCAAGCTCATGGGGGAGCAAACTGACATGCTCCGCTGTATGGTGGATCTAATGCGTGAAAGGCAACAAGACCACAGACTGCTGCTGCAGCCCCTGTATAACCACCCTCCCTCCTCCTCAAGTTCCATAGGCTACGAGGACTCGCACTCTCAACCCCAGAGGATCGCCCAAGCAGCAGAAAGCTGGCATATGTGAACTTTTGATTTGGTTTCTTGACTTGTCCTTACCACCTCCCTCCCCCAGTCTGCCTTCTGATTTCTCTCAATGTGTTGTGCAACAAATAATAAAGAACAGTTTTAAAACAATTTAGACTTTATTTCCTTTCATATGTATATATAGGGGGCGGGTAACTTCAGGAGAAACAAACACAACTGTCACACCGTACCCTGGCCAGTCATGAAACTGGCTTTCAAAGCTTCTGATGCGCAGCGCACCCTGCTGCGCTCTTCTAATCGCTCTGTTGTCTGGCTGTGCGAAATTGGCCACCAGGCGAGTTGCCTCAACCTCCCACCCGACAATAAACGTCTTCCCCCTTAATCTCACAGATTGTGGAGCACACAACAAGCAGCAATTACAATTGGAATATTGGTTGCACTGAGATCTAACTGAGTCAGTAAACTGCACCAGCGCGCTTTCAAACGTCCAAAAGCACATTTTATCACCATTCTGCACTTGCTTAGCCTATAGTTGAACTGCTCCTTACTACTGTCCAGGGTGCCTGTGTACAGCTTCATGAGCCATGGCATTAAGGGGTAGGCTGGATCCCCGAGGAGAACTATAGGCATTTCAACATCCCCAACAGTAATTTTCTGGTCTGGGAAGTAAGTCCTTTCCTGCAGCTGTTCAAACAGACCAGAGTTCCTGAAGATGCACCTTGCCTAGCCATCCCACGTTGATGTCAGTGAAACGTCCCTTGTGATTCACCAGTGCTTGCAGCACCATGGAAAAGTACCCGTTGTGGTTTATGTACTGGCCGCCCCAGTGTGCCAGGGCCAAGATAGGGATATGCGTTCCTTCTATCGCCCTGCCACAGTAAGGGAACCCCAGCTCATTAAAGCCATCCACAATGGTCTGCACATTTCCCAGAGTCACTACCCTTGATAGCAGCTGCTCAATGATTGCATTAGCTACTTGCCATACTGCAGCCCCCACAGTAGATTTACCCACTTCAAACTGATTCCCAACTGACCGGTAGCTGTTGGGCATTGCAAGCTTCCACAGTGCTATGGCCACTTGGCTCTCAACTGTGAGGGCTGCTCTCATTTTGGTGTCTTTGCGCTTCAGGGCAGGGGACAGCAAGTCACAAAGTTCCATGAAAGTGGCCCTACACATACAAAAGTTTCGCAGCCACTGGGAATCATCCCAGACCTGCAACACTGCAGTTCCATGAGTCTGTGCTTGTTTCCCAGGCCCAGAATCGGTCTTCCATGGCATGAACTAGGCCCAATGCCACCATGATCTCCCAATTGCCACATGCTGTGCTTCTAGGAATGTCTGTGTCCATGTTCTCCTCAGTATAGTAATTGTGTTGTCGCTTCCTCGCCCGGTTGTGCAGGTACTGCACATAGTGCTGGATAATGCATGAGGTATTTACAATGGTCAAAACTGCAGCGGAGATCTGAGCGGGCTCCATGCTTGCCGCGCTATGGCGCCTGCATGGGTAATCCTGGAAAAAGGGCAAGAAACAAGCTGTTCGGTTCAAGATGGCCGATAAAAGGCAGTAAGTGGTTGTCTTCTGTAGCTTTCATGGAGTCGGGAAGCTCGTTAGAGCTGCAAGAGCAGGAGAGCAGAGTTTGCGGCGGAAGCTGAGTGGCTCTGTTCATGGTAGCCGAAAAAAGGCGGGAAATGGTTAGATGAAAGAGTAGATAGAAAGACGAGAGGACATGCGAGGTGGATTTCATAGTACCAGGAGACAGGCGGTGCACTGTGCTGCACCATCTGCTGGTAGTATGGTGTCTGCTTTCACGGAGGGAGGAGCGAGTGACGGCCCACACCCAGAAACACCCGCGAGAATGTGTTTGCCCCATCATGCACTGGGAGCTTAACCCACAATTCCAATGGGCGGCAGAGACTGCAGGAACTGTGGGATAGCTACCACAGTGCGCTGCTCCGACATTCGATGCTAGCCTCAGGATTGTGGACGCGCTCTGCCAAATTCACGCGCGTTAGTGGGGAGAGACAACACCGAATGTATAAAATCGCTTCCGAAAATTCGAATAAAATCAGTTCGAATTAATTTTGTACGGCAGACATACCCAAAGACTAAGCTGGTCACTGACTGTGTTGTTTCCTTCTATCTGGAGACAGGCAATGCTGCTCTAGTTTTCATTTCAGATAAGTTCCATAAAGAGCCATAATTCTTTAACAAATTATTATATAGCATATGGTAGTAGAAATAATGTGGTAATTCTCTAATTATAACTGCCTTGTGGAGACTAATGCACTGCCTCTTGGATCTGCTAGCTTATGTCTATCTTCCTCTGGTTTTGATACCTCATGCTAGAATTGTTTCCAACATCTGGATATGGCCGCCACATGTCTGTCCGTTGCCTACCCCAGTAGGTATTTTGATGGGGTCTCTCTCCCACTCACGCAATTTTCAGATTAGCAGTTGGAGCGTTCCTGTAAGGTGACGTCAAAGCTGCCCTAAGGTTTGAGATTCTTGTGAAATCCTCAAAAGCTATGAGGCCGGACATCCCTGTGCCCCTTTTCCCCCTCTGCCACCCCAGTGTAGAAAACATAAGGGGCCGGCTATGGGAAAAGCCAGAACATGTCTGTTAGCAAGTTCTCCATAGTTGCAGTCCACAACTGATTGCTTCGAGTGTTAGTTCCACCACAGACGTGGAGGCGAAAGTGGTTTGGGGCTTTGAAAACACTGCTCTGGCCTGTCTGGGGCTCAGGCCCTCTGTATAGGGAACTGGGTATCCTTCACCCCCAATGGATCTGCTGCTGCCCACAGCAGGGATCTTCCTTTGTTAGGCTCTGTCTTCAATTTAGAGGAGTGAGTGAGTTTGTTTTGCTTGCTTCTTTGTTTTTGTTTTGTTTTGAACTCATAACGGGTTTTCTTAACTTTATTCCACTAACTGATTTCAAAGCCTACTTCCTCATCTGTTCAAACTGCCTGGTGCTTCCTCATTCTGTCTCAGACCTCTCTTCACTTGAGATTACACATATGACTAGATAACTCTTCATTTGTGCTTTGCACTGGTAAAAATGCAAATACTTTGAGTGGGAGGGAAGGGCAGTCATTCAGCTGGCCTTGCTTGTGACTCTCATTCACTTTAAGCATCCCACCTTTTTACTATGTCGGGGAGAGAAATTGGCAATAGATTTAGCTGAAGTCATAATTGTTGAAAAAGTTGTCCATATGCAGTGAGTACATATCGCTTTATATTTTGTATGAAATCACATTTGCATTAATAAAAAGCTCTTTGGAAGGGAAAGAAGCCTGTATTTCCCACAATCCAGGGGAATTCGGTCCTCTCTGTGGATACTGCTGAGCCATTTTTTGATTCGCATTGATACAATTCTTCCGATAACATGTCTTCTAAAACATTTTCTCAGAAAAGAGAGAGGCTTGGCTTGCTGGTTAGGGCACTGGCCTGGGAGTCGGAAATCTTTGGTTCTGTTCCTGGTTCTGCCACTGACCTGCTTTGACTTTGGGCAGTCACTTCACTTGTCTATACCTCTGCTTCCTCTCCCAACTTGTTGTCATAGGCCTTACCCCGAAGAGCTTAGTCTTTCACTGTGCGTGTGTGGAGCCTAGTAGAGTGGCACCTTGACCTTAGTTAGCTCTGTTACTGTAATACAGATGATAGGCAGGAATTCCCTATAGAAGGGATTTATATCCTCTTTTTAAATTGTTCTGTTTGGTTAAGTATCTTAGCATGGCATACCTACCATTTCTAGAGGGAGGAGGAGGAGTATGAGAGGGAAGAGGACACGTTCCTTCCTGTTTGAAAACTATCACTAATGCAGACTCCAGGACGGAGTTCAGGCTGGCGCCTGCAGGGCTGATATGCCTTACCCGTTTGCAGGTAAGTTCCGCAAAGCAGAGGCGGGAGCTGGTGTGCAGGCATCTAGGGTGGGGAGGGGAAAGACCAGGAAGGACGGTTGGTCGGTAACTGTCACCCAGGGTCCAACAGGGCTCACACCAATCCTGACGAGGCATCTTAATCTTACTCACAGAGCAGCAGTAGAGGACTCTCCCGACAGTTACACTGCAGACAGCACTGTCACTAGAGTGTCACCTACAGATATGGCCCTAAGTGTCAAAAATCGAAGTCGTCTTGACTCCCGAACTTTGGAATTAGCAGTGAATTGTGCCAGTTTTCTTTTGTTCTTGACAGATGCAGACATCTGCTGCAATTAGCTCTTGGTGCACAGTGTGAGCACGAACTTGTAAGTGCTGATACTGGTTTGTGTTTTTGGTACCTCAGAAAGATGTTTTGCTTTTAAAGCAATACCCTTAGAGGTAAAAAGTGTCAGTACAAACACTTCCATTGCTCCCCGGTTTAAAACAAAATATGAAAGGACAAAAAATTGCTGTGGGTGGGGAAGGGCAAACCAAGAGGGAACTGGAATGATGCATATCTGAGGTTTTGCTAGTATGTGCTCTGCAGTTAACTTGTACTTTAAAGGAGGTTTCTATGTGCTGTAGCCTCAAAGCAACGCAGCATTGTGTGTTAGGTGTCATTCCAACCAGATTCGTTCCTTTTGCAGCACCAAGTTACCTCTTCAGATATGTGAGTGGCCTGACCCAGATTGCCTGTTAAAGCACAGTAACAGACTAAATATGACTTAAGCCCATATTTGTAAAGGTATTTAATCACTTAAGACCCAAAATCTCATAGTTTAAATCCTATTGATTGCCAAAGTGTCTAAATCCCTTTTGAAAATGAGATTTAGGCTCCTAAATCAGTTGGGCATCGCAATGCTGAGTGCAGCAATGCCTCATTACCTTTTTAAAAATCTGGACTTCGATCTGTTTCTTTTCAAATAAACATGAAGTGGCCTGAACTTTCCAGAAGTGATTTTGTAGAACCCTAGTGGCTGTTGCTTTGGGTATGTTCAGCAGCCAGTTGAAAGGCCATCAGAATTTTGTATTCAAATAGCTTAACGATTAAAAAAAAATGTATAATAGATGACAGCTGTCTAATGAAGTTGGAAGTGTGAATTTACTGGCTTAATAGACTATAGTCTATTATGAGCTTGTTTTGTTTTTGTCCGATTACATTCTTTCGTAATGCAATTTCCAAGTTGCAGGGTGCACTAGATATGATTTCCAAGGACTCCAGACTTTAAGAATAAACTAAATTTATAACTCTCTTCAAAAAGATAAAAACAAAACTTGAACCCAGACGGGTTGGCTCTCCCGCTTCCTTATAAGCTCCCAAACAGAGGTTGGGGATTTGAGATGTGTGCCCCGTTTTTCCAAGGGAGTGAATTAGATTGAGAGGATGTGTGTGTTTATTTTTTAAAGGTAAGTCTGCACATCTAGAGAGAATGTTTTCACCTCCATGAAGTTCTTTGAATTATAAAGGACATTGCTGTTGGGTTACTGAAAATCCCTGAGGGTTTGTTTCATTTATAACATTGCCTTGAGCCTTCTGCTGCATCCTGTTGGATTGACCTCCTTTTCAACTCTGTGCTGGCAGCTGCACTGCAGAGCTCTCTTTTTCCTGGATCCTTCAGGGTTGTCATATGACAAACTTGAACTGTGACCCTTTTGTATCTTACCAGGCCAGCAGTGCCCTCTTTTTATGCTACGTGGCCAGCAGTCTTCCCCACACGCATATTTGTTCCAAGCCATTTAACAAACTGAAAGTTTCAAATTGTGGCATTTGATAGTTTTTAATAGAAATGACTGTAAAACAAATGAAACAATGCTTAATTCTGTGCATGTTGCTAGTAAGAAATACTGCTTAATTTTCTGCAAATCATTGTCTAATATCTAGTGAAAGTGCCTTTTAATGTATCTTAGCTTATAAATTTAAATGCTCTTTAATGTAAAGTCTCTCCTTATGGCATAAATATTTAATTCATTGCTGTGGACTGTCCTTTACTGGCTTTTGTTTCTAATGTATGTTTTTAATCAGTTTTTTTTTAAGCCAAGGTGATAAAGCCCAATTTTGCTGAAGTTTCACAGAGACTGTTAGGATAAGAATTGACAATAGTTAAAATTGCATCCAAGTAACACCACCTCCAAGTGGAATTGATGCTGGTGGGCATCGCCTGGTTGAAGTTAAAGTCTGAGTGCTTGTATTTGTACAAATTGCGTTCATTACCAAGAAGCCTGCAGTAGTGATAAGAAACTGGCTGTATAGTATAGATTGGCTCCAAGATAAGTAGCCAGTCAATTGTGCAGCTCATAGTAATCTTCCTTTTTTTCTATTAATTAATCTCTGTTCATTTCAAAATGGAGGGTGGCTGCATACATATGCTCCTGCTAACATCTTGAATGTATGACAGCTAATCATCATCTTCCCCTCTAATTGGATTTTCATATCCAGATAAACTTGCTGATTGGGAGATGGATAGACTGCATGTTCAAGGAATGCCTTCCCAGCATTTAGATACTCTGGCTGTGTGTGTTTTGCCTTGAACGATAAGATCTCCTGGATTATTTTTATACACTGTTAGACAAATGGTTAGACTGTCCCAGTTCCTCTTTGCCGTGTTTACCGTGTGTTAATACTTGAGTCCATTCTCAGACACAGCTGTCTTTGTGAGGAGATCAACATCTGAAGCGTAAGAGTGGTTGTGGGTAGGAATGAGGACGTAACCTATATCTTTACACAAAATAGTGTATTTCTATGGTATTCTCTGCCATACATACCCATTCTTTTGTGTACAGCAGTTTGGAAATTTTCTGACAAAACAGAAAATGTTGGTTCAGTGAACCTAAAATGTTTTACAAACATGGTTCAGGTTTGATGGAATTTTGTTGAATCACAGACAAGGTTCAGAACTCTGACTGGCAGGGATGCTAAGAAGCCTGGACTTGCATGGTCTTTGGCAGTCCAGCCACGCTGATAGGTCCGGGGATCCTGAAGCTTCAGGGGACCTTGTGTTTCCAGTTTCCCTGCATTGGAGATCAGCTGCTGTTCAGTGGTGATCAACAGTGAAACTGACAAACACCTTAATTTCACTACTGCTGTCAGGGAACTGGGTTGGGGAGGGGAAGGGAAGGAAGGTTCTTGTTGTTTTTTGGAAACACCATTTCAGCCTGTCCAAAAAAAAAAAAAAATTGGAATCTTTGGTTTATAGCAGATGTTAAACTTAGTTTTGATCCTGATTAGACCAAAACATCAGTTTCTCGCAAACCAAAAATTCAGAGTTTTCCTCAACTCTGCTATTGTGTAATTAGGTGGCTTTCAGCGTAGTTTTTGTCTGTACAAGCATTCACTGATCTGTATCTGTAGTGAAAATGCAATTAATCATAGTGGTTTAGTGTGATATATTTTCTTCCAATTGTTGAAATAACCAACTAAAATCACAGACAGTAATTAAACTGCAAAAGATAAATTAAGTCATAGGTTATATAGAAATGGGATTTATGGATTGCAGGTTTCTCTCTCACAAAAACATACATAAAGCTGAACATCAACATGCTAGATTTTGTCTGCCTTTACATGACTTCAGTAGTCTAGCCCATTCAGAATAAAGTGACATGTATTTTAAAAAAATAATTCATTTTAACTTTCTTTCTTCTCTCTTCTCCCCACCCGTTTAGGGCTTGAATGGCAGTGCAGTTGCTTCTGGATCTGGTTTTAGTCTTACAAAACAGTTGTTTCGTCCAAGAATAACACGTGTCTGTCTCAGGGACTTGATATTCTGCATGGAACAGGAGAGGGAGATGAAGCGTTCTCTAGCCTTGTACCGTGCTCTTCTGAAGTGATGATTCAAATCTTGCATTTCATTTCTTGCTGTCTACTGCCAAAGAAAACACTGAAGCATTGTTGCACTGTCCTGAAATTCCAATTTGTGGGAAATAATCCATTATAAGGATAACTTTTGTTTACAGATACACATTTGTATTAAATACCTGATTTAGCACCTGGAGGGTTTTATAAAAATAAATCACATTCGGGTTAAACCAATCTGTAAAACAGTGAAGACACAGAGCACACAAGTACTCAACCCACCTGCATGCATTTAACTCTTGCAGACTAAAGACTTAAGATGTGTACCAAGTTATCTCTGTCACTTGCTTCAGTACTCCAAAGTCTACAACATCTGTTCTATGTGTAAAGCCTTCCTCTAATCCAACCTTATTTAGGAAAACACATTTCGAGGCACTACATAGCCTGATGAATGTATCTAATCATGAGCCAGCAATCAATCAACATGCTAGTGTATCAGCATTTCTTTACATTTCCTAGTTTTGGAATTAGTTGCTGTAACTATTCCTAAAAGCCAGTTTTCAAGGAACGAGGGAGCAAACAAAGGGATGTGAAGTAAGCTCACCTTTCTTTATTGCCTCCAAAGGAAGACTCAACCAAGAGGAATGTGAGTATAAATGCAAAAGGTCCTGTCATGACGTTCGCATCCTATAGTTTGGCTAGCATGAGCTTCAGTGTTGAGGAAACCTGGAGCTAGCTACTGAAAGACCAGAATAAGAAAAGGGAGCCTAAAAAGAAATGGGAAACTAGATTTGGTCTATTTTCCTTTGCTAGTCATCTAAACTAGCAGTAAGTTCAACTAAACCTTGAACAAAAAATTGAACAGTCAAAAGCAGCCTGCATTGGCTTTCTGCAGAAAAGGCTATTTAAAACGTTAAACATTCTAGGACTATACAGTCAGAAAATAGTCCTTTCATTGCTTTATTGAGAAAGTAAATTTAACTGATGTGACACAAGTACTACAGCAAAGATGTGCAGAGTATATAAATGATCCAGGGATTGTCTCAAAAATGCAGACTGAATGGTTTAGCCAGTTGCGTAATTCCCACTCAGTGAAGGTGACTCCAGTTTCTTAATACTGTTGGAATAATTTCTTTTCTGCATTTGACGATCCAGTGAAAGCTGCCTTGTTGGAGAAGGGAAAATCCCTTCCTCCTACTGCATCACATACCCTATGGCACAGCGCTGTATAGCATGGCTGTCTGACACAACTAGTAGGGAAGGCAGGAGCTGTGTATTGAATGCCTTCCTGCTGAAATTTAAGGAAAAGGCTTCCTACAGTTATTTGGCATGCTAAAGTGGAGGAAAAAAAAAAAAGAAATGTAACCATATCCTCAATTACTAGGACCACTGCAGACCCTTACCAAATACAGTATGTTTCGAATCAGTCATGTTTTTGTTTTGGGACAATAGTGAACAAAGCTAGTAAATGCTGTAAATTATTTGTGTACATATAGCATATATGTAAAAAGCAGTACTTTGACAATGAAGCTGTAGTTTGCAAGATATTGATGGCATCAGGCAAAATTGTTTTGTATAATTAAATGCTTAGCTTTACTTTTTATGTAAAGTGCAGCATTTTTCCATATTTGTGTACTGTATCTTATTGACCAGATGTTTAAAATTATTTTAAATACTGCATTAAAGCAATTATTTTATTAAAAATAATAGTGGGTAACTTTTCTCCATCTCATGCTAGGAAATATGCAATCTTCAGTGTTTTTGAAAATTGATGATTCAGAAATGAATGAGAAGAGATGCAGTTATCTCTTAGTCATGGTAATCAGCACCATAGTTATATGTGCAGGAAGCAGTGGTTTGCTTTATTTTAAATATTTTGATTGGCTAAACACATGCCTATCTATACAAAAATTAGGAACAATCAGCAAGGAACTCCTTAATAGAAATAGCCTCAAAAATTAGAATTGAAATTTAAAACATTTGTTGACCTCCAGAATATAAAGCCATAGCTGTGCTAGATTGATATATTATTTAATCAAGAGCAAAAGCTTTTTTAATCGGAACAGGCTTTAATTTTTTATTCTTGGTGTCTGTGTAATATTTCCTTCATAAAGTAGAAACACATGGGAGTTTAAGGTCCTGATATAAAACCCATTGGAGCCATGGGTGTCTCTCCATTGTCTTCAGTAGGTTTTGGATCAGCCTTAAATGATTTAAATATATGCATTTCGGGCAGGGAGCTCAACATCCTTACCATGGCCTATATCAGTAACCTTTTCTTGGATTTTTTTTTAAGACTTCCTTTTATACCTGAAAGAGATGCAACTCAGGGTAATTTTCTCTAATCTTTCGCAGTTTATTATTATGAAGGATGTTGATGCTTATGGGTGACCAGTTTACTAACTCAATGCTGGAGTTAATGTATACTTCATATGTTTGGAGTTAATTGTCTAAAATATGCACAGGTTATAATATCTTTAAGTGAATTATGTCCAAATAATGGACCTCTTAAACATTGTCCAGGTCATGGTATGATTGCAACATTTAGAGAGTACAGTGCCATTCATTTCTAGTACTTAGATTCGTCACGTACCCAGATGTGCATTACAAACAGTTCACCTACCTCTTTAAACAGGTGCAGTTCCTGCACATTGACTTACACAACAGTTAAATCTGTTTGGAGTGAATCTGATACATCATCTGTTTCTCAGTAACTGAAAGCCAGTTCATATTGGATTACTTCCAAAATCTGTCAGTTATGTTTTGAGTTGTTTGGTGTGACAGCTTTAATAATTAAAGTTGTTTGTAAAGGTTCCTTACTTGTATTCCCACAAATTGGAAGGGGCTGTGTATTTTATAAGAAGTGTGTGTGTGTGTGTGTGTGTGTGTGTGTGTGAGAGAGAGAGAGAGAGAGAACCTTTCTAGAAGAAATATCATCTCTGGTGCAATTACTGAATTATAGCCATTCCCAAGTGTGGAAACTAATAATCTTGCCAATAAGAATAGGGAGAAGATAGAGAAAGGGGAGGAATTCCCATAGAGCTGTGTGAGATTGTGTTTTAATACATTTAATCCTTTGACACCTTGTGAATAGTGATTGGGTGGGGAGGGGGGGTAACTTATAAAAGCAGTTCAGATGAGCTGTTACTGCTACAGTGTGCTGAATTGTGCAGGGAAGAGAGATTCTTTTGAAAAACAATAGATCATTTTGGAATTGTCAAGAAGGACGGTAGTAAAGTAAAGGCATAATTCTAAGGAAGGAAAATAGTTCACGAGAGCTGCTCTTTGCCCTGTCTCAAGTCACTTTGATTTTATTGAAGTACACCTCTACCCCGATATAACACTGTCCTCGGGAGCCAAAAAATCTTACTGCGTTATAGGTGAAGCCGCGTTCTATCGAACTTTGCTTTGATCTGCCAAAGTGTGCAGCCCCGCCCCCCAGAGCGCTGCTTTACCGCGTTATATCCGAATTCATGTTATATCGGGTTGTGTTATATCAGGGTAGAGGTGTATGTTCTCTTACATTCTGGCACCACTATGTGTCTTCTAGAATTCTTTCAGACTAATTTGCAGGTTAAATATTTAATTGAACAGACTTGTTGGTATTCTCCAGCAGAGGAAGAAATGCATGAAAACTTCACTTTCAGTCCACCTCAGGTTCAATCCAGTCTAGTTCGTTCCTACATGATTCTTTAATGTTTTGAAAAATCTGTTGTTGTTCACCCTCTCCCTTGTCCCACCCTAAACTAGTGCCAGAGAAACACCACGAGTATGAATCTGCTTGGGCTGCATCTTGGTGATGCTCCTCCATGTCCCACTGCATCAGTTGAAGTCAGCAGTAGAACCTCAGTTACAAACTGACCAGTCAGCCACACACCTCATTTGGAACCAGAAGAACACAGGCAGCAGCAGAAACAAAAGGGGAAAAAGAGGGGGGAAATACAGTATAGTACTGTGTTAAACGTAAACTACTAAAAAAAGGAAAGTTTTTTTTTTTAAAAATTTTTTTTGACAAGGTAAGGAAACTTTCTGTGCTTGTTTCATTTAAATTAAGATGGTTAAAAGCAGCATTTTTCTTTGGCCTAGTAAAGTTTCAAAGCTGTATTAAGCCAATGTCCAGTTGTCAAAGAACCACCGTAAAGTTTTGTTCAGAGTTACGAACAACCTCCATTCCTCAGGTGGTCATGACTCTGAGGTTCTACTGTGTTTTTAGTGTCAGGATCAAGGATGAGCTCTCATTCCCCTCCCCCTCCCATGGCTCTGTGTTGTCTGAACCAGGCACAGTGTGACTATAGCTCTCTAACGCAGAGGAAGGAGGGTAGGCAGAAGACCTGCAGCTGCAACATGTCCATATCTAGCTTCCTTTGAACTTTAGTTCTGTACTAACCTAAAAGCAGTGTAAACCCTTGCTTTGTAGAGTGGAGGGGTTGGGGAGGATGTTCTGAAAGGGATCTTCTTGAGTGTTTGACCAGTCCACTCCAGAGCCTTTTTTGCAGCTGCTGAAGTCCAACCATAATTTCTAATCTTTCTCCAGGTGGGTCCTGGTATGAAACCAGGATACCCAGTATGAGTAAGATGTAATTAGCCTAGAATAGCTGCAGGGCAGGTTTGAGTTTTGCAACCCTTTCCAAGGCAGGGAAAATGCCCTGGGCATAGGTAGGTGAAGGCTCACTGGGGACGTGCAGCAGGTTTCCCCTTCCTTTCTGTCATCTGAGTGGTGCAACTGGACAAGCAGAGCACAACCTCTACCCTGACCAAAGAATATACCCCCATCTCCTTAATGAAAAAACATATATTTGGTTCAACTGAAATGGTTGGACACTACTGTTCTCACTGAGCAAGCAGCAGAGGAAGGGAGGGGCTAAGGTCTTGTGTAGATGTAAACTGGCTTGAATCAGTCTTATAGTATCACATTGAAAAACGGATGGTGCCATTTCCTGTAGCAGCCAGAGATGAGGACACTTTCTGGTTTCCACTGATTGGAAACTGCTTGTCTATACCTGTTCATGGCATGACTGGTGTTTCAAGTTCATAACCTCCAGCTCGGAGATCTTTGTCATCAGAACTCCCAGTTGATGGCTACACCCCAGAGGCTGGGTTACAGACACTGGGAGTTCTGTGTCATGGGGTGCCTAGGGCCAGTTCAGATACTCTTGCCTAACCTTGCTTTTGATGTGTAAGGAAGGCCCTGTCACCTAGCAGGTGTGAAAGGTTTGAAAGGACATTTTGGTTTCTGGGAGGATAGAGGGAGAACCCTGAACTGCAGTATTACTAACCCCAAATGTTCAAAAAGGCTAATCCCAAAAATGTCCCATTATGCATGAGATTTTTTTAAGATTCCAGTGTGGGGGTCACTCTTGATTTTTAAATTTCCCTTTTGCATCCCTCTGTCAATGAATGTGGCCAACTCTCCCGAATTTCTGGAGTAAGATTTTTGGCTCTTGCAGCAGGGGCTCTTGCTGGAATCAAAATGTGATCAGATTAGATGTGTATAAAACGCTGCCGCCTTCTTCCCCACTCCCAAAATTCTGAAACTCTTTTTGTGCCACCTCTAACCCCAGCTCTTCCCCCCTGCACACCTGGGCATTCCACATTCCTCTCTCAGGCCTGGGAGGACAACTACACTAATTTGTCCCTTCCCTGGCCTAGGGTTGCAGGGTGAGGTGGCAGCAACACTAGCAGTGCTGGGCTCTTTCCTCCTTTCTGCTTGAGGCATGGGTGAGTGCTGCTTGGTTCCTGCAGCAGCCCTCATTGACTGGCCGCCTTCCCCACGTCTTAGGGAAGAATAGACAGCAGGGGTTTCCCCTAGCCAGGGCTGAAATACATAGGAGGGTTATAGCTTCTCCAGGGTGAGACTGGCTACAGCAGGAGTTAAAAAATCATGTGACTCAATCAAATGGGGGTTTGGCAGTCCTACATGCAGGCCTGTGTGCAGCTGATTTATTCCTAGCTGAATGGCATAAAACTTGAGTCTCCCTTTCCTCTGCACTCTAAGGGAGGAGAAGACACACCAGGCCTGATATCAAGTGGGCTTCTTCAGGGAGGGAGTGGAGTGCTTTGGGGGGTTCAAGTCCCCTCTTTGCCTAATGAGGAGCAGGGCCTTGGATGCTGTCAGCACAGAGCTATGGAGGACGCAGACACAGTTCTCTGAGTCTCGGCGGTTGCAGCTGTTCTACTGTCTATAAATAATTAAATAGGGAGGGGGTGAGAGAGGAGAACTCTAGGCCAAGGCTTAGAGCCCTCCCCTGGGAGGTGGGAGACCTAAACTTACGACTCCCTGCTTCCATTAATATTTTATATATCGTGGAACAGCCCCAAGAGTAGAGGGAGAGAAGCCTGTCCCTGCATCCCCTATCGCACAGGGGCCAGGACACTGACTGAAGAAAGGTGAATGCTGAGTTTTAAATTGCTGCTCATGTGAAGCAGAGGTGGGAATTAAACCCGGATCTCTGATATCACAGGGCTATGTGCTAGCCACTGGGCTAAAGGTGACTGTGGGGGGGTGTCTTGCTCCTTTTCACTGCAGCCTATTTAAATATTTACGCTGGGTGCTCCAGTGAGTGATGCTGTAGTTCAGTGTGTAGGACGTGGATCTGCATGCCTGGGGGAGGTGGGACAGCTGGGGCTCAGTGTGCCTGGGCCACTTGCTCAGACACGGTGGAACAGCTTCAAGAGGAGAGACTGAAGGAGCTCTGCTTCAGCCTGTTCCAGAGGTTAGGGGTTAGAGCCCTCATCCACATGGAAGTTCTCTGTTCAAAGCCTCTTCCCTATCCCCCAGCGGCTGAAGGTTGTAAGGGGGTGGAAGTAGTGCTGCTCCCCTTCTGTCCAAATAGCACCTACTGTATCTTCAGTACAAGTTAAGATGCTTCATTTAAAATTAAATTAAAATGCAGAGCCCTCCAGACCGGTGGCCAGGATCCGGGCCGTGTGAGTGCCATTGAAAATCAGCTCACAGGCTGCCTTTGGCACGCGTTCCATAGGTTACCCACCCCTGATTTATACCATCTTTTTGCAGGGGTGGGGGAGGAAATCCAGGTCACACCCAAGCCCTATACCCAGAGCCATGATGCCAGCAGCCAAATGGAGCAAGGGGTGAGACTGACATCTGGCTGCAGTTATAACACAACTGCCCTGGCAGCCACTCATGCTCAAGTGAGTGTTGGTCTGGCTGCACTGGGAGACTAAGACTGGGCAAAGCTTGGTGGCTACAGCTATGGCTACACCCCAATAATAAAAAATGCCTGGTGCTGAGTCTTAGAGTTTCAGCCCTATCAGCAGAGGCCTGTTTCCAAGACTGCTGAGCTAAAACAAGCAGTGCAGCTGTTGGGGGTTCAGAGTCCAGGAACCAGCCCAAGCACCTCCTGTGATCCCCACAAGCCTCAGGGTTTGAGATGCTCTGCTGTTACTGCAGTGTAAAGAGACCCCCCTCAGGTGCACAAATACAAAATGGGAAGTGAGTGCCTAGGAAGGAGTACTGTGGAAAGGGGGGATGGGAGGGGAATCACAAACTAAATATGAGTCAACACTGGTGCATAAAAAAGCAAGCAACATTTTGGGAGGTATTAGCAGGTGTGTGGCAAGCAGGACGTGAGAAGTAATTCTTCTGCTCTATTCCATGCTGATTAGGCCTCATCTGGAGTATTGGGACCAGTTCTGGGTGCCACATTTCAGGAAAGCTGTGAACAAACTGAAGAAAGTCCCGAGAAGAGCACCAAAAATAATTAATGGTCTAGAAAACATGACCTAGGAGGGAAGATTGAATACACTGGGTTTGTTTAGTCTGGCAAAGGGAGACTGAGGGGGAGACTTAACAGTTTTCAAGTACATAAAAGGTTGTTCCAAGGAGTAGGGAGAAAAAATGTTCTCCTTAACTTCTGAGGCTAGGACACGAGGCGGTGGGCTTAAATGGCAGCAAGGGAGATTTAGATTAGCCATTAGGAAAATTTTTATAACTGTCAGGGTGGTTAAGCCCTGGAATAAATTGCCAAGGGCCATTGTGGAATCTCTATCAGTGAGGTTTTTAAGAGCAGGTTAGACAAACACCCATCAGGGATGGTCTGACACTAGATAATACTTAGTCCTGCCACGAGTGCAGGGGACTGGACTAGATGAGCTCCCTTCTAGGCCTGTGAATAGGTCCACGTCAAGTCTAGCTGAGGCACATTACAACTTCTGCCTCGCAGATGCCCGAGGTCCTGTGAAAGAGGAAAAGGCTGCAGCTGCTGGTATTCCCCCAGCAGAGTGGCTGTAGCTAATGTTTATCTTTTACTTAGAGTGTAAGGTCTCTGGGGCAGTGACTGGCTTTTTTATTATGGTTATACTGCACCTACCTGTGGGGGCTGGGGAGATGCTGGTCCATAAGTAGGGCTCCTTGGCTCTGCGCCTATACACGATTGCTAGGCAAAGCGGTTGTGTTGTGGGGCCTCTCTGCTGATGTGTGACTAATGCACGGCTGTTCTAAGTAGGAGGTGTTAGTGGCAGACTAGCATTAAACACCTACTCCTTCAGCATAACAAATGGGTGTGGGCATCTCCTGGCCTCAGGGAGCAAGCATCAACCTGGCCTGCAAGTAAATAGGATACATCAAAAAGGCCAGCTAAGTAATTACATACACCCACAGCCAGAGGCAGCAGTAGCCTGTAAACATGTCTGCTTGCCTCTGGGGAAAGGAGGGGAGGGCTTGAAGGGACAGTCAATCTCATTTGCAAGATCATACACAAGAAAATATTTAGCTTTGCCATTGAAGAGCAGAAGACTAACATTCTGTAGCACTGAGGTAGCCCAAAGGATGCTGTGAGACTACATTGTCTAACAAGGCCACCACCCCTACTGCAGCCACAGCCCTCACCCAGCAGCAGTGCCTCGCTGGGAGATGTTCACAGGCGGTGCCCCACCCCAAAAGAACCCTTTGAGTCTCATTCCTCCATCTTTGTTCTCAAACCACCCCTACCTGCTGGGGATGGGAAGCGCATTACTCATCCTCAAGGTTCACAGCAAGATTAAATCTCTCACCCACAGTCACACACAATGGCTGTGCTAGAGCCAGGAATTAAAACCAGCTCTGCACCCGCCCAGTGCAGGAGCTTAGGCACAAGACTCTGCTCCCTGCTCTCGCCCACTAGCCGGCAGGACCTATGCAGTCTGTGTAGGGTTAAAGAGGCACTTTGGGCCACCCGTAGAACGCTCTGGCTGGGGCACTAACTAATGGGGCCTGCAGCACGTGTTGCCAGGCAGCACCACGGTGTGCCTGCCCCACTGTCAGAACAATGGGCTGAATCAACAAGGCTGACTTGGTCACAGCGTGGTTGGTCATTATCAACATACTGGCCTCAGGCTCTAAGAGCATGCAAAACAAGGGACCTGCAGTACCTATCATTATACAAGGCCTAGCCTGGGTCCAGGGTTGTAGCAGCCGACACATAGCTGGCCATTTCTGCAACAGGTTTGTCACTACTTGAGTTTTCCTGCAGTTGCCTGTGCGTGGTGGGGCCAGCTGTTACCCCCTCTCCCCTCCCCAAGCCCCTTGGCAACCTCCATATTTACCTAAGCCCCTTTGAAAAGCAGTGGCGGGCTCCTCACAGCACCTGACCCGTGTTCCATCAGTGAATTGCCTTTCCCTGCTGAGCACTCCAGCAAGTTCTTCAGTGTGTTGTGAGTTTGCAACAACTGGCAGGATACTTTTAGGTGGCAGTGTCTGCCCAGGCATTTCCCTGGTGGAAGTTGTATCTGCCATCTACTTACTGATGCCTCCTCCACTCCACAGGAAAGGGCGTTCAGTCATGGTTGGTTTTGCATTTGAGCTCTGACACGCCCTGGCCCTTCATGCAGGTGGAGTTGCTGCTAGTGTTCAGTCATTTTACCAGCAGCGCTTATCAGCTCGATTCCACTGGGGGAACGTGGCTTCCCTCCAACTGTAACATGTACACATAGGGCCAAAGACACCCATGGGCTGGCCTTATCAAATTTCTGCTCCCCAAGGCCCTGCTTTCTCTGCTGCAAGTTCCTGCATGCAGCAGCCTGTCTGTGCTCCACCTGTTGAGCTGTAGCATAGATGCCCACACATTTTTTCCATTGTGAACCTTGCTGTCTTTGCCAACACATGTAACAAGCCATTGTTAAGGGATAGTTTGCATCATCAGCTGAGCCCACACCTGGCTTTTTTGGCTTTGACACATGCAGGAGTCACCACAGGTGCTACAGGTTTGGATGTGCATTGTCTCCTGCTTCAGTGTAGGAAAGACACAGCTATAGGCATCGGTGGAGGACTAGCTTTGGGCCTGCTCATGCCCCACTTTAGTTCTCCGCTGCCATTCCTACCACCACCCTCTTTCTGCCAGCACGAGTAGCTGGTTGTACCACAAAATAGAACAGGAAACTGCCACCACATGGCAAGGCATAAGCATATTGCACCTGGTCGTTATAGCCAATCTTTTAACTCTAATACATTCTCATGACTGTAAGTCGTCGCTATTGCTGCCCCTGCATTAATCAGCACCAGGTGGCCTAGTACAACTGCCAGCAGCAGCTTTCTGGACCAGCTGACAATACTCCCTAGGTCAGATATTGGGATTTAAAGTTCAAATTAAAGTTGGCTGCAGTTACTATTACCCATGTTCAGCCACAAGCTGCTGGCTAATGTTGGCATGGGCGGGGGGGGAGGTGTGATGAAGTGCATGTGGTGTGCCTCTTACTACCCTTTTCCCCATTTTCAAGCATACAGCAAAAATGAGAACACACCCGCCCCCTATTAAACTTTACAGGTCTAGTACTGTGGGTCCACTGGCCCGAGGCCCTGCAGATAATATAATGTAATACTTTGAGCTCCTTTGATAAAAGGCACTATGTATGCAATGTGCTTTCTGAACATTCATTAGTTAATGGTGGAAATTTTGCCAGTGGCCAAAACCAAAAAAACCTTCACTCCAGCCCTCTAGTCTTTAACTACAGAAAGTTAATGATTCTGTGTGTGAGTTTAAGAGTACATTTTAATTTCAGTTTACTTTGTGGTAGATGGGAACTCTGGAAAAAAAACTTAGCTCTCCCACACACCATCTCTCCAGGCAAACTCAACTGGTAGTGACATGGCTTCTGCGCCAATTATTTTAGCTCAGCTCTGCTGATCAGGGAAGACTTACTGTACAAACTTGCCCACTATATTTTGCCACAAAACAGTAAAATTCTGTATTTGAAAACTTTTGCTCCTCCCTTCTCCCCCCCCCCTTACAACCACCATCCAAATCAGCCAAATTGTTGTGTGAGTGGGTGGCACTGTGACAAAATGCTCACAGGACTCTAAGGTTCACTTCCAGTTCCAGTTCCCCTTTCTCACCTTTTTGGATTTGGAATGAGGGACAACTGTTGTTAGTGCTACACTCAAGGCACGTGCAAAGGAGAATGGTTGGAGGAGGGCACTGATTTGTAATTTGTAAGGAGAGGGGAAATACTACTACAGTAGGCAGCACCATGTGCCCATTGCCATGACTATCCTTGCTTTTGATGCCTGAAAGTTAGATTGCAGTAACATAGGGTAGAGGATGAGGTAACTCTTTAAAGCCCTTTGAGAAGTTCAGCTAGTGCAGGAGATAGCATGTTGCTTATTAAGTATTATTTCCCACGGGAAGCACATCTGCACTGCTTGCTCATTGACTTCTACATAACATTTAAGATATTGCTTTTTACCAAAAATACCAAAGTGGTTGGGGTCTGCCTCTTTCCCCAAGGGCAGAGGAGCAATGAGAACAGACCAGAACTCCAAGCTGCAGCAGAACCGATTCAGCTCTCCTGGCCGTCTGACTGGCCTGGGGCAAATCAGAGGAGTTGTGGGACAACAGAAGTCATAGGGGCTATGTGCCGAAGGAGAGGTGATTCTTCAAGTGCTTGCTCCTGTCCATACCATTGTAGGTGTGTGCGCTCGTCACATGGATCGGTGCCCAAAGTTTTTCCCCTCAGTGGTATCCGTAGGGGATCAGCTCTGGCGCCCTCTGGAGTGGCATGCATATGCTGCAGAATAAGGGGTTCTGCTAGTCCCCCCCACCCTCAATTCCTTCTTACCCCAGTGACAGTGCTGGAACTTCTCCTTGCCTCAGCAAGCTTACTCTTCTGAACTGCTAATTGCAAACTTCATTGTTTATAGTTCTTAAGTTCTCTTAGTGTAGTTTAGTATTAGTGGTAGTCCTGGATGGGACTTAGCTTAGGGATGGGACAGGCCCTGATCCCCACGCTTCAAACCTTGTGACTGTTGCAAGAAGCCTATGCCAGTCCGCAACCCCCACAGTAGCTGCTTAAAGTGCTTGGGGGAAACCCACATTAGCGACCTGTGTTTCAACCCTCGAACCAAAAACGAGTGGGACATTTGCCTCCGAGAGCTCCTTATGGAGTTGGCACTTACATCAGCCCCAGAGGTGTCCCGATCAGACTTCACCCCCAGCACCATGGCCTCGGTGTGGAGTGTGCCGCTGGCAGTGGCCTCGGTCCGGCATCCATCTCCATCCCTGGTACCAGCTGGAAAGCAAAGAAAGGCCAGGAGGGGATGTTCTTCTATGTCCTACAAAGAGAAGGGGAGGACCAGAGGAGAGCAAAGGTCCACGAGGGGCAGATCTTCCCCTCCAAGCAGAGGTCGAGCCCCAGCTTCTGTTGACCAGGCTAGCCCACTCCACGACCTGCCCACCACCCCAGGAAATGGCAGAGGCACCCAACACCTGGTGCCGTCCACACCGGAGGCCTTTCAGGCCACAAAGGATATTTTGTCTTTACCAGTACTGCCCATGTTGGCTATGGAGGTTCCCCGATCGAGGGGTAAACCTGCCTTGGGACCCTTCCAATGGTCCCCATCATTGTGGCACCACTCACCTCAGGGAGTGCCCCGACACAGCTCACTCGCTACCAGACCTTGGACACAGGTTGGCCTACCAGCCAGCGTTCCCGGTGTCAGTTCCTGTACTCCAGGCAACAGTCCTTGGGCTCGAGGTGACACTCACCAGTGCGTGGGTGCAGACCCGAAGAAGAATGGCACCTGTCCCCACAGCTTCGGTGCAGGGAGCAACCAGGGTGGGCAGAAGGTGGGTCCTCAGCACCGGCCTGGTCCCCCAGACATGTATCCCCCTCCTCAGGCTCCGACAGTGAGCATTGGGGAAACGGTATTGCCTGCAGGACAATAGGAGACAGCATGGCCTCAGGGCCAGTGGCGAGCCGCATGGCATCGCTGGAGCCACTGGGTGTTTCCCCGACCATCACAGGGCCATAGGTCAGCCTAGGGAGCATCCGACAAGCGGTCAGCGACGGCTTCCCAGCCACCCCCTGAATCGGATGCAGGAGTAGAGCGGGCTTCTCAGGGTCTCACAGCCTCGGCTGAGGCTACCATAATAGAGGCAGCAGAGGTGACAGACCTGCTGATACCTCCCTCATCATCATCATCGCCTGATGAGGTGATAACTGGGTCCTATCATCCAGTCTCCCAGAATGATGCCAAGGCTCATCAAGAGCTCTTAAAGAGAGTCACCTGAAACTTGAGGCTGAAGGCTGAGGAGTTGATGGAGCCCTTGGACTTCCTCTTTGATGTTGTAAGTTCAGTAGCCCCAGCCAGGGTGGCATTGCCAGCACACAAGGGAGTGGCAAAGATCACAAAAACGGTGACAGATGCCATTGTTGTTACTCCCCATCTTCAAGTGGGCAGAGCATAAATGCTATGTTCCTGCTAAGGAGCATGAATATTCGTTCATGCATCCTTCCCCAAGTTCTGTGGTGGTTTCTGCAGTCAATGAGCATTACAGACAGGGCCAACCAGCCGTGACACACAAAAACAAAGAGGCTCGATCTCTCTGGAAGAAAAGTTTATTCAACTTCCAGCCTCCAACTGTGAGTGGCCAACCACCACGCCTTGTTTGGCCGCTATGACTAACATCTGGCAGTCCATCGCCAAGTTCTCAGACTTGCTGCCAGAGGAGCCCAGGAGGGAATTCCTGGCTATGCTTGAGGAAGGCAAAGCAGTGACAAGGGCAGCCCTCCAAGCGGCCTCAGATGCAGCGGACCAAATCTTGGCCATCTCCATGAGGCGGTTACAGTCATTGGACCTTTCAACAGAGGTTCAGCAGTACATCCAGGACCTCCCATTTGATAGCCTGGTGCTGTTTTCTGAGCAGACATACACAAAACTGCATGGTCTGAAAGACTCCAGGGCAACCCTGCACACTCTGGGCCTGTACTCCCCAGGGCCAGTGAGGAACCAATTTAAGCCGCAACAGACCCAGAGGTTTGGAATCCAACCTTGGTCAGAGCCCTTCCGTAAGAAGGGCAAGAGGTATAAGTGCCGGCAAGGTCCCCAGCCGGCATCCTCTGCTCGTTCCAGCTCCACCCATAGCCAACAGATGGGCAAGCGGACATTGAGGATGCGTTCGAGGGTGACCTTCCAGCCTGGATCCTGCTACCCTGTTATTTTCTACCTGCCTGTCCCCCTTCCTTCCTGCCTGGGCCTCTCTAACATCGGACTGGTGGGTCCTCAGCACAGTAGCAGGGGAATATACCCCCCCAATTTATTTCTATCCCTCCCACCCCACTTCCTGTCCCTTTTCAGGGACCCTTCTCATGAGCATCTGCTAGCACAGGAGGTGCAGCACCTTCTGCAGGTGGGAGCTGTGGAAGAATTCCTGCTGCATGTAAGGGGCAAAGAGCTTTACTCCCACTAGCCAAGGGGGGGTCTGTGGCCCATCCTAGACCTGAGAGACCTCAACAGATATCTCAAGAAGTTGAAGTTTCGCATGGTCTCCTTAGCCTCCATCATTCCTTCCCTGGATTCAGGAGGCTGGTACGCCACCCATGGTTTGAAGGATGCTTACTTTTGTATATCAATATTCCATGGACACAGGCGTTTCCTGCGCTTTACGGTGGGGACCGCCCACTACTAGTTTGCAGTGCTCCCTTTTGGAGGGGATTAGGAGTTCTCTAGTGCCCATCTCTCTGGAATCAGCGAGGCTGTGTTGTAACATCAGAGGTATGTGAACGAATCCTTAACCCAGTCTTTAAAGATCTAACAAACTCTATAACAGCCAGAACACTCACCCAGCAGCACGTTGCTCCTTTGGAATTGGTGGCAGGTGGTACCACCCCCTACAAGAGCCCACCCTGTTTCTCAAACCACCCCCACCCCAGCTAACTGGGAAGGGGGAGCTCACTGCAGTATTTTATAAATGTAAAAATTAATATGTAGGTGGTTGCAGGGCAACAAGCAGACTTGCCAGGTCTTACAGTTTCTTAAGGAGGGGGCTTCTTTGAGTATATATCCCTATGGGTGTTCCACCATAGGATGAGTGCAGGCCCATGCATGCTTGGCTGGAGAATGCAAAGTAGCATACACTTTGCAGGAGTGAAAGTAACACAGAAAACTTACTGGTACGGGGGCCCAGCTCTGGGGCCCCGGAAGGGGCGTGGCCTCAGGTGGAAGGGGCGGGACTGGGGGTCAGCTTCCCCCAGCCAGCCCATCCGCACTGCCTTGCCGGCACCACCCGGGGCTCTGGCAACAACTTAAAATAGCCTGGGGCTCCGCCCGCTGCAGCAATAACGGTGGCTGGGAGCCCCGCGCCCTTTTAAATCGCCAGGCTCCAGGGCAACTGTCCCTTTTACTCCCCTGTCGGCGGCCCTGATGTTCGGGTTCCTAGTGGCAGGGCAGCCGATGGAGGCATGGGCGGGGGAGAAGAGGGCAGCAACGTTAAACCGCTGGTACCAGCGGCCACTACTTTCCTGTATGCCGTACCAGCCTACTTTCACCCATGACGCTTTGTGTTCTGTGTTGTAATTGAAAGCAATATATTTGAAAATGTAGGAAAACATTCAAAATATTTAATACATTCAATTGGTATTCTATTGTTTAACTGTGCAATTAAAACTGCAATTAATCACGATTACTTTTTTTGAGTTAATCACATGAGTTGACTGCGCTTATCGACAGCCCTATTTATAACACAACCTTAGTAATTATAAAGGCAGAAGTTTTGCCCTAGCTCCCACACTGAGCCAAAAGGGGCTGGGGGAGGAGACAGGATACTGCTCCTTATCCTACTGCACAGCAGGCTTGGCTATTCTCCCCTCCCCAGGAGCTGGTTCGAACAGATGGATTTTGCAGCATGGCCTAGTGGTCAATGGGTTCACATTTTGGCCCAGGGTAGGGAGTAAGTGCCCAAGTTAAAGGCTGCTCATGGAGAATCTCATCTCTGCCAGCAGTTCCCAGTGTTAATTGTAAGAAATATCAAGCATTATGGCTACAGTTCCTCTCTGCCCCTCTATCCAGATCTGAGATGAAGCCAGTGTGTGTGTGCCAGATAGCTGGGAGGTGCTGCTCCATAGGAGAGGCAGAGTGTAAAATTCCTTAAACCACTCCCTTGTGGACACCTCCAGCATGTTTCCTTTCATGGCACACAGTCTCTAACAGGCTTGAGCTTTGATGCCAGGTTCTTGCAGTGCCCTAAGACGTAAACTGTATTTTGGCAGATATCATGAACAATTGCAACATGCACAGCTGCTTGGGCTGCCTTGGGTCTGCCAGCCCCTACTGGACCCAGGCAGAACAGCCCACGCTTGTGTCAAATGAACCTTTAGGCATCCCATTGAACAGAGGTCCTCTTCTGATCTTGGGTCCAACTGTAGTTAAGGAGACCTGGCATCAGTCTTACAGGACTGTGGCTGGAATGCAGAATTATTCAGGCCACAACTCCACTGTCTTCTCAAAGGCCAAAGACTAAATGGCTGTGCACCTTCGTGTACTCTTTTAGGGACAATGACTGTTGGAGGGATTCCTAAGAATCACAGGCTGCAAACTTTGATTTGGGAGCTCCAACAGACCTGCCCCAGCCTTGCCAAATTGCTGCCACCTCCGGGCATAGTTACACTTCACCTGTACCCCTTATACAGGCAAACCTTCCCACAGGAGTTTTGCCTCGCAAGGAATACAAGATAGAGCTTGTAAGGAGGAATTGGTACAGTAGTGCCCAATGCACACCTACCTGAATGAGCCAAGCTGTGTTTTCACATTGTACAGTCAAGAATGTTTAATTTCTAATCCTTGTATCTCTTTAAAAAAAATATTGTAGTGAAGTTCTCAAAGAAAACATGCCACGGAAGGCTCAGATCAGTGCATCAGGAGCAGTACAGAGAGAGCAGCCCACCAGCTTTGCAGCCTGTTTGAAAAGCTCAAGCAGGTACCACTGCAAGCCAGCTATCCACACCTGGACTAGTTACATTTACTGCAGTAGTTAAGGTGTTCGCCGTTCCGAGTATATGAAATATTGAGCTAGAGGTAAAGCCCTAACTATGCAGAAGGGCTGTTGGGTGCCCAATATGAGACACCATGAGGCCTGATTTTTCAGAAAGTGTTGGGCATCTGCCCTTGGACAAGCAAGCCCCTTTCAGTTGTATCAAGCTGGGCATCCAGAAAACGGAGGTGCTCACAAATCACTGGACCCTTTGAAAAATCCAGGCCAAAGCTTGGGATGGAATAAATGTCCTTGCTTTAATTGGGCGAATTATCAGCATAACAAGAATTGATATTTTTTTCCTTCAAGACAGGTAATGACCAGCTGGCTCTTTGGGAAAAGGTTAGCTCCATTGTAAAAATGCATCTTAAAATGGCCAAGTAATTTGCAATGTAATGGGCAAGGGACTTTGGTGCTTAGCAACACACATAGGAAGACAAACACCTTGGTGGGGCTCCCTAAATAATACCTAACCATGTGCGTCTTCATGTCTCAGGTCAGATGGTATCTGCCTTACCAAAGTCATCAGCCTATGTTGCAATAAAATGTATGCGGCATCTATTAGAACCAAAGCCTCTTACTACTCATTGATGAGCTATTATGCAAGAAAATGTTCCTTCCATGTTCCTTGCTGAAGCAGAAGCAGGTGTGTTACTTTGATGGTTGAATGAAATAATCTTAACTTTGCCTCAGGATATTTATAACCAAAACATACACAATTATTGCGCCATAAAGCCTGCTTCACTGGGTCTTGCTGATCTTAAAAAAAAGAGAAGCTAATGTAATTTAAAAAAAAAAAAGACAGACAGACAAGAACACCGAATATAGTTCAGATCTTCAGCAATGCTTCCCTTCGATTTAAATCCTAGGGAAAAAGCCAATGCTGTTGAAACACTGCAAATTAACAAAGCACTGGCCCTGCACATCACCTCTACAAGACAACCAACTCATCAAATACCTTTTCTTCTCTGTGCAGAGGCACAGGGGGGAAAAACCATCATGAAAGTGAAATGGTTTCTCTCGCTCCCTGCCACCCTGGAGGCAAATGCCAACTTTTGCTGTTGTAAAAGCTACGGCAAAGCAATCTAAGGAGTTATGGAAGGAAAGCGAATACAACCCATGCTCTGGCAGGCAGAACAAGACAGAGACATGTTTAATTGATGTGAAAAGAACACAAGGATACAAAGCTGGCATTAAAGGGTAGAGTCTTTTTCTCTTGATGCCAGGCACCCATTTAAAAAGTCTGGCTTACCTGGGCACATCACCAAAGGGCAACATGAAGTCAACAGCCCTATGGTGTTTGTCCTTGGGCAACTGCCAGTAAAACTGGTTTCATCTAGCAGATGTGTGTGCAAGCCGCAGTAATTGGTGTGTTCTTTTCTGTCCCAGATTTATCATCCCACACTGTATTTTCCCATTACCTCCCTTTTTCAATCCCTTTGTTTCTCGACAAAAAAAAAATATTTACATTGAAATAAACGAATGGGAAGAGTTTCTAGCTCACATCACACAGAAACACAGATGCAGGGGAAGTCCAAAAGCAGTCAATACTGCACTGACAGCAATTTTAAAGATAACCTGGAAATCGAGGGCTTTTTCTTGTGGGACGTTTTGTAGGAAGAGAAAGGGTTTAAAGCCTAGCTTAGCTACAGCTGCCACTGTAGTTTGAGGATGCAGTGCATCCTGGCCCATAGCTGTGCATCACAACTGCAACGTTCCCCTTCGAGAGCATTTTGGGTGGTTTTACCGGCATTTTTTGTGACTGAAGAAAAAACCTACAAATAATGGCATATCCTAGAGTGGTGAGAGGAATTGCTCTGCTCTTCCTCTAACAAGCTTATAAACAATCATGACAGACTGGTGCCAGGTCTACATGGAGAACGCTTTGCCTGTACAGCTATACCAGTACACTATGCTCTTCCCGGGGACACAGCAACCCTGACGAAAGTGAGCTTTTGGCAGTAGAGCTTATTGTCATTTCCCTGAGGAAAATAAGCTGTATGGGGATGGATAAAAGCAAAGTTTTGCTGCTATAGCTGCATCATACCAGGGACTTTTGTGGGCCCAGCTATGTTGGTCACAACTCATGCCTCATTACAACCCTGACTGACCTAGCTGTGCCAGCAAAAGTTTGGAGATCTGGCCTGGGATTAAAAGGAGCAGCACTGGCTCTAGCATGCAAACAGAAAACTGTTAGGGACAGCACAACACTCAGGGAGCATCTGAGTGAGTAACTGGGCTGGTAGAGACAGCCTTTCCTGGGGCAGCTGAGCTCCTAGAAGAAGTTGCGGAAGATTTCTTACCTCCTCCCCAATCTCTTATTGTTGAACATAAATATAGCACAATAATTTGGCACGGCATTTACAGAGACTGACAAAGGATACAGCCCCTTCTCTGAAAAGTTAGATCAACATTTCCAGACCAGAACACCTACAACTAGGCATCTAAACCATATTTTGACACCTACTTACATGTGGCCTGATTTCCAAAAATGGTGAACACCCACAAACCTCTTGAAGTCAATGGGAGCTGTAGGTGCTCGTTACCTTTGAAAAATCAGGAGTTAGAAGCCTAATTTTAGCCACACAAGTTGAAAATGTTGGCCTTTACAGTCTAAGAGCCAGATCCTGCTCCCACTCAAATCAATTATCCACAGGAGTAGAGTGGAGTTCTCTGTTGGCGAACACTAAACCATGATAATAGCAAGAGGTAAGCAAGATGGCACAAGGATTAACATAATAGGATTATGTTAAAGATCCAAGAAGAAAATTGTCCAATTGTACAGGATTAGAAGAGAGAGAGGAGACAAAAGGCAAAAAATGACAAGCGAGCTATTGAAGAAGTGGGATTCCAGGAGGGGTTTGAAGGAGAATGGAAGAGGGGATGTAATTCCTGAAAGAGGGAGAGGCGCAAGAAAGGCTCCCAGGTGAGTGTGGGAGGAGCCAAATGGAGGAACAACGTGTGGAGAGTGTGCCAAGCATAGAGGGTGAGGAGCGACCGGAGATATGAGCAAGGGTGGGGCATTAGAAAGCAGGATGAGGAGTTGGAACATCATGCAGAAGAGACAGGGAGCCAGTGAAGGCTCTTGAGGAGGAGCACAGTGGACAGTTATTTTAACAGTAACATGCCTTGGAGGGGAGTGGGAGTCAGAGTAAGGAACATGAGGGTGGAGGGGGAACGCAGCTGCCCTTCCTTTGCCAAAAGCAGAGGGAGAACTCTCCTCTTGTGTGACAGGAGCTGGGAGGGTGCAACGTGAAGAATATTTAGAAGTGGGAACATAAGGAAGAGCTGGTGCTTGCTGAGAAGTTTCTGGGGCTCCCAGGCTTCCTGCCAGGGGTGGAGCAGCAGCAATAGCAAGAGGAAGCCTTAAAAAAAGAGCCAGCTTTTCCAGAGGGGCTAAGCCCCTGCCATTCTCATTCAGTTCAATGGGAATTGAGGCTACGTAGCACCTCTTGAGGCTGCTTTAGTTTAGGTTCTACATATGGATTTAGGACCCTAAATTTATGCCCCCAAGTTTGAAAAGTTTGGCCATTGTCTGTTACTGGAGTCTCCAGAGAGAAGCAATACTGGGTCACGTTCTGGGGTGCTATTCAAACCAGTCAGATTGTGTCGCTGCTTCTCTTATAAAAGACGGTTACTCATCTTTGTAACTGTTGTTCTTCGAGATGTGTTGCTCATATCCATTCCAGTTAGGTGTGCGCGCGCCGCGTGCACATTCGTCGGAAGACTTATACCCTAGCAACACTCGGTGGGTCGGCTGGGCGCCCCCTGGAGTGGCGCCACTATGGCACCGGATATATACCCCAGCTGACCCATCCACCCCTCAGTTCCTTCTTGCTGGCTACTCCAACAGTGGGGAAGGATGGTGGGTTTGGAATGGATATGAGCAACACATCTCGAAGAACAACAGTTACAAAGGTGAGTAACCATCTTTTCTTCGAGTGATTGCTCATATCCATTCCAGTTAGGTGATTCCCAAGCCTTACCTAGGCGGTGGGGTCGGAGTGAGATGTGGAAGAGTGCAGAACCGCCGAGCCAAAGGCTGCATCATCTCTAGATTGTTGGACCAGAGTATAGTGCGAAGCAAAGGTGTGGACCGATGACCAGGTAGCTGCGCGACATATTTCCTGGATTGGTACATGGGCCAGGAAGGCAGCTGATGAAGCCTGAGCTCTGGTAGGATGAGCGGTGAGATGGCCCGAGGGAACATGAGCCACGGCATAGCACGTGTGTATGCACGCCGTTACCCAAGAGGAGATCCTCTGTGCGGAGACGGGCAGGCCTTTCATCTGGTCAGCCACTGCAACGAAGAGTTGGGGGGATTTTCGGAAGGGCTTTGTCCGATCAATATAAAAAGCGAGTGCCCTACGGACATCTAAGGAGTGTAGCTGCTGCTCCCGTGGGGATGAATGAGGCTTTGGGAAGAAAACCGGAAGGAAGATGTCCTGATTGGTATGGAAGGCTGATACCACCTTAGGGAGGAATGCCAGATGTGGTCGCAACTGTACCTTGTCCTTGTGAAAGACAGTATACGGTGGGTCCACCGTAAGAGTTCGAAGTTTGGAGACCCGCCTGGCCGATATAATGGCTACTAGGAAAACTGTCTTCCAGGACAGGTATAGCAGTGAGCAAGTTGCCAATGGCTCAAATGGCGGAATCATAAGCCTGTTTAGGACTAGGTTGAGGTCCCAGGTAGGGGTAGGGTGGCGTACTTGGGGGTAGAGGCGCTCCAGGCCTTTACGAAATCGATTAACTAAGGGGTGGGAAAACACGGAGTGGCCACTCTCTCCTGGATGGAATGTGGAGATGGCCGCCAAGTGCACCCGCAAAGAAGATATCGCCAGGCCCTGCTGCTTGAGGGACCAGAGGTAGTCCAAGATAGTGAGGATGGAGACCTCTGAGGGAGTAGCATTCCACGTCTCACACCAGCAGGAGAAGCGCTTCCACTTGGCCAGATATGTGGACCGAGTGGAAGGTTTTCTGCTACTTAGGAGAATATGCTGTACCAGAGCGGAGCAGCGTAACTCTGATTTGTCTAGCCACGCAGGAACCATGCCATGAGGTGGAGGGCCTGCAGGTCCGGGTGGCGGAGATTGCCGTGATCCTGGGTTATAAGGTCCGGGTGGAGTGGCAGGGTAATTGGGCTGGCTATGGAGAGGTTGAGCAGTGTGGTGTACCAGTGCTGTCTGGGCCACGCTGGCGCGATCATGATTAGATGCGCTCTGTCCTGGCGGAGTTTTAACTCTGTGAACCAGCGGGAACGGTGGGAAGGCATAGAGCAGTCGGTGCTTCCACGACGTGAGGAATGCGTCTGAGATCGATCCCGGCAAAAGACCCTGAAAGGAGCAGAACACTTGGCATTTCCTGTTCGCGCGAGACGCGAATAGGTCTATGTGGGGAAAGCCCCACTTCTGGAAGATTGAATGAATAATGTCTGGTCTTATTGACCATTTGTGACACAGGAAGGATCTGCTCAGCCGATCCGCCAGAGTGTTCCGAACCCCTGGGAGAAAGGATGCTACCAAGTCCATCGAGTGGGCTATGCAGAATTCCCAGAGTCGGATGGTCTCCTGACAGAGGGGGGAAGATCGAGTCCCTCCCTGCTTGTTTATATAATACATGGCCGTTGTGTTGTCTGTAAACACTGAGACACAACGGCCGTGCAGATGCTTCTGGAATGCCTGGCACACCAGGTGGACTGCTCTCAGCTCTCGGACATTTATGTGAAGCGCCAGTTCTTGCGATGACCAAAGGCCCTGGGTGCGAAGGTGTCCGAGGTGAGCCCCCCATCCGAGGGATGACGTGTCTGTCGTCAGGGACAGTGAGGGTTGAGGTGGATGGAATGGTAACCCTGCGCACACCAGGGAGGGGGTTAGCCACCAGTTGAGGGAGCGTAGGGTGCTCGGTGGAATGGTGACTATTGTGTCTATTGGGTCCCTGCCCGGACGATACACCAAATTGAGCCACGCTTGGAGGGGTCGAAGGCGGAGCCTGGCATATTTGGTCACATAAGTGCGGGCAGCCATGTGACCTAGGAGACCGAGACAGGTGCGAGCCGAGGTCGTGGGGAAGTTCTGCAGACCTCGGATGATTGCTGCCATTGCCTGGAATCGCAGCTGAGGCAGGTAGGCCTTGGCTAGAGTGGAGTCCAGCGTAGCTCCTATGAAGTCTAGCCTTTGAGTGGGGACCAGTGTGGATTTCTCCGTATTGAGCATCAGGCCTAAACGTGTAAATAGGTCCCTGACAATGCCTACGTGCTGCATGACTTGCGCCTCAGAGGTCCCCCTGATGAGCCAGTCGTCCAGATATGGGAATACATGAATCCCCCGTCAGCGGAGGTGTGCGGCGACTACGGCCATACACTTTGTGAACACCCTTGGGGCTGTGGAGAGGCCAAAGGGAAGGACCGCAAACTGGAAATGTCCGGAAGCGGTGCCAGGATCTGGAACGGTGCCGAGAGTAGTGAGCTGGTGAACGGGATACCGACCGGTGCCGCGAGTCTGACCAGTACCGGGACTGCGAGCGGCGTCGAGAGCGGGAGCGCCGTCTGGACCTGGAGCGTCTGCGGGACCGCGATCGTGAGCAGTGCCGGTCTGCTGCGCCGACAGAGAGTGGTCTAATCAAGGCTGGCTTGCCAATCAATTGAATTACCCGCACCGGCAGTGCCGGGGGTGGAGGCAGTGCCAAGTCTGTCAAGGCGATCAGGTCTCTCGCCTCTGAGAACGCCTCTGGCGTGGACGGCATGGTGAGCTCTACCGCGGCAGGTGCCGGGGAGGTCACAGGCGCCGGACTCGACGGCCCTTGTGGGACCGGAATCGGCAGTGACAGCTTAGTCGGTGCCGCGGCGGGTGTTGGTGCCGGGCGGTCCAACCTAGGTGCACTATCTGGCCGCGGTGCGGGCGGTGCCGAGGTGGCAGGAGTCTTGGCTTTCCTTACCCTCGGGGAGAGGGAGCGCCGCGGGGCTGACTTCGGTGCCGGTGACGTCCGGTGCCGAGAGGCCTTGGGCATACCGGTACGGTTCGATGCCGAGGAGGTGCTTCTGCTCTCCGACTGAGCAGCGGTCGGTGCCGAAGATGGAGGGGTGAGAGCCGCCTCCATGAGGAGCTGTTTAAGCCTTATGTCCCGCTCCTTTTTAGTCTGTGGCTTGAAAGCTCTGCAAATGGGGCACTTAGCTGTTAAGTGCGATTCCCTGAGGCACTTCAAACAGGAGTCGTGCGGATCTCCTGTAGGTATTGGCCTGTGGCAGACCGAGCACAGCTTGAAACCCGGTGAGCCGGGCATGTGCTCCGGCACCAGGTGCGGGGAAGGGGCTAATCCCCGAACCCCTCTAACGATTACTACACTAACTATACTATTAAACAAGTAAATATGACTATCTATCTATATATAAAGAATTATAACTATGTACACAATAACGAACGAGAAACTACGAGTAAGCTAGGGAAGTGGAGGTCAGCTAAGCCGCGCTCCACTGTTCCAACGACCGACACGGGCGGTAAGAAGGAACTGAGGGGTGGATGGGTCGGCTGGGGTATATATCCAGTGCTATAGTGGTGCCACTCCAGGGGGCACCCAGCCAACCCACTGGGTGTTGCTAGGGTAAAAGTCTTCCGACGAACGTGCACGCGGCGCACGCACACCTAACTGGAATGGATCTGAGCAATCACTCGAAGAAGAACCCTGAGTGCCCCAAAATTCTTCTGCTACTCATGGATCCTTGCCTGGGACATGCACACAGCCAGCAGCCAGCTTACACTCTGTGTTCTGTATGCTGTCCAGCCCTGATCACAACACACCCACAGCCCCAAACTTTCCCAAACTCATCTGCTCTGCAGTGTCCAGTCCCCTCCTGCAATGCTCAGAAGAAGAAGATCCATTTGCTTCTTTAAAGAGACAAAACCCACCAGTTTGCTGCATTAACTGGAGTTAACGAACATTTGAATTCAAATACAGCACTGTTGGCTTAGATTAAAAGTAAAACAAGTATTGTTAACAAAAGAAGAGAGGATTTTAAGCAAGTTTAAGAGCTAAAGTTGAAATGGTTACAAGCAAATAAGTGAAAATTTGCATCTAAAAGATTAAAACAATCTAGCAAGGTACAGGCTGTCTTTAAGATGGCTTTTCTCACTCAGCAAGATGGTGGCTGCCCCCAGTCAGGATCTCCTCCAGAAGCCACAAATTGCTGGTTCCTTTGTCTTCTTAAGTGAGAGAGAGAACTTGGGGTTTTTTGCCCCTTTCTTTTATAGTCCAGTGAACCTTTGAGGTGGATTCTAGGTTACTCCTCTAAGTACAGTTTATTCAAGCTGTAGGGAAGCCGACATGGAGTGTGGTGGTGAAGGACGCTCCGGGCTGTTCCCTTCCCCACATTGGTATTTGCAGGAAACAGAACAATTTGCATTTTAGCAGTCTCCACACTTTGTGTCTTGATGGTCCTGTTTACTGCTTATATGTAAACTGAAGTTAACCCACATTCCTTTGTCTAGTGCAGACCTGTTTACCAACTCCCCTGATGTGCCTGGGCTAAGCACACTTTAGCTGTAATTTTAGCACATATCCACAACTTCATACACACTGCATACATATCTCACGCAAGAATATTAATGATCAGCAAGTTATTTGTTTTTGAATGATACCTCACAAGACATTTTGTACAAGGAGTATTACAACACTGTGTAGGGTGTGAATACCTACATGCTTGGGGTTACTACCGTCTTCTCTGCTTCCCACTTTGCAGGGGCTCAGCTCCAGGGAGTTTAACAAACACAAACACACATTTTTAGATTTGTAAGTAGGCTGAAATGAGGCAGCTGTTTGTTTTGTCCATGGTGGGCAACTTAGCTAATGTGATGCTGAATTCATCTGTTTAATATACCCAGATGCTACAGCAATGAGTGCATAAAAATCATTCAATAAATAACAGAAAAGTAGATTTTTTTTACATTAAAAAAAGAAAATGGGAAAAGTAGTGGTTTGCTACTGAACATCAGTTATTTAACATGTCTAACTGTAGTAACATTCCATCAACATCCACTATTACTCATGATTCATAAAAAGGTTTATGACTGCGGTGGAGCTGTTATTGCCAAGTCAATTATATACATTTTATAATAATAAATTACATATATTGAACGGAGAATGCTGGCGTGTTGATTGCTTGCATTTTTGTAGGGGGAAATGTGGCTCATGGAGTGATTCTTAGGGTACTGAGAACATAGCATCAGAGGATGCTAAATCTGCAGTTATTTTTACTTGGGGAGAGATTGAAAATAAATATTTACTCCTACGTTACCAGCACTTAAAAACAAACAAAAACCCAAACCAAACAAAAAATCAGAAAGAACAACTAATTGGCCAAACCTTTCTCATTTCTTCTATCCCCTCTTCCTCCTGGACACGTAAGCCCCAGCTCAGCAAGGTACATAAACGTGGACCTAATGTTAGCATCATGAGTAGTCCTACTGACATCAGGACTACTCAAGTGCTTCAGTATTTTGCTGAACTGGGGCCGTATATACTAACTCTAGAAGGTTCTGGCACTAGCGATTCCAGTCAGCTTTCTAAGTCCTCTATCATTCATTCTTCAGTAATGAGAAGTAACTATGAACTACTGTACGTTCTTCAGTTCATAAAACTTCCAGGAGTATTAGCTTCAATATAGTCTCTCACAGGAAATTCAATATTGATACCTGGCTGCGTGTTTCTAATCTGCAACTATGAAAGATTGTTGTAAAGTCTTAAGGCCCCAACCTTGGTCTCTTTGTCTAGAGGAAAAACAAACCCCAGAGAATGGGAAAGGAAGGCAGAAAAGGAGAAGAAAGTGGGGATGTTTTTGGGAAACTGCAGGACAGTTGGATGCTGCAGCAATGTCCAAAATAGCTTAAAGGTGACTGTACAGGAAGAGACATGTTTGTGTTCCTTTTTGCATCTTTACAATGGACAAGGAAGCTTGAAAGCATGCTTCTGATGGCTTTCCTTTACATACAGAAGGACCAGAGAACTAATAGGATTTAGCTGTGAAACTAAAACTAGAGATTGCAACACATTTTTAGACAGTTTAAAATGCTTTGTTTTTGTGGACACCTATTTAATGCCAAATCCCAAGAAGCACTTGGGAGAAAAAGTTCTGAAGGATTCAACAACCGTATCCCTTTGCATGATGACTCAGAAGTCTTCCCCTGCAGATCTCTGCTTCCCCAAGGAGTCCTGTAATCTCCTTTGCTGTTACTGGATTTGGTATGTCTGATATTTCTAAAGCTCCGAAACACAAACAGAATAAACATTTTTAAGGGGGTATATGTTGGAGGGAAGGTCAGGCAGTCAGTATATATTAAAAAGTAAAAAAAAGTCACATTTCTTTTGCAGGTCACTTTTAAAGTCCATTACACACTTTGTTCAAAGTATAGTGAGGTAATGGTCAAGCTGAAGACACACATGGTCTGTAGAGCAACATACAAATCTTTGAGAGGAGAGGAGAAAAAAAAAGGCAAAACTTGATTTGCAACAGAGCAACTTTTCCCAGAAGTCTCTTCTTTCTTGCCTGACATAAATTTAACATGTCTGACTTGTCCTTTCATCACAACAGGAGACATACATTTACTTTTCCCCTTCTTTAAAGAATAAAGGAATTCAATGCCAGGCACCCCCCGCCCCAGACTCCTAAGCCTGATTTAGGTCATTCTGCTTCCTCCCACTATTCTGAGTTAAGGAGAAAGTACATTACTGTATTTTACTCCCGTAAGTTTCATACTTGCACACATCTTTAGCACTCCCAGGCTGCTGACTTGCCATTCCTGTTCAACAACGGACTTCAGTCCATACAAAACACTACTCCCAGAGTTGTCAGTGATTCTCAGTGCTCAGTCCATGCTATTACTGTGCTTAACTCTTTCCATCAGCATCTGCTTATTTTGACAGCTAAGGCCCTATCTGTTTGCATAATATTGCTCGTTTATATCCCCACATGCACTTCATGCTCCTCTGGCTCTGAAGTTCAGTGTGGATTAGAGATCACGGAAAGCTAGGACTAGATGCTGCAGTGTGCTGGGCATGCTGGCCCCCCATCCAACAAAGCACTCAAGCATGTGCTTAATTTTAATGTAAGTCTATAATTAGCCCCACTCTGATGTTCTACATCTGCCTCATTCTCCAAAGTTAGGCATGTGCTTAAGTGTTTTAGTGAATCAGGGCCAGTATGCTCAGCGCCTTGCAGGCCCCCAAAGTCTTTTCATGTAAGGCTTTGTGGGTCTTCTCTTGCCCACTTCCATATTGCTCTGTTTAAAAACAGCTCTTGCAATGTGGTTGATTTCTCTAAAGTGGTTGCAAGCTCTGGATTCAGACTACAACTGGCTCATGTAAACTGTTGCTTTACAACACTATACAATGGTACATGGCACCAAATCTTGTCTGGACCCACCTGGACGACCAAGTAGACACTCATGTAGGGGGTGTGTCTGTGTAACCTCACTATATTCCCACCCTTCTTCATTCAGATTGTAAACCATTTGAGGCAAGAGAAAACTGGACAAATGCCAAGTTTTGCCAAAAAAAGTTGTGACATCTGGGACAGAGCTTAAAAAGGGGACTGTCCTGGCCAAAACGGGATGTATGGTCACCCTATCTTTATTTACTGCCCGTGAAGTGGCTTGCATGCTTTGAGCACCATGGCAGACCCAATGGCATAGGCAGTGCTCTGGTATTACTGTCCTGGTGCATTAGAGGTCACAATGGTATAAATTCCTAAGTCCTGTCTACACTACTGTATCCATCAGTGCTACCATGGTGAATTATGGGTAATTTTTATTGTTCATTTTGTGATCTTGACACTTCCTTGTTCAGATTGTCACTGATTAGCTGTCACCAAGTGATATATCTCATAGTCAGTGGGCACCATTAAAAACTAGACCCTTACCACCCAGGGTGATTTACCACAATACTTTTCATTTTTAAGATTAGGGAATGCCACATCTTGTCTATGGAGGGCCTAGCACAATTGGGTGTTCTGTAATACAAATCAAGTAAAGCTAAACAGTGAGGTGTGGTAAATATCCAGTTTTTAATGAAACTCACTATAAGAGGCAATGTGTCATTTACTGGAGCTGTTATCATGCCATTCTAATGAAAATATTCAGCCTAAGATATGGCTGACACTGTGTACTAAAGAAAAGAACAACACGGTCAATTATGTGACCAAAAGGGCAGACAGGTCAGGGGATTCCAGAAAGTGGGAAAAGGTAACAAAGTAGTACTCACCTACCTGTAGTGCAGAAACATCTCACTTCTCACCTCCTGGCCACAGCACAGACTCGGGTAGGTGTGTAACACTCTCCTTCAAAGGAGATATTAAGAGGCCTATACAACACAGAATGGAGAATGGGAAAGATACATTTCCTAAGCATTTTACTAAAAACACTTTTTTTCCATCAAAATCTGACTATATTCCAGTCCCTTTGATATATCATCTCAGCAGCACTCTTATGCTTGATGGACACATTAACATTAAAAATGTGAGGGCTTAAAATAATTTAATATACAACTTACAGCAAAGTATTAGAACAGATCAATTTATGTTACAGTATCTTGAAAAAGTCAGCAACCTTCTGTTCACTTTATACAAAAAGCCAGGGTGTTTAAATGCATCAGTGATAAAGCGTGAAGAAAACAGAAGTGAGTGGATCTCATTATTTAAAGTAGTGCAAGGAACAATTTAACCTAATTAGCTTGGACATACAAAGATTGTCAGTGCTCTTGGGAGTGAATACTGATTTGCTCACAGAAAAGAGACATGGGTCTTTTTTTTTAAAATGTTTCTCCAACAAAGGGGAAGATCAGTCAGAAACAAACATGAATGGATCAGACATGTTAAAAACCGAAGTTATATGGAATATACTTGATTTTTCCTAAACATTGTTTCTTTGTACTTCCCTATTAGCCTTCAAAGTACTCAAAGTCCACTGCTCATGCAGTATCTGGCAAACAGCATGGCAGTTTGCCTGAGTTGAAGAAACATTATTGAAGTCTGTATTCACAGGCGACTTTAACATTCTAAGGAAAGCGCTTGGGCTTTTTTTAGCCTGAAAGGATGTCACAAACATGAATAGAATTATAGGCTTGCTCTCCCCCTAGCCCTCTTTACCTTAGGATAAAATTATACACTTCCAATTACAGGGCCAGTTAAAATCAATACAAAGGTGGGAAAAAATAGATCATTTTTCTTATGGAAGTAACTGTTTTCATTAATTTTTCATTAGTCCTGCTTTTGTTTTGCTATCCATCACTGGAGGAGCTGGTATGAAGTAGATTACATTTAGGTTATCTTACATGCTTCCAGGATTTAGTAGATATTGCCTGATAAAGCTGCAAGTTTTATGGCTTTAACTTATATTTATCAGTAATGTATCAGAAGAGTACTTTTGGCAGTACTGTTATCGCTGAGCCAACCAGTAGAGTATGTGAAAGTTGCATTGGATAAGGTTGTTAATATGGTACTCTTTTTAAGCTACACATCCAAACACAGTACTACTGTGAGAAAGATAAGCAGATACTGAAGGACCATGTTAATGTAGAAGTTTAATCCTCATCTTTTTTATTTCGCAATTTCAGATTTTGGATTTTTTTAAAGCTAAAAATCAAGCCATGCCTGGAACAAACATATCTATTAGCACCCATAGCTTTAAAAGACTCCTGTCATTGACAAAAATCAAAACTGAACTGTAATCCCTTTAAGCAGGTATATTTTCCTGGATTTTTTTTTTCAGATGGCTAATATGAATTACCAGAACTCTTTCACTTATTATACAGCTTTTTTCCCCCTATGCCACCTTAGTTCTATGGAAGGGAATTGAAATATCATAAATAGAAGGTTATAGATACTAATGAAAGAACTGGCCCCGAGGACAAAGATACAGAACCAAACAGAGGTTATTTAAACATTTTGGTTTTTTGTTTTATAACTGGAACAAGAAAAAAATCCAAGTGAATATGCAAGATTAACACAGTAATTATTTTAAAAATTGAGACTGAAAGGCAGTGGCTATAAAGCATCTATGCCACATTTGAGCAAACCATAAAGTAATACATCATAGTATATCAACGTTCCCAAAGTGGTTTTGTATTGCAAATGTAACTGTGAAGGAAACTGAAAAGACAGTGATGGCATGGTGGGTTAGTGCCAGGAACACCCGAGTGTGAATCCTGGCACTGCTACTGCTTTGCTTGCAGCTTTGCACAAATCATTGCTCCCTAATAATTCAGCTTTCCCATCTGTAAGATGAGCATGCTACCACTTATCTCCCTCACAGGCGCGGAGATGTTTAATTAAAGATTTGTACAATCTTCTGAGCAGGTTAAGTATTACTATGGAGTTACCCAAATACACCCAAGCAGAACAAATACAATACAGAGGAAAAGGCAAACAGATTCACAACCAATTTCACCATTTATCTGGCAATAACTGTATTCAATGCAAGACACCAAATACAAATCTGAAATATGTTATTTATTAGGAAATTGTAAGGATTAGTGAAACAGCTGCTACAGATCGAACTAGCATCCCATGTGCGGATCAAGTGTAATTTCTTCTGGATTAATCAATTGAAGCATCAAACATAAATTTATTTGATCCTCAGTAATCCATAAATTTGAATGTAATAGAATGGAAAATCAGAACAAATACAACTAACAGTACATTAAGCTAGAGTGTCAATGTAGACTTTATGTATAGATTAAAAAAAGGTTGACACCCAGATTGAGGTGTGTACTTAACATGTTGCATACCTATAAATTACAGGCTGCTTAATAGTGGTGACTAGGCAAGGTCAGGCATCCAATATTACATATTTTCCTCAGAAAAAAAAATACTGACAAGCTACATAGTAGAACAGAAACAGAAAGACGATTTGGTGTTATAGATGAACTCATTTATCAGTCCCAACTCAGAGTACAGAGACAAATCACATGGATCTTTCTTTCCTCCTCCACCATCCATCCAAGAAAGCTAATCAAAGCTGTGCTCTTAAATGCAATAGAGATGACCAGTGTAGCTCTGCAAGTGCTCAGCATGACTTGCACGTACAGTTACGGGAGCTGGTCACTTCAGGGCAAATTTTTCATACTAATGGGGAAATAGGAGGCATTGTCAGGAATGCAATGTTTAAACTTTGCTGTGAGAGAAGGCGCGTTTCTCTTACTCTGATCTGATATTAAAATGTAAACTTTTTTTTAAAAAAAAGTTTAAATACAGGATTGTGGTCAACTGATCATTTTGGCCCAGATTCTGACCTCCTACCCCCATTACATAGCACCTTACTCCATGAAATAGTCTAATCAAATCCAAAAGAGATTAATTAAGGTGTAAACTGCTATTCAATGTGAGCAATGAGGAGCAGAATCTGGTTCTTAATAGCTAACTTCAGATTTTCTTTTGATAATTTCTCTTACTTCATGGACATATGGCACAATAACAATAATGTAGTAAACTGCAGGCCAAGAAAGTTATAAAAATATATATATTTACAGAAAACAAAAAAGGTATCCAGAATCTCCCACGGGTCACTTCTACTTTTGCAAACAAGTGTCTTATCCAGAAGAGGGACAATTTCAAGTGCTAATATTAACATAAAACACTGAAGTTAGTCATTGGCTAATATGAAAACATTGCTCTAGCTCAAGTTACAGCTATAAAATGTTGGGAGGAAACTTTTGTACTATCAATTCAACTATGTATCTTGCATCTGCGTTGGAAGAAGGGTGGTGATTTGATTTCAACAGCGTCTATCTCAAATACAGAACATCTGATCCAACATACTCAATTTATTTCTGGGGGCCTGAATAACCAGCTCAGTGAGGTAATAGCCAAAGACAACACAGAGACTTAATGCAAAGTATTGATTTTGGTGCTGGTGATCCCTGCAGCCCCTCAAGAAATAATAAACCATTCAAAGTGAAGTCTGAGAAAAATCAACTGGTCTAAAGGCCCTGAGGGTTTCTTGGTTTCATTTCCACTGTAAATAAACCGCAGGCAACAAGAATGCCTGCATTCAAATATCAGTTGTCCACTAGAAATGATTCATAATATAGAATTCCTCAGTAAAGAAGTGACAGATTCGAGTAAATTGTTTTATTTCTCTAAAAAATAAACATTGGTCAATAGAATTCCAAGTTCTCTTTTTTAAAAAATGTGGACTTTAAAGTGACAAGTCACTCATGGGAATGCAAAATTTTGTAATTAAAGTATGAATCAATTTGAAAAGGTCTATGGAAAATATTCAGGGTCCACGAACAAGTTATTTCTTTGTAAATTAAAAATCAGCTCATGTTTAGCATAATAATGGGAGCAAGAATAATTGAATGGCTTGGTCAACTTCTATACCTTCGGATGGTCCTCTGTAGCCAGTCAGGCTCCACTGACGTCCCTTCTGGCTTTTATTACATCTTCAGTCATAGGACTTTTCAGCCTATGGATTAACTTCACTGTGCAGCATGACCAACTTAGTCAAATGTCAGTGTGATACAGCCCTCCCTTCCTCCCCCACAAATTGCTTCCCAATTACTCATGCCCCTGCTAGCCAACAATTGAAAATACGAGCCTACTGACTAGTGCAGTTTAAGAGAGACAATTCAGCTTTCTCCTAGATTCATGGCAATGAATCTGGAAAAGAAACTGCAGAATGGAACCGGGCGAAACTCCTGTTATAAGAGGAGTGGGGAACAGAATTACCAAGTACTTTTTGATATGTAGCAATTCTACAAATGTGACTAAAATAGGAACTTAATTGTTTTCCCACCTGACCAAATGGGAGAGAGGATTGATTAGTTCAGTTTAGGGACTCATCAGATCTGGGATTTTCAAGAGTCACTATATATAAAGACTTGCATTACACAGTGTATATTAAGGTTGAATTTGGGAAAGAACTGTACTGGGTTTCAGAAGTGAAACCTTTGAGAGCTACTTGTAAAAATCCAGTGTTAGCTTTTCAAAAAGCAACAATGCCGTCACAGTTCTTTGGAAGTCAGAGGTTTTCCTCCCCCTAAGTTTTATTTTAAGGAAGAGTGTGTCACATGGCATTTTCAGAGTACATGCACAGCAGTCCCTTTGATAGTTGCTTAATCAACCTGCCAGACATGTAGAGTTGGAAGCTGGCATTCATTGCAATTTCTTCACTCGGTATAGCTAAATAAAACACACACTGATGGCATAAAATACAGTTATACTAAAAAAAATGGATAAATAAACCTATTGTACACGTAAAAATTATTAGCCTCCAGAAACGAGCTGTCCTTATACTCGTCCTTTCTGTTTCTCTTACTGGATATGTCGCTCATGTGTCTACTGATCAGATTTTCTAAGCAACATTTTAAAGACACATTGTTACAAGCGTGACCTTTGTGTGCACAAAACTAATCTGTTTCCTCTCTAAAATCTATGTTTTGTTTATTCCTGCATCTCATTATTTTGTCTGTGACCTCTTACTCCATAACTACAACATAATTGTAGTGACATTTACATTCAGGGTTTCAGAATGATTTATGACTCAATTCTTAACGAATGAACATTCAGTGAAAGCATATCTGGCCATTCAGGGATTTGGAAAGAGCAGGAAGTTATCTCTGGCTTCAGGGAGCTGAACAGGTATGTTGTACAAAGAGCCACAAAACTTCCATCTGAACAAAACCCAGAAACTTGAAAACATAGTAACAAAAATTTTTTGTAGTAGAATTTAAGAGGAAAGATAAAGTGAATTCTTTTGCTGCCTGTTTCCCATCCACCCCAATGATCTCTGTGCTTACACAGACCAGAGGACAGGCAGGTGCATTGTAATAAGCCAGAGGCCCCAGTAGCAATACTACACTCACACAGCCTGGCAGAGAGTTTCCATAACGTATATTCAAGTTTTTCAGATTCAGTCTAAACCGTTTCAGACTACTTTGCACTAATACAAATATCAATCCCTGGGATGTTTCCTACCTCTGTGCAAACTAACAACTAACTTTTTGGGGGGTGGGAGGGAGAAGTACAAGCAATTTATTTATTTTGTAAGAGGAGTACTTACTATTCATCGAAAACAAGCATTTAAAAATGATACAGCTATTTCAAGCTTTTCATAAGTGTATACCTACAGATCAGCAGGAAACTAAAACCTTATAACTGTCTACCCAACTTAGTTTTCTGGAGTTCCTCTCCCCCACTGCTCCACCCCTCCAGTTCCATGACCTGCTCATTTCAAATCACAATGGGATGCATTGCCAAGAAGATATTAAATATCCCTCCCACTCCTAAATGTTAATAAAAAACAGAAAAAATGGTTTACTTTTTTCAGTTATCAGAACTATATTAAAAACCTTGTTACATGGAGTATTTACTTTTCACAATGTTTTTTAAATAAATAGCAAGGTCTCACTGAAATGAATGGAATGCCTGCACCATTGATTCAATAGGATTTTCCATAGTAATATACAGTCATATAGTGTAATATTGCATAAAGACATACTTTGGATGAAAGATAATGTGGTTGCTGGTGCGTCTTATGTGATAGAATCATCAACCCATGAACAGTTTGTGCAGTAGTGTCATTTACGCGTTATGTTTACTTTGCAAAGTCTAATTGACATCAACTGGGCACGTGCACAATTGATTTCAATGAAATGTTGCACAATAAGAATAACTTGCAAGATAACTGTGTACAAAGTTACTGCCTAGTAATAAGAATAATAAGGTTGATGGTGTAGCCAAAGGGTCTCACTTCTAGGCAGAAGCTTATTAGCCCTAAACAAGGGAAATTAACAACATTAAAAACAAACATTCTGACTTACAGTCATCAAGGTAATTCAGAGTTACAGCTGCCAACTCCATGTTTAAAAAGGAATGATGTGACTATTATTAGTTATAGGTTTCAGAACATTTACCTGGCATTATTTTCATGACTGAGTTCTCTGGGCCAAACTTTTATTATTATTATTAAGTTTGACCAGTACTGAAAATGGTCCCGTCACAATAGCCTCTTTTCAAACTCAAAGCTTAAAAAACTAGTGTTGAATGTAAACCAGCAATGTAGGGTGCACCAGGCAGGTTTTCCAATATAGGCCAATGAGAGCATCTATTTCCTGTAACTCACTCTTCCATGCCTGGGGATTGCAGCTTGCTTACTGTATGCAAGATAACTTACTATTCTGCAACCTAATAGGACTAGAGGAAGCATAACAGAGTGAGCTACTGACTGATTATTTTAGTTCAATTTCTTTTGCTTTTGTTGGTTTAATCCACACCTTCATTATTTTAAACAGAGTTTATTGTATCCAATACATTATAAAATTTAAAAAATTGTAGGAAAGCAGCAGATTCAAACTAGAGCAACTCTACTGTAAAAAGTGTTAATTCTGGTCCCATTGCAAAAAAACACAAAAAACTCAACTCATTTAAAACCAAAAAAAGTAACTTTTCACATGTGTGAGGGCAGACAAAAGTGTGAGACATCTGTACAGACTATGTTTAAAATCTCAGTCAACTAGCTTTCACTGCAATGAATGGATGTTTCCTGAAGTCCTCCTGCCTGGTTACCTCTAAAAAGACACCAACATAACCCCCCAAACGCAAAGAAACTTGAATCAAGACGTACACATGGGAAAGTGGATGGATCTCTGGTAATGGAAAATGTATAGGAGTACTTTGTCTCCCCCCGATGGTAATGGCTTGTTTACCGTTAAGTGGGCCTAAAGAAGGCCTAGGACACTTAATGGCTATCACAGCACCAACCTTACCTACCCATTTTTCCCCCCTTCCTTTGTTTGCATTTCCTATCTTTTGACATATAATTACACCTTGAGGTTATTATAATTACACCTTGAGGTTATTATTATTACTATTCCAAATGCTCCCATATGAATTCAGGTGTGGTCTCTATATTTCATACAAAGGCGTCTTTATTCAATTTTAGTTCCAGGACTTGTTTGGTGTCCAAACTGCACATGTAACGTCCCTTTTTTGCATAAAGAAACATGTCCATTTAGTCCAGAGGCTCTTGCTTTATTCGAATGACGGAGGGTGCACGAGATGTCCTTCTGAGTTCTCGCCTCAGTACGTATTCACTGAATTGGGAAGAGTCCACCCCTCCTCCACATGAGCCAACAATCTCAAATCCTCTTTGCTGCAACCTCTCAAGTACCTGCAAAGAGAGTAAATAAAGGTAAAAATAAACAACAACAAAACCAAGACTGCTACTACTGGTGAAGGATGATCAACTTGCAGTAGCCAAACTGTGACCTTCTGTAAACTGTGATCCAGGTGAAGAACAAATAATGCACAGCTCTGCTAACAGACTTTGCTAGAATGTCTTAATTAGATTTCCTTTAAATACCATTGCATTCCCCCCCCACACTTTCTAATGCATTTTTTAAAAAAAGAGAGGCTACTTACCTTCCAGTAACTCGAGTTCTTCAATTTGTTTTGTCCCTATGGGTGCTCCACCATAGAACGTGCGCGCGCCCATGCACTATCAACCAGAGATTTGAATTGACAGTGTCCGCGGGTCTGCACCTGAGCACCTATGCGTCCTTGTGCTTCAGAGTGAAGATATATAGGGAGGAGTGAACCCACTGCTGCTACAGTTCCTTCTCAACTACAGAGTTGGAGACTGCAGCTGAAGGGAAGGAGGGCAGGAGGTGAAGCACGACCTCCGGAGCTGAACACCCCTTGGGAAGCCAATAGTACTGAGAGAACCTTCATGAAGACCCGTGGGGCCATGGAGAATTAGAAGGGAAGGACATGGTATTGATAGTGTTCTAAGCTGACAATGTAATGTAGAAAACGTTTTTGGGAAGGGTGCATAGCAATGTGAAAATACGTCTTGAATGTCAAGGGTAGTAAACCATCCCCCCAGATTCAAGGATGGGATTATGACAGCCAGAGTCACCATTCTCAAGCGCTGCAAAAGAATGTAGGCGATTAGTGGGCTTTGGAAATGAGGGCTTGTTACTGTTCCCTCTTGTCTTGTGGCAAGTGATCAATAAAATGAGTAAATTTTGAATAGTTGTTGAAGTCATATTTTGGCATCAGGGTGTGACAATTTGTTACTCAAAACTGAAGAGCAACGGACAAGGGACTCTTCCTGCTGAGGAGGTCTAGGCATTAAGCCTCTTTGTCAGAGGGTGTTAATCTTGAGTGAGTTTGGCGGTTTTTCTTGTTGACTGCATCCACCACAAGGGACCTGAGGGGGTGGGGTGAGGGAAGAAATACTCCAGCCCTTTCACTCATACATAATATTTTTGTCTGTCCATTTGAAGGTATGTGCAAGAGTGGCAGGGATCTGCCATAATTTACAGGCGAGAAACAAGAGCGCCTTATTAACAGGCAGAACTCTCTTACTTGGGGGTCAGGGAGGGGGACGCATGGAATGTCCAGAGAGGGCTGAGATATTGTACCTCCTCTGAGGAGATTTGAAGAGATTCTGCAGGTGGCTTCATTAGGTCCTGGAATACCGTAAAATTGTCTGCATAGGAGGGTGTTGGTGGTAGCAGCATCACCGCACCATTGGGGAGGAGGATTTGTGTGAGGAAGTGTCTCCTCTTCTGCAGGTAGCTCCTGAATGTCCTCCAATATTGAGGAGAAATGTGGTACCAGGGACTGTCACTGCCATGCCAATGGTTGTTGCAGCACCTGTGGGAAGCCCAAACATGGCTTTTTCTGGGCAGGAACCCTATAGAATTGGTGCCCTTAAAAGGTCCAGGGATTCCAATAAGGTGGGTAAGGGGAGAGTCCCCAGGGATATTCGTGTTCAAAAAGCCCAGTGCGCCTTCTGGGCTCTGGTGATTTCTTGCTACGGTACACTTCAAGCAGCGTAGGATGGTAAGTTAAGGAAGAGCCCTGCCCAGACATTTCAGAGTCTGAGGCAGCATCCCATGTCCAGAACTGGAGCTCTTAGTGTTGTTGCCGGAGACAGTGCTGGGGGCTATGAAGGCACTGGAAGATGGGTGAGTACTGGGAGCCCAACTCCTAGCGCGAGATGAAAGGAGGAAATAACTGGCGGACATATCGATATCAGCAGGTAACTTCTCTCAGTGCCCCTTAAGAGGTAAGGAATCCAGTTCCTCTGAGATAAGCAGATCCTTCTGCAAGAAGAACCGCTAGGGTGCCAGAGGCCTCTGGCAATGGGCAGTCGGAACTGGGAGTGGCACCGAAACTCTAGCTGGGGACGAGAAGTGAGGGCTGTTGACGTCGGTGATGAAGTGGCCACCGAAATGTTCTCTATGCTCCAAGTGCACGCCACCCAAAGTTAATGGTATTGGAGAGGGAGCAGAGGCTTGAAAGGGCTCTATATGACTTCTTGGAGGGCTTTAGTACCAGTGCCTCAGATTATCCTGAGTCTTTGGATTTAGAGGAGTCCCGATGTCCAGATAGTGCTGGGGAAGGTGCTTATCAGAACTGTCTGCTGGCAGGCTAATCTGAACAGGACCTCTGCTGAGGTGGTACCAAGGCCTCAGTGCCAATGTCTGTTCGAACCTTGGAGGTACTCATTATGGGACATGAGGTCTCCCTGGGATCCATTCTAAGGAAGTGAACTACCCTTTTTTCTGGAGGTTCTCTTAGAAGAAAGGCTCTCTTCTTAGAATGCTTCATTTCTGAAACAACCTCAGCCACTTCTGAAGTACTGGGGGGAGGGGAGGAAGGACTCAGACCTCACAGACCTTAAGGAGTGTGCCCTGAGGAGAAGCTTCAATCTTGCCTCCCTTTCTTTGTGAAACATGCTTTTAATCCCTGTGCATCTTTGCACTTGGATGGGATGGGAGAGTCTTTGGGACACAAAAGACAGCTAGAATGCTTGTCAGTCTGATTAATTCTATTATAGGTCTGGCAGGATTTGAATCCTGGAGCCACTGGCATACCTCAGAAGTTAAGTGAATAAGAAAGGCCAAGGAATCAATTCCAAGGAACCCAGAGTGGAGGTGGTCACAAACACACACAAATTTGTGCAAAATTTAAAAAGGAAAGCAAATATTGAAGCAAAAACAAAACAAATACTGAGTAAATAAAACAACAGAAATAGCTTCCAGGAAGCAGTGGACACCTCAGTTGTTCCGTCTCAAGTGGTCAGCATTTGGGAAGGAACTGGAATGGTGGTGGGTCTGCTCCTCCCTACATACCATTGTTCCGAAGCACAAGATTGTGTAGCGTGCAGGCGCGGACCCATAGAACACTGCTGATTCAAATCTCTGGTTGAGAGAGCAGGGGCGTGCGCACATATTACAGCGGAGCATCTATAGGGACATATACTTGAAGAAGAGGAAGAAGATTTACTTCAGAAAAATTATTCCTAATCTGTCTTTAGCTGAACTGACCTCATCTGACATGGTCACTGAGTGTTACATAGATAGCATAGTGATGGGTAAATGGGAGAGGAAAATTTGTAGGCCTAATTTAGAACTTTTTGCAGATACAAAGTATCTGTGTCTAAAGCATTGCATGGGTGCATCTAAATAAAACAACAACAAAGGTATTGATGAAAATTCCAGAACTGAAAGGTACTTTACCTCCAAACACTTGTTGAATATGGTGCAGTTGTTAAAAGAAGAAAATTCCTTACTGTCACCAATCCAGGGGATAAGGGAGATAACACTGCAACTGACTAGTTTATTACAAACTTCCTCTAGATCTGCTAAAATTCATCTCCCAGGGTTCCGCAGCCATTTCATGACAGATATATTTTACACCAAGGCTACTCACTTTATGTACTATTGCTTCTCATTATTTCATAATAAAATGGAAGAAATATCCAAAGAAGAACAAGAAGAAATCAGCATGTTTCCATGGACCATGAAATAAATATGCTCATTTTCTCAGAAGCAGACACATGTCCTCATTTCTTCACAGAACAGGAAGAAAGAATAGATCTCACATCCAACACAAAGCATATATGGCAACACAACACATGCACCAGGGTGATCCTGATTAAACACAAAAGACTTGACTAACACTGGAGAAGTTGCATAGTTTTCAAAGTAATTTGTTTCAGCAATGTTTGTTCTTTTGCAAGGATGTTTGGAAAAGATACATGTGAAATAAATTTGAGGAAGTCAGCCCTAACCTGTGGAACTAAACTTATTCTTACTAGCCACCTCAAAGTCTCCAATTGCTTTTGCCCACTGAAACCTTCTAGACTAGAATTAAGGTAAAGAGAGTCAGTCCATTGGCACAAAATCAATCATTTGTCTACTTTTAAAATGATGCACTCATGACTTCATACCTGAACTGAGTTGAGGTGACAATATCCATTCAATGGAAACCTGATGACATGGGTGGAGTCGTGATTCCAGCCAGCATTGACGGAATTACACATCACGTCGCCAATTTCTGGAAAAACTTCTTCTATCAAAGATTTATCGCCACTCAGTGTAATCCTCTCTCCAAGATCTGGGGCAACACGCACCACCAAGCACTCACAGGACCTTGAAAAACGGCTAGTCTCCCGATCCTGTTTCCACCTTTCCATTTCACCTAGCATGGGCTGGAGCTGAAAATACTTTGCCTCTTCATATAGCAAACTGTAGTCCTGAAAGATATATATTTTACTGTGCACAACTAAATAAGATGCATTGTGAATATGCAGTAACTGCTTATGTGTACGGTTATTCTGGCAAAGAGGCTAGGATAGCCTGAGAGTTGAAACCCCTTCCGCACGTTTCATAATTACTACATACACAGTTAAGGAACAAGCAAAAACGGTCTCTTAAAATCTACTGACTGAAATAATACCTAGAAAAAAACTTTTTACCTTCATTTTTTTCTGAAGTGTGTATTATGGACCACATCAGATTGTCACAGTCCACCTTTCTCTAAATTTTTATCCCCATAGTGATGTCATAAAATGACGACCTCATTGAACAGATGGAACAGAACTAAATCAGGATTCAGAAAATCCATCATTAGGATCCATCATGTCTTACAGCAATACTAGCAGGCACAGTAACAGGTATAAGCATGTAAATGAGGATGACGGCAATGTTTTTAAAAGTAAAATGATTCCGATATTTACATAATGATTTGCATATATTACTCCATTTTAAAAATTAAGTATTTTGAATATATCCCTTTTTGTCTACAGTATTGTTTCTGCTATGTTGCCTCAAACACAATAGAAAATGCATTCTGAACCATAGCAAGTATAGAAATTATTTAGAACTGATGCTCTTAAGTTTACTTGCTTCCAAATTTTACATTTCTATTTTGTTGTAGCTATTTTTTTTTTTTTTTTTAGTTTAACGCATGTATTTGGGGAAAAAAGTGTCTGTATGAAGAAAACCAATGTGAGAATCAGGGAAGATAGAGGAATGTAATGACAACAAAGGAGCGGTAGTAACAAGGTCAATATTGCACTGAAATTGAGCAATAGACTTAATGCTTAATAGGCATGTGATAAATGGATAATTGTCCAGCTGCGTTTATAATTAAATGAGAGTCATCAACTAACCCGAGCATCTGTCCTGAAGAGGGAGAGGTATTCGTTTTAAACATGCGTCTTTGTAGAAGACTCAAAATGTGACTGGAAGGGACCTTCTGAACACCACAGTGAATGTGCTGTCAAGAGCTTTTTTTTTTTTTTTTTTTTAAATTTTCAGCAGAGTTATAATATAATTATGTATTAAACTACTCTGCAAGAGTGAACTATTAATGTTATGAAGAAGGCAGCCTTTAGACATCTATGTTACTTAGGTGGGTCTATACTAGTCATGAATAAAAAAGGATAAGTGTGTTGATACCAGAGATTATTCAAAATGTTGCTGCAATACAGCTCTTAAACTGAAACTAATGTTCATTTAACCAGTCAGGCAAATTACTTTTCCTGTTACATAGACAATTATGGCCAGATTTTCAAAAGAGCTCAATATATTACATGCTTTTAAAGATGAACAAAAGGTTACAGAATATTCTAAACTGCTTTCCATGTCACCTTTCCTATCCCATCCTAATGTCATGCATCCTTATGTAAGCTAATGGTGGCACACACTGCATACTGAGATGTACATTCACAGGGAGAAAGGATGAAAAAGATACCTTCTGAGCCAATCTATGGCCTCCAGATTGCATTTCACTGACAACCCTACCCCCACACAGGAAGTTCTAAGATTTTCACAATTTTCATTAAAAGCGCTCTCTCTCTCAAAAAGCTTAGTCCAGACTGATAAATATCTGGCTTAGATAATGAGGTTGCAAGAACTCACCCTTGATTTCTCAGCTAAGACACTAAGAACTAGTCACATGTGTGTCTCTCAGGGGTTAAGGGAAAATGAAACTCTGCAATTCACCCATTATACACATTTTAACGTTATTTACTTTTGGCTGTCAGGACTCACACATCACTCTTCCAGTGTCAGCCTGTGATCACAGGACGGAGTCCTTTTAATTGAAGGAGAAGGAGGAGAATTGATAGGGAACCCTCTGCAGAGGTCATACAGTTTAATGCATAAGCATGCATACTATGCTACGGTCAGGAAGGCAAAATTTAGCATTAATACCATTCAAGAAAAGGCCAACAGATGTCACTTTAGTGAGACAAAGCTTATTTCTGCCAAGTGACTAAAAGCATCGTCAAATGCTCCAAAACCCACTCCTGCCTCGTAGACTATTTTAATTACACTCCCAAATTATCTCCTCTGAGGCGAGACATTTGCAGAATAATTTCAAACACACGCAAGTCACTTAAAATCTCACCTTGAAATCATCAGGAATTAGGAGTTTTGATGTTCGTAGAAAATTCAAGATATATCTGAACATTTGCCCATCTCTGTCAATGAAATAGTGCTGCTTGAGACTGTCCAAAACAATGGGCTCCGTGCCATCAAAAAGCCTTCCAATTCTGGAGAGGAAAAGAGACAAACACCAAGGTCAAATTACAAACCACATTTTAGCCATTAACCACCAACAGCTACTCACCTTGTTACCGAATAAGTAGCCCTGCTACAGAAGAGAAGGGCACCCAACAGCCTGATTTTGCACCCTTTCACGCTGCAGAAAACTCATTCACATGAACAGTTCAATGGCTTCAATGTAGTAGCTCTTTCACCTCAGGAGGATTATTTTTGCACGTAACTACTACTCAGTGTAAAGGCTGCAGATTCTGGCCTTTAAGGAATGTTACTGCTTACCAGGGAGAACTACATAACAGAAATGGAAACTTCAAGACACTTCTGTTAAACTATGTAAAATTAAATACATTATAAAAATAGTAGGTGAGGTGAGATTTCATAGTAGAAATTTAAATGTGATTGTAGCAGGTGTCTATTAGCTCTTTCTAAAGTTATGGGCACTTTTGTCCACCTTTAAGCACATGAGATTTGGGAGAGGGAAGGTGTTATCTTTCTGCAACATTAACCTTTAGGTCTGAAATTTTCTAGCGTGACCAGACAGCAAATGTGAAAAATTGGGATGGGGGTGGGAGGTAATAGGAACCTATTTAAAAAAAAAAAAGACCCAAAAATCAGGACTGTCCCTATAAAATCAGGGCATCTGGCCACCCTATCTAGGTTTGGTATCTTAAGATTTTGGGGGTGTGGGGGTGGAGGGTGTGTAAAGTTTGAGCTAAATCCCTCATGCTGTTTTTGATTTTTTTTTTCAAAAAGAGAGAGAGAGAGTGAGTGCACATGTCCATACATTTAATCATTAAAACTCACCTAAGGGCACTTTTGTGAACAGGGCTGTATCAAATATTGCATAAGTCTGAAATATCACATAGACAGTTTTCAAGGAGGAGGTCGTGGCTTTGCTTGATTTGGGATCCCACAATTTTAGAGCCTTGTTGCAATTTGCTATACTGTATTATGCAAATTCTACCTTTTCATTTTCTTAACTGTCATACCAGGGGATGACACCAATTGAAACAATATTAGTTTCTAATCAGTATAGTTAAATTGGAACAAAAACTCTGTACATCTGGCCAAAATCTCCTTTTCCAATTGGAACATACCACAATGTAAACTACAGAGACTGTTTTCATACTAAAATAGTAATAGACGGAACAACCCCCGCCCCAACTATTAGAACTCAAATAACTTCCATTGTTGCATGCAGTGTTGTTTTAGATGTGTTCGTTCCTGGATATTAGAGAGACAAGGTGGGTGAGGTAGTATCTTTAACTGGACTAACGCCTGCTGGTCCAATAAAGAAAAGGTCTGCATAAGCTCAAAAGTGCATGTCTTCCCCAACAGAAGTTGGTCCAATAAAAGATATTTCCTCATTCACCTTGTTTCTCTAGATCACGGGTGGGCAAACTTTTTGGCCTGAGGGCCGCACTGGGTTTTGTAAATTATATGGAGGGCTGGTTGGGGGGGGAGGGTCGTGGCTCGGCCCCCACCTCCCATCTGCCCCCCCCCGGGACTCCTTCCCCATCCAACCCTCCCATTCCCTGAACCACCCCCCCTCCGGACCCCCGCCCCATCCACACACCCCTTCTCTCTGTCCCCTGACTGCCCCTGGAACCCTTGCCCCTGACTGCCCCCACCACCCCAGCCAACCCCCTCTCCTTCCTAACTGCCCCCAGGACCCCTGCCCCATTCAACCCCTGTTCCTCCCCCCAACCACCCCAACCCCAATACACACCCCCACCCCGTGCACCATCCCGAACTCCCCTGCCCTCTATCCAACTTCCCATGCTCCCTGCCGCCTTACCGGGCTGCCTGGAGCACTGGTGGCTGGCGGTGCTACAGCCGTGCCGCCTGGCTGGAGCTGGGCCACGCCGCGCAGCACAGAGCACCGGGTCAGGCTGGGCTCTGTAGCTGCGCTGCCCCAGGAGCTCACAGCCCCGCCACCCAGAGCACTGTGCTGGAGCAAGCGAGCTGAGGCTGCGGGGGAGGGAGGACAGCAGGGGAGGGGCTGGTGGCTAGCCTCCTGGGCCAGGAGCTCGGGGGCTGGGCAGGACGGTCCCACGGGCCAGATGTGGCCCACGGGCCATCGTTTGCCCACCTCTGCTCTAGATAATAAATAAGACAGAAACAGAAGCATTTCATGATCATAACCCACATTTAAAATCTGTATCTATTCCATTTCAAAATTATGCAAAGAGCAATAAACTGACTTTAAAATGAATCACATACCAGTACAGAATAAGTAGCAAATACCTCAGTAATATACACTATATTCAGGTTAGGATTCAAACTCTTAACCTACTCTTTCTGATCAACTTGGGAGATGACAACTTGAGAAAAAAAAAACAACAACAGAGGACCATTAACCTCAGATGGTCATGTAAAATTCTGCAGGAAATGCCCGAGGCTGAGGTAATCATTGTTATTACAGTTGGGTGAATAATTTGTAACAGATAATTTACTGAATGCATTTTGCTTCTCTCTCTTTGAAGAAAGATTGCACGATGGGAATAACATTAAATTATTGTTTAAAAATTATATTTTAATTTAAAATCAGTTTTCTAATTTAAATTGGATTTTTTAATTTAAAGAAAACACATTTTTCTTTTTTAAATTAACTAATTAAAATTACATTTGAAATTATGGCAAATCTATATTAATGCCTAAACTTATTATAATCTATTAAAATCACAAATTAAATAAAAAAATATTCAACAGAACACATTTGCTGGCAAAATTTAAAAAAAAGTCAAACCACTGAACTAGTAGAAGCTAAGCACCAGAAACCAGAATTTACCAAAATGCTCAACAAGCGTGTGGTAGCAGTAGCTCTTCTGCAGGCATACAGAGAATATTTTCTTCATTTCAGTTTATTCAACTATTTCAGTTTAATAATTAATTCATTTAAAGTTGAGAAAGCAATTTAGAGCTGAGAAAGCAGGAAAGTGTGCTTTCCTTTTCTAATCTATGAATAAAAACTAGATATGAGAGGGTGAGATCTACTAGTTCTAAAATCTTGAAGGACATGGTGACCAGAAACAAATCAGTTCAGTTTACTAACAAATACTTCCTTTATTTAATACATCAGTTTTAAACACAAAATATGTTTTGATAAACACTTTCCCCCTTCTGTATCCAGCAGATTTAAGGTAGTTTTACTTAATAAAAAAAAATTAAAATACTGTTTTGCATTTTGATTCAATTTCAGTTTCTACCAAGTACAGCTTAGCATAAATCATGAGTAAAACATTTAGTCATTATCTAGTAAATAAGAAATGTGTCATTCACCATCTTTTAACACAATAAAATTGTGAAAGTTAAGAATCTGAATAAAATATTAAGGAATATAATTGCTTGATATAGCATGCATCCTCCTGGTTAGCAAAAAGTACCACCAATTTAGTTTCAGAGTAGCAGCCGTGTTAGTCTGTATCCGCAAAAAGAACAGGAGTACTTGTGGCACCTTAAAGACAAACAAATTTATTTTAGCATGAGCTTTCATGAGCTACAGCCCACTTCTTCGGATGCATAGAATGGAACTCCTGTCTGTGTGTTCCATTCTATGCATCCGAAGAAGTGAGCTGTAGCTCACGAAAGCTCATGCTAAAATAAATTTGTTAGTCTTTAAGGTGCCACAAGTACTCCTGTTCTTTTCACCAATTTAGTGTAAGATCTATATTTAGTTGCAAATCAATATGTTTGAATAATTATAAACCAAATGAGAATCAACTTTTGTTTCTGAAAATAGCTACAAAGTACAAATGTAAAGCAAGATTTGATTTAAATCAATCCACCCTGGGCTGCACACAGTAATTTTCTAGTCACAATTATTCAACAAACTTTTTCATGCATTTTATTTACTAAATGGCTCACTATTCAAAAGTTCAAGTTGCGACTGGTCACACAATGTAGATTCCGTTCATTGATTTGATGAGCATAATTTACAACCAAGTTTGTGACTCTTGGCATGAAAGTATGTTGGTGAAAATATGCCTTTACAACTCACTTTCATCAGCATTTTGAGCCCGTGACCTTAGTATTCACACTGGAATGCACAGTGTGTTTAAACATGGCTAAGTAGAACTTGTTTTTATCAATAAAACTGATGGTCATAAACAGCTTTTTGAAGAATTATTTTAATTAAATATTTTAAACTGTAAGGTTTTATTTCATTATTAATTGGTTAGGAAATTTCACCTGGTAGCAGGGGACAGAATCTGGCCTGCAAAAATGTTAAATACTGACAATGACGACCAAGGATTAGAAACAGAGACCCCGGCTTGATTTTCAGTTCCTAAGTTGAGTCTGACGGGTTAGAAAGGCTATATTATTTACTTAGCACGTTTGATCTACAAGTCTCTTAGAAACAGTAAGCATGGAACCCCAAAGTGCCATTTTTATAATTACTTTCCAGAACAGAACCAGACTTTAATATTAATAGCTTAGGACTGCAAACTCCAGTCAGATATATTTCTGTAAGCATTAACAGCGACTTCATTTTTAGATAAAATTTGCAATTTTTCAACTCCCCTCCCTCAAAAATCAAATCAAGGGAGGGGCTTGTGAGCATTGATCTGATAATGTGTGGAACAGGAGCCACAAACGCAATGCCCCTAAGCAGCAACTGCAGCAGTTGTGACTAGAAGGAATGCGCTGTGCTTGAGATCAAGGAAAACTCTCTGTCCCCTTCCTCCTCCCTCTGCATTCTAGCTTCCTTGGAAGCTGAGCAGTAAAAATCTTTACTGTGTCTTGCTTTGCAGACACTGCCACCTCCCACGCCACTTCCTGCAGCCCCCATTGGCCTGAAGCGGTGAACCGCGGCCAAGATCGGCCGTACCTGCGGACACGACAGGTAAACAAACCGGCCCGGCCGCCAGGGGCTTTCCCTGAACAAGCGGTGAACCGGCTTTGAGAACCACTGGCTTAGAGGGCTCCTTCTAATAAGATGGCTTACAGGGGAAGGGGGCAAAGAAGGAACATTTATTTTACAGTCTTGTCAGCCAGGCCTCCTCTGTTAGTGAATGGTAATGGACGGCTCTTCATCCTACACACACTTTAAATATTAGAAGTTATCTGCATTCTCCTTGGAAGCTGCTCTGACAACTTCTGCCCAAAGTTATTTGTAATGCAGTAGCATCTAGGCTCCAAAGCTGGATGAAACACTCGTTGTCTAGGCCAGTGGTTCACAAACAGGAGTCCGGGGTCCCCTGGGGGGCTGCGAACAGGTTTCAGGGGATCCACCAAGCAGGGTTGGTATTAGACTTGCTGGGGCCAAACCCCGAAAACCAAAGCCCCACCACATGGGGCTGAAGCCCGGTGACCCAAGGCCCACCACCCGAAGCCTGAGCAACTTAGCTTTGCAGGGTCCCATGTGGCGTGGGAACTTAGCTTCACAGGGTCCCCTCTGGCTCTTATATGCAGAAAAACAATAGTTATGAGCCGTGGAGTTTTTATAGCATGTTGTGGGGGAGGGGGGGCGCTCCCGCAGCCACCCTAAGTCTCATGACAGAAATTGCAAATTTTACTGTAAAGTAGTAATTAAAATTACACACACACAAAACATTAAATACTGAAAGAGTATAAGTAAGCCAAGAGCCATCCTTTAACAATGCTGTGAAGTTTTTGCACCTAAGGTTTTGAATGTAATAGTGTTTGAATAAACTAACTCTCCTTCGCCCATAATGCAGCTTCTCCTTCTGCTTGGTCTGACATTGAAATTATAATGCTTAAATGATATCAGTCTGCTGGCATGAAACACGATTGTGAAGTCATGTTTATTATAATTTCACTTCCAAAGAAAGATTGGAAGATATGGTTTCCTCCCCACGCTCCCTGACAACCTTGGTTTAAAACACACAGATGATGACCAGCAAAGATAGCAAAAATATTATGACAAATTTATAACAGATGAATGGATTTCAAAATACGAAAGTGGTTTGAAGGTAGCTTGCAAAGCAAGTTGATAATAATATACAGATATACAAATAGCAAGGATAAAGGGTAAAAAAGCTGTAGTACATTTAGAGGAAAATGTGCTTAAAATATATTTAATTAACAGTTAGACTGGAATTTTCTGTATATAAGGAAAATTAACCTCCCTGGGGTTGAAAAGGTGACCTCCAAAGAGCAATAGTTAATGTCTCTGGCTTTAAGTATCAAATTCCACAGTCAGCAAACTATTGCTTCTAAGGCTGAAAAAAAAAATAACTACTCTAAAAGTCAACTTCAATCAGAGAATGTTATTTTAAGAGCCTAAAACAGGCACTATTATTTTTGGAAAGGAAGGATGGGACACAGAAGAGACCAATCTTTTACTCTAGTACGTACTTTAGAGGACATTTCCCCCATAAACAAGCACACAACAGAATTTTCAGTCTGATTCTCGAAAGAAAATCCAGACATTTGAGCAATGGAAGGTGACATTACTAAAAGGAACACCTGTCTTCTTCAAAAAACAACCCCCAGTTTGGCTGTCAAATCAAAAGCCTCGCTGATACCCTGCCTGCAGAAAAATTATAAAAAAAAATTGATTTTCTGCTAGTGTCTTGTGCCTCAGTAGAGAATTCAAGGAAGAAGAAAAAACGGCCAGTGCTAATGAAAAACAGAGTATTCCACAGATTTCCTAATATGTATAAATAACATAATATAATCCTGCTGATTGATGATTAAAGACTTCACTGGATTACAGGTGGCAAAAATTCCTCTATTCTAGATAGAAACAGACTGAAACAGGAGCAAATACTGATTGTCTACAAGTATTTGGATCATTACATTACTTTTGCTCTAAAGTAGAATGAAAACAAAACAAGGACAGCAAAAAGAAAGTATGACGTGCAAGTTTATTACTGAATATATTTTGTTTCCACTGACACTATTAACTAAAAAACAAATAAATCAATCTGACTGAAAATTTTATATGTACTATTTTATAGGTAGCAGCGAAGATTATTATGACAAAACAATAAGGGAAAAAATTATTTCCTTTGTGTATTTCACAAAAATTTTTTATATAGTCATCATCACTGTTTCCCCTTTCCTTTGTAACTTGCACAGAGAATGGGGAAGAGGGAAAACTGCAAGTCAGAAATGCGACTGTTTGAGCCACAAAACTGGCAGGCAGAATCCACAGGCAGGTGAATACAATGAACTACTTGCAACTCTTTTACAAACTGACTAGATCTCAAGCTGATTGTGTCCCTTTACCAAAGGTTTTCCCTTCAGAGCCTATTTTCTCCTTTTGCTTGCTCCAGCAATGAAGTAATAGTCCTGTGTTTATGACACCACAGCATGCTGATGGCACTGACAGAGAAATGCACAGCTAGACTATTTAAGTTTGGTACAACCATATGATCCTGAGTTTTTAGTTGTTTTACAGTGGACTGCTTTCAGATTAACAATCTGCTTTTCATCTCAAGACCTTGTGTGAGACATTTTCAGAATCACTGAATGCAAAGGGAGATTTGTTTCAATCTGCATGACAAAGTTGCCATGTAAACATGATACAACCACAGAAATGTGTATTTTTCAGTGACAAAATATACAACATAACTTTAACCAACCAGATAGTCAGTTGTAACCCTCACTGTGAATACTAAGCTAACCCTTTCTATTTTAATCATCTCTGCCTCTCTATGTATAACTGAAAGTGAAGTTTGAGAGTCCTGGAGATCTCCTTGGAATAGATAGGTCTTACATTATTAGATCGACTAAATCTTAATAAGCAAAGAATCCTGTGGCACCTTATAGACTAACAGACATTTTGCAGCATGAGCTTTCGTGGGTGAATACCCACGTCTTCGGATGCAAGCAATCCGAAGATTGCATCCGAAGAAGTGGGTATTCACCCACGAAAGCTCATGCTGCAAAATGTCTGTTAGTCTATAAGGTGCCACAGGATTCTTTGCTGCTTTTACAGAACCAGACTAACACGGCTACCCCTCTGATACTAAATCTTAATAGAAGAGGCGTGAATGCAATGAGTATAAAGAGACAGAGTAGTGAGGGAACAGTGTATTAAAACTAGCTATCCTAGAGAGGAAGTTTTTATAAAGAAGCCAGCAGAGAGCAAGCAAGCATCAGGTACAGCAAGTCAATTATGGATAGGAAAGGAGTATTAAACAATGAGATACATAGGTGCTGCCACACTCCCTGGCTTGAAGTGGTTTCCATTATATATAGGGCTTACAGTTTGGTTCAATGGCTCTCAGCACCTCCACTATACAAATTGTTCCAGCACCCCTGCTGAGATATATAAGAAAACGTTATAGGGAAAACTCAGGGGGAGTTTTTAAAGAATTCTCTACAGAGACATCTTGCTAAAGAATATAAGGGCATAGAATACTTTACACAAAGGCCATTTCAAACATTTTAGGATTGGTATATAAATGTGGAAGCAAAAGTAGTATGAAAATCAAAGGTCAACTTTAATTCTCATTAAAAACTGAGATAGATGAAAGGGGCAAGTAGTCTTACACGCAGAGTATAATTTGTAAGCACCAGATTGGGAGATCTGAAATGATGAGCAAGGTGGAATCATTAGGGGACACATTAGAGACAATAAAATGAAACACGGCATTTGCTATAAGCTGCCTTATCACAAGCAGCACCTACAGGAGACAAAACGCAAACAAAAAAGTTTTATAAAATGAACTAGCAGAACCAACCCACATGGACAAACTGTCACATTAACTGGAAAAAGAATAAATTGAGCAACACATTTGTAATCACAACAGAAGAATGCTCCGTATCCTAGAGAGAGAACAGAAAAGAAGGAATTTTTCATTAGTTGTGGGTAATAAAGACAAGACTGGAGATGTAGAGGTGAGCAAGCAACTAAGTTATACAAAATAGAGAAGGAAAGTTGGGACACAAGACTGGAGCAAATGTTGGGGAGAATTCAAGTGGAATAAAGCAATAATGGGAAGAGGCCCCCAAAAAGAAAACTGAAGCACCCTAGTTTCTAGCTGCTTGATAAATAGCTTCTTTTCCTTGATAGGTCAAATTCTTAGTGTCACCGTTTAACACGTGATCTACCAACGGAGGTGAAAGTAAGCCGGTATGCCCCGGTACGGAGTACTGGCAAAAGCCGGTGCCCCGTACCAGGGCGGCCCAGCTTCCCCAGGTGGCAATTTTAAGGGCCTGGGGCTCCCAGGAGTGTCTGGAGCCCCAGGCCCTTTAAATTGCCGCCAGAGCCCTGTTGCTGGAGCTCTGGAGTAGCGGTGGGGCTCCGGGAGTTATTTAAAGGGCTGGGGCTCCCACTGCCTCTACTGCCCCAGCCCCTTTAAATAGCCGCTGGAGCCCTGCCGCCACTACCCCAGGGCTCCGGGGGCTATTTAAAGGGCTAGGGTGGTAGAAGCAGGGGCGTTCTGGGCCCTTTAAATAGCCCCCGAAGCCCTGGAGTAGCGGTGGCGGGACTCTGGGGGCTATTTAAAGGGCCCGGGGTTCCTGCTGCCTCTACAGCCCCAGCCCTTTAAATAGCCCCTGGAGCCCTGGGTAGCAGCGGCAGCTGGGGGCTCTGGCAACAGTTTAAAGGGCCCGGGGTGGTAGCGGCAGCCGAGCCCTGGGCCCTTTACACTGCTGCCGGAGCCCCCGGTTGCTGCTGCTACCCCGACGGGGGGAGGGCACTTCCCGGTACAGGGCGGGCCGGGGCTGGCTCTGACTCCCCCATCTCCACCCCTTCCGCCTGAGGCCCCACCCCTTCTGTGGGCCAGAGCTGGCCCCAACCCAGCCCCGTACTGGTAAGCCCCTATTTCTACTTTCACCCCTGTCTACCAACCTAGGACACTGACATCACACTGGCAATAACAACCTAGCTATGCCTTTATTAAGAGCTGAGGCTCTTGATTCAGAAATGTAGATCCAAGCATCAGTGTTGAAGGGGGGGGAAGCCCCGCTATGTCAGAGTCACCAGTATGCTGACAGCTGCTAAGATCCTGGCCAAACTAAAAAGGTGTTTCACTCCAGATGGTGAATTTACTTACCTTTAGGTGCCTGAAGTATAGCAAGTACAGCAATTCTCTTTGGCGTGTGTGACATGTTAGTGCATAGCTCACAGGTGGGGGTGTAGTAACCAAGATGGAAGAATTTCTAGTAGAAGTAGGTTGCAAAAAGTAGGCTCTGTACAATCGCTACAGGGATATTTCAAATGCCTGTGGCCAAGTAAGGGAATATCATTTACCAGCTCTGATGCCCATTTGTAGAAGTGAAATGAGTAGTTGGGAGGGGATGCTAAGAACGAGTGACTCATGGCTGCAATACTACATATGTGGGCAGAAGGAAGCCATCTCCCACCGGCAAGCCATTACATTCAGGGTAAGGCTGTAGAGCACTATTCCAAAACTTTAGGTGATGAAAAAAGTTTTGTTGAGTTTCTTTTGGTTCCCATTTGAGTTTCCTCTCTTGTCTCTGTACATTTCAGTCAGTTTCCATGTGTGCCGTAGAGATACAGAAATGTAATATAGGAACAAAAGCAAAAGGATGCAACCTGAACATATACGGTTACTCTATAAACCAGGCAAGTAAGTAATCTAGAGGCACATTCTATATACTCAGCTATCTATGATCAGTTCTCATGCTCTGTCCCCATCCCCACTAATTTTTCAGGTTTCCTGCACACTGGATCCAAAGAAGAGAAGAACAGAACCAAAACCATAACAGGTCCACATCTCCTATAACATCTGTTATCTTGCAAATATGCCTCATAAGTTCCTCAGGTTTTAAAACATATCAAAACATTTTTTTCATAAAATTGCTTAAACTGATCAATTATGCAAATACTTTCTCCAGCCACATTTTTGTAATCAAGTTCTCCTGGCTACAACAACATTTCACAGAAATTTTAACATATAGTCTGCTTGCCAAGAGAATTTTACTAAACTCAAATCCAATTCCATTGAAGTGTGTTACTTAGAATATAACTTGAGGGAGGCTTCTTATTAACTTAGTAACAACCACCATGTCCTTTTGCCCAGGTTATTACCAAGTTATCAGGAAGTACCCTCCAATTATTCAAGTGGAATGGCAAATTAGCTACTTTGAGGCCCACAAAAGCTTATGCTGAAATAAATTTGTTAGTCTCTAGGGTGCCACAAGTACTCCTGTTCTTTTTGCGGATACAGACTGACACGGCTGCTACTATGAAATTTGTGAAATGTTTCTTTTATCAGGTTTATGAAACAGAAATTCAGATGGTCAAGTTTGTTGTGAGTATACAGGTCAGAGGATGGTAGGGAAACACAAGTGTATATTGTACAATTACTGAAAATCACCAAGCGATTGAGTCACTAACAAATAACATCTCTGTGCTCTGGCTAGCTGAGACTATTCTAGCCTGTGTATTTTAGGATATTGTGCCGCTTTTGCAATCATTGATATTATAACACTGAACTGTGTTTCAGAAATCATATTAAAAAAAATCTTGGTCCAGTCCCTCTCTCATTTTAGTTCATAAAAAACTTTCCTTTAAAAATGTACACATGACTAACGTCTATTTTTAACTAGCTTCAATTCTTGCACACTTAACTTCCACATTGACACTGGGGAGTTAAAATTACTAAAAATGAAAGTTATCTCTGAATCAGCAAAACCACAAAAAAGGCTAAAATTCAAAAACAGTAGATAATGCAGAGTTAAAATAATGCTTCTCACACAACATACACAGACAACCCTGACTTCTGCCCCTTTCGAGGCGGATATTAAAGAACTGGGTGTCACATTGCCTTAGGCAGGAGTTGTGCTGGACACATAAAATGACAACATTGGTAAGGGAGGCTTAAAGAACTTGACTTTCCTTGTTCCTAGTGCCATGCTTCTGTTGACTGGGGCTGCCTAGCCACTCAGCTAGAAATTCCATCTATTACTATTTAAGTAGCAGTTTCCTCTCGCTAATCATTGCTTCCTCCTTTCCCCTTCTCTAAAGAGAAGCTTCTACAGATATGGCAAGAATGCACATTCCTTTCCTGTTGTAAGAGTTACACAAACTGCGTCCACAGTTAAACCCATGAGGGTAAGATTTTGCAACCCCTTAGCTGTGTACAATTGATCACAAGCTTGATTTAGCAGTTTATCCTATAGGATTACCCCATATTGGAGGAAAAAAAGCCACCTGCTGAATTAAGGCTGCAGCAAAGCCTCTCACTACCTAGCAGATCAAACCAACAAGAAAGGAACTTTTAAAATCCTTCCCTGGTTAACAGGGGCGGCTCTAGGATTTCTGCCGCCCCAAGCAGGGCGGCATGCCGTGGGGGGCGCTCTAGCGGTCGCCGGTCCCGCGGCTCTGGTGGACCTCCCGCAGGCACACCTGCTGATGCTCCACTGGAGCCGCGGGACCAGCGGCCCCTCTGCAGACACGTCTGTGGGAGGTCTACCGGAGCTGCGGTCCCAGTGGACCTTCCGCAGGCCCGCCTGCGGGAGGTCCGCCGGAGCCGCCTGCCGCCCTCCCACTGGGACGCCGCCCCAAGCGCGCGCTTGGCGCGCTGGGGTCTGGAGCCGGCCCTGCTGGTTAATTACCAAACCTCTGCTCTAGTACTGGCAAGCAAGCGAAGATGATATTATTACTCAAAGAATTGTATCTTGTACAGTATAAATTACAACAAAAATTATATACTTCAGCACAAAAATGGCCAACCAGTTTAAAGGTCACGCATTACACAAATTCTTATTACAAGCAGATCTGGCAGCACTGGCAGCAACTTATTAAAGTTGTCCCATACTTCTCATTATAAGACCCTGTTTTCAGTTGCTCATAATTTTGCCACTTTTAACCATTTAGGCTGAAATTTTCCACACTAGGTGTCTGCCTCCAGCTGTTTTTTTTTTTTATTATTATTAATTTAATCCATTTCTTCAGCCATTTCTGAGAATGAGGCTAGGGAAAATATGTTAAAGACTCTGGCAAACTTTATTTGAAATGCTCTAGTGCCTGCGAGCTTTGAAGCAAGGAGTTGAAATTTGGCAGGAGTACGGCCTTACTGTCAGGGATGTGCCTTTTGCCATTCTTATGAAAATCCACCCAAATCTGGCCAAGTTGTAAGCCTGGGGTTGGAGAATCATAGTTTGCACCAGCTTAGTAGAAACTGATTTTCAGCAGCTAAAATCTCTGGATTCTGTACTCACTGAGGATGCTCCATCCTCTTACAGCTCCTAGTGCTGACCAGACTGCACATACACCATCCCCACAGAGCAACTGAGCAAGCTCCAGCCCAGGCCTATAAGGGTGAAGCCAGACTTCTCCTAAAATTGCTCCCAGCTACTCCAGGCTGGGATAGGACCAGGCACTGTCCTCCTGTGCTGGCCTCCTTGAAAATAACCACTTCCCACCCCTTCCAGTAGCAGCCACACAGTGCAGAGGAGGACGCCATCTGAGTTGAATGCAGACAGGATGAAAGCTGGATCTGGGGAGAGAGAAAGGAGTAGACTGGGACAAGAAGCCTGGTGAGATGAGGAGCCAGTTGGCTGGTGGTGAGATTGGACAAGAAATGGGAGGGAGGAAGGGAGAGAGGGAAGGAAGGAGACTGGGACTAGGAACCAGTGGGAGAGATGGGGATCAAGGAGTGAGAGGCAGATATGACAAGGAACTGTAGTGCAGGGGGAGAACTTGGACTGCCTGGGCAAAGAGATTGGGACAAGAAGGCAGTGAGGGGGAGACCAACATGGGTCCCCAGGGAGGGAGGGTGAGACTGGAAGCCACTGGTGGAGGAGGAGAGAGACATGTCAGACACTGAGATGAGAAGGGGAACTAGGACTGGCTGGGGAAGGAGACTGACTGTGAGGAGGGGAAGAAGAAACTAAGTCTGGCAGGGAAGACTAGGACACTCTGGGCAAGGAGACTGGCACTGGGATGAGACGCCTGATGAGTGGAGACTGCGACTGACTAGGTGAGGAGAATGGGATTGGGTTAAGTGCCACTGATGGGGAAGTGACAGGACTGGGACTTGGACAAAAAGAGGAAGAAGAGTCTGTGCCCCATAGAACACACTCCCCTCCAGAGCCTGGAATCGAACCCAAAATTCCCGAGTTTCACCCTTCCTCCGCTGTCAGCAAATATCTGTGAAACACACTGGCAAAGCATGTCCTCCCCCACTACTGCAGGTCCACACAGAGGATGACAATCTCAGCTACTCTGTTAGTTCAAGTAGCAGAGGTCTGGGCAGTGGATCTAAAGGTTCCAACCTTGCTGATGACCCATGTGGGTGTCAATATGCCACCACTGGATGCAATTTGTTTTTTTAAAACCTTGGAAAATTATACCACCCCCCAATCCCCAGTTAGAACATTAAGATTGTAAAATCAAACACTCAGAAGTTATAAAAGACCAGAATTAAGGATTGTTTGTGCAACCCTAATTGCCCCCACCCCGTGTGCTTGCATTATGATACAGCAGGGATCAGCAGCCTTTGGCACATGGAAATGGAAGCAGCGCCAGCTGAGGGATGTTCTGGCCGCCAGTGGGAGCCGCCATCGGCCGAACCTGCAGACGTGGCAGGTAAACAAACCGGCCCAGCCCACCAGGGTGTTTACCCTATTTTGCATACTATTTTTTCCACAGGACCCTGGCCTCCTTCAGTGCACAGCACGGACCTATTCTGGGGATGAATCAGGGGTGTGTAGTGAAGAAAGCTGTTTTCTGTAGGACCCCGATAGAACCCATTGGCCTTCAAAGGAGTCAGTGGATACTGCCCAGAACTCTGCACAGATGAATGACTTCACAAAGGGTCAGAAATAGGCCCCACAATTGCAGCGCGCTGCCCCCTACCCCCTGTTCAGCTTCCTCCTCCTGGAGTGATGGACCGTCATCTTGGCCTGCACTAAGCGACTGATAAGGAGTCTCACAACTTTGGGGAGCCATGGGTGGGGTGTGCACCAATGAGATGCGGGGAGAAGTGCAGCCAGAACCTTAGTAAGCTGAAACAGGATGTAACCTGATGCACCCTACACAGAGGTGCACCAGGGTCTCCCTCTTGCTGTAGAAAGGGCAGGTGCTGAATTAATGAATCGCACCAGGTACACACCTGTGCTCATGGCTCCATAGAGGAAGCATCAACTAATATCCATGGCAGGTCATTGAACCGGAGTAGAGTACAGACTGGCCCACCCGGGTCCCTCCTCAGGTGGCAGCAGGGCCCACCACTTGATTGGACCTGAGGCCAGGGAAACAGGTGGAGTGAAGCACAAGTGTGCAGAGATATTTTCTGGGTGCAGTTCTGAGGCAAACCAGCTGGATATTGTTCAGCCAACTTAGGGGGCATGTCAAATGCAGCTAGGGAGGCTTGCGGGGCAGAGGCCCAATGATGATTTCAGGAAGGTCAGGGGTGAAGGATAGATGGGGAGTACCCTCCCACAGGACCCACTTGAAGAGAAAAAAAAAAGTAGGGGGAGGCAAGGCTGCTCTCACCTCCTCGAGCACATGACAGGGGACAGTGGGGGACACAGGGTGGGCAGCCCTATGCACTGGCTGAGTCCCCCCAGGGCAGGGGGGAAAGAGGTGGGCTCAGTTCCTCTGACTGTAGTCTGGGAGGTCTCAGATTCTGCTAGCACCAGCCAGTACCACCCTGCGGTGCACTAAAGGGGACTCTGCCACCTGCAGAGGCAGAGGCGTGTTGGAGTGAGGTAGAGGACTTCAGGAAGAGGAAGGAGGGTCTCCTTGTTAAGGCAGTTGAATGCTGCACTGGAAAACTGGATTTTATCCTTGCCTGTGCTGTAACATTCGTGTGTGATGCTAAGCATATCACTTAAACTAAACTTTTCACATGTGGCCAGTGATTGTATGTTTTCCATTTTTGGGTATCCAACTTGAGACCCAGGGGCCTGATTTACAGAAATGCTGAGCACTTACAGCTTCAGCTGACATTAGCAGGAGCAGTGCTTTGAATATCTAAAAGTGCTATATAATATTGAATATCTAAAAGTGCTATATAATATTACTTAGACTGAGCAATCACATCCTCATTATCTCATATTGGGCACCTACAATTAATGGACATGTTTTGGCCTTAATTGCTCTCTATCTCAGTTCTGCTTCTGTAAAACAAGAGTTTTACTCTCATCTCACAGAGGTGTCGTGAAGATAAATTAATTAATTGGTAGTAAAGCATTTGGCTTTCTACTGATGAGCACATGAGGAAATTAATAATTCTGTCTTCAGAACAGGGGTTTGAATAGTGTGCAGTAAATAAGGCCTTGGGCCACATAAAGAACGAGAGAGAAAAACAAATATTGAATAGCTGCTTATTAATTGATCACCATCCATTCTATGCACCAATGAAGCAGAGGTCCTACTGAAAAAAAAAATAGTATGAGATCAGGTAATTAAAGATTGTATCATAATGCACACACATAAGGGCACCAAATTAAGGTTGTAAAGGCATCCTTAATACTGGCATTTCCTAACTTTTCAGTGCTTAATTTTGCAACCTTAATGATGTTTTTGGACGTACTAGTGTGTATAATTTTATTGAACAGCTGTAATGTAGTGTACATATTTGTCACCCTTTCTCACACTCTTATAGTGTTGCTTAACTTCTCAGGGCCACAGCATACCAACTCCTACTCATGCTGTACAGCACCTTACTCTACTAGAGTGTAAACTCTTTGAGGGCAGGAATTACTTCTAGGTAACAGTATCTAAGAAGGGGAGAGGGAGAGGGAGAGGGAAAGGGGCGATATTACTTATACACAAGTAAGCAATAGCAGTTTAAGAGTTTGTCTACACTGTGTTTGTACTGCTTTAACTATCTTAGTTTGTACTCATTACAGTGAAATTTACATGCTCCCTAACAAGGGCACAGCTATGCTGGCATGAAGTTGCATAGATCTGAATAACTTATGCCTGTATGCAGGGTAGCTCTGACTGGGTTTGTCCTAGGATATTAGAGAAAGAAGGTGGGTGAGGCAATATCTTCTATTGGACCAACTGCTGGTTGAGAGAGAGAGAGAGAGTTCTTTGAGCCACACAGAGCTCCTCCTCAGGTCTGGGAAAGGTACTGCCAGCATCAAGTAGTTATGGTGCTGTACGACTGGGAGTACAAGCTTTGTGTGGCTCGAAAGCTTCTCTCTCACCCCCAGAAGTTGGTCCAATAAAAGAGATATTACCTCAGTCACCTTATCTAACTTATTCCTGTAAATTTACAGAAATATGCTATACTGATAACTGCATTCACACTAGAGGTTGTACTGCTTTAACTACTTCAGTTTAAAAAAAAAAAGTCACCCTCCTAACCAAAACTTTTAAGTCAGTACAAAACCTGTGTAGACAAAGCCAAAAAGTTTCCAGACACAGGAAATTCCATGTCAGAACAGGTTATAGAGCAGTTACAAGCAGTAAGTAACAACTAATGCATGCGGTAGAAGTGTTAGTCACACCTGCATCCTGCTTATAGGGGAGGTGATAAATATAATTCTAAAAAGCATATAGGTAAGTGTTTCAGTTGACAAACATACACAAAACAATAGTTTTATTGTTGATTAGGTTAGTTGCTGTCATGTGTATAACCCCTACAGCAGTAGATTTCCCTATTGAACTAAGAAGGTATTTGTGTGGGGGAAGGTGAAGACGGAAGAAAGTTATTTAAAATAGGAAAGAAATGAAGATACAAATTATGAAAGCAGTAACATAATTCATAGAGAAGTTACTGGACAACAGTGAGTGGCCAGATGAGCTGATATCATTAAGGGCTTGTACGCAGGGAGTTTTATTCAGGAAAACTGTTCCACATTTACTGTAGAATAAGAGCATCCACAGATGGCGTTAGAGTACTTTATTCCAAATCAACTTTATCCATTTTGAAGCAGATTAACTCAGAATCAGGCACTCTGATTCCAGAATAAGGGTACCCACACAGTCAGGGCCGGCTTTAGGAAGTGCGGGGCCCAATTCGAACAGTTTCGATGGGGCCCCGGCAGGGATGACTAAAAAAAACCAAACCAAAACACACCACATGTAAAAAAAAAAAAAAAAAAAAAACCCAAAACACGTGGGGCTTGTACTCACCGGGCGGTGCTGCGAGTCTTTGGTGGCACTTCGGCGGCAGGTCTTTCACTTGCTCCAGGTCTTCGGCAGCACTGAAGGACTCACCACCGAAGTGCCACCAAAGACCCAGAGCAAGCGAAGGACCCATCGCCGAAGTGCCACCAAAGACCAAGAGCGAGCGAAGGACCTGCCGCTGAAGTGCCGCTGGAGACCCGGAGCATCGCCAGGTGAGTAAACATTAAAAAGGTGCCTCTAGCCAGGGAAGGAATTCTCACTGGGCGCGGGGGCCTCTTAGCCGCGGGGCCCGATTTGGGGGAATAGGCCTAAAGCCGGCCCTGCGCACAGTTAATCCAGAATAGTTAATCCATTTTAAATTTACTCTCTACCTTATTCCAGATTAATGTTAATGTGCAGACAAGCCCTATATCTACTGGTCACTCACTAGCTTTCCAGAAAATGCCACATATCAAATCACTGATTATTACCCTAAAATATGTTTAAAATTTAGGTGGCTCACATGACTTTCAGTAGCTGGAAAACAAGTGTAGTGAAGTATGCATATTAACTACAATACAACATTGTATTTTGATGGACATCAGCATCTGGAAAAAAAGAGAATGGATTTACCTGATAGAAAATGTTAATTTAAATACAAAACAAACAAGCTAGTGGCATTACTAGCTAAGAATCAGTAACATCCCTAAATCTATGCATCCTCTTGCCCTGCGGATCTTGTCCTCAAGACTAAGAACTGATTTTTTATGCTCTTTCGTAAATCGGCTTTAGCAGAGGCAATTATATAAAAGATTACCAATATGAGTAATATGAGACAAGCCCATTATATTAATCCCATATTTTGTAAGTGTGTGCACTCATTTTTGTGTATGACATATACACACTTAAACTGGGGACATGAAAGTGCATCAGTATGATCAAAGAGGATAAACATTATAGGACAATTGTAATCTAGCAACTAAAAAGGATTAATGAATTTTAAAATGTGAGCACATGGGCCAGGTATTCAGTTATATAGCTCCATTACAGCCTATGGAGTATGTGAATTTACACCAGCCAAGGGTATTGTCCTATATATCTGCTATTTTCTTAGCGGCTGGAAACCTGGCATGACTGAACAGCCAATCACAACCACCTCTAGATTCTAATTTACTAGAGATGCTCGAGTGCTATGCTGAAAGCTGCTTTAAGCAGACTGAAGAATAGTGGTCCTGGAGCAATCAGATTGCTGTTTTAACCTATACTATTCCTTGGAAACAAGAGTTAGAGGGGCATTCCAGGTTCTTCCAAATTTTCAGATTAAGAAAACAACTGATTTAACTAGACTTGTATCAAACAAAAGAGATTGTCTAAGGTCTTGTAGACACTGCGGGTTTGCCCAGATCCAAGCTATTTGTGGCTGGATACTGGTGTAACTGCAATACTCCTAAACCCTCATATATAGACAAGCTAAGCTCAATTTGCACTGGTATGGTTTATCCCAGTTTCAGTCAGGGATAATTTGCATTGGTGCAAGTCTACACTAGGAGTTTATTCTGGTGCACTAATGGCTGGTCATTGATAGTTGGAATATGCAGCAAAACCTGAGCACAGAGAAGGCCTTAGAACAATAAAAATGGTTAAAGAACATAGAGTAAAGCTTACTCAGAAGCTACAATCTCCTACAAACAGGCAGAAAAAGAAGACCCCTCCCCCCCCCCCAAAAAAAAACCTCTGCACCAAAATCAGTGGGAAAAGGTCAGGATTTTGAAGGCCAAATTAGAACTAGGTAAATTTCCAAGAGTATTCAGGTAAATCAGGTTTGATCTAAAAAAAAAAAAAAAAAAAAAAAAAAAATCTTTGTGGTATTTTTACCACTAGATGGTGTCCAGCATTTTCAGAAGATGATAGGATAACCTTGCTCCTGACTTTTTGAGAAATGGTGTTTCCTAGTCTCTGTTCTCCTCCTCTACTTCTTCAGTCTACTCTTCGCAGGTGAGAATACCAGCCCATCCTTCCTCTTGCCCTGAAGCCTGAACTCTGCACTAAACTCCACATAGATTTTTGTCTCCACTAGAATAGTAGTAACAAGAAACACTCATGATTCACAAGGAGTGAACAGGCTCCTCATTCAAACACCAACATCAGTTGTGCCACTCCATGAGGCAGCCACACACTCTGAGATATAGGGCAAACCATGAGTTAGTTTTGCTTTTTGCTAACTCAAGGTGTCTGCAGTGAAAGTCGAGCGTCAACCAATCATAACAATTGACAAAGCGTCCACTAATCCCTTTCCACAAGCCCCTAGGATACCCAATTCATGTTCCCTATCTTGCTATCTTCCTGGAATCTGTTCCCTGACCACCTATCTTCATTTGGTTCTACTCAGTGTCCTTGGTCCCACACCGGTTGAAGTACCCTCAGCTTCAGTCATCTCTGGTATCCAGTATAGCAGAGAGAAGAATGCCTGATGAGAAGCCCATGTATCAGTGTGCAGCCACTGGGCTGGAGCATGACACCAAAGACTTGATCAACTACTGTGCTGAAGTGAGCAACGCCAATCTCTGGGTCCAGAGAAGTCGCATCCAGCAGCACAATGGCATAGCTCAAACTGCTGGGGACCAATTTGATTAGACAAATGCGTAGGGAGAAGATAAAGGGGCTCAAGGTGAGCTACTAGAAGCCAACGATAACAATTCTGTCCCAGGGAAGTGCTAGTTGTATGAGGAGCTTTACAGCACATTGAGTGGCACCATAAGCATGGATCCCCATTTCAGTCTGTATCTGTGGAGCCAGGAGAGGTGCAAATTCAGAACCTGGTTTTCTGCGAAGGCACAGATCCCCTCAACTGTAAGCATCCAGTCCAGAGAGGAGGACTGCCCAGAAACTCAGGATGGTCTCTTCAGCAACAAGCAATTCAGGGTGGAGGAGTTCCACATGGAAGAACCAGAAGATAGCATCTCAGCTAGGGTCATTAATATAAAGGATATGCTATAAGTGAGCAGGTGTTGGCCTCTAATCCCAGCTCTCATTTCAGCTGCAGGCAGATGAAGTGTCATTTCCCCATATCCCTCCATTCCTCACTCCCTACCACACTGTTCAATGGGGCAGACAGGCAGGGAGCAGTTTACAGTGGCTGATGATAGCAGTACTTTATTAACAGAAAATCACAGCATAGAATCAGAGTTAGAAGGGACCGCAAGGGTCAGCTAGTCTAACCCCCTGACAAGATGCAGGATTTGTTCAGTCTAAACCATCCAGGACAGATGACGATCCAGCCTCCTTTTGAAAACCTCCAATGAAGAAGCTTCCACAACCTCCCTAGGTAGTCTGTTCCATTGTCCTACTGTTCTTACAGTTAGCACAGGGGTTCTCAAACTGGGGGTTGGGACCCCTCAGGGGGTCACAAGGTTATTACGTTGGGGGTCGCGAGCTGTCAGGCTCCAACCCAAACTGTGCTTTGCATCCAGCATTTATAATGGTGTTAAATATATTTTAAAAAGTGTTTTTAATTTATAAGGAAGGGTCGCACTGAGAGGCTTGCTTTTTGAAAGGGGTCACCAGTACAGAAGTTTGAGAACCACTGAGTTAGCAAGTTTTTCCTGAGATTTAATCTAGATCTGCTATGCTGTAGTTTGAACCCATTGTCTCTTGTCTTGCCCTCTATGGCAAAAAAACCAACTTTTCTCCATCTTTTTTATGGCAGCCTTTCAAATATCAATAGACCGCTATCATATACCCCTTATTCTCTTCTTTGCCAAACTAACCAGTTCCTTCAGCCGTTGCTTGTATGGCTCGCATTCCACCCCTTTGATCATCTGAGTCTTTTGCCTCTGTATCTTTTCTATACATTGGTGACCAAAACTGGACACAGTACTCCAGCTGAGTAGAGTGGTACTATCACCCATGACTTGCATGCTATGAAACTTAAAATTGCATTTTGCTTTTTTTGCAACAGCACCGCATTGATCACATGTTGAGGTTGTGATCCACCATAACTCCCAGATCCTTCTCAGCAGTGCTGCTGCCAAGCCAGTTTTCTCCCATTCTGTATTTTTATATGTTTGTTTAAGTGTAGCACCTTAATTTGTCTTTGTTGAAGTTAACTTTGTATCTATAGCCCAGTTCTCCAATTTATCAAGATCCCTCTGAATTTTAGCCCTATCCTCCAAACTATGAGTGGGAAGGACGTAAAAATTAAAAAGCCTGCAGCCGCAGTGACAGCCCTGGCAAAATGTAGCCTGTGTTAACACAGTGCTTAAAGGCACTACCAGAACCCCCCCAGGGCTGGACAGTACATAAAGACATGTGATACAACCTTTTCACTAGTGTAGTATATCAGATGATGGATTGCAGATCCTATTTTGCTACATTCTTGGGGAGTTATGAAGCCTGACTTTTTCAGTCAGGAGGTCTGTTAGATTTCTGGGTAAGACAAGCCTCTCCTGAACTCACAAACCCACTCCAGTAATTTATCAGCTGAACAACCTGATGGTCTCCACACCAAGGCCTGGAATAACTGCTCTCTCTTCTAGGCTGGGATTTCCATCAGAACCACCTCATCTAAGGGCACAGCAGTCTGGAATAAATTTGTAATAATCACAAAGCTGGTGCTTCCCAACCTTAAGAAGTCTCCCCCATTAAAGCAAATCACACAGCACCATCTTGCCTTCAATCACTCTTAGGCATGTTCCCCTACCATCCTGCACTTCAGTGAGTAGCTTAAAACTGTCTCCTGCCAGGTTGGTGGAAGTCAGAATGATCCTTTATCATCCACGGCTGTAGAGGGTAAGCCAGGTCAACTGAAAGGGGCACAGAAACCGAAGTGAGGATTACCACTAAGAGAGCATAAAGTACCAGCTTGCCTACACTGATTGGACCTCCAGAATACTCAGACATTGTACACTCTACTGTCCTTCATAGGTGCCCTCAAATCTGCCACAGTTATCCACAAAGGCCTGCATAATGACAGCAGTATCCTTTCTTGTTTACGTACTCACTTGCTGCAAACAGTGGACGTAGGTTGGGTACATGCATGCCATCAATAGCACCTGCACAGCTCGGGAACCCTTTCTGCTCAAAACCTGCAATTATTTGGGGGATAGTTCATAGTTTAGCTATCCTGGGTTGAAGTTGTAGCAGTAAGTGCACTGCAAAACTTCCAGACTGAGCCAACCATGGAATTGCCAACCACAAGCTGTTTACCCACAGATCTGTAACAATCTGGGCTTGCCAGGTTCCACAGGGCAATAGCAACATGGTTCTAGATGGTTATTGCCTCTTAGCTGCTTGTTCTGGTGTTGAAGGGCGAGGGTGAGCTTCTCAAGCAGCTCCAGGAATGTTGTTTTCCCTCACATGGAAGTTCTGGGCCCAATAATTGTCATCCCACATTTGTGTCAGGATGTTCTCCTACCACTCTGCATTTGTCATCCTAGTCCAGAAGCGGTGGTCTGTCATGAAATACAGGGGTGGGAGGTCTGCCATGAAATACAGCCTCAGTCCATGTCTCCCTATCTCCATGGTGCTGACCTTTTCTCCTTCTCCTTGTAACAGCAATCCCTCTGCTGTCCTCTCTGGGCAAAAAGCTGCCTCTTAAACACCTGCCACTATCACTTGACAGGAGTGTCTCCAGAGGCATGCTATAGAAATATGCCTCCATAAAAACCAGAAGCTATGAGTCAGAGATAACAGCACACCAGCTTAGGTCCTACCAAGAAAACAATTTCTTCAACCAAGACCATTTTCACTCAGAATCCCTAAACGAGACAGAGAAATTGTTCCACAATACGCGGTGAAAGTGAGAACAGACTAACAGTAAGTTGTAGGATATGCACCGAGAAGTCTCTGCATCTCTCACAATTGACCACAGTGCCAATGTGGACTTCACTGCTGTTCTGCAGTGTGGTAATGCTATATCAATTTAGTCATCTTGCTTTAGCCTAACATGTGATTGCGCAATTCGAGGCTTCACTTTGAAGACAAAGTCTCATACTTGGCTCCTGCATCCTGATCTTTTTTAAATCCTACCCAGTTTCTGTAGGAGTGGTTTGGCCTGGTCTAAGAGTACCAAGAAAGCCCAGCGATTAAAGTGAAAAAAAATTCAGTAACAAGTTTCATAAGATGGCTTGACTGGAGGGAGCAAAAGAAATGGGTGCAGCTTTACTGGCTAGAAGTATCTACATAAGTTACCTTTCGGCCTGCCTTTTCATGGATTAAAGAGGCAAATCCATTCTCTCTCTCTCTCGTTAGTTTTCAAATGGGTTTCTATTGAGAGACATTTCTTAAGAGACTCTCTTGTGGACCACTCATTCTCATAATACTGTTCCTACATCTTTCCCTGTCCCTATGGCAGTGTTTCATTAATACAGACAAATAATATTAGGACTATAATAAGACAAGATGAAAATAAATGTCCACTGATGTGGTCGTGAATGTGCCTCCATTTCACATCCATGCTGTTTATATCACCACCCTAATGGTATTGATTTTATGTTTCTTAGCACTAGATTTCCCTTGCCTGCCTATAGTCCTCACTGCTCCTTTCTCTCTAGGTCTCATGCCAGTTTTGTTCTGGCCTGAATTTCTTTGCTACCTCTCCAATTCTGGTGTCATAGAGTTCTTCATGACTGTTACATTTACATGGAGGAAATATCTTTCTTTGTTGGCTGTTAAGGAGCCAATCAGAGTGCAGAGAGGTGCTCTATTTCTGTCTTCCACATTCTGAGTTTAATTTTTTAAGTAAAACAAAAAACCTCATTAGAAACCCTTAAAAAAAGGTTCTGGACTCAGCTCAGCCAATAGAAGAACCACCGCTTGAAGACAGACCTAATGCAATAGGAGGAGTTCTGAGGGCCACCAGCAGGATTTTGAACATAATGTGAGAACAACTGCCCTATTTCACTTCTACAAAACAGAAGTGTGTTATAAGCATTGGATTTCTGTGCGGTACCAAACATCAGCGTTTTCCATCGGTTCCTGGATCCCTTATATTTGTCACACTTTCAGTGTTTAAGTAGTACACATAGGAAAGGATGAATTGCCTCTGGGATTGATCTTAGATTTTTAATAGAAATAAAACTAAAGTGACTTGGATGCGGTAGTGCCACTGAGGCAGCAGTCAGGCCAGCTGTTCTATTTTCAATCCAATGCTTTTTGCCTTGTAATGGCACCAGCCAGGCAGCAACTTTCAATAACATCCTGTTTAACTTTCACTTTAAGTCAACAGAAGAGAGGAATATGAAACACACCTGAATTAGGCTTTTGTTTCTATTTTTAAAGTAAAAATAGAAACATTTACCTGAACCCAGGCCTCTTCAGCTCTTAGAAAGCAGCAACCATTCAGTTATGGAAAGCTATTCCATTAATCCAAAGAGAAAATCAAAAAGTGATTACAGTTTTGTTGCCGTTAGCTAGCCAGATAGTAGCCTGATGACTAAAGCTATTAGCTAGAGGCTTGTATGAAAGATGAGCCCCGCCCAAGGCCCACCTTTGTGAGAAGACCAGCTACTGGGATTTGGAAGAATATGGTGATTCTTATCAGCTTTATACCTGCATTACTCCTCTTTTCACATCACTGTCTAATCAGTAGGTGTCTGATAAATTTGAAACTCTCTGTATTCTTCTCTTTGGCCGCTGGAAAGCAGCAGCACTCTTTCCATTCCCTTCCACTTCCTGGGTGTTGGGGTGGGGGAGTTTGGAAAAGGTGTAGATAGGCATCTCTGCTACTTTAGCCCTCCTGCAACTTATCAGCTCCTGTGACCAGAGTCATCTCCACTTCTCTAATATTGTATCCTTTTCACCACTGATTAGGTCTAATACCTGCCTCAAAGCTTTCCTCAGCAGCAATACAGTTTCACAGTAGCAGTAAAAATTGACAAGTTTTTTTTTGGGGGGGGGGGGGGGGAAATTATCTCTGAACAGCAAGATTATGAATTGGTACTATGTATGAGAATGAAGTCACTGGGCCAAGGAAACCATGAGAATGACTCTATAGCTGGGTGGTTAAGGCACTCATGTAGGATGTGGGACACCAAAGTCTCTGCTCCAATGACTATTTATTTATATACAGTGGAACATGTTCAACAACATGAGACCCCCACATCAAAATATCCCATAGCCAGCTGGATAGAGTGCTCTCCCGTAATATGGGAGTCCCAAATTCAAATCCTTTTTCCACATCAGGCAGAGGGGAGAATTTAACTTAGATCTCCGACATGCCAGTGCCCTCACAACTGGACTAAAATGTATAAGGAGGGTATTACCACTTGGGAGGAGGGGGAGACACCATACAGTATTTTTTGGCAAATAAACTACTTGTCAAAATTTTTTTGCCTAGCTCTACTCAGGAGTTACCATCACCATATCATCTCACCCACACCACCAGTAGCAGATTCTGAATCACGTCACTGCAGATGTAGCCTAAAATTCCATGTCAGAAGTGTATCTCCAATTGCATCTGGAAACTTCTAGTGAGAAGAGAGGCTGAATACTATTTGATGAATATTTGAAAGGCTCTATCATTCATGTCAAAGAGACTATAAAACACTTAACTAGTCTAAGACACTCGAGGGTGTGTGTTATTGGGTAATAACTAATTAGATTTGTTGACAGCACTCTGCCTTTGGAATCATCATGACCAACAATGCACCCCGGTGCGTATTACTGTGCAGAAAGCAAAACAAACAGACAAAAAAAAAACACCCCAAAAAAAGAAAAAAAAGAAAAGAAAATGAAGATCTTTTCATGCCAATATCTCTGATTAAAGAAGAAAGAAACCCAGAATAGACATATTTATTTTTAGAACAGAATAGTTTTCAAAACTTTCCTTATTGTTTAGGTTGTAGCATGCTAACAACAGCCAGGAAATTCATCGGAGAAGCATAAATCATGATCCTATATCTAACGCCATAAAACTTTGCCAGCAAGAGCTAAAAATGCAGTGACAGTCAGTTTCCTTCTTTTCTTTCTCTGCTTTATCTTTTATCTATCTTTATCAATTTAATCTTGTAAGGATGCATATGATAAAAATATGAAGGAAAGCAAACAAGGTGTTCTGATCCAACACAACATATGTGTTGTTATAAATACTTAATTATATTTTTCATACTGAAAAGAAATGCTTGTAATGCTTCCGAAACAATTACTGTACATTTCAAACATGTAAAATGTAACATGGTTAATTACAAGAAGAGAACACAGTATCAGCTTTCCAGCTCTCAATTCCCTGCTTTTGTTGAGTTTACCCTACTCACTGTGGCACTATATTTAAGCATATTGCAGTATTTTCTCTGAATTTCACCCTCGAATACCACCTAATTCCTTCTGCAATGTATCGTCAAGAGGATGATGTTTTGATGAAGTATCACACATGAGGCCCTCAAGATAATGAATTCAGTGGAATACGCTTAAAAGATCATTTTTCTCTTCTGTATTGACTGCTCACACTGCTCCAAGACAGGAAGGGTCTTCATTTTTTATGTAAGCTGTAAGGCCCCCAGGGTCTCCCAAAGTGTTTAAAAGAAATCAATTTTCAGATGGGTAGAAGGGGCCTAAGAAAGCCTAATGAGCCTGGGCAGCAGTTTTGGAACTCATTCAGCTTGAATCTCAAACAAGTTCAGGCAACCTACTTTTAGCCAAGTAGCTCTCCAGCATGGAGAGCTTCTCAGCTCTCAGTATTTGGTACTGTTTAGGACAACGGTTCTCAAACTTTTTTTTTTCGTGGACCACCTGAAAATTGCTGAGGCTCTTGGAGGACCACTTAATGATCTTTCCAAATGTTGTTTGTACCGTTATATATAAAAACTTATTAACATTTTTGTTCTACAAATAAAAGCACACAACTCATATTTTAATATCAGTAGTCTTACCTTTCTAAGGCAATGAATGTGCCCTCTCTCCCTCGCCACAGCAGCCCCTGAACTGGGGGCTGGGAAGGAGCGGGCATCTCTCCCTGTCTCCCCAGCCACGGCAGCCCCCAAGCTGGGGAGTGGGGGTGGTGGGGAGCGGGGTCTCTCCCTTTCTTACCTGCCATGGCAGCCCCCGAGCTCTGCCTGGGAAGGAGATGGGTCTCTCCCCCGCCACAGCAGCCACAGAGCTGGGGCTGGGAAGGAGGGGTGTCTCTCCCCAGCAGCCACCACCCTGGAGCTGGGGAAAGTCGCCTCTTTCTCTGGCCACCACAGCCCTGCGTGCCCCAAATTCTAACACACTAACAAGCTCCATTGTGCTCTAGTAAATACACACCTAAGGTGGGTTTGCAGCCAAGTGACTTTATATGTTAATAGACCAATAAAATATGCTCTGTCACATTTAATATGATTATGTTTAACTGTTTAGATATTTAAAAAAAATCCTATCCTTTCACTATAAAAAAAATAGATAATAGCAGCCATTCTAACATTTTCTGCAGGGACAGTACAAGCTAAGGAGGGTTAGCTCAGGTAAGTACTTAGATGGAAGATCTTTAAAGCAGTGAGTTTCCAGGTTTACCACCTCATACTATGTGCTACTTAACAAAAAAAAAAACCCACAAAACAAACAAACAAACAAAAAAAAAGTGTCTATAACAGTCCACCTTCCTTCCCAACCTCCCCAATGCTTGGTTCTTAAAATGACCTAAAAGAGCTCCGTGGACCTCAGGTGATCCAAAGACTGTAGTTTGAGACCATCTCTTTCAACTCTGACTCTAGTTTCTATAAGAAATAGTGTTGATGATTCAGAAGGTTGACACCTTTTGAACCAGCATGACTGTTAATGCAGAAAGCGTACATGGCACTTTACAAAACGAGCTTTTGTCAAGTCACTGCTCAAAAGCAGCTTACAATGAACAAAACTAAACTAAAGTCTAAAACAAGGAGGTGCTGGACAAAACTGGTGAGGAGATCAGCACAGGAAGCATTCTTGGAACAAGCGGGTTTTCCCAAGTGGGGGTTTTAAGGAGGCCACTGAAGGCTCTTGGTGTATCAGAGATGGGAAGCTGTTCAAGTGCAGGAAACAGCATGAAAGAAGGCACAAAGCAGGGAGGAAATGGAGTAAAATGGAATGCTGGGGAGAGCAGACAATGAAGAATACATGGATCAAGAAGGGGAAGAAGAAGAAATGAGAGCAGAGAAGAAAGCTCATCTTGAAGTCTTGTCCTCCATTGGTTTCCATGACACAGTCCTCTTCTGCCTCTCTAATCAATCTTCAGAATCTCCCTTCTCTCCTCATTCCCCCTCCAACTTTCTGTGTGGGTTCTTGGTCCCTCTCTCTTCTGCCTTTATGCCTTATTTCCAGGTAATCTCATCAGCAAACACAAATTCAGATGCCATGTCTATGCTGACAACTCACAGATCTACCTCTCCACTCCAGATCTGTCTGCTGTAAAAACTAAAATCTCAGACCGTTATCTTGTGTCAGCTCAAGATGGCTAAAACAGAGCTTCAAACCCCCAACCCTCCTCATTACCTCCTCTCTCGATTGTGGACAGAACCACCCTCCTGCCCGTCACTCAGACCCGTAATCTGGGCATCATCGACTCAGAGCTCTCTCTAGGTCCTCACATCCAGACTATGTCAACATCTTGCCGATTCTTTCTGTGTAATATCTTTAAAAATCAAGCCTTTCTAATCCATTCCCACAGCTAAAACTCTCATCAAGTCTCTCATCACCTCACATCTTGATTACTGTAACATCCTTTTCTCTGGCATCAACAAATGCAGTCTTGCACATAGCCATTCAGAACGCTGTTGCAAAGATAATATTTTAGTCATTTCTTTGACTATGTCACCCCCTCTTTGCATCCCTCCATTGGCTTCCTCTCCTCTATTGTATCAAACCACTGTCTTCACTTTCAAGGCCATTCACAGCATACCTCCAGCCTACCTATCGGCTCTCATTCAGTATCATGGGCCTATCAGAAGTGGGAGTCGGCACCATTATGATAAGCTCCATAACCCACTTGTTAGATTTTCAAACAAGCACCTTTGGGCTTTCTCCCATGATGCACCTCACTCTTGGGAGGAGCTCCCCATAAACATCTGCAAACCTAGTTCATTATCGTCCTTCAAATCCTTCCTCAAAACTCTCCTTTGCCATGTCTACAAATAACTTGATAGTGGTTAGGTTGCTGGTGTGTTGAGACCCATGCTGACCAATACTGTGTCATTGCTTACTTCTACTACTCTGTCTGTACCTATCTGATGCCTCTTGTTTTGTACTTAGACTGTAAGCTCTTTGTCTTTTTTCTGTTTGTACAGCACCTAGCACAATGAGGTCCTGGTCCATGATTAGGGTTCCTAGGCAGTATAGTACTACAGATAATAATAATAATGAGATTAAACAAGCAAAGAGATGATACTGTGTATGGCCTTCAGACAATAGGCTGAATTTGATACAACAAACTACAAAAATTTTTACAGGCTTCTTCAGGCGGGGATCAATGTGGTCAGAGTTGCAGTAGAGGAAGATGAATTTTGCAGTAGTATATTGGACAGGCTTCATTGAAGAGAACTGTATTATAGTAACACAAGTTTCTTAGATTTCGAATTCCTTGGAACAGAGACCATCACTCTTGAGTGCTTAGAAAACCTCTAGCACATAGTGCCAACTATGATAAATGAACAGTAATGGGGAGTTCAGAGAGGCAGTGGTCACAGTTGTTACAACAAGAAATGGTCACTGCTGGTTTTATCAATATGGATGGGCAAGGAAAGAAGTGGATCATGTTGATGTTACAGAGAAAGAGAGAGAGAACATTGCCTGGGTATGAAGGGAGAAGGACAGAGTGAAAAAGGTCATTGGGAGATGAGATAGTAGAGCTGTCAAAATGGAGATGGAAAAGGGAGTAGGGAAAGAGATGAGAAGTGCAGTTTATCTAAACTGGGCTGAATTAATATCTTGTGTTTAAGGTGTGTTTGTACCTGATAAGTTTGGCCAAATGAACTTGAGATAGAGGTGGGACATCCAGAAAGAAGTGTCAGAGAGAGATGGAGATGTGTGGCTAGACTGGGATGGAAGCTGGGGACAAGAAAAGTGGTAGATATGGAAACCAGCTGCAAGAGGACATAGCTGAAATTATGGAAGCAGAGGGTAGATGGAGAGGAGATGGTAGATGGAGAGGAGATGACCAAGGTCGGACCACTGAATGATGACGGGGAAAACAAGTTGTCACCAGAAATGGCCCTGAAGGAAAGGTCAAGCAGAAGACCTAGGAGCACACAGCTGAATAACCCCGGGGATTGGGGAAGAACAGCTGATAATATTGTAAGCAGCTAATCAACAAAGTACAACATGAACAGATACGATTCTTAGATTCTGCTAGGAAGGAGTCACTAGTGACCTTGATAAGGGTGGTTTTTGGAACAGAGAAGTAAAAATCCAGATGAAAAAGGGATCAAGACACAAGCTGAAGTAAACCTGGACAGCAGAAATAGGCGGCTGGCGGGGATCAGGAAAAAGATTTTTTCCAGGATGAAGAACAACAGCATGGACGTAAACTATGGAGAGATTACAGAAAAGAGCAAGAGAGAGACCCATAGAAGAGTGGGAGAAGAGGATGACACTTGGCACTTTGGGCCCCACGCCTTAGGCGACTTTTTAATTTTAATTTTTTTTATTCACCCGGCACCTGCGCGCAGAGTGTGGTGGTGGTCCAGGTCTTTGGCAGCATTTCAGCGGCAGCAGAGGGGGGGAGGGGAAGCGCTCCGGGTCTTCGGCAGCATTTTGGTGGCGGGGGGTCCCTCGCTGCAGCGGAAGACCGGGAGCAGACCCCCCCGCTGCCAAAGTGCTGCCAAAGCCCTAGACCGCTGCCAGGTATTCGAATCGGGCCCTGCAGTTCATAAAGCCGGCCCTGCTTGGCAGCAAGGGATGGAGCTGAGTGGGCAGACAAAGCAGTTGGAGATGGACAAGGGAAGGAAACCTCAGAGTTGGACATTGGGGTGAAGAAGGACAGAGTAGAAACTAGGGATAAGGGAGTATGAAGCTAAGACTCTACCTCATTTAAGAAAGTAACAAAACGGTAAAGTCAAGGGCACTTGCATACTACAGGAATAGACAACATTCCATTGGCTAGTACCTATGCATTAGAAAGTGTGGTTACCATAAGTCCCTGAACAATCTTCCCACCCCACTTACCCTCTCTTTAAAAAGAGTTCTGCAAAAGGAGTCCCATGAAATAGGAAATGTAAATGGATGCTACTGCAGCAGAAAAGCTGATTACTGCCAGAAAGACACATTCCAGAATTTGGCATCTATAGCCTGAAGCTCCAAACACACCCTATGGGTGGCTGGTGGTGTTGACTCCAAAGGTGGAAGCAGAGTGTGTTTAGATCTGCAATTAAATACATAACATATGCCAATTTGCTTACCAACTACACTGCAATTTAGAAAAGACCAATATAACATAAGCCAGTTATGTGGGAGTAAGATCATATGCTAGGACAAATATACAGAATTTCATGAATACAGAGACTGAATAGCATAGGGGTGTGGTGGCGCAATACAAAATATTTAACCTTGAGATCACTGAAAATACTACTTAGCAGTTATCTGATGACTCTTCAGTGTCTTATGTGAAATCATGAGTCCAGTTCCTAGTGGACCTTCATCACATTTCCTTTCTCTGAGTTAAAAGGGCCACAGAGCCAACCCTCCCTTGTTTTGAGCATTTTGTTGGGCAGTAGGATAAAAAGTCTTATTTGGTTCATTCAAATGGGTTCATAAAGTCATACTGTGCAGTAGGAATGAACAGTTTGTTGCTGTGGGAAAATAATGCAGAAGAAGCTTTGAACTATGCAGGATTAAAGTATTTAGTATAATCATCATAATTCAGCATTCCGATGCTTCCCTTTTATAACTATATATTACTGACAATACCAGGTGTATAAGAGGTTGAAAGTATTTTAGATCCAAAATGACAACGAGGAAGGTATGTTTTGCATATTATAATCCTATTGGTTTAAAAAGCATATAGTTTTTTTTAAGCTACGTTTGCACTCCACAAGTTTGACAAGAGTCATCAATTGCTCGTCTCAACTATTGGCTTCTTAATACAGTATTTGCACTTACACACTTGCATGATCTCAAAGCACTTTACAAGGTGGGATTTTCCATTATCTTACATAAAAAGAAAAGAAAAGACTTCATAGTTACATAACATGTCTCAGGTCACAGAGCAGGTCAGCGACAGTCTCAACAAATAAACAAGATCTGATTCTTCGCCAGCTTCTAACCTTTAAGTCATGCTCCCTTCTAAGCCAAAGAACCAGCCAGGAGCCACGTAAAATAAAAGCTAAATAACTAGATGAGCAAATCTGGTTCAGATACACAACCTGAAACTTTGCCAAAAATTTTAATGAAATAAAAAATGTAGAAAGTTAAAAAAAAGTTAGACGAGTTTTTTGCCTTCAACAGTCATAGTAGAAAATGCTGAAAAACTATAACCTAGACCATTGCCATGATATTACACGACCTGCTGAAGTCCAGCACTACTGAAAAGCTCATGAGAAAGTCTGATCTTTTCAGAACCAGAAACACTTGTGGTTTGCCAATCACTAAACGTAAGACGACTCCTCAAGTTCTTAGCTATTAAATTGTTGTTGTGATTTAAAACAGCCTACAGACTAGACACATGAATGTTCCCATTCTGCAAAGGGTCACCAAAAGGTTTCATAAATAAAAAAAGAACACAAGTAAATATAGACATCTGTTGAGGTTAATTCTAAAATTTAAGCAAAGAGGGGAATGCGGACCAAGATTTAAAAAAAAAATCCATGTTCACGTTGCAGGAAAATGAAATTGGATGTTGACTCAAAACAGTAGTTTAACATAAACTAAGTTAATTTTTCCCCCTCTCTTTGCTGGCATCTCTTTAAAAATAAAGATTGACATTAGCTAGCATTATCTCATCTTCACCAGAGAGAGAGAGAGAGAACACGAGAACAGTTACCTACCCCATAGCAACTGGGGTTAGAGAGGTGTTGTCCACTCAGACTCTATTCTTGGTATGCATGAGCTCTGTGTACACAAGATTGGATTCTTTTGGTCAGCGGTGTCAGTTGGGACTACACCTGCCCCATAGAGGTTCTCATGCCTCCTCCATCTGAAGGTATAAAGGATATAGCAGACCCAACCCTTCCTCAGTTCCTTCACCAATATAGAACTTCAGAGCAGGAGGAATCCATAGTAGTGGGGAAGGAGAGTGGTTAATGAAATCCATGTGGACAGCACGAACCACAGATGTTGTAAGGTAAGCAACCATTCTTCTTCAAAGTAACTGCTCACATGGATTCCACCCTTGATGACTAACAAGCAGTTATTCATCTGCTTGGAGGTGAGTACTAGGAGCAGATGAATAAAACAATGAATTCAGGACAGTCCTATGAAATGGATACCTGATTTGGAAGCTTCTACCAAACAGTAGTGTTGGTAAGTGTGTAAACTGAGCTTCACAGAGCTTCTCTCTGCAGTAGAGATTTCAGAAATAGGAACATTCTTCAATGGGCAGAAGAGGCTGCTTGCACTCTAGTGAAGAGAGCTCTAACATGGCTAGATAGATTTAACCCAGCTAACTCCGAACATGCTCTTCTACAGCTGAAGATCCACTTAGATAACGTGTGTTAAGATATGGGTTGCCCCATAATGATCAGCAAAGCTCACAGTCTGGACACATTCCTGATTAACTTTGTCCCTCAGGCAGCGCTCTTACTACATGAAGTATGTGATGTTTAGCATCGCCTGGGGTTGAATGAGGCTTGGGAAAGAAAACTGGGAGATGAATGGATAGGTTCATATGGAATTTTCAAAACTCTGGACAGAAACTTGGGGTCCCTTATGAAACATTGTATAAGGAGGACCTGCCGTGAGAGATTGAATCTCCCTTACCTTCTTAGCTGATGTCAGCTCAGAGTATAGACTTCATAGTAGTAGAAGATAGTATTTATCAAGAAATGGTACAGGGAACAGGTTAAGAGCACAGAGGGAGGTGGAACCCATCAATCTTGTGAGTATTATTTTGAGATCCCAAGAGGAAGGTGTCTCCTGAATTGGGGGGAAAAACACGAAAGGCCCTTAAGGAATATTGCCACTGTAGGATGAGAAATACTGTGTTGCCTTGGATAAGATGGCAGTGTGCAGATATTGCTGCTAGCTGAACCCTTATGGAACCAACAGAAAGTGCAAATTGTTTCAGAGCTAGGAAATAGTCCAATAGTACTGAAATTGGTGATGTCCAGGGAGACAGCTGGTGTTAAGATACCCAAATAGAAAACCTTTTCCATTTAGCTTTAAGTCAAATCAGGCTGAGGGTATCCTGTTTTGGAACAGAATGTTTTTGAACCTCAGTTGAAGAGCTTCTTCAAAGGATGTCAACCAGCCAATGTCCAGGATGTCAGATATAAGGAAGTTGGGATGAGGTGTAGGATCTGACAGTTGTTCTAAGAGACTGATGCAGTGGAGAACTGTGTTGAAAGATTCATCATCAGATCTGAATACCAGAACTTCTTGGCCCATGCTGGGATTATCAATCATCAGTCCTTTAGCTTGCCTCAGTTTCCACAGAAATCTTTGTATCCTGGAGATTGGCGAAAAGGCAGATATCAATCCAGTGTCCAGCGGGTGAGAAAGGTATCCAGCAGGGATCCTAGGCTTGCCTCCCCCAAACACAATGCCTCACACTTCTTGTTCTGGTCTATGGCAAACAGGTCTATTTCTGGAAGGTCTAACTTCTGAAAAAGTTTTGTAGGATTGCATCTTTGACAGCCCACTTGTGGTTGTCCAAGAACTGTCTGCATATTTGATCTACCCAGGGTGCTCTGATGGCTGGGAAGATACAGAGAGCCACCAATGCGATTTGGACGTGAATGCACCAATTCCAGCACCACATGGCCTCCTGATAGGGCAGAAAAGATCTTTCTCGCTCTTGCCTGTGGGAATAATGCTAGCTGTCATGCTGTCTATCACCACTTGTATTGTGAATACCTAGAGATTGGCAACTGGCTAGAGATACAGGATATTTATGGGAGGCAAACTTCCTGAGGAGACCATAGGCCTTGATTTTCAAATCATCTAGATGCATCCCCGAAGCCTGAATAGAAGCATCCATCACGAGAGTCTTGGTAAGTACAGGTGCAGAGAACTCTGTTGCACACTGGAAGAGGATCTTTCCACCAGACTAACGAGAGGACTTCTTGTGTGTCTGTGACCACTGTGTCTGTGCAGTGTCTGCTGGGTAAATACACTGATTTCAACCACTTCTATATGGAGCTTGGTGAAGTCTGACAAACTGCAACGCATAGGTGCACGAGCCCATGTGTCCCAGAAGTCGGAGGCATGCTCTCAACGTTTTTGGGTGAGCTTGAAACTGGTTGATGGAGTTCACTATTGTCTGACATTTTTCCTGTGGAAGGTAAGCACTTGCTGATCTGAAGTTTAAACCTACTACTATGAAGTCTATACTCTGAGCTGGAGTCAATATAGATTTTTCTTCTCTGTTGACTTTGGGGCTCAGCAAAGCAAAGAATGTGAGAGTTACCTGAATCAAGTTGTTCACCTGTTGGGGTGATTTTCCTCAGGTTAGTAAACTGTCAAGGTACTGATAGGCCTGAATTCTTTGTAGTCTTGGATGAGCTGCCATGATTGCCAAGTACTTGGTGGATAACCTTGCTGTGGAAAAACCCAAAAGGCAGGGATCCTGTACTGTAGCAAAGTTTTTAACAGGCATCTGAAGTATTTCCTGAGGGCTAGATGGACTGAAGTAAGGAAACAGGTATCTTGTAGGTTGAGAGCCATAAACCAGTCCAGAGGCTCTAACAAGAAAATTGTGGAGGCTGGAGTGACCTCTGAACTTGAAATGTTGGATAATGATATTGAGACACTGAAGGTCCAGGATGGGCCACCAATTCCCTTTCTTCTTCTTTAGGATCAGAAAGTAATGAGGCTAAAAATCCCTGCCCTGAAATCTAAAGGGCACCTACTCCACTGCTCCCAAATGTAGAAGGGAGTCCACTTTTTGTTTTAACGCTCTTGTGAGAAAGGTCCCTAAAAAGGGACAGGAGGAAAGAGATTAGAAGGGACTGGAACTGGATAGCATATCCCTTGCCTACAATCTCCAGGACCCCACCGCCTGAAGCAATCCCAGTCCAAGCTCCCCCAAAATAAGAAGCAGTTGCCAAAGGGTAAGCAGTTAGAATGGGGGGAAAAAATCCTGTGGTGATTCTATCAGGCTCTCAACGTTAGCATCTAATCTGGTGCTGCTGGGAACCCTAGACTGTGGGGCAGAAGAGGGCCACATATGGTGGAATCTGTGTCTTCCTCAGTGGCTCTAGCTGATAATATTGGGCAAAGGTTCACTGTCTGAAGGATAACTGCTAGCATGTTTGCTTCCTCCTTGAGACTGGAACAAAGGCCCAAAGAGTGTAGCGTCACCCTTGATTCTTAAGGAACAAAGGATCTGATCCCTTCCAGAGTTAAAGTTTGTTACCTTCAAATGGGGGGTGGGGGTCATCTCAATTGTGTGGATCTCCCTGGGGAACTCCAAAGTCTGTTACTGTTGTGGCCATAGTAACTGCAGCCCTGTCAGACACATCAAGCATAACCTGCAAGACAGTGCAGTCAGTCACCTGATCTCTGCCATAATAGTCTTCATCTCTTCCCGGTGTTTGAGAGCTTGTCTTTAAACAAACAACTTATCCCAATTTAAACAGTCACATCTGGAGAGGAGAGTCTGGTGATTCACCACCTGTAGCTGGATGCCAGCTGATGAATACACCTTCCATCCAAAAAGAGTTCCAATTTCTTCAGGCCCTTCTTTCTTCGTGTGGGTTTCTGAGGTCCCTGTTGTTTTGACCTCTCCTGAATAGCAGCCACTACAAGACAACCAAGTGCTGAATGTGAGCAAATATATTCGAATCCCTGGCAAAGAACCTGGTACCTCCTGTCAGCTCATTTCAGAATGGCTGGAATGGATGATTGTGCGTGTCATATGTTTTTCACTGGCCCCAAGAGTCGCTCATTTATGGGCATGGTGTGAAAGCATGTAGAATCTCCAAGAGTTTGATGTCATTTTTCTTTAACTACCTCCAGGGGTATACCCGGGGTCTCTGCCATGTGCGTTATGAGATCCTGGAACACCTTGAATTCATTCACTGAGGCAGATGTGGTCATTGCCTCATCTGGGAAAGGAGGAGAAGATCACAAAAGGGATAGTTTTTCCTTCTCCTTGCAGCTGATGTTTTCCTCACTTTCCTTCTCCTTCCTGTCCAGCATTTCAGGCTGTACCAGCTGCTTTTTTGAAATAGTTAACTCTCTCTGTGGGAAGGGTGATCTAGTCTGAGGGTACGTCTAGACTACCCACCGGATCGGTGGGTAGTGATCGATCTATCGGGGATCAATTTATCACGTCTAGTGTAGACGCAATAAAATCAATCCCCGATTGCTCTGCCGTCAACTCTGGAACTCCACCTCGGCGAGAGGCGGAAGTGGAATCGACGAGGGAGCAGCAGTGGTCGACTCGCCGCCATCCTCACGGCCAGATAAATCGATGGCCGACTTCAGCTACAAGAGTTGTGTATCTTAGGTCAACGACACCCCCTCCCCGCCCCCCAGTGTAGACCTAGCCTTAGAGACAGTGGATAGTACAGGTTTTCTGGAGTACTGTTGTGCTATAGGCATCCAATAGGGCATTAGATAATAAGGATATGAATATTGAAGTGAAGAACACCTGGAGGGTAGCAGGAGAGCTATGAGCGCTATATCTTTTCCTGATACCTCTCATTGAATCTCTTCCCAACTCTCACTATGCTACCTAGGAAGAGGTAGGAGACTAGTCCCAACTATGCCCAGCAGAGAAGGAGAAAAAGGTGTATTCTTCCTCCCCCCACGACAAGCTATATTGGGAGGACCTTGTGCCCATATGGAGAAGTCACTACTGGAGACAGGATGCCTCTTTAACCTGACATACAGAAGATTTATGAGTTAAAAGGAAAAACAAAGAAAAGAAAGAAATCTAGTGGTTTCGATACCACCACCCTCAATCTCTCAAGGAGAGATGACTGATACTGGGCCCACAGTAAGTCACTCTGTGCTATGTATGGTTTAGATACCAAGATAGCTGGTGCTGAGATACTAGGTACCACAAGACATTGTTCCAAAGCTTCAAGTATTGAAGCACTCTTTGTCAACGCTCCTGGTACCAATGCACTCTGTGCTGGGGTCTGTATCAAGAGAAGCACAGTCCACCAATTTAATGGGTACTGTATGTGCTCTCCTTGCAGTTGGTATGGAGGCACAGGCTGGTGCCTTTGCAGGCTTCTGGCCCTTAGAAGATTGTACATGAGACAAATCGTGTCTGGTGACTCTCGTGTCTCAATTTGCTAGGTGCCAGAGATGGTGACCTGTGCTTGGCTCATCCCTGGAGAAGTGCTCCTTTCTGCCCCTGTCAGAGGATACAAATACCAAGATAGTGGCAGATGAACAGGGCCTTTGAGGAGATGGGGTTACTCCGGCTGCAATCTCAGCTCTCTGAAGCAATACGGGTATGTGCAAAAAACCAAAACCAAGTTGTGGCAGCAAGTCTCAGAGCTTGGGTCAACTGACTAGGCTCATGCGATGGGGCCAAAAATAGCAGTGTAGGTAGAGTGTTTCCACCTGGGCTGGAGCCCAGAATCTGAGGCCCACCCTCCCTTGTTTGGTTTCAGAGCCCAGGCTCCAGCCTAAGCAGGAACACATATACTTCTATTTTTTGCCCTGTAGCACAAATCCCATGAGCCTGACTCATTTGACCCAGGCTTTGAGACTCATTGCTGTGTTTTTTACTTTGTTTTGTTTGCAATGTAGATGTACCCTAAGGGAGTGACTATATGACTAAGGCCTGGCTGTAGCCTTCCTCTCGATGTTCAAGGAAGCTTGCATTGATCTGTCAAGGAAGAACAACTTCACGTGAGCTTCCCTGGGTCAGAGTGAGTTTTGAGAAGAATGACATGCCAACATTGCTATTGGATGTGTCTCTCGTCTAGGCAGAGTAGGAGCATCAGTAGCCATCAGGAAGCATAACGCAAGAGACAGGTCCTGAATCTTGGAGATTTAGCTTCTGCCCTGTTGCTAGTACATGTCTATAGGGCGAAAGTAGGATCTATCCTAATTGAAGCTTATTTAAAAAGCAGTAAGTATTTAGCCATTAAGCTATTAACTATACAACTAATTAAATAAAATAACTAGTTAGGATTCTAGCCAACTAACAGCGTGCAAAGAAAGGATGGACACTGCACAGCTTCCATCTCACAGTTATGGGCAATAAGAAGGAACCAAAGGATGGTTGGGCTTTATGCCCTTAGTTGGAGGGGCTGGGGGAGAAGGACATACGAGGGTACTGTAGGTCCAAGCATGGCCACAGGCACTGCTGGCCAAAAAAATCCGACCTTGCGCGCATGTAAGCCCAGAGTGGAATCCACATGGACAATCATTCAGAGAAGACCTTTTGAACTATGTCAGTTTCATGGTTTATTTTGGGGAGATGTGAAACTGGTACCATGTGCCTCCAATAATAAACAAAACACTGGGCATTTAATAAATAAGGTCCACATTTTTACAAGAATCATGCCTTCTCTCTGTTCATTTCTGTTTTCTAACTTAGCCAAAGTAGAGATCAACAGTATCACTAGTTCAAGTTCTGGAATTTTGCCACAAAAAACTGCTAATCCAAGGGACCAGTTATATATGTAAAGTTGAATATCAGGTTGTCGTCAACTGCTGGGGCTAGAATTTAATGTAGTGTATCACTGGAAAGTTTATATTCCGAACTCGCCAATAAATATAAAAATAAACGAGTGTGCTGGAAGACAGAGGTATCTGACCTTAAATAAAAATAAAAGTCACATCATGATTACCATCTTATCACCTCACAGCTCTTGACTTGACTTCCAAACTGATTTAGTAATTGCTCTTTTGAGGCTGCCAATGCTAAAATTTGTGTTTTAAACTTTCTAGAAGTGGCTGTGAATCCCCACTATCAAGTAGTTTAATCTGTGTAACTCACTCATCTACTGGTTCAAGAGACATGGACTACTGGAACAACAACAACAACAAAAACATTGCAGACTTGAAACAAAAGAGGTTATCATAATGACATGAAATAAGACAGCTGTTACCTAGGGGTTGTGGGGTGTTTTTTTAAGTCAGTATTTTTATTACAATTTATTAAATTCCTGATTCTAACATGTCTGTTACAGCTGTCCCCCTGCTGCATTCCTTTTTTCCCCTCTCCTTTCCGTTTTTGCTGAGTGGCCGCCCCCCCGGCCATGGAACTGACTAGTCACAACCTGGCCCTGCTTATAGGAATGGCCTGTGCAGACTAACTGGAGCCATTGCTCTGCCTAGGGAGGGGGCTTCTTGCTTCTTTGTTTGGCTCCTTTGTTCAGACCCAGGCTTGGTGTAGGGGGCGCTTCCCAGAATGCAAGACCTAAAATGGCCAAATAGTTGAGTGTATGAGACATAATCTGTGGCTCAAAAACTTGCCCAGACATGTCCTGTGCTCACCTGAAGTCTCCTCTCCTCCCCTCTAACAAGGGGAACCAATCAGAGTTACTGGCGGGAAACTGCATGAGTTTGCCTTTAAAACCAGACATTTTCTGATCAGACCTCACAGAAGGTCCTTGCTTTGCCACCTGGTCTGATCAGCTAGGGGTCTTTGGGGGGCCCTCTCCCCGCTCTCGTTTGTTTTTGAGCGTACCCCCATTTTTAAACTCCCCTCCCATGAACAACGAATTTGTGCCTGGAGATCTCCTGATTATTGTAAGTGAATCGAGTCCTCTCTGCGTCCTCTGATGCTGCTGCTGTTCCTGTCTCTGTGCTTGCTGCTGTCCTGGGGATTGGTAAGAACTCCCTCTTGCAAACTCCCCCATCCTAGCTGCTGGCCTTGTTTCCCCAGCAGACAGACCCAAGCTAACTCCTTGGTCTGTATCTGTAATCTGCTTCTAGCTCCACAGCGCCTTTGCTGCTAGAAATAAGCCTGTGCCGCTGCTAAGCTGTGCCTTCTGCTGCAGCCACCACTAGTTAACCCCCCCACCCCCCCGGGGCTGTACCCTGGGCACACACCACTCTGCCCTCTGGAACTACCCCTAGTATAAGGTGCACCCATTAGGTTAGGTTTAGCCTTTAGTCTAGATAAATTGTAATTTCATTTTGCATAGCTGTGGTTAAGTTAGGTTTAAAAATTGTTTGCATTGTACTCTGTAAGTTAGGCTTAGAGAATTGTTGTATTGTGTTTTGTTACTTGCTAATTTGTGTAGTCTTGGTTAAGTTAGATCATAGATAAAGACCTTGCTGTGTTCTGTATAATTGTGTTTTCCCCCGTTCTACCCGTGCCCCCGCCCCCAGGTTTCCGCAGTCTCTTTGCTGCTTAAACTTACAGCCTGTCTGTTCTCTGTGTCTCCCTGAGTTTAAATCTCCCTCCGCAGCGCCTCTGCCTTTGGTCTCCGCTTCACCACGTGCTTCTCTTCCCCTCTCTCTCTCTCTTTTTTAATCCCTTTCCCCACAGGGTTCACCCCGCTCCTACTGCTGCCAAACCTCAATTGTATTGCTGAAGTCTAGCATAAAACCCCATTGGTTACTTTTTCTCTCTGATACACCCCACATTCTACATTTACACCACTGTGACACATTTTTACCTAGAATTGTTTGCTATTTAACATATTTTATCCATAACAGTTAGTTGGTTATATGCTGCTGTGACACACCCTTTACATAAAAATTGTTAGCTACCTGTTACATTTATACTTCAGTGTTAATTGGTTACCAACTGTATTGTACCCCACTGTATTGTACCCCACTATTGAAACCCCATATACTGTTCACCAAAAGAAACCCCTCCCCAATTGTCTACCTTAACAAACCCCATACCCCTCACTATTGAATTTTCCCTGTTTTTGCATTTTCTTAATAAAGTTTATTTTGCACCCCACCAGTGCAGTAATTGTCCCCCAAGATCCCCTACCTGCTGGCAGGGTCATAACATAAGCAGCTGCCATTTCCACTTTCATAAAGTGTTACAATGGCACATTGAACTGAGAGGAGAAAAGATTAAGCTGAAATTCTGTCCCACCATATGATTTTTTATTTTCTTCACTTAAATTCACTGGACCAGCATATTGCCTCTAACTTGGAAACATTAGCTGCATATATTAGCAGAAATGGCTTCTCAAATTTCCTAGAAGAGCAAAAAACAAGAGGAGTGCAAATATTTCTTTAAAGCTTCCATGACTTTATCAATAGCCTGATCCCAAGACATGCTGAATTGTCCCAACTCCACTTCATATGGTTGTTCTGCACTTCCCTAAGAGAGGTTCCCAACAGGGCTAGAACCAGTTTTGCAGACCACTACAAATGCTTTCTGGGTTAAAACTTTTCTATACACTGGTCCTGGACCAGGAGAAAAATTTTCAGTTCTTGTTGGATGAATCACACTGCTCGTATTGCTTTTGCCTCGGTCTCCCCCTCCTCATACACACAAGAGGTAGTGCTCCTTGTTCTGAAAAGAAGTGCCCTATCAAGTGGGTTAAACATTTTATTTTCTGTTTTTCTTTCTTTCCATAAGCATTCTCTTCTCTCTCTCTCTCTCTCGGTGCCTTTAGTATGTATTATAATACTATTGTCACACTAAGACTATAAGCTATATTGCATTAGCAGAGGGAGGGGGGAAAAAAGTGTCATTGCAGTGAATTGTACGCTCAAAACAGAACCCTACGCTTTAAAATGGACTGTATGTTATTAAAAAAGGGAAGTACAGCTACAGAACCTGAAGATTTAAAAAAAAAAAAAAAAGATCAAAGCAAAGAGCTTAAACTGCTAAATGGTTTAACTGCATAATTGTTCTAAGGGTTCTATTATTGTTATTGAACTAGATGAACAGTAGGTGTGAAGTGTGACACTTTAGAGCAGTCACGTGACAGGACTGTGATCAGGAAATATGGTAATTTGCAATGCAGAGGGAACTCTATCAAAGCAGAAGCAGTAAATTGACTTGTGCAGTGAATGCACATTTACAGAACTTGTGAAATGCCCCAATTATACCTGTGATTTAAACAGGAGGGATATGATGCCACCAACAAGAAATACTATAGCAGAGGATGCTTGAATAGCCCAGCTGTGATGTTCTGTATAGAACTGGTCCAAAAAAAATTTAGTTAATGATTTACTGACAAAAAAATGCCCTTTTGCAAAAATTTTCAGTTTTACTGCAGAATTTTCATTTTCTCTGACTCTCCAGCTCCTGGAACTTGTGGCTCAGGTGCACTGTGCAGCCAGAGTTTTTTGGTTCGACAAAAGCTGATTTTTTTTTCTTGAAATCCCTTCCTGTGACAAAATTCATATTTTTGATGTTTCATCCCAGTTCAGGACAAAAATGTTGCCAAAACTGAAATGTTTTGTGGAAAGGAATTCCCATTTCTTGGCCAGCTTTAATTATGAACATCACTTTTGTGCATAGCTCCTTTTTTCTGACTTTGGGGGGCGACTTTTTATTTCTTTATCTGTTAGAGTGAGGAATTCAAATCTTGCCCATGTAAAGCTCACCAAGAAAGAGTATGTTCAGTGCTCTTAAAAAAAAAAAAAAAGACGAATAGACCCCACCCCCACCTCTGCGATGGACCTTTACTCCATTGACATCATATAATTTGTCTGTGGATGTGAAAATTTCCTAGCACTATTTAATACTCATGATCTACAGGGATCCCCAACTCATTAGAGTATAATTGGGGATATAAAAGAAGATTTAGGATTCCACAGATAATTGCAATGGTTTTAAAAATACAAATTATCTAATACGGTTTTAAGTTAGTGCTATTAGACACAGGTTACAATCTTAACTGTATTTTAAAACTGTGTTGTCTGGGATTACATGTTGACAGTGTGGGAAAGTAAATGTTGCTCAAAATTTTGTTTTCAATTGTATGTACATTTGTACCCATGCCATTAGATTTTTCATATATGAAGTCAGAGAAAATGAGAGCATATTAATGAACTTTATGCAAGGGTTAAGAACATCTGCCTTGGTGCCAACTTTATTTCAGGTCATAAACAAAGGGATTTGTCAAGATGTGTCTTTAGTCTGAGGTGCACGGTAGGAGAGGAAGAAAGATCAACCTGCCACCTCCTACCTACTCAGAAACACTAAGCTCATTTTAAAGCAAAGGACAAATCTAATATTTTGAGAATAGAGTCCCATAATGTCTAAGCACAAAACTGAATCAATGAATGGCAAAATACATGCAATGCAATCTTTACAATTACCTGGAGTCAGGGTATTTAGTAAGCGTGGCCAAGCTGCTGGTGTACATGTGCCCACCCACATCAATATGAACTGGTGCGTTGGATTTTGTGAGCTGTGCTGGAGTGGGGATGCCTTGATTGTTCAATGGAGATGCAGGGGATCTAGTGATCAGAGGTCTTGACATATTTGGCCGACTGTCCTGTAAAGAGACAGACATGAGTCAGGAATTTCCTTAAGGCTGCCCGGCTGCCCCAAAGACACAGATGCCCACTGAACAGTGAATAGACACCTATCACTAATCTCATCTTCAGCCTGCAACTTTAATTTTATTACGTCAGAGACTGGTATTAAGTTTTTTCTTTAAAAATATCAGTTCAACTTTTAAACTTAAATATAGTTATGCTGAATAAAGTATAATTATAAAACCCACAAAAAAGAGACATGAAACCATTAGTGTTGAATAAAAAAGGTTGTTTCTGAATACTATTCATTATAAAACTATTCCACATAAAATAGGAATACTCACTTATTTAAGAGCTATACTAATAGTTTTTATAATTTCTGACTCCTTTAAAACAATACACACTTTTTAAAATTAAAAAGCACACAGGATTTGGGTTTCTTTCCAAATCCCACTCATTGCTATGCAGTTAGGACAGATAAATACAAACCCTCAGCTCTTCCATTCTGCAAAGGCTTCTCTTGAATTTCCAATCCACATATCACGAAAACAAAAGAGGAAACACCTGGACTAGCCAACTGTTCATGTACTGTAAAACAATGGGCACCGACAGCCTTTGAGAAAGACATTTTCCATTAAAAATTATACTATAATGACAAGTGCCTCTATGTGACCCAAACAGACTGCTGTTCTGAGCAGCTTCCCAATCCAAAGCAAGCTCCGAAAGTAGAACAGATGCTGATGAAACAAACTTTTAGTCAGAGGAGGAATAAGTGCAGTGCAATCTGTGCATGCAATAGGGTGGGGCAGGGTGAAGTGCTTTGCAGAAGCCAGTAAGGCAAGCTATTTTCAAAGCTCTGGGATTCAAACAGAAACTCGGTCTAGATTTGTTTTGAGACAATTTCACTTCTTACCTACAGGCAGGATACATATTCAGTGGAATCCTATTAATACACGCTGAGAACTAGTAATTATCGAATTTTTCATTTAAAAAAATAAGCAAAATAGTGAGAAATCAAAAAACATGCTTTGTTCGTTTGGCAAGTCATTTAGTTATAAAAGGTAATGGATTCTTAGTACAGCAGTATGATATTAAGTCTTTGAGAAGCAGTGAGAAAGTACAGCTGAGTGCAAGAATTATGGGGTATTCAGATTACTGAGGTTCTTTTGTGTTTAAAAAAATTTATAATTTTTTACATTGCTCTTAAAGACAAACTATAAAGGCAGCGTGAGGTAGATACTTCTCTAACTGAAATAATGTAGTGGCCACTGTTGCCAATAAATTCAAACACCAGGCTTCTATAAACCATAATATATTTAAACAACTAATTTTCTCTTTCATACACAAAATTGAACTTGGGTCAAATATAGACAAGAGGGGAGGGGATGGAGTAAAAAGTCTGGCTAATTTTTGCTTATAAAATACACCTTAACATTTGCAGAACATTAATCTTAAGAACTAGAATTTCTTAAGGACCTGCTTGGGGCAGAATGAAGACAAGTCCAGACAAGATACCAGATATACACGCTACACAAAACTCTGGCATCTACTATAAATGTGGTGTGGCACAACCACCACCCCAAGATCCTACCGATCTGCATAATGAGATTGGGTTAAAAGTATTCAAAATAAAAAAGGCTACAGGAAAGTAGGTGGAGAAGTGACAGGGAAAGGAAAATACAAAAATGACACAAACTGGAAATAAATGTGATAATTAATAGCCATGACAGAAGTGAAGAAAAGCACATTAAGTAAGAGCTTTGAAAATTAACTAGAAAAGGTAATTAAAACCAAAAACAAATTCTGTGCGGTGTATGCAATGCACTATATTACCTCCCTTACTAGTATCTTTTTTTGTCCAACACGCATTCCTCTTACAATTTAGCACACTGCAGCTCCATCGAGTCTGAAATAGTTTTTCAATTGGACATATTGTACTGTATATCCTGCCTCGGGGTTCTCAGGAGAAAATGAACAGATTTGCAGGGTTAATAATGTAGTTAGACTGGGACCTCATTCAGCATAACTGTGATAGTGCAAGGTGCACAAATCGTAAAAAAAAGGTACAGCATAACAGACCATTGCAAGGGTGGTAGATTAGAATGTGGAATTAACACAGTTTTTAGTTAAGTCACAAGAGGAATGAAAGTGGTTTCCAGGTGTAAGCTATACCTGGTGTAACCAACTAGGCTATCATTCACAAATAGTTTTTACCTTAAAATTCCATGAAATAAAGATGTTTTCCTACAAAACTTTGCAATCCTGTTTAACTCTAGAGCATTCTTCCTTTCAAGCCACCTGAATCTGTTGTTCCTGAAGAAAGAATGCCCATAATCACAAAATTTAGGTGTTAAATACAACAAAGTTAAAATTTACTCCACCCTTAGCTTACTATTTGGCACATCTCACTGACATGTGTAGTTAGCAACAGTTTTAGGGCCACTCTGGAAGAGGACAATATGACTTGCAGTATGGTAGTGCCTAGAGAACTTAAATCAGGATGGGTTCCCATTGTGCTACATGCCACAATAAACCGTTTATAATCTTAATAGGTACAACCCTCAAGCATGACATGAAACAACACCGTCCAGTGGACAGAGCACAAGACTATTTTAATAACTGTTAAATTGTTCAGAATTAAAAGGGAAATCAGTGCATGCCATGGGAGAAATGAAGATGCAGATCTGGCGACCAAGTGACCAGCCCCTTATAATAGTTCCCCAAGAAATACATTACTTGTACTGGATTAGTATGAATGAGGAATTGAACAATGAAAGGCAAAGGGGTTGACTGGAAAAAATGTTCATAGCCAGAAATTGTTAATAAAAAGGAAATTATTGATCAAACAAGATGTTTAATTTGGTATTTGTATTGTGTTTGTGCACAATTACAATTCCCATTGTTTAAACTGCTTACAAATACAATTGCGTTTAAAAATAAAACACAAGAGGGGAAAAAACAAGCAGGTGGTAGAAAAGATCTGAGGACACTGTGAGCCTGCCCCCACTTCTGTAGTCTCATGTGGCCATTTCGGACACAATGGGCACACAATGGATGGAACAGTTACTGTTTTAAGACTGGGGATATTTGGATATTGTTCTTGAAGCAGACAATTTGGTTTATAAAACTGAGCCCATTCATTACAGGGGGTACTGTTAAGCACAGCTACAGCTCCCCATAGACAGCAGCTCCCATTTTTTTTTATCCTCTCGTCTTTCACTTTATTCTTGTTCCTTACAGTTTTTTCAATCCTGTTCCAATTTTAAAAGCCAATGCATATTTCAATTATTTTGATTCACTGAAATATTGTTCAACATGCCTATTTCAGATACCTGTGAATTACTGATCAGCAGCAGAGTGTTTGAAGGGATTTGACTCCAGGCACATTTCAAATGGTGACATTGGATCCTAAATCCAGAAACACTTTTTAACTGATATTGGGATCAAAAGCACTACGGAAGCCTAGAATGATAGGCAGATCCATTTTTTATAATTTAGCCAAGTTAAAAAAAATTGCAGTTTACAGTGTGCCTTTAAAGGCTGTGATTGAGAACACTGAAATTAAAAATATTTAAAACAGTTAAGAGTGTTGCTGCTTCCTTGCTGAAATTTACAGGGATCTTCTCAACAAAGGACACTGGGTTGTCCAAGAGTTCCACTAAACATGCTTAGACCTGCCCTTCTTCCTGCTCCTCTGTGCCCACTTCTGCCTGCCTATTCAACAACAGCCTATGATGTGAAACCGTGCAATTTCTAATCTCTCCTGGGACTTACAGAAGTTCTTGGCAGTGAAAAGTCTTTTCCCCAGGCAGGGGTTGAGGAGTATACAGAAGGGAGTCCGTGGCTCCCTCTTTCTTCTCCAATTCTTGCTGCAACCCAACTCCAGAAGGTTTGAGAAAGAGAGGATTTCCCTGGCCCAGATTCAGAAGCAGCAGCAGCAGCCGCCCTTTTGCAGGGATTGGGGAAGAGTGAAGTGAGCTCCCCATCGGGGAAGTACATGGGAGTGATGTCAACATGCTGATACATGACAGAGGAAATGCAATTATCATCCATAAAACAGGGAAGAACTATACACAAAGATTGCCAAATGCACCAAGCTAAACCAACTGAAAGACATCAGTTGGCATCCGAAGAAGTGGGTATTCACCCACGAAAGCTCATGCTGCAAAACGTCTATAAGGTGCCACAGGATTCTTTGTTGCTTTGAAAGACACCGGTTCCCCTCCATCTTGGGTAATATCCAGACGGAAGCATCATTTACCAGTTGACTGTAAACTCCTTTAAGCAGGAAACTGGAATTATTTTATTCAAGTCAGAAACAAAAATATTATGCATCTCACTGTTAAATTCTGATAGAAACAGACTGAGGTAATTCACTGGGGGGACAGACATCTAGAGATAAAATTCTAGCAGAACCACAGTAGGGATAGATTCAGCATGTCATTTTGAGTATGCCAAACCTAGCTATAATCTAGGTAACATTACACGTTCCACATATTCTTTGTAAACCTTTATTTTCAGGTCCCTCTGACTTCCTTGAAAATATCATTTGGCCTTCAGTTTCATAAATCTGAGACCTACAGTTGCACTGTCTTGCTGTTAAACACGAACATAGGTAACTTTTTTTTAATATTAACCAAGCAGACGATGTTGTCTCTTCTGGGAGAGCTCCACTTGCCAGTAGAGGGACAAAGACAGGAATGGATGGACTGACAGAGTGTTAAGGCTTCCCCACCCTAAAGGCTGATCTCCACCTGCCCTGGCTCAGTGAGTCTTTGAGCAGCTCTTCTAGTTTATGCCAATGATATAATGAATCCTATGTAACAAAGCTCTGCTCTGCCATATTCCTCCCTGTCCATTTATTTCACTGGCAGACTCCTATTCCAGGGAAATTCCCTGCTGGCTATTTGTGGCCAGATTCCAGCCCTTTGCACCACAAAGAAGCCAGATATCATTTCAGAATCCAGCCTGAAGTTTCTTTCCATCTGCCATTTTTGTTTTCTTAACTGAAAGAAGTTTGAAGACTTTCAAATTAAGTTTTCCATGGACTTGGTCCTCATTCAAGACCACTGACTCTGACCCTCTGAAGAAATTTCATTTACAAACAAAGCTGTGTTTGGAATTTGCACTAGACTGCACACACAAGTCAGATTTCGCATGATCAAAGGCCATATGGTCAACAGAATTTTGTAGCCATTCTAGAGAAAGCAAAATTTAGATGTACCAGGCATAAGGTGTCAGAGTAAAGACCAACAAATCTGCTGTGACTATTCCAAGGATGTCTAAGTGGGGGAAGGACACCTGTAATTTCAAACCATTTATTCTGTTAAAATGCTTATCTCCACTCTTAGCTGGCTTCTACTGTTCTGATGTAAAACTGTGCTTTTGGAGAGATTGGGAGGATGTCTGGTTTGCTTCATCAGTTTGATCCTTCTGTACTATACAAACTGCCTGATGCAATAGGTTTCAAGGAGTGTATATTCCCAATGATCTCAATTAAGCTACCACCACCAGCAAGGTAAACGAAGATAAGATTCTGCCAGATACAGCAAGAGAGTCAACATTTGTCAACAGATCTCTCATTCTAAATAGGGATACCACTGTATGAAACAGTTAACATTAAGCGCTTTAAAAAAGTTAGAGCCTCCAGAGAATATCACTTTCAGTATCAAAGAGCGACTCAATAGCAGCCTATGGCCACCATAGGTACAAGACACTTTGCCTCTAAGCTCCTGCCATTAGAAACAGCTTTCCTGTAAGTGAGAGAAATTACCTGAGTTTTATATGAAAGAAGATATACAAGAAGTTGTGTGCAACACGCTTTTAGAAGTTTTTCTGTTGACAATAGGACTGAAAGTACTGCATGCCTACTAAGGTCAATTTTCCCTTCTAAGCACCTATCACTGATGTCAATGAGTAGCAGTGCTAATCTGAATATCTTGGACAACTGAACTTGTTGTAGCAGGTGCAACTTGCAATTACTTTAATAGATGCTGCACTTAGAAACATCAGGGCTGAATTTAGTCCTTGGTTTTTGGATGCCATCATTATGTTGTCACTGCAGGAAGACAGTGGACAAAGATTAACGATATTAAAGCTTCTTTCAAGTTCCTCTTAAAAATCCCTTTTCACTCTGTACTTGGAAGAAAATAAAACCCTTCCTCTTAAACAAATAATTTTTTTTTAAAGAATCCTTAAATCAAGGATTTAGATTGCCCTGATTTATCAACTCCAAGTGGAGATTTCTGCCCTAGCAGGAAGTTCCTATTGAATGTTTGTAGTGTCTTCACAAGCAGGGGAATAACAGTCTATTTCATTGATTTAAAAGGGAAGAATTAAAGGTCTGAGTTGTGTTTGTGCATCTTGAATTTCTAGAAAGATCACTAACTTCCTAAACATGGTGTCAAAATTTGATTAAATACTGGTCAGGCTATTCTTGTACTGATCTTATAGTCTTAGCCTGATACTGCTCACCAAGAGGATTAACAAATACCCAAAACAACAAGAGCTACTAATTTTCCCCCTCTCCAAATTAAAATTCTCTTTCTTTGCTGGTACATGAAGGAAGATTAATACCACTTATAAAAGTCATGTCTGAAGAGTTAGGCATGCCTATTTTAAAAATCCACCTCTGCTATAGAGAAGTCATCTTCTTAGGAGACAAAGGAGATGAGGCAGTATCCTTTACTGAACCAACTTCTATTGGTAAAAGGAAGAGAAAGCTTTCACTGAGGAAGAGCTCTGTGCAGCTCGAAAGCTTGTCTCTTTCAGGAGCAGAAGAAGCTGGTCCAATGGAATATATTACCTCACCTACCTTGTCTCTTTCATATCCTGGAACCAACACAGCTACAACACTGCAAACTTCTTCTAAAGAATCAGTTAACTGTTCATTTGAACAGGATTTTTTTTTTTTTAAATAAAAAACCCAGTAGAGTTGTTTTTGTTTTTTTAAAAGCAAAACAAAAATATGTACAAATCAACTTTGCATGAGAAAATTTCTACTATAGTTTCTGGAGTACCTCCCCTTGGGAGTGTTCCAGAAGACTGTCTACCTCTTTACAAAGTGAGGCTAACACCCATTGTAAAACTGCCAGAGGCACATTAGATGTTTGTTCTCCCCCTAGCACTTTCAGCCTCAGAAGTAGAAGGAACACTGCCAGTTACCATCTCTGCTGAGAAAGCACGAGATACAATTTCACCCTGGGAAAACTGCTGAATGGGGATGTTCTGGAGTGGCATAGGCCTTGCCTGCACAATCCAATGGCTCTTTTGAATCAGAGAGGCCTGAAACAGTGCTGATGAAAAACATAGCATCTCCCTTACAATCAACCAGGTTCCTGCTTCCCTCTGTACTTAAATATGTTTCGTTAATTTGCCCAGCAGTAGAAAGAGATCATTCTAACTCATTTATAGAATACGCATTTTTGGCAGCAGCAAACGAGACATTATCAACTTGAAGTCCATACAATTAAGAAAGGGATTAGCTGTACAGGAGAAACAGTGAAACTTACTATACAGAAAGTGCTGTCAAATGCAAAAATTGACCACACTGGGGGGACGGGGGGGAAATTTTTTTTAATGTTTCTTGTAACGATTGTTGGTAAAATCTTTTCAGACTGACATGCAATTTTAAGTGGATTATATCCCTTTAATACTCATGGGAATAAAAAAAATCATACAGAAAAAGCAAAGAGTCTTGTGGCACCTTATAGACTAACAGACGTTTGGGAGCATGAGCTTTTGTGGGTGAATACCCACTTCGTCGGATGCATGTCATCCGACGAAGTGGGTATTCACCCACGACAGCTCATGCTCCCAAACGTCTGTTAGTCTATAAGGTGCCACAAGACTCTTTGCTGCTTTTACAGATCCAGGCTAACACAGCTACCCCTCTGATACATCATACAGAAAGACATTTCTAGCAATAATAATCCAATTACAGAACAACAGAAAGGAAAAAGAATTGATCAGAAGTACAGGAAGAAAGTATTTATAATATACATATTTTGAGGTGAAAAAGATAAAACCAGTACCATGGGTAAGCAACTCCAATTCAGAATCCGGTGCAGAATTAAGGAACAGCAGTGCTGAAGAGCAAGCCTGTATTATAAACTACTCATACCAGCATTAATACAACACTACTGTCCATGACCAGAAAGTCTTCTCTGATTAGAGGGTTTTATTATTGTTTCTGGCACCGCCAACCAGATAATGTATAAATATAAAGGAATGCATGATCTCTGTCCCAAAGGAAAATACACTAAGTGGATAAAAAGTGGTGGAAAGGGGATAAAACATAAGTAAAGTGATCAAGATTTAGCAAAATCACCACCTTGACAACACTTTTTGTGTGTGGTTTTTTGTTTATTTGAAGTTCTGGTTTGATTGTACAGTTTTGTAACTAGTAAGTGTGTTCTAAATTCAAACTGCATCTTTATGCTTTGATAGTTTGAAAAAAGTTTTGTTTTAACCATGGGACAATATTCCTACCTTCATCCGTAAATGTACCACACATATGACTATTAGGGATCGTTTGGGGAATAAAGCAGCAGGGGAGGAGGAAACAGGGTAGAACATAGTTATTGGCTTACAGAACAGAATAATTCTGTGCTTGGCAAGAAGGAGACCATCTGGCATATGAACAAAGAATATTTTATATTTGGTTCATTTGAATCCATTATGTGTAAAAGATACGTTGAGATCCAAGGCTAAGAAATAGAGTTTTGATGATTACTGTTTTCGGATTTCTTTGAGTGGCTATAGGAGCTGCCAAATGGGTATTTGTGTCACATAAGCTAATTTTAGCATTTTTGCCCACAAGGGTGGATTAACCGCAGATCCATATACCCATGCACTATATAAGGGGGCCACTGCTGATCCCATGAAGCTGTGAACAGCTAACTAGTTTAAGGCAGAATTATCTGTCTGAAACTAACTTAGCTACCTAATAATGAGGCATCCTATGAAAATGTCACAGGAAGCTCTTCCCACTCTGGGATTTTATTTGAGAACGGCTTTTTGTTGATACCATAGCATGATATATCGTACACATTTTCTTGAGAAATGCAGACAACATTTTTATTCCATAGAGAATTGCAGGTGAGATATGCAATCCAAGCACTTCTTGATCTGGTTCATGCTTCTTTGGTTTTAGATACCTTGTGAAAACAGACGAAAGAGATTCTATGTTTGATTACTTAGTGAAGATTTAAAATGGTCAAGCCTGGAGAAGAAACAAGTAGATTGGCATAAAAGAGACATACAAGATAGTGAACGGCATAAAGAAAGTAAATGGGGCATTCCTATTTAACTCCTCTGGTAACTGGCAAGGCAAGGCAAGAAATAGAGAGACTTAAAAACACACAAAAAGACATAACTCATTGCCACAATATTAGAGGGCAAAAGCGAAGGAAGAATCACATGAGGATTAGACAATTTTGAGGAAATCTTAATTTAAAGAAAACCCACAGCAACAGGCAGTACCAACAGGAAGGCTAATGTCAAATGTAAAAACACAAAGATTTAATTAATGTGCCTAATTTAAACTTCCTAGGATCCTCACACTACAGAGCAGAAACCAGCAGCTAGCAGAAGCCAATCACTAACTGGTAGGGGTTAGGAATAAATTCTCAATCTGAGCCAGTTACTCCTTAACTGCCACTTCAGAGGAGCATGCACAAGAAACCCTGAAGCATCTGGTACTGGCCATTTTCAGGCACAAATTATGGACTCGATGGACAACTGGTCTAAACTGATACAGCAGACATAGGCAAAATTCTCTTTATGTGATAGAATGGTCTTAAGACTTTATAAAAGCTAAACAAAAGTTACATTGAAGCCTTGTCTCATTGATCCGCAACTACAAAAAAAACCACCCTAAAAACAACAGGCCCTCTACTACATGTATTTGAAGTCAGAGTAATCACAATTACATTGGTGCAAAGCTAGCAGTGTATGAATTTCTGCTAGGAGCTGTGCAGGTACAGATTCTCTCCAAAGGTCCAAACCTGACAGCTCTGAACTGCCCTTAGCATCTCTGAAGGAAGACACGCTACAAAAGAATGGGGAAATAGACTGACAGAAGCACTGAAAAATACAGTAATCTTAATACTAAACTTAGGTGCAGATACTAAAATGCACCCGAGCTCCCAGATCCTGCTTAACATAAAAAAGTCAATTGTAATTCTGAGACTGAAAAAAAATGACATTTTAAAGAAAGACTGTATACCACATGTGGTAGTTCATTTGTTATCTCTGAAAAATTCTGCTTGCTTTTCAGACACCTCTTTATCCTAGGTGTAATATGAAGCATGCCATACTCTCTCATGGAAAGTAGTTAAAACACAATATATTAATAGGAAAATCAATTACAGTACAGTATCTTCACACAAGTAACTAACTTGAACAGAGGAAATACTTGCCTCACTCTTAGAAAGAAGAGTTTGACATTTCTCTTGCAAAAATACTATGCTATAAATCCATTATAGGTAGGCTGTACCATTATCTACTCCATGTTCATAAATTACAACAGAATGACATGTTCAGACCTGATTTTTCTTTAGTCAAAGTTGGATTTTAATTCTATAAAATGGATGCTTTAAATAAAATAAGGGGAAATTACTTGGCCTGTAATTATGTTTCTTTGAAGCTACGTTACAGGATTCTCAACTCTTGGGTGTCATACTCCCAGCATGAGAGAGAGAAGAGCTCCCTTCACACTAAGATCTGTCCTCTGATGTAATGTAGGCCAAGGAACCAACAGTGCCTTCTCTGGAAGGGAGGAGACAGAAAGAGAGCAGAGACACTGAAGTGCTGCTGCTCCTGCAAGGTGAGGAGGAATCAGAGGCATCAGGTAGTGAAAGAAATGCTGGGAAGCAGAGGGCCTCCTGCAGGAACAGCAGAGCTCTAGGAGAAAGGATGGGAGGGAGGGGATAGTTAATGCTCTGCCCTCTACAAATTAAATCTAATTTGACTGGAAGGTGGGGGGAAGATGTACCAATGGAAACTAAATAAAGGTGAGCGTTCAGGAATTCCACCCCCACCCCTCCAGCCCCGTACATATCGTATGCAAGGTATGTAACAATGCCCATAGTTAAGGCTGCGCAAGAATTTCCTTTTGAGAAGGCACTCTCTCTATTTCTTATTACTTTGTTCAACTCATCTTTCAAGCTGAAATTGTTTGTCTCACTCAGCTCAGGAGCAAGTATTTGGAAAGCTTTACATTTAGCAGTAATTCTTAAGTCACAGATTGCTTTTGGTGGTCATGTTTGCCCAAGTTGGTTTTAGACACATTTTGAGCATGTACATTGACTTTTGTTGAATGATATAAAAAAAAACCCACAACCATTAAACCAGTGGGAAGCACTAAATGTCATACCACTTTCGCTGGCACTGCCATGCAAAGTAAACATAATTTCTATCACAAGGATTATCTGGAAGGGTATGCATATTCCCCATTTCATATAATATTTGAAGGAACTATGGCATGAGATGTGGCTAATAGAATTTATAAATCCAATCCTAACTAGAAATAGCTACATGGCAACCAGGCCAAGGGGTCTTGTCATCCAGATGTGACAAGAGGCCCTTTTCTTTTGATTCCTCTAGTAATTCAGGAACCAAAGATATTTTTATATGGAGGTGTGCCATAGGTAATAAAAACACTGTTGCAGCTAGAGAGGTTAATAGTCACCATACAGCCTGAGCTGCTGCTTGCTGGCTCTGAAAAACCTCTAGGCAGGTTTTCAAAAGTGCTCAACACCTAGCAGCTTCGTTGAGAATATCAAGTTCCTGTAAAGAGCACCTCACTGGACCACAAGCAAGAACAACCTGCCTGGGAATTTTTAGAAGGCTGAGGTAATGGTAGCTGGTGGAATGCAACCAACAGGGGTGGGGAGGTCATCCATAGCCACTACCTTTGGAGCCAAAAAGATTTAAACAAGGGGAATTATGCACTGGGACCATGAAACCCAATAGAGAACACAGCAAGTATGGAATGCTTAGAGCAGTTTAAGTTACATGGAAAAGCAGAGTTTTATTTAAAAGAATTGAGCAGAACCCCGAATTAGCTATAGCGTATATGTACAAACTGGAATCAGTGGATCGTGTTTTTCACTGATACGCATGACAGAGGGTCTAATGATTTACTGCAAGCCACTTCCTTCCATCCAAAATCTGATGCCACTTGGTATCTTTAGCTTAAGAACTTGAGGACCCATTTTCCTTTCCTTCTGGCTTCTTTGCCACTCTGGTGCTTGGTTGTATTATTCCTGTTTTGAGCTAAATTAAATAGGAGAAGCAAAGCTTTAACTCAGTAGTAGTAATAAATGGGGTTAGCCTGGCATTGATCTGTGTAAAGGGGCCAAAGCTAGGACTGCTAGAAGCAAAATGTGGTCAGTGAACTCTACTGCACCAAACACTGACCTGCAGCTGAATTCTTAGCCCAGATTACAACAGCAGACTTGCTTCTCAGAAAAAAGGATATTTCAGGCAGCACATTAGTAAGTGAAACTGTTTTTATAACAGCAGATGGAGGAGACACTAACCACTTAAAAAAAACTAGTATATTTTAGAAAGGTGACTAAGTAATACAGCACACACCCATGTATCTTGTTCTGCATTTCTGTTGCACTGACCAAACACTAGGACCACACTCCAAAGAAACATCATTATTCTTCATCTTTGATAAATATCTTCAGTAAATGAGTACACCACTGCAGGAGTTAAAAAGCAATTATTTTAAGTGCAGCATGTTTTAAATTTTAATAATTTTGCAGAGTGAGGTAAAACAAATCTCAAAAACCTACAGAACCAGGAGTCTCAAGTTTCCTACAAGGCAAGGTCCTTTTTACATTTATTACTTAAAATTCAGTCAACAACATTTACAGAATGCAGTATTCCCACAATAGTTAAGAAACATGGTCCAGATTAACTTGGTTGCTCTGTGCCACTGTACAATGCAAAGCAGCTGGAGGGTGCTGGTGAATCTGGCCCCATGACCATCAAGTTTAATCAAAGACTACGTATATGGTTTAGAACAAGATGCTTCTTACCCACATTGTGCTGTGATCACATCTGAGCTCAAACCAAGCGGGGGTCAGTCCAGGTCAGTATTTGAATAGGGAATCTAACACCTAGGCACTACAAGAACTGGCACTGGCAATTTGGGTAGTGGTATTCCAAGTCTGTACTGAGTCAAACAGGCATGACATTAGGCATTAGACATGACGCAATATTTCTGGAAAGGCCAATAAATGAGGTATTGGCCCCTTGTAAAGATCCAAAGAATCACCTTTGGCTCTTTAACCTTACAAAATGTGGTCAAATTTGCTGTTCAAACTCCTGTAGGGAACAGTGAAACTGTCAAAAATCACCGTTAGTTTCATACTAATGTTTGTCAAAGCTAAGAGATGATGGCTTGTGGACAACCTTTGAATTCACAGCATTTGTTTTTAGACACTGTACCAAGTACCAGTCAGTGCTCATTTGCATGATTTAGAATTACAGTCTTAAAGCTCAATCCAACGTCCACTGAAGTCAATAAGGATCTTCCCATTAACTTCAATGGGAGTGGGACAAGGCCTATTGAGAGTTTCTACCAACAATAAAAGGGAGAGGGAGGAAAAAAAAATGTCCCCCAGGGGTCTGTACTGGGACCAGTCCTATACAACGCATTCATAAATGATCTGGAAAAAGGGGCAAACAGCGAGGTGGAAAAATTTGCAGATGATACAAAACTACTCAAGATACTTAAGTCCCAGGCAGACTGCAAAGAGCTACAAAAAGATCTCTCAAATCTGGGTGACTGGGCAACAAAATAGCAGATGAAATTCAGTGCTGATAAATACAAAGTAATTCACATTGGAAAAAACATAATTCCAACTAGACCCCATCATTTTATATGTATGAGTAGCTGTTACCACTCAAGAAAGATCTTGGCGTCACTGTGGATAGTTCTCTGAAATCATCCACTCAGCGTGCAGCGGCAGCCAAAAAAGTGAACAGAATGTTGGGAATCATTAAGAAAGGGATAGATAGTAAGACAGAAAATATCATATTGCCTCTATATAAATCCATGGTACGCCCACATTTTGAATATTGCGTGCAGATGTGGTCGCCTCATCTCAAAAAAGATACATTGGAATTGGAAAAGGTTCAGAAAAGGGCAACAAAAATGATTAGGGGTATGGAACAGCTTTCATATGAGGAGAGATTAATAAGACTGGCATTTAACAGCTTGGAAAAGAGACGACTAAGGGGGGGGATATGATAGAGGTCTATAAAATCGTGACTTGTGTGGAGAAAGTAAATAAGGAAATGTTATTTACTCCTGCTCATAACACAAGAGCTGGGAGTCACCAAATGAAATTAATAGGCAGCAGGTTTAAAACAAACAAAAGGAAGTATTTCTTCACACAACACACAGTCAACCTGTGGAACTCTTTGCCAGAGGATGTTGTGAAGGCCAAGACTATAACAGGGTTCAAAAAAGAACTAGATAAATTCATGGAGGATAGGTCCATCAATGGCTATTAGCCAGAATGGGTAGGGATGGTGTACGTAGCCTCTGTTTGCCAGAAGCTGGGAATGGGCGACAGGGACTGGATCACTTGATGATTACCTATTCATTCCCTCTGAGGCATTTGGCATTGGCCACTGTCGGAAGACAGGATCCTGGGCTAGATGGACCTTTGGTCTGACCCAGTATGGCCGTTCTTATAAAAGACCATACTAGGTCCCAGATGTTTTAGTTTTTTAATCAAATCAACAGGTCCTACAAAGTGCTGTCTTTCTCTGATCAATTTTCATATTTTAAACACTACGTGCCAATTAACATGAACATTTATTTTAGAATGACAATAGTAAAATACCCAACCATTGTTGAAACCTTATAAGCAAATTGTAACAGTCCTCCTTCTCCATGCTGCCCAGGAAGCCTCATTCCAGCACTATTTTTAAATAAAAATTTTGGAAAAAACAAAACAAAAAAAATCCACCACAGGGGGACGGATAGCTCAGTAGGGGGAGGGATAGCCTGCTAAACCCAGGGCTTTGAGTTCAAATCTTGAGGGGGCCATTTAGGGATCTAGGGGCAAAAATCTGTCTGGGGATTGGTCCTGCTTTGAGCAGGGGGTTGGACTAGATGACCTCCTGAGGTCCCTTCCAACCCTGATATTCTATGATAGAATATGGGAGGTCAAGTAAGTTACCTTGAAAAACCATATGGCTCAGATTTGAGACACTTTTGAACTACACTTGAGATATAAAGCTGCAATACTGCACTACACACTTAAATGCCACTTGTTTGACCCTCCTCCTCCAAGCCCATTATGGTTTGGTTCCATTCTTCAGTGGTGTTTTGTGGTAGCTATGTCATCAGAGCACGGGACGTGCGGTTGACACAGGAGTGGAAACAGGCCAACTGATTCATGAGTACTTATATCGACAAAACCAAAAGTTTTTGATTCACTTATATGCTGAATGCCCGTTTTATCTTCTCCACATAGGGAATTCAGATTGTAACCTTACATTTAAATAGTTACATTTATCTGAAGGTCAGTACTCAGCTCCCTTCAAGGGAAGGGGTAACTAATTCAAGAAGTTATGTTAAATTTCATATTCTGTTAAGCAAATCACATTTTCTTCAATGTTCAATAGCAAGATATTCAATTTCTCAGTTTTGTACACCTGTAACAATGTGGCTCTAAATTACCACAAAACTATTAACTGAAACAGTAACAGCAAAAAGTGTAGGCCAGGAGTTCTCAAACTGGGGGTCAGGACCCCTCAGGGGGTCGTGAGGTTACATGGGGAATCGCGAGCTGTCAACCTCCACCCCAAACCCTGCTTTGCCTCCAGCATTTATAATGATGTTAAATATATTTTAAAAAAGTTTTTTTAATTTATAAAGGGGGTCACACTCAGAGGTTTGCTATGTGAAAGGGGTCACCAGTAAAAAAAAGTTTGAGAGCCACTGGTGTAGGCCCTTAAATATTTAATTTCATTTCATTACTTAAAGTAGTACATACACCTCTGCCCCAATATAACGTGACCCATTTAACACAAATTTGGATATAACGCGGTAAAGCAGCGCTCCAGGGGGGCAGGGCTGTGCACTCCAGTGGATCAAAGCAAGTTCGATACAACGCGGTAAGATTTTTTTGGCACCCGAGGAAAGAGTTATATCGAGGTAGAGATGTATAACTATATATTTAGTTCACATTAATTCTATAAGCTTTACATATGTAATGAACAGAGGGCAGATACGCATTACATAAAAACATCTTAAGTCTAGCATTTTAATTTCTTTAGTCACCTTCCACATTAAATATTTTCAGAAATATTCTAGGACACATATGAAGCTATAGCAACATATGCAACTAAATGCATGGTCATATGCAACATAAAACTAAATGCTATTACTTCCCCTACTCCAACTATAGAGCTTGGGAAAGGGGGAGGGAGACATGCAGTTTGTATTTCTGTGATAAGTTTGTTAAAGAGAAAGCAGTCATGAAGGAATGCAAGCTCCTAAACATAATTTGAATCCAGCTGCAAACAACGCAGCAGTGTAAGTGTTACTCAAAAAGGCTGGTCAAAACATTACTCCGAGTGAATAAATATGTTCTTGATATGGTAAATTCAGCACAGGATAATTTACCTTTAAAAGAGTCACCTTAATCACACCAATCAATTTAGAAGTGTCCTTAGGAGGGCAATTTTGACAGTGTATTGAATACCACTTACATGTCTCAATCATGTAATATTAAATAATGAAGATTCAATATTGAAGATTAGTGTTCTTACGTTTTAGTATAGTACCTCTTCTTCTGATATAGCATCAGAAACTTTCCCCATTAAATACTTATATTATTATTTTAAGCTAGAGTTGTATAAGATTGTATAAACAAACAGTAAGGTCTCCCCCCCATATACTATGTGCCAACATAATTATGTAATACAATGCACAAGGTTTATATACCCCAGATGGAACTCATTAAGGCCAAGTTTTTTTTTTTTTTTTAAACTAATGGTTTATCTGGAATTTTGAAATCACCAAGAAATGCCCTTGAAATTACACAAAGAACTGGTCTACACACAAACACATTGAAAGAAGCAGATCTGTTCTAATTCATCCTGCATTATTTCAGTGCAAGTTTGTGCATCCTATTTCTATTTATGTTACACTGATTTCTCCCCACGCCCCAAGTTAAGGGTACTTATTTGTGACACAGCCAATCCAATTAAACTTTTCATTGCAATGCATTGTTACAAATAAGCCACATCTACTGTTGGCAAAAAAAAAAAAAAAAAAAAAAAAGAGATGCTACTCTATTAAAATTGATGCATAAACACAATTTTAAGTGACAAGAAGACTGGAAAAATATAAATAGGAAAATATTTTGAAGGAACCTTGGATACTGTTCCCTAAATAAAGATCTAGACAGAAGCCCAGTTTTAGGCATCACTGAGATCCACAAACTCCCTGCTTGGCTGACGCTTAACCCCAGAGGCACCTACATTTTGACTGTAAAAGTTCTCTAGCATCTAAGTTTCTGCCTCTGAGCATATGCACTGCTGCCTCCCTCTACACATCAGGATACCTAAGCTCCAGTGCAATTTTCAAACCAGGGAAAGACAGACACTCCTCCTCCTAATCGGTATGCAGGCCTCAACAAATGGATTGCGCCTCATTCAAAATACTGGCAGCAGTGCAGTCTCCCATATACAACTTTAGCCCAGCAGTTAGAGCACTTACCAGGTATGTGAGAGAGAGCAGTTTAATCCCGTTCCTTCCCCTGGCCTGATGAGAAAGGATTTGAACATGGATCTCTAACTTCTCAAGAAAAGTACCTTAACGACCAGGCTATGGGACATTTTTCTGTAGGCCTCTCCTGTTGAAGCTGCTGTTCCACTTTGGAGAAATACTTAGAGTGTCATTGGGCCAGAGAAAGAGAGAATGACTCTATAGACTAGTGTGTATGGCACCCACATAGGGGGTGGAGGGGAAGACACGTGGATTCAAGTCCCTCAGTTCCAATGACAAATTATCCAAAGTGAGACAGTTTCAACAAGAAAGACTGAGGGATCCACCCATCAGAATATTCCATAACCCAGTGGTTAAGACACTTTCCCTGAGAAGTGAGAGACCCCTGTTCAAATCATCTCCCCATCAAGCAGAAGGGGGAGGGAATAGAACTTGGATCTCCCACATGCCAAGAGAGTGCTCTAACAGCTGGGCTAAAATGTTTAAGGTAGGCACCACCATCTCCTCTATTTCTTGCTCTAATGGCTTAGACAACTATGTTGTCTGACTCTAAGGCCATGTCTTCACTACAGAGCTAACCTGGCGCTGCTGCAATCGAAGATTTAGTGAGTCTGGTCAAGACATGCTAAATCAATGGGAGAGCGCACTCCTGTTGATTTCTGTACTCCACTTCCCAAGAAGAGTAAGACAAGTCAGCGAGAGAACGTCTCTCATCGATACAGCACGGTGTAGACACCACTGTAAGTGGATCTAGCTATGTTGACTTCAGTTACGTTATTCACGTAACTGAAGTAGCATAGCTTAGATCGATTTACTGCAGTAGTGTAGACCTGGCCTTCGAGAGGGATTCCTGGTTGTGGATTGCAAGCAGACATAGGTAACTTCCCTGCAACCCAGATTTAGGTGCCTAACTCCATGAGAGGGGCAGGGACTACAACTCATCCCTCTTGTCAGCATCTGCTATTGGCTATCTTAGGCTGCTTCCCACCTCCTGTGCTGGCTTTTGAGGATCCCAGTCTCAAGTCTCTATCTCTTCCCATTCACTATAGAGAGAGTCTAGGCCAGGGGTCGGCAACCTTTCAGCAGTGGTGTGCCGAGTCTTCATTTATTCACTCTAATTTAAGGTTTCGCGTGCCAGTAATACATTTTAACATTTTTAGAAGGTCTCTTTCTATAAATCTATAATATATAAACAAACTATTGTTGTAGGTAAAGTAAATAAGGTTTTTAAAATGTTTAAGACGCTTCACTTAAAATTAAATTAAAATGCAGAGTCTTCTGGACTGGTTGCCAGGAACCAGGCAGTGTGAGTGTCACTGAAAATCAGCTCAAGTGCCGCCTTCGGCACACGTGCCATAGGTTGCCTACCCCTGATCTAGGCACTTAATTCAGGCTTTGTTGATCCCATTGTTGTTCCACTGATTTTCTAGGTGCCTAAAACTAGGTGCTACAACACTGAGCATTGCAACACCTATGTCCCATTGTAGTTCTGGGCCTGAAAAACCAATTGATGCATGAACCCTAAAAAATAAGCAGTAAGAGAAAATGATATTTTAAAATTGCAGAGGATGTGCCAATAAAATTGACAAGGAAGATACTCAAATTTTGCTACCTCTTAAATGGGCTCGTGACCTCTTTGCACAGTAGGCTATACCAGCTGGAACAAACATTCGTGTTCAGTCAAAAGGCAAAAATTGTGATTGAACGAGGCAGGGAATAAATATAAAAAAAACCCTTTATTTGTATATTTGATTTTAATTACTGCAACTTAAATAAATCGTGCATTACCCTGAGTTTCTTACCTGTTGGGAGGGAAGGAACTTTATAATTTTTATTATTAATGAACAAGATACAAACAAAACTAAGTCTAACTATTACAAACCATTTCTATAGTATTATGATGGGTGTGCCAATACAAGGGACTTAAGAAGGTATTAAAATGCTGTTATGACATCTTTAAATAATTTATTCTTTGCTTTTACCCTTTTTGAAGATTCAGCCTCACGTGTATGTCTTAGACCACAGAAAGAAATAACACATTTGCTCTGTCTACCTCAAGTTCTTTTATGGCACCAATTATTGTAGTATCTGAGCACCTCACAATCTAGCCACACTCCTAAAAGGGAAACCAGAATACTAATGGTAGCAAATGCATTAAAAGCATTTTTTCGTTTGTTTTAATCTATCAAAATCTGATTTCTAGATGCTAACTTGACTCCTCCGAGTCAGGTTAGAAGGGGCTGGGCACACTGATGTGAAAATATTCTTTGCTCCTTCAAATGTCTTTTATGCTATCTCTGTCTATCTGCATCTATGGAGACTCATTTACTTCTGCTCTGGAAGGAGTTGCATCCAGCCCTCCTTAGCTGGAAACAGTTTTTGCCCAAGGCAGGAATCAAAGGGGCGCAGGGAAACAGCAAAGATTCTGGGGGACAAGAGGACCTCACTCCAAATCCAGACAAATCCCTAAACTGATCTGCTAATTAAGTGATGAGTGAACAAAAACCCGTTATTAAAAATCAGGTCAATTACATTTCCGAGATGTCAAAAACAGAGCAGGGAGCAATGATGCATGTTTTTTCCAATCACTGCCATCAAAAAGTGTAGGGAAAGAGTTAAGATTTGGTAATTAGTCTTAGACTCCCTTAAAAAAGGGAAGGGAGTCTGCTACTTTTGAAAGGTATCACTCTGACAGTCCAGGAGACCATCAATAGAACAAATACACCATGGGCAGAGCAAGTTTCCTCACACTGCTGTCAGTGTGCCTTGACCTGAAGAAACAGACCTCTAGGGATGAGTGTGGTTTATTCTCTATGCCCATTTAATCCTTTAACTCTCTACCGAGACTGCCATCAAGAGTGACAATTAGTGTCAGTTGCGATGGTTTCTTTTTTAGTGTGTCCACTAGGAATGGAACTAAGACCACTCATTCTTTCACGTACGCCACCGAACAGCTTTCTGAATATCTAACAACTTTCAATCACTACATATCTTGACTTGCGTTTGAACCAGCAATTAAGAAGTGAAATGCCAGGAATCCCATTACCAATCTCTTAGACCAGCAGTTCTCAACTGGGGGTCAATGTCCCCCTTAGGGGCTGTGAACAGGTTTCAGGGGGTCCACCAAGCAGGGTCAGCATTAGACTCACTGGGACCCAGGGTAGAAAGCTGAAGCCGGAGCCCCGCTGCAGCAGGGCTGAAACCGAACCCCATGCCAAGCAACTTAGCTTCATGGGGCCTCCTTTGGCATGGGGCCACGGACAATTGCCCTGCTTGATACCCTCTAACGCTGGTTCTGGCTTTTATATGTAGAAAAACGGTTATTGTGGCACAGGGGGCTGTGGAATTTCATAGCATGTTGGGGGGGTCTCATAAAGAAAAAGGTTGACAACCCCTGTCTTAGACCACATGGATTATTCCAACTTCACCCCAAACACTTCTATTTCCTGGTTCTATGAGCAACTCCTACTTTAATCCTAAAACATTAAAAAACAAAGTTTTTACTACATTGTTCACTCTGTGACAAACAATGCAAGACTCGTCCACTTTTATAGCTTATCATACATTTTTTAAACTCTATTTTCTATCACAACTAAATGGCATCTTCTACAGCAGAGGTTCTCAACCCTTTTTCTTTCTGAGCCCCTTCCCCCCAAACATGCTATAAAAACTCCACTGCCCGCTTATGCCACCACAGTTTTTCTGCATATAAAAGCCAGGACCAGCATTAGTGGGTAGCAAGCAGGGCAACTGCCCGGGGCCCCATGTCATAGAGGGCACTGTGAAGCTAAGTTGCTCAGGCTTCAACTCAGCCCCAAGTAGCAGGGCTTGGGGCCCCAGGCAGCGGGGCTTCGGCTTTCTGTCACGGGCCCCAGAAAGTCTAATGCCATCCCTGCTTGACGGACCCCCTGAAACCTGCTCACGGCGCCCTCCCGGTTAAGAGCCACTATTCTACAGTGACACCCTATTATTTTGCCAAAACACAGTTGTTTTACATGACTTTACACACAGATCATAAGCACTGTCTGATTTATTACAAACTGTAAATTAACAAAAACAAAAACCCTCGCTTCAATTGCACTTATAAAATGAGAGTTTAAAAATACATTGAGTCATGCTCTATCTTTGCTTATGGTATGGAGGCAAGTGTGATTTGTAATGAATTTTTATTAAGGACTACAAGCTTGAGAAGATGACGTCTCATAACTGAGATAAAAGGAGGATTAGTTCAGAGTTTAAGAAATGGTTTACAAATAAATTATTAGAAGATTTATACGTCATATAGTAGTTACCCTTTTACAAATAATCAGTTTGATAAAATATTTTATCAAAGATACCACTGTACCAACTGGAAACTAATATTTCCTTAATTCTAAGACTCTGAGTTTGCTTCTCAAGGTACAAATAATCAGAATTCTATATTTAATAACAGAACATACCACTGAAGCATGCAAAGTTGCCACATACTATATAATTGAATGCACAATGAAAATACTGCCTTAAGACAGAATAGCTAGAATACAAAAGAGTTTCTAGAAATAAGCATTAGAAGGAATAATCTAACAACATTAGCATTTCACTAAGAGACACTGGAAGGTGTTTGACAAAAAAAAAAAGTGAGCGCTCAAAGAAATTTGCATATCTTTCTTTTCCCTAACACCACTGACTCCATCAATCCTGCTCCCGCCATACAACCCCCCCCACACAAAATAACAAGTGAAAAAGTTTGTTCAACTATCCAGAAGGAATAAGGCTTACTCTGAAACCAGGAAATCACTGGGTTCTTTTCAGGGATGTTACGAAGCAGCTTGAAGAGTAATGGAATAGATCACCAGTTTATACAGTAGTTTGATCAAAAACATGTTTCCCCTATTTCCTTATGGAGTTTACATTAGATGTGAATGAGAAACTGATCCAGACACCACTTCACAGGAGATATTGCGAGTAGCTTAGGGAAATTAGTTTCCTGTGCTTTAGAAGTAAAAACAGTGTTGTCCTTAACTGCCACAAACTACATTATTGAAAATTGATTTCTTATTCTTCAGGCACTTATTCAAGAGCCCAGATTTGAAATAAAACTTTGAAATAAAAAACGTTATGGTGATCCAGTGGTTTAATTTCAGCTTTGTTTCAGGTAGGAGAAGACACTCCTTCAACCACACTTTCACATGGAGGATAGGTACCCAATATTTCAGTTGGTTTTGTGACAGCATCTCTTAACTGCTTTGATAGCTGAAGGAAATAAATCAAATGCAAAACCTATTTAAAGTAATCAATTCACTGTTCAATTTTCCTCTTACGCCTCCACCTTAGAGAGCAAATTGTTGTCTTTTTCTCCTTCCTCACAACCCATTACTCATCTCTAAATCTTCTCTACACCTTTGCTTCAGGGTATGGTCTATACTACAGGATTATTCCGATTTTACAGAAATCAATTTTTGGAAACAGATTGTATAAAGTCGAGTTCATGCGGCCACACTAAGCACATTAATTCGGCGGTGTACGTTCATGTACCAAGGTTAGCGTCGACTTCCAGAGCGTTGCACTGTGGGTAGCTATCCCATAGTTCCCGCAGTCTCCCCTGCCCGTTGGAATTCTGGGTTGAGATCCCAATGCCTGAGGAGGCCAAAAATTTGTTGCGGGTGGTTATGGGTAAATGTCATCAGTCAATCCTCCCTCCGTGAAAGCAACGGCAGACAATCATTTCGTGCCCTTTTCCCTGGATTGCCTGGGCAGACGCCATAGCACAGCAACCATGGAGCCCATTCAGCCTTTTGTCACTGTCACCGTATGTCTACTGGATGCTGCTGATAGACGCGGTACTGCAGCGCTACACAGCAGCATCCCCTTGCCTTTTGCAAATTAGCAAAAGACTGTTACCAGCCCTACTGTACCGTCTACTGCTTTGCAAGTTGGCAATGACGGTTACCAGCCCTACTGTACCGTCTGCTGCTTTGCAAGTTGGCAATGACGGTTACCGGCCCTACTGTACCATCTGCTGCTGTCATGGGTGCTCCTGGCCAGCCTCAGTGAGGTCGGTCGGGGGCGCCTGGACAAAAATGGGAATGACTCCTCAGGTCATTCTCTTCTTTAAGTTTTGTCTAATGGAGAGTCAGTCCTGCCTAGAATATCAGGCAAGCCTACTAAAGAACCAGAGAGGCAAATGGCCACTCCGGGTCAGAGCCCCAGACATCCCGCAGAAATGATGAGCTGCATGCCATTCTAGGGGGTGCCCCTACAACAACCCCACCCGTTGCTTCCCTCCTCCCCTACCCCTCCTGGGCTACCGTGGCAGTTATCGCCCCATTTGTATGATGAAGTAATAAAGAATGCATGAATAAGAAACAACACTGACTTTATTGCAAGCAGAGATCAAAGTGGGATGGGGAGGGCGGTTGGCTTACAGTGAAGTAGAGTGAACCACCATTCTGCACTTGCTCAGCCTATAGCTGAAAATGGGAATCTGTGATAAGCACTAGGATAGAAGCACAGGCAGGACTGAATCTCCATTTATGTGTGAGCCTTCGGTTGACACTGGTAAAATACAAAAATGTCCCAGGATATGTATGTTGGGAGACCGTTCTAAAACGGCAGCTTAACTTTCTTATTTGCAGCAAAATGTAGAGGTCTAAGTATCTATCTGATTGTGAGCCCTGGTAGCAAGGAGTAGGCTGGGGTAAGTGCAACCGCACGGTGCTGCTGACTGGGAGAGCAGCCTGAGGCAGAAGCCTCCAGCTGCCATGATATTCCAGGCAGGACCTGAATCTCCATTAGACAAAACAAAGAAGAGAATGACCTGGAGTCATTCCCATTTTGCCCAGGCGCCCCCGGCCGACCTCACCAAGGCCAGCCAGGAGCACCCACGGGATGATGACGACGACGGATATCAGTCCTACTGTACCGTCTGCCATCCGCAAGGCAAGGCAAGGGGATGCTGCTGTGTAGCGCTGCAGCACCGCATCTGCCAGCAGCATCCAGTAGACATACGGTGACAATGACGGGGGGTGGGTGACGACATATACCCTAAACCACCCGCGACAATGTTTTTGACCCTTCAGGCTTTGGGAGCTCAGCCAAGAATTCAAATGGTTTTCGGAGAGTGCGGGAACTGTGGGATAGCTACAGTCGTCAGTCGCCCCTCCCTCCGTGAGCGTCCATTTGATTCTTTGGCTTTCTGGTATGCTTGTCTCAGCTCCTTAAGTTTCACGCAGCACTGTGTTGAGTCCCTGTAGTGGCCTCTGTCCATCATAGCCTTGGAGATTTTTCCAAATGTTTTGGCATTTCGTCTTTTGGAATGGAGTTCTGACAGAACAGATTCATCTCCCGTACGGTCCATGCTGGAGCTCTTTTTTGATTCTGGGACTGCATGGTCACCTGTGCTGATCAGAGCTCCACGCTGGGCAAACAGGAAATTGAAATTCAAAAGTTCGCAGGGCTTTTCCTGTCTACCTGACCAGTGCATCCGAGTTCAGATTGCTGTCCAGAGCAGTCACAATGGTGCACTGTGGGATAGCTCCCAGAGGCCAATATTGTTGAATTGTGGCCACACTAACCCTAATTCGAAATGTCAATACTGATTTCAGTGCTACTCCCCTCGTCGGGGAGGAGTACAGATATCGATATTAAGAGCCCTTTATATCGAAGTAAAGGGCTTCGTTGTGTGGATGGGTGCAGGGTTAATTGGGTTTAACACTGCTAAATTCGAGATAAACTCGCAGTGTAGACCAGGCCTCAGTCTCTGCTCAGTTTATATTTGGCTGATTCACACACTTCCCTTCTCTCTCTTTTCTGGTCACCTTTCTCCTATTATACTCTCACCTCCCCCAACATCACACTTGCACAGATATTCCAGCACATGGTGCTCAACCACAGGATTGTTTTTATGGTTTTTGGGGGTAGCCAGTGACCCAATTCTTTGGACTCTACCAGTAAGTTACCTAATTTAAAATAAAGGGAATGGAGGTTGGAGAAGGAAGAGCAGGAAGGAAATTACAGTGACAAAAATCTCAGCTTTATTTACTGGATTTGTATAAATGTTGAAGGTTATTTCAGAGGAAGAAATCTGAGATTAGCATGGAGTCTAAGGATACATCTACACCAGGGGTCGGCAACCTCTGGCACGCTGCTCGCTAGGGTAAGCACCCTGGCGGGCTGGGCCAGTTTGTTTACCTGCCGCATCGGCAGGTTCGCCCAACTGCGGCTCCCACTGGCCGCAGTTCGCCGTCCCAGGCCAACGATGGCGACGGGAAGTGGCGCGGGTGAGGGATGTGCTGGCCGCGGCTTCCTGCCACCCCCATTGGCCGGGGACAGCAAACCGCGGCCAGTGGGAGCCACGATTGGCCGAACCTGCTGACGCGGCAGGTAAACAAACTGGCCCAGCCCTGGTGAGCCGCATGCCAGAGGTTACCGACGCCTGGTCTACACTCGGGGCTGGCTCTAGCTTTTTGCCATCTCAAGTGGTGAAGCAGAAAAAAAATAAATAGATGAAGCCGATCAGCAGCAGCTCAATCACGCTGCTTCATTCTTCTGCAGCAATTCGGCAGTGGGTCCTTCACTCCCTCTCTTCCTCTTTGGTGGCACTTCAAAGAGGAACAGAGGACCCGCCACTGAATTGCCGAAGACCCGGACATGCCGCCCCTTTCCATTGGCCGCCCCAAGCACTGCTTCCTTCGCTGGTGCCTGGAGCCGGCCCTGCTACACTACATTTTAAAATCCACAGCAGCAAATCTCAGAGCCCAGATCTACAGACTTGGGCTCACAGAGATCACACTACAGCACTAAAAACAGTATTGTAGATATTGTGGGTCAGGCAAGGAAGACCCTGTCTTCCTGGGCTCCACTAGCCCAAGCTGCAGCTTCTACATTGCTGTTTTTAGTGTTGGAGTGCCGGCCCAAATTTGCAGACCTGCGCTCTTTCTACACTGCATTTTCAAACCCTTGGCAGAGAGTGTCATATCCTAAAGGCCTCAAAATTCAAAGAACCCAGATCTACAGGTTCCATAACCTTTAATGTAGTGTCACAGAGTTTGGGTCTACATTTGCACTTGTAATATTTCTATTTGTTTGTGAGAGCCAGAACAAAAATCAAGATCATGCTCTTATAGCACTGCAGAAAGACACAGCTAGACGTAATAAAAATGTACAATCACTGAACTAGGCAAATATAACTACTACATAGGAGGAGCATGTATTGTAAATTGAATAATAAGATGCTATTGCTGTGGAGTCAGTTTTTTGACCATAGCTACACTAACAATTTGTGACTGTCCCCATCTCCCTATTAAATCTTAGCTGCAGATTTCCTAGTTTATCATCAAGGTCACTGACATCGCAACCCACATAAACAAGCTATGAAAGAAACATTCCCCTGCTTTATAGTACTTCAAAATATTCGGACAGAGAAGTATGTCCAACCATCAAATTAGCAGTGGAAGTTGGGGGAAGATTTTTAAACAACGATTTGGGCATAGTCTAGTGGAGGGGTCGACAACCTTTCAGAAGTGGTGTGCCAAGTCTTCATTTATTCACTCTAATTTAAGGTTTAACGTGCCAATAATATACTTTAACGTTTTTAGGTCTCTTTCTATAAGTCTATAATATATGAATAAAATATTGTTGTATGCAAAGTAAATAAGGTTTCTAAAATGTATAAGAAGCTTCATTTAAAATTAAATTAAAATGCAGAGCCCCCCGGACCGGTGGCCAGGACCCAGGCGGTGTGAGTGCCACTGAAAATGAGCTCACGTGCCGCCTTTGGCACATGTGCCATAGGTTGCCTACCCCTGGTCTAGTGTAATATCTGATACATCATTTGCGGAACACCTGCATTCTACCCTTGCAGGAGAACAGACTTCATCTGATGGCTCTGTACCTCTAAATACTATGATCCTAAAAATCTCTAAACAACTGAAATAGTATGCAAAACCAGCTGAAATTTTACAGTCAAATACCGTGCATCACTAACAATTACTACAAATTCTGTGTTCAGCGTGTCAGGTCTGCGACACCTTTTGTATTTATAACACTGCACGTACCCATTACTTGTCAGAAAGTGAGTATATTTATAGAAATTTAACATTACTATAACTATTCATTTGTCTCAGTTTATCTTTTGAAGAAACTGGGCAGACTACAGTCACATTTTAAAAGGGTTCCCCTTAGCTGTGTTACTAACACCATGTTCCTGAAGTGAATAATAAAAACAAAACAAAAAAAACCTGCTCTTTCTGCTAGGTATATTTTTAGTTCCATACACCAGCACAATGCTTGGGTTTAAATAATTAGTGAAAACATTTCTATTTAATATAAGATCTAGAAATATTTCAAAATGTTACTAATTTTAGGTCCAAGCTACTTGATAACAGCAAGTGGGTAATAGCCTATTTTGACAAATTACATTGCTACTCAGCTATAATGAACCTGGGACACTTCTTAGCTGCTCCTCAACATTCTCTGATTTAGATATTTTTGCAAAATGCTTTAGAATTAATGCAACAGCTTATGTTTAAAGTGCTTTTAATGGAAACAGTCATAACAAATATAATCAGCGAGTGTCACTCATTTTGGAGAGAGATATCAATACAACATATGACTAGACAACTGAATGTTTTAATTTGAGGAAGTGTTTTTTGGCCAAGTTGACAAAATTAAGAAAGGCGTTTTTTTTAAAATAATGCATTATTTATGCTGGATATCCAATGGAAGGTGATTTCTAAAGGTTTTTGAACAGATAAAAAATAGGACTGCTTTAAAAATGTACCAAATGCTCAAAAAAAAAATCCAACAAAAACAGAAAACCTAGGATGAAGAGAAGGAAGCTTTCAGCATGTGTTTAAGTGTCAGATTGGAAGTTCTGTTTATTCACAAAAAAATTCCTTGGCTATACTACAAATACCACTTTGGATTGCCGGAATTAAACATCTTAAAAATCTAATTTGTTTTATCACTAGATCTACTATTGCTAAAGACAGTGACATGAAAAAAGGTAATAAAGCAGAGTAGTTAGTTTCATTTTTGTTTATAACTGATATCTGGAAAATTTTACTTGTAGGCTCTTGGGCACCATGTTGCAATGTTTGGGTTGCAATCACTAATGGAGAATGTTCGTTTTAAATGTTTCCACTGGAATTATTAAAAAATAAAATTAACTCATGGAAACACTGGCCTTCAGTTTGACAAAAAGCTTAGTTTTTACATAGCTGTAGGGCCAATTTAGCTTCACAGGGTCCCTTTAACTGCAAAAGGGTACTTTTCATCATCATCTTGCAGCCCTATTTTTGCTGGCTACTATTTGGTGCAACCTCACAGCACGTGTTCTGTGGGTGACATCACACTCAGTATAGAACCCCATTGTAAACGAAGCATGTTCTTATATAAAATAATGCTTTAGTGTCTAAAAATTTAGGGTTTGCAATATAGATATTTTAAAAGTCTTTTGAAGCCCGTGAAATAGTATACAGAAAATACTTAGTTATTCAGTGCACAGCAGAGTCCTTGTAGAGTAGGACATCACCAGCAGAACACATGCAGTAGTGTCACCAACTAAAAGCCAACCAACAGAAAAATACAAGATACGTTAAATGTAATGCCCCTATTTCTTTGTTAATTTAGCACATCACATTTAAGTAATTTTAATTTTTATACTCCAAAACAATCTCTGCAAGTCATCTTTTGTCTTCAAATTCTTTATAAAAAGGTCTATTGGAAATGTAGGAAAGAGGAGGGAAAAAAAATCAGTTATAAACCTGCTATGGGTTCTAGACAGCGCATCCACAAGCAAATTTTAATCAAGAGAGAGGATACATTATAATAAAATTCTTGTACCAAGATCACAATCACAGTTCACGGAATCAAGTTTAAACCAATAATAAAAATATTTCCAAAAAAGGTCCCTATAAAAAGTGAGATCTTACGTCTATTACAAACTTTTTAAACAGTAGAATTTCCAAGCCAATGACTTGCAATGAATGGCAGATTCAACAGTGATGGGCACTGAAGAAATAACAAACCTTAATTTTCCATATCAACATATCAAATATTTAATCATTCAGCTCTTGAATTTTATGGAGACAGAGGAGAACCCTTAAACAGGTAACTAATTTGAATATATTCTGCATATTATTATATATATGCCATTCAGTGCCTTTGATTCTTTAGCCTGTGGGGTTGTCTATTATGACAGCTAAGCCCCCATCATTACTTTCTAACTCATCTGCAGAACTATCACTACTAGAGGCCACCTCCCCAAACTAGGTTTCCTTCTAATTATGCGTCAAGACTGTATGTGATAATTACAGCACTTACCATCACTTACACATTGCTAAATAGCATGTGATCCTTCCCTTGTATTACAGCAACCACATGAAAAGTAGCTATTTGTCCCTTATTAAAGAGGCAAAGGAAGGAAGGAAACTACCATACTTATCCTATATTTGAAATACAGCGAAGGCTGGTAGAGAGGGGTTAGGTGTAAAACAACCCAAACCAATCCCCCAAACAAAAACAGGTCATCTCAGCTGAATTAAATTCTTGACAACACTGAAAAGTGAAATCCTCTGTTTATGCACAGGTTTGGAAACCTGTTCATTAGGCTAAACACATCACATTCCACATACAAAGACAAAAACAAAAAATACCAGGATAGGAAGACCTGAGCTCTCAATGCTTCTTTCCCAGATGCTCTCTCTATAACCCTGCCATAACACTTAGCAATGTACCCATTGTCATCAATGGGTATCACCAATAGGGAAGTTTCCTGTTCTAGAGGACCCTTTTGATAACCCTTAACTACCACAACAGATACTCATGTGCATGGATAGCTTACTAATGAAATTAGATTCCCCCCCCCACAAATCAATAACTCAAATCCAAGCCCCATTAGACAACACAGAATGCTATCCATTAAGATTCTAATATTCTTTAGCCTACCTCTAGCAACTCAAGACCAAACAACAAAAATTTGACACACTGTTCTTCATTCAGACCCACTGTGCTTTGTTGCTATTTTAAGCCACACTGTAAGAGCACATATTTAACATTATCACACAAAGTAAACACATTCATAAAGGTAGTACAAACTTAAGGATAGAATGCCACTGAAAGTTATGGAGAAATCCTATTTGGAATTTCCCCAGAAACTCTTAAGGATTCTGAATATGGAAGAGTGATCATGCACAGATTAAATGTAAACATCTTAAAACATGTTGAGGTTATAGATGCACATGAACAAGTTATGTTGTAATTCTCACCAAAATTGTGGTTCAGTCCCCATGTGCATAAGCAGTAGTGTGTGTACTGGAGGGAGAAGATGAAACCTTACTAGCGAAAGGTTAAAACCAGAAATTCCCTTCCACATGAACCCTTGTGTCTTGTCTCCCATCTACAGAATACCTCCTATCAGAGCATTGCCCTCCTCCAAACAGACTGCGGAGCTCCAAACTTTGGGACCTCCCTTATAGGATCAACGGGAGAAACTTCACTCTTATCCTCATAGCTGCTCAGTATTGAAAAGCTACACTCAAATGTTCTTCCTCACCCTACAAGCTACCAGGAGAGGAGGTTGGGAAGACGACACAATTGTTTCCTTCCTGTACCACTAAAGGATTTTTGGGGTTTAGTGTCATCAGGGAAGTGAGTTCCCTTCCGCCAAAGTTGTGTGTTGTATTTTCTTTTAATAAATAAAACATTATGATATAGTACATGAAAGAAAATAAAGTTATTTTCTAATTAGTGCATTTAATCTTTAACAAAGATGAATTCATGTAGTTTTGTATTTAGTTTCCCTTATTTTTAGAAAGGGGGACTGCAATTGAAATAAATGTGCAATGTGAAATTGAACTGTGTTTTCATGTGTTTATGTAGTCAACATGTAATTCACATAAACATGGAATGTCTATTTAATTAAAATGCATCTGTCTTGATTACAAAAATGCACAGCTGCAAATAGGTATGCATATTTCTGTGCGTGTATGTGCCCGTGTGTATTACAAGCACCGTGTCTTGGTGATCACAAAGTTTAGTGAAAAGTTATATACTCCATACGTAGAAAAGGAGTTCAGTTATTTCTAAAACTAAAAATTGCATTCAAACACATTAGAGGTACTTGCCTTCATTAAAAATTAAGTGTTTGGCACATCTGAAGTTTCAGATTAATTTGTTTGAGTTGTCAGAGTGCAAAGATGCATGCAATATTGTAAAAAACATGAAAGGGGTGTTTTTTCATATGGATAGCTGAAAAAAACTAAATGGGATTATATACCTCTCATGTCTGCCCACTATTCCCCCAAAATACATATAGATTGCATTAGCATTAAAAAAACCTCAGGAACAAGAGAGTGTCCCTCAACCATAATTATATACATTTGCTATCACTAATAAATCTATTTTATATCAGAGACAATTCTGTTACTGACATTTATTCACTGAATCCAAAACATGATTTTTTTTTTAAATATATACAATAAATTAATAAATTAACTGGCACAAAGATATGTTACCATATCCTTAATTATTTCTTGGGAGGTGGGGGAGTTTTTGCCTTTCTGTTGTTTCAGAAGCACATAAGGACACCTGGAAGAGAGATGATGAACAAAAGGTCTTCTAAAGTCACTGAAAATCTACAACATAGCTAATTAGGTTCCAGCTTCTAATACAATAGTGGGTGTACCATGGTCTGTTATGAAGTATATAGCCAAGGGCACCAGACAATACAACCCCACATTCAATTTAATTACAGCCCATGGCTTTTGCAGAAGTGGTGTGTTTCAAAGGGTTTAAGCACTCATTTATTTCTAGACCTACATGAAATAAGGCAGCTCACTGTCATACAGACTCACCAATTAGACTGAACAGTTTCTGATCTCTTGCTCTCTGGAAGGAGAACAGTGGGCAACAAGAAGCCTTTTACAGCACAATCCCACAAGCTTTTTAAAAAGCTTTCAGCTTCCTGTAACATTAAAAGTTTGTGCATTTCAGCTTTGATGTTCATAGAACAAGAGTACTGACTTAATCATTTCAGATTCTGTAGAATACTAAAAAGAGCCTTGTCAATGCAACACTCCAGTCATGATGCTCTTTTCTTTCCTTGATTGTATCAAAAAGGTCATCTGTCTGATTTATACAAAACTGATTTCTTGTTGCTTCTTATCAAAGTCTTCTGAAGGCTTGCCCCATGAAAGTCTACAATAGTTCATTTTGACCAAATGGCATAATGCAATTAGCAGAAAAGCCTGGTCAACTCCCCATCAGTAACTCATACTTTTAAACGGGGCTGTCGATTAAATCGCAGTTAACTCACATGATTAACAAAAAAAATTAATCGCAATTAAAAATGTATCACGATTAATCACACTGTTAAGCAATAGAATACCAACTGAAATTTATGAAATATTTTTGGATGTTTTTCTACAGTTTCAAATATATCAATTTAAATTACAACACAGAATACAAAGTGTGCAGTGCTCACTTTATATTATTTTTTATTACAAATATTTGCACTGTAAAAATGATAAACAAAAGAAATAGTATTTTTCAGTTTAGCTCATACAAGTCCTGCAGTGCAATCTCAAATCATGAAAGTGCAATTTACAAACGTAGTTTTTTTTATTATGTAACTGCACTCAAAAACAAAACAATGTGAAACTTTAGAGCCGACAAGTCCACTCAGTCCTACTTCTTGTTCAGCCAATCGCTAAGACAAACAAGTTGTTTACATTTATGGGAGATAATGCTGCCCACTTAATTAGTCACCTGAAAGTGAAAACAGGAATTCACATGGCACTGTTGTAGCGGGCATTGCAAGATACACCTCTACCCCCAAATAACGCAATCCTCAGGAGCAAAAAAAATCTCACTGTGTTATAAGTGAGGCCTTGTTATATCAAGGTAGGAAGAGGAACCGCTCCCCGCCCCGGCTCACCTCCGCTCTGCCTCCTCTTTGCTTCTCCCTCCCTCCCAGGCTTGCCACGCCAATCAGCTGTTTGGCATGGCAAGCCTGGGAGGGAGGAAAAGCAGAGCTGAGCAGCGTGCTTCTGGGAGGAGGCGACGGAGCGGAGGTGAGCTGGGGCGGGGGGCAGTTCCTCTGCGCCCCCCCCGCTTACTGTGGCCCCTCTACCCCAGCTCACCTCCACTCCACCTCCTCCCATGAGCGCACCGCAGCTCTGCTTCTCCTCCCTCCGAGGCTTGCAGTGCCAAACAGCTGATTGGTGCAGCAAGCCTGGGAGGGAGGAGAAGCGGAGCTGCTGCATGCTCGTGGGAGGAGGCAGAGCGGAGGTGAGCTGGGGCAGGGGGCCCCCGGCGAGGGCCGCAGCAAGTAACAGGTGGGCACAGAGGAACCACTTGCAGTAACACGAATTCGGATATAACAAGGTAAAGCAGCCCCGTCCCCCGGAGCGCTGCTTTACCACGTTATATCCAAATTTGCATTATATCGGACTGCAGGAATATTTATGTGCCAGATGTGCTAAAGATTCATATGCCTCTTCATGCTTCAGCCATCGTTCCAGAGGACATGCTTCCATGCTGATGACGCTCATTAAAATAAATGCATTAGTTAAATTTGTGACTGAACTTCTTGGGGGAGAATTGTATATCCCCTGCAAGTAAAAACAGAGCATTCTGCCATATATTCCATGTTATAGCAGTCTTGAATGATGACCCAGCACATGTTGTTCATTTTAAGAACACTTTCACTGCAAAACTGACAAAATGCAAAGAAGATACCAATGTGAAATTTCTAAAGATAGATACAGCGCTCGACCCAAGATTTAAGAATCTGAAGTGCCTTCCAAAATCCGAGAGGGACGAGGTGTGGAGCATGCTTTCAGAAGTCTTAAAAGAGCAACACTTTGATGCAGAAATTACAGAACTCAAACCACCAAAGAAGAAAATCAACCTTCTGCTGGGAGCATTTGACTCAGATGATGAACATAAAACTATTACACACACACCCATGTTATTTACCGAGCACTCTTCACCCCGTTTTTTGTGTTCCTGCCTTTGAGGCATGAATCTTGTCTTTGGGGGGGGGGGCAGGAGGGGGATTAAGGTGGTGCCTGGAGTCCCAGTCCCATTGTGCTATGCACTGTATGAACATATACTAAAGCAAGGGCCCTGCTCTGAAGAGCCTACATTCTAAGTAACTTTGTCATCTTATATGCTTGTACAGCACCACGCACGAGACTTTGGTTTTACTATGGTACAAACATAAATTTAAAAGCAAAACAGAATTCTTTTTCCAGTTTTATAGTAGTTATATTTCTAGTTTCAAGAATTAAACTAAGTAGAAAGGTTCTTACCCCAAAATGAACCAAAAACCCCAGACAGTCTTATCGGCTGTGTCTGCTGCATACTTAAGGAGATAAAGTACTTTTCTTTCCCCCCCCACCTCTTGCCTTCTCAAAACTTGAAATCAGAACCAGCTTTCTCATTCTGTCAGCATATGGCTTTTCTTTGAAGCATTTAAGGCAATGAAAACTCACATGCTCCGTAACAGAAAGCTGGCCCTGGTTTCAACTTCGAAAGCCTGAACACTTGCAACATAGAGTGATGACAAATGCAAACACTGCTCATGCTTGAACTATTTTAAGTTTGGTAGGTATATATTTTGCTATTTATGGAATTCTTCAGAAGTACCTAGAACACAACTATGCTACAGAACCACCGTAGCAGAAGCTTTTTCTGAAACTATGGGTAATTTTTTTCCCCCTGGCAGAAGCTGGTCTGTTTTCTCAGACCTATTTTTGGCTATTATAACTGTACTAAGTTCAGTATGTATCAAGTCTATAAATCTCAACAGCTACCACATTGCAACATCAAAAGCTTAAACTTCAGCTATTATTCATCTTTCAATAATACTAGAGATGAACAACGGCTAAATTACATCCCTCTGTCATCAACTTCAGCTGAAGTACTGTTCTTAGTGGCAAGAAAATTGCTACACTTCAGAGCAAATAAGGACTGAAGGGAAGGTGGTGGCACGATGGTGCAGTACTGTATGTTTAAAATATACTGTATAATGTCTCTCAGGACTGCAACCTAAAGCAATAGCTAGATCAAAATGTGTCAAGATGAACACTTATGTACCTTTCCCTGGCTCAGGAGGAGGCTTCTACAACAGTTCTGCAAACAGAGCTAGAAGACATCTCAGGGTTAAGAAGAAAGACGAACCAGCAATGATAATCCATAAAGTCAAAACCCTTCTCAAATTCTCAACTAAGTAAATTAAATAAATCCAGTTTAATACTTTTGTTTCACTCCTCTTTTATACCTTGCTTAAAGTCACTAACACCATGAAAAATGTACATATACACAGTGTAAACACACAGTGTAACCCAGTTTTCATGGTGGGCCAGATTCTGCCACTTACTCACACTTAGTCGTACCTTATGCCATTAGGGAGGCAGAATCTGTCCCTTTATGAATAAACTCATAATAGAGGTCAATAAAATCACCAGTCTGCAATTGTCAAGTTGACAAATATTACTGATTTCTTGATAACAATGGACTTCAGTGTCACATCACTTGAGGAGATCTAATCAGTTAATAAGGCCTAGAAAGTCTTTTTATAAGCAATAATGATGGAGGGCCAGGGCATTTCCTGGGGATTAATGACCAGCTGGGAGAGCTGATGGCTTGAAGCAATGCCTCGGGCCATTAACCCAAGCCAGTCATTAATTTCCCCAGGAAATGCCCTGGACCTTGATCATTATAACTATATTATACAAAGGTAGCTAAAGGAGAAAAAGTTTAACATTGACTTTCTATTTTAAAAAGGTAGAAAAAAAATCTATCCCACATTTATAAAGCAAAGATATTTTCATTCTGTCATATGTCCCATAAGAAAAAAAAACAAAAACGCACTACTGTTCCAACTGATGCTGGAATGAGCAGTTAACTTCCCCCAACTATCAGTAAGGGTTTAAATTAATCAGTTTTGTAAAGAAAGCACTTCAGAAGTGAGTGTGTAGTTTGTTCACCATTAAATGAGCTAAACAAGGATGAATTGGATGTTCCCATATAATTACATCAAAATCCATGCTAACATTGTCACTGAGTGCTCATTTTCTTTCTTGATAAGGTCAAGAAAGAAAACATCCTGTCTCTCTTAAAATCTACTTTATATATTTCTGTCTTAATAGCCTGGCTTTTTGTCTGTAATTATCATTAGTATTAAAAAAAGATGTAGAGCACTTAAACTTCTCCTTAGGTAAACTTTATGTAAGCATTGTAATAAGTATTAGAAATTTCAAGGTAAGGCCTGGTATCAAACCATACAGTATTATGACCCAAGGAGAACTACATTAATTAAGATGAATAAAGTGGCCTATCTTGATAAAAGTAAAAGTGTGTTTATTCATACACATCTGTCTATCAAGCTCAGTTGCCTTATTCCATCTCTTCCTTACTCATGTACACAGAGCTACTCTAAACTAAGATACCTTAAAAGTTTTAAAAAAATCTTTCCAAGTCATAAGCCAACGAATGGGTAAGTTTACGGTTAAAAATATAGTGAAGAGAGTTAGCTTATATCTGAAATAATAAGCTAGAACAAAAACACTTTTTGCTTCATCATCAACCCTCTAAGCTATTCAAAGACACCAGATATACACAACAGGAGATCAAACTACAGTACTGCACTCAAGTGACCAAAAACCCCCACTAGTAAGGAGAGGTCACATGTATTTTAGACAACATAAATACTATAATTCACAGAAAGATTCTTTTTGCAATTAGCCTTCAGGCTGGCTGATTAGCTGACAAACTGTTTGAAAGGGTCAGTTTGTCCAGAACTGGTATTTCCACTTTGGAAACCGCTCAGGCATGTCATATACCTGTGTTCACTGAACAGTGCTCTTTCAGGCCTATGACTGAGATGATTATTGCTTGACACCAGAATGTCAGAGGGTTTTTTTGTAATCGACTATTGCAGCTAACATTAAAAGTATTGCCCGAAACATGGAGTGCAACATAACTGAGGACAGTTTTACAGATTTAGTTAGAATGAATTCCTGCTTCCAACTCAACAGTAAAAGTGCTCTTCAGTATATCTTTTAATTAAGTATCCTAAGGTAACTTTGGGTTTAAACACACACAAAAAAAATACTCTACACCAACAGGAAAGGATTGGGGAAAGGGGGCATGTGTACAGGTGGAAAGGTTGTTGATACATACACCAAGACCTATACCTATTCAATGGTTTTGACAAGGCTACTTTGCTTACATGAAACATACCTACCCAATCTGATCTCATTCCACAGCTACACTATGGTTAACTCAAGGAATTATGCTGTTACTATATATTTTTACATTATGGGACATGGTCTACTTTGATGCAATGGTAACTAATGCAACTGTGCAAATAAAGCCAATTTACCTTTTTTAAAGAATGGTTGCCAGGAAACAGAGCTTTTTTAATAAACACACAAGATGAATGCAACTGTCACATTAATTCTCTTGCAAACTTCTACAGTTTAAAATTACACCCTCCTGACTAAGGCATAATTGAGTATTTTCTTGGCTGTTTCCTGCATTTATGAGGTTATTTAAACAACTAATTAGCACATCAAGAACACCATGCATATTAATTATCTTTCAAATTCTTATTTAATAAATTTGACTTGATTTACATAACTCTCCCGTCTACTGTAAAAAGAACAGGAGCCTGCACAGTCCATTTACTAATCCTATTATTCTGGGACCACAATTCTAAACTTTTGCTTAGCAGTGATTTGGGATTTCATACTTCCTTCTTCTTACAAAGAAAGTGATTAACTCTACGCTTGCTGTAAGTCACAGAGAGCCCAAACTTGCAGCTAACACCAGTGCAGTTACTTAGAGAGCTCCGGGAGAAGAGGGGGCGGGGGGACGGAGGGGGAGGGGAGAGCACGGAAGTTTAGTAACTTGCAACAAGACTATTTCATGCCTGTACAGTGAGACTTGCACTAGAGGGCCAAAGAGGCAGCAGCTGCCTGTCTGAAGTGCGGCCGCTCTGGGACTGCTGCCAGGGTGTGCAGTGTGCTTTGGTCCTTGCAAAGGGGTCTGGTGTTGGCTGGAGCAGGCGGGGGAGGGTTTGGGAAGCGAAGAGGGGGTTGTGTATAGAGATGGGTCGGGTTTTCTTGTTACCTGTGTGGGGGAAACAATTGCAGGTGAAACTACTGTGGGTGAGTTGGTGCTTCTGTGCCCATTGGCTTCGGGGAGGAGGAGAGGCAGGGGGTCGTGTTTCACTGACACCACCACCACGGAGGCAGCGGCAGTAGCAGCGTCCAGGGGCTCGGCGGGGCGGAGGCAGAGTCTTTTGGGGGACGAGGAGGGGCCGCAAGCATCCCCCCCGGCCGCGGCCGCCCCAGTGTACACAGCCTCGTAGAGGGAGCGCTTGGCCGGGGTCAGAGCGGCCGCTTCTGCCTTCACGTGGGGGACGTCGCTGTCTTTGGGGAGGATGTAGGTGTTGGCGGGGGCGGGCGGGGGCCGGTGCCGGTGCCCGCCGTTGAGGATGGCCTGGGCGGCGGTGTAGCAGCCCCCTGCCGCCCCGGCGGGGTGCGGGTGGTGCCCGCCCAGCTTGGTGCCGATGCCAGCGATGCTGTTGAGGGTAGCGATGGAGACGGCGCCGATGCAATGGTTGGTGTAAGTCTTGGAGAGCTTGGCCGCCTTGGAGAGCATCTGCATGCGGGTGCCCAGCAGGTTCTTGCCGATGGCCTTGTTCTCGTACCAGGTGACATCGCCCTCGCTGCAGTGGTCCCGCGGCCGCTGGAAGAAGGCCTTGCACAGCGGGTTGCGCTTGGCCAGGTACTTGACGAAGCTGGAGTAGGGGCAGAACTCGGTGCCCGTCTCGTACATGCGGGGCAGGTTCTCCTCGTCGCTGCTCTCCGCCCGCTTCTTGCTCCAGGAGGAGGAGCGCGACTTGTGGTAGGGTCCCAGGGACTTGAAGTAGACGAACTTGCGGCCGTCCTCGTCCATGGCCAGCCCGAAGGAGTCCTCCTCCAGCTCGCGCTGGTTCTCGCGGCCCCGCGTGCAAAAGTACATGCAGGTCTCGAACCAGACCTTGTTGAGCAGCCCGAAGGGGCTCTGGGTGCTGAACACGCTGCAGGTGTACAGCTTGCGCAGGTCCGCCCGCGTGATGGCTTGTTTCTGCACCACCGGCCCCGCGCCCTGCTCCTCCAGCTTGCGGATCACCGCCGCCAGCGTCAGGTTGGCGGCGCGCAGCTCCGGGTCCTTGGTCAGGTCCAGGGTGCGGCAGTAGGGCGGCTCGTTGAGGTAGCGGTTGAGGGAGCTGCGGATGCTGATGAGCGAGGACTTGGAGTAGAGCTGGCCGCTCTTGGAGCGGGCCTCGGCGTAGAAGGAGCGCAGCACCCGGCACAGCGCCCCCTTGTCCATGGTCTCGAAGTCCGGGCTCTGGGACTTCTCGCTCAGGTACTCCCGGAAGATGCGCACCGCGTAGCGGGTGGCCAGCCGGGTGTTCTCGCTCAGCCGGGCCCGCTCGGGGCGCTGCAGCAGCAGGTCGGTCTCCGGGTCCGAGTCCTCCGCGCCCCGGGCGCTAGCGGGGACTGGGGCGCCCCCCACTGCTGCTGCCCCGATGCCGCCGCCACAGCCGCCTCCAAGGCGGCCGCCACCGCCGCCGCAGGAGGAGTCCAGCCCGCCACTGCCCCGGTCCATACTGATCATAAGGACCGGCTCGGGCTCCAGCGGCTCCTCCTCGCCGTCCCACTCCAGCCCCATTTCCTCCTCCTCCTCCTCCTCCTCTTCCTCGTCCAGTAGCAGGAGCCCCCCATCGGCGCCGTCCTCCTCGTCCCCCGTTATCTGCACCTCCTGGATCTCATCGTCGTCCTCCCCGTCCTCGTCCTCCCCCGCGCTGCAGTAGTGGTGGGGGCGGTGGGTGCCGCCGCGGCCCGGCGGCCGGTCCCCCCCATTGTTCTCCCCGCCGCCGCTGCTGCCGGTGTTCCAGTCGCCGCCGCTGCCAGGCATTCTCGCCATATTGCCGTCTCCCTGCCAGTCCTCGGGCAGGGCGCATGCGCTATATTGGACCGCAGCGCTGGAGAGCTTTTGTGTTTAATGACCTTCAGCTACCGGGAGGCAAAGCTGGGCTCTTAAAGGGGCCGCGCGCTCCCAGCGGCGGCGGGGGCTGCCGCGCGGCGGGAAAGGGAAGGGAGAGCGCGGCGGGGGGAGGGAAGGGAGGCATGCGGCGGTGCGCGGTAGAGGAGGGGGGGACACCGGCGGAGCGAGCGCCGGCCTCAGCACCTAGGCTGCGGGAGCTACTTACCCTCACTCCCTGCCGGGCAGCCCGCGGGCTCTAAGTGATGCCTGGAGAGCAGCACAGCGGCCCCCGGCCCCTCATCGCCCCCCTAGAGCCCGGGGGTCCCGCCCCGTGCTGGGCGCTGGAGCAGCCTCCCGAGCGGGTAAGGAAGGGAGAGCGCGGGGAAGCCTGCTCCCCCCCAGCCCCGCGGTGCAGCGAGAGCGGCAGCAGGTGAGGCAAAGGGGGGCAGGCACCGCACACGGGCGGCTCGGCTCCTCCCTGCCTCGCCGCTCTCCCAAGCCCCCAGCAGCAGCAGCAGCAGCGTGTAACTCACTCTCGGACTCCGGCGGGAGTGAAACTTCGTGGCATCACTTCAGCCTGGCTCCCCCTTGCCCTTGGAGCCGCTTCGGCCCAGGCTCGGGTTCCTTGACACTACAGCGGCCGGGGAGCAGAGGCCCTGCAGGCGCAGAGGCAGAGTTGGCTGTGCAGGCAGTAGGTACAGGTCCCGCTCAAAGTCCTTTCCTAGACCGAGCTGCTCTCCCCCCACTGCTCGCTAAAAACCGGCTCGCAGCCTGGCTGTGTCGGGCTTTGCAAACAGCTCGCTTGTTTCCTGCCTTCTTGTTAAGACACCAGCAAGTAGCACAGGAAGCCGCCGGGGCTAGGAAAACCCACACAACACTCCGCAGGCAAGAAGGAGTCCAGATCTATCCGGACCGCGGGGACAGGCAGCTGCACACACGCAAAGCACCGCGTCAGATTGCAGAGCACAGGCACCAACATTTTCCTGCACTGCAGCTTTGCAAAAAGCCTTAAACTTATTTTCAGCGTCATCATTTTAAAACTAGATCCCACAATGGCAAAATCCACCAGTTTGGTACCCTCTAAGCAGCTCCGAGTCGTGCTCGGTTTCCCACTTCTGTCATTCGTTCCTTCTGATGACATGTTGAAGATTTCACAATCTTATCTCCCTGTTATTCTGGTCATTTTTCTCCCTTCCTCTCTCTTTTGTTTTCTACATTGTAAGCTTTCAAAAACTTTGTCAAAGCAGCACGAAAAACATAAGCAGCATTTTTTTTTACAACCCCCACCCCTCCCCCAACAATATGGAAAGGAAATAATTAGAAACCTTAAACACCATCACTACTTAATATCACAAATCCGGATAGATTAATTGAGGTTTACTCGGTGCTCCTCCCCTATCCTCTTCACTGACCAAAAATACCCTTCCCCCACCCTTTTCTGTAGTTGGTGTATTTTCAACTAGAACAAAGGTGGGAAGACACAGACAAGTCAGAACAAGTACCAGAATAGGGCAGATATGATTCATAGATAAAAGGGGAGTCCGTGGATATTATGATCCACAAAGGTGATGGAATGTTATTGACATTCCCCAGGTGAACTTTGTTTTTATAATAAGGGGTTGGTTGTAGAGCTATTTTGTTAAACCAGAGCACCTCTTTCTGAGATGGCACAAATGTCAGAAAGATCCCATAACATTTTAACTCTAATCATAATTTTCATTTGTTTTAAAATGCCCACCTCAGTCTGTTTGCAAGAGTCTATCACCCTGTTGGCTTACCACTAATAATCCTCTCTTTTATAAACAGGTAATGTCTGGAGCCTTGGTAGGGGGCAGTTTATATGGAGTTCAGTTCAGCAGCACAATGATCCATAAAAACTATGGATGAATAATACAAAGCTAGTCTAAGAGGCAAAATTTGAAGGGGGAGTGCACATTCTTTAGTAATAAGCCAAGATGGTGTTTTGTGTGTGCTTCACCACCAGAAATATTCAGCAGGCCAAATGATGCTTCCAGTTACAGTTGTGCGACTGTATTGCCTTCACTTGGGCTGCATAGATAAAACAGAGGGCATAATTTGAACAAAACGGAGATCCTATTACAGGGCTACCTGTCTAACTTAGTTAACAGTTCTGTTAATCAGTATGAAAAAAAATCCAATATTTTCTTGTGCTACTGTGTTTTTGCAGTAATGAGAGGAAAAATTTAAAAAAGTCAGAAACTGAATACTCAGAGAAAGCAGATCTGTCTAATAAAGTTTTGCCAGTTTTGGTCACTTTTTAGACTACAAATTCACTTTTACAGACTTTTTAGCCTATTTCTAGTTCTATTTCACTGCATGTAACACATACATTTATATTAGAGAATTACTGTGGGATGAGCGCCCCCCCCCCCAAAAAAAAGAGATTACCATTATTATATTCTCTGACCAGAACTCTCTTTATGCTCAACGGAAAGCTGTTTTTCAGACCACCCTCCCAAAATAAATTTGCACCTCCCCTAACAGGTTAGTTACACACATGTATGGTGCAGTTCAGTTTATATTTCATCAGTAAGAATTTTCTAACTCCAGCTAAATATTTGTAGACAAAGCTTGATATTTCTCACTGTACTACTAAATTCAAATAGGGTAGCATGTTCCTGATACAGATTCAGATTCAAATACAAATTTAAGTTCCTCCTCCACTCCACCTCTAGTACTGTGGGAGTTTTGTTGGCTGTTGAACAGTTTGCTGCTATTTTTTGTTAGAGTTTTATAAATTGAAAAATATTTGCCCTAAGCTGCTACTATGGGCAGTCATTGCACCTGAAATCAATCTTAATTGCAAAATTGATGGTTGGTGATTAAAGCAGGCATACTAATCTGTAGGAAATTCTTTAATGCTGAGAAGCAAGGACTTTTAATCTTTAAGCCTTCTAAAACAATTTTCAGTTTAAGTAATCCATATGAGTCACAGACCAGACAGCCAGTTATTTTACACAAGGCTAAGCTTCAGTATAGCCACTCGAGGAGGAACACATACATGAAGCTCGCCCAAGTGATAGCACTCTTTCTGCTGCTCTAAAATTATTAATGATAATTGCAATAGAGACAAATTATGTAGAATTGATGTGCAAATTTTAGAGCAGATTAGACAAATTTGAAATAAGCACAACATGATGCTACAGAAAAAGCGCTTAACTACCATGCCCGAAATATAATTGAAAGGAGTATTGTGTTACACCAGAGTAATTACACAGGAGTCAAAGAAGTTACTGTGCTTACACTAATGTAACAGAGCAGAGTATTAAAGGCAGTCATCATATAGGGAGATTTTTTTTTTACTATCCAAATAATCTCCTATCATCTGCTATTTGCAGCCCAGTTCTGAGCCAAAATCTAGGAGACTGTACACTGAGGAAGACTAAGTCAGAACAGACATTTACAAAGCTGAGACACTATGCTATGGATAAGACCTGAAAGACACAATGAGAAATTCTTCACCTTCGAAAAACTCAGTCTCAAGGGCTAGTGATCTGTGAGTGTCCTAGAATTTATTTTTAAATGTATTTCTCATATGTGCTAAAAATGATTAGCTAATTAACAACTGACTTCCATTTTTAAAAATTGTTACTTTTATTGTATAGGAGGATCACAGAAAACATGAATGCATGTATCTTAAAAAAAAAAAATCAGTACCCCTGAGGGCAAAAGGAAATAAAACTTATTTTTAAAATTAAAAAAAAAAAGCCATCAGCTTGACAGCTTCTATGTCTGAATGTTCTTTCAATCATTGATTCCTGATTACAGGAAATATACAATGTTGAGAGACCTGGAGTTGCATGTGGAGTCAAGTACATAATGAGTAAGTAAGTAAAAGAACTTTGAGTGAGGTTGGAGAGGAGAAAGGACACACCGGGCAACCTTAATATAAACATCACTATACATTTTAGACACCTCAACAAACAGGAGGGAATTTGGAGAACAAAAATAGTTTACAAGGGATTGTAATTGGGGAGAAATTAACAGTTCATCTTGAATATCAGGTAAGAAGTCTTCTTGGAGGTCAGACTTAGCCTGCACATGTGTATCCCAAAAGAACTGAAAGCCCTATTGCTCAAGACATTTAAAACTAGATTGGACTGTAGAAAATAATTCTACATTGCCCAACCCTCTTTGCCAAAGTCATCTAATTCTAACTGTCATGGTATTACTTAAACCCTAATCAACGCATCTACTCCACCTTCCATAGAGCTCAAAGCCCCAGTTCTGCAATGAGCACTGTGAACATTACAGGACTGGGGCCTATTCTAACATAAGCCCTATGCACACTGATAAAATAAGGTATATTCCAAGCAGCATTAAACACATTTTAACGAACAGGATGTTAAACACCAAGTAACACTATCAAAGTACCTGCCCCATTGATGTTCACCACTGGCCTCAGTTTCCCTTTTTTTCCCCAATTCCCTTAAGTATTCATATGCCACAGAACTAGTATTCCAAATTAAGATCTCCTCTCCGGGTTCTGATTTATCAATGGTTTTACACTAAAGGTATTCAACTCTTTACCCTTGTATCCAGCTCCCCAGCCCTTTGAGGCCTTTTATCACAGCTTCCTGCTAGTCTTGCTCCTGTCCCGATCCCTCTGCACAGGCAGCTCACCAGTTCCACAGTTCTTTCCCAGGCAGCTATCTTTTTGTAGGCTGCTGTGAAAATCTTTTCCAGTTCCTAATCTCCTTCAACCTGAACTCAGTCTACTTCTTACATAGTCCTAGTAGGAAGTCACCAGTCCCCATTATTCTTCCTGGTCATGTGTCCCTTCTAGTCAGGTGCTTCATGGGGATTTCCCCAAGAGCTAAAAATACCCAGACGTCCATCCTTAAAAGGCCAAGTGGTGTAATGGACATGCTAAACCTATTTGAGCCCTCTGTAGTGGATTCCATTTATGGAAACACCAACATTTTCCCCCTTAACAGAGGCTGGGGAGAAACAGAACACAAGGATGACCTAAGTGGCTTGTGGAAATGAAGAACAAAATCAGAGTGGGGGTGAGGAGATCAAGGTTCAGAATGAGGGATTTGGAAGGGGTCATTGAGAAGACACCCACTATTACAAAAAAAAGGGTGCCATCAAACACCACCCAGAAGAATTCTGCCCAGAGGTGCAATCCAACTAGTGTAAGGGAATAGGTCCCTCCTGCACTGAGAAATGGCTGTTTTGGGAACTGCTAAAATGACCCTATTTAATCCTTGAGAAGAAGTGAGTTCCTCCCAGAAAAAAACAAATGATCATCCCTGAAGGGAAGGAAGAGGTTGCAAAACAAAACAAACAAAAAAATCATCAGGGATCAACTACATATGGAGGACAAATAATGCAAAAACAGCGATGGGATTGAGGTTACAGAGTAAAAACAAGGAATTTAGAGGACACTGAACAAAGAACCACAATGCCCACCACTCAAAGAGCAAGTCCTAGGAGTCAGAGGATGCTACCCAGAGAAACTCTGCTTGAATATATGAACAAACAGGTGACAGGAAATAGGGCCCACAGTCACAGATAATCCACCCCCTTGTCTAGCTTCCTCTTCCTCGATTAATGGGACGCCATCTTGGACAATGCTAGAAGCAGAGTGATGAAGTCTCTGGACTTTGTGGGACCACAGATAGGATGTACACAAATAAGGGGTGTGGGGATATGCAGAAAAACTTTAATAAAAGATTGTGGAAGAGGCAGAAAAGGGCCTGCATACTCCAGAATCTCCCTCTGACTGCAAAAAGGCCAAGTGTTGAGGACTCCATGAACCATACCAAAAACACATACATGGGTCACAGCTCCATGGAACAGCCACCAACCCATATTCCTGGCAGGCTATGGCAGGTGGAATGCACGCTGGCTCACCATGGAGCCTCTCCTTTGGAAGGTAGTAACAGGTCCGGTCACTAGGCATCTGGGTGGGGTACGAGGGTGAGGAAATGCATGGTATGGAACTGTGCGCATAGAGTGGTTTAGGAGGCATGGTTCATTGACAGACTGTCTGGATGTCATTAAGCCAGCTCTGATAGTGCGCTAGAGGGAGCCACTGGAACAGGCACAATGTGATGCATGTACGCAGTAGAGCAGTGGTTTTCAAACTTGTTTTTGGAGACCCAGTTGAAGAAAGTTGATGCCCATGACCCAATGGAGCTGGGGATGAGGGGTTTGGAGTGTGGGAGGGGGCTCTAGGCTGGGGCAGTGGGTTGGGGTGCAGGAGGGGGTTGGGGCCAGGCATGAGGTGTTTGGGGTGCAGGAAGGGGCTCTGGGTTTGAGGGGGGACTCAGGCTGGGGCAGGGGGTTGTGGCGCGGGCTTACCTCCAGCTGCTCCTGGTCAGTGGAGCAGCTGAGGTGCAGAGCCACTGTGTCCCCGAAGTGGCCAGCAGCAGGTCTGGCTCCTAGGTGGAGGCGGGAGCAGCACATGGAGGCCTGTGCCTCCCCACCTAGGAGGCCCACTTCTGGGGCACAGCACGGTGTCAGAACAGGTAGGGACTAGCCTGCCTTAGCTGGGCGGCACCACCGACGGGACTTAACAGCCCGGTCAGTGGTGCTGACCAGAGCTGCCGTGACCCGGTGCCTTCCATTCTGTGACCCAGTACGGAGTCACAACCCGCAGTTTGAAACCACTGGTCTATACATTTAACATTGAGAAAATTAAAAAAATGTTGTGTTTAAAAAAAAGTTAAGACCTTGAGATGCTTCTATTTTCAGCTGAAAAAGAAGGGGATGCATTTTTGCTCCCAAAAATACAGAAGAGCTATACTCTAACGTCTTTTGAGCCATTTGAAGTAATGTTTTATTGGTGCATTCCCATTTATAGAAGTTTTAGCAGCTTTTTCAGAAGTTGTTTGAGGTTACTATGGAATGCATTATTATTTAATAAGTAAATATTAGAATTTCAGCTTATATTTTTCTTTGGTTCTGTGATGTTGACTGCAATTTAAAACAGCTAGCTGGTTTCTAGTATATGATAACAGTTTGTTTAGTGTAGTAATTATAAAGTGGTTGTCTTTGTTTTGTTGTGCACTTTAAGAGTTCCTTTTGTGGTGTCATTGTTGTGAGGAGTGCACCACTAAGTAGTGTTGCCAACTTTCTAGTCACACAAAACTGAACACCCTAGCTCTGCCCTTTCCCCAAGCCCATGCCCTTACCCTGCCCCCACTGACTATATTTCCCCTCCCTCAGTGGCTCGCTCTCCCCGACCCTCACTCACTTTCACTGGGCTGGGGCTCTAACTGGGGGGTGTGGGCTCCAGGGTGGGGCCAGAACTGAGGGACTCAGGGTATAGGAGGAGGCTCCCGCTAGAGATGAGAAGTTTGGGGTGCAGGAGGGGGCTCCAGGCTGAGGGATTTGGAATGTGGGGGAGACCTGCTGGCCACTTCAGGGGCACAGCACAGTGCCAGAAAAGGTAGGGACTAGCCTGCCTTAGCCCTGCAGCACTGCCAACCAGACTTTTAATGGCCTTGTCAGCGTTGCTGACCAGAGCTGCCAGGGTCCCTTTTCAACTGGGCATTCCAGTCAAAAACCGGACACCTGGCAACCCTACCACTAAGTGTCTGTCTATCTGGGTAAAAACAGTGGGTTTTTCCAATCAAATTGGAATTAGAAATGTTACAGAAAAGGGCAACAAAAATTATTAGGAGTATGGAACAGCTTTCATATGAGGAGAGATTAATAAGACTGAGACTTTTCAACTTGAAAAAGAGATGACTAAGGGGGGATATGATAGAGGTCTATAAAATCATGACTGGTGTGGAGAAAGTGAACAAGGAAGTGTTATTTACTCCTTCTCATAATACAAGAGCTAGAGGTCACCAAATGAAATTAATAGGCAGCAGGTTTAAAACAAACAAAAGGAAGTATCCCCCCCCCCCCCCACACACACTGCCCAGTCAACCTGTCGAACACTTTGCCAGAGGATGTTGTGAAAGCCAAGACTATAACAGGCTTTAAAAAAACAACAACACCTAGATAAGTTCCTGGAGGACTGGTCCATCAATGGCTATTAGCCAGGATGGGCAGGGATGGTGTACCTAGCCTCTGTTTGCCAGAAGCTGGGAATGGATCACTTGATGATTACCTGTTCTGTTCATTCCCTCTGGGGCACCCAGCATTGGCCACTGTTGGAAGACAGGATAGTGGGCTAAATGGACTTTTGATCTGACCCAGTATGGCTGTTCCGTTCTTAAAGTTCTTTAACTTGCTTGAAAACCGCTCCTCACATTTCTGTAGACACGTTTTAACCCCTTTAAAATTGAATCAGCTCAGATGATACACAAAACATTGTCCTTAAAAATTGCTGTAGCTTCCCTCAGACTGATTTAGCACAGAAAATGTAGATATGGATTGTCATGACTGACATTCAAATACAATTATTTAGTTTCTTTTTTCTGTCTTAGCTTCATTTAGTATTGTTTTGACAAAGTAGGTTTATATAATTCCTGCACCTACATCTGCTCTTGGCCAACTCAAGAAGTTTTCTGGCATCATAATAATGGAATGACAATTAATATTGCCTTCTCACTGCAATGTCAGATATATAAATTTCTAGTTATGCTACAAGATTTACACACACAAACTATATTAGTAGAGTATGCATCAAGGATTACACCAGGATATAAAGTTTATCCTTTGAAAGGGAAAAAAGCATAGCCCCTTATTGAGCAAGAATAAACTGCATATCCTTTTTGCTGTCCACAATATAATATTTTATTCATATCACTAAAAGTTTTAGACTATTAGTGTTAGGCAGTATATTAATGGGAATGAAAATGAACAGAATAGTTTATTTTCCATCACAATTTGGTTTGGCTGGCACTTGAGAGGGACTAGGACATTATGTTGGTGTATATAACTATTCATGTGAAGTTTATGGTGAGATCTGGTCAGAATTTCAGTGCTTGAGTTTTAAAAGGCAGAAGCCAGGATGTAAGACAGATCTTAAGGCATGTAAGATGCAGCTGAAATATATTCTATGTTATTTAGGTTAAAGGCTCAAGACAGAAAAAAAAACTGAAACAGTTCTACATTTTTAAGTAAAGAAATCACAGAGAGAGACCGAGCGCACGCACTTCTGCTAAAAGCAGAAGAAAAGGAAGACTTGCTGATCGTTGCAAGTGCATTTTTGTTGAGCATATGGTATGTTTAAAAAAGGATAGTAAAGTATATTTTTTAATATGCGACCCTGTTCAGACATCTGTTTCATCATCAGTAAGCTGCCCCTTGTTTTAGTTAGCTGCTTGCTCATCGGAGTGAAAGATTAAGGGCCTGATCCAAAGCCAATCAAGATCAGTGGGAGTGGGGTTTTTTTCATTTGAAGATCACAATTTAGGTTCCTTTTACGACATTTAAATTGCTGATAAAATAAATAAATAAATAAATAAATAAAAAGACAAATTAGTTTGGCTAGCCAGACTATCTCAGAGCCATCATTTTGCACATTCCAGGGCTGAAATTGTTATAGAAGTATTTGATAGTGGAGTCCTTGGTTCTTAGGACTTCTAAGCTTTGTTAAAACAAGCAAACAACAACAAAAAAAAAACAAGGTCACAATTAAAATGTACAAGTGCACAATCTCTCCATGAGCAGCCTTGGAAAATGGTTATCAAGTTATTTCAAATATTTTTCTCCAAGTTAATGTGGCAGTTACCCCATTGTGGAGCTGTTCCTACAATTTAGCTTATTTATTTGTGTACTGTCAGTTTCTTTCTTTCAGAATGGTGTCAAAGCACCCACTGCACAGAAAAACAAGTTACAAAAATCAAAGCCCCAGTGTAGCAGGATATAAAAGTGTGAAATCCAGACCCATTGCTTTCATTCTGGCTTTAATGATCATAAAAACCTGCTGTAGGGCAGGACTAATCTGCCAGAAAATTATTATTGAGCCCTGGTAACTCAGTTGTATGTGAAGACTTAAAAATGTTGTTTCTTGTGCCAACTGAATGTTCTACAAGAACCTCATGTGGTGTCCTGCACCTGGCTGAGAAATATGAAGCATTACACTGTATAGGAAAGGAAGTATTAATTCCCAGGCAGCTGTAAACAATTTAACCACCTCTGTCCCAACAACCTGACATTTTATATCAGTCTGGTTTTCCAAATTTAAGTAAAGTTTCCCAGGGAATGGATGGTTTTGCAAATTCATAAAATGACAGATAAAACCTTTTTTCACTGGTATGAATGCGGCCCATGCAGTAACATCCATGACAGCGTTGCCAACCCTTAAGTCTCACAATTGTGTGTTTCTCGTAAAGCTCCATATGCTGGAATCAAGAAATTGCATGAAAATTTTAACTTGACTTTTGTTTAAATTGAAGCTTCTAGCTCTCATGGCTGCAGAGACAACCTGAAAATGTGAAGTGAGTGCACCCTAAAGGCAAAGAAAAAGAACCCACATTTAAAAAAAAAAAAGCCCTCATGATTTTTGAATACTTGGGGTTGGTAATGCTGTGGTCAAACGATACGAGGCCAGTGTGAAATAAATTGTTGGTTTGGGCCTATTTCCTAATGGATAGGTCCCCACATCACAAATAGACATCTTGGCAACTTTGTTGACAGTCTCAGAAAAGGGGTCAAAGACTGAGAATGAACTGCTTTTGGCCTCAGAAGGTTCAGGACCAGATTTTCAAGAGTGCCTAGCCCCAATTAGTGGATGCTAAGACCTCTGTAGCCAATACTTTCATTTTGGCACCTAAATGAAGTGGCCAGTTTTTCCACAAAGACTCATCGCCCAGTAGTTACCAGTTTTTTCCAGATGGGATCTAAGAGTTAGTGGGTGCAAAGCTCTTTTGAAAACCTGGACCTCAGTCATTTAGGCACCTTGGCAGAACAGCATGAGAACACTTGCAGAGATTTACCTATTTCTCTGTCTTAGTACTTGTATCTAGTATTATTCACCTGGTTACCTTTAACAAAAAACCCTCAAAACTTATTTTATTTCATTTCTTCTCAGGGAGGCCTATTTGATATTGATATCTTCAAAAAGTTTAAAAAATAAACTAAATCCAACAGTGTCTGAATGTTTATGGAATCTTAGTAATACGCATAGCGCAGAGGTAGAATTAGTTTTGAAAGCAAAGCAGCCATAAAAGACTCCCTCAAAAGACCAGAATTAGTTTGGGATGATTTAGAGATAGGCAAAACTCTTGCATCTCAAAATAGGAACTAGCTTGAGTTTGTTCATCTCTCCTTCCCAAATGAGCTTGTCAGATCCAAGACAGTTAGGGTTTGTTTTTTAAATAGCTGCTTGACTCCTACTGAATTGTTCTGATTAAGTCAAGGGAGAAGGCTCCTCACTACACCACTGAATATACCAGGGAAAACCTAACATTCCTTTGATGTAATTAGTAATTAACATTCCATTGGCAGCAAATCAATTTTCACATGCACTTCCTAGCTTTGGTCACATCTGAAATAATACAAGAAGAGAATTCTCATGTCATATTTTGGCTCAAACAAGGAAGCAGTGCACATCTCATGAGCAAGCTTGTTCTTTATGGGTTTTGTAATCATTCCCACCTGATGGGGTTGCTGAAGTGCTGTGGCACACTATCCCTTTTTAGTACTTGGAGTGTCAAGTGTACCACAACTCAGAGGCACCTCAGTTGCTGTGTCATCTGGTGGGTCCCAATAAGCATTCAGACACACGACTGGACTAGGGCTGGAGAAAAGGTTGCCATTAGCTTCGTTTCCCCTCTTAGTTCATTTCAGCCCTAGAGGTACTTGGGTATCTTGCAGGTCCCCTGGCCAGGGCTAAGGACTGCCCAACATATAATTTGTGGCCCCTTCATGTTGCTGTTCCACTTTTACACAGCTCCACATCTAGGTCGGGAGGAGCTTTTCTAGCTCCTTACCCACTGGCTCTCAAACATAAACTACCTTGAAATACCACACTGCCTCAGCGAATCACTCTTGACCAACTGTCGTCCCAACTGCCAAAGAATGTTTTCCTTTTCTGCCAACCTGTGACTGCTCAGCAGATTCATCACAGCTCACTCTTGTACAGTATTTTTCATGCACATCATTTTCTTCCAGCATGCCACTATTTCAGCAAGTACAGAGGGGTTCATTGCTAGATAATCACATTAACAACATGGCAGAACTACATAGGCAGCTCCCATATTCAAGAGGAAAAAAATGCTTTTTATAAAGGAACGAGCAGTCATTGCTCAAGGCACTAGTTGGAACAGATCAATAACGGCTCTCCTTCACGCTGCAAAATACATTTATAAAATGCCTATATGTGGGGGGGCGGGAGGGAGGTAGATGTTAGCTTTTTGTATGGTCTCACCATGAACACAAAGTCCATGGAGGATCTCTCAAAATCCAAGGACAGAGAGCATCACCTCCCTCTCTAACAAGCCAGAGAATCATACTATCTTCTTTTGTCATACTTTAATTTTAGCACAGGTATTCTGAACTGGACACCACATTTGTAGGCAGAGGACTGCTATATCTAGAGCAGGCTAACATGTTTTCTATTAAAAAGTGTCAACCAAAAAATCATTTAAAACAAAACAACTTTAAAAAAAACTGGGGGGAAAAATCTATATTTAATTTTTAGTTTCAAAATCATGGGAAAATGTCTACCTTTTCTCACTGTTTTTAGTTTCCTCCTCTCACCCCCCCTTCACACTGGAAAATGTGATACAAAGTTTTTAAAAAGTTAAGTGAGAGAAAGTAACACTTTTTCTTCTACTTTTCAACTGGAAAGAAGGGAAAAGTGGTGATAGGGAAAAAAAAACGATGTTTCACTCCCGCCTTCCCCCCCCCCCGAAAAAGGTGGTCACAAAAATAATAATAAAAGGAGAGAGAAAGTTGGAGAAAATCCACACATTCTCTCATTCCCCCAATCCACACACACACTTCCCCCCACTCCTTTTTCCCCCAACCTTTTCCAATGGGAGGGGAAAAAAGGAAGAGATGTTAGAGGAGGGGATAATAATAAATAATTATAATTTGACAACAGAAACAAAGTGAAGATGAAAATTTTCATTTAATTTTTAAATTCTTTTCATCAAAAAAAATCAAATGCTCAAATTTAATTTTTTCCACCAAAATAAGATTATTCAATTTCTAATTTTATCAGGCAAATCTGTGTATGGTACAGTGATAACCTCCATTCACCATGTGGCTCTGTTTTTTGACCAAAGTCAGTAATATAGGCCAAACCTCTGCAGAGTAGCTGGTTGAAACGACATTAACAAACAAGTCTTCACTGATGTAACAGACAAACCAGCACTTGATTTGCCATCCAGTCATCCTCAGAGACCCATTCCTTCCAATAAAAGACATTAATTTCTATTCCTTCTCAAAAAGGACAATGGATCAAAAATCAAATCCCAGTCATCTGGTACCTATTCATGCTGGGGTGGGCTTATGTTTAGGAACTTTTGCCCACTTTTTAGAACTGGAGTAAAAAAGAACCTCCAAAAGTAACACAATGTGGAGTAGTTGGTCAAAAAAGAATCAGGCACTGTATAGCCAGCAATAGCTGTAGCGGAGAACACATGCAATGGTGCAATTCAGTTTCCCACACCGTGTTAAAAAAAAAAGACTTCTCCAAGTTCTCCTGAAATCCTATTCAAATAAAAAATGATGAGAAATTGACATTAGTATAGATATTAATGATGTAATCAATCAGTTTTGAAAGAGATTTGCTGGATAATGAAGTGGCTAGGTTTGTCACATGGGCATTACAGACATACTGCTGATGACTGCAAACCAACACTTCATGAACAAGTCAAAAAAAAGAAAAACCCAAACAAAATCCCCTGGATCCAAATCTCCAAGAATACTCTCTAGCCCAGTGATTAGGGCACACCTGCAGAGAGAGAGCTGACCTAAGTTCAAATTCCTTCTCCACATCAGGCGGAGCAGGGAATTGAACTCTGGGCCTCTCACAACCCAGCTGAGTGGCACCACCCCTTTCTGCTCCTCCTGCTGCCATTTTAGACAAGAAAGTTGCTTTAGTTCAAACAGGAATTATTTGGTCAGAGTCCTGTGGATGTGTTTTACAGGGGGTCCCTTCTGACTTTGGAATCTATGAATCTGTGGAAAAATTCTCTGTTCTAATAGGACCCGTTCTTTCCTAGCCCCACAGGAAACACCACATCTTTCCATCCTCAGGTACATAGTATTGATCAGCTAATACAACCCAAAAAGGGGTATTCCACCTCAGCTGTTTGCAGTCGTCTGAGAACTATGATCCATGCTATGCTGCTTATATTCACTGCAAAATGCATAAGCCTTCAGGGAAAATCATTGATAATCTGGGCACAGAGCTAAACGCTTTCCAGTAAAATCAGCCATATCAAATATTTGGCTTTGTTTCTTCAGAGGTTAGACTGGGGAACACGAGACTCCCTCTTGCTCTGCACAGTCATAGCACAACAACTACTTTTTTTAGGTCATTGGCATTAAGCCTCAATAATACTGGTACTGCTGCTGCTCTAACAATATCTGTATCACTTTCATGCAAGAATTTACCATTCCACAAATGAGAGATTTGTTTACTAGAGGTTTTCCAAAAGGGGCAAATACTCTAAAAATCATCCAGCCATATATTTCTAAACTGAACAATACTGGAAAATGATGGCTCTTGACCTGTGGAAAACTCAACTGTTGCAGAATATGGCGTCCAAAGGCTTTCAGTGTAGCTGTGCAATATAGTTTAGCATGCGCAGCTCCATGCTTTCCATTTCTCACTCTAAATAATCACAAGATACTCTAGATAAAAACAAGTCACTATTTTCCCTCAGCTTCTCTCCGCCATTCTAACTATAACCACAATGGAGCAGGGTTGGAAAGGACACAGGACCTCTATTCCTCAGGCCTCAGAAAGTCAGTGTGGGGGTTGGGTGAGCCAGGAGCGACCATGAGAGCCAGTGACAGTAAGAGGCAGGTAGCTGAAGGGAGCCTGTGGTAGCTGGAGGGGCTGGGGGTTGTTGAGGAGGCAAGGGATTGGAGTGGGGCTTGGAGATTGATAGACTGAAAATAAGTGTTACGAGATTCTAGAACAGCTTTTCCCATTCTGTCCCTGCCTCCCATTTGTCTTCCTTCTTATGTCCCTATCCCCTTTCAACCCATGCTACTCATTCTGCCCCCCAGTCTGCCCATTTCACCTTCCAACTGCTCCCTGACCCGCAGATCCACCAGGGGAGCACAAAATGGAGGAAGAGGCAGCCTGGCTTCTTGCAGTTTCTCTATCACTCTACCTCTGTCCTCTAATGGACAAGAGGGAGCACCATGGGAGAATTCTTACAGCCCTGCTGGATGTACACCTCTGCCTCGATATAACGCTGTCCTCGGGAGCCAAAAAATCTTACCGTGTTATATCAAACTTGCCTTGATCCACCGGACTGCGCAGCCCCGCCCCCCTGAAGCACAGCTTTACCACATTATATCTGAATTTGTGTTATATCGGGTTGCGTTATATCGAGGTAGAGGTGTATGACATACCTGCTGCAGGGAGACACAACAGGGCTGCCAGATGCATGTGTCTCACCCGAGATGCGTGCCACTTAGCAGCATTGTCTTAGGTCCAAATCCTGGTTCCACAAGCAAAGCCTAGGTAAAGGAGATTTGCTAGCAAAAACTACACAGTGCCCAACTTGCTGGCTTGTAGTGATTCCTCCTTTTCTGCACCCCTCTTCAGCATCTGTACAGTTTCTGCTAGCAAGACTATTTTGTTTTGGCTTTGCTTGTGGAACCAAGATTTGGACCTTAGACAGGGCTCTCAAGCAGCGCACATCCAACATGACTCATGCCTTATCATGCCTTGGCAACCTTATCCAGTCGAGTAATTTTGCCCCAAAAGGGGATGGAGGACAATAGGAAGATCCCTCCAAAAGCACCATAAGTCCACCCTGCCTCCCTTCACTGCCACCCTAAAAGAGTTTCAGCACCACCAGTTTCTATCTGTCTGTCCGAATTGAAGGAAAAACAAACAACCATCTCCCAAGCATTTACTGTGGCCTTCTCCTGCCTTTCCTCTGATGGTGCCATCTTTAACTGGCTCCTGTTTTGCATGGCAGCACTCTTCAGATAACTTGCTAAGTTCTCACCTTCCCACTAAATGCCCAGGCTCCGCTCTTTCGCCTTCCAGACTTCTACATGAAGGCCTTCCAGGCTCTTCTACTTCCCACCAATTCCTTTGGAGATCCTCCTACCAGTCTCTCCTCAGTCTTCCCCAGACTCACCTCATTCTCTTTCACCCCCCAGACACCTACAACTCTCCTCCTTCTGCAATAGTGGAATCTTTTGGAAGGAGGCTGCAACTGCAGTTTGCTCCTGCTTAGTGAGCATAGCTGCTAAACACACATTAGGCATGGGTTGTCATGGAAAGAAAAGACAGGGAGGGGTGAGAGAGAATCCACTGAGCTGTTGCTCAATGTACCATCAGACTTTACTCTTCTCTCCTCCTGTGTCGTCTCTTCCCACACCCCAACAACCAGCCAAAACTTGGTGGAAGAACACTGTTGTCCACAACCAATTTGAAAGTTGTGAAAAGGAGATATTCCCCCATCCCATCACCCAGCATAAATCTATATCCCTGTTGCACCTCCTCACGTCCCTGCTTGAATGTCACAACAGCTGGCTACTCCAGTGCCCCAATGGCAACTTTGAGCTCAGAGAGCCAGTTGAATAGACACTGCTGGTGTGTATGGGAAAGAGATGATGCAGCCCATAGTCTCCCCTTTTTCTGTGGGCTACATCATCTGAATACAGGTGTACAGACCCACCTGCCAAGTCCTTTCCAAGCCACACTTCAGCCTCCCTATCATGGCAAATGGCATAAAACCACTGCAAGAGGTCTAGTCAGGGATAGGCATATCACTGCATCACCTCTTTAGTCCTGGGTCCCCCTAACCCTATGAAGCAGAACTGCATAGGGTGGTGGCAGCAGGGCCGGCTCCAGGCACCAGCTTATCAAGCAGGTGCTTGGGGCGGCAACTCCAGAGCGGGGCGGCACTTTAAGGTATTCGGCGGAGGGTCCCTCACTCCCACTCGGAGTGAAGGACCTCCTCCTGAATTGCCGCAGATCGTGGCTTTTTTTTTTTTGGCTGCTTGGGGCGGCAAAACCCCTGGAGCCGGCCCTGGGTGGCGGTGCTGCTGGGGGACCTGACCCTTAGAACTGTTCTAAATATTGCCAGCCTCAAGCATTCAAATATGAGTCAGACCCAAAGAAATCATGAGATTGGCTTAAAAATCATAACTTTAAAAAAAATACATTTTGGGTTTTTGTTTTACTAGGTTGCATCTACTTCAAGTTTTTCCCTGCACCCATGAGAGCTAAAAAAAACCTCACCTTCCTTTAAGTAAATCTGAGATGCTCTTGATTCTAGGGGCTGGGGCTCTAAGAAGTATACCCAAAATCATAAGATTCAATAAAAATCATGAGAGCTGGCAACACTGAACACCACTCTCTTCCCTCCCAAGGCTAAAATTCTTCACCATAGACATTCCTCATCTTTATGATAGTCTAGTCAAACAGTGAGATGCTCTGAAAAGCATAGGGTGAGTTCCTATGTTTTAACACTGCTATGTTGACAAGAAGCCATCTGGGTGCATTTCTTCCTCCTGCAGCAAACTGGGTTAGCTGAGAGCTTGACGGAATGAGAATAGCAGGTTTTTTAAGTACTGCTTCAGCACTTGTATTGCCACCACCAATCAGACATCAGAAGCAACACACACTATGGGAAGTGTACGTAATCTAGACAGGCCCATGCAGACCAGAAGTAGGGAGTGAAAAGGAGTACTGTATGTGAGGGGAAAGGAGACAGAGAAGAAATCCATTCCCAGGAACTTTTTGAAACACTGACTTCAATTTCCTGCATTTTAGAAAAATCAAGTTGCTTCAAAACAAATTTTTATTTAAAAAAATGGAATTCTGTGCTAGGATAACTTACCAGAGGCAAGTTATGTTCTGTTAATTGCCTTGCACCAAAGCCACAAGTCTCCAAATGCCCTTGCACGTTTCTCATCAAACAAGCACACATACAAAGAACAACATTCAAGCTGTCATCAGAATTGTCAAAACCACCCATAAAACCAAGACAGGTTAGCTCCTTCTCTTTCATAGAAACACTGGTCTCTCATTCCCCTGCGTCCGATCATCTGCCAGGGCTTCGGAAAGTCTGTTGAGCTGCCACTCTCTGTCTGCCCTTGCTTGAAGACAGGGAGTAGGCTCCAGGGACAGCCCATCAGGACCGAGCATACACAGTATTCACACACTGCAAGTCATTAATGAAATTGAGTAGTACCAGACCCAGGACTGACCCCATGAGACCCCACTACATATGCCCTCCGCATTTGAGAGTGAATCATGGATAACTACTCTGAGTATAGTCTTTCAGCCAGTTGTGCACCCACTTGATAGTAATTTCATCTGGACTGCATTTCCTTAGTTTGCTTATGAGAACATCATGTAGGATGGTGTCAAAAACCTTACTAAAAATCGAGATATAAATGTCCAACTCCAGTCCACAAGCAGTTTTCCCAACTCTGCATCCTTCTATATTACAGTATGCTCTGGACCAGTCTCAGGCCCGGTCTACACTTAATTTTACTGGCTTTTTTTTTTTTTTTAAACCAATGCAGTAATACTGGTATAATCCTTAGCGTGGACACTGCTATACCACTATAAAGGGGACATATCTGTATAGCTTGTTCCTCTTCCCATATGGAAATAACTACACTGATATACATACTTCTACACTGCTATAATTGCCACCACATTGGAGGGGAGGGAGCCGGGAGGTCATACCACTGTAACTATACTGGTATAAAACTTTCTAGTGTAGACAAAGCCTTAGAATCTTAGAGAGACTCCCACCTTGAGAAATGAGCTTGAGACTTCAAACATCTAGGTTATAAAAATATTCTGTGCAAAATATACATACATGCAGATCAATATTCACACACACAAAACCCCTTCCATTTCAGTAATGTTCGATTCTGCCAGAACTCCATACAAGCTAGGGAAGGTTTAGGTCACACTTACAACAATAACATAGGCAGTGTGTCTGGGTAATGAGATCCAGTTTCCACAAAGATTTCTGCATTCTCACATGCCTTTGTTTCTGAAGTCAGTTAATCATTAATATGGATTAACTCCTGTGCCCTATGGACACTTTACTAGGGTATTAATAACATGCAAGGATATACAGATATGCAGTGAGATTTTTAAAAGTCTCTAAATTTTTAAAGACTGTGCATAATGATAAAAGTCAAAGGCCCTATGGAATATTAAATGCATACAATTCTGGTATTGCTGACAAAAATCAGCATATTCTTCTTACATGAAGTTTCTTGATATTTTAGGCCATGCATATAATATAGTAGATCCACAGAAACGTGTAAATGAATGGAAATATAATAAAGCAGTGTGGTAGGGTGACAGCCCATCCCAAATTGGGTGGACGGTCCCCAAATGCAGAGTTCAGCCCAGAACCAGGGCTTGAATGACTCCAAGACAGCATTTGTCCAAGATTTCCTGCAGCCCCACTCTGCACTCCTGCCTGAGCCTCAGGGTAGGGTTGCCAACTTTTTAATCCCACAAAACTGAACACCCTAGTCCTGCCCCTTCCCCTGAGGCCATGCCCCCTTCCCTGCCCCTTCCTCGAGGCCCTTCCCCCCCACTCACTACCTTTCCCCCCTCCTTTGGTGGCTCACTCTCCTGCACCCTCACTCACTTTCACTGGGCTGGGGCAGGGCGCTGGGGTGCGGGAGGAGGGTGAGGGCTCTAACTGCGGGTGCAGGCTTGGGGGCAGGGCACCAGGCTGGGGCAGGGGGTTGGGAGGGGGTGAGGGGTGCAGGAGGAGGCTGAGAGTTGAGGCGGGGGTTGGGGTGCAGGGGGTGAGGGCTCCATCTGGGGGTGCAGGCTCTGGAGTGGGGCCAGGGATGAGGGGTTGGGGGGGGCTCAGGGCTGAAGGTTACCTCCGGTGGCTCCCGGTCAGCAGCACAGCAGGGGGACTAAGGCAGGCTTCATGCCTGTCCTGGCACCGCAGAGCACCCCAGAAGCAGCCAACAGGTGGCTCTGCATACTGCTCTCACCTGCCGGCACCGCCCCCACAGCTCCCATTGGCTGCGGTTCCGGCCAGTGGGAGTGCAGAGCTAGGGCTCAGGGCGGGGGCAGTGCCCAGAGCCCTCTGGGGCCCCCCACCCACCTTAGCACTGCCAACCAGACTTTTAATGACCATCAGCAGTGCTGACCAGAGCCACCTGGGTCCCTTTTCAACTGGGTGTTCTGGTCAAAAACGGGACACCTGGTCATCTTAGCTCAGCAGCAGCCCCAGCCTCTTGCCAGTGTGTGTGTGGGGTGGGGGTTGGGGGAAGATGACGGGAGGGAGGGGCCGAGGTAAGCCTTAGCTCCCTTTTGCACCAAGGCCCCACCCCCTGCTCCGCCTCTCCCCCAAGGCCCCAGCCAGGCCAGAACTAGAAGCCATAGTCAGGCAGTAGTAAGAGCCACCCAGGGAGACTGGGCCAAGCCCCAGACTCTACAGCTGCCCATGGCAGTGCACCCCAGGGGGTGGGGACACAGGCTGGTGGCTGCTCTTGGGCCCCCTGGCCCCCCACCTGGGGCAGGTACAGAGTCCAGAGCACTCACAGTGGCCCAGGTTCCCAATGGGGCTCTTACCACTGCTTGGCTCCAGCTTCCCGCCTAGCCAGGGCTTTGGAGGAAGAGAAGGAGCAAGGGAGGGGCTCCTGCATGTGTCTCACTTTTGCCTTTTGAAAAGATGGTCACCCTAAGCGTGGACTGTGATTAAGGTGAGACTTGGGGCTGGATTCTGCTCTTATTGATGTCAATGAGTGTGAGAGAAGCTGAATGACAGCATGTTGAATTAGATTCTATCCCCACCTCTGCCACAAAATACTTGCACAATGCTGAACAAGTCACTTAAACCAAAACATTTTACAGGTGGCCGTTAACTGTATGTTAATTGTGCAGCTGTCCCACTGTGGATAAATAGCTCTAGATTAATTGGAGCAGGGGGACTGGAGCCTAAGTCTAGGTGAGCACTAACCACTAGGCTATAGAATCACTGTTACTTGCTCTCTGGCCCAATAGCTCTTTAATTTTTTATCCAACATGAAACAGCTTCAACAGTAGAGACTAAGGCAATCCCACATCAGAATATGCTGTGTCCCAGTGGCTAGTGCACTTACCTGAGAGATGGCAGATCCCTCCACCTGAACAGATGAGTTCCCTAACCACTAGACTAAAAGACATGAGGGAGGTCATCCTCATCACCACCAGCCCCCTCTTTTGTGAGAGCTTGCATATGGGGGCCCAATCCAATAAGTGGGCTCCAATCTTCCCAGTTCATGCATCATACTGAGGCTTAAGAGTCTGGACACCTAGAGGGAGGCAGCAGCAGACATAACCAGAGGCAGAAACATAGGCACCTAGGGAATTTTACTGCAAAAATTTAGGTGCTGAGAGAGTTTAGGTGCCTACCAGGTTCAGCAGCAGCTGAGTAGGGGTTTTGTGATTTCCAATAGTGCCTGACTCTGTGATTTAGGCACTTAAGTACCTTTGGGAATCTAGCCCTAGATCTGCAACAACATATCCCACAAGACACAATGCTGGAACAATTTGTATAGTGAGGGTGCTGAGAGCCATTGAACCAGACTGTAAACCCTGTATATGAGGGAAACCACTTAAAGCCAGGGGGTGCAGTAGCACCTCCCACACCCCTAGTTCCTACACCTATGACAAGGCAGATTCCAGACAATATTCACAAGGACTCTCAAGCCCCAGGCAAATCCTCGGACAACTGTTAGATTTTGCCTTTGTGACTGTTAAGTAACATGCATCCATGAGGCCTATCTGGACAGGCACTGGTGCAAGGCTCACTGAGAATAGTGCACCAGTCCCCCTAGCCAAGTCTCTGTCCCTTGTGAGGTTGTCGTCTCTCTTATGATTGGTGAAACCAAAACGTGCTTGCAAAGACACCTCCTTCATTTCAGCTCCATCATTTGTTGTACCCATGATGGATGCTTCAAAACTTCAAGGGAGCTCAGATGGCTCAACTCACAATTCAAAGCCTCTGAACATGGGTGGAGACCAATCTCCATATAAATACTCTAATTCAAGGCAATCTAGCCTGCAAGGCACTCCTACCTCATCTGAAGTACAGTTCTGTTCAGATTTTAAGTGGACAATACAATTGTCCTCTAATATTATTTCAGCTAACAGACATGCTGAGCAGTTCAGCCATTCCAAAGCTTTATAGCCTCTCAGCATAGGTATGTCTATCACTACATTACACCTGCAGCAGCTCTCCATTTTCCAGGGAAAGAATGTCTTTGCAGAAAGCACATCACCTAGCATGAGTGGTCTCTCCAAATCACTAGCTACCATTCTGTTCCTGAGGTGGGGAACCCCTCTGGTGGGCCTCTTTGGCATGGAACACAAAACTAAACACAACCTAATCTGATCCAAAGGCAAGAGTCATCCGGGACATCCAACAGATTCATTCCTCTTGGACAATAGCCAGATGTTTCTATGTGTCTTCCTGCCAACTCCTCTCACCATCAGGATACTGAGGAAGATCAGACAGGATGACCAACATGGTGGAAGGACGTAGGTAGGTTATGCATGCAATCCCAGGAACTGCTATCCGAGTCCTGATGTTTTGCGCACAACACCTACAGTATGGATTCATGCAAGCAGTAAAAAAGTTACTGTGATAATAGTTATTTTCTATTATAGGTTACTGATACTACATGGGTGAGTGTGTCAATACCATCCATCTGTTGTAACTGAGTAGATATTGGGGCAGGGTTGTTGAAAGGGACTCATTTATGTTTGTTTCTATCTTAATCTGCAGGAACTGCAGGGTCAGTCTAGTAACGAGTTCATATTTGTCTTTTTAACATACTCTATATACGTATAAAAAAATCAGTAAACTTCACGGGGGGGGGGAGGGGGGGTCTTCCATGCTAAAATGGAGAGACTGTTCCCATTTTCTTTTTTAGGCAGTTTAGTGGATAGAGCTCTGGTCTGGGAATCAGGAGACCTAGGTTGTCTTCCTGGCTCTGCCACTGACTTGCTTGGTGACCAAGGACAAGTCACTTCACTGTGCCTCAGCTTGTGCCTGTTTTTCTGTAAAATGAGGATAATGACAGATACCTCTCCTTTGCAAAGTGCTTTGAGATCTGCTGATGAGAAGTGACATCTAACAGCAAGGTTGTATTATTATTTTGTTCTTACTGTGTCCTGATGCCATGATGCCCAAACAATGTATGGTTCTACCTGGATAACATTGGTAAAAGTGGTGTCCACATAGATTATTGCGAGAGTTCAGACAGGAGGACATGCACAACTCAGTCCTAGTTCCTGCTGCTATTGAAGTCCATGGCAAAATTTGCATGGCATTCAGTGGAGCAGGACTGGGTCCTACAGTTTTGTCTTGTTGCCCCTTTGGCCTGAGCAGGTAGCCAATATTCAGGGTCTTGCAGGATTGTTTCTGTTGGGGGGGGGAGGGGGAGGAAAGGATGATGTGAGACAAGTGTATTAACAATAACTTTCATCATAGCCTGTAAAGGTGCACATGGGAAAAGTTCCTCCAGTCATGCACTACACTCTCCCTTATATTTCATGGGCTTCTCTGCAGGGCACAGCATGTTGGCATGGTCATTGATTAGTAATTTAGTGTTCAATAGTCTTGGTCCATTAGAATTTTAAATGCTGCAGCAGAGCAGCTGCACCAATATAGCGCTTATTGAAGTCGCTATCTATGCCAACCAGAGAGCTTCTCCTGTTGGCGTAGGTATTCCACCTCCCCGAGAGGTGGTAGCTTTGTTGATGTCAGAAGTCCTCCCGTCGACATAGCGCTGTCTATATCAGGGGCTAGGTTGGTATACCTGCATTGCTCAGGGATTTTCCACACCCTTGAGCAACGTAGTTATACTGACATAAGTCTGTAGTGTAGTCCAAGCCACCAAAATACTTTGAAATTGAACAGAGGGAAGTATAGATCAGTGCACAATCTGAAAAGACCAAAAGGTAGCACAGTGTCCCCCTGAATAGTTAAAGAACTACAAAATCTAAACAGGGAATATAATGTTAGAAAAAAATAATTTTGTTAATAGGAGCATAAACTTTAATTATAGGGGACCTAGTGGTCCCCTATAATATTACCCACTAGAATTAGAGGGGGGTTCTAGGAATTATCTCCTCTTCAGTTGTATGTGTGATTTGATATGCATTAGTGTTAGTCAGGTTTTGATTTTAACATGTGAAATAAAACCCACATGCTGTATGTGGAAGCACAGTTCAATCTAATGTCTCACCATTGTGATTTGTGTTGTTGCAAGCTTCCTCATTTTAGTTTTTCCTTCTCTAAATAATTTCCCCCCTACAATTTCCATTGGTGAGCTTTGGACCTTGAAATTCTGATTCTGTAGCCTGCAATAAGATCAGTATTTTGAACTCTGATTATTCACAAGCAACCTGTAATCCTCACATCCCACAAACATCATATTTGCTGCAAGATTAAAGGAGCTCATTCTGTGCTTTAATCATATCCTATTCCTTCCCATGAACTAGCATTTCTCCTAATTCATGCTTCCTCTCAAATTCTTTCTTGGCCAGAACATTAAAGATTTCATGTTAACAAATATTTTAATGTAAAAATGTGCTAGCAGCAGAATAAGCCTTCCAGTAGAAATGTGACTACTGTGGGAGCAAGGATTTAAAAAAAAAAAAAGCCATTGGAATAGGAAAAGTAGCCTCTGAATTGGAAAGTCTCCATAGGGGGACAATGTGTAGGGCTCAATCCTGTTCGCTTTGAAATCCATGGCATCTTTGCCATTGGCAAGTAGGAGGTAAGATCAAGCTCATAACAATGAACTGGAAATCTGCAGGGAGGTTATCCTTTACCAGATGGATTTCTGACTTCATTATTGCACTGACATGGAACATAAAATACATATCATGAGAACAAACTAGGTTTTCACAAACAGCACATGAACTTTACTTCAAAGTCATAAAATGTATACAAGCTCTCCTCCCTGGTTACTAGAATCTTACACCCTGGAATTATTTTGACAATATTTGCAAGTTTATTCAACAAATCTAATATAGTTGCATTGGTTTATAGCTCCATGTTTTGTTGTTTTAGAGATCAGTAAACAATTAAAAATAAGTCACATTTAAAAATCAACTAACTTTCTGATTGTTTTACCACCACCAATTAGTGGTTCCCAGGCTTCTTTTTGTGTGAAATCTCCTAGATCATTAGGATGGCTTTGGGTAAGGGCAACCCCCCTTCCCCCCACACTCACCTCCACTCACACCATATCCTGATGCAGTTGTGGTCATCTCTCCTTTTTTGGTTCATTTTCTCACTTCCACTTGTTCTCTATTTCCTGATCTTTTCTATGCATTTTTCCTTCCCCACTTTCTCTCATTCTTATGTTTGACAACTTTTATAGTCTTCTCTCTCTCCCATTAGCACCAATCCCTTCCTCTGTTCATCAGAAGGCTACACACTGCTTCTTCTAGTGTATGGAGTCTGATGGCACAATGAATTAGATGCTGGGTAAGTGATGTAGCCACTTACATGGCAGCATCATGCGGAGACATCAAGCACATCCATCCACCAAGATGCTAAAGAGGGCAGTCCATAACCAAATGGCACGCTGTTTGTTCTTGAGCTCCAAGGGGCAGGAAAGAGAGCTTAAGCAGTCCCAACAGTAAAGATGTAAGTTAAACTGCCTGCGACAACGTATCCAGTTGTAACGAAGAAGGATCTTTTGGTTCATGTGGCTGTTCTAAGGGGTTCTAAGAGCTAATTCAGAGAGACTAGGGGACACAAGTCTAAGTAGTCCAACTACTAAGAAATGAGTTATTGATCTAACCACAGGTTGCTGCTGATCCTTGGAAAGGTTGTGTATGATGTACTGTCTGAGAGGCTCAATTATTTCAGAAAAGGGGCATCTTGACTTTAGCTGGTGTTTTTGGTGGGGTTTTAAGATGCAATCATGAAGTAAGCCATCTTGATAGCTGACTGTGCAATAATGCAGCCAGAGTCCTGACTTCATGCCTAATAGCTTGGGGAGCAATGCCACTCAGCCTTCTGGTCCTGGCATGCTGCTGAAGATGGGTGGTATCCATTGAACTGAGTGAATTATAGTAAGCTCTTGTCCTGAGTGGCATCTGTGTCCAGGAGATCCACAGGTAAGTTATGAAGTGGGTAAGATATATATTTACTTGTATCAGTTTTCAATTTGCTGACATTCCATTGTACTAAATGTCCTCTTTGTGAGAATGTCAACTGTTTCTTTAAATCTATAACAGAAAGTCAGATTTGGGGGTGGGGGGGTGCGTGTGAAGGGGTGAGTTCTGGACCGAAGCTTTTCAGAAAAGCAGAGTACTTTTGGGATAATACTAGTTTCCATATTTTAATAAAGTTCATGGTCAGAAGAAAGCTACTCTTTAGAAAGCTTGCCCATTGTTACCCCACCCCTGTTGTGGTGTTCTAGGAAAGATAAAATGAAGTGCACCTCAACACCATTCTTTATTTTGTACATATTTGTGTGTTCCCCCCCTTACAGTCTCCTCCTCGCTAACCTTAACAGCCCCAATATTTAGACTTCCATCTGAGTATTCCTGTGCTTCTAATTTTTTGGGTGGTGCCTCTTAGGTGCAGCACAGAACTCGCAGTCCAGAGGGAGAGCCCTGTGAGAAAAGTGCCAGTGCACTTTTGGTACTTCTGGCACAGAAGTACTGGCATGCCCCCAAAAGTGCTACAACCATTTGAGCCCTGGCTTTAAGCTACCTTTGTACCCTCCCAATCCTAGGCTGCTCCAGGGACTGGAGAGGCTCCCAGCATCACTTAGACAACTCTGGGGCCTAAGTCACAGCAGCCACCCCAGGCTGCCCTGGGAGATGCAGTGCTATTCAGAATCTCCACAGCCCTGCCAGCAGCACTCCCCGTCCCACCTGCAGCCAGGTGCTGGCAGGTCCCCTACACCAGAGCTTGCAAGAGGTGCTTGGAAGGCAGCCTAACAGTTGTCTACCTGCACCTAAGAAATCCTCCCCCAGCTGGAACCTTGGCTTTGAGAGCCTCTTTATGCCCATCTTCCCTCTGCTCCGCAACCCCTCCCCACCCATGGCACTCCAGCCCCTTAACCTGGCTCAATGGGGCTGGAGCAGGTATAAGGATCTCACTCCAGGTGAGAGCATATAGTTGAACTAAATTGAACTATTTTCTATCCCATTCTTTATATGCCTTCATGTTTTGTTTGCTTCCCCCCACCCCAAGGAGAGGTTTTAATTGATTTGTTTACAATGATGCCCAGGTCTTTCCCTCATTCAGTACAGTTTTTTTAGAACCCAGTAACATGTAGGAATAGTTCAAATTATTTCTACTTGTCTGTATTACATTGCATTTATAGACACTGAATTCCACTGTGCTCCTTCACCAAGCTTTGTTAGGTTCCTTTGAAATTATCCAGTTTTCTCTGGTCTTGACTAAATAATGATGTATTATTTGCAAATTTGTCACCTCACCATTCAGATATTTAATAAATGTATTAAAAATTAGTCCTAGAATACACTTTTTTGGATGTCCATCTAAAAGATTTATAACTCCATAATTATTTTCAACCAATTTTCCTAGTCAAAAAGATTAGCACCTTTGTAAAAGACAACATTTGTCCTCCTCCCATTCTCTGATACAGCAAGATAATGGATTTTAATGAAAGAGAGAGAGAGAGCACAAACAATTTTGTTAGCAACTACCAGCCACTTCATTCCTAAATTTCTTCAGACTCTTTGGTGAATGTTACTGGCGCTGGATGTCTTGGTACTTTATCATTGTGATCCTCCACTTCCTCTTCCAACACCTCAATCTTAGACAGGGCCCCATTTTTATTATCTGAATAGAGCTGGTATGGGGTGGGTATCTTCCCAGCATCCTCCCTGCTTAAGACCAAAGCAAAGAAATAATTTAGCCTCTGCAATGTCCTTGTCAACTTTAATTGCACCCTTCAGTCTCATCTAGTCTAGCAGACCCACCAATTCTCTTGAAAAATATATATATATTTTAAAAACTTATTTTATGTATTTGGCTATTTGCTCTTGAAAATTTCCGCCTATATTTCCTACTTCCAATTTTACATTTTTCCTGCCTTAGTTTATGTTCCTTTCTGTGCCAAGGCTAAATTTCCATTTCCTGAAGGTCACTTGTTTGGTTCATCACACTGTTTGTTTGGTCTTGCCTTTCTGCTTCCTTTTTGGTTTCAGGGTATGCATACCTTCTGTGACACAATTATGGTATGCTTAAGTAGTTCCATGCTGAAGCTAAGGGTTTTAATTTATTAAAAAAAAAAAAAAAAAAGCTAGTTTCCTCCTCTTGCCAAAACCATCTCTTTCCTCCAAACCCAGGGCATATATTGGTTTATATTTTTACTTCAATACAGTGCAGGTGTTAGTTGTCATGCTTCTCTTCCTGCCCCAAAAGGCTTTCACTGGGTCCTACTTTGTCTATTTGGCTTTTTTCTTTTCTTTAATACTAGCCCAGACACAAGACTCTGAAGTTTCAGTTGTTTGTCACAGTTGCATTTCACACAGACAGCAAATGCAACCTTAAGCAAAGGTCTTTGCAGGGCATTTAGGGGGAAAATGACAAGTTATTTGGTGCTGAAACATGCTTCACAAAGGTCAAGGACACTAGCAGGATTCTAGAAAAGAGCTGGATGTGTTATCAAGCTGACATGCTCCAGGGAGAAAGTGGAAAATAAGAGAGAAAAGTCTTGGTTTAAAACCTAAAAACACCACATGCTTTGTTTTATCATCTCACAGCTATTTTAGGACAAACTACTTTAATCAGTTTAAAAACCAGGTGCACAGCATTTAAACCTGGAGAGAGAAAACAAGTATTGAGAGAAAAATGCCAAAAGCTTGAGAGAAAGGGGTTGAGAAGGATGGGAGGATCTTTTCCTGTTCCCATTGAGGCCAATGAGAGCAGAGGGACCTGAAGTGGAAAGAGAGAATAAAGACTAGGATCTGAACACGAGCAAGGTGTTTCGATTTGGAGGCTGAGGACTGACAGCTTTACTAAGTGAGAGACTGAAGGATTGAGGCTCTAGAGCTACAACCTACCAGATCACTATGCATGTACACTCACTGACTTCACTGGGGCTCTGCAAGGGTACAGGGTTTGCCTGCTTGTGGCCTTCAGAAGTCAGTGGAGGATGAGGGGCCATCTGCTCTGATACAGCTGTAGGCTTGGGATCAGAGTTGGAGGAGAGAGGAAGAAACAAAGCCACTTTTTTGTACTATATCCTGTGTGGTCCAACAGCATGCATAAGGAAGGAAACGTTACATTCAAATTAGCTGTTTTACTGGGAATCCATGACAGGGAAACATCACAGATCATTTAAAATTACTCTGTGCCCTAAAATGTATATATACACATTTCTGAATATACCCAGCAACTGACCCTTGGGAGCCTGTGTAAAAGAGCTTCAAACTATCTTAACTATACAAAAAGAAATAAAAACACGCCTGCTAGGGCTGAAAAATCACTTTGGCAATAGATGACTTTTAACTTTATGTCAGAAAATGTTTGGAAGGCATAATTTTAAAGTGTTAGGGAAATGTGTGTGATAACTGCTTGGGTGAAAGAGCAAATATAGTCCATGGTTAGATTTACATAATAGTCACAGCAAGTAGTGAGAGGCTGGCAGAGCCAGCTGCCCATCAAGTGGGGGCAAAGGGAAGCATAGATCTAAGCTTTGAAAATCTGATAGAGTCCATTGATTTTCACAGGAAATGTTACACACGCACGCACACATACACACACACCAAGCAGCTTCATCTGTAGTGGAGGTGGGAGGATAAGAAAAAAAGAAAAACACACCACACCACTGGCTTCCACTGCTAAACAGTGCAGTCCAACCTCCTCTTCTTTTAGAGTTGCAGAGAAGAAACCAGCCTTGGGGCCAGTTCTGATACCCTTAATCATAGAAGTAGTCCTACTGACTTCATCAGGTTCATGTGAAAAATCTTGCAGGATTGGGCCCCTCCTTAGCATGCACAGAACAAAGACCAAACAAACCAGTACGTGTGGGGGGTGGAGGGGTGAGATATAACCCAACTAAACAGGATCTGAAAGCAGTGCCACTTGGAATTTTTTTGTGAGTGCTACAGGAGAAGAGAGGTGCCAAGGAAGAAGGGAAAGGAGAGAATAGGCAAATATAGAGTAGGTGAGAAATACAAAATTTTGGTCATACTTGAGCTATTCAAGTCTCACATTAAAAATGAGGTTGTGAACCCCTTTTGTTGTGCCTAGCATCCAACTAGTTTGGTCATCTCTAATAGTGCTTTTGAAGAGCTTGATGTTAATTAGTCAGTCTATTTAAACTAGGGACAAGCCAGCAGTCCTTATGGCCTTATCCTGCAACCTACTAAGCAGGAATGGGAGTGGAGGGTACTTAGCACCTTACAGGATTGGGCCCTGTGCTACTGTATAGGGGATCAAACTACTCCATATTTCACTCCTAGCAGGACTTAAATGGGGGCTGTCTTAGGACACATTAAAATAACAACAGGTTTCAGAGTAGCAGCCGTGTTAGTCTGTATCTGCAAAAAGAACAGGAGTACTTGTGGCACCTTAGAGACTAACAAATTTATTTTAGCGTGAGCTACAGCTCATTTCTAAGTCTACTTGTTCTGTCCAGTTTGTAATTCAGATTTTCCATTTGATGTTCACCATAAACACCAAAGAGAAAATGACCCAACTGAACGTATTTGGAACCTAATGTTGCATTAGTGTAACCAATACAAAACATTCCTATGACATACTATCAAAGAGTTAAAAATTGCACACCTCAACAGCCAAACACACAACTGCATCTTGGAAAAACAAATTAAATTACTATATTTCATATGCTGCACTTCTATAGCCCCTTCCACCCACCCAATGATCAAACAGCACTTTACATTAATTAAGCCTCAACACCCATATGTATAAATTATTATCCCCTTGTACAAATGGGGAAACAGAGGTACACAGCAGTTAAGCAATAAGCCCATGGTCACATAGCAGGAGATCTGGGAATAGAACTTTTGGCTCCCAGTGATGTGCTTTAGCCACAAAACTATCCTTAAGTCTCCTTCCCAGTGATGGCTTTTGAACTAGCTTTAAAAAAGATCCAATGAGAGGAGGAGTGATAGATAACTAGATTAGATAGCTAGAGGCAATAAAAGTGATTAGAAATGTGTAGGGGGGTTTCTAAACAGAGAAAGATTAAGACTAGAACTATTTTATTGGGAAAGAAGAGTAAGAGAGGACAAAATTGAGGTACAGAAAATAATAAATGGTCTGAACAAGGAGAAACCAGATGCCTTTAATAATAGGAGGAGTAGAGGGCACCTGATCAAATTTAAAAAAAAGCATTAGCATTTAAATGAGTAAGAGGTTTAGTTTATCTATACATAAACTGTGCATTTACATCTGTAGTATATTATTGAGGCAAATAGCTTATTAAGATTTTAAAATAGTGTAAGGTTCATATGAATCTGCAGTTACACTAGCTGGAATAATAAAATAAATGAATTACCACCTAACTCTTACAGAACACTTTTTATCCATAGAGCTCCAAGTGCTTTACATTTTACTGATGGGAAAACTGGGGCACAGGGGGAAAGTAACTTGTCCAAGGTCACGAGCAGAACCAGGAATAGAATCCAGGTATCCTGAGTCCCAGTCCAGTGGGAGAGCTAGGGGATTACACAGCCCTTTCCCTCAGCTTTTCACAAGATCCCCTCTATACCTTCTTCCACATGGCCCCCTATATTTGGTACAACATCCCTGACATCATCCACAAGACCCGACAAGGTCTAGCCAGTCTCATATTTCAGACCATACTGATCACAACTCGGATCAGGAAGAAGTTTCCCTCATTACTATCTTGGCTCATGACACTATAGTGCAAAAGAGCTACTATGGTAGTGTAGAGAAAGCCACATTGGAACCTTCTCTCACAAGTAGCACAAGAATCCTTCTCAAATGGAATAAATGCCTCTCTGTGAGCAAGTTATAACTATGTTTCAACTCAAATGGAAGCTCTTCCTTAAACCACTCTGGTCATCTGGAATGTTGGGGTAGGCAGCATATAGTTCTATACACATTTAAGAGCAAGAGCTAAATTAATATAGAGAATTTTAGCCCAGGGATAAATCACATACATACCAAACTCCACTTTGCACTATGGAGAAACCCTCTCTAAACCTGGAGTCTTCTCCTATAGCTACCAGCTCTTGCTTGAAGGCATCCAGCCCTATTTCTGAATGCCTAATTGGATGATGAGCCTCACCTGCTCTGAGTACTCCAGGTTCAACAGATAACTCAGGCCCAGATCCACAAAGGGATTTAGGTACTACTGCTATACACAAAACATCCACTCAGCTACTACCTAACCCTGTAGTCACCTATTCACTAGGTGCATTTCCCTTGTAAAAGTTCCCTAGGCATCTATGTTTCTGCCAGTGACCATGCATACTGCTGCCTCAGGTAAGCATCTGAGCCCCTATTTCACACCCAAGCCCCAGCTCAATCTTTAAACCAGGTGAAGATAGGCACTGCCCTGCCTATCTCACCTGCAGGTGTGCTCAGAGCTTACCTAACTCCACCCAAAACAGGGGAGGAGGCTCAGGAACTCATCTGGGATGTGGGAGATCCCAATTCAGTGCTTAATTTGTAATGAAAGAGGTGCAGAGGCTCAAGAAATTTTTTTACATTCAGAACTGATGCAGCAAGTCTAGAGGTGCTCAGCCCCGGCACAAATTAAGCACTGTCACAATTCACTACTCCCTTCTGCCTGTTCAAATCCCTTCTCAGCGGGCAGAGAGGGAAACTGAAACTGGGTCTCCCATATCCTGGATGAGTACGTTAAAACCACTGAGCTAAAGATAAGAGAGCACCCTCTCCAACCCTAGCTGTGTGTGGAGGTAGGCATGCACATAAGCTGCTTTTGCAAGAATGGCTGAGGCACCTGACTCAAGGAGAGCATTGCCAGTTGTGGACAGTAAGCAGAGATAAGTGTTTCTTTTCAGCCTGGACTTAAGTACTTAGCTTGGTGACAGGGGTGGGACTTATGACTCATCCCTCTCATTGGTATCTCCCATCAGCTGTCTTAAGCAGCTCCATGCCTCTTGTGCTGGCTTTTGTGGATGCCACTCTCAGGCACCTGTCTCTCCCTATGCATAGTATAGGGAGCTGAGGTGCCTAACACAGGGTTTGTGGATTCTAGTGATTTTCAAGGCACCTATAAGTTAGGCATTGCAACACCTAAGTCCCTTTTGACATTTGGGTCTCAGCTGTTTTCTCTCACGTCCACAGAACTGAAAGCACTGCTCTCACACACACACACATTGCTTCTTTTCAGTCCACACGAAACAGAGCCACTAAACTCATTTTCCTTGCTTGCCAATTTGATCGGGTAACTTCCATCTTGGAACCTCTCAGCTGGCTCCCCATCTGCCATTGCATATTAAAGTTTTAACCACCAAGAAGGCTCTACGTAACTGTCCCCATCCTGATCCTGCTCCCTTGTCAAGCTTCAGGTTGCTCCTGTCTCCTCTGCCCTGCCAATGTTCATAGCTTTGTTTACCCCTTTCTCAGCTTTCCCATGCTTCTCTATGCCTTCTTCCACGTGGCCTCCTATGTTTGGTACAACTTTTCTGACATCATCCAGATTTAAATCCCTCTTAAAAACCCTCTGTGCCATGCTGCTCATAGTGAATCAAGCTGCCATATATAAATTAGGCTTTGTCTGCCTTTTATTGTTCCCCTTCCCTTTTCCTCTTGCCTCTGGTAAATTGTCTGTCTTCTTGTTAGTCCAAGAGGTCCTTTGAACAGGGACCATCTGTCTTCACTGTTTGGAAAGAGCCTGGTATACAGTGGGCACATAGTGAGTTAAAGTATGTTTTGAGGCATTCAAGCTTGGTCACTGATAGAGGCAAAATGTCAGATTAGAGATGGATCATTGATCTATTCTGGTAGGACAATTTACATAAACCTCTAGTTCAATTCACATGGAGAAATAAAGCTGCTCTGACTCTACAATATTGCTTTACCCTAATTTTGAGCTCCTCTAGTAAGCCCTAAAAGTCTTGGCCTCTGAGGATTATCAATATTTTCAATGTCTGCTACTCCTCCCTTCTCTCCCCTCCCTGCCTCTGGCAACACTGGTTCCTGAGCAGCAGCGGTTATTATTATTAATTATTTGTTGAGTGCCAGCAGTATGCTCTGCTTCATGCACAACAATGAGAAGGCTTGGGCCCTTCCTCAAAAGAGTTTATAATCTAGTTTTACAAATAAACCAGTTCTCACAGAGAGCATACCAGGTGATCAGTAGATCAAAGGGAAGTTCCAGCTGCTGAAGGTTTGGGAGGCTGGGGCAAGAGATTTTTTGTTTATATTTCTTGATTAAATCTTTATTCATTTTTTACAGAGTAAGATGGAAATGAAAAGAATACAGACAAATAAACCAAAGAAACATCAAATAACATAACTAAGTAATCAACAGTAATGTTATATTGCAAGAAGGAAGACAGAAAGAGAAAAGTCTAGAAGAAAATAAAGATCCTATCAATGGGGCAGATTGCAAACCTCTTGCATTGGTGAGCACACGTTCACCAAAGCAGTCCTCTTTATTTTAGTGGTAGTGCTGATCAGTATGTTTTTTTTGTTGTTGTTGTTTGTTTTTTTTACAGTGAAAAATGTAGACAAATGTTCCTGTTTTCATCAAATTCTCTTTGAAATTGTTTGGGTTGGTGCCTAAATGAAATTTAAAACCAAAGAATTTTGGGGGGTTATGAAAAATTGTGGTTTTCAGTTTGATGAAAACCCAAAACGTTTATTTGAAAAATGGACATTTTTCATGAAAATTTGTTTTGTTAAAGATGGTATTTTACTTTCACAGAATGGTTTGATAGATAACTTTGACCAGTTCTATTGAGTGAGACTGCTCAGGTGAGTAACTTCTCACCAATATAAGGGGTTCACCATGTGGCCCTGTATATTTATTTTGTGTAACACTTCTTTGTTGAGTAGCCTAGGTTTTACAGACTTGCACGAAGAAGAATATTTTAAGGCTGTAAACATCCCACAATGAGCTCACAATGCCACATCTTTTGGATTTCATGACAGAAGGCATTCTTTGAAACTTTATAAATAATGTTATTGATAGGAAGGAATTAGCTGTGGGACTTATACAGTGTTACTTCACCGTGTCTCTCCATTTCTACATCACTTAAAACTGACTTAACTGACAGAAAACAGTTTGGCCCAGATCTTTGGAGGTATTAGGCACTTCACTCCCATTGATATTAATGAGTTAAACATCCAAATACCTTTGATAATATGGGATTACTTTTGTCAGTAATAACTCCCCAATTTTCAAATAGGTTATCTAGGACAGAGCAACCTAACAACTGTTGGAGAACTCAACTGATACCTTGAGGTCCTGATCCAAAGTCTACTGAAATCCATATTCTCAAAGGTTTGAGACTCAGACTGAAAGAGCCACTTGATTGTCACAATTCTGGATATAAGCGAGAATCCCCTTCCCCATCACATGGAGGTGATTATGCATTGCAGTTTTAATTTAGTTTTTAAAGGCCCCTATCCAGAAGGTGTATTAATTCCCATTCAAGTTTGTTCAGTATAGTGGGGAGGAAAGACCAAGAGGCATAGAAGAATGTCAGCATTTAGAGAGTTTTCTCCTTCATAATAGATTTGAACTGCACACGCATCACCTATCTACATAGCTGCATTTCCAATAATGTGCTAACCATCTCTAGCTCCTAACTTTTGCTGTAAACTGGAGTATCCATATGAACAGTATTCAGAAAAAGGATATTAGGTGAGCTATTTATTCTGCATTGGCTCACAGCAACTGAACAGGCATCAAAAGCAAATTTGGGTCAATCTGATATGTAGTGTTAATTGATTTTTTGAATCAAAAGCATGATTAAAATTAATACTACAAAACCTAAACATGTTAGTATTGTATTAGCATACATCATATATGCAAAACTGGCTTATGACATTCATAAACTTGCCTTTTAATTTTAAGGTATCAGTTTAAAAAAGGAACCAGTTACAGCTTTTTCTCTCTCTATATATATAAATATACACACAATCATATCACCATAGAAGTAGAGCAATGAATATTACTTATAAATTGCACAAACAGCAAAGCAGATAAAATTAAAATAAAATGAAGATGTGCATTTTATCTGTTTTTCTTCCAAACTGCAAAAGTGAGATTATATTCTACAGAAAGTAGGACAATATATATTTTAATATAGTAAGGCACATTAATTCTTGGTGCAACAGCACAGAAGTCAATGGAATTATCTCAGAGCTTAGTTTTACCCAATTGTAAAGATAACAAAATAAAATGCAGACCAACAGAAAAGATTTATTAAATTAAGAATTGTGTTTTTTGAAAACACTTCCCTTCCTCCTTAAATTTGTTTCCTGGAAGGAGCTCCAACTTGGCTATACTGCAACTGTACATCAGGGATCCAAAATAAGGCATCTTTGCAAATAGTCACTTCTGATTGGCATCTGGGAGCAGAGCAGTTGCACACATTGCAAGTGAGGCAGTGTTGTTTACTGGATTGAGCATGAAACTGGGACCTAGGACTTCGTTCGTTTTAAAAACTAGCTCTGCCACTGTATGCAGTGTTGTTGTAGCAGTCAGTCTCAGAATATTAAGAAATACCACATGGGTGAGGCAATATCTTTTATGAATTTATTGAACCAACTTCTGTTAGTGACACAAGCTTTCAAGCTCTACAGAGCTCTCCCTCAGAGTGGTTACAGGCAAGCCACATACTTTCCATGGGCCTGATTCTGTTCTTTCTTACAACAATTTTATAAGTATCCATTGACTTCAGATAAATTACTCTTGATTTACATGGCATAAAGCCTTCTGTATATGTTTTCTGACCTTACAAAAGTGTTAATCACTGCTTAATTATCAATCCCTTGAAGATGTAAAATGCTACATAAGTGCTAAGTATGATTATTAAGGAAGTTTTAGATTAACTGATTGTTAGGTTTGTGAAATTAGAAACTTTCCAATATATTTTGGTGATGTCATGTTGTATCTACTAATATATAATAGTGACAAAAAATTAACAGTGAAGACATTAGTCAAAACCCAAATGCATGTATTTTGCAGTATCATGACATTTTTTAAAGCAGTAAGGATGGAAAATGGACAAAAACATCACTCCTGTCCATTCTAGCTCATTTGAAATGCTGTCTGAGAGTGTGAGTGGTAGCTATGATATTCTTGTAATTGTGAAATATTCTGATTTTAAATCATGCGCCCAGATGTGTTATGATCGGTGGGTATTTCCCTTCACATTACATTTTCTGCATACATAAACTCATCCTAATCCTATCAATGAGAATGTGTATGTGGGTCATTTGCATGTTGCATTTCCTTTGTGAATGAAATGAGCAGGCATTTTTGTACCCAATAAAGTCATTTAATTTTTCATTTTTGCATGAGTAAGATTTTTAATGAATGGAAGTCTTGACCTTGCAAAATAATTTGTTCCCCATTTCCTCCACCCTAAAACACAAGGTTTCATCCAGTGAAACCTAAGTGTTACTTCTGAGAAACCAACAACAAAAGCAACACTAGACCTGAGCAATTAGTTCATTTTAAAAACAAACAAAACATCCCAATTTTTTAATCATGCTGATACAAAAAACTGGAACAGAAAATAAAAAAAAGGCTTGATAGCAAAAGTAGTCCTAAAGTTTCAAATGTTTATAGTAGAACACAGTAATTTGTCTTTTCAAAAAGTACTTACAAAAATCCACTAAGAACCACTACTAAACTTTTACTTCTAATTTGGCCCTGTTCAAAACTGAATGTCAAATCAGAGGGGATTGAGCACTGAGTGGGCATCTGAATCTGATTAAATCGAGGTAACTCTGCTGGAGTCAATGGTTACACCATCTTAAACTGGGAAAAGATTAGAATCTGTCCCACTAATCCCAGCTCTATCGTAAGGGGCCTCTGGCAAATCACTGAACTAATTTGTATCTCAGTTTCTTCACCTGTAAAATGGTGATAATTCTTGCTTACATTACATGTAGGTTGTGAGATTTAGTTAATGTTTGTAAGGTTTCTGAGTATGTAGACTGATAAAGGTACTGTTATTTTCATCACCTAACCTTACTTAATACTCAGCTCTTTACTCGCTTTAATATTTCAATATTTTTCCCTTATTAACCATGAACCAAAACCTGGGATCCTTATTTATTTGTAGACTTCAGTGGGAGTTTTACCTGAGTAAAGATTAAGCAACACTAAGAAATTTAGGATTTGGGACTGACATTTCTTGGAACAAAGATATTTAATTCATAGATATCAAATCACTTTTCCCTTCTCTTAAAATCAATGCCTAACACGGGTTCTCAAACTGGGGCTCATGACTCCTCAGGGGGTTGCAAGATTATTACATGGGGGGTTGCAAGCTAGCTGCCTCCACCCACAAACCCAACTTCACCTCCAGCATTTATAATAGTGTTAAATATTAAAAAGTGTTTTAAATTGGGGCGGGGGGTGTCGCACTCATAGGTTTGCTGTGTGAAAGGGATCACCAATACAAAAGTTTGAGAACCACTGGCCTAGAATTAGTTCCAGTCTAATCAGCGTTAGAGCTTATTTGTACATTATCTCACTCATAAGTGCCCAAATGACAAAAAAGTAGTTGACTGGAGTCATTGCTTCATTATTGTAATAAAAATACACTAAGTTGATATTGCAGACGCAGTTGATGTTATTCAAACACAGAGACTTAAAAGAACTGTAAACACGCTAACAATCTTACAGCTATAAGAGGGACCTCTAGTGTGTGCTAGAACATTTCCCTGTTATGCTTCAGGCATAATTAATACACCAAAATCACTGCAGTCATTTTGAATATGTGGTATTAAATTTCACTAAGTGTCTCTCTGAGTGAACTAGTTAAAAATGTCCTTAAGTATGTGGTTTAACCTAATTAATATAAATTGAAGATTCATTTTTATGAATCACAAACTTTCCTACATTTGGAAAACTTCTACGCTGTTTGATCACCTTCATTGATATCACACTGTGCAATTACCAAAAATCCAGCAGTGTTATCACTATAATAACTGCTAATCATTTACATTCAAATAGCAGTTGGAGTTGGGATCAAGATAGTTTTAGCCAGCATGCAATTCTAGTGAATTAATAGCACCATCTTACATCATAACAAAATATAAACAGATTTCCCTTCAACTATGAATCAAGAATAGCATATATAAAATATTAACTTAGAAATGGCTGAAATAGCTTTGCAACTTATTTAATAAAAAGGGATAGATAAAATGTTTAGTTTTAAACTATATACTCTAATAGCAGTTTACTAGTGAAAGGGGACTATTTAAAGAAAACTCATTTGTCTTTTCACACATTCAGAGATGTTTTGGGTATATTTGGATTTTTTTCCCCCTTTTCCTCTTTTGCTTAAAAACATGAGGTCTCTTCAAAAGTCTACTGCTGAGAAGGTAAAAGCATTTTGCTCGTTTTTAATTTGCTAAAACAATCCAAGCATGCTTGGTACCCAGAGGGTATTCTCAAATAAACTTGTATCTAGCTGCCAGCTTAGTTGATTGAAAACAGAAGGGGAACATTTCTTAAAGAACGAGTATGTTAAACCATCCCCTCTCTACCGCGAAGGGGGAGGGAAGCCCACACACTCACAAGATTTATTTGAATGTGGCTACTTTGCAGTATCCAGCAGACTAAGCGCGCTGCGAAGGCAGCAGGATTTTACACCCCCGAGACAAGCCAGGGCGCCAAAGCCCCAAGGATACCGGCCAGTTCCTGGGCGCTGCTGCCCCCCAACCTCTGCAAGCAGCAGCAGCAGCCCCCCACTGCAATTCGCGGTAACTCCGCAGGTTGCCTCCGCCCCAGCCGCTCGGGGCTGTCGGAAGCGGCTTTGGCAGGACAATGGCTACGTGCTCGGCAGGCGCCCCGCGCCCAGACACAGGGGCCCGGGGCACGTGCCGCAGAGCGGCATCAGCTGCTCGGCGAGAGGAGCTCAGCCTTGCCCTGGCCCCGCGGCAGCGCCGCGCGGGGCTTTCCGGGCACCAGCAGGTTTCTCCCCGCAGGCAAAGCACCGCGCGCCGCTGCCCCCGGGGCACCCCCCACAGTGGCGGCGAGGGAGCGCAGGCCCGCGAGGGGCCCGGCCCGGCGGGAAGGGAGCGAGCCCGGCCCCGACCATTGCCTGCCCCCTCCCCCGCTCCCTGCAGCCCCGCGCCGCCCAGGGGGACAAGGGGGCCCGGGCCGCGTGTGCAGGGAGCGGCGGGGGGTCCCCGCGCGGGCAGGGGAAGCGAGCTGCTGCACCGCCCGCACAATGGCGCCGCGCCCGCCAGCCGCGGAACAATGCGAGCCCGGCCGGGCCCGCCTGGCCCCCGGCCGCGCTGCGGGGAGCCGCTTGCCCCCCCCCCCGGACACACACGCACCCCGGGAGCCGGTTCGGCAGTGCGCAAGGGAGAGCAAACGGCTGCAGGAAGCCGGGGCGAGCTCGCAGGCAGGGCTGGGCGGGGGACGCAGAGGGAAAACCCCGCCGCACCTCCCTCCCCCGCCGCCCAGTCCGTTCCTGCACGCTCACAGCGGAGCCCGCATCCCCCTGGCCCAGCGAACTAGAGGTGGGAGATTTGCCAGCCCCGTGTCTCTCTCTCTCCCTCTCTGTGGCTATAGGAGGGTGCAGCGCTCTCCCATTGCCTGGCACATGCGTAAAAGCGAGTTGCGCCCAGAGTCCCAGCCATACCCTCCTTAGCAAATAATAACAATCCCAAACAGTCAGATCTTACCTGAAACATTGAAGCCACAAAGTCTCTCTCTCGCTCTTCTCTCCCCAAGTCCTTTCCCCCTTTTTCCTCCCCACTTCCGATATTTCTCTCTCCCAGCAGCGATCTGCTCTCCTCGCTACACCAGAGAGAAATGCAATAGCTTGGCTAAGGTAGACAGAACAAAATACAGAGAATAGTTGCTCCAGGGCTTTAAAACCCCTCAAGGCAAGGATCAGGATACAATTAGCTCATGTCTCTACCTCTAGTCTAAATCAATCTCCACAATAAAAGTTAAATTAAATTAACTGATCACACAGGCATAACATTGATCTCCTTCAAAACGTGCATATATATAGATAGATAGATATATCATGTAATTTTTTTTCAGGTTTTTTTGTGTGTGGAAAAAAGAGACTCATTCCAGCCTCCAACTTGCGTTTTACTCTCCTCTTGCACAGAAAAGCTGATTTTAATCGTTGTGATTAGTTTTGATGTAACGTTTCCGCGGGCGATTTCTGCAAATGGATGGAGTGTTTCTTTGCCAGAAGAGGGAAAAGCAGCAGATGATGATAATTATAAGGATTGTTGGTTGTTTCTTTTATTATTATTATTATTATTTGTATTTAGATTTGCCTCTTCACTTTCCCAAGCTGACCTGACATTGCCGTTGCACTAAGGTCGTACAACTTGTTGACTAGGATCACCTCCCGGTTTGATCAAGGGATATGTGATAATTTGGCAATGGAGCAACACATTTTCTGTTCCCGTGGCTATATAACTTCCCAAATGACGTGTATAAAAATAAGCACATGGAGTCTGCTTTGCCCCAATCAAGTCTGAATCAATGCCTGGGGGTAATACACAAACTCATTTCAAATGCTCAACCATGCAGAATTGCAAAAAGATTGAAGGAGTTTCACTGCATTTTTTTAAACAGCGAAATTAAAATAAAACAAAATCCATGTAAGCAAATCCAGGAATTTACCATTTAGATTCATATGACACTGCTCACAAACGCTGCTAACTTTCTTTCTCCAATTAGCCATTTAAAATGGAACCCTAAACATTTCCTTTACTTGTCTAGTGAGTTTGCCACCCCTCTTTCTCTGAAGAAAGCTAAACTAGGATGACTGAAATAATGTTAACATCCATTACTTGATGGGGGTTAGTATATTGCTCCCTTCTTAACCTAGACACCCCACTATTTTATACACAGTAGCTTTGAACAAAGCCATATGTAGTCATATTAATTCCTTTTTAGTTACAATGGGCTATTTTGTCAGAAACCCATTGGTCACCTCCCATTAGTGTCACATCCTTGCAGTATACTTTTTGAAACGGTATGTTTCTGAGCACTTCACAGTCCATTAATTCAAAGACTTTGCTGACATTTCTTATGAAAAAGACCAGGCTGTAAAGCCAAAGATGCTCAATAAACTCTTGTATGGAACCAGACATGTCCAGCAAATGCCTGCAATTGGCTTTTGATTTTTTTATGCTTTAAAGTGTAAATAAAATAAAAGCCATCCCTTTTTCCTTAAGGCAATTGCTGCAACACACAAAAATAAGGAACGACAAATTCGCTTCCTAAACACTTTCAACAAAATCAATACATTTTTTGGAATGGTAGTGGATAACAACTTGGCAAGATTTCCCACAAAGAACCAGACCATTTTCCAAATACTTTGTCATTACAATATTTAAGACACACATGCCTACAGACTAACTAATTGGGCGTCATTGACTACAATCAAAGAGAAAAAACTTTGTTGAGGTGACCAGGCATCCTAACTATCCTAAGAAATGCTCAGTACCGTGAAATTCCTGGCTAGTTCAGTTACATTTTCAAATTAAACCTTCCACTACCTTCCTAATTATTAATACTATTAAAGAAAAACTCCATTCTACAATACCCTTTCCCATATGGGTTTGTGAAATCTGGGTATTGTAAATTCTAGTGATGTTATATATTGTCAGGTTTCAGCTTTGGTAGTTTAGTCATTTTCAAGAAATCAAAGATTGGTTTATATTCTGAAAGAATCTTCTGTCTCTGTCAATAAAATATAATAAACTAAATTTTAAAGTCTGCCATTCACCAAATGGCATGTTAAAAGGAAACTGTGCAATTCTGACCTTTTTTCTGTTACTTTGTGTCTTTTTGCAGATTCTTTATGGTTCTTTATGTGTATCTATTTTAAATGCTTCAGTGCTCTCATTCTAATAAATAAATAAAGCAATGCCAGCAGCCTGGCACTCATTATCAACGTGCATAATGGAGGGGAAATAATTCAGTAAAGAAACAAATTTAAATCTTAAACTTGCAAATGGTTATAAACAAAGGTAAGGAAAAACAATATTCTTTAAAAGGTATGAAAAACTTTATCAAATGATGTCAGTGTTTGATAAGAAAAATACATTTTCTTAAGAAGCAAGAGCAATATAGTTATTGCATCCAGAAGGCTCATTTGGTAACACTTTCAGCTCTGAGTCAGAAAATCATAGGTCTCACATCAGGACTTGAATTCATACCCAAAGTTGACACTCCAGTGCAGTACCAGTGATGGTGGTGTTTCTTTCTAGAAATGTCATCCTTTCAGTCAGATGAGGGGCCAGCTTTTTGGCTGTAAATTGTAAGTTTTGGGGCGCAGGGACTGTCATTTCCTGTATGCCAGTGCAACCTAGCATTTTTGGTTCAAACTTGGTTCTCACCTCTAGGTGCTACCACAAATGTTAAATAAATAGAATCTACATAGCCCAGGTGAAAGAGGAGACTATTCTGAGTCACATCAGAGAAGGATTTAACCTGACATATGAAAATGAGGTCCCTAAGGTCTCTAAATGGTTGTTCAGATTAAAGTTAAAAATTCCATAGTGCTTTGCTTTCCAAAAAAAGAACAGAAGAAAAATCCCCAGTGTTCCGGTTATGGTACTCCTCCCTCTGGTCACAGCTTCTAAAGTCCATGGCTCTGTGAAACTATTGCTAAGAACACAGGGCCAAAATGATTGATCCCTGGTGTGATTTTGTTGGAGATCTAGGCCTATATTACTGAAATCAGTAGAATCCCATGAGGGATGAATTGGACCCATAACAGTTGCCACATGTATCTATACAAATTATTGTGTTGCCACAGTTTAACTTTATTAACTGCTTGGGGATATTTTGCATACAGAGGGCAGCATGTGAAACCAAATTCTATTCTATTTTATTTGGGCAAATTTTTAAAATAAATTCACATAAAACTATATTGTGTTTGTGAATTATGAATATGTTACTGAAGCTGAATAGCAACATTAATGAGCTCAGTATTTGATTTCTGAAGTTGTGCTCAAACCATCACCTGTTTGTAATTAGCCTCTGGAAAACTACAATAGTTTTTCTATATAATTGTCAATGTTAACCGTGTGGAAAATTGCAGCTTTTTGAAGAGGCAAATCTTCTAAAGGCTGCAGATCATATGTGTCCGCTTACCCCAGGGCATTATTTTTGATTTAACTGTAATCCTGTCTGGAAACAAGTACAGAGGCCATTCGCAGGAAGGCCCTCCTGTCAATTTGACCTTATTTTCAAAGTTTTCCAGAACAGTTACATAACTTCCATACCTGTTGTAATCTCAGAGTAAAAAAATACATAGCAGCTAAAAGCAGAAATAAAAGCTAGCAACAGTTGCATGTATTGGCCATTCCATATGGGATGGATTTTTTTTGAAGAAACAATCAGAAAGGAATTTAAGTAATGTTTTGAGACAGGAGATTTATGGATGTGGTTCCTCCATATTCATTATTCCCTCATGAATGACTGAAATATGCATTTGTGTGCTTCATCTGCAAAATTTCAATACAGTACTTTAAGAAATAGATTTCCATGGTTATATTTTTTTGCAAAACTGGTTTGTACTTAAGTAGTGTGAGCCATAAAAAAAGAGCATTGAGAAAAAAAGCCTCTGCTCAAAAGTTCATCAAAAGGAGGTAGGTAAGCTTGTACAGCAGCATCTTTCACTACCCTGACCCCGTACATCCCAACTTCACGCAATTATGACTAATGCTATGATATAGTCATGGGTATTTTGCCCCCTTCAGAAGTCATGGAGGTTGTTGACAGTCAAGGAATCTGTGACTTGCGCAATCTCAGTGACAGACACGGAGTCCTAATTATGACTCAGCAGTTCTGGAAAGTATGGAACTTGAGTAGTGATGCTCTCCACAGGCTCAACTCTTCAGACCTTCAAATGTTTCTCTACATCAGGTTACACTGTCATATTCTGCATGGCAAACAGCCACAGAGAAGGAAGAGGTACAGGCAGGGGTGGCTCCAGGCATCAGTGCACCAAGCGTGTGCCTGGGCTGACAAGCCGTGTGTGGCAGCTTGCCGGTCGCCGTGAGGATGGTAGTCAGGCTGCCTTCGGTAGCATGCCTGCGGGAGGTCTGCTGGTCCCACGGTTTCAGCAGTAATTCGGCTGCGGGTACGCCAAAGGCGTGGGACTGGTGGACCTCCCGCAGGCGCACCACCGAAAGCAGCCTGACTGCCGTGCTTGGGGCGGCAAAATACATAGAGCTGCCCCTGGGTACAGGCATGAAAGTTCTAGCCCTTTTTGGCTGTCCTGAGACCTCTAGAAGATCTTGGAATATCCACAGGCTGGGAAGGCCACAACTGTTTGTTGTCTGGTGTACAAGGAGGCAACCCCTTTCTCTGCACCATAACATGAATCACCAGAATCTGTGGCATTAAAGTTGTTGAGTTTTCTACGCAACTTTAACCTTCCTTCAGAATTTTTGATGGGTGTATGCTATGCTACTGATTTCATGAAGAAATTGTTGCTTATGTTGTCATAGCAGGTGAAGCTTATTTAACTCTTCATGGTAGATACCATGGTATGATAACACCTCCTCATAATTATTGGTTAAATCATACTCTTCTCTAGAAAAACATCAGCATAACTCAGGGAGTTCCATGCAGTCCATCACATGGAATTTCTGACATTCCTGACAAACATTTAAGACACTTCATTAAGTGCCCCAAAAGCCACTATCCCACAATTGAGGAATAAGGCTATATATTAGTTTAAAAACTGACCTGGTTCAGAGGAGAAATGAAGACAGCTATAAAAAATTATAATACATAATAATGGAAGAAAGGGAAAATTAATAGTAATGAATATAAATCAGAAACTAAGACCTGTAGAAAATTGATAAGGGAAGCAAAGGTACAAAAAAAATCTACAGCCAGCAAAGTTAAGGACAATAAGGACTTTTTTAAAAGGTATATTAGAAGCAAAATGAATCCTAACAATAGTATTCATCCAAATGGATGGTAGAATAGAAGTATCAGTCAAACAAGTATGTTTCTAGGGGACTCCCGCAAGTATAAGTTTTTGGTCCTATGCTATTTAACATTTTAGTAATAACCTGGAAGAAAACAAAATCATCAATAAAGTTTGCAGATGATACAAACATTGGGGGACTGGTAAATAATGAAAAGGACAGGTCACTAATACAGAGTGATGTGGATCACCTGGTAAGTTGAGCACAAGAAAACAATATGCATTTTAATATGGCTAAATGTAAATGTATACATCTAGGACACGGTGGGCAAACTTTTTGGCCCGAGGGCCACATCTGGGAATAGAAATTGTATGGCGGGCCATGAATGCTCACAAAATTGGGATTGGGGTGCAGGAGGGAGTAAGGGCCCTGGTTGGGGGTTTGGGCTCTAGGGTGGGGCCAGAAATGAGGAGTTCAGAGTGTGGGAGGGGGCTCCAGGCTGGGGTGGGAGAATGGGCTGTGGGGGGGGACAGTGAGGGCTCCAGCTGGCAGTGCGGGCTCTGGGGTGGGGCTTGGGATAAGGAGTTTGGGGTGCAGAAGGGTGCTCCGGGCTGCGACGGAGGGGTTCAGATGGCAGGAGGGGGATCAGGGCTGGGGCAGGAGTTGGGGCATGGGGACAGGCTCTGGGGTGCAGGCTCCAAGTGGCACTTACCTCAAGTGGCTCCCGGAAGCAGCAGCATGTCCCCGCTCTGGCTCCTGCACAGCCAGACAGCACTGCGCACTGCCCCATCCGCAGGCACGACACCCAGAGCTCCCATTGGCCACAGTTCCCAATAGGAGCTGTGGGGGCAGTGCTTGGGGTGGCGGCAGCGTGCAGAGTGGAGCCCTCTGGCTTCCCCTATGCATAGGAGCCAGAGGGGGGACATGCCGCTGCTTCCAGGAGTCATGTGGAGTGGCCCCCGACCCTGCTCCCCGGCTGGAGCACTGAAGCACTGAAGTGGGACAAGCCCCAGACCCTGCTCCCCAGCGGAAGCTTGAGGGCTGGATTAAAATGGCTGGCAGGCCGGATCCGGCCCCCGGGCCATAGTTTGCCCACCCCGATCTAGGAATAAATAATATAGGCCATACTTACAGAATGGGAGAATCTATCCTGGAAAGCAGTGACTCTGAAAAAGATTTTTGGGGATGGGGGTGGGGGGGTAATGGTGAATAATCAACTGAACATGAGCTACCAGTGTGATGTTGTGGCCAAAAGGGCTAATGCAATCCTTAAATGCACAAACATAGGAATCTTGAGCAGAAGTAGAGAGGTTATTTTACCTCTGTATTTGGCAATGGTGCAACTGCTGCTGGAATCCTGTGTCTAGTTCTGGTGTCCACAATTCAAGAAGGATGGTGATTAAGTTGGAGAGAGTTTAGAGAAGAACCACGAGAATGATTAAAGGATTGAAAAATGTGTCTTATAGTGATAGACTCAAAGAGCTCAATCTATTTAGTTTAACAATGAGAATGTTAACAGATGACTTGATTACAGTCTTGAGTACCTTCACCGGGAACCAATATTTAATAATATCTGTAGAGAAATGTATAACACAAACCAATGGCTGGAAGTTGAAGCTACACAAATTCTGATTGCAAATAAGGTGTAACTTTTTAACGGTTAGAGTAATTAATCATTGAAAGAATTTACCAAGGATCGAGGTAGATTCTCTATCACTGACAATTTTTCAACCAAGATTGGCTGTTTTTCTAAAAGATCTGATCTAGGAATTATTTTGGGGAAGTTGTATGGCCTGTGCTATACAGGAAGTCAGACTAGATGATCACAATGGTCCCTTCTGGCCTTGGAATCTGTGAACCCTTGAGGGGAAAGTGTTTGTAGGCCCATGGAGAGGACAGGGGGCAGAGCTTCTCAACTGTGTGCGTGACCCAAGGACCATAGAGAAATTCCACAGGAAGCCCCTCTCTGCTGCTCCTCCTGGCGCTTGGTACGTTATGGAGCCATGGGTCAGTATTTTAAATTTTCACAGTTTTCAGAACTGCTCAGCTCACAAATCCCATTGACATCAATGGGAGCTGCAGGCCATTTATAATTCAGATGCCTAAATACGGATTTAGAAAGCTAACTTTAAGCACCCAAGTTTGAGAATGTTGATCTTGGTGTCATTGGCACCTATCTGCACCTGTGCCCTACCCCAGCCTAACTAGAAGTTGATGCTTGAAATAATATAACTAACTGTGGGAAATTCCCTGCATTTTCTGGGGACTGATATAGACAGCTGGTATTTCCTAGTTCCAGACTCCTTCAACCAGCCATTCTTCTGGAAAGCCATAGAGGCCCAATTACCCAGTGTTCACAAAGAGGAGCCTTCTGAAGGCAAATGGGGGACAATGCCTCCTTGTTTCAAGTGTCTTTTGTAGTTACTAAGGGTGGGATCCACAAAGGTACTTATGCCCCAAAGTCCTGTTTTTAGGTGCCACTGCAATCCATAGAACTCCTCCTCAGCTGCCACCTTACCCTGTAAGCTCCTAAACTCATTTGGCACCTACATTTTTGCAGTAAAAGTTTCTTAGATGCCCCTGTTCCTGTCTCTGAGCATGTGCACTGCAGCCTCACTCTAGGCACCTGGGGCACCTATCTCCCCCTTAGGCCCCAGAGTGATCCACATACTAGGGGAAAGAGAGGCAGTCAGCCACCTAAATCACATGTGGGCCCTGATCTGGTAGGTGGGCTCAGAGGTCACCTAACTCCACATAAAACAGTCCAGCAGGAGGATCACCTCCCTTATAACCTTTAGCCCAGTGGTTATGTTACTCACTTGGGATATGAGAGAGACGCCCCCAATTCAAGTCCTCCTCTGCCTGAGGAGAAGGAATTTGAATCTGTCCCATCTCAGGTGACTGCCCTAGCCACTGGACTATGGAACATTCTTATGGAGGGGAATCTCAATCTCTTCTGTTGGAGTTGAATTTAAAAAAAATGAATAATTAAATATTAATTGGGCCAGAGAGTTACAATGACTCTATAGCTCATTGGTTAGGGAACCCACCTGAGAGGTGGGTAGTCCCTCTTCATATCCCTTCTCCTCAGGCAGAGATGGGACTTGCACTGGGGGTCTCTCACATCCCAGATGAGCACCCTACCCTCTGAGTTAAAGTTTAAGAGAGGACGTCCTCCCAGTGGCTGCATTATGTGAAACTATGCAGTTCTGGGCACATCTACCAGATCAAGCACTGTTACCCACACAAAATTATCTGTTATCCACACTCTAGGGCACCCATCTTTACCCTTTCGTGGGCTCAAGGCGTAACCCTGTTAACTTAGGCACTCCCACTCTTGCCAAGTTCCTAAGGCTCCGGGTATAAGGCACCCAACTTTATCCTAAATTTGTTGCCTGAACACTCTAGGACATCCCACCTTTACCTAATGCCTGGGGCTCAAGGTGTAACTCGGTTGATTTAGGCACCCCCACCCTTTCCCAGTTCCTAGGGCTCCGGGGGAAAGGCACCTACCCAGACCCAGGTCCTAGGGCTCAGGGACACCCTTACCCCTTTCCTACGGCTCAGGGTGTAATCTTCTGTGGGTTTATGGGGTCCTTTACCAGTGAAAGAGCCTTACAAAGTAATATCCTTGACCTCTATTTATTAACAATCACCAAAACAAAATGCACACGCTAAGCATACAATGCTCACCACTCCCAGTAAGGCAGATGAACTTTTCTTGATGGCCAGTCAGGATCAGGTCATCTGGGGACTCCAGCTTCTGCATGGTGTGATTGGCAGGGTGTTGAGGTCTAGCAGCTCTGATCTTGGGGCTGTCTCCTGGAGATGGTTCCAAAGAACTTCCTTTTGGACCCCCATTTATACAGTGAGTCTTGCTTAGCTGTACCTTAACCAATTATTTTACTAAAATATTACTAAACAATTTTCTAATCAATCCTAACATATTGTAAAACAATTCTTTAACCAAGAATTTAACCCCACCACCATAGTTGATTTACACCTAGCAAAATTAGTTATGCAACAGATAGAAACAATTAAAGAACTAGACAGAGATCAGACAGATAAACAATAGGGAAGTGGGGACCATAAAGACAAAACAGTAAAGAAATGAGGATTTCACAACCACAACTGTTTATAAGTGATTTCTTACCAGACAGAATGTTATCAAACAAAGTTTTCTTTAACCATTTTAAGATCTGTTTCTTTATCTGGTGATGGTGGCTACTATTAGGACAGGATTGCCTTCTTAACAGCCTGGTATTACATTATTTTAATGTAATTTAGGTGGAATTTAAGGATGTGACTTTTTGCTTCTTGGCTCATGGCTGCTGCTCTCTTAACATGGCTGCAGAAAAATGCCGCAGGACATATGACTTAGGTGGAAGAGCATCTATTTTCCCCTGATTCATGGATTGCTAGCAGAGCGAGGTGCCTCCCTGCTGTTTGGACTTACATGCCTATCTTTGTGAGAGGGGCAGGGTGTATCATATACCCGTCTTGTCAGCATCTCCCTCTGGCTAGTTTAAGCAGCTCTCCACCTAGCATGCTGGTTTAGTGGATTGCAGTCTAAGGCATGGTCTACACTACGGGGTTAGGTTGAATTTAGCCACGTTAGGTTGATTTAAAAATGAATGCATCCACACAACCAACCCCTTTCCGTTAACCTAAAGGGCTCTTAAAATCAACTTCTGTACTCCTCCCCGGCGAGGGGAGTAGCACTAAAATCAACTTTGCTGGGTTGAATTTGGGGCAGTGCGGATGCAAATTGACGGTATTGGCCTCCAGGAGCTATCCCAAAGTGTTCCATTGTGACCACTCTGGACAGCACTTTGAACTCCGATGCACTAGCCAGGTACACAGGAAAAGCCCCGGGAACTTTTGAATTTCATTTCCTGTTTGGTCAGCGTGGCGAACTCAGCAGCACTCAGCAGCACAGGTGACCATGCAATCCCCCCAGAATTGTAGAGCGTAGAATGTTTCTACGCTCCCCCATCATCCCCATCTTTGAGGTTATCGCAGATTAGAAGGCGAAAAAGATGCACTCGCAATGACATGTTTTCTGAGTTCATGCAGTCCTCCCACACTGATAGGGCACAGCTTAATGCATGGAGGCATTCAGTGGCAGAGGCCAGGAAAGAATTAAGTGAGCGCGAAGAGGGGAGGCAGGATGCGATGCTGAGGCTAATGGGGGAGCATACAGACATGATGAAGCTTCTGTTGGGGGAGCAAACGGATGTGATGAAGCATCTGTTGGAGCTGCAGGAAAGCCAACAAGAGCACAGACCCCCGCTGCATCCACTAACCGCTTACCCTCCTCCCCATGTTCCATAGCCTCCTCCCAATATTCCACACCCAAGAACGCAGGGGGTCGGGGCGGGGGTGGGGGGAGGGAGGCTCCAGGCACCCAGTCACTCCACTCCAGAGGATGACCCAAGCAACGGAAGGCTGTCATTCAAACAGTTTGATTTTTAGTGTGGCTACAATAAGCAATGTGGCCTTGTCCTGCCCTCCTCCCCCACCCCACCCAGGCTACCTTGTCCGTTATCTCATTATTTTTTTTAATTAATAAAGAAAGAATGCATGGTTTCAAAACAATAGTTACTTTATTTTGAAGGGGGGAGAGTGGTTGGTTTACAGGGAATTAAAATCAACAAAGGGGGTGGGTTTGCATCAAGGAGAAAAACATACAACTGTCACACCAAAGCCTGGCAGTCATGAAACTGTTTTTCAAAGCCTCTCTGATGCGCAGTGCACCTTGCTGTGCTCTTCTAATCGCCTTGGTGTCTGGCTGCTTAAAATCGGACGCCAGGCAATTTGCCTCACCCTTCCACCCCACCATAAACGTCTCCCCTGTACTCTCACAGATATTATGGAGCACTCAACAAGCAGCAATAACAATGGGAATGTTGGATGTTCTGAGGTCTGACAACAGCACCAGTGAGCTTTTAAACATTCAAAGGCTCATTCTACCACCATTCTGCACTTGCTCAGCCTATAGTTGAACTGCTTCTTACTACTGTCCAGGCTTCACGAACGGATCCCCTGAGCTTGTCACTGGGGAGCAGGAGTGCAGAGTTGCAAGGGAAGTGATGGAGCCATACACCAGGCCCTGGAGGTTGCTAGGAACTGGGCAGGGAAGACGTTCCCAGAACCCCCTGCCAAGCTACATGTCCGATGAGGACAGTTACCAGTCCTACTGCACCATCTGCTGCCAGCAGCACCCAGGAGGACCAGAACTGATCCCCCAAGCTTGTCGCTGGGGAGCAGGAGAGCAGAGTTGCAGTGGAAGTGGTGGATGATGACGGTTAGCAGTCCTACTGCACTGTCTGCTGCAAAGGCAAGGAGCTGCTGCTGTGTAGCAATGCTAGCTGCTTCAGGTGCTTCTGTGCCGAATGCTTGGAGGTCCAGGTAGAGCAAGGTACCTTGGCCAAGGCAAAAGAGCAAGAGCCCTGGAGCTGTTACATGTGTCAACCACAGAAGTGCCATGGGGTGTTACAGCGCCAGCTGGACTGGAATGTACGGCTACAAGACTTCTTCACCAGTGACAAAGGACAGGAATATGATGCACCTAAAATCTAAAAAGACCCGCACATTTCCCAGAGTCACTATCCTTGATAACAGAACATCAATGATTGCATTGGCTACTTGGATCACAGCAGCCCCCACAGTAGATTTGCCCACAACAGCAGCGGTGACGGTGAGCTGAGTGGGCTCCATGCTTGCCATGGTATGGCATCTGCACGGGTAACCCAGGAAAAAAGGCGCGAAACGATTGTCTGCCAATGCTTTCACGGAGGGAGGAGTGACTGATGACATACCCAAAACCACCTGCGACCATGTTTTTGCCCCATCAGGCATTCAGAGCTTAACCCAGAATTCCAATGGGTGGCAGAGACTGTGGGAACTGTGGGATAGCTATCCACTGTGCACTGCTCCATAAGTCGATGTGCTTAGTGTGGACACACACAATCGACTGTATAAAATCAATTTCTAAAAATCGACTTCTATAAAATCGACCTAATTTCATAGTGTAGACATACCCTGAGACACCTGACTCAGGCTTCATGGATCACAGTGCTATTCCTGGGATTTTCTAGGTGCTTAAAAGTCAGGCATCGCAATGTTCCACATCCCATTGCCTAATCCCCTTTGTGGAGCCAGGCCTATAAGCCTATTAGGGCCTGATCCTGTGAGGTACTCAAAGGACTGGGTATTTAAGAATGGTCAGTCAATCAGGTTAACAGATTAAAGGCCAGATCCAAAGCACACTGAAATCAGTGCATGTATTATAGCGAATCTCATGCTTTAAGAATTGATCTTAGATTGTTCCAGTTTATCTGCTTGGCTGTTCTAATTAGAGGCTACATGGAGGCACAGAGGGGTGTGTGTGAGACATGTTTGGGGAGAGTAAAATAAAAGTCATGGTTAGTTTTTGATATTTCATATTTCAGTGCTTTCCAACAAACTACAGAGTATCTGAAGATAGAACTATTTGCAGCACAGTCTGCCTCATTCGCAGTTCATCTAGTTATAGAACTACTCAGCTTTGCGTTGCTGTTCTATTGCCTGAACCAAAACAGTTCATGAGAATCCCTATAATACAATAGAGTACCTTCAGGGCACCATATAAATTTATGTAAGTGTATCTCTTTGTGCCTCCTTTGGGTGTCAGAACCTCTCGGCTTTGCTAACCATAAAAAGTACTCCCTTAGCTTGCCTCTATACATACAGAGTGTGAATACAGATGTATTTGTTTTTAAAAGAAAAAGAACCTACATAAAAAAAAATTTTAAACCACCTGTTCTCCAAAATTTATCACACCTGTATCATGAGTCATCAAAAATAAAATACATATTGAGACTATAGGTCTATTGTAAAACTTTTCCAGCAAGCATGAAACATTAGAACAATGAACATTGAAGGCTGGGATTTGAAGTATGAACCCCAGCCAAACATCTTTTGATTCAACTGAGAAAACAGTAGAGTACAAAAGAGAATAGAGTAAGAAAGCTGTGGAATTTCAATCCAAATCTAGATTCAGAATGTTCCAAAATTTGGGGGGTGGGACACAGAGCTCTGTGATTTTTGGGGGTAGGGGTTAAGTGGGAGGTCCTTCACCTGTTATAAAAATAGGGACAATTCGCAAAATATGGATCTGGAGTTGGATTTTGAGTATCCGCAAAGTTCAGAGATGTTCAGCTTCAGGGTTCTAGTTTTACAAATAACTATAGTGTACTGTTATTGAGGGAAGACCCATGAGTTTTGGAATCACACATGTATAATTCCATACTCAATATTTCCAGCTAAGATTGATTTTTGTGGCTAATGTGTATCTTTAAAGAGATCTTGTAAGGGATACCCATTGCACAGAACCTTCTGCTGAAGGAGGAAAGGCTCTCTGTAATATTTACTTTCCACAAGGCTGACTTTCGTACGTATATTTGGACAAGGGAAACCTAGGGGGCTGCTAGCATTACCTTCTTCATTAAAGTTGAGTATGAGAACAGGAAAGCTATCACTAAGAACCTTTCTCCCTCTTTCCATGAAGAGGGATCCAGGAAACATGGTTATATCTTTCTGTATGGAAATGTCTGAAGAACTCCCTGTTTTAGCTGACTAAATTTCTGTCCCGGACATCCTACAAAAAAACAGACTTTGGGCTGGATTCTGGTCTCACAGCAGTTTGACCCCACAGTAACTTCAATAGACTTATGCCAACATAACTAGGAGCAGAATGAGGCCATTCATGTTTATACAAAAGGTGAGTAATGTGCCAGTGTTTAACCACAGTGGGCTTGATTCTGGGTGACACGTAAAGCGAGCACTGCAGCTGCAGTTCTATGGGTAATTCTCATGTAATTGTGGCACCTTAAAGGCAAACACATTTATTTGGGCATAAGCTTTTGTGGGCTAGAGCCCACTGCATCAACTTATGCCCAGATAAATTTGTTAGTCTCTAAGATGCCACAAGGATTCCTAATTGTTTTTGCTGATACAGATTAACACAGCTACCACTCTGAAACCTCTCATGAAATTAAGTATCAGGGGGTAGCCGTGTTAGTCTGTAACCACAAAAACAACAAGGAGTCCAGTGGCACCTTAAAGACTAACAGATTTATTTGGGCATAAGCTTTCATGGGTAAAAAAACCTCACTTTTTCAGATGCAATTGACACTCAATTACACCTTCCTAATGCTCCACAAGTTTGTTTTTACACCAGAAATGCACACGTGCTGACAGATAATGGTAAGAAAGCGCCAAAGGTGTGGGCCTCGCCTTACAGCCATAGCCCTTTTTTTCACTTATTCATCCCCGTAGCAACAGCAGCAGCTCTCCAAAGGTATTTTAATCTGCTGCTCCTGTCATGACTGCTAGGGGAACATGAAGAGCATCACAAGGGTAAGAAGGATTTCATGGGGTCAATGTGAAAATAGTTGCTGTCATTTCCTAAGGCAAAGGTGGAATAAATTCGGAGATGAAAAATGCCAATCTGGAAAGCTCTTCCTTCCATGCCCCAGGCACAGGCTGCACTGGTGCAATACTCCTATGTTAGTCTGCAAAGCGACCCTTCCCACTCCTGAGAAGCACTGGCCCTACTCAGCTGCTTTGTTTTTTAGTCTCTCCAATCTCCTGGGTGAACAAATCCTGAGTGACCTCTCCAAGCAAATGTGTTGGGTGTAAGTGATCATCCATAGAGGAAAAGACAGACAGATTGCCATTTCCACACTCTGTATGCTATCCATACAGTTGAATAAAAAAGGCAATACAGGAACAGCAGCATGAATGGGACATCTCACCAGGGGACAGCAGCAAAAGGGCATTGTTTCATACTTCTACTGAGTGTTGTCAGTAAACACCAGTTTTATACTTGTGATTACAGCAGACTTCTGGCTCCTCTGGTTTTCCAGCAGCCACTTACACTGCCTCTACTCAGATATCTACCTAGAGAACAAAAGCATTGTGAAATTCTGCTAGTGTTGTCCCCTTCTGGCTCAGCTACACCCTTTTTTGGAATTGACAGCACAAAGCTCCTCTTCAGCCCACCTTCTGTGCTCCCGAGTCAGCACCTTGGGACAGAGCCCTCACTCCCAGCCTACTTCCCTAGAATCCTTACAGATTCCACTTCAGTTCAGAGCCTTCCCCAGGAGCCCAGCTTGCTTCCTGTGCTTCCTCAGAACACATCCCCCGCAGCACAGTTACTGCTTTCCTGCAGCTCTTTCCCTCAGGCAAGTTTCCACTGTGCCTTTTGTCTCTCCTCTGTTTTCAAATAGCTCCCACCTGCCCCTTCATGACTTGCTCAGGCTCTGTCCCTCCAGGCCTTTGAGTCACCTGATTGCCTTTCCTCTAGAGCTCAGGTGCTCTCTTTCAAGCCCAACTAGGAGTCAGCTGATGAGTCACAAGGGCATGGGCCTCTTCTCGCTTAGAGGGCTAGTGCCACCCTGTGACAGGGAGGATCAGGTCAGCAGTCTTCCCAGCACTGTATACACATCAACCAATTGAGTCATAAAAACTCCCCTACACAGATGGGACACAGAGTCAGATAAATTAAACAACTTGACAGGCAGAATCCATGTCAGAGTCAGGCTCTTTATGGAACGAGTCTATAGACCAGAAAAAATAAAATTAAAACTCAAGAGTTCCTGACTCCCAGGTCAGTTTTTACAACATAAGATCATGCCTTTCTTTAATCAACTTTTGTCAGGGACCTAGCAAAAGCTTTAAAAAAATCCACAAACATTATCTTAACTAGGCTATACACCTGGAGCTGACTTAACTTTGTTGAAAGAGCTTGAATATTTACCAGCTTTCAGTTAGAAACAACCTATGTTTCATACAGACTTTATATGATCACACTAGCCTGGATCCACAAAACCCCCTCTCCACTGCTGCCAAACTCTCTGGGTATCTAAGCTCACTCGGCATCCAAATTTTTGCAATAAAAGTTCTTGAGGCACCTATGTTTCTGCCTTTGGGCATGCACACTGCTGCCTCCTTGTAAGCGTGGGGACGCCTATCTCCTGCTTAAGCCCCACAGCAATTCATGAATTGGGGGAAGATAGGCAGTTCTCTGCCTAACTTGCACATAGGGCCCTATCTGGTAGGCAAGATCAGAGGCTGCATAACTCCATGCAAAACAGGGCAGGGTAAGAAGAGTTCCTTTAGTCCAGTGGTTTGGGCACCTACCTGCGATGTGGGATACAAATCTGCCCTCTGTCTACTCAGGAGAAGGGATTTAAACAGGAATCTGCCATGTTACAAGCGAGGGTCCTAACCACTGGCCTATAGAGTGAATCTCATATTTTTTCTGGCCCAATTCATATTTTATTATTCAATTATTGAATTAAAGTGTAACAACTTCAATCAGAGAGACTTAGGGAGCCCCACAGCAGAATATTCCACAGCACAGTGGTTAGAGCATTCACCTAAAAGATGAGAGATCGCCATTTAAATCCTTTTCCTCATCAGAGGGGAGACTTGGTGTTTCCTGCATCCCAGGTGAGTACCTTAACCACCGGCCTAAAGATTATAAGGGAGGGCCTTCTTCTTCTTCTTCTTCTTCCCCTATTTTGTGTAGCATTAGGTGGTTTCTGAGCACATCTATTAGCATGGATTGCTAGTAGAGATAGGCATCTTCCTGAAGCCCAGATTTAGGTGCCTAGCTCTGTGAGAAGGGTGGGGCTTACGACACATCAATGTAGTTGGCATTCCCCATCAGTAGGCTTGGAAGAATTAGATTTTTGTTGGTGAATGTCGATTTTACTGTACACACAAGATGAGGAAAAAATATTTCCATCGATGATAATCAACATTTACAGAGAAGCAAAGTAAGAAAAATGCTGCTATTCTATTAGAGTTGGATTTAAGGATATTTACTTTTCATATTTTGACGTGATGTTGGCAATTTGTGTTTTAATAGTTATAAAGCTTTTAACATTTTGAATCTTAATGTCTATCATTAAATAATTACTGTCTGACCCCCTCGATTATGTGCTATTATAGTGCGTTACTTGCAAAATAGTGTGCAATCAAGTAATTAAAGACTTCTGTTCTATTTTGTTTAGGTTCTTATACTATGCCCTCCACCATGGTATCTGAGCACCGTTGTATCTTAATGCAAATGGGCAGAGTTAAGGTTATGCATGCAGCTTTAACTTTAGGCTTTCCTGACTTTTAAGTGATTAAATGTGCAACTTGAATATTCTATTAATGAAGGATTTTTCCTATTGAATTGCCTAGGCTTTTTTAAAAGACAGAAATGGGGAAAAAAAGAAAACATTAAAAAACAGCACTTTCCAGGACTTCAAAGCTCTGTGGGTTACTAAAGAATTTCAATAAGATATGTAAATTTCATCATCTGGAACTACTATATATGGCTAGATACAATCAGTATGCCTTAGTACGTCTGCAAGAGAGAGCTCCTCTCCCACACACCATCGGAGCTCCACAGATGGCATTTGATGTATTAGCTGGATATCTTTTGACCAGGGTTTCAACTTTTGAAAGAATATTTCCTTAGCCCTGATTAACTTGCAGACTTTTTGCTTTTTATTTTTCATGCGTAAGTACACCAATCATCTGCTCCTCCGAGATGGTGCTTTGAAATAGCTGGAAGCCGATTCCACGGAACTTACGTTCCTTATTTAGCCCTTCAGACTGCTAATTCCCTCAGAGTTTTAAAGTTTGCACTTTAAAAGTTTTTCTTCATCTATTCGCATACCAAACCTACTTACAGTGTGAGCATTCTTCCCCAGTGGAGCATCCGTACTCAACTTCTGTACTTAGGCACTGATTCAGTAAAGCACTTAAGCATACGCTTAAATCTCATTGTCTTCAGGAGTTAAAACTTGCCAGTTGAAAAATGAGTCATTTATTGCATTATTATTATAACAAGTATTTTCTTGGACACACTTTACATGGTATAAATTGAGACCAATTAACATTACTCAGGTATAGCCAGCAAACACAGTCCATCCCTCCAGCAGCACAATGGCTTAAAGGACAGAGACAGGGAAAAACCTGACCTGTAGGCTAAATGCCAGGGATTCCAGAGCTAACAGCTAGTGGAAAGTCTGGACAAAGATGTATCGATTAACTGGTTCTCTAAACTGTACTATGACATACTAGCCAACAAGCTAAAATGGGGTAGCTAAAATCATGTTAGTAGTTGTTAGTATTGTCACATCAGATTTTGAAGATTCTATAGTTTCTTAACCTACTACCTGTCTTATTGTTCTTTGATACTGGGGTTTGCAGTATACTCCTACACTTAGATCTGCAAATCTGGCACAGGGATTCTTAGGTAAATAAATTCCATCACCTTGGTCTTTTGATAGTTTCTATGTTCTTAATGTTTGATTTACTTCCTCCATTTCTGTGACCTAACTAAAATGATGCCAAACGCATTGCTTTGAGTTTGCTGAGTTGTGTTTTGGGGAATCTAAAAACTCAGGTTAAACTATGCAAACCCTTAACAAGTTTTGCTGAAACTGACACAACTTGCTGTGACACTCAAGCCCACAAATCAGTCATGGGCCTAGCCAGGCCTGCTACTCTCTTCTGACTTCATTGGGGTGGGAATTGCCAGCTGGCTCACAGGTGCTTCCTAATAATAATAATGATAATTCTTGGCACGTCAACTGGTGAGGCCTGAGCTGGAGTATTGTGTCCAGCTCTGGGTGCTGCACTTTAAGAAATGTATGGCGAAATAGGAGAGAGCAGAGAGGTGCTGGGGCTCAAGCAATTTTTTACTTTCATAACTGACACGGCAAGCCCAGAGGTGCCAGGGTTATGAACTGCCAAGCCTAGAGGTGCCACTGGGGCTCAGCCCTGGCACAAATCGAGCCCTGGGAGAGAGTCCAGAGGAGAACGATACAAATAACACAAGGTTTAGAAAAATCTGACCTATGAGGAAAGGTTAAAAAAAATTAAGGCATGTTTAGACTTGAAAAAAGAAGACTGAGTGGAGGACCTGATAACAATCTTCAAATATGTTAAGAGTTCTTATAAAGAGGATGGTGATCAGCTGTTCTCCATGTCCATTGAAGATAGGACAAGAAGTAATGCACTTAATCTGCAGCTAGGGAGATTTAGATTAGATATTAGAAAAATCTTTCTAACTATAAGGGCAGATAACCTCTGGAATTGCTTTCTAAGGGAGGTTCTGGAGTCTCCATCATTGAAAGTTTTTAGGAACATGTTAGACAAACTTGTCAGGGATAGTCTAGGTTTACTTTGTCTTATCTCAGAACAGGGGGCTAGACTAGATGACCTCTTGTGGTCCCTCCCACCTCTACACTTCTATTGTCCATGGCACCTTCTATCCAAAGAGCTCAAAATGCTCTGCCAGCATTAATGAATTAAGCATCACACTAACTCCGAGAGACAGATATTACCTGCTATCGGCATTATCCCCATTTTACAGGTGACGTGAATCAGGACTGACTAAAAGTTGAGTAAAGACATCAGAGAGTAGCCCTAAGGATTTACCATGTGATATAAGAAAGGCAGTATACCTAGTTTATTTTTGATAACTTTATTCAACATTACTTAGTATCCTCTGCTATTCTCTACGTTGGTGTCTGAGGATCATGACAATTAAAACCAAACAAGGCCTGTTAGATAGTGAAGTGCATCCCCTCACAAGAGAGTTTGCAATGGGGATGGATCTATTACTAAGCTGACATTGCACTTCATTTTGGATGGTGTCTCGCTTGTAGAGTTAAAATGCAGCATGTAGCTGCAGAAGTGTTATTTCTATCCCGGTTCCTTCACTATTTTGATTTCACCAACCTCTTCTAGGCGTAAAGGAAAGTTTGTGAAAGCATTGTGAGGACTCATGAAGCAAAAGGCTTAATAAGGTATCAAGACAACAGCATTAGAAGCCTTGGGGTCAACTGTCCTTTCACTGATGCTTTACTTTCATGAGAGACTGTAGATAGCTATACACTGATGTTTTTGGCATCCTTTTCAATAAAAAGATGAAAGCAGCTGCTTTGAAAATATTTCAAATGACTGATGCATGATTACTGTCACTTTAAGGGCTTGATCCTCCAACGTGCTAAATGCCCTCACCTCCCATTGGTATCAGTGAGAATTAAAGACTCTCAGCATCTCCAGTCAGCAGCTTGCAGTATCAAGCCAGAAATGAGAGACTCTTCCATATTGTGAGATGACATTCCAGTATGCCAGATTTGACCATTCATCTATTTACCTTTCTGATTCCTTGTATTGTTTTCATTGCCCTTTTCCCTAGTGATCGCAGACACTTGTGTTTAAATAGGTGTTCTCTCTCACCTAGCTTTGACTTCTGCTTGACCATATGAAGTGACTATGCTCAGCTGCTGATATCACAGTTGTTTCCTTGGCTACATGGGTGTCACATGCACAGGGTTACAAAGTCACTCCAGGATGGAGCAGAAGGAGGAGCTGGCCTGGGAGTGAAAATCTTGCAAGCCTGTTATCTGCAATAATAGCAAGGGAAATATCAAGGGTACAAGAAACAGATGTTCTTGTATCAATTAGAGATTAGTCAGAATCAGAACCTCTGATCCAAACCCTTTCTATTTTTAGGAGGTGAGATGTTCATATTTGAACCCCAGGTCTGAACCTTCTCTTCTGGGCTGGATGCAGAATCGCACAAGAAAAGCTAATGGTGGAAGATGTTCATAAAATGGTGGAAACTGCACAATATCTGTTGACTTTGCACAATTTTTGCCTTTTTGGGCCAAAATTTCATGAAGTTTAGGCACCATCAAATTCAAAGCCCTGATTTGGCCTCAGACTGGAACCCCAGCCACAGACTTACTCTGAATGACACTCTCTCCATCCAGCCCTAGCATTAATTTTAGCATTTTACCCCTCAGCTGGTGTAAATGAATCACACTGTTCTGAAATATGCCATGTGATGATCTGGCTCATTGTTGTTTGGCTCTCTTAGAAAGTTCCACTTGGACAGAATTCTTATTTTTTGAAAGAGGAAATAGAATGAATATATCACAAATAGTTTACAATAGGTGTTTCAATTGTCCACATTGTGAGGAATGGCTGGAGAGTCTGTCAACTGGTTCCTTTGTATTTTAGTCCTCTCTCTTTCTCCCTAGCATGCTTAGCATTGCTGCTTAAAGAAGAAACAGAATACAAATCTACTATAATCTTCCAGTGGAATCTACTGTACTGCTACTGTACAGCTTTATAATGGAATCTACAATATGATCATAATTCAGTCTTGTTGTGTCCTAAATTTTACGGCACAAAGATTGCTTGGAGGAATAACCCCTTTTGTTTGGCACATTGAAGCCCAGATTGCTCTGACTGCAGCTCATGTTTTGTTCATGTATATACATATGTATATATTTTCACTCTCCGCTGTTTTCATTTCTCTTTGAGCAGTGAGGCTTGTGTGTCTGCGTGTTTTAAATTTCTGCAGCAAGTGACTGCAGGAGTTTCTTCTTCTGTTTGTTCCCCCAACTCTTCTTGCAGTTTAACAAGTCAAATACAAAACACGGGGTGGGGGGGGGGAAATAAACATCCACATGATGGTACCGTGCCTGATATCGCATCATTGATTGGATATACTGCATTGGAACATCACACAAAAGACCCTGTAACCAAAAAAAAAAAAAAAAAAAAAAAAAAACCTCAGTTGCCTGGAGCTTTGAGCTTTCAAATTAGGCTAAGAGGTTCCCTTGATAACCAACAGTGTTGAAGCTTTCAGTATTATTTAGCTGCCCAGATATCAGTAACACTTTTCACTTAGAAAGGCCCGGAGAGCTCTAACACCACTAAGGTAACCCACCTCAACACTTTATGATCAAACAGTATATCTAAAAATCTTCAGTTTACCAAACATAAGTGGGAGCAAATGCTGCTCTCCATACCTCAACACTATCTCAGTCTGTGCAGCCTATTTTGCATCAAAAGATCCATTTGAAAGTAGAGATCCCTTAGAGCTAAATATTCTGAACTGACAGAAGAATTTCTAGTGGCACACCAGCCTTGAGCCATATTTTTATGAGGACATCACTTTCTATTTCTAAGCTTCAGCATGTACTCACGCTTTCTCATTGCTAGGAGCCATGCCACATCAAGTTGCCTCCTTCCCAGCTTTTATGTTTTTTTTTAATGGTGTCCAGTTTTCTGCCTAAGTTATGGCTATCTTTTTGCTAAATTGCTAGACACCTAAGTAACCACAATGGAGGTGTAACAAGCAAAAAAAAAAAAAAAAGAGACATTAACTCAGGACAAATCTGGTTTTTAATCTGGTTTTTAATCTGATTACTTGTCAAAACAGAGATTTAGGAAATAAAAAAATAACAGACACTATATAGTTCTAAACTGTAGGCTATAAGGTAAAGATAGCCAAGGCACAACCCTTTCTCTGCAGAACTTACAATTCATAGGCCTGTTCCTGCAACACTCCCCTACTCATGAGAGTAATTTTTACTTGGTTTCACTGACTTCAATGGGACTACTTGCATGAGCAAAGCTTTGCAGGATTGATCCTTACATTATAAACTCCTTGGGGGCAGGGACCAGGACTCCTCGTGCATTGTGCACACCATTGAGCACACTACTGGTGCTTACCTAAACAATAATTATTTTGGTATATGGCTAGAATATGATATGCTGTACTGTCATATTCAACAGAATTCCCTGATTTCATTACAAGAGGAAATATTGCTTTTACAGTAACAAAGCTAGTTTTTCTAATGAAAACGAACAAGGGTTTTAGCAGGTCCCAAGCATTGCAAGGGCGTTACATTTCTCTAAACAAATGGCATACTAGTTTCAGTCCTAAAAATTCCAAATCCATCAAAGAAAGTAGGATTTTTTTAATGTTAAAAGAAGAAAGATGTGCTGTTATAAATCAGCATCTTAAATGCCTTTATCTATACAGCCTGCAAGACATCTGCAGAACATTCAGCAATTAAATATGCCTCCAGCTGAACAATAATTTTACTGCTTGGTCTGCATATAAATGAGAGTGAGTTAAAGGTGGGTGTTCAAGCTAGTCTCGCTTGCTGTCAATATCCTGTGCCCTAAACTGCTCATAGAATCACCCTGAAGTCTGACAAGGCCACTTGTAAGGTTTTTTTTTTTTTAACTTATAGCAGGAAGAAGTGCTAATTGTTCATCATCTTGGATAGCTAATTGCTATTGCTGAGGCTAAATACCCACATAGTCTGCTAAAGAGCAGTTGTTTGGGAGGACTGGATGGCTCATAGGACAGGAAATGGGTGAGGGTGCAGTCCACCTTCAGGTTCCTAACTCAGATCATGCCAGGTCAATCTTCTTCTTTCTTGCCACTTTCCTACTTTTATAGCCTTCTTCCAAAACTCATGATTGTAGACCTGGTTGTTGTGCAAATTAGTTTCTCTAAGGTCCACTTATATCCGGTCCATGTACCGAGTCTTTGGCCTTCCCCTTAGCTGTCTTCCATTCATGATCATTGCAAGGGCTACCCTCCCAATATAACTCATGGGTCTCCACTAGACATGTCCACACTGACGTAGCCTAGCCTCCCTCAACTTTGTCTTCAATTGGAGCAACCTGCATTAGGCCCCTCACAACCTCATTTCATTTCGTATCATGGAACGTCCAGCCATTTGATCATCTCAACATCATAGTGTAAAACAAGCAAGGTCAGCAAATTGGTGCCATCTGAAGGCTGCACACATAATGGCTTTTATGAAATGAAATTGTGGTTGCACTCCAGTTTTCAGTGTACTGATGTCCACCCAACTGATGGAACCATGGTTGACAACTTCAGAAGAAAACCAAAGAACTATGTTTGCACCCCTAAATAAGCTCTTCAGATCAGGCATGGAGCACATTAGTGGGGGAAAAGATGTACTGCTTTGGCCCATTCTATTTCATTTCTGAGGACAGAGGACCTTAGTCTCTAGCGGGCCAATGGAATGCTGGTTATAAATAATACTTTGAATTTCTAGGGTGCGTTCTGTGAGAGCATCCCAAAGCATTTTACAAATGTTAAATTATTTAATGAAGCCTTACTGCAGTCCTGAGGTGGATAAGTCTTTTTACCCCCATCTCACACATGGGGAAAACTGATGCACAAAGGACTTGCTTCTTGCACCTGAATACAGCATCTTCCACCTACATTAAAGTCACTTAAGATAAAAAGAACAAGTGTTTATCTTTGACTAAAGTTTACACTGTAGGGTCCTATCCTTCCACAGAGCAACAAAAGCCAATATCTGCCCTGAACATGAGCACCATTGGCCTCACTCCATACTTCCAGAGGAGCCCCTCTGTGTATACCTATGCATAGAACATAGTCCTTAATGTTAGAAGGCCAGATTCTGCTTGGTGCTGAACATCCTTAACTTCTACTGAATTCAACACCATGCAGGATAGCTGGGTTCAGGAAAGTGTAGGTTTACAGCATGGTTCTAAAGAACCAGTAGGAACCCAATTTTTTAGCCAATGCCACACAAGTCATATCTCATCCATGAAAGGACTAGTTACCCTGGGACTGGAATCCAGGGTTAATAGCATATTTTTGTTGTTGTTGTTGTTTTAAGCACACATCTGTCTTCTTTCAGAAATGTGACAACAAGAAAGCTCCCTTTCATTCTCATTGTTGGTTTTTCTTTTGACTGTTTAGACAGAAGTTGTGAATCCAGCTCAGTGGGTAGGGCAACGAACATATGAACATTCTCCTTCATTTGAAACTGGCTCTGTGTTAGATGCTAAGGGAAGAAGGGATTAGCAGCTGCCTTATAGAACCCAGTCTAGCAGACTTGCTTATCTTGTTAACCATGTAGGCTTATGGGAAGAAGATACAGGATTAACTGGATATGGTAAATACAGTAAGATAGGCACAGTGCTACCAAAGACAGTCAGCTAGGGCTGATTTATAGAAGTGTTGTCATATTTAAAGGCTTTTCTGTTTTATAGTTTTTATGACAGGTCTGTAACTACTGTACGTCGGCACTGCTAAGTTTCCTTTTTATCTCTTGGGCTATTCCAGTAGAATGTAATATATGGAGGAGAGCAATAATTGCATAGTAAACTACACATAAAAAAGTCATATAATCAATTGCTCTGATGTCATAAAAGTCACAGTTCACTGATCTGATGTCAGAGTGATGGACTGTGATTTTTAATGCCAAATACAATCTGGGTCTAGCAGGGGAGATGGGATGCGGGGAGGAGGAAGAGGGTTATTTTATTTATTTATTTTATTGGAGAACGGCTGATGATCACATTCTTATCAAGAAAATTGCTTTTAAAACACTTTAAAAGAACGCATTTAGATAAGTTTACAACAAAAGTCCAAAACCGGCATATGGGAACAATATCCAAGAATGATTTTAACAGTGTAAATCTAGCTACTTCTGTATGCGTTTGTAAAACATTGGGCCAGATCCAGCAGCTATGTAAATTTACACCCACTGAGGATCTTGTCCAGTGTTTCAATTAATAAGATAATTAAAGGCTCAATCACGGTTTTTGCCCCAGGGTAGGGGCAGCACACTGTTGTGCTGCCCAAGGAGCAGACTGGGAGGCAGATTGTCACTTTAATAATCACAATCTGTCTCCTAGTTTCCACATGCTCTGTGAGGGAAATACCCAGCCTATTCCTGGTGCAGTATTCTTGCCCTGGTGTGAGCACACTGGGGAGAAGTGTGGGGGTGGGAGCAGAGGGAAGAAGGGAAGGGACATATCACCCCACAGAGGCTGGTCTCATCTCTGCACTGCTATCCACAATCTAGGTGGCCAGCACCGGAGAGGAAGTTATGACCTTTTCCTCCCATGTGTGGTTGCACGAGCGGGGGTTATTATCTGGCCCTCAAAGCCAGGGATATTTAGACAGTTGTTTGTGTTTGCCCACATTTGGATTTCTACAGGTCTCATAGCAGTACAACTAGAGCTGGCCAGGAACTATGATTCCTGTCCTGTGGGAAATTCTGAAATGAAAAAACAAACAAACAAACTTGTTCAGAAACAGAACAAAAACTTTACATTTAGAAATCCCCCCAGAGTAGGAATTCAGATATTTAGTTCAGAAAAAGTCCCTTTTGACCTTGTGAAAACATTTCCCTGCCTGTAGCCCCAGCAGCCCACCAGGCAGGGAGCCAGGCAGCCCTGTGGGCCTTGACTCTGAAGTTGTCCACTCGGCAGGCTGCCCTGGAACCGGGGAGCCGGGAAGCCTGGCTGCTGAGGAATGGGGGAGCTATGAAGCAGGGAATGGTTTTCTAATGGAAAAAACAACATTTTCTGTGAAATTTTCCTGCAGAAATTGGATTTTGTGGCAAATGAATTTTCCATTGGAAAATCCTTCCTGTGGAAAATTCCTGATCAGCTCTAACAACAACAGAATTGGATGACTAACTTAAAAACAATGCAATTGCCGCTACAGAGTTTCTCTTGTAAGACAATATCTTTACCTGGCAGTCCAGTTTGGTTTGGTTTTGTTGGCACTTGTGAGGCAATTGAGGCATTTGGCAGTGGGGTGGAGATGCAGCTCTTCTTTCAGTCCCACTTTTTGGCATGGTCAGAGATTACTTTAAATGTTAACAGGGGGACTTGAACTTTTCATTTCCCATCCTTGCAGACAGCTGCCTTTCTGTATCATATACCTGCAGATAGTCAACAATGGTGGACAAGCACGTTAGCTGGAGTTTCTGCCAAAACAATCAGCAATGAAATAGTTAACAGTGTTGGCATTTGAAATGCCATTTTTTGGTTTCAGAGTGAACATGCAACTGGCATGAATGGGGAGAGTTCACAGCTCCCAGAGCTCAGGCCTGGTTTACAGTAGGGGTTAGGTCAAGGTAAGTTGCCAGAGGCGACGCAGGTGCGGGGGCATGCCGGGTCACGTTTCCCTCCCCCACCCCCGTTTTGCTGCTTGGCTTCTACTGAGCATGCTCATATGGACTGAGCATGCTCAGTAACACTGCTGAAACTGCCTGCTCTCACTCTGCTCCCCCACTATCGGCAGGCACGGGTTGTCTCTATGAGCTGCCTTGTTTCGACCAAGCTGTGGAAGTGTCTTCATTTAAATTTGACTCCTGCTGTTGTAAATGCCTCTCTACGTTGATTTAGTAACACCACTTCCCCGAGAGGTGTAGGGTTACGGTCAATGTAATTAGGTTGATGCAGTGTCTTTGCTTACCTTGACTGATACTGACTTTCAGGAGCCATCCCACAATGCCCCATGCTGACAATACAATCAATACAAGCACTCCTGGTGAGGACGTGCAGTGCCGACACAAGGAGCCCAGTGTGCACACACACGTGATTTAATAACTATGTCGGCATACAGCTACCATAAGTTAGGTCGACATAATTTTGTAGTGTAGACATGGCCTCAGACTTTCAGCCTGTCTGTTTTGCAGACAGGACTACACTGGTTTATTTTTGGTTCGTGTTTGGAAGATTTTCTTTACAACCAAGAGGGATACAAATATTAAGTTATTCTTCAGCAAGTACCACAGCCATAAAATCACCGAATACAGGGTGTTTTGAGTATGAAGGCTCCTACCACTACATCAGCAACTGTTTGTGAGAGTTTTGCACCTGGCCAGGCTTAAGTCTGGAAAAAAACAACTCGAGTCCCTCTTATTATTCACATTCTTGATAGTCCTGGCTGAACTTAAAATATGATCCTTGTCACAGATAGAGATATTCTCAGTAGCCTCTCCCTGCTCCCACTCTCTAGCCCGAGTTTTGTTTTCGCTCCTCAGGCCAGAAAGGCTGCACATCATAATGATCATCCCTTTGGCTGAGGAAAACTAAACACAATGCCCTCCAGAGCATATCAGGCCAGTTCTCAAGAGGGCCAGAGGGGTCACTGCAGAATAATAACAGGGCTGCTACTCCGCAAAAGGCATTGAGCACAATCCCTTTGCATTCCTAGCTCCTGCCAGCCTGGAAACAAAGGACTGAGTCTGAGACTCTAACGTGGATCCTCCAATTGGTAGCCCATCGTGCCCCCCCCTTGGACAAAGGAAAACACTTTATTCACATCTGGTGATGTGAATCATTTGAGCTTTGAAACTGTGGCTTAGGTTGTCACCAGAAACCACTGATGGAATTACTGCCTTGTATTTCTCTGCAACCCATCCATTATTCAGTGTATTTTCTCTTCCTAGAAGGGGAAGTTGAAGGAGAAATCAAATCAAGGGATCCATTCCAGGTATTTGTACTAGTGCTTATTTTTCACCATCATTTTTTAAATCTCAACAGTCCTTTCTTTCAGTGTTGAAAGCAGAGTAAGAGAACTCACATTTCATGCCCTCAGGCCTGAATAAAAGAATAAAAACAACACAACATTTGCATCTGTTTAACAGTCTCTGTTCTAAGAGTCCCCACACAGAAAAATTGGGGGGAAACAAAATCCCTATATCTCCAGGTTAAATGGAGCTGTTCAGAGATATTTGCAAAGAGCAAAATACAGGGGGGAAAAATCATTGTCATAAATGACCTAGGAATTCACAGCCTTATGATTGGAAACACAAAGTCTAAAAAAGGTTGCTTCTCTGCCTACCCCTGATATCAATGAACATCAGCTAAAGGTGGCTGAAGAACCAATTTCATGCATCTACTGTAGAAGGAAATGAACTGAGCCAAGGGCAAAAATAAAATTATACAAATGTTATTATAGACTAGCCTGCTTCTGTCCTAGTTTAATTCAAATTTCAGTGCTACAGGCTTTGCTGCGGGCAGTAGCCTTCCTGAATAAATCAACATTTGCTTACATCTAAATTATTAGAGAAACATGTGACTTTGTTTATTGTATAAATTATACGCAAGGTTAAAGCATTAACTGTTCAACTGGCTTTTATGCAGCCATACAATCAACCCCCTGCACCCAAAAGAAAAGAAAATCCACCCAAATATTATTTTCAGGGCAAGGCATGTAGGAAAATATTTATAAACAGCACCTGGCTGCAGCATATTCAACAGGAGCACTGCTAAAGGGAGAATTCTAGGACCTTGTTCTCCAGTGCACTGCCCTTTGGGAAGTCATGACCCTTGTGCCAAGCACTGTCATTCTGACTTGGTAGCATTCCACACCTACTATGCATGGGTGTATAAGTGACTGCACCAGGGACAAAACAGTGGGGCATGAGGCCTTTAGAGTTTACAGGAGAAGACATAAAATAGAACAGTCCTAACCACACTGTTTGAGTTAAATTATGACAGGCTACCTTCATCAGCTAACAGGCCAATGTAACAAGACTAGGGCCCAATCCTGTAGACACTTACTAGTGGGGATAGTGCTTACTACCAGCAGTAGCTCTCTTGTTCAGTGAGTCCAGTCTACTCATAGTAATAAGCTCTACAACTGGTAGCGGGTGCAAGACTAAGTCCCAAGAATATATCCAATAGTTGCCTGGGTAGTTTGTTCCCTAAACATTCATAATAGATAGAGCTGAACCCCAGCTGTGATATTCACTATGAAATGGAGGTAACCCTCTCAACTCTTCGGTTGCATTTCCCAGCCCATAAATCCAGAGTTAAAGAACAAGAGAGGCAACAGGGGAAGAATATACGTGGTACCTAGCCAAAGCTCCATCCATCCCCAGTTCTGAAACAGCAGGTGCACTGTCCTCATCTTTGACATACCCAGGGCCCCATGGCAACCATTGATATAGCCAGGGTCATAGTCCCAATCTCTGTTAGTGGTCACTCTAAACCTTTTTGTGGTTCATTTTCTATGGCTTCATCCCTCCCGCCTTCCCAGTCTACAGAGAGCACTTTGCTTCCTGCTAGGAAAACAAGCTTACTGAAAAAATATCATTGAACTCTGCAGTAACCATCCAAAACACTGCAGTAATTTTATTGTAAATTGGGGTATGGAGGATCATTGCTGCAAAGTACTGTAGTGCTCTGTTTTAAATAAGGAATGTAAGCAGCTCCCTTCCAAAAATCAGTGCCATCTCAGACTACATCTTATAGGTACCATGCTTTTGGTTAAAAGTACATGCCATGTAGCAACTGACCAAATCATCACCACAAAGCTATCAGATGCCACTAGCTAATGGATACAGAATTTAAATGTATGTCTAAACTCCTGGGTTTCTACGTTGAAATACTATCAGGATGTGTCTGCTGCCAGACAGTACTGAATGTTTTATTTACATTGCATTTCCACTTATAAACTAATATATACGTTCAGTGCTGTTAAAGGGCCATTGAACAGAGTTGTAGAATTTTATATTCAGCAACAGGATGTAATTTCTCTATCAATAAAATTGTTGTTTGTTTTTCTCTGCTCTAGATTATTATGGAAATTTCACAGTTCCTTGGCTACAGTGAAGTCTAGTGAAATGAGCAGGCTACTTATGTGGGATATTTTTTTAAATGTCCTGATTCTTTTCTATTTATGTTAATGTTATTTCATGGTAATAGCCAACTATATTTTGCTTTGATACTAGCAAAACCTGCCTGGTTTGAGTAAAGAGAACGTTTTTATAATGCTTTTGCAGGGAAGCTGCAACTTATTGAATATATCCCTGTGAAGGAGCATATCCTCACTCCAATAGAGAGGAGACTAAGGAGCTCTCTGGGCTCATTCAGCACTAACCGGGCGTAACTTTCTCTTCCTAGAGGGGAAGAGCTTAAAAGGGGGAAAATTGCCACAGGCCAGGGTGGCAAACAGGAAGACTGCTGTACCTCAGAGACTACTAACCACAGAGACAAATCAGTCAACAGGGAGACAGTTGTAGACCTCACTGCCCCTGAAACTGCCTGGACCAGCTGTAAAGCAGGGTGCCACGAGAGGAGGGGTTGGAAGTAGACCCCAATTAGAGACACTAGACTAGCTGATAATTGAAGCCCCAAAGAGGTGACCCCAAAAGACTCTGTAAGAGACAGATCATCATTGCCTTTTTTTATTCTTATTCTGATTCTCCTCTCTCAAGGGAGAGAGTGAGAAAAGGACCTTTCTTTCGTTTGTGTGTTTTATATGGAGAACCTCTTGTGTGCTATGAACAGGGAAAGGGCATTATGGGGCTGGGGCTCCCATGATTCCCGCCATAATTCTCAGCAAGACAGCAGTTTTGGAGAAGACCCCGTTTCCACATGGAAGAGGCTGCGCTTTAGTCCAAAACCTGAGAAAGCCTTTTGGACGCAAGTTAATTTCGGTGACTTCTTTGTTATTTCTATTCTTGGTAAATGATAACTTGCTGTGTAATTGAGCTATGCTGCAAGGAGCTCTTCTAAGGGGAATTCAAGAAACACATATTGTTTATATAGCAACCTGTGATTACAAGGTCCTATTAACAAATAATGGGATTCGAATTTCTACTTCATGTCCCTTTGAAAAATGTGTCAGACCCATTGAATAGCTGAGATCTTCTTTCTTCTAGACTGGGCTCTGCTTTGTAATAACCGGTCTACATTTCCTTGCCTGAGAGTGTGCCAGAGATCTCACTGGGCTGTGGCCACTGAGCAAGAGCACAATCTTAAATGAAATACTAAAAATGAATTCACCTCGAGCCTGAAACGGAAACTCAGATGAACTCCATCTCCATTGCCTGAAATATATATCAAATCTATGAAAGGGAACTAGATGATTGAAAAGGCTCAATGCAGAAAATATAATTAATATTTAGGCATTCCTAACTACAGAGTAAGGCTATATTTGATAGTCATTCAGCTTCATGCCTGCCTTCTGATCATATAGTCCAGACAGGGAAAAAATAAAATCAAGGAAGCCTGCTTCAATTTCCCTGATTGGACATAACTGAGGGGAGTGGGAAGTTTATCCATACATACTCTGAGAAATGGGTTCCTGCTGTATAATCACAGAATCATAGAAGATTAGGGCTGGAAGAGACCTCAATAGGTCATCTACTCCAACCCCCTGCTCAAAGCAGGACCAACACCAACCAAATCATCCCAGCCAGGGCTTTGTCAAGCCGGTCCTTAAAAACCTCTAAGGATGGAAATTCCACCACCTCCCACCTGGTAATCCATTCCAGTGCTTCACCACCCTCCTAGTGAAAGGATTTTTCCTAATATCCAACCTAGACCTCCCCCACTGCAACTTGAGACCATTGCTCCTTGTTCTGTCATCTGCTACCACTGAGAACAGCTGAGCTCCATCCTCTTTGGAACCCCCCTTCAGGTAGTTGAAGGCTGCTATCAAATCCCACCTTGCATAGGTGCTAACTCCATGGGTGCTCTGGGGCTGAAGCACCCATGGGGAAAAATTAGTGGGTGCTCTGCACCCACTGGCAGCCAAGCTCCCCCCACCTCACCTCACCTCCTCGCCCCCCTGAGCGCGCCACGTCCCTGCTCCTCTGCCTACCTCCCAGCGCTTCGCGCTTAGGACTTTCCAGGAGGGAGCGGGGAGGAGCGGGGACGTGGTGCGCTCAGAGGAGGAGGTGGGAACTTTGGGGAAGGGGTGAAATGGGGGCAGGCAAGGACAATGCAGGAGCGGGGCCGGGGCAGAGCTGGGATCAAGGACCCACCGGGAACAGTGGAAGTTGGCGCCTATGCCCCCTTGTCCTCCTCTTCTGCAGACTAAATAAGCCTAGTTCCCTCAGCCTCTCTTCATAAATCATGTGTTCAGCCCCCTAATCATTTTCATTGCCCTCCACTGGACTCTCTCTAATTTGGCCACATCCTTTCTGTAGTGAGGACTCCAAAACTGGTTGGAATACTCCAGATGTGGCCTCACCAGTGCCGAATAGAGGGGAATAATCACTTCTGTCGATCTGCTGGCAATGCTCCTACTTATACAACTCAAAATGCCGTTAGCTTTCTTGGCAACAAGGGCACATTGTTGGTTCATAGCCAGCTTCTTGTCTATTGTAATCACCAGGTCCTTTCCAGTCGGTCCCCAGCCTGTAGCAGTGCATGGGATTCTTCCATCCTAGGTGCAGGACTCTGCACTTGTCCTTGTTGAACCTCATCAGATTTCTTTTGGCCCAATCCTCCAATTTGTCTAGGTCACTCTGGACTCTATCTCCACCCTCCAGTGTATCTATCTCTCCCCCCAGCTTAGTGTCATCCACGAACTTGCTGCAAACCCTCTCATCATCCAGATCATTAATGAAGATGTTGAACAAAACCGGTCCCTGGGGGACTCCACTTGATACCGGCTGCCAACGAGACATCAAGCTGTTGATCACTACCCACTGAGCCCGACGACCTAGCCAGCTTTCTATCCACCTTATAATCCATTCATCCAAGCCATACTTTTTTAACTTGCTGGCAAGAATACTGTGGAAGACTGTATCAAAAGCTTTGCTAAAGTCAAGATATATCACATCCACTGCTTTCCCCGTATCCACAGAGCCAGTTATATCATCATAGAAGGCAATCAGGTTGGTCAGGTATGACTTATCCTGTTGAATCCATGTTGACTGTTCCTGATCACCTTCTTCTCCTCCAAGTGCTTCAAAATGGATTTTTTGAGGACCTGCTCCATGATTTTTCCAGGAACTAAGGTGAGACTGTAGATATGGATGACAGGAGAATTCCATGGCAATTGTGTAAGAAATGGCCCATGCTGGACCAAATTAATCTCTGGTATAACTCCACTGTATCAGTGGCATTACATCTGGGATAAATTTGGCCAGACGATGTCTTTCTTCACCTGGAAAATTTTCCTCATCTGCCTGGCAAGACTAGCAATGGAGATCAGCTGGAAGCCCTGGCTTAACTGTAAGCAAAGACATTTTCTCTCTCCTGGCTGACCTCTTCCAGCAGATAGTTTTAAATAGCTTCTCCCCAGCTATTTACTGACAAAGTAAAATACGGGCAAGCAAACCAAAACAAAGATCAAAGGCCTACTCCATCTATCCATGTAGTTATTTATAAGGTCACCCATAACTGTGTTGTCTGAGCACCTACATCTCTCCAACAATAGGGACAAGTTCTCTAGTGGCAAGAGACTAGGGTGTTCCCCCACATGACATCAAAATAGGGTTCCAATTTTTTACTATTTGGAATTTTCCTCCATTACTGTGGATCATTGTGGAGGTTAAGGGGAGGAAGAAATTAGCTGAGCAAAAGGTTTTGACTGAATTTGCTTCAACTTTTGGCCTGCTCCTGTGCTCCAGCTTATGAGCAAAGGCAGAAACACTTATTTTGGAATAAGAAAGTGGTTTGACCCAGTACTTAAGTCTTTAAGCACAAGGCTCATACATAAGGGTCCTGAGAATTGACAGAGACAAAACCACTATTTCAGGACCCAGATTAGACATGTTTTACATTTACAAAAAAAAAAAAAGCATGAAATGCAAAATTTTCACATAAAACACAGCATTTCATGGTTTGCCTTTTGCTTCCTTGTGATTTGTACAGGGCTTTAATTATCATGCATATGAAAACAATAACTCAGTGCCACCAGCATTAAGAAAACAAAGCACAACATTGTACATTAAGTGAGCAGTTCACTAAACAACTTTCGCCAGACAGATTCTAGTGGCTATGGGCCCAGATCCTCAAAAGTACTTAGGTGTCTAACTCGCATTGAAATCAATAGGAATTAGGAGCCTAAATATTTTTGTGGATCTGAGTCTAAGGTATATAGACAATAGGATATATATCTAAATATTTTGGTCCCTGAAAAGGAGGATCAACCAGAGTGTAAATCTGCTCACACTCTGGTTTGTACTACCCCTGTTTTGCAGATTTTCAGCTCATCAAAATAATTCAGGCCAAATGCTGGCTGTGTATTTTGCTCCTGTTCAGGAGACAGCATTGGCAAACGCAGACAATACTATAGCAGCAGTTCAACTTTCACCAAAGTCCACTGTCTTGCCAATGCAAGACGCAACCACGCTGATAATACATCTTCCAAACCCAGCCTGCAACCTTTGGCTTGACTCCAAAGCAGCTGGCTCAACAAGCCTTGGATTTCTGCCCAAACTGCTCATGTTCACCGAGAGGAGCTGTACCTGCCAGTAGTGGGGGGGCGACAGAGGGCAGTGGCTTCAGCAGATGTTACTGAGTGTGCTCAGGTCATAGGAGCATGCTCAGTAGAAGCCAAGCAGCAAATTGGGGGGGAAGGGCGTGACCCCACATGCCTCACCCCCACACATCACCTCTGATGTTCATCCCCCATTGATTAATTCCAGTAATTTAAAGGTTTATGTTTTATAAACTCTGTGGATGACAAAAGCTATTGAAGAAATGCAGTGCCAACTCGTGCAATTTTATCGCAAATCTTGCAATATTTGGTGTTTTTCTTAAACCCCTAGCTCTTGGACTCAAGTGAATATGTGAGATTCTTGGCTTTCACGTTAAAAAAAAAGTTTCTAGCTCTTATGGTTGCAGAAAAAAAGCTTGAAAATACAAACTCTATGCACCTTAAAGGCTCAGAAACCAGAAGGCAAATAAAAATAATCCCTTAAAAAATCACGATTTTTAAGCCAATCTAATGATTTTGGGGGCCTGAATCATGACTTTTGAACACTTGAACTTGACAGTACCATAAATAACAATGTATAGATATCGACAACCATAGAGTATTCAGTGGTAGGCCTGAACCCAAAGCTCAGATCTTAACATCACCAAGCTCTAAGAAAGTTCAGTTGAGATTTGAATTTTGCAGCTGGTCGCTACTTCTAAAATGGGCTGACCCCCCCAAAAATACACCCAAAACCTGAACTTTGGGGCACTTTGGCTCCTGAGCTGAGTTTTTAAGACTCTGGGTCCATCTCTAGTGTTAACGTGAAACCAGGTAAAACTTGGCCATTTCAGCTGAGTTTTGTTTTGATGTTTGGATTCATTTGAACCTGAAACTCCAAGTGAAACTGGAGGGGGATCCCTGTAAATCCTTAAGGGTTTTAGTGCATTTGCTTTGGTTTTAACCCTAAAATGCACTAAAGCCCTTCGTGCCAATAAGGATTTACAGGGATCCCCTGGGTCTGATGTCTTCATAATAGTGCACATGCGAGGTCTCTATCAACAGCCAGTAATGCACTTGTTGTCCTAATCATTGCGAGATGTATGGATGGATGATATTTGAGGACTAATATATCTATACTGAAAACTATGTTCTTACGATATGGGAGTTCAGACAGATCATCATTAGGTGGCAAACAAGTTCTTGTTCAGGCAGGGAGTAGTAGATGCTTAACTCTGGCTGTGTATTGTGTGGCTTACAATGTAAGTCTATTTGCATTACTGAGCCTGTTGCTAATGAAGAGATTGTGAATTCACATGCGATAAGATCTGCAGGAAAAAATAAAAACAAAAGGGGGGCGAGGAAGTGTCCTGTTTACCAGTAAAGACAATAGATTTTGGGGGTATTTTTTACTGGGCATACCGAGTGACACCTGAAATGCTCCTTGAGGATACCAACTCTCAGCATATGCTGTTTTATGAAAAAAGAGGGTCAGCACCAACCTGGCTGGAAAATGCTGTGTAGACTTTGGGTGAGATGAACTGCATTAAACAAGAAGGTATCTTGTTAATTAAGTCTAGGCCAGTGATATTCAGGAGCCAAATTAGCAATCAACATTACTCAAAAGAACCACAGAAGTGTGAATTCATTGTTTCGTTTACTATATATTCATATTTAAACACTATGACAGGGTAAATATTTAGTTATATAAATATTTCCAGTCTCACAGCAAAATGACTGACCAAGTATTAATATTTTATCAACTACAATTGTAGTGACAGAAATCATAATGTTATTTAAGCCATGCTTATTCAGAATGATGTGTTATCCAAACTTCAAATGATGATCCTTACCTGTGTGGCTGTCAGTTAGATACGGAGCACTCCTTCTCTGAAACAAGCACTGTGAAGTCGGGCTCTATGCTAGAGACAGCAGTTCAAAGGCACTCTTTTGTGTGTTGTGGTTAACTGGTTAATAACATAGTAAACGCATCTGGATTGGTTAATAACTTAGATTGGTTAATAATGAAATCACACAGTGTTTTAATAGCATGTGCTACGAAGAGCCATAGGAGACACATTAATAGCCACTTGGGGCTCCTGGGCCTTGGTCTGAGTATCACTGGTTTAGGCTTTAGAAGGCACATTATGATTTTCTTTTACATGCAACCATTTGTTTCTAATACTTTGACTTGCTACTTCTCTAATCCCTATACTTTGTTAGCCCCCTAACTCACACAATCAACCGTTATGTAAACGTTTACTTGTTTTCACTAATACCATCTCTAAGTGATGTGTGCTAAATGAAGTGGTGATCTGAAGGAAAACTGTAAGCTAGGATGCACTGCTTCTTTGGGAGCAGCTAATCTGTGAATTCTGTGAGTTTCCAGTAGACCAGAGGCCGGACACTCCAGAGAGATGGTCAGAGGGCTCGGAGGGGAGTGCTTGTGTTGTCTGGGCCTATTGGAGTTGGGGAGCTGAGCCCTGGCAGGCACAGACAAGGGTTCCTCACCCTAAGGGCAAGTGGTAGTGAGGTGCCTGGGTACCCCTGGGAAGAGTCACACCCTGTGACACCAAACTACTGACTGTCCGCTTAGTAAAAAACCTGACAGCTTCCTAAACGTTACTGCAACATAAAGCTTGCAACAGCTTATTGTTATCTGGTTATTTCATTGTAGTTGCAAATGTAATTTAAAATGTAGGTGAGACTAACACTTCTCCGCTTCCACTTACTTTCAAACGTCACCTGCGATGTGTTTTACGTGGTCAATAACAGAACCAAAACCAACAAATCTCTAACAAGACACCTAGGCCTTGCTCCTCAAAAGATACAGGAGCCTACCTCCCATTGATTTCAATGGGAGGTAGGCACCTACATACGTTTGAGGATCTGCCGAGATCCTTGCAGAGATCATTTCTAAGGCCCAAGTGCTCATTTCTACTCAGGTTCTTGTACACAGCTCTGATGGCACAATAGGGACTTAAAGTGGAATTTATACCAGTATAACTGAAAAGCAGACCCAAGATATCTTGAGGTGGGTAGTACAAACTTACTTTGTGATCCCAGGCAAGTATTTTAAATCTCTCTGTGCCTCAATTCCCCATTTGTAAAAGAGGGTAATAATTATCTCACCAGGGTGTTGTGGGGCTAAATTCATTATCGGAGGTGCTCAGATACAAAAGTGATGAACACCTTAGAAAAGTCTGTACGTAAATATTCAAGTTAACTCTAGGTATGCCAACTTTTGCTTCTCCTAATTTACACAAACAGTCACTCCATGGCAAAACTTTTGTTTAAAAAACACACATTGCAACAGAGGAGAGAACCTCTGCTTGATAATCTTGTTGAAAACTCAATCAGGCTCAGAAAACAAGCTAAAAATAAAACTATTATCTGCTTGCAAGACCCCTGGCACTTTCAGGTAGATAATGTATTCTTCAATTTGTCTCCAGCAGTCTTGTGCAGTATTCCTGTGTGATAATACTAGAAAATGCCTTCCACCCTAGAGGCACATGCACTTCAGTGGTGAAGTTTTGATTTGGAATGGGCCCACAACCTAACTTCCCTTATTGTGCCCACAAGTTCGTAGGGTCACTTACGTGTAGATGTGGTGGCTGGCATTGAGGTATCCAGATCGTGCCCAGACACCAGGCAGTTAAACATATGAATGACATCAGTTTGTACCCAAACACAATTGCAGGTGTGAAATTGAAGCTGTTGTTAATGTGGCCACAATTTGCAGGTGTAGAAAGGGAGCTTGGATTTCAAAAGCTAGCCCCTAACTCACACAATCAACTGGAGGGATCTCCTTACTGCTCAGTATAGATTGAATAGCAGAGTGCTGTACTGGAGGTCTCTTCTGTTGCACTGGATGCACTAACTGCGTTTCCTTGGGGACTTCCAACCAATTAATGATCAGGCCTGACTTTTCCTAGTTGTGAGATCTGATAGGACAATGTCTTAAAGCGATAGGATTGAAGGAAAAAATTATTGTTTGGGTTCTATAATGATCCACTCTTAATGTTTGACCTCCCTTTTCCCCTGAACTAAAACTATGCACATTTACAATTGAATTAATGTTGCTGTATTCTAGGTCCTTTTCACCACTATTGAAACTAGAGATGGGCCTGAATCAGAACTACAGAGGCAAAGAATTTTGAATTTAGGAACATCATCTAACTGATGCATTAGAAACACAGATGGTAGATTAGGGACAGTTTAATCCAGATCCAGGTTCAAATCCAACCTCTGGACATAATCAATGCTGAAAAATGCAAATCTGAACTTTGCTGTTCAGGCCCATCTCTAGCTGTAAGATCTGTGGGAGAGGGAAGATACTGTACCCCTTGGTGGCATGAGAAGGTCAAAAATTGGGGACTTGGCCTAACTTCCATTCTTGTGCCCTTCCACTGCTCTGTGAAATAACATGATGATAATAATTTTGGCCTTTATAACCTACAGTACCATGACTAATGCATGAATCCAGAGCTCCTGCTTCCCATGTCCCTACTCTAATCATGACATCATTCTGCCTTCTAACCTTCCCCAAAGGCTGCACGTTGGGATCCTACTGCTCCTGAGAGAGCAGGAAGGAGTTACGTGAAAGAGCCTTAAGGTGCTCCCTCCCCACACGACGTGTGAACGTGCTATATCCGGTAGCAGAACTGAATATTTTCAGAATCAAAGAACAACACAGAGCCTGCACTTTTGGCTGTCTGTAAAAGAAAGTGCTGGCCCCAAGCCCTGGCAGCTGGAATGCAGAAATGCAAACTGAAAGGAACAAAAGCTTGCCTCCTTTCTCTTCCCTTTATCTGTTTATTCAGTTAGTTAATCTGGTCTGTGGGCGGTGTCTATTCTGAGTCAACCCCAAGCTACTGTAACCTTTAATAAAACAGGAGCAATAGCAATGCACTATGGACATTTATTACACGGCCAACACCAGACTACTAGTATGCTTTTTAAAAAGATGGATGCGGACTAACAATTTACAGGGTACACAGGGATATAGCTCAAATCACAACAGGGTTGACTCAGCCATCTATCCTTTCAGGGTAGATGCATTGAGGGACATGTAGTTTACTGTGTGTGGGTCTTGCAGATCAGACCTTAAAAAGAGAGATCACGGCCCTTTTCCAGAAGTGGAGGGTTGCCTGAACATCTTAGGCTATCACTTCTTTTTCGTTTGCTGTTATACAGTGTTCTGCCCTCCATGCCAAAGGTTACTATGGTATACAGTGTATTAAGGGCTTCAGGAAGCCCTTACATTAAAAAAAAATATTGTTGCTCTGCATTTGCAAATCATTGTGGTAGATGCACTAGGAAGAGCTGCTGCTGAGCTTCCTGGCTCTCAGCTCTTAGCTCCATCCTGAGCTGATCCCCTACCTCTAGGAAACCTGAGACTTATGAACTTGAAAAGAAGAGAGAAAATGAATCCATATATACACACACATCCCTTTTAAAATCAGAATCCTTCCAAAGGAGAGAAATACAGGGGTTCCACTGCATTGGTCACTATTAAGGAGACTCCTAGGGACATTTTCTCAGCAGGCAATGACTCCAACGACGATGTTGCTTTTGTGAGCTAAATTTGTGGCATAACTGAGTATTTCCAGCATTGGTTTCCTGCTTCTCTTTAGGTAGCCGGGCTCAGCACTAATCTCAGGGATGGCAGTGGTGGCACATATACCAGTGTCTTTCTTCTTGACAGTTAAAGGGCTAATGACATAAGGCCCAGCATAGCCAGTCATGCCAGATTTCTCTAAGACGTGTAGTGTATGTGAGGCTGGTGAGACAAGTGCCAGCTCTGGCCAAAGCCTAGAAATCAGCTGAGAACTGGCAAACTCACAGCTGGAAGCCAGGCCACTTCACTTGTGTATTAGTATAGAACAAAGTGATTGTTAAATGTGTAAGAATTTGGTGTTTACCCTTCATGAAAACTAACGGGATGTTACAGGCATTGTTTTCACTCATCTGTATCTCATTATAATGTAATAGCAAACATATACATTATATACAGCCCATAACTAAATAACCCATCCAATGAGAAAGAAGTCTTGTGTAATGCAAATTAAGAACTTTAACAGCAAAGTGCCAGTTTCAAAGCAAGTGGTCATTGTGTGTGATGATCAGCAACCAAAGACTCTAAATACATTCCTCACCCTGTGAAAGATAGCGCCCACATGGGTAGTGAGCCTGTCAGCTTGTTTGCTGTGAGAAGAAGCTGTAAGTATGGACACAAGAAAAAATTCTTCATCTCTGGACTGTTTTGGATTCTGAAAGGGAAGACTAACTGAACAAGACGACTGAACAGCAGTGCCCCTCTGCCATGTACATTGGCCAAACTGGACAGTCTCTATGCAAAAGAATAAATGGACACAAATCAGACATCAAGAATTATAACATGCAAAAACCAGTAGGAGAACACTTCAGTCTCCCTGGACACACAATAACAGACTTAAAAGTGGCAATTCTTCAACAAAAAAACTTCAAAACCAGACTCCAACGAGAAACTGCAGAACTGGAATTAATTTGCAAACTGGACACCATCAGATTAGGCCTGAATAAAGACTGGGAGTGGATGGGTCACTACAAAAACTAATTCCCCCCTGCTGATACTCACACCTTCTTGTCAACTGTTGAGAATAGTCCACTTCCACCTTAATTGAATTGGCTCATTAGCACTGACCCCCGCACTTGGTAAGGCAACTCTCATCTTTTCATGTGCTGTGTATTTATACTTGCCTCTGTATTTTCTACTCCATGCATCTGATGAAGTGGATTTTAGCCCACAAAAGCTTATGCCCAAATAAATTTGTTAGTCTCTAAGGGTAGGTTTACACTTACCTTCCGGGTCGACGCGGTGAGTTCGACTTCTCGGAGTTCGAACTATCGCGTCTGATCTAGACGCGATAGTTCGAACTCCGGAAGCGCTGCGGTCGACTCCAGTACTCCACCACTGCAAACGGCGGTGGCGGAGTCGATGGGGGAGCCGCGGAGTTCGACCCCACAGCGTCTGGACGGGTGAGTAGGTCGAACTAGGGTACTTTGAATTCAGCTACGCTATTCACGTAGCTGAATTTGCGTACCCTAGTTCGACCCCCCTTCTTAGTGTAGACCAGGCCAAAGGTGCCACAAGGACTCACTGTTTTTGAGATCCCCAGAGTTATTCTGAGTAGCCCTGAGAGACTTTTGGGAAACTGGCAGATTACTACATCTCTGCTACCATTTGGAATTATTGACTGAGACTCAGCTGTACCTGCTTTAACCACTCCATAACTCTCATTTCTTTTATTAGCTAATAAACCTTTATTTAGTTAACTATAGATTTGACTACCAGCATTGTCTTTAGTCTGAAATCAAGAATGCAACTTGAGCTGGGTGACTGACTGGTCTCTTGGGACTGGGAGTAACCTAGAATATCTGTGATTGTTGGGTGTAAGTGACCATTTATCACATAGTCCAGTTTGCCTGGGTGGCAAGATTGACTGGAGTGTCTAAGGTGGCTGTCTGTAACTCCATTATAAGACTCCTGTAGTACTTTGGGAGTACACATTTGGTACCAGTTTGTTGAGATCTAATTATACAACATACCACCAATTTGGGGTATCTGCCTTGCTTTTGACAGTCAGCTCTGAGTCATAGGTGGCGAGTTATATTCCCACGTGGTGCCCGGGCACCCGCAATATTCAGAGCCCAGGAGCCCAGCTCCACCAATATTTGGGGCCAGGTGTCCTCCCCGGCCCCACCTACCACCCCCTGGCCTTCCCCGATTGTCCTCCGGCCCCCTCTTGCTGCCTCCACGGCCCTTGGAGGAGAGCATCTCTGCCTCTTCCGTGCAGCTCCATGCTGCTTCCCTGCAGCAACTGCTGCCGCAGGGTCCTAGCGCTCCCCATCTTGAATGCCAGGGCAGACTGACTCTGAGCCTGCCCTTCCACCTCAGACCCCTCCCTTTTGCGGCGGGCCCCTCCACCAGCACAGGTGGCCCCCCACCTGCAGTCACTGCTCCTGCCCCATGCTGGGCAAGGAGGCAGCCTCATCCTTCATCCCCAGTGAGGCTACAGTCAGGGGCAACTTCAGGGGAGGAGGTGCAAGCAGCACCCCCCTGGACCCACCACAGGGGAGGTGAGGGAGATTTCTGGACCTGAGAGAGGACCTAGGAGCACATGCAATGACAGTAGTGGGGGTGAGTGTGCTGCTGGGGGGGGGGCGCTCCTCCTCCAGAGCTTGCTGCTGCCGGCAGGGAAAGGGCTGGGGGGAGTCTTCCTCTCTGGTCCCTGTCCTGGAGTAGCCTGCCTGCACCCCAAACTCATCCCCAGCCCTGCCCCACCCCAGAGCCCACACCCTCAGCCAGAGCTTTCACCCCCCTGCACCCTCAACCTTCTGCCCAACCCTGAGCCCCTCCAGCACCCCAAACATCTTATCCCCAGTCCCAGCCAGAGCCCTCATCCCCCCCACACTTCAACCCTCTGCCCCAGCCCTGAGCCTCTCCAACATGGGGGGTATTATTCAATAGGAAAATTATAACGCTACATCAAAAACTCACCATCATTCAAAAGACTGCATAGAGTTATCAATTCACAGGAGGAACATTATTGTGCAACAGTATTTAGGAATACAATAGGGATTCAGTCCAGGCCACCTTCGCCTCCTGGAGTTTCTGCAATCAAAACAAAAAACAAACAAGGTTCCTAACTCTATTCTTTATAAGTATAAATGTATGCCGGAATTTGGCTGAGGTAAAGTAAATGCCATCCAAATATTAACACTTTTTTTTCTTTTCAGTTAAAAAAAAAAGAGGCACGCAGAATTGCTTATCCAGCCAACTGGCTGCTGATCAAAATTATATGAACAGATTTACAAAAGAGCTCAGCACCTCCCATTAGTCTTAGTGTTCTCAATGGGAAGTGCTGGATGCTGAGTTCTGGCCACTTCATACAGATGCCTACGCTGGACTGGAGCTCTTTTGAAAATCTAGCCTATGGTGCCTTGCCTGCTAAGGATGGTCACTCAGAAGAAGTACAAATAGGGGCTTGCTTTCACTTTCCACAGAGCTCAAATTTCTTGTCGCCCACTTGTAACCTCACCTACATCTCTGCTTTAATTCCTTCCTGAACTCTTCCCAAGTTTAGCCTCCTTACTCCTTTCTCGTTTGTATACATTTCTAGTCCCAGTTTCTGCATCCCTTCCACTTTTGAAACTACCTTCTTTCCCTTGTGCACCAAAAAAACCCTCCTGCTCGTCACTTAGGTCTCTATCTTTGAACATATTTCTCCCAGAAAGCCTGGCAGTGATGATCCCTCAGAGATATCTGCCTCGCTTCCAGCCTGGATCTCCCACCTGTGCATTTATTGTCTGTTTTTGATTTAGACTGCCAGGCCTTTGGGGCATGGCCTTAAAGGGACTATGCTCAGTAAGTAATTACAAACAGCAGGTCAGTTTTAATATTACTTTAGATTAGATCAAGAGGCCAGCACCTGGGGGCATAGTTCTGCTTGGTTTGCCTTTCCATTCTAGTTTTTCCACCAAGCAAGATGGATATTTTATAAATGTGAACTTTAAATTGAATGCAATGCTGAACAGGCATCTCCAGAAGCAGCAGTAGCACTTCCTGCCATTCACCGCTTGATGTTGCCTTCACTAACCCAGTGTTACCAATCTCCATAACATACACACACATACTCATACACCCTGCAATTTGGAGGAGATTTACTTGCCTCCTCCAGAAGAAGCTCCTGATGGCTCAGAATTTCAGGCTGAGCTGTCACTGATGCTGCAGTTCTTCTTTCTGCCACTAGATGCCATTGGTCGCCTGAGTGCCTGGAGTCGGGCTGAAGTGGAGGCTGCCACCATCAGAGGGTGCTGTAGAGCTAGTAGGTTTCCCTGCTGCAGGGCTAGTAAGCAGCAGACCTTGGGACAGCAGCTAGCCACTCTCATTCAATTGCCATAGAGTGCTACACTGGGGAGGAGCAAAGGGGCACAAGGGGGTGGGGCAGAAAGGAGGGACCATGTGCATCCTCCCTCCAGCTCAATTGCACCTTCCCTGGCCTCCACTGCTTCTGGGATCCTATATGGGGGCAGGAGACGAGGCAGGGACAGTATAGGGGACGGGGCCGAGGATAGTATCCTGAAGGGAGAAGCAGCAGGCAGAGGGTCAAGCAGCAGTCAAGTGTCTGGGGTGTTGAGTAGGGAGCTGCAGCCAGTCACTGGGGTGCAGGATGGAAAGAGCTGCTGGGCCCAGGAAGGTGCTGGGAATGCTCTTCCCAGCTGCCAAAAATAAAAGAGGAGCCAACCCTCCAATGCACATGCATGTTTTTGGTACATATCTGGTTGAGTTTCCTGAACTGCTTGCACACAAAAAGGGCAATACCCATGAAAGCTCCACATTCAGAAAGCTGATCGAAAGGAAATGGGATTTTAAGAGATCTCAGGATTGTTAAGCCAAGTTCATAATTTGTGGTCCATCTTCTGATAATTGTTTTTGACCTTGCAGTGTTGGTAAGACCATTAACCTTCTGTCCATCTGGTAATATGCATGAGGATACGTGATTCAGCTGCTGCCCAGCTTAACTCTTTTGCACCAACTGACTGTATGGTGGCTTGCCCCCCGTGCTGCCTGGCTGTCTGACTCATTGTTCTTTTTCTGCTGATCAATTTAACAGTTCAGAATCTAGCTGTAAATATGTACTTTTGAACCCAATCAAATTTCCAAATTTTTTATTGGGGAATGCTCAGTTCTCAACCCTGACTTCCCCCCCCCCTTTTTTTTTTTTTTAAGAATGCACCACATCTCTGGGAGACTCAGCTTCTGTCAGTCATCAGAACAACAGCCTTTCATCTATGGCTAGTAGTGAAGAGATTGATGCAACAGCCATATCTGACAGGAAAGGGAACAATCTACATCTCTGTAACATCTCAACTGGACTAATATAACAGGTTCCATGTAATTGCAACTTGCCCACCTTCTGGGATGAGCTGACAAGAGAGAATACCAGTTTTGCGCCACTCCTGTCATTGGCTGCATGTTGGCTCTTGGGAGAAGTTGAAGATAGTGGTTACTATATATCAGGAATCAGCAACCTTTCAGAAGTGGTGTGCTGAGTCTTCATTTATTCACTCTGATTTAAGGTTTCGTGTGCCAGTAATACATTTTAATGTTTTTAGACGGTCTCTTTCTATAAGTCTATTATATATAACTAAACTATTGTTGTATGTAAAGTAAATAAGGTTTTAAAAATGTTAAAGAAGCTTCATTTAAAATTAATTTAAAATGCAGAGCCCCCCAGAGTGGTGGCCAGGACCTGGGCAGTGTGAGTGCCACTGAAAATCAGCCATAGGTTGCCTACTCCTGCAATATATGAAGGCCTAAATTGTACTGTCTCCAGGGTACTTTAAGGATGCATCACTATTTCTTAACTCCATTTCTCTGGAATGCTGGTAATCACTACACCAGGGCGAAGCATGAGGAAGCTGGAATCCGGGCTCCTGGTAACAGCCCCAACCCTCTTCACTCCCTACAGAAGTATGCTTAAATATGAACGTGGTTACAGTTAAGGAGAAGCTGCGAGACACTCCTATTTGCTCAGGTTTTCCCATCGACTTCAACTATGAAATTCTGGATTGCTAGCTGACGGGTCACATTACAAGCTGTGAGCAGCAGTGGTGCATGATTCCGCCCCCCACCGGAATTAAACTGCTTCTTTTTATGCCTGCTTGCCTTGCTCTGCAGCTGTGTGGATACACATATAGGTACATGCATCTGTATTTTGGCATGGGAAAGAGAGGCAGAGTTAAATAATATTGGTTTCAGGGGTAAAAGAAGAGCAGGCCCTGAATACACAAGAAAGGTCCTGAGGTTCTTTTACCTATGCAGATCTAGGTGTTCTACCACGTCTGTTGCAGCCTCAAAATAAAGGCAATGCTGCTAAAACTTCAAGTGTGTGCTGATTTCTCCTCAGTTCTGCTAGAAAGGTTGGAAAGGGTCCCACTTAGGGAAAACTGTAAACTTCCACTGCTTCACCGCTTTCCCGAAATGCTTTTTTGCTGCCAAAGTTTCAAGCACAAGATTCTTGTGCAAACAAGGTTTGCTTGAGTCTGTTCTGACTTTGGTGCTAAACTGATTGCATTGCAGCTGATCTTGAAGGTCAAATGAAGGTAGAGGAACTACAAAATAGCATGATTCTGTACCCAACTGAAACCTAACTGGGAAGGAAATAGTTTCAAACTGACAGACGGTGGCCTGATACCCTAAACCTCACAAGGACAAAAGCTTCTAATCATGTAAAGGGCTTGCATTGCTTATTTGAGTAGTGTAAACAAAAGAAATTAACCACCCTTTTGGGATGTGATGTTCTATTAGGAGATATTACCATCCTTGTTTTTATCCACTCCTATGCCACAAACCATGAACACGTGCTCTATGTCCTCAGGCACTCATTGGTTAATTTACTTGTGCAGCATAAGACAACAAAAAACAATACATTACACAACAGTACAACCAGAATAAAGAGCTGCACTATTTCTTTGTGGTTTTTAACATTTTCATTTCTTCTTAGCCATGTATAACGTGAAACTACAGGTGAAGTTCCGTCCAATACATTAATAAATCTTATGAGGAAAACTAAATTAATTAAAACAAATTAACAAGTACAATAAAATATTAATACATCTGAGTCTCCACTGCGTATTTAAAATAAATTAATGCACAATTAATGGGAAGCTGAGCTCCTGTTTCTTTCTGAGGCATATGTAACTAATATCATCCAATTCTCAAGCTGTTAAATCTCTTTAGCACTTTTTAGATGGAACTAAATGTGTACTGGACTTCAGGCTTCTCAGCTTATTTCTGCTCAGATACTGTGGTGATGGGCACTCTAGAAATAAGAGAAAGATATGCACTGTAACTAGAACCAGTTGGAAATTCGTAAGTATTTTCTGCAAAAAAAAAAAAAATCAGAAAAACAATGTTACTTTTTTCCCCTTGGACATTTTTTCATTTTCAAAAGCTAATTTTTTTGCAGGGGGGCGGGGGGGGACGGGAGAAGGTTAGTAAAAAATGGAACGCTTAAAGAAGTAATTTTTTACTTAAAACGATCTCTTTCATCAAAGAATTTTGACTAAAAAATGTTAACCAACTCTAAGTGCAACACTGTTTCATGCAGCTTTTGGTTAATAAGATGCAAAGAATTTAAACTGAGCTTAGAATCATAGAATATCAGGGTTGGAAGGGACCTCAGGAGGTCATCTAGTCCCACCCCCTGCTCAAAGCAGGATGAATTCCGAACTAAATCATCCCAGCCAGGGCTTTGTCAAGCCTGACCTTAAAAACCTCCAAGGAAGGAGATTCCACCACCTCCCTAGGTAACCCATTCCAGTGCTTCACCACCCTCCTAGTGAAAAAGTTTTTCCTAATATCCAACCTAAACCTCCCCCACTGCAACTTGAGACCATTGCTCCTTGTTCTGTCATCTGGTACCACTGAGAAGAGTCTAGATTCATCCTCTTTGGAACCCCCTTTCAGGTAGTTGAAAGCAGCTATCAAATCCCCCCTCATTCTTCTCTTCTGCAGACTAAAGAATCCCAGTTCACTCTCAGCCTCTCCTCATAAGTCATGTGCTCCAGCCCCCTAATCATTTTTGTTGTCCTCCGCTGGACTCTTTCCAATTTTCCACATCCTTCTTGCAGTGCGGGGCCCAAAACTGGACACAGTACTCCGGATGAGGCCTCATCAATGCCGAATAGAGGGGAATGATCATATCCCTCGATCTGCTGGCAAAGCTCCTATTCATACAACCCAAAATGCCGTTACCCTTCTTGGCAACAAGGGCACACTGTTGGCTCATATCCAGCTTCTCGTCCACTGTAACCCCTAGGTCCTTTTCTGCAGAACTGTTGCCTAGCCACTCGGTCCCTAGTCTGTAGCAGTGCATGGGATTCTTCCGTCCTAAGTACAGGACTCTGCACTTTTCCTTGTTGAACCACATCAGATTTCTTTTGGCCCAATCCTCTAATTTGTCTAGGTCCCTCTGTATCCTGTATCCTATCCCTACCCTCCTGCATATCTACCACTCCTCCCAGTTTAGTGTCATCTGCAAACTTGCTGAGGGTGCAATCCACACCATCTTCCAGATCATTAATGAAGATATTGAACAAAACTGGCCCCAGTACCAACCCTTGGGGCACTCCGCTTGATACCAGCTGCCAACTAGACACGGAGCTATTGATCACTACCCATTGGCCCGATGATCTAGCCAGCTTTCTATCCACCTTATAGTCCATTTATCCAGCCCATACTTCTTTAACTTGCTGGCAAGAATACTGTGGGAGACCGTATCAAAAGCTTTGCTAAAGTCAAGGAATAACACGTCCACTGTTTTCCCCTCATCCACAGAGCCAGTTATCTCATCACAGAAGACAATTACGTTAGTCAGGCATGACTTTCCCTTGGTGAATCCATGCTGACTGTTCCTGATCACTTTCCTCTTCTTGAAGTGCTTCAGAATTGATTCCTTGAGGACCAGCTCCATGATTTTTCCAGGGACTGAGGTGAGGTTGACTGGCTTGTAGTTCCCTGGATCCTCCTTCCCTTTTTTAAAGATGAGCACTACATTAGTCTTTTTCCAGTCATCCAGGACCTCCCCCAATCGCCATGAGTTTTCAAAGATAATGACTAATGGCTCTGCAATCACATCAGCCAACTCCTTTAGCGTGCTTGGATGCAGCGCATCCGGCCCCATGGACTTGTGCTGGTCCAGCTTTTCTAAATAGCCCTGAATCACTTCTTTCTCCACAGAGGGCTGGTCTGGTCACCTCCTCCCCATACTGTGCTGCCACCCAGTGCAGTAGTCTGGGTACTGACCTTGTTCGTGAAGACAGAGGCAAAAGAAAGCATTGAGTACATTAGCTTTTTCCACATCCTCTGTCACTAGGTTGCCTCCCTCATTCATTAAGGGGACCACACTTTCCTTGACCGTCTTCTTGTTGCTAACATACCTGTAGAAACCCTTCTTGTTACTCTTAACATCCGTTGTTAGCTGCAACTCCAAGTGTGATTTGGCCTTCCTGATTTTGCTCCTGCATGCCTGAGCAATATTTTTATACTTCTCTGTGGTCATTTGTCCAATCTTCCACTTCTTGTATGCTTCTTTTTTGTGTTTAAGAGCAGCAAGGATTTCACTGTTAAGCCAAGCTGGTCGCCTGCCATATTTACTATTCTTTCTAAACAATGGGATGGTTTGTTCCTGCAATTTGAATAAGGATTCTTTAAAATAAAATGCTCTCCTGGGCTCCTTTCCACTTCATGTTTTTCTCCCAGAGGATCCTGCCCATCAGTTCCCTGAGGGAGTCAGTCTGCTTTTCTGAAGCCCAGGGTCCATATTCTGCTGCTCTCCTTTCTTCCTTTTGTCAGGATCTTGAACTTAACCATCTCATAGTCACTGCCTCCCAGGTTCCCATCCACTTTTGCTTCCCCTACTAATTCTTCCCTGTTTGTGAGCAGCAGGTCAAGAAGAGCTCTGCCCCTACTTGGTTCCTTCAGCACTTGCGCCAGGAAATTGTCCCCTACACTTTCCAAAAACTTCCTGGATTGTCTGTGCATCGCTGTATTGATTCATAGATTCATAGACTCTAGGACTGGAAGGGACCTCGAGAGGTCATCGAGTCCAGTCCCCTCCCCTCATGGCAGGACCAAATACTGTCTAGACCATCCTTGATAGACATTTATCTAACCTACTCTTAAATATCTCCAGAGATGGAGATTCCACAACCTCTCTAGGCAATTTATTCCAATGTTTAACCACCCTGATCTTCCAGCAGATATCGGGGTGAATAAGAGAGATTGCAAGGAGAAAAACTCAAGGCACATTTTGAACAGAGATAAAGTCAATCACTACTACAACTTTTTCTTGAGATTTCAGAGTATGTAAAGGGTCTCATTGTCTACTTGGTCAGTCCAATTTTACATTGGTGGGTTTCCACTGGTTTCAGTGGAATTACCCTGGCATAAAACAGGATAAACAGTGAAGTATTGGGCCCTGTAGTCTTTAAAACAGCTTGAACTGAAGTAGGCATTGTGTCTTTTCTGTCATTTAGAATACTCCTGCCTGTTCTATTCTTATCTGGGTTTATAAAGCACTCAAGAAACCACTGAACTTAAGAATTTCCCTGTTTAAAAGGACACCAATTTCTCTGCTTGTGCTGGTGTTTTATCTGGGTAAGAACTATAAGACTTGGCTGTGAGTTGGGTCATGATACAAGTTTGAACTTTTAAGATATAAGTTGGTAAAAAGGAAAAAAAACACCATTATCTTGGATTTTCTTCCTTGAAGAAAGTGTTGTCTGTATGTTGAGATTGCTGAAGTATTGCTACAAAAGGAGCATTGTGATAGTAGGGGGCAGCCTTCTCTTTTAATGTCAAAATTATTTAACACACATTGGGTGAGATCCTCACCCCCCATTCCAAGCCCTATATGCCAGATAAAAAAGGCTGGAGTGGCATAACTGGGCTATAAAAACCACGGATTAGGTCAGAGGAGGATTCTCCCAGAGCAGGAACTAGTCTATAAGCTTTTTACTGAGGACAATTTTGCAAGCCGCGGTGTAGGTTGGGGTGGGGCAGGATGGTAGGAGGAATATGTCAGGGGAGAAGACACTGGCTATCTCTAGATGGCTGCCATAACTTAGACAGGTCCCCAAGTCTCTCTAACTTATGCTGTGGGCCTCTCCAACCTCTGGAGCAGCCTAGGACCAGGAGGGCACAAGGATGGCTTAAAGCCACTGTGACAGAGTGCTGGGAATCAGCAACTGAACCAGCACTCCAGTCACTGTTTAACCAATTAGGGCCCTGGGGGGAGAGTAATGAAGGAGAGGCATTCCTGATTACCAGCTCAGATTGGGGTTGGGTAGCTAATTAGCCCATTAACAAGGAGACTGGATAAAAGATCACAGGAAGGAAGTGCAAAGAGGGAGAAGTAGAAGAGAGGGGCAGGCTATTAGGGCCTGATAAAAGGGAGTTATCTGGGAGGAGATACCTTTTCTCCTTCTGCCTCTGGAGAAGGGTAGTGTAACAGGAGAAAGTTGTAAATACTGTGACTGCACTAGTATGTAGAAGGTGGTGGACTGAAATGCCATAAATAAATTGCACAGTGGTATCTCCAGAAGACAAGGTCCCTGAGTGGTCTGTGAAAAGCAAAGAGGATTGGAAGAGAGGGGTTCCCTCTCACAGCTACCTTAGCCCCTTCCTCCACCTGGGCTGTGAGTTCTGTGCTGCCCCTCTTAGAAATGCAGCACAGAATTTCATCCATCTAAAAATAAATATATATATATTTTACTAGAACACTAGTACACTAGAACACTTTTTACTGAAGGGGCTGACAGACAGACCGCTCACAATAAGAAAGAAAATAAAAAGAGTTACCTACCTGTTCTGTAACTCTTGTTCTTCAAGATGTGGGTGCAGACATGTATTCCACTCAGGTGAGTTCATGCCAAATGGGTCAACATGGGAGATTTTTCCCTTAGCAGTACCCCTCAGAGTGGTGCCTGTGCCCGATGCCTCCTTGTGGCCCCGCCCAAAGCTATAAAAGGGCAGTGCCGCCCCCACCTCCCCGTAGCTCCTTCACACCAGAGAAGCTGGCTGAAGATTCTGAGGGAGAGGGGATGGAAGGTGGGTCGCAGAATACACGTCTGCACCTTCATCTTGAAGAACAACAGTTACAAAACAAATAAGTGCCCGTTTTTGCTTCCAGTGGTTGCAGACGTGTATTCCACTCAGGTGACTCCCAAGCAGTGCAGTTCAAAGGTGCGATCGGAGGCTGCTTGAACAACAATCGCAGAGGACCAAGTAGCAACCTTACAAGTGTCTAGTTTGGAAACATCCCTGAGGAACATCAGTGACCTGGCTTGAGCCCTCAAGTAAGCTGAGAGCATCTGTGGAGAACGCGGACCAATCCTGTCTCATTGTTTCCTTGTACTCCGGTCTGTATTCAAGCGTTGTCTCTCGTCTTTTACTTAGACTGTAAACTCCTTGGGGCAGAGAGTTGTTGTGTGTCTGTACCACATCTAGCACAATGGTGACCTGGTGCTCCTTGGTGCTACAGTAACACTACTAAATATTACTACTATTAATAATATAACGTCTATTTGTGCCTGGTCACTTTTTTGGGGTTTGTTCTACTGCCTGCCTCGAATGGTTTAATCTTGCACAAGGAGTGTGTGTGTTGTGTGGAGCAGAGGCTATGCCTTTCACACACCCATTGAAAATGTTACGGCAGAGAGACACAACCCTAAACCATACCAGCACTTGTAGACACTTGAAAAACAAGCCATTTCTTTGACTTTTCTCTTCTAATCTAACCTCTCTATCTAGGAGCTTATATGATCCTTGGTACACTAGTATTTTACTTTCTTGCAAGTATTTAAAGATTATGGGACAAATCCTGGGGCCCACTTTGGTCACTGTAACACCAACAGAGCACAAAGTGACCTGAAATCTGCCTTAAAGGGATATCCTTGGATTCGTCTCTGCTAGAGAGATCCTGCACTGATGTAAAGATGACAGAGCTGGCTTTATGCCAGCCCCTCCAGACCCACGCCCTGTAGAAGGTGCGTTATGTCCATTTGAGGGCAGAGAGGAGCATTGCTGCAGCTGGAATTTCTGCAATTCCTGGCCAGTAAGGGCAGTTCTAGCTTGTGTAAATTAAAGCAGCCCAATGGTAGCTTTAACTTGTGCCAGCCCTGGATCAGGAGAGGCAGAAAGGTGGCATAGGACCACCTTTCCCTCTCCTTTCTATGTGTAATTCTAAAGGTTTTCATGGATTATGGAAGATTTTGTTTAAGATAAAAGCTTGTACTGCAAATGCTCAGCAGGCACCGTGCTTTTGAAAATAATGGCTCCATTCCAGGGTGGTTGATTGTTCCTATTTAAAAGGAATAATCCCTATTCTTTTTAATCCAAAAGGGAAAAAAAAGTAGTATTTTCTTACTCAGTCATCTCTTCAAATGCATTTCATTGGGGGTTAAAATCTCTCTCTATTTCCTCCCCAAATGTCTTTATTAATAGCCTTCAAGTATTGGCATCCCTAGGCGATGTACAGATGCAGCTCTGGACATGCTAGGGGCTTCATGGCACTCAAGGAGATAAGACAGTTTAGTTTAACACAACACGAATGATTCCAGCCTCAAGTCCCAATCAAAGAGATTTACAGCTGTTTTAAAAAGACAGTAATGTTGACTTGACTGGTGAAAGAATGCATGAAACTGCACTCAATAAAAGGTCTGGTATTAACAAGTAAATAAAATTTGGAAACAATATATAGATAAACTTTTTTTAAAGAAAATTAATGTAGTATCCTAATTCTAAGGCATTAAACATGTTTGTGCTTTTGAAATTAATAGTCAATTCCCCACAAGAAAGACATATCCTCTAGTTAAAACAATTAGCAAAACAGACAGTGAAAAAGATAATCTTTGTCACCATTTAGGCCAAATTGAATAGATTTTGGCTCTAATATTTGACAATGCACAAATCCTATTCTCTACTTTTCCTTACAGGGCTTCTTTTCTGTGCTGACTTTGTTGTCCTTTATTTATTTTAAGGCACAGCCTTGTAAGATCCTTCCTGCTCAGGCCATTACTGAATCAGGCCCTACATGGGGCATTAAATAAATGCAGGAAGAGGGGTTCTGCTTTTAAAATGGATGAAAGGAAATTAAAAAGGCAATTCCACCCCTTGTAACTGGTGGCTCTGCGTATACGCTACTGAAGTGATCATCTGCAATCTGAATCAAGTAATTATGGGTTGCCTCACCTGACTGAACTCCATGTGTTGACACAGACTGGTGGGAGGCACACCTTTCCTTATGTGCTGCTGGTGCTGCTGCCTAGGAAGAGCAGGGGGAGGGGGAGCTGATCATGTTTATTCCTTCACTGCGAGGCGCACAACCTGCTGAACAGACAGGTGCTGGCTGTGCTGATGTCCATGGGCAATGAAGCCCGGTGTTCCTAGTAGCTGACATCAATATCTCGAGCTATCTGGATTTTTAAACTGATATAACATGAAGAATGTCACTCTCTGTTACTGTATAGCTGTATCTGGTGGATATCCTTTAAGCACAATGCCTTGACCACGTCTGCCCTCCTTTCCTCAACTGATGGATTGTGCCATTATGGGGAGGGTAGTGTTGTGAAATCTTTTGGTCCTTTTATTTAGCCTCTAATTCAAATGCTCCCATTCATAGTTCTTATTAGAAACTTTCCCAAATACTAGAACTAGTCTAGCTGCTGTTCATAACACCAGCTTTAAAATGCTGCTAATGTTCTCCTCTTTCTTAGGGCCCAATCCTACCCCCATTATAAGCAATGGGGGTGTGTGTGTTGGCCATTCATTTTAGTGGAAGCAGGCCTTGAAATGTATTACTGTATTCTATAAAGGCTTGATTCTGTGATGGGCTATGTGCTCAATTCCCACTGCATTCAGCAGGAATGGAAGGTACTGTGCAGCCCAAGGGATCAGACCCTACCTCTGTGTTTCATTTTTGTTCCCTTCAAAATGCCTCTGAGCAGGTACTAAAGGCATATCGGCAATCTGTTTGGTCCAAATTTTAAATGATGTATAAGCAAGATTTTTTTTTCTAAATCTACCACCAATAGAAATGTTCCTGCACTATTCTTCAAATTCCAGTGAAAAAAGTTGCCTTTATATCAATAAACATCCTTCTGCAGTGTTTGAACCCCAAATATTGGAGCAGTAAGAACAAGACCATGACTATAAACAGACGTGAAGCCAAGCTGATTGATTTTCATTGCCCAAGCTATATTGAGGAAGCAGTTAAACTGACTATAGACCAAAAGAGTTGTACAAAGCAAATTATCTTTTTCACATATGGTTATTTTAGGTAGCAACTGAAACAATATTAGGCAAAACATTTTCAATCTGATGCAGGTATCAGAGTCCATTTCAGACAGACAACACTTATTTTGGGGTTTCCATCTGTCAAGTCAGTAACTACCACCTGAAGTCAACACCGGTATATGAAAATGTCTGTGTGTGTACTGAGAGGTGTGATATTTCTAGGATAATCCCAGACTTTTATATTTCTGTCCACACAGAGACTGTTGGGAGTTAATTGGAAGTTAAAATCCTGAGGAAAAGCTGGATCAATTGCATGACAATTCATAAATGCTATTCCAGCTCACAAACTGTTTTCTATCAATGTTGTTGTCAGTGCTCTAGAAACAGCCTGCAAAGTCTTGGCATAATTCTAAGTACACTCGGGTACCTTTAAGAAGTATGTGTCTATACCCAAAATGTGGATTCTGGTAATGTACAGGAATTCATAGGCTAGTAAGTATCCTAATAATAGATAGAAATAGTAGTTAATCCAATATCTGTTAGGTTTAAAGAAACACTATCATGTTACTTTGAAAAATAGAATTTAATTCCTTTTTAAACTTTGTTATTTGCTAGATCCTTTTAGAGACTTGGAGACAGACAATATTGATAGAGAGAGGCATTCCCCCTCATTAAACATTAATGTTTTCTCTCACACTGAATTTCTTTTGGAAGTTAGTTACAGTGAAATTCACTCCAGTACGGAGAACCCATACATGGTCTTGTACACCATATAAACCCTGGGGTAAGGGCTTATGTGGTCCATAAGGTCTTGAGCTGCTCCTCTGCACAGGGGCAAATTTCATCCTTAAAGAAACATGGCAGTGTTACATTACTCTCTTGCCTGTGAAGAATATGGCTAGACACACTAAGAACCAAAATTTTCAAAATTGGATGCCTAAAAGTTAGGCATCTAGGCCCAGATCCTCAAAGGGCATTAGGCACCACCTTCGAGGATCTGGCCCTGGTTTCATATTTAGGCAAGTAAGTGGCCTGATGTTCAGAGGAATTCAGTAGTTGTAAATCCTACTGATTCCCCTGTTTATTAGCTGAGGGGGAGTTACTGAGGAGAAAGGTAAAAAGATCACCTATCCTTCAATAATGCTTTTAAATAAAAGTACAGGTTTGGGATGACAAGGGAGATAAAGCCTACAAGCTGGCATGAAAGTCATGGAGAAAGATGGGATGTTGTAAGGCAAAGAGGCAGCTGCAGGGGGTGGGAATTCAGTGGTAAGTAGGGCAGAAGGAAAGGCTGGGGTGTGGGAAAGCAGCAAGTTTTAATTGCATCTTGTACAGAAATGCAACTGGGTTTTAGGCATTCTGGACAATTTTAATACAAAACGAATGGCTACCTTGTGCTGCTCTTACTCATGCTGGGTAGTATCTTACTCCTCAAGGCGTCCCAGTGAAGTCAATGGAACTAATCCTGTACTAAGGCAGTATTCAGCCTAAGGGCATCAAAAGAATCTTGCTCTAAATTTGGGACCTATTTAATGTTCCCCATTTCAGGTGAGATTCAGCTGCCCTCACTCTCACTGTAGGGAGTAGTACCTTGCTGTGGGAGAAGTGATTCCAATGGGACATCTTGCAGAGCACGGAATTACTCTTTTTGGGCTTGTCTCCAGTTACCGGTGGATTGATGTAGTGGGTCTAGTGAAGACCCGCTAAATCGACTGCCGATTGCTCTCCTGTCGAATCTGGTACTCCACTGGAATGAGAAGCATAAGGTAAGTTGACAGGAGAGTTTCTCCCATCAACCCAGTGCAGTGTAGATGTCGCAATAAGTCGACCTAAGGTACGCAACCCCGTAGTGTAGCATGGGCTGAATCTGGCACTAGGTTTTTATGACAGGAATGAGTCAAAGGTGGCATTTTGCCTACAGACTGCAACTGAAAGGGCACCAGGTCTCATGAGAAATCAGAGGAGGAAGGAGGACAAAATAATCCAGAAAGCCTCAGAAAAAAAATGTAGAAAAACTAAATTAATGACAAACTCCAAACAGAAGAGAAAAAACATTTATAACCTTATCCCTACTACTTCCTGTTATTTTTATACATACTATTCACAGTGGGAACTTGTAGTGTATAAATCATACAAAACCTGGGACTTAAAAAAAAAATTTGGTCTTTTTTAAGACGACATTTCAAAAGAAGCAGCCATACTTCAAGTGACTACAGGGTGTGGATTGGTATTACCAGGGCCAAAATCCAACCCAGTGATGTTAGTGAGGCATCTCCATTGACTTCAATAGGCTATGAATTAGGCTCCTGTATACTTCTTGGCTGGCTGAAGACACGCATCCCTTGGCCTCATGTCCAACAGTATATTAATAAATAATAATACCTAGCTCTTATAGATAGTGCTTCACATCAGCAGATCTCAAAGTGCTTCACAAAGGCAGTCGGTATCATTATTCCCATTTTACAGATGGGGAAACTGTGACAGGAAGATTCAATGACTTGCCCAATGTCATCCATCAGGCCAATGGCCAAACCAGAAATAGAACCCAGGTCTCCAGAGTTCCCATTTAATGCTCTATCCAGTCACTCTCACTGCCATTCTGTCTCGCTGTAGTGGACTTCTGCTATATTGCATGCTGTGTGTATCCAGGATCATTACTTTCAGCAAAATGCAGCTTCTGTGCTCAGGTAGGCCTGTGCTGAGAAGCCCATAAAAACGGCCATACTGGGTCAGACCAATGGTCCATCAAGCCCTGTATCCTGTCCTCTGACAGTGGCCAATGGCAGGTTCCCCAAAGGGAATGAACAGACAGGTTATCATCAAGTGATCCATGCCCTGTCACCCAATCCCAAACAGAGGCTAGGGACACCATTCCTGCCCATCCTGGCTAATAGCCATTGATGGACCTATCTTTCATGAATCAATCTAGCTCCCTTTTGAACCCCGTTGTAGTATTGGCCTTCACAACACCCTCTGGCAAAGAGTTCCAGAGGTTGACAGTGTATTGCGTGAAAAATACTTTGTGTTTGTTTTAAACCTGTTACCTATTAATTTCATTTGGTGTCCCCTTGTTCTTGTATTATGAGGAGTAGTAAATAACACTTCCTTATTTACTTTCTCTATACCACTCATGATTTTATAGACCTCCATCATATCCCCCGTTAGAAGCCTCTTTTCCAAGCTGAAAAGTCCCAGTCTTATTAATCTCTCCTCATATGGAAACCGTTCTATACCCCTAATAATTTTTGTTGCCCTTTTCTGAACAAATGGTCCAAACAGGTGGACCATTTGAAGTCAATGGGGTTCCACACACATTCACATACAGAGCTCTTGGCAGAATTGGGCCTTATATCAATATCTAGAATGTATTAGCAATATTTGCACTTCACTGTAGAGTTGCCACTTACGTTAGACAGCTCTTAGCACCTGCAATGTCAAAAGAATACTGTTACCGACAGAAAATGTACGTTCTGCAGTGAAAGAGCTCAAGGGGTTCATACTGTATTTAAAAATAACTTTTTATTTTGAGCATTTAAAGATCAAACAAACCCATAGCTAAAGCATTCATTCCCAAAACAGTCAGAGCTGGTATGGTTTTGTACAGGGACTGTAAATTATAAAGAAAAATATAATATGAGCTTAGCAAAGACAAAAATATGTTTGGTGGATTGGCAAGTGTGTCTTTTTTCCCCCCCAGCAGCAGTCAGAAACATGAAGCCACAGTTGCAGACAAGTGTTCAGAAATTTTTTTTTTGATTCAGGATTCTTCGTATCACTAATCTTTTCCACATTAGTACATCCCTTAGCCGGTTGTACCAATTAGTCAAGGTGAGTGACTCAGATTTCTTCCACGGAGCTGCAATATAACATCTGGCATCTACTAACAAATAGAAAATTGGGTTTCTGACTTTTAGATGACATTTTTCCATGAATAGCAAACTCAATAACAGGACCTTGGTGTCCAATTGCAAATCCAAGCCTGTATAGTCTCCCTTTTGTTAAACTGCATGTAATGTTTATGAACCGCTAGAGAATGACAATGCAAGAAGGTGAGGGCATTTATCCACACAGCAGCACAGTATCCGCAACAGCACAAGTTTCCTGTTGCTGGTTGGCCAATATGTGGCCTTTTCAGCAGCAGACTGACCATTAGAGATGGCCTCCTATCTCCATACCTGTTCAATTCTTTATTGTCAGCCTCACCAGAGCAGTCAAGGTGCCTGTAATGGTGTTTTTGTGATGCAAACATCTGTCTGCTAAGAACTGGAATGAGGCCACCAGTTCAACTCACAACTGCAGATGAACCATCTTGAGGTGGTAACAATACTCAGCCAACTCCGATTAGAATCAGTAAGCTAGAGAGGAAAGTTTTACCCTTGTTCATTTGCAAAACCCCTCGATTCCGCCAAACATGGATAAAGCAGCCAAGTGATACTACTTGAAACATCTTCCATCACCTGAATTATATACATATGCTCTTTTATCTGGGAGGAAATACCAGTCGTAACAGGTTGCAGCTGTATTACCTGATTTTAATGTAGCTGCAGGAGCTGGCAACTTATCTCCAGATGTCCACCCCACTGTTTGGTAGTGATTGATCTGCCTTACCAGAGTTATATACATATCTATGTCTCAGTCACCGTTCCTGCTATTAAAATGTTATACAAATTAGGAAGACACCCTTAGTAGTTTGTGAGCTGTACTCACTACATATACTGCTCAGAAGTTTGTTATCCAGTTCTAAGATGTTAGATCAATCCAGAGGATGCCTGCATTGTATACTCTGGAGCATTACCAGCCAGGGTAATTGAAAATCAGATTTATGTTTTTCCATTCTTAATATGCATTTCCTAAACATTTGAGCTATCAAGTATAACTCAGCTTCTTCCCACTCTTGGAACTTAATACATTTTTCTGCAGACATGAAAAAAGCCTTAATTTCTTCATCATATACAACAGGGGTCGGCAACCTTTCAGAAGTGGTGTGCCGAGTCTTCATTTATTCACTCTAATTTAAGGTTTTGCGTGCCAGCCATACATTTTAGCATTTTTAGAAGGTCTATTTCTATAAGTTTATAATATATAACTAAACTATTGTATGTAAAGCAAATAAGGTTTTTAAAATGTTTAAGCAGCTTCATTTAAAATTAAATTAAAATGCAGAGCCCCCCGGACCAGTGGCCAGGACCTGGGCAGTGTGAGTGCCACTGAAAATCAGCTCGCGTGCAGCCTTCGGCACGCGTGCAATAGGTTGCCTACCCCTGATATACAATTTTGCATGATAGTGTAATTGAACAATAGTGTGTCTGCTGCACCACATTATGACCTGGTATTCTCTATATAAAAAATTGGCAGAAAAAAGTCTCAGTGTGGCTTTACACATCATAAAGGAGCAGCGGAGAGTAAAAATAATATTGTTGTTGATTTATCATTATTTATATGTATTACCATACCACTTAGAAAGCCTAGTCACGGAGCAGGATCCCATTGTGCCAGGCGCTGTAGAAACATTGAAGACAGTCCCTCATCTAAAGAGATTACAATCTAAGCAGTTTTGCTTCACAGTTAACCTTAATCCATGTTTGAGCTTTTTACTAAGCAGGTGGTCGGAATTTTCTGCCTTTGCAGGTTCTGGTAGAAACTGCTTTACTGTGATTCGAGAAAACAATTGTTAGTTGCTTTGGAATTCAACTGTATTTTGGAGTAAAAACTGAGATTAGATTCTGATGATCTTCCATTATGATTCTTGCTTATGTGGACAAGGTTCATTCTGATCACCAAATTTGTGGTCAGGAAGAAATTATCCCAGGAATATTCAATTTTTTTGCTTTCCTCTGGGGCATTAGGCAGGGAATCCTTATTAGTACCAGATAGGCCTATCTCAAAAGATCAGCTTTGTATGATTGCAGAGAGGAGGTATGGTGGTCCTCAGGCTTTCAGATAGTTTTCTTCTGTGTTTCTCTGTAACACTCAAGATCAAACAATTGGGAAACTGGCCAAGAATAAAAAAACGGAACTCCTAATGACAGCAGTGAAAGGAACAAGAGATTAATGAAAAGGGGTCACTGCTGGCTTATGCCTTTACAGTTCCCTTTAATGAGGTACAATGTTGGGTAACTGGTGTCATGTGTCATGTCATAATGTATCATATTCACATTGGGTTCTGTCATGTCACAGAGTATAACAGGCGATGACAGATACAATGAGACTGTCAGATGAGGAATTTTCTTTTTTACTTGTTATTTACAAGGTTTAAAATTTACTAAACATGTTACAGAGCTGAACAAGAGGGGAAAAAGAGTCGCCACAAGACAAAGCAAGAGAGGGCAAAAGGCCAAATCCTGAAAGTCTTACTCAAATCTCAAGCAGGCTAAACTCCCATTGGCTGCATAAAAAACAACAGGATTTAAGCCAATAACACAACTAGAGATGGGACCAAGCTGCAGAGTCTGGATTTTGATCCCACAGCATTTGGGGTTGTTTAGATCATGTTTTGTTTCAGCCTATTTTAGAGACGGCCATAGGAATTTGGATTCAGATGTACATTTGGATTCCAAACTCCCTAAAAGTTCAAGTGTTTTGATTCAGACCTCTCTAATTAATACATACAAAAAGCTAAATCTCACCTTTGTCAGGTCAGAGCTTGGTGCAGCAGAGGTGGTGGTGGAGTCCCAGGCCTGGGGCTGGCTGGGGGTTGAACAAGTGTACCTTAGATCAGCTGAGGAGTACCCCACCCCCCCCATCACCTTGAAACAACCTCTCCCGTCCCTGAAGTCAAGGACCCCAGGATACTCTGGAGGAATCCGCTGCTGCCCGTTTAGGGCAGCTTTAAGGTCCCTTTGCAGTGCTTCAGCAATGGACCAATATCTGTCCCAAGACTCCATTTCTCAGAACACACAGTTGCATAGAAATAGTCACAGCTTCAACAAGCCCAGCCAACACAAAGTGTTCAGCCTCAGCAAAATCAGAAATGCACTTCAGTGTTTGACACCCATCAGCATTGCTCATGCTTTAGCTGGGTTAAGGATCACATACTCAGATACAAATATTCTCCCTTCAGAATGAGAAATCTCTGGTGCCTCTGTGGCAAAACCCTAGCTAAATCTGGAATCCTGTATTTTCCATACTAGGAAAAAACCCAGCATTTTTTCCCCTTCTTAGTCAAGCAGCTAGCAGAACTCTATTGTTATTCTAAACAGAAGAGAAGGTAGTGACTAAGGGCTTTGTCTACTTGGCATGGCAAAGCGCATTAGAGGGGCGTGATTCATAGAGCACTCTAACATGTTGTGCTCAAACTGCTCCCTGTAGACCCTGTTGGCACGCTCTAAAAGGTACCAAGAGCGCCAGCAGGGTCTATACAGGACAGTTGGAGTGCAACCAGGGGCTGCTCTAGAAATTCCGCCGCCCCAAGCAGGGCGGCGCGCTGCGCCGCTCGCGCCGCCCTTCCCCGGTCCCGCGGCCGGGGCAGAAGTGGCTGCGGACGGTCCCGTGGTTCTGCGGCTCCGGTGGAGCATCCGCAGGTATGCCTGCGGGAGCTCCGTCCGAGCCGCGGGACCAGCGCACCCGCCGCAGTCATGCCTGCGGGAGTTCAAGCGGAGTCGCGGGAAGAGGGGACCCTCCGCAGTCATGCCTGCGGCAGGTCCGCTCCTCCCAGGGCTCCGGTGGACCTCCCGCAGGCATGACTGCGGAAGGTCCGCAGGAGCCAAATGCCACCCTGCCAGGGCAATGCCGCCCCACGCGCCTGCTTGGCGCTCTGGGGTCTGGAGCCGGCCCTGAGTGCAACATGTTACAGTGCTCTTCAGCTTATACCCTTTTAATGTGCTTTGCTGTGCCATGTAGACAAGCCCAAAGAGCTAGATAGTGACTTTAGGCACTGCCCTGAGCAGAGAGTGGTATGTGAATTGCATCACAGCATGAATAGCCTCAGCAGACACTGTGACTCAAAGACAACCCGATTCACAATTCAGTGCCTACTACTCTGTCTTTGCTCATAGGTGTGCAGGGTGTATTTATTGCTAGTGTAGATACATGGAGGGTAACCTATACCAGAAGTAATTTGTTAGCTCCTACTCTTCTGAAAATTCTCCATTACTTCCACAAAAGTTGTAAGAGTTAAGGGGATCCACTACAGGCTTCAGCATACAGCACTTGCCTCCAAACTTAAGGTACCCAAACCATACCACCAGATTTTTAGACAGGAATGATGTATCATAGTGACAACCTACAATGAGGTCAACTACAGTACCAAGAATCATGTCAACCAAACAAAGCTTCTACTATTGAATCAGCTTTCACTGTTCCTTCTTTCTGGCCAGATGCAATTGGACCAACCAATTCAGAACAAAAGCCATTTACTTCTACGAGTAGTTCATATTCTCTCTTGCCCCCTCTTTCCTCGTATACACACACAATGTTGGTGCAAGGTTTTGTACACGGTCACATTAAAATTTTGTTAATCATCAAATTTAAATGCATCAAAAACAATGAAATCCCGATCTATGTATTTATCTGTCCAGAGCTTAATCCTGGATTGTGCCTAGGGAGAAATATTCCATTTTCCTATATGCTTTAAAAAAGTCAGAGACAATATCTTTCACCTCATTGTTTATAACTGATGTGCACATTTAATCAAGCAACCTTTGGACCAGATCTTTGTCTGGGGTAAATCAGAATAGTTACAAAGGATTCAATGGGGTTATGGTGATTTATACCAAGGCATCCAGTCCTTTGTCCTGTTTCTCTAACACAAACATTAACATTATAAAATTTTGAAATACCTGAAGACATTAAAAAGAATTGCATTGTAACAATTAATCTGATGTGTTGGAATATATAACAGGATCCCCCATATACGTCTCCCCCTTATCCATTGTTTTGTATATCCATTGCTTATCAATAGTGGAATGTGTTCCAATTCACATCAGTACCAATCCACATATTCCTCATTTACAACTTACTTGCTTCACCTTTTGTGTCTTAGCAACCATTGGCAGTGCCCTGCCTCAGCATCTCCTGTCTGCCAGCAGCCACGTGGGTTGCCGATCAACTCCTTCTCTTCCCTCCCAGCACCTCCTGCATGCCACTGAACAGCTGGGATGGGGCATGCTTGGAGGAGGGGGCGGAACTGGGCGGGAAAAGGTGGGTGGACCATTATTTCTTATACGGAAACATTCCCCAGTATCCGTCATTTCAGTATCCATTGCCCTTTTCAAAAACACAACCCTGATGTATACCGGGGACCCCCTGTACACATCTTGTTATAGCCAGGGTTGTTGCAGCCATGTTGGTCCTGGGATATTAGAGAGACAAGATAGGTAAAGTAATATCTTTATTGGGCCGTCTTCTGTTAGTAGAGAGACAAGCTATCGAGTTTACACAGAGCTCTTTTTCAGGTCTGGCTGTATACAGGATTACCAGACTTGACAGGCAATGCAATTGTGGTTTTGTTTGAAGGAAGGTTTTTCTATAGCATTGTGTATCTCCACATTAGTGAACACAATGGAATTCATTTTAATCATTCAAGTTTTCAGAGCTTGTATTATGCCAGATGCAAATCTGACCATTTGTGGCAAATATTTTGTCTAGACAAAACAAACAAACAAAAAAAATACAAACAGATTTGACATTAGCACCAGCTTTTCCTCCTGGTACCTGGCAGAGGGCAAATCAAAGCAGCTTTCCACTCCTCTGTTCATTTGCTGAGCTTCATCTTAGAACTATACTGAAGCTGCCCCTTTCTTCACTTGTGTCACGCTTTGAGTAATACAGCCTATCAGCAAGTCCTCCTCCTTGGTTATTGGCAGCTCACTTTCCTGGAATATTGCTGTAATATATCTTCAGAGGAGAACTTCACTCTAAGGCTGTTTTAGTGTAATACACTCTTCCTGCTTTCTAAGATGTTATTATAAGAAAGAAAAAAGGAAAGACATTATACGACTGAAGCAAATTCTTTCCCAGAAATAACAGTTAAATATACTAACCGATTTAGTTTATCATATGAAAATTATGTTGGCATCAGGAGAATACATCTTGCCATTAAATATACATTCTCTCCCTCTACGATACTATAAAATCTTAAATGTCCACCTTTAAGAATGCAGTTTCGGTGGGGAGAAAGAGATAAGTAGTACAGTAGCTATGTTGCAGAAATAAATCAAGCTTGTCTCCTCTGGAAAAACACACCACCAAAATGTACTAATACCACATGATCCTGCCAGGAGATTTCCCTCTTAAATAAACTCATACTGCAGAGTGTAGCAAGAAAGTCTCCCCCCTGTCTGGATAGGCTAATTGAGAGTCAAGAATGATTTGAGCTGGTAGGAAAAGAGTGCTGTCATGTCATTATTATCTGCACAGAAGCAAACTTGCTGGAGTCTGTATTGCCCTAATAATACAACAGTGTGGTTTTGCCCAGAATGAATCCTAAGAAAATTTACAAAAATATTTTTGTAAGTTTCTCACCTGTTACATTTTTCTTAAGAGAATATATATTTCAGTGTGGATGACTTATTTTAGATTAAAGGACACAACAAAAAACAAAAATAAAGTCTTCAGGACACAGAACACAGTGTGTTGAGGGCAGGTTTTCGCTACTCACCGGATCGGCGGGTAGGGAATCGATCTATCGGGGATCTAGACGCGGATAAATCGATCCCCGAAGGCACTCTCCGTTGACTCCGGAACTCTAGCTTGTAAGAGGTGGAAGCAGAGTCAACGGGGGAGCGGCAGCGGTTGACTCACCGCCGTCTTCACGGCCAGGTAAGTCGACCTAAGATATGCCAACTTCATCTACATGAATAGCTACACGAAGTCAACATATTTTAGGTCAACCCCCGCCAGTGTAGACCAGGGCTCAGTCTGGATTTGTTTATGCAGTGAAGTTGCACCAGTTTACCATTCAGTCATTCAACTGATACAACTGTGTGTGTAGCCAGGCATCTTGAATTAGATCACAGGGAGTGCCCTTCTGGACAGGAAAGAGTGCCCAGTTTACCTTTCAGGGTGCTTTACAGTACAAAGAAAATAGACGCACCTTTACACCCCTACATACACCATACCGTCTATGGAGAAATACGATACACAGCAGTACTGTAAAAAGCAGTGTATGCTCACATTTTTGTTGAAGAAACAATAAAAACAGGACATTAAGTTTGATTTTCTCTAACTATTTGGATATTTGGCAAGGAACTAGACACCACACTGTCCAGGTCTTTTGCATGAAATTTTTAACATCAACTTTTACTTGTTTCCCTTGAATTCAAATATTTTAATGGAAATATAGGGGTGTCTACATGCTGCTGAAAGAGTTCTGCAGTTTAGTGTACATAAATGTATAGCTCCCTTAACATGGGTATAAATAGCAGTGGAGACAGTGAGGCCTGGACAGTCATTGAAAGACTCCGGTAGTGGGGGTATGGCTGAAATAGCTCTCTGCTGCTGGAGCCCTTCTCCTCCACAGGGAAAGGCTTGGGCAGAGGGGCAACAGGGAAAGGCTATCAACTCCCTGCATCTTCTCCGCTGCCTGGAAAGACTCTGGCAGCAGGAAGCAGTGGGAAAAAGGCTCACTGGCTCCCCCCGTTCCCACCAGAGCTCTTCCTCCCCACAGGGAAAGGCTCTGGCAGTGGGGAACAGCTGGAGCCATGGCCCCTGCCTCCCCTCCCCTGGCCAGAGCCTTTCAATGACACATGTACACCACACTGCAGTGGGGACCCAGTACACTAAAGGCCATCAAAAGTGATGGGTACTGTACATGCTGCCTTAGTAACCAAAAATAGCTCCACATTCCCCATGAAGGGTAATGGCCTAATCATGGTCCCAGTTGACTTCATGGGAGTTTTGCCTGTGACTTCTATCAAACCGTGATTAGGTTTTAAGTAAAGTTCTAAGTAAAGATGGTCTATCCTGGCATCTCAGAGTCTGGTGCTGCCACCATTGAAGTCAGTATTAAAACGATCACTCAGAGGCCCTAAGTGAGTAACCTTTCTGCTAAACAGGCTTTCTTAGCTTTATTTAGACTCCTTTATGCTCAATCTGACTCCTGTAGAGCTTCTTAGACCCCACCCCCCACCCCCAATATCTAAGGAAATCCACGTTGGAGAAATTTGCACTTCAGGAAGATGGAGGGTGGGGTAGGAAGGTTTAAGTTAAAGTAGCATGGGGGCTTCTGGAACATGCACCTTCTTCCCATTCCTTGGTGTGTAAATTACATCAACTTTCACTTAGGCCATGTCTACACATACAACGCTGCACCTGTACTGATACAGCTGCACCAATGTAGTGCATCTGGTGAAGATGCTCTACGCTGACAGGCGAGAGCCCACCCCCATCGACACTAAAAGAACACCTCTGTGAGCGGCAGAAGCTATGTTGGCAGGAGAAGTCCTCCCGCTGACATAGTGCTGTGCACACAAGCGCTTATGTTGGTGTCACTTATGGCACTCAGCGGGGTGGTTTATTCACACACTCCAAGCAACATAAGTTTTGCTGACATAGGCTGTAGTGTAGACATAGCCTTAGATTTAGTTAGAGTGGGGTAAATAGTTGTAATGGGGACTAAGTCAGTATAAGGGGATCTAAGTTACTCAGCATCTGCGAGGCTAATGGAGTTTAGTGAGCGTCTAAATTGACATAACACACTGGGGTGTCTGGAAGTGTAAGTCACCATCTGAGACTCTTTCTACACTTTCTTAAACTCACCTCTGAATTTGAGCTTCTCTGTGCAAGTCTGCTTCACATTTCAAAGGTAGCAAGTTCAAATCCTGCTAGGATTATACTTTTACTTACATGCTTACTAACATTTCCCGGAGTAAAGTGACCCTACAGATCAGTGGTCCCCAACCTTTTTGTGGCCAGTAGCACATTCATGTTTTCAGAAGAGTGTGGCGGGCGCCAACAATTTTTCAAGGCTTATTTTGCATTTGTACATTAAAAAAATCCGAAAAACATATTTAATATAACATGAATCCAGAGAGAAGAGAAAAGCCGGAGAGAAGCTATGAGGACAGAGAACACCGGCGCCTGTACCCTGCAGCCCCGGAGTTCTCTGTCCCCAGCAGGCGCGGGGCCGCAGCTTGTCTCCCCTGCTGGGCACTAGGCGGGCCCTGTGCCTGCTGGGAACAGAGAACTCCGTGCTCCCAGCCTGAGTTCTGTCCCCGTCAGGTGCTGGGCCACGGCTTCTCCCCCCTGCTGGGCACTAGGCGGGCGCACATAAATGCCCCCGCAGGCGCCATGGTGCCCGCAGGCACCACGTTCGGGACCACTGATAGATTAATTATTTTCCTTTTTCTAAAGCAAAGTTTCAGATCCAAAATATTTCACATTAAAAACCCCTACAAAATTAAAAAAACCCAAACTCTTCATCCATGGAAAGATGTATAAAAATATCTATGTTCAAATTTAACAAGAGACAATTTGGGATAACTTGTCCCTCCTTCTCAGGCCCATAAACCCAAACATGGAGCTGTGAGTTGAGGAGAAGCACTGGTTGGTTGTATTTTGTTTAACTTGACCTTTTAAACTGCCAACTCTTTTTATAGCTAAAACATCTTCATGTGGTTGAACTATTCTAATGTGAAATATTTTGGATCAGATCCTACAGAGAAGGCTAGGGAAAGTAAACACCTGAAACACACTCCCATTTAAATGCAAGGAAATGCCCAATAATGATTTTAGAATGGGATGGTCTCCCCACTCGTTTCAATTAACTATAATTTCCCATATTACCTAGCAAGGAAATCTGCCTTCTAGATGCAATGAAACTGCTTATTCCATCACACTAAACTTTCCCCCAGTTGCACTGGTAAAGCAAAGAAACAGCCTTTCCGCCCCATGGCATTATTTTCCATAGTTTTTTTTCCCCTCTGGGATCAGAGAGGTCACAAGTGGCTGGAAATGTACCGAAAACTCTATTAGTTTATTTTTTTTAAGGTGGAAAGCAGTCAGTGATGCCAGGAAATGAGCCCATTAGTGATTTTTCCCATATTCCTCTAGAGACATATGCCTAAATTATATTATACATACCAATTGCTGAGTTTTCTTGTAAAAACAATATAAACTGTAGAGTATAAACAATATACTAAGTAACTAAAAATGTGCAGTGGTTATTTATTTAGGGATCCCGATCCAGCACCCACTAAAATCAATGGGAACCTCTCAGTTGACTTCAATGACCATGGATCAGGTCTTTGAATAGGTCCTGACACTGGAGGTGAATAAAATATTAATCATTATTAGTAATAAAGAAATATTTGCCTTTGGGGGTCATATCCTGAACTTCTCAATCAAACTTCATAATCTCACTACCCACAAACACCTGATCGTGGAAGGGGATTCACACTGAGTCCCTCTTTCTCTCTCTCTGCATAGGCACCTTCAAGGGCTACTGGTTCTTGAGAGAGACTGGTTGAGATCAAATTTCCAGCAGAGGAGGAAAGGAGCTAGTTTTCTTGTGCTCCACAGCCACTTCTGGTCTACTGTAGAACTTCAGTCCTCTTGGTGCTTTTCTGGGCAGAAGTATCTAACTAGTTAGAGAGGTACTAATATGGCCATCATCAACACAGTATCCAAGCACCACAAATATTAATACATTCATCCTCACAACCTCTCAGTGTTTTCTTCATTTTAGACATGGGGAATTGAGGCACTTGTCCACAGGAAGTCTGTGGCTAAGATGGTAATTAAAACCAAGTTTCTTGAGCCAGCCCTGTTCACTAGACCATCCTTCATTATTTTAGCAAGCACTCCCTATGATTCTTCAGATTTGGCCTCAACTTACTATTTTGTTCCATATAGCTTTCTAGTTATGAAGTGTGTGTTTCATGAAATGGGTAAGATGTTTCTACAGGCCTTTTTTTTTTTTTTAAAAGTGGTGTTGCTATGTATAATACTTTTATTACCAGAGGCTGTGGAGTTACTAACCTACAAACATCTGCAATTATACTGCACTCCATTGGTGAAAACAATATGATCACATAGAAGAGGTCATGGGCCTAATTCTCCTCTGTCCTGCACCGCGTGTAGTCAATTACACAAGGGCAAAGTGGCAGTAGAATGCTACCACTCTGATTTGGTTGCGTTTTACACCCACTTTGCACTGGAGTAAACGAGGTGCAGGGCAATGGAGAATCAGGCCCCCAGTATGTGAACCAACCACTACAGGTTTCCTTTTCAGCAGCTATTCTTTTCGTTAGTGGTGGTGGTTGGCTGTCATGGGGATTGTTGTTTGGTTTAGGTTAGTATTTTTAATTGGAAAATGAAATAGAGTTTGGTTAAGAATTTGTTTAGAACTAGGAATCAGAAAATAATGTATTTAAAATATATTCCAACTACTAAACAACTGGAGAAATAAAAGCTGGCCTTGAGCCACAACCTGTTCGTTTTAGTCACCCAAGCAGTGTCACTGACTGCACTGGAACTATTTGCATGACTGAGGAAAGGAGGCTGTCTGTGTCTTAAACAATTTTCTAACATGCTTTACTAATGGATTTATTTTTAAAGTATGTGAGTTTTGTGAGTTGCAACTGTTGTTACAAATTGGCCACCCTGGTGCAAGAATCTTCTCCAGCCCCTTGTAATAGCCTTCGCTGTAGCTCTCTGCCTCACTGACTCTCCACTTCTTTTCAAATCTCATCAGAAAATATATTTCTCTCTGCTGTTATTTAATGCTATAACTGTTGCATTTTGTTGTACGTTGCAAATCATATAGTATAGTCTTCTATAAGTTATTGTCATCCTGAGAGATGTCTGTTTTTTCCCCCCATGAATAAATGTCAATATTTTTGTTCTTTTCATCCAAAAAGTCAGCATGGTCCAGTGGGTAAGATCTAGGAGAGGAAAGACATCTGAATTTCATCATGAGTTCTGCCACTGACTCACTGAGACACCTTGGGCAAGTCAGTTAAACATTCTGAACCTCCATTTTCACCATAAGAACGGCCATACCAGGTCAGACCAAAGGTCCATCTAGCCCAGTATCCTGTCTACTGACAGTGGCCAATGCCAGGTGCCCCAGAGGGAGTGAACCTAACAGGCAATGATCAAGTGATCTCTCTCCTGCCGTCCATCTCCATCCTCTGACAAACAGAGGCTAGGGACACCATTCTTACCCATCCTGACTAATAGCCATTTATGGACTTAGCCACCATGAATTTATCCAGTCCCCTTTTAAACATTGTTATAGTCCTAGCCTTCACAACCTGCTCAGGTAAGGAGTTCCACAAGTTGATTGTGCGCTGTGTGAAGAAGAACTTCCTTTTATTTGTTTTAAACCTGCTGCCTATTAATTTCATTTGGTGACCCCTATTTCTTGTATTATGGGAATAAGTAAATAACTTTTCCTTATCCACTTTCTCCACATCACATGAGTAACAACATGGGGATAATAAAACTTATCCACCCTTATAAAAGGCTGTAAGGTGTACGGATATAAAAATGTTATTTAAGAGCTTTCAAATTCCAACTTTTTTTTTTAAAAAAAAATCTGATTTCAGGAATAAGCAACTTGGTTTAGGAAGCTTTTAAAAGTAAATTAAAAAAAAAACTTTGGATTATACCGGGTATCCTAAATCCATTGAAGTCAAGCAAAAGATTCCTATCTACTTCAGTGGGCTTTGAATCAAGCCCTCAGCGCTGATAACACTAGCCAGAACTATCTTTAGTCAGGTATGCCCTATGCTAACTTACCTCACGTGCATAGTTTCAGCCACGACACCTCAGGATTGCTGATATTCCAATCTGTTGCCTCCAGCCAGTCTCTGCGCAAAAGAATAAATGGACACAAATAAGACATCAAGAATTATAACATTCAAAAACCAGTTGGAGAACACTTCAGTCTCCCTGGTCACTCAGTCAGCAGCAGGGGTGGCCCTCTTGCTACAAGGTGGTACATTCTCCTCCCCCAGGGAGATGATTACGGGACAGGAGCTGGCTTTGTCCAGCCCCTCCCTCTTGAGCTTTGTCCTTGAGCCCCGGGGCTACAGGAACTGGCTACAACCATCCCTGCCCCCAAAGCTGCATTTTTTTACTGCTACAGAGGAATCTAAAAGAGACACTCTCCTATTCTCCCAGCAGTCCAAGTGACTTCACCCCCACCCCCCGGGGCTTTTAGCACAAGATTCCTTCTCACTGTTAACCAACCATGGGACAGATTCTGTCACATTAAAGAAATCATTCCTCAGTAGAAACGGTGCAAAATTGTGTGCCACTGTAGCAACAGTCAGTTCAGCCTGCAAATGATTAGTTTGCATGTGTACTTTAGCTAAAAGGTGCAAGGACTTTGTAACTGCCCACCAGTTCTAATTCTGCCATTTTACCTGGCAACAAATCCTTCTCCTGGATTAGGTCCCTCCTGACCACAGAAATTTCAGCCCCCATATTGATGAGTCCAAGAAGCACTTTCCCATTCAATTTAACAGCATGCATATGCTCACTGCTTGGTTGTGTGGAAGCAAGCTTTACAAATCCTGTGCGGAAAGAGGCAGCAGCCAGACTCTGAGAAGCAGCAGCTTCCTGTGTTACTTGTTGCCTGCTTCCACTCAGCAAGGGACACTTATTCCTCAGGTGCTCAGTAGACATACAGTGATAGCACCTCTTGGGCTCCTCTGCCTGTACAGGAAATTTGGGATGAGTAACAGGGGAATGGGGAGGTGAACGCCCAGCCTCCTTTTTCCCCAGGGGCAAAACATTGATTCTGCTTTCCCCCAACCCTGTACCCCCTACCAAAAGCTGAGGGAGGGTCCTTTAGCAGTGGAACTTCCCAGAACCCAACATGAGCACTCTCCTGTAGCCATCTGGCCTGACCCTGTCACAGTTACTTTTTGTGCTATTTTATTTCTATGTAGGTTGTAGAATAAAATGGTGACTAAAAGGAAATAGTGATTATCTTATAGCATTCAAACATCTCTTGTTCCCAGTTAAGGATGGGCCTGGTGCTAGTCCGGGACTTTGGAGACCTGGTACTGACACAAATTTCCTCAGTGAGCTTGAGCAAGTCATTTAGTTTCGCTGTGTCTGAGTTTGCCATCTAAAATGGGACCACCACCACCACTTCCCTACCTCACAAGGATTTTGTGCGGACACATGCAGTAAAAGGATTGTCAGGCACTGAGATACTATGGTAATGGGGTGCCACATAAGTACCTCAGACAGACAGGTAATTCAGAATAGCATTCAAACAAACCTTTAGAAGTTCCCTTTGAGGCTGAAGTTTGAAGATTTTTCAGTCCAAACTGCGCCTTTTAAATAATGTTTTAAGTGGCTAGAAGAAGATGAGCCTCATATGGCCATTTCATTCTAAGGGCTTATCTACACTGTGGGGTAATGTGCACTAAGGGGAAAGAAGGTTGATTTCTAAAGCATGCCAACATATTGCACATTAATTGGTCCTCTGAGACCCTGCTGGTGTGCACTAAAGCTTCCCTAGTGAGCTTTAATTTAGTGAGGTTTCCAAGAGCTTTTCAAAGTGCACTAAAGTGTTGACATTAAACGGTCCATGTAGACTCTGCTGGTGTGCACTCAAGATTCCCTAGTGCCAGCAGGGCCTACCTGGACCATTTAACGTGCTTTAGAAAGTGCATCCCCCTAGTGCACATTGCCACACAGTGTGGACAAGCCGTCAGCATTTATTACAGCATCCCAACTATAGCAGTGTAAGTGCTTGAACCAACGTGCACTGACCCTGATGCCCATTAATTTCAGTTGGTTTTGGATTAGGCCCTAAAATAATAATAAACAGACTTCAACAAACAGTACTTGCAGCCCTGCTATTGCTACAGATGCGATGGATAAAGCTGTTGGGTTCAAATGTTCCAGGGCAAATTGCAGAGGCTGTACCAACAGCTGAGAGCAGAGCCCTGAGTCCCAATCTGATACTCAACATTCTAATAGTTTATATTTGCTAATTCAGCCTCTACAACTCTGCAGCACCTAGTGGAAGGAAAGTCCTCTGTAAAATCTTGCCTTGCATGCTCTAGCAATAACCTTTATTTCCTCTTTATACTGCTACTAGCAAAATTTGCAAAGGCTATAGACTATTCCCTGCACATGTAGTCAATTTCCTGTGACCAGTTCAGACTCTAGCTTTCATGTGACCATGTCTAAGCTGCAGAATTTGTCTAAATTGGTCTAACCTTCCATGTACATCATTTCTAGTAGTTTCAAGCCACCCCATTTGGGGAAGTGCTTGAAAGAAGCTCCACTTTTTAGAAACTAGCAGACAGTATGGGTGGCCTGGAATCCTCAAAGCTGGGGGGAGGAGGAGGAAAAGAGAGAGAAAAAAAGAGCAGATCAACATCAGAGAAGCTGCAGCACTGTTCATTAGGGAACAGCCTGGAAATGCAGCTACCATTATGCTAGTGGCAATGTCTGCTTTTACATCTTAACTGAGGTAGTACAAAATTTAACTACCATTCACAAGGGAATCCCCCCACTTTGTATTCATGACTCAGACTGTGCACAGGGAAACACAGTGCATTTAAAAAAGAACACTAAATCTCTTTACACTGTTTCTGACACCAGATTTCTTTAATTAAATCACTAGTAGCTGAGGATGACCAGGGACTCAAAAAAGGTATTCAACTTTCTGCTGAGAGGTGCTGCAAAAACACTCCATTAAATGAGCTCTCTCTCCTCCTGCTGGACAGAGCAGAGAACTGTTGTTTATCATTACAAAAAGAATCCCTTTCTTGCTTGCTTTTCTGTAATTTATAATGTCCTGAACCACTTAGATACTATTGTGATGGGTTCCACATACAGACACAAGAAGATAGGGAAGTTCATTTTAAAAGCGTCTTTCTTAAAGCAGGTTAGCTTGTGTTTTAATCCCGGTCAGGAAAGCCTCCTGCCTTTTTGTTTGTTCCGAATATTAACGAAAAATACTCTGAGCTATTGAATCTGAGTGCTAGGTGATGAATACAATGTAAAATCCTTACAGTCTAAAACACATGCTTGTGTAAGGCAACAAAGCAATAGCTATTCCTAATAGCTAAAATTGTAGCATTTCTCCATATAGTTTATTTGGGGGAAAAGGTAGAGAAAACAAGCAAGCCAGCTGTTCGCATATATAAGTGTAAGGAAAAATGGCATCAGATGTGCTGTGCCATCTTTAAACTGTAAAGATGTGTGGGGTTAATAGGGTAGGAATGGAAATGAGATGGCTAGAGAGGGATTTGCTGTTTGCAACAGCTCCTTGAAAAAGAAAGTTCATTACAAAACTAACACTGCATTTCATCAGATTGTACACCGTTTGCCTGCTAAGAAAAGAACTTGCAAGACTATGTGTAACAGTGCCATCTGGTGACTCACATCATAGCAATGGGATGTCCTCATAAGTTTAAAATATTTAGGGTCAAATTTTCAGTGAGCCTCTTAAACTTGCAAATTTTGAAGATTTATTTAATCAGCTTTGCAAGTGCAAACCTCTATTTGCACAAACAGGTAATTGTATGCGCAAATCATCATTTGTGTGTAATTTATTCTTTAAAGGCAAATATCTAATTTGTATACACAACTGCCAGGTTTGCACACTGAATTAAGTTTTCTGGGTCCAAGGAAGGGGGAATGTTTTCTAATGCGGGTACAACAGATGCACTGAAGACAATGCAGATGCAAAAAAGACTGTATATAAACATGGTTGTGCAAGCACAACTAATACATGCACATTTTTGCAGTTGTTCCCATTTTACCTTCCTGGCTCATGATTTTGGAGAAATATTACTTGCTTATTACAATCTGCAAGCAATTCTTGGTGGCTGGGATTTCAGGCTGAAATCCATTAGACATCACTTCAGCCTCTAGAAGCTACTGTTGGTAACCTGGGCTGACTACAGGCACTGGGTTGCAGTTCGTTCTGGAGACAGCTGCAGCTCTTGATGCCTACCAGTTTAGTTGGCTTCCCTACTGCCTGTTCGCTGTGCAGAATAGGGGGTTAGCAGTGGTACCTCCTTCCCATTTCCCTTGAATGCCCATATGATGCTATGGTGGGGAGGAGCAAAGGTGAGCATGGGGGTGAGGAAGGAAGAAGGGACCATGTATCCAACCCTCTGCTGCTGCCTACATCTTCATGTCCAAATTTACTCTTTCCCCCTCCTCCACTACTGGTGTCAAGATGGTGGAGTGGGAGAGGGAGTTGGGCAGTGCCAGTGTTCAGGAGAGGTTGCTGGGACACAGCAAGAGGTGATGGGAAAGCAACCTTCTCATCAGTCAAAGAAAAGGAAGGTGCAACCTGTATGCATATTTTTGTATGTTTGATTGAATTTCCTGAAAAAGCTCACACACAGAAAAGTTTTGACGGGGTCCGACTCAAGATTTTGGAATACTGATAGAATATTCATGGTTTGAAATACTGATAGTCCAGTTCCAGCATGGTCAGCCTGCTAGATCCCTATTCCACATCTAAATTCTCAGGAGTATCTTAAAAGGTCACACTTTTTTGAATTGATATTAGGATCTTTAGCCCTGTCTTGTTTCAGCACCATGTAGGGTGGGAATGGGGAAAGTTTTGCACAAATGTTTGGAAGCAAACAGATGACATGAAAGATGGAAACATTAGAAATTAGATGTTTAATTGCTCCTGGGAGAAAAAAAAAATCAAATCTGTAGTGTGCATAATCCCTGAATGTTGCTGTGTCTCTTGTCACAGAATAAAACTACTCAAGGCATTAAGACTATCTTTGGGTACTCTCTCAGAATGCTTCACAATTAACTAATGCCACCAGATAGTAATACCCCACCTCAGAGCCCCTCAGTAGTGACTGAAGCAAAGCAAACTTGAGAAGTCATATTATGGTAGCTGCTGGTAATTTCAGGTTGCAGACAAATCTCTCTCTCTTCACTGCTTAGATGATATTTTACGTAAGTACAGCAGCAAAGGGAGAAGACAATATTAAAGAATCACAAAGAGTTTCTTTCTTCTAACACTGATCAAAGAACACTGTCAGAATAAGGAAAACAGCATTACCCCTAAAGCTAATGTTTCATTTTAGAGCTTCTGCCTAGAGGGCTGGGTATAGGTCTTCCTCTCTGGTTTCCTGCTACAGTTTTCAGGAAACAGAAGTCATATATATCCCATGTGGAGTTCAGGTACCTAACAAAGTCCCATGTTTCTGTAACCCTGCTTTATACTGCAGTATTTGACTTATTTTTTTAGTCAAAAAGGAAGGGAGAGAGAGCTTTTAGTTTGAATACTTGGGGCTTGTCTCCAGTTACCAAGGAATTGATGCGCGGTGATCAATCCACCAGGGGTCAATTTAGTGGGTCTTAAATCGACTGCCGCTCTCTGTCAACTCCAGTACTCCACCGGAATGAGAAGCATAAGGTAAGTTGACAGGAGAGATTCTCCTGTCAACCCAGCGTGGTGTAGACACCACAAAAGGTCAATCTTAGGTATGTAGCTGGAGTTGTGTAACTTAGGTGGATTGAGCCCTGTAGCGTAGACCTGCCCCTTGGTGTCTCTGCAGACATGCAGAGGGCAGGACAGTGGCCTAGAAACATCCAGAATGAGGGTGACTTAATATACAGTTTCAGAAAAGCCTACTAAAAATGCCTATGAAGGTTTAATTGTGGAGTCTCGCAGGTCCCACACATATCCACTGTTTGATATGAAGCCAAGTAGTCAAGCTTGAAGGGCATATCGAGTGGAGTCCCACGGGGATCAGTTCTGAGTCAAGTTCCGTTCAATATCTTCATCAGTGATTTAGATAATGGCTTAGAGAGTACACTTACAAAGTCTGCAAATACCACCAAGCTGGGAGAGGTTGCAAGCACTTTGAAGGATAGGATTAAAATTCAAATTGATCTGGACAAACTGAAGAAATGGTCTGAAGAAAATCTGATGAAATTCAAGAAGGACAAATGCAAAATACTCCACCTAGGAAGGAACAATCAGTTGCATACATACAAAATGAGAAATGACTGCCTAGGAAGGAGTACTGAGGAAAGAGATCTGAGGGTCATAGTGTCAGAAAAAAACAAACAAAAAAACAAACCATCATTCTGGGATGTATTAGCAAGAGTGATGTAAGCAAGACATGAAAAGTGATTCTTCCTAATTCTGATTAGGCCTCAACTGGAGTATTATGTCCAGTTCTGGGTGCCACACTTCTGGAACAATGTGGACAATTTGGAGAAAGTCCAGAGAAAAGCAACAAAAATCATTAAAGGTCTAGAAAACATGACCTGTGAGGGAAGATTGAAAAAAATTGGGTTTGTTTAGTCTGGAAAAGACAAGACTGAGAGGGGACATGATAACAGTTTTAAAGTACAAAAGAGAGTGTTAAAGGAGGAGGGAGAAAAATTATTCTCCTTAGCCTCTGAGGATAGGACAAGAAGCAATGGGCTTAAATTTCAGCAAGGGCGGTTTAGGTTGGACAGTAGGAAAAACTTCCTACTGTCAGAGTGGCTATAAATTGCCTAGGGAGGTTGCAGGGGGAACTAGATGACCTCTCAAGGTCCCATCCAATCCTACGATTCTACGATGCTATGATTCTAGGATTTACAGAACATTGGGATACCGTCTGTGATTAGGTGACAGCGTGGATGATAGCATCTTGGCTTAGGCAGATGGTGTGCTGTCTTCCTGTGTGAAAGCTGGAAGAGTTCACTTGGTGGGTTTCAAACCAACTAAATTATAGGATGGTGTGACACCGGCAGGACAGAAGCCAGCTCTTGACAAGGCTGCAGGCATTAGCTAAGAACTGACAGACTCATAGCTTGAGACCAGACCAGTTCACTTGTGTGTTAGTGTTGCTCAAAATAGGTATTCATTTTATAAGAATGTATTTAGTGTTTGGACACTATAGGATGTTTGTAAGGTGATGAATGCACTAATCGTATTTGTAATTTCTGTTTTCCGTGCTATAAGGAAACATGTATGTTTTTCTTGATAACTTTGACAATGTTTTCTCTAAACTTATGACCTCATATCGGAAGAGTGCTTTCCCCTCCCCCATCTAGAACTACTATCAAAATCAGATGGGCCATCAAGGAACATCATAATACAATGGATTGCATTGACTACAATGCCGAATACAATGCACTGGTGAGGCCTCATCTGGAGTACTGTGTCCAGTTTTGGGCTACAAGAAGGATGTGGAAAATTGGAAAGAATCCAGCGGAGGGCAACAAAAATGATTAGGGGGCTGGAGCACATGACTTATGAGGAGAGGCTGAGGGAACTGGGATTGTTTAGTCTGCAGAAGAGAAGAATGAGGGGGGATTTGATGGCTGCTTTCAACTACCTGAAAGGGGGTTCCAAAGAGGATGGATCTAGACTTCTCAGTGGTACCTGATGACAGAACAAGGAGTAATGGTCTCAAGTTGCAGTGGGGGAGGTTTAAGTTGGATATTAGGAAAAACTTTCACTAGGAGGACGGTGAAGCACTGGAACAGGTTACCTAGGGAGGTGGTGGAATCTCCTTCCTTGGAGGTTTTTAAGGTCAGGCTTGACGAAGCCCAGGCTGGGATGATTTAGTTGGTGTTGGTCCTGCTTTGAGCAGGGGGTTGGACTAGATGACCTCCTGAGGTCTCTTCCAACCCTGATATTCTATGATTGATTACTAGCCCTACTGCACCTTGGAAATGCTACGTGCAAGGAAACTTGCCCTGTGGACTTGGAGGCTTAATGAAGGAAATAAAACAAAGACAGATGGAAAATTTTCCATCTCTTTGCAGTTTGAATGCTCACGGAACCAGAGCCACCAAACTGAAGCCAGAGATCCCCAAGGGCTGGCTTCTGGGTCTGCCCTGAAAGACGCTTTGAGTTGACAGATCACTACACTGATCTGGGATTTAGACTGCAACTCATTTGTGCATATGTTTGCTTGCTTTAAGCTGTAACCAGCTTTTATTTCTTTTTTTTCCCCCCAGTTAATAAGCCTTTAGATATTTTATTACAGGATTGGCTACAGGTGTTGTCTTTGGTGTAAGATCTAAGGTACCAATTGATCTGGGGCAAGTGACTGGTCTCTTGGTACTCGGAGCAACCTGAATATAGTGTGATTTTTGGTGTAAGTGACCATTTATCACTAAGTCCAGTTTGTCTGGGTGTCAAGATAGACTGGAGAGTCTAAGGGGACTGTCAGTGACTCTGTGGTGAGACTGTTATAGTGATCCAGGAGTTCATGTTTGTTTCTGGCTTGGTGAAATCTAATTATAAAACATGCCACCAGGTTGGGGTGTCTGCCTTCTTTTTGACAGTCTGCCCGGAGGTAGGCACTCACGGTCGTCAGCCACTCCAGGATGCATGACAGATGGCCGGGGAGGAAGAGATTCCAGTTAACTCAAAATCTGCACGTAAACCCAATTTCATTTAAAAAAAATTAAAATAAAGATGTGCTGCCACAAAAGTGGAAAAAGATCATAAAAAGGAGTATTAAAGGAAAACACTAAAGTAATGTGTAATATATTCTAGACACTATATCTAATTATGAAGACTAATTCACATGAGTGTTTTAATATCTTAATTATAAAGGAAATTAACAATGCAGATATCTGACAGTCTGATGGTGCAAAAAAGACCAAACAGCTTCATTTTTTAAAAGGTTTGGAAACTAGAAAGCTCTACTTTTAAAAATTCTTTAATTTACAATAATCACTAACCCTTGCACAAAATATATACATTTGTCACAAGTGGTCCTAGGCTTGAAGTAGGAGCACAATGCCACTCTCCCTATGTGCTCCTAAGTGGTTACATCAGTCCATAAAGGCCTCCTCTCCGGCTGTTCACAATGTTCACCAATGTGCCCACCTCCTGCTGCCATATATGTGAAAGTCTCTATCCTTTGTTCTCAAAGATTATGCAAAACACAGCAAGCTGCTATCATCACGGAAAAAATGTTCCTCCTCAGCATCTAGCCTCGACATCAGGATCCTCCAACTACTTATCAGTCTTCCAAATGAGCATGCCATAATCCATTCTACAACTACTCAGGGTAGAACTGAAATGTTCCTTTTCTCTATCTCATTGGCCAGCAAAAGGCTCTGAAAGCCAGGGGCGGAGAGGATAAGCTGGATCTCCCAGAATGACTGAAGGAATGGCAATCCCATTAAACATCCATATAGACTATGAGTGACAAAGTTCTATTTGTTGCTCCATTAAGAAATCCAGAGCTTCTAAAGATACTGGCATCATGGACCTTTGTGGACCACACCACATAAATGTTGATAAACCATCCATGATCAGCCAGGTCTTGCATCACCAGAGAGAAATACCCTTTTCTGATGATGTACTCCAAGACGTGATGTTGGGGGCAAAGAATGGGCATAAGGGTCCAATCAATGACTTGTATACAATTAGGGGACAAACCATGCAAAGCCCTTAAATCACCTGCACATTGACTAGCCATATGTCCCAGTGGGACAGTGCCTTCTTAATAGCTAGCAGCCTTAATAGCAACCTCCATTACAACAGCCCTGATGGTTGATCCACGAACACCAATCTGGTTAGTAACTGACTGGTAGCAATCAGGGTTGTTGAGCTTCCAGAAAGGGATGGCCATGTCCGTTGCCGCACTCAGAGGAGTGTTCCTATAGCTGGTCCACCACCGTAGTTCTGGGGTGAGCACTGCACTGAGTTCCAGGAAAGTGGCTTTTGACATCCTGGAGCTGTGCTGCCATTGCTGGTCATCTCAGGTCTGCAGCACTATCCTGTCCCAGTACTAGTTGGTAGAGCCCCCAAAGTGGCACTCCACCGAGTCAATCTGCTCCAGGAAAAGATGTAGAAGTGTCTGATGGTTTTCAGCCTCCCTGTGTGCCCTCATCACCCTGATTTTAAAGGCACTGCATTACTTTAGATAGTATACCAGCTGTCTGTTTAGAGCCATGACCTTGAGGAGTGCAGCAATCATTTCCCCCATGCTGGCTGACAGCACTTTGAAAATGGTGTAGAATCACAGAGAGGAGGAGGATGAGGATGGAATGAAACAAGAATTATTCTGTTTGACCCTAAACCCCAGAATTCCATTGCCTTCTGGGTAGAAATCCCAGCATGTGGTGCGTAAAAAAATTCCAGAATCATACACAGCAGTGGCTGAGCAATGCACCACGGATGTCTAACCACAATGCTGAGCATTCATTTCAAAACTGCGGTGCTGTGTCCCCAAAGATACATGGTAAAATTAGCTTGATCTTAGATTACTACTTAATGAAGATACACAAAACCCTTGCTGAGTTAAAACTGTAGGCATGTCCTTATTGAGCCCACACACCTAAACAGGGGTGGGGCATTTCTAAAACGACTTTGAAAAATCCTTTAAAATACTTAGTCAAAGTCAAAGGCAGTCCTTGATAAGTCAATGGGAGATGTACCCTTCTACACCATGTTTTAAAAGCTATAAATACAGAAATATTTCTCACTCCCCACAGCATCCAATATCAGTCCATACACCTCAACCACCCAATACCACCACAGACACTCCTGTGCCACTGCATCATTCCCATCACCCACTTCAATACTGTTCTTGGCTAAAATACCCATGTGTGAATGTCATCTCTCCTCTCACCCCCCATCTATTTCAGTTTTGCACCTCCCCTGCAGTATAAGTGACTTTTTTAGTGGGTCCACAAGAAACCATCGCAAACACAGAGACTCACCCCTCTACTTCTCTTCCCTGTCTCTTGGTGCCCTCACCTGCCTGCTGTCTCTTCAGCTTTGCTTTCATCATTGTTTACCTATAACAGCAGCAATCTCTAGAAAAGTACAGGGAAGAGATTGCAAGTCAGTGCATATTGTAACAGGGCTGCAATTAACCCTTCTGTATAACTACTGCTAATTTGTGAGAAGGCATTCAGTGGTATTACATGGGCACTTAGAGCACATGCAGAGGTGCAGATATTTACTAAAGTTAATGCATGTATTTTATGTAGTCGGGCTAATTATGTAGTCAACAGATGTAAGAAACACCCTTTTCCTTCAACTGCAAAGGTAATATGCTGTCAAACAGTCTCATACCATTACACCAGTCGTCTCAAAGGAAATGGTCACATCAAGATGGCCATATAGCCAGAGTCCATCTGTGCTCATATCTTTTAAAGGAAGACAGAATGAACTAGTCAAGAAGAAATATGTCAAACAATTGTCAAATCTTCAAACAATCCCCAAAGCTATAGGTGAATAGATCCCTCTCCCAAGAGCACGCAGATATGCTTTATCTGAGAGGGATTGTGGAAAAAGGCTTTTTGAGAGTCACATTTGTTTGACAAGGACACGTCCAATAGTCTAGGAACCTAGCTTCATAGAAATGTCAGGCTGGAAGGGACCTCAAGAAGTCATTAAGTCCAGCTCCCCTGCGCTGAGGCAAGACCAAGTAAACCTAGACCATCCCTGACAGGTGTTTGTCAAGCCTGTTCTTTAAAACCTACTACGACAATCTCCCTTTGAAGCCTATTCCAATGCTTAGCTATCCTTATATTAACTAGCTATAAGGAAAAACTATCTAACCTAATTCTCCCTTGCTGTAGATTAAACCCTTTACTTCCTGTTGTACCTTCCGTGGACATGGAAAACAATCGATCACCATCCTCTTTATAACAGCCGTTAACATATTTGAAGATTTATCTGGTCCCACTTCAGTCTTCTTTTCTCAAGAGTAAACATGCCCCTTTTTAACTTTACCTCAGAGACCAGGTTTTCTAAACCTTTTATTATTTTTGTTACTTTTCTCTGGACCCCCTCCAATTTGTCCAAAATTTCTTATTGTGGCACCCAAAACTGGACACAGTACTCCAACTGAGGCTGCACCAGTGCTAAGTAGTAGTGGGACAATTACCTTCTGTGTCTTACAAATGACACTCCTGTGTACACACCAGAATGATATTAGCCTTTTTCACAACTGTATCACATTGTTGACTCATTCAATTTGTGATCCACTATAACTCCAGATCCTCTTCAGCACTACACTATCATCTAGCCAGTTATTCCCCATTTTGTATTTGTGCATTTTATTTTTCCTTCCTAAGTGAAGTACTTTGCACGTATCTTTATTGAATTCTGACCAGTTCTCCAGTTTGTCAAGGTCATTTTGAATTCTAATCCTGTCCTGCAACATGTATTCCACTTTCTAGGCATCTTTTCATTCTTAAGGGTTTAGATTAGCAGTTTATAAATTTATCATAGCAGAATCTATAGTTAAATTGTAATTTTATTATATAAAGATTAGGGTGAAATCCTTGCCCATTGAAATCAGTAGTTTTGCCATTGATTTAAACTTGACCAACATTTTATTCATAATGTTTGAATGTATTTAATAAACTATTTTATAAGTCAGAGATAGTAGACATCTTTTACAGGCTTTCATCCATTGTTCTAGACTAAAGGCAGTTTATTCTGAATGCCTACAGATTTTACAAATAAGAAATAATTTAATATGCAGATTTTTAATTTAACACATTTGCCATTGTGTTTAAACAAAGGACTTTTCAGTTTACAAATAAAATATTACACACACATGCACTTATTGACCAGCATCCAAGTCCAATTGAATGTAGTTTTAGTACTGTAAGTAGGAAGCCCCTAAACACTAAGTTGACAACAAATTCTGTCAGCTGGCAGTCACAAAGAATCTTTATTCATAATTTCACTGTCACCAAACATTCTCTTCAGCTCCTTCATCACACACTTTTCTACGTAAGCCTTGAAGCAATAGTTAAACATGTAGCTTCAATTTGTAGACCAGTGGAGTCATATGCACGTACTAGCTCCTCAGAGAAACTTCTCAGAAACACCAGGCATGTTTGTTTAAATGCACAAACCTATCGGGTCAGGATTTTCTGCAGAACTATATCCAAGTTGTTCTATATGGAGTGTTTTTCTACTTATATTAAGCCACCCAATTCATTCTGAAAATTAGTATTCTTTTACCAGTCATACATATAGTTTCTATTGTAGGTTATGGAAAACCTCAGCTAAAAAACTGAAAAAATTCTATGGATGTTACCTTAGGAACTCTAGGAGTGTGGAACATGTATAGATAAATAGCTGGCAAAAAAGAACTGGAAGATAAACATTCATTCATCCTAATCACATGGCAGGCACTAACTCTTGGACATAGTAGGCATCAACTCTTTTAATCAAGATAATGTGAAGGACCCACTCATGTTCTGCTTCCACTAGTGGAGCATATCCAGGCTGGTTGATGTGTCCTGAGGAGCAGCAAGAGCGAATTTATGTATAGGAGTTCTTGGTCCAAGTCCCCTGCTCCAAAACTTGATTGGATAGACAATATCCCTACGCCAGATACAATAAGGAAGAATAGCTTCCTGGAACAGACTTAACATAAGGGCTATTTTCTTTACTCACCAGACAAGGTAATATCACTTCTACAATATAAAGACTGCAATTACTAAAGTAAATGAGGGAGAGCACTAGCATCAGACAGGATCAGATAAGTCACAGTACTTTCCAATGCGCCACCCGCCACCGAAACAGAACCTCCATACACACAAATATAGACACTTTCCCCCCTTCCCAAATCTCCACACAATATGATGGAAGTTCTCACACAATGTAGATTGCATCAACTGTGTGTGGCAGATTCCTGACAACTGATGCAGATCCACAACACAACTCCCTGCCTCCCAGTGATATATGACACCCCCCACATTCCTCACAGACCCTCCTCACCAGCTGACAGTCTTTGCTGCTCCTCTCCCCCCATGAAGAGGGCAAATGTTTCAGCTGCTCTCCTATGAGAATAAAACAGTATTACTAGCCTCAAAAGCTTTAAAAAAAACAAAAACAAAAAACCCCCCCAACCAACCAGGGGTCAGCCCCAAATTTATTAGGGGTGGCCAAAATCATGATATTTTTAAAAAGAGACTAAAGCTTGATTTGAAGTATTTTTCTCCTCTGCCAATGTGTGCAAGAGAATTTCAGGTTGCACACAGTTCAGTTGACCTTCAATGCACACAGAAATGTGTGCCTCTCTCTGGTGGCTCAGATGGAGACTCTCCTTGCTATCACCTCTAAGATAGGGGAGATGCCATCCATTTCCTCTATTACTGCCTTACTCTCTCCCCTCTTAGTTTCCCACTTTCTCCCCTCACACCAATATTCCCCTCCTGTACAAGGGCTATAAAATGGATCTGGAAAATGAATACCCAGGAAACACAAAGCACTTTCTCTCCATCTCAAGGTTTCCAATTATTTTTCAATAAAGATTTATGTGAGACGTGCAGATTTTCTAACATAAGAATGTCTTTACAACATCAATCAGATCTATTTTAGCTGAGGGCAGCCTGACATCAGGCCCTTTGGAAATAATGGGAGAAGGTGGCCATTTTTACTAGGAAATTCTAAGCATAGAATCATAGAATATAGATTCATAGACTATCAGGTTTGGAAGGGACCTCAGGAGGTCATCTAGTCCAACCCCCTGCTCAAAGCAGGACCAATCCCCAAATAGGTTTTTGCCCAGATCCCTAAATGGCCCCCTCAAGGATTGAACTCACAACACTGGGTTTAGCAGGCCAATGCTGCATAACATAACATTTATCAGCAGAACTTTCAGTCACAGGACTACAGCCATTCCAGAAACAGCATATGGAACAGAGTTTCCTTCAACCCTACTTCTCCCTTGAGCTCCCTTCAGACACTAATTTGGAATGAGGGTAGGGCACACTTCCAAGAGCTTAAAGTCCTTAGTCTTGAACAAGTGTGTTGTATCAACCAGGCAAGTTACTAACAAACTTCAACAGGACTTGATTTTTAAAGTGGAAACCTCTTTACCAAGCTGCTGCTGCACCCTCTGTAACTCTCACTCTGTCTTCTCAACTCCTCCCCCCTCCTTCCTGTTTCCTATCCTTTCAGACTCCCAACAGCCAGTGCTCCCAGTTCTAATAATCACAAGCAACATCTAAACACCACAAAGTGGGAAGATACATTGGACATAAATGTCCAGTGAAAGAGTCAAAAGTATCTGTTAAAGACTATAATGGAGGAAAAATTCCAGAGTTGGAAGAATCAGCATGCAGAGGAAAAGTGATAAATCAAGAGAGTTTGTGGTGCTACACAGAGGCAAGCAACTGATCTTAGGCCTATGTGAGCTGCTTTGTGTCTAACAGAATGTATGACAGAGACAGAAAGACAACCTAGAACCAGATATGAAAAAGTGTTAATGTCATATGCAGATGTATTCACAGGAAACAGGTGCCTCCCAGTAACATGCAAGATACAGTTCAGAGATGATGCAGAACCAGTGGCACATGCTACATAAAGTGTTCCTCTTCTAGCCTCTGTCTTAAGGATTGTGGACCTGCAAAACATGACAGCAAATGCTATCATTTGGAGAATAGAACAGCCAGCAGATTGAATTCACTCGTTAGTAATTGTAGAGAAAAGAGCTGTGGATGAACCATAAGAACTGAACAAAACCATAAAAACAGAATACTTCCACATACCCACAAGAAGTGAACTGTTGTCTGATATGGCAAGAACCAAATTCTTCAGCAAATTAGATGCATTGGTGGATTTTGGTAGATCATCTTGGACACAGTGCTCTGATAGCTACACTTTCAACTCACCATTTGGCAGATATTGACTCCCAAAACTGCCTTTTGGAATACGAATGGCTCCAGAAATATTTCACTGTACAATAAGCCAGATGCCAGAGGGTCTGGCAGGCATGTGAGGTACATTGATGACATGGCACTGCCACTGAACATCAGCAACTACTGAGAAGAGCACTCCAGTCTCTAGTCAGGCTTCCAATGTCTCAGACTTCTCTCAGCCTGGGAGTATGTCTACACTACCCGCCGGATCGGAGCGCAGCGATAAATCGACCTCTGAGCGCTCTCCTGCCGAGTCCTGTACTCCACGGCCACAATAGGCGCAGGCAGAGTTGACGGGGGAGCGGCAGCAGTCGACTCACCGTAGTGCGGTGGTTTGACGAAGTGGGTATTCACCCACGAAAGCTCATGCTCCAATACATTTGTTAGTCTATAAGGTGCCACAGGACTCTTTGCTGCTGCTTTTACAGATTAAGTCTTCCAGGAGGTGTAGAGATGCCACAAACTCCGGAAGCAGTCTGTGGCTTCCCAGGATACACTTCCCACTGGAGGCAGAGACAAAGAAGGAGAGTAGTTGCAGGCTGCAGCTACCCTTGAGTAGTAGGAAGTTCTGTTACATCATTCTGTACATAATTCCTGTTCATAATGAAGTTTATCCTGAAACAGGCCTGGCCATCAGTAAAATATTGCAGCTACTTTTCTCTAACACTGTCTAGGTGAGAGCCACAGGGGAAGGAAGAAAAGGACCAAAGAGACTTTAAAGGAGCTGAATGTGCATTCCTCCAAGTCACACACCCAGGAATCTGGTTTGTATTGAGGGAGCAGCTGAAGCTACAAGTCTCCAGTGTCCCCCAAGGGCAGTGTTGCTGTAAGTACAGATACAAAGGACTCTAGTATAAGTGCCAAGTACTCCATTACAGAAGTACTTATACGTACAAGTATGCTGTGGAAATAGAACTTACGTATTTATATGTAAAAGCATGAAGAACAAGTGCAAGTACTTTCAGCTCCCATATTCCCTGCAATTGTCTGGCAAGAAAATGTCAACAAACACATAGTGGAAGAGTTTCCCCACTGCCAGTTGTAGTGACCAACCAGAAGGGAAGCAAGTGGGACTGCCACCCTCCTTGGCAAGGCCAATAGAAAAAAGCCCTGGCAGGCAGAACTCAAAGCCTGAAGCTCCCAAGATGGGATAGTGAGTTCTGGGGGCCCACCAGAATCCCAGACGGTTGGGAGGAATGTGATTGTTCAAACAAACTATTTTGAAAAAATACTTGCAGATTTAAAAAGTTACTTATGCTTCAAGTACCTTTAAAAAGTGTACTTAAATACAAGTTCCAAGTACAGAATATGTAAAGAATTTATTTACAAGTATGTAGAGTACTTCAAATACTTAAATATGTAAGTACACGAGAACACTGCATAAGAGAAGTTAGAAAGATAGATGCTCCAGCTCCCACTCTCTCTCCTCCCCTTAGTGTTGCCAACTCTCAATAATTAATTGTGAATCACTTGATTTTGCTTTCTGCTGCAGGAGTTTTTGCAAAAGCTCCTGTTGTCAGGCAATTTTAGAGCAAGTGCCAGAGATATCTTGTCCCTGAACTCTAACCTCCCTATTACAGTTTCCTGACCAGTCCGCTCTCTCCTGTTGACCTCAGCCTTGTCCCCTTCCATGCCCAGGTCCTCCCCAGATACCACCTTATCCCAATTCCATCCCATTCCTCCTTTCCAACACCCTGAGTCCTCTTTTACACCCACAATCTGCTATGCTCCTGCTCCTCTACCACTAGATTGGTTGTCTGGGACTTCCTTATTATCTCCATTTTCTGATCCTTTGCCTGGACATTTTCACCCGTTACTGAGGACCTGGCACTTCAGGGCCATCACTTCTCTAAGTTCTGAAGTGGACTTCTTCTGTGTGCCCTCTGGTTCTTTGTCCTTCTCCTGGTTATTCTAGTAATTCTACAGATCATTCTGTGGAGGGCACCTCGGACATGGATCATACATATAGTGGTCAAGGTCTGCTGTATATTTACTGCCTTGTACCACAACCTGTGACACTCACAGTTGCTGCACCTTTCTTGCTTTCAGCACATTCAGAATTGACATGTATTGAAAATTCTTGTTATAAAAATGTTCATCTTCAAAATGCTGGAGTTTGAAAGATAGTATCTGCTATTTTGTCTATTAGAAACTAATAAACAGCCTTTCTGTGTACAAACTGGAATGTCTTCATTGATGTTTTTAATATTATATGCATCACTTTGTGGAGGTTCTGGGAGAATGAAACTTAACAAGCAGAGTTCATTTTGTTCATAGTTGTTGTTGCTAGGTCTTAATTAGCAGGCTCAGCATAAACCATTTATTAGTCTCTTCTGATCTCCTGGGAAAAAATCCTGAACCTATTGAAGTCAATGGGAATTTTTTCATTAACTTCAATGGAATCTCTATTTAACCTCTGGTTTCTGCTTTGCCTTTGGAGTAAGGCTATGAAATCCCAAACCATAAACTGGTTTGGAGAGATCTTTTTCACATCTACAGCATAATGTAGATACTCCTTTCACCCTCTAGGGATGGGAGTGACCTGATCCTGAGTTACGTTCTGGCCAAAGAACTGTAACTGTATTGTGAATACAAGGAGAATAGAGAAGTTCTATTTTTGATGGCCATTTTTGGGATGGGATAGAGCTTACATAAAAGAATGATCATCTTAATTACAATAAAAATACTTTTATTTCCTAAGAATCAAAGCATTTTATGAATTGGTTTTTTTAGTGAATATTTTTGATGCTTGAATCTTTCACAGTGCCAAAACTATTGATGTTAATTTGTTAATTAGTACACATTTGTTGATATTAATTTGAGGGATCTGATTTGTGAAGAATTGTTCTTTGTTTTAGATTAAGAAAAGGGCAGATGTTTTAAACTCTTTGCTATTCAGACTCTCTCATTTGTTTCCAAGGGAGGGTCTGAAAAAAATAATCAAAGCCTTAACAAAAGATGACAATATTATAATGACAGGTTATCAGATATCGTTATGAATATTCTCAAATCCATTCCCCCTCATGTTTGCTGCTGCTGCTTGTACTTTTTCTCCTAATCCAGGCTGCACAACTTTCTAACCATTATCTTGTAAAATGTGTACAGTTCCAGTAATCACAAACATAATTTATAAGAGCAAATGTCATATTTCTAAAGTTCTTTGATGAAGTTAAAGGCCCATTTTGAATTATGTCACTGCTAATTAAGTCCAAGTTCTGGATCATTTTCTTATACAGGCATATGCAATCTATTTCTCACCTTGATACTGTCACCGGCCTCCCCCTTCCCACTCCCCCTTTTTTTATTACTATCTTGTGTTTGCCTTTTTATCTCTATAGTGGTCCCTTTGACATGAGTAACACGTGCCATCCATTCCTGGGTATTGTTTTGAGGCCACGTGGGAGACCACAAATTCCAAGATTTCTTATTAGTGTAGATTACAATGAGTTTTATGCTGAAATCCGTAACTAATGCTTATAAAGATCCCTGTAATGACTTGGAATATAGCTCTTAGCTTCATGAGAAACTGCTAAACTGATATCCAATTAACATTTGTCTTTTAATTTGGGACCAGAAACATAAGAAATTATTTAGATGGAACTTCATGTGACTTGTCTTTGTGACAGTTCTCAGGGTACCAAGGACTATGAGGTCTACTAAGGGAAAAAATCGATAGATACGCACGCAGCTCTTCAGCTGTGAGAATAGAGTGAGAGAAGTATCTTATATCGATCACTACCGATCCTCCTCGGGCGATCGGATGTCCAGGCTCTCTCCATGTCGACTCCGCCCGCCGCCGTGGTGTGGAGAGTGGGTGTCGTCGGGAGGCGCGTTAGGGGGGATATATATCGCGCCCAGAGATGAGCGCCGATATATATCCAAAAAAATCGAATCGCGCTACCCGATACGGCGGGTAGTGAAGACGTAGCCTGAGTCACCTTGTTACCCCTCTTGCCTCCAGCTTGAGGAAGACTTACTTGTGCTTAACTGGGTCTCAGCTTCCCAACACCACCAGCCAACTAGACACTGAAGTGCTCTGGACTCTGCCAGACCTTACCCTGCCTTGCAGGTTAACAGTAGCCGCACTCCAGTCCCCGAGCCCCTTCAAAGCATTCTCCTGTAGTGTCCAGCCCCTTATCCATTGAACACCCTCACAAATACCAGGTCTGCTGTCCCCAAGGGTACATTGTACACACCAGTTTGTATGATTCAACTCAGGATCAGCACCTGGCTTAATACAACATTGAAATATACATATAGTGAAAACAACAATTATCAAAGATTCAAGAGACAGTGAGTAAGGGCAATACAAATATCAGGTTACATATAAAACAACATTATAACATGCTTTCTAAAGATTACATTTAACTTAACAAGCTAACTTCCCATCTAAATAAGTTTTTTATCCTTCAAAGTTCTCTGCAGCGTTTCATCCAAACTCAGTTGAGAACCCATTGTCATGAATGTAACTGCACTGCCTGTTTACGTCCTGCGTGCAGCATGACAGGATGTCTTCTTTGTTGCCCAAATATAGTCCAGCAAGCCTTGGAAGCGTTTCCCCTCCCCCTGGGTTTCTATACTTGTTAATTATTGCATGCTCTTCCTTGTGGACTTTGCACCTCTGTTGACTTCATATGTGCAACCATTGTATTAGTCTGCAATGCCTAATTTAAATGCTGTCAGAGAAACAGGTGAATAAATATCTTCTGTCTGACAGGAAACCTGTTTCTCCACCTCTGCTGCACACATACCTAACTCCTTACATAGTATCTGTACATACATTTCACAGCAATATCAAAACCAGTGAGACCCTGACTTTTATTTAAGACCCCCCAAGACATTCTTTGGTGAAACAGAATATACATAACAGAATCCCCTGCTCAGTTCACACTAAGAGGTCCTTGGGTCACAGTCTTCTCCTAGCAACTCTTGTACCTTTTGAACATGTATTCATGAGTACTGCCAGAAATGGCACTGGTTCATGCCCTTTGATGGTGCATTACTTCTTATGAAAAGAACAAGTGTTGAGAATGACTCCACCTGTAAATGACACAAAATGAAAACCTATGTCCCTGCAGCAAAATTACTCTCCCTATTCTATTAATTATCAGGGGCCTATAGGTAGCATAAACAGATAATTTAAGGATTTTGATCAAGTTGGGTGGGGGGTAAGAGAAAGCTCTTTAGCAGGGAACATGTTGTGATTGAACTCATACCAAGTTTCAGAAACTTGGGGAGGAAAGAAGCATCCCTTTCTTAAGCACAAAGGAAACCTTTTTGCTACATTAGGGGACAGCATCCATTAAGCAGACTTCTCAGTCAGTGAATTCCATGTACTATGTTACCCTAAACTTCTAAATCCTGACATAGAAAAGTCTTAAAAGTGTATATCTGAAAGTACAGTGTAGTATACCACCAACAAAACCACATATTTTAGCTCCATCAATTTAAAAATTAATTGCTCTGCTGTCCTACAAAATTACGAAGTATGCCCTGTAAAACTGCCATAAACTGGCCAAATTACTCATCAGAAATAGCAGTTGCTGCCAGGAAGGTCTTTTCCTCAAGGGTTAGAGTCAGTGAGTGAAATCCTGGCCCCACTGAAGTCAACAGCAAGAAGAGCAGGATTTCATCCCAAGGCAATAAAATAAAATAATTTTAACAATCAGGGAGCACACACATGATTAATTTGCTTGGAATTATTAAGATCCCAAAGGAATTTTCTGAACAAGAAAAGGCCACTTGATGCAAGAGGTCTGACATTTAAGTTTCTCCTTTAAAAGCTAGCACTGCCATAATTTAAAAGAGGTATTAAACTGTTTGCATCTTCAAACTTTGGAATTCAGGGGTGAAAGCTGCATACCTCTGTAGAAGCCTGCCTGTAACTTTGTAAGCACACAACCAAACAAGAAGCTTTTTTCCTCCACAATTCTACAGCACTAGTACCTATAAAGTCTTTGTTATTTCTGCAATTGTAGATAAAAGAATTGAAGAATTTCTTTGCATATCTGAGACACAAATCAACATATTAATGCAACATTCAGATAACAAAAAAAAGCAAGAACCAAAGAAGTGATTTTTGTTTGGTCCTGGATTTTTTTGTGCTAGGGGATGGGCATATTCTGGTCATTGCTGGCATATGAACTAAGCACAAAATACTGATTTTTTCCCTTTTGTGGCTTTTGATTCTTTCCTTAATGGTGGACTCTAGAGCTGTTAGTAAGTTATTCTATCTATATCTATATTTTAAATGGCCCAAATTTATAGATTTACACACAAAACTACATTTAGCAGTTTAACATTTTCTTTAATTCCACACTGTTTTCAAAAGGTTATTAGTTCAAAAATCACACACCGCCTTTCTCAGCGATGGTGGTTTTCATATAAACACTAATAAGACCCAGTGTATTTTTAAAAGGTCATAATTCACATCGGAGAGATGTGGTTAATAGAAACTGCTACGAAATACAAACCCAACAGTATCCATTTCACAGACTTGCCCAAGAAGTACTGAATATACCTCACTTACATTGTCTTACTTAATGTATTTCAAATTATCCAAGAAACAGCATTTGCTTACGTTAGGGAGTTTATCCTCTTGCTACTAGGCAATGAGGTCATTCAGAGAGGGCTTACCACACCCAGGTATCTGATACACCATGCCCTCTTCTGGCCCGCCAAAGTACTTGCATATGTCTTGGTGCTTCAACTAAAGTTCCCATTTCAGGGGCTTTGCTTACTTAAAAACAGCAAACAGTTTATTTGGTCTTCCCAAGGTGCAAGGCATTCCTTTCCTGGTCAGTAGGGTATCCCAAATATATAGTCCTCTGGGCATAGTCCTCATAGTCCCACCATACTGGGGCTCTGTGGGCAGTCCTTCTCTCCTGGGAAAGGTTGTCTGCTTGTCATTTATGGAAGGCACAGCCACAGGCGTATGGGAACCCTCCTCATCTCCATAAGCCTTTGTCTGCTTTCAGGCTGAGCCCTTTTGCAGACTTTGCTTACTGGTCTCCTATGTGGCTGCTCTGGAGAGTTGTCTCCTCACAGTTCTCTCTTACTGTGTGAAATATACTCTTACAGGAGTGGCTGATATTGGGGGCGGAATAGGTGCTAAGACCACAGCTGCAGGTTAGGTGTCTGATGAATGCTTCTGGAGTGTAGTAAGAGGAGGCCCTAAGACAGGCCCGCACAACTCGTAAAGCGGCGAGGGCCACATTCCTCCAAAGAAAACAGCTGAGGGCCGAAACCTCCCAGCCCCGCGGAAACACCCCGCCCCAGGGCCGCCCAGCCCTGCGGAAACAAACCCTCCTTCCTCAGCGCCGCCCCACCAAAACAGCTGTGGGCCAAAAAGGAAGGTTGGGAGTGGGGAGGTGATACTTCATTTTAAATCAACCAGGGGCTCCCAGCTAAAGAGGTGGCTGGGAGCCCTCAGGGTCAAGTTAAAGGGCCCGGGGCTCCAGTGGCTGGGGGAATCCGGCAGGGCCAGCTCTAGGTTTTTTGCTGCCCCAAGCAAAAAAAAAGTTTGGCTGCCCCCCTTCCCAGCCCTGGGCTCCCCCCTGTACCCTCCTGCTGCGCCAGTCCTGGGCTCTCCCCCTATCCACCCAACCAGTGCCCTCCCTCCACCCTGCTGCTGCCCCAGCCCTGGGCTCCCCCACACCAGTGCACCCCCCCACCTCCTGCCGCCCCAGCCCTGGGTCACTGGTAACTCGCTCCCAGGGCGGGTTATTCAGCAGGAATTTTGGATGTGCACAAAACACAGACAGGATTGGTTCCCATATGGTTACAGAGCTGCAGTAAAGTGGAACAATTTTCAGCTTGTGTGATTGAAGGATATCTGGATGCATATTATAAGACTGTCCTCCATAAATGAGGAAAAGTTGAGGTGCCTATTATTTTTTTGTTCCACTCTTTCTTTCTATGGGGAATTTGCCAATGCAATATCACGGTCTTCCTTTCAAACAAACAAAAAGGCAATGGCTGTTGAAAATAGCCATTCCAGTCCTAATAAGCATTTCTTGCTCAATTTTATCCTACTTTTTCTACAGCAAGTTACAGTGGATCAGTATATTTGATTTGGGAGAAATGAAGTAAAAGCTGCCCAAACTGAGCTTGAGCACTCCTGAATTTTGAGGTGTTCAAATCTGGAAGGCAGGTGCTGGAGGGGAGGGGGCTGTGGGCTCCATGGAGGAGCATGGCAGCAACTGTCTGGAGCTGCACGGAGTCAGACACGCTGGTCTGAGTGGCACGGTAAGTGGGCTGGGGGTTGGAGAAGGGGTAGGGGGTTCTGGGGGGCAGTCAAGGGACAGGGAGCAAGGGGGTTGGATGGGGCAGAGGTTCAAAGGGCCAGTCAGGGGACAGGCAGCAATTGGATAGGCATGGGAGTCCCAGAGGTTTATCAGGGGACAGGTAGGGGGTGGGGTCCTGGGGAGAAGTTGGGGGGTCTCAGGAGGGGGCAGTTGGGGCCAAGGAGAAGGGAGGCTTAGATAGGGGCTGGGGTCCCAAGGGGCAGTTAGGAGCAGGGGTCCTGGGAGAGAGGTATCAGGGGACAAGGACCAGCGGTGCTTAGAGAGGGGATGGGGATTCTGGGGGGCAGTTGTCCGGGGAGGGGGCAATCAGCGGCCGCGGGCTGGGATTCAAAGGGCTCTGGGCTGCCGGCAGCCGCAGGGAGCCCTGAGCCCTTTAAATCCCAGCCGTGGCTGGGAATCTCTGCGGGCAGCCCAGAGCCCTCTGATTCCCTGCCGCGGCTGAGATTTAAAGGGCTCTGGGCTCCCCACAGCTGCGGGCAGCCCAGAGCCCTCTGATTCCCTGCCGTGGCCGGGATTCAAAGGGCTCTGGGCTGCCTGCAGAGCGCCGTGTGCGGGGGATTTAGAATCCCCCCGTGGGCCGCACAGTGAGGCTCCGCGGGCCGCATGTTGTGCAGGCCTGCCCTAAGATATAAACCTTGGTATCAGAGGCCTGGTATGAGGCCTAAACTAAAGTAATGGTCAAGACTTTGCTAACAAAGCAAAGTTAAGCTGTGAGCCAGAGGCAGGCCCTGCTCACAGAAGCTGGCAAGGAACGGGCTAATGCTGCAAGAAGATACGTACCTAAAAGGTACTGAACACTAGATATCAGAACATTCACATACTTGCACATTCCACACAGATAACAAGGAACAGGCTGGCCCATCCTAATGGCAGAGGCAAAAGGGTAATATGATGGATAGAGTTGTTTTGATCGAACCAACATGTACAAGGTGAGAGGCTGCACCTTACTACGTAAAGGGGTTGTACCTTGCTGCGTAGAGGGGTTGCACCTCAATACGTCAGGTGTGATGTGTAACTTGTTTGTACCGGTGTATAAGAATGCATCCCTGGGGCGGTGTCTTTGTCCAGCCGAGGGGGCAGTGGAAAGTCCCGCCACTGACTGAGCTGAGTCCATTGTCAAGGAGTACATATGTACTGGCTAGCTGTATCTTAGCAGCACCTTGGACTACGTTTGCCAGGGAGCTGGAGACTGTGCTTTTCTTCGACAATAAACCTAGTCGACGTGACTTTGCATCTTACTAGACTCTGTGGTTATTGGGGGTTCTCGTCGGGTTTGCTGTGTCAGCTATCTGCGCAGAGCTGGGACAGCACACAGAGGGAACACACGCACGCAGCTGAGTGATGTCAACATTGGAGAAAGCAGAGCACCCTACCTTACTGGTCTCCTATGTGGCTGCTCTGGAGAGTTGTCTCCTCACAGTTCTCTCTTACTGTGTGAAATATACTCTTACAGGAGTGGCTGATATTGGGGGCGGAATAGGTGCTAAGACCACAGCTGCAGGTTAGGTGTCTGATGAATGCTTCTGGAGGAAGTGGCTGGTGGTTGGGGTTGCTGCTGGGGGCTGCCTATGGCCATTGTGGGTGTGTGTTTTTCAGTGATGAGGTTCCAGCCATGCACCATTGGGAGCTGAGACAGAGGAACCCAGATGGATAAACAGAATGTGGCTTTGGACAATCAGTGTCCCCAGATAGACAAATGGCCTATAGCCAGCTGTGTTGAACAGGCTGATGGTAAAGAAGGTTTTACCTAATTGCAGCCACTTTTGACTTGCCGATTAAAATTAAGGACTGTTCCTCTCAGTTAATATCGGTGTTAGGTTTCATAAATGCTGAATAGCCATTGCTCATACTTTACAGAAGTATAACACATGGCACTGATGTATTCCTTTGTGTCTTCTTAAATACATTACTGAATATGGCTACAGGTACCTTTTAATCTGATAAGGGTTGCAACTTGTGAACCATTCAGATTTATTGAACTGAAAAGCCAAGCCAGATTCAGTATAATTTATCAGATTTTTTTTAAAGTAATACTTTGGATGCAAGTTTTGAAAATAAATATTTAAATATGGGTTCTTTGCATTTTATATAAACCAATGGAAAATTTTTTACCATTTAGGGGCAGTTTTGCCTTTGATGCAACACTAGCCAATCGGCTTTCTCTAGTTCTAAATGGCACAAGTGCAACAAAATCTGGAGGTGGAACTTAAAGCTTGATAGGACAGTTTCAGAACATCTGCAAATATCTGGCAATAACTAGGGTGACCAGATAGCAGGGGTGTGTGTGTGTGTGTGGGGGGGGGTAATAGTAGCCTATATAGGAAAAAGCTCCAAATATCGGGACTATCCCTATAAAATCAGGGCATCTGGTCATCCTAGCAATAACTAGGGTGACCAGATGTCCCATTTTTAAAGAGACAGACCCGTTTTTGGAGACTTTTTCCTATATAGGCTCCTATTACCCCACACCCCCGTCCTGTTTTTTCACAGTTACTATCTGGTCACCTTAGCAATAACTGACTGCTAAGAAAATTAGCTATATTAAAAGTAACATATACCCCTATTTGTTCCAGATTAGATGAAAAACCCCCAGTCATCTTCCTGTAGTTTCTTTGCAAAAGGAGCACATTATAATGGAGCTACATTGTCGACACTGGCTCCACTTAGTTTATAGATGAAGCTGAAGGTATAGTTTGAGAGACTGCCTTTCACCCTCTGGGTGATACCCTGCAATTGAAATTTGCAACTGTGCTTGAGTTAATAGCTCAATAGAGCTGAACAAGGGAGAAGGGCATTTTACGAGTGGTCGTCAGCTAGATGTTTTATGTTCACCCTTAAATCCAACAAATCGACTTTGTTGAAATCTGGGACACACCTCAAGGCTCACACAGTTTCTTGGGCTTTTCATGATGGGTTAGATTGAAGGCTATGGGATGATCTTGTGAGAGGGGTTATTATTTTTGAGAGGATTTGTGATGGGGTGGGACTATCCACTCTGGCACCTCCTGCTGGTTGTCATAGGAATTAGCTCTGCTCGCCAGGGCACCCTCCTCTGGCGATGCCTCACCATGTCACTTTCATTTCAGGACCCCCACCACTCAAGACTGCAGCATCCATTTCAGTGACACTGCCTTTGTACTGTGCCACAGTCTGTGTTCTCCCCTTCCGGGAGACTCACAATCTCTATCCAGCCACTACCTCAGCGGCAATTACAGTTCTTTCTCCCGGGGCCACTTCCCATGTGGCTCCAGCACCCTTTTCTGCCCTTACCTCAGGGCCTCAGCTTGCAGGCCATAGCAGCCCGCCAGGAGCTCTCTTTAGCTTGCCCAGTCCCTGCTTGCAGCACTGAATTGTCCCAGGTGCTGGGCTCCTTCCTCCTGCTAAGAGTCTGGTCTTCTCCCCTCAAGTTCCAGTTAGTTACTGAACCATACTCTGCCCTGCAGCCTTTTTTATATGAGCCTGCCGGGCCATGATTGGCTACTCCTCTCATCCCCTTTCTAATTGGCTGCCTCCAGCACAGCCTCCTTAGGGCTGCTTTTAACCCCTTTTCTGCCAGTGAGGGGCAGCTGCCCCATCACATGACTGAATAAATTGGTACTTTAAATTTTGAGAGACAGGTTTGGTTTTGGAGAGGGCAAGTGAATCTGGTACTGTGGGTATGTATCTTTGGTGCTGTATTCTAATTTTGTACAGGCAGCTGAAGTCTTGGATAAGTGATTTTGAAAACAAATCTAAAAGACAGAACAAGATACAATCCTGGAGGAACAGTCAGCCGCAGCTGCAACTGTTGTTAGTATTCACCTTACTTTGTTTTACCTAAAGAGTTTGTCAGACAACTGGATCTCTGCTAATCCAGTCAGCAAAAAAAACAAGTGAGCAATCTCATGTTTGATGGTTTGCATTTAAAACAGTTTAAAACTTTGTGATGGTCTTCCGGAGGAGAAGGAGAGAGAGTGTGTGTACACACTCTAGCCACCAGGATAGCAGTAGACTGTATTTCAGTTTGGTTTTGCCTTACAAGAGTAGAAATAGCACATTTCAAGTTGCTTGGTGGTTGTTTACAGCAGTGGGAATGCCCCCAACACTCCCTTTGGCTGCTCAGAAATGAGACTTACTAAGCAAGCACACAAGCTATTAACAAAAGAAGAAGTGCTTTACTTATTAGTCAATCTTCAGGGTGTCTGCAATACTAGAGCACTTTCCCCATTTATTTAATACAGGGACATCTAGCATAGGGAAGGCCAATAGCTCAAAACAGACATATTAATCACAGCCCAAGGAACCTCCTCTATACAAAACACAAACATATGTGCATAAAACCTTAACTTACTCCATGAGTATTTCCCTAAAATCTCCAAAATATCTTATGCAGTTAATGAAATTCACCTGGACCAGGCTGATACAGTAGAACCTCAGAGTTACAAACTGACCATTCAACCACACTCCTCATTTGGAACCGGAACTGCGCAATCAGGCAGCAGCAGTGACAAAAAAGAAAAAAAAAAGTGCTAACGTAAGGCCAACAGACCCCAGTCGTCGACAGGCAAGATCAAACCTGGGACCTCTGAAGCTAAATGCATGAGCCTCTACTGCATGAGCTAAAAGCCACGTGGCTGTTGGCTAAGGCTGTAGAGCAGACTCATTAATCTCTCTCTAATTAGTCTCAGTGCCACCTAATGGGACAGAACCCTACACCCTGGAGGTGTGTGGATTACACAAATACAGTACAGTAGTGTGTTAAACGTAAACCACTAAAGAAATATAGGGAAAGTTAAAAAAAGATTTGACAAGGTCAGGAAACTGTTTCTGTGCTTGTTTCATTTAAATTAAGATGGTTAAAAGCAGCACTTTTCTTCTGCATAGTAAAGTTTCAGAGCTGTATTAAGCCAATGTTCAGTTGTAAACTTTTGAAAGAACCACCATAATATTTTGTTCAGCCTTATGAACATTTCAGAGTTACAACCAACCTCCATTCCCAAGATGTTCGTAACTCTGAGGCTCTACTGTACTCTTGAAAGACTTCCTTCTACCATACTCATCAGCCTCAGTGCTCAGTAATGGTCTGCAACTCCAAGTCATGGTTTTCAACTTCTTGTCAGTCTCTCCTTGCACAGTAGTTCCCAAGAATCTCATGACGAAGCCAGACTTGGGGAACTGAGTCTCAGCCAAAATGGAACCCTTCTCTCCAGTACCTTCAGACATAGAACTGTGCAGGGGAGAGCCCCCATTCCAGGGGCACCAAGGCCCATACAGCCCAACCCTTGCCCCCAGCCATGTGGGCTTAGGGAAAGTAATCACTGCAGGGGTTTACCCAGAAACTCAGCCCTCAGCAGCAGAAACAGTCAGTCACAGAAGCACCTATGTACCCTGTGAGGTCATCAGTCCCCAGCAGCTTTTTACCACTCTCTGGATGTTCTTTCCCCTCTGCTAAATGCCTATTCTCTCCAACTCCCTCCTGTCATCTCCAGTACAATCTTTTTATTTGGATCTCACTTTGCCTGCCCTCCATTCTACCCTCCTTCTGCCCTGTATTCTTTTCTCCTATTATTCTTTCTCCACTCACTTCAGTGTCCCTCTACCCCATGTTTGCTTTCTGTTTAGCTAATCCCCTCAAACAACAAAGTATAAAAAAGCAAAAACCACACAGCTTGAAACAAACCAGCAAAAAAACCCATGAAACTAATACGATGTTTGCAACTCATCACAGTGCTTGCCCAGTTTGAAAGTTTTATCCTTTCTTCCTCAACTGTTTCCCTGTCTTGGCTATCAGAATGTAAGGTCTTCAGGGCAGAAGTTGTCCCTTACTTTACTACACTGTGAGGTTCTATTCTCAGCTGGTGTCCTTAGATGCTACCATATTACAAAACATCATAAAGAATAACAATACCCCATCAACATGGCATGCCAAGCCCATTCAGCTGGTTGTCTGAGATGTCTTCTCCCTTATTTCTGTCCCATTACTTGAATAGTTTGCTGTCATACTGTTTGGGACTGCTATGGGTATCACTTCCAGATAGAGTTCTGGAGGAAGGATGACTCTGCTGGGATGTAATGATCCTTTTAGCACAACTCTCTCGCTCAGCTACAATTTATTGCTCAACCCTGAGCAACCTGCTGTCTACTAAATACATGACACAGGTCACATCAGTTCCCAATTATTGGTCAGTACTTAGGGGAAATACTATTCCTATTGCCAGTCATATCACTCAGCCATGCTAGGAACTCAAACAACTTTTCATGATAGGTCATGATGACTCTCTTTGTTGCATCTTTCTGCTTTGTAGCATTTTTCAGGGTGGAACTCATCTTTAATAAGGCAAGAGGTAAAATCAAAGCATTGGTCAGTTTTAAGTTGAGCAGGGAGCTATTCTTTCCTAAGATTACATGGAGATCAACTTCTCTGGCTCTCCTGCTGCTATCTTCAGTTGGAATTTTAAAAAGATGATGTACAGAATGTGTGTTCTTAAAACCTCATCCTTTATATATCAAAATCTGCAGGTGTATTTCTAGAACATTGAGTAATGTAACATGGAACTCTTGTCTACCTGGAAGCAAAATTCCATTCCCCAAATAGCATCTAGACTGACACTCACTTATGGGGCTGAGGATCCAGGGAAACTTTCTTATTCTGTTGCTGTCAGCAACCATTTCATTTCCCTGTACATACAACCTCGCTCCTTAAACAATCTGTTTGCAAGCGAGCCACCATTTTCTGCCAGCTAGCAATGCAGTGTTACTAGTAATTGCAAAAGCCATTAATAAGAGAGGGGAAAAAAGCAAAAACACAAAAGGGAATAAATACTGTACATAGCCTGAAGGGTTTTCCCTCCCACACATGATTCACTGTTGTTCCTTGCCTCACTTGGGAAAATGTTGTCCTGCTGAAAATATACCTCAAAGGCAACTCTGCCTCAGAGACATCACATATGCATATTGATAACATACACTTTGTAGCGCCTAGAGATGTTTTTAACGAGGCATGCTGAAACATACGAGCAACTTTCTCTCTCTTCTCCTTCTGTGCACCACAGATGATTTTAAAACATGTTTCCTGGTGGTCTTTTTCCCTTGTGAGAAAGAAAAAAGATGCCACAGACAATAATTCTGAATGGCAGGAGCTGAGAGGAATGACTTTCCATCTTCCCCATTCTGGACACGTATGGGTGAAGGAGTTCCCTTCAAACCTCCAAATCAGCTTGTCCATTTTTCCTTACCACTACTCCAGAACCATACACAGATTTTTCAGTCAAGTTATAAATAGATATCCAGAAGGAAAGACCCTCCCCCAAGGGCATGTATTTATTTTGTGACTGAAAACAAGGGACGGGAAGCTGGTCACTAAACTGTAACAGGTTTTTTGTTTTGGCAAGGGTGGGAGGAACATTTCAATTTTCTTGATGCTAGATTGCCACCTTACCTGCTGTGTGGTCATTTTCCATTAACACGTGACTGAAAATCAATCAATATTTATATTAGGGTAGTACCCAAAGGTCCTAATCTGGCTCAGAGCCTCACCGTGTTAAGTGTTGTACAAAAGCATAGGAAGATGTGGTGACTGCCTGGAAGAACTTTTTGTTAGGAAGGTGAACCTGGTACATTTATCAGCGCAGTATAGTAGACACCTTCTACTCAGCTGTATTAGTGGATGCTCAGTGGTAATCAAAGAGCACAGTTTATATTTTAGAATGGACAGAAGAGAAATGGCTTTCTGCGCAGGAGGACTGCACTGTGACTGACATCCTCTTCTACATTCATTAAGAACCACCTAGTCACTCTATAGATATATTGACATTCAAGATCTGTAATGCATCATCTTCAAGTGTCTAAAAACAAAGTCTCAGCTTGCTCCTTCTTCTAAGCTACTCAACAAATTGAGTTAAACTGCTTTGCAGTATTATGGTAACCACACTTGTGAAATGCCAGAACAGGGGAAGGCAACCTATGGCATGCATGCCAAAGGCGGCACGCAAGCTGATTTTCAGTAGCACTCACACTGCCCGGGTCCCGGCCACTAGTCCAGGGGGCTCTGGATTTTAATTTAATTTTAAATGAAGCTTCTTAAACATTTTAAAAACCTTATTTTTAAATAACTAAATTAAAAATTAATAATTAAAAAAACTATTGCTTTACATACAGCAATAGTTTAGAGTGTGTGTGTGTACATGAATATATGAATGACTCCTAGAAAGAGCCTTCTAAAAACGTTAAAATGTATTACTGGCACGCAAAACCTTAAATCAGAGTGAATAAATGAAGACTCGGCACACCACTTCTGAAAGGTTGCCGACCCCTGTGCTAGAATTAGATGTGCAACTGATGGGGTTACAGAGAACATCAGAGAAGAAATTACACCATATATTGTATCTGCTGGCAACCAGAAGTCTTTCTTAAATTGATACTTCCAAAACCTACCTAGGAAAATGTATCCACGCTTGCATGAAAGTTTCCTGCCTTTGAGTAATAAGACCCATTATAATAGGTGCTTCAGCCCGGGGACATAACCAGGCTTGTCAGTCACTGGGAGCAAGAGAATGCACCACTCCCTCCAGCTGTGACAAATACCACAGCCTGGATAATTCTATCCTTTTTCCCCAAGTTAGTGATTTTGCTAACTATGCTTTGAAAAGGACAATAGTTTATCCTACTGCTGAGCAGATGAAATGAACCTGAATCTTTGGATGTCAGTTACCATCTCTTTCTGACTCCAGATGATCCCAGGGTAGGCCAGATCTATGGACTTCATTACTCGAAGAAAAGACATTTTCACATATGTTAACCTATTCTTCATCATGCTGATGTACACAGAGCCATTACAGCAGGCTTTTCACAGCACAGTGCCTGCAGGGTGGGAAGCAGGATCATATTTTAAAATATGGACATCCAAAAATGAGGTAAATTATACACATTTCATCTTCCCCTTACTAGGGCACAAAAGCATAGAGAAGACTTCTGCCAAAAATGGCATTGGATGGGAACTGGATGACCAATTTATAGAATTTGGTGAACTGATGGGCAGGTGACCACTGGACAGATCTCATGACAAGAGACATCGGACTTCTCTGCCAATTAAGTTGTCAGTGCTCCTAAGAATTGGACTGAGGCTTGATAGCAGGAAGGAAGATATTTCTTGAATTTTTGTGACAAAAAATGGAGTTTGCTTTGGGAATGAATGTTGCAAGTAATATTGTTGTAGCTGTGTTAATCCCTGGATATTAAAAAGACAAGGTGAGTGAGGTAATATCTTTTATTGGACCATCTTCCGTTAGTGAGAGAGGCAAGCTTTTGAGTTCTCACAGAGCTCTTCTCTGTCAGTTGTGAGGACTACTTGGGGGTGGAATCAGGACAAAGTTAAGGTTGGTTGGGTCACTTATCTGTGCATTTCTTACCTTACCATATTTTAAGTGCAACCTTAACTCTGAATTTCTGAGTTCATAATGCTTGGTTTGAGGATAATTACATCACTGTAATGATTTTTCCCTTAAGTTACTGAGACATACCCTTACTGTAAACTCCATTTTAATGTACCATTTTGCCTGAGAATTTCCTTAAGTTTTTAAAAATTAAAAACACATAATGAAACAAACATTTTCTGCACTAATGCTAAACAGGAAACCCAAAAGGAATGCTTCGTGCAATATTTCGAATGATTTGAACATATGTAATATCAACTGTAAGTAATTTTTTAAATTTTAAACTTTTAAAGGCAGATTTACCAGTACTCCAAAGCAGGGCAAAGCAGCCAGAGAGAACAAGCCAGTTAACTTGGGTTTACAGCTGCTTTGCATTGCTAGAGCAAGGCAAAGCATCTGCAACATGCAAGGAAATCTGGCCCTTATTTTCCAGGTGACTTACTGATTTGCAGGGCGGTATAAGTGAAACTAGTACTATGTAAAGTGGAGGGCAGGAAAAGCTCAGTCCTTGAATTCCATAGTCTCTGTGCGCTAAAGGCTCCTCATGCACTCCCGCCTCCCAGGAGTGCTGTCCCTGTTATGCATTAGAGCCAAGGCCTCTTACTACACCCTTTGGCATTGGCACTGTCTGTGTTGAATCCAATGCCCCCCATCCACCACCCGAGGGGAGAAGGCAACTGAGCTCTACAGTTAGGAGTCTGGCTGCTCGTGTGTTCAGGCACGATTTTCCATCTTCCAGCACTGTGCCCCTCATGGAGATGGGGGAGGGGCAGCCACTCATCCCTGAAGCTAGCTAGCCTCAGTGAGTCGCTCTGTGAAGGGCTGGAGCAGGAGACACAGGTCTTTCCTTTTTACCTCTGGCAAAAAGGGAAGCCTTCAGGGGCCCCAGCTGCTGCTAAAAACTACTCAGAAGGGGAAGAGGCATTAAGGGGGCAGTCTCTTGGAGAGACAATCCGCCCCATGATATGGCTGACAATTAGACAGTCACTTTACTGATCTGGATTATTACTCAGAAGCTTGAAGCAAACATTTGGAAGTTTTTCAAAAAAAACCTTTGCAGCTGGGAGGTCTGGCTGAGCCCCAGGCTGCTGGAGAGGCGGATAAAACTGGAGGAGCCTTCAGGAGTGACTGCCAAGGCATGAGGCATTCCTCTGCTGCCAGTGTCTGACAGGCCCGGCTCTGCCCTCAAGAGGCAAGCGGGGCTGGCTGAAGGACCCACTGTAACAGATCTGTGGACCTTAGCACGAAGAAGAAAAACAAACCAAACATTAATTTGGCTAACTAAAGGAGGTCACACAAATATGTTGCACCGTAATAGCAATCACTTCTGTTTAATGCTGTGTTAGCCAGTTGGCTTCATATTTATATTTGTTTGTTAAAGTTCTCTCACTCGTGTGATGTGTAGTTTATTTTCTTGACAACTTTTCGTTATTTAGCTTAGTATGGGCTTGTAGTTAAGGCACTGAATTGAGACTCAAATGATCTAGAGCAGTGGTTCTCAAAGCTGGTCTGCCGCTTGTTCAGGAAAAGCCCCTGGGCCGGTTTGTTTACCTGTTGCGTCCGCAGGTTTGGGCAATTGTGGCTCCCACTTGCCGCAGTTCACCGCTCCAGGCCAATGGGGGCTGCGGGAAGCAGTGATCAGCACAACCCTCAGCCCATGCCGCTTCCCGCCACTCCCATTGGCCTGGAGTGGTGAACTGCAGCCAGACCTGTGGACGTGGCAGGCAAACAAACAGGGGCTTTCCCTGAACAAGCGGCGGACCAGCTTTGAGAACCACTGATCTAGACTGCTTCAGATACAAACTTCCTCTGTGACCTTAGGAAAATAACTTTCCCTCTGTGTCCCCCAGTTCCCAATCTTCTGCTTATATGTATTATACCTGTCTCCTACCCTTTGTCATCTTGTCTGTTTAGACTGTATGCTCTTCAGAGCAAGGGCTCTCTTCTACTGTATTAAACCACCTAGCACAGTGAGGCTCTGACATTGCTCAAGTATTCCTCAATAGTGGATTTAGAATGTGTGTGTTGCATTAGGTTTAGACTTGCATTCATATTCTGGTAGAGCTCAGTCACAGAACTTTGTATCCCCACTGGAGAGCGAGATCAGGTAGATGGTTAGCATGCTGTGTAGTTTTCATTAAGAGGGTCATTTAAGGAGCTGATTTATTTTCTCTTTGATCAAATAATATTTGACTGACATTATTTCATTAGTTAATATATCTACTGTTTATTTGCTTTGCCTAAGGCTATGTCATTTCTGGATATAGTCTGCACATATATGACCTGCACATATATATTCTGTAAAATATAATGCAACTCTCCTAAGTATTATTTGTGAGAGCATTAACCAATATCACTACAGATCCTATGCATAGTTGCTGAGATTAGAGTATTTTCTCACTTTAAAAAGGAAAAAAACCCCAAACCTTAGATCTATATAGGCAGTTACTGGCACTGATTTGAGTGAGGGTTTGTGTGTTTAAGACATGGGTATGCATTAATCTAACTCCTTTGTCCATAAAAGGACTGATCAGAAATTATCATTTGTGAAAGTCTTAGAGGGAGGTTTGGTGAAAGAAACATGAAGGTCTTGAAGCTAATGACCCACATAAACAGCATTTAATATATTTAGCAAATGATGCTAATGGTGAGCAAAACCAAAAAATTGAAGAGGGAGGAGGGGCAAATACATTCTTTGACTGGGAAGTTATTGAATATTTATAGTCAGAGTACAGATAGTTAAAGGGAGGAAAATGGAGAAAAGTGATGTGGCAAATTTCCTGGCTCTGACACAAACATTGTTCACCTCATTACTCATGGTCACTACCATATTAGCCCAATCCTATTCCCTTTGAAGTAAACAGGAGAAGGATCAGACATTGTGAATGAAGAGCTGCGTTCCACAAGCAGCAGGAACAGCTATCCTATGGTACAGGAGACAGCATGCTCAGCTGCCACATTTCAGGTCAGATTTCCTTACAGACCTCTCCTAGAGGCACTCCCTGTTCATCCCCAATTCCCTCTATGACAGCGTGCCACCACACTGCCCCCGACTATGGACTACACGTTAAAAGCATGATCTAAAGCTCATTGAGCTATTTACGGTATATTAATCAGAGCTGGGGGAGTTGTTTAATTTTTAACAGTATGACCTTTTGATACACAAATACAAGGCATAAGAGAAATAAACAAACAAGTTGAACTAAATGACGTTGCATGTGACCTTTGATGTAAGCTTAGTGAGGGCCACAGTCTGATAACCTGACTTCCATTGAGACACCCCTTACTTGGATTCTGGGACAGCTTGTGGTGTAAAGTACTGCAATAAGGGTGGCAGAACTTGACTCAGTTGCAACGTGCCCATTGCCTGTCTCAAGTCTTTTGGTACCTCCACCTCCACTGCCAACCAAAATCAAGAAGTGCAAAGACAACTGAAATCCTTTTAATTAATCTTATCAGAGATCTTTACAAATCTCACTTAAAGCCTAGGCTCAGTTAAAATTTGGTTCTTATTTTATCCAAACTAGTTTGCCTTTCTCTAGTGAAGATAATCTGTCTTTACATTACTAACCAGAGGTACGGGAACGGAATGCTTTTTACATCATTGGGATTACGGACAGATTTGACTTAGACTGGAAAACAAAGATCAAAGCCCTGCGCCATTGCTGATGCTGCCATATCAACTGAAAAAAAAATATCATTAGCCTGTTTTGTTTGCTTTTTCAGTCAGATGACACAGGTGAGCAGGCCCAGTGGAGTGAATTTTGAAGGCTGTGTGCCAGATGTAAAGTATATACACAAATGAATTCCAGTAAGAAATACCAGGGTGTGTGCACATGGCTTCTAGGCACCATTACCTTAGTATGACAGGTCATTCTGGGAACAATCTATACTTGGAGTATGCAGCATTTACTATCAAGACAATCTTGCCATCATTTAGTAATAGGTTTTATGATGATAGTAACAGGTATAAAGGGGAGGAAGGGTATGTGAACTGCTGATCACCGCGTTGTCATCTTAGCTGTAGTTTATGACAAATAAAGTTCTTCACCTTTACAAGTTCTGCCCGACTCTAGAACTGTAAATCTGGAGTACATAGAGGACATCAAATTTCCTGCTGGCAGGTAAAATGTCTGGCATAGTGGAATATTGGGGACAGATGTGTCCAATTTAATGAAGGAGGATGTCCCATAGAGTGCAAAGGGTTGAAATAGCCAATGAGAGCAAAAATAATGTGTCAAGTCAGATGTAAAAAACTGTTGTAAACAGGGAAATAAAGAAGAAAAAAGTAAAAGGGAAGGAGATGAAATGAGACAATAGGTGAAGAGGGCTTGTGGGAAGAAGTGCTATGGGAGGGTGTGTAAGCTTGTCTTTTTCACCATCAGAAATTGGTCCAGTAAAAGATATTACCTCATCCACCTTGTCTCAGCTAAAACAAGTCATATGGATTTCACTGGAAGGGTATTTTCTATTGAAAGAGTCATCTTTAAATATACATAAGAAGTCCCTAACTATAATATTTGACTGACTCCACTACTCTAAATACTGTACTGCTACAAGAGAATATGGAAGGGATGTATTCTGTAAAGGGTTTGGGACATAAAGCATTGAATCCAGGTACATGCAATTTACTTGATGCAGTTGTTAAAAGGTGAATTTTTATTTTCTTTTTATATATATATATAAATAAAAAAAACAGGGGGAGGGATAGCTCAGTGGTTTGAGCATTGGCCTGCTAAACACAGGGTTGTGAGTTCAATCCTTGAAGGGGCCACTTAAGGATCTGGGGCAAAAATCAGTACTTCATCCTGCTAGTGAAGGCAGGAGGACTGGACTCAATGGCATTGCAAGGTCCCTTCCAGCTCTATGAGATAAATATATGGAGATATACCTATTTTTATATATAGACAAACAAACAAGGCTTTTTAGGTGTGAGTGCCAGACAAGTCAGCAGTATAGATCAAGTATGACAACATTTAACCTATATTTTAAAATTTCTTCAACTCTTTCAGTGCATGTGAAACATGGGAGATTTATAGCCATGCCACAGTTTCTTGGCACCTTAGAAAAGAAGTTGGAATCTCTGTCTTAGTATATCATATTTAACAATTCTTCTCTTTTCAAATCACTTTCAAAATAATGAAAGATAAAAAAAGATTGCCTCCCCACTGTATGAAGCTAAAAGAAACTGGTGTTACCATAAGGTGGCACAATGTGGCTGTCACTTAAAACAGAGCGAGAAAAGCTCTCTCACTAATGACAAGTGCCGAGTTCTTCCTATCCGAGATTGTACAATGTGCATGTAATGAAGCAAGTGCAGGAGGCTCTGATGAAGATTGACAAATGCTTGTTGTTTTTACCTTATGGTTGCACTGATTTTTTCCTCCTGCTTCTTGGCCATCTCTTTGCTTCTGCTTGTTTCTTCCCCTCTCTCATCTCACCAGTTCAGACCTCTTTGGTTGCTACAAAGTGAAAGTTTCAAAGCTGGCAGCTCTATTGAAGAAAAGTTAATATTTTTGCCTATAGTTTTAATGACTCAGGGATGTTGGGATTTCCTAGGTTTGATGTATTCTAGTCAGGAACGATAGCAGGATATGACTGATAGTCTCTCACCAGCAGCAAGTAGGTGAGCCGAAAAACTGCCTGGCATGCCCTTTGCTTTTAGGATGCCGTTGGCTAGGTCAGGATGCCAGAAAGGTTTGTGACATGTTCAGTGAAATGCAGCAGGCAACTCTAACCAGCACCTGGATCAATCAGTTGGAGGCATGCCACAGTACTTAGGCCATGTCTATACTACCCGCCCTGGTCGGCGGGTAGCGTTCGACTTCTCGGAGTTCGATATATTGCATCTCATCTAGATCCGATATATCGAACTCCGAACGTGCTCCCGTTGACTCCGGAACTCCACCACCGCGAACGGCGGTGGCAGAGTCGATGGGGGAGCCGCGGACTTCGATTCCGCGGCGTCTGGACAGGTGAGTAGTTCGAACTAAGGTAGTTCGAGTTCAGCTACGCTATTCGCGTAGCTGAACTTGCGTACCTTAGTTTGACCCCCACCCCCCAGTGTAGACCAGGCCTTAGATAGCAAATTGTGCTCCTTGCGGGAATGGTGCATGGGCTGGCAGGACAGCTGGACCTCCCTAGCACATAGAGCATTGACTAGGCTTCCTGCCCCGATGCTGAATGGAGGCAGGACAAAGGAGGAGGTAATGCTGGTCAGGATTAGGCTTGGTGCCTTATGTTATATTTGTGGAGTTTCAAATTGCCCCCACCCCAGCATTTTAAAATTGTAATTTTCATAGTGAGATTCAAATTGGAAAAACAATCTGAAAAATACAGTTAATCAACTGGAAGGAAAGAGCCAGCAAACAATAATGCTAAAAGAGCACTAGAGGTGACTTTAGGCACCAAAGTGGATATGATCATCTACTTATGAGTGGAAGGATAGGCCAATAGTTAGGGCACTAGCTTAGAGTTTAGGACACCTGGAGTCAATTCCCTGCTCTGCCACAGCCTTCCTCTGTGACCTTGGGCAAGTCCCTTAGTGTCTCTATGCCTCAAGTCCCCATCTGGAAAAATGGAGATAACAACACTTCCCTACCGCACAAGGGTGCGGTGAGGATAAATACGTTAAAAAGATTGTGAAGCTCTTTGAGAGCTACTGAGGAAAAAGCATATTAACATCTTCTCCTAGTCTGTCAATGGTGTGGAACTGCACAGGTAATAAATCAGAGCAGAATTTGGCCTGTTGAGTTTATAATGCAGCATGGCAGCAAGCAAAGGCAATTTTGAGTTGCATATTCTGAGGCATCCTAGAGCTGGGAGGTATTAATCTTTCTCCCTACATCAGTGTGACCACATCAGTAATGCTGCAATGAGTTCCAGGTGTCACACAACCACAAAGGCATTGACAAATCCAGGGGAGTTCATTTTTCTTGCCCATCTCTGATCAGAGAGCTGGCAGGATTGATTTGTAAAGAGAGTCCATGCATTAAGTACATGTAGTTTGGGTTACAGATTATCAAAGACAGACATGGATGGTTGTTTCTTATCAGGCTCCAGCTTACTTAATAATTACAATATCAGTAATAATAGCTAGCTCTTCTATCGCGCTTTTCATCATTAGAGCTCAAAGTGCTTTACAAAGGAGGTGATTATCATTGTTCCCACTTTACAGATGAGGAAACTGAGGCACGGGGCAGTAAAGTGACTTGCCCAAAGTCACCTAGCAGGTCAGTGGCACTGCTGGAAATAGAACCCAGGTCTCTGGAGTCCTAGTGCTGTATCCACTATGCAACCTGGCTTAGTTTCAGCTGCCATTATACAGTATGATATGCTGGCTCTTAATTGTTATGCTAGCTTGGGCAGAAGTGCTCTCCACAACAGTGTACATAAAGGGAAAACATTAAAAACTAATCAGAAGTCCATGCATAAGTGCACACAATGTATTTGGATTTGGGTGCATATTTACCACAAGTATCAGAGGGGTAGCCGTGTTAGTCTGGTTCTGTAGAAGCAGCAAAGAATCCTGTGGCACCTTAGAGACTAACAGACGTTTTGCAGCATGAGCTTTCGTGGGTGAATACCCACTTCTTCGGATGCAAGCAGTGGAAATTTCCCACAAGTGTTCGCGCCGATCAGAAAAATGTGCCCATTGACAACTCTGTAGGTTCCTAACAACACATCTGAATGCTCATGTTCCCAGTTTTCAAGACCAAATGCGTTAAGTGCTTGCACATTTCTGGCACCAGACACACTGCTCTAGATTTAAAAGTACATCCCAAAGGGCTTAGCTTCTTTACTGAGCACAGTTAAATTGGCCAACCTTAATACTATTAATTAGGATGCTAGTGCATTTCAGACTTGTACTTTTAATATATTTTTTCTGGACAGTAGTGAATTTTCCTTGCAGTAGAAAATTAAAACTCTGTTACAGCGTATTGATACGAATGGCCATCATAAATCAGGTGACGTTTTGCAGAGATGATAGCTCATTCCCCAAAGAGATTAGAACAAATATCATCTTCCCCTGAGACCATGAGCTCATCTTCAACTTTGGCCTGGTCTACACTAGGACTTTAATTCGAATTTATCAACAGTGCACCTGTTGACGCTCTGGACAGCAGTCCGAGCTTGGATTCTCTGGCCAGCCACACAGGAAATGTAATCATAGGAGAAGGCAGGCAAAAACACAACAAACATTTATTTTTTTTATTTTAACATTTTATATAAAAAAAATAAAAAAAATATATAATAAACATTTTTAAAAAAAAAAAAAAAAAACACAGCTACACAACACACAAGCAATGGAGCAATAGTCTCTGGGGATCAAAAAAAAGCTCTCGAGAGCAGCTGGAAAAGCCTCAGCAAGAGGTTTCTTGGGAGAGGTGCTTCAGGTGTGGCATGGTTGTGGAAGTGCTGCATCTAATTAGTCTAATTAGTGTACTGTTACTATTGTGCTGTGTGCTTGGACTTTTTATAAGAACATAAGAATGACCCTTAAGTTTAGTTTTTTTACTTTACTATTCTCGCTTAATATAACAGAGTTTTTTTTTGCATAAGAATGACCCGCAACACAGTTTTTACTTTGCATAAGAAACTTGGGGCTCAGAGGAAAAAAAAGCATGCAGGGTCTTTCCGTTCACTGGCGGAGATGCCGCATAACGCTCTCTTTTCTGCTTTTGCACATTGCCAGCAGGGAGAGCACAGCTAAGCACAACTGATAAGCACTCTGTACTGTAAGGCTTACCAGGACTTTGTGCAAGAGGGATGAAAAAGACGACATGTTCTCAGGAACTGATGGCCAGCTCCAGAGCGGAGCAGAGCAGCAGCAGTCGAGGAGAGAGAGAGTAGGCCAGCAGCATCGCACACACACCTGGCGGGAGGGATAGGTGTGGCAGGAAGAGACCAGCAGGAGCTCAACGCTGCTTGGTCTAAATGAGAGAGAGAGGGACACGCCCGCCCGGCTTGTAGATTCTGCAAGACCGCGCAGTCAGGAGGAGAGCCCCTGTTAGAACATACTGTAAATTGTATTTGTACAACCTCTTTCTTTACAGCATCAACCAACAGTCCCAACAAGTTCAAACCCATTACATTGTTAAAAGCATTTGTAAAAGCGTACTGACTGTTTCCTTCACGTTTCTGGTGTCAGAAGACTTTTTGTTGTTCTGTGGGGGGGTAATTAATGTCACTGCATAGCCCCACAGCCCATGCTGCAGACTTGGCTGCAGGGTCAAACTGCAGGCACACACAACTGTCACACTAGTCACTAGACAACAGTCTGTGTGTGGTATGCTATGCCTCGTCTTTCTTTGAGGTGTGCTTGTGCAGGAGGTCTGGGTGCCTGACATCCCCGAATGTAGGCAGGCTTCCCCTTCACATGCATTTGGACCGGGGGGATGCTGATGTCGAGCGAAGTCAAGGTCCGCCATCTCCTTGAGAGACGTCCGAAAGCACACCACCACCCCACCATTGCTTGCTCGCCGGTAGTTGAAGAGTTCCTTTTCAGTGTGCAGGCGCCTGTATAGGCTCATGAGCCCAGGGGCATAGCGGCGGGGGGGGTCCCCCGAGATCTGATAGGCATCTGCACATCCCCCCCCAACCGTTTTTTTGGTCGGGAAGAAAGTGCCTGCCTGGAGGCGTCTAAACAGACCAGAGTTCCTGAACACCACTTGCAGCAGCACCATTGAAAAGTAGCCCCGGTGGTTAATGCTGCTGCTGTGGCTGGTGCCCAGGCCAGGATAGGGATGATCTATAGCCCCCCCCCCCGTTGTTTGGGAAATCGCGCGCGCGAAGCCCATGATGACCTGGACATTTTCCGACAGTCACTACCTTTGAGAGCAGTTGACATCCTGAAGTTTCAGCTCCTGTGTGTGTGTCCAGACCTGCAGCACTATGCCCCCCCCCCAGTCTGTGCTTGTTTCGGCCCAGAGAAAATGCTCCACACCCCATGACTGACCCATTGCCCACATGATCTCCACTGCCGCATGCATTCCCCACAATGCAATGGGCAGCGGGGCGCGGGGGCTGGAAACCCAGGATAGCTTCGCTTCCAAAGTCTTCTGGCCCCGTGAATGTGGATGTGAATGGACTCAGAGTGTATATTTGTGTGTATTATATGATACTTATTATCGACTTGTCGAATCCACAAATTCGACTTAAGTAGATTCGAAATAGTCCTGTAGTGTAGACAAGCCCTTAGACTTGCTAATTAACAGCACAAACACCTTCCCCACCAGGCTACACTTGCAACTGTATTTTGACAAAAGCTTTGTAGATGACACGGAAAATATTTTGATGGAACACTGAGTTTGGTGAACAAGCAACACTACAATATATAGCAACTCTAATACTGTTACTCCAGTTGTTTGGACTCTCAAAAGAGTCAACTTTGAGGCCAGACAGGGTCTATGCAAGAAATCTGTAAAGAGAGACATTTGGTATCTATAGGTTTCTCCCAACTACTCTACCATACTTAGCAGGGGGCAAAAATCTTGTATGTGGCAACCTGGAAGGAAGTTTTGACCAACTGTAATTATGGTGAGGGCTCCCTCTCCGGTAGGTTTTACCAAACTCCCACCCCTTGCCTTGGGGTGAAGAACACTCCTACAGCCTTTGGGGTGACAACATTTTGCCCAGGAATTATTCCAATGCACACCTCTTTAGTCCAACACCTTTATCGCAGAACCTCAGTGTCACTAAAAGGGAGAGGTAGTGCAAACAAGACAGTATTGCCAACACTTGTGATTTTATCACCAGTCTCACAACAGAAGGTGTATGTCCCAAACCCCAGATATGGGGGTCACATATATACGTGAGAATCCCACCTTTTATTTATTATTAAAAAATAAGTTTTCAGCCCTCATGATTGCAGAGGAAATTGTAAAACTATGACTCGACTGCACACAGATTCACAATCCAGAAGGTAAATAAAAAGAAGCCAACATTTATTTATTTATTAAATCTCATGACCTTAAAGCCAATTGTATGATTTTGGGGGAGCCTAACTCATTAGTTTTGAATAGCCGGGTCTGGCCTTACTGGTCTAATGGAGCCAATACTACAAAAGTAACTCAAATGCTATCAATAAGCACACAGTTCAAACTGCCCCTCCACAGTTGTCCCACACTCACCAATCAGGTCACCTCTGTTCCTTTTGATGGTGACTGAATCTTGACTGTAATGCAAGCTCATAGTAGTCATGCATCTAGCTGCTCCCTAGGCCCGTCTCCCAGCTCCGAGCTCACACTACGGGCCTGAAGCATGATAGACCCTCCACAGCAGCCCATGAAATCTTTTCTCCAGTGGCGTCCCCACCCTCCAATGGAAGAACTGGCAGCAGACAGTAGGGGTGGGATTTCCCGCCAGTTCTCTAACCAACCATGGCTCTGGGTGGATGGAGAGGACCATCGCATGAACAATTAGGGTAGCCCTTCCCGCTGCTGCTGCTGCCACCAAGTGGAGTGCGGTTCCACAATAATCACGATACTCTTGAATAAGGTTTTCAAGATGACTTTGCTTTCCAGTTCACTGATGGGTTAGTTGAGGAAAAATACCTGCTTTAAAGGCTGTGGGGCCTGGCACATACACTTCTGCTAGGCACTCACCCTCACCATGTGTATCACCAACACTTGATACATTCTGAATAATTCTGGTTGTGTTATAAAAATGGAGATTAACAATGTTCTCATTGTTATTTGCATTGTATTTTTATGGGGGGAGTGGTGGTGGTGACACTACCAGGGAAATTTAGGAGTAAAAGCAATCCCTTTTTGGCTGATTTATTGTAGCTCTGAGCAAGAGTTATCCCTAGGTTTTATTTCCATTCAAGGTCTGTTACTAACTTATTGGGACACATCGACAGATCACAACCTCCCTTGTACCTCATGTTTAGCCATCTGTAAAACAACATAGCATTTAGCTACTTCACAACGGAGCTGTGGGGTGCAGTGTTTTCAAGGTGCTTTCAGATTCTTCGATGAACAGTATGCGTTAAGAGATCAGGAGCAGAAAGACATCAGACTTCAAGTACTTAGCAGAGAGCAACCTTCTATCTAGAAGTCCCTACTTTATTAAGATCCTCGTACAACTGGGCTTGGCAAACTTTTTGACGTGAAAGCCACATCTGGGTATGGAAATTATATGGCGGGCCATGAATGCTCACAAAATTGGGGGTTGGAGTATGGAAGTGAGGGCTCTGGTTGGGGGGTGCAGGCTCTGGGGTGGGGCCAGAAATTAGGCATTCAGGGTGTGGGAAGAGGCTCTGGGCTGGGGATGAGGGGTGCAGAAGGGTGCTCTGGACTGGCACTGAGGAATTTTGGAGGGTGGGAGGGGGATCAGGGCTGGGGCAGGGGGTTGGGACATGGGAGGGGGTCAGAGGTGCAGGCTCTAGGTGGCGCTTACCTCAAGCAGCTCCCGGAAGCAGGGCATGTCCCCTCTCTGGCTCCTACATGGAGGCACGGCCAGGCAGCTCTGTGTGCTGTCCCGTCTGCAGGCGCTGCCCTTATGTGTAAGAGCCAGAGGGGGAACATGCTGCTGCTCCCAGGAGCAGCAGCATGCACAGAGCTGGGCAAGCCCCTGACCCCGCTCCCTGGCTGGAGTGGGGAAAGCCCTGGCCCCTGGTCCCCAGCAGGAGCTTGAGGGCCGGAATAAGATGTCTGAAGGACCAGATGCAGTCCCCGGGCTGTAGTTTGCCCATCCCTGTTGTACATCATGTCCTGGTCCTTTCTGGGGTCTGGCAGATCAACAGCTTTATGAATTCAGCTCAACTACACAATCAATACTACATAAATACAAACCAATTATTATTAGTGCCCGAAGAATTCTGCATTTCTATGGCTAAGAAATAGGTCATGGAATCCACCCCTTGCTACAAAATTGACTCTGGAATCTAGGCTTTCATTGAGCCCTCATGTGAAATTTACGTTTGGTTCACATTTTCCAGGTTAACAAATGCAGTGTTATTTTCATTCATCTGCAGAGAGCCTGAAACAATAACTTAGGGAGGTGTGAACTGCCCTATTGTTCTCAATGGGTTGAAACCTAAAGACCAGAGTTTCCCATTGTTAGCTATTTATTTGATGTTCATTTTAGAACAAACATCTAAGGATACAAAATGACTGTGCTTATCTCAAATGTCTCCCATGCTCTCTCAGATGTCAAAAGTCCCAGCTATGCCCTCATCCCTGCTAAAACCTCCAGTTTGCCTCTAACTGACTCTGTCTATGATGCAGTTGTGTGTTGGGGACAACATACACTAAATTGATTTTAGTACATAACAATGCAGGGCTTGTATTATTCTGCTTTCGTGTTTGCTTTAAAAATGGAGGGGATTTTAATTTAAATTATGCTTCCACATAATTTCCAGTCTGCTACATCAAAGTCACAGAATCCCAGAACTTAAAGGCAGAATTTCAGTCCTGCTGGTAGTGAAGTTCATGGTGTCTTGATTATTAATATAGAAAATTATCAGCAAAATCAAAGTTCAAAAGTTAAAAGTTTCTATCAGAAACTCAGACATTTGCAACTTCATTGTTAAATGCCAAGCTCTGTTGAACTGCATAGAAAGAACTTCTCTCTGTGGAGGAAAGATGTAGAAATGGAGAACATATAGCAAAGGATGTAAACAGATATTGCAACATGATGATATTAATCATTTAAAAAAAAAAAGTTCAAGCATCCTCAATCCATATTCCTGGGTGAATAAGGAGAATAAGAGACATCACTGTGGTAAACTGTAAACTAATTGTGCTGTTGAAGTCTGAAAAGCGTTTCAGGATGCAGCATGTTGGAAAGATGGTATATAAAATAAAGTTGTGATGTACAGAAAGGACAATAGATATGTAAGAGGGAAAAAATCCTACATATACACAAAACCATGCTCCTCTGGCTGGAGAAAGAAAAAGATCATTTTGCTCTGGCCTTTTCTCCAGCACTCAGACAAAATAGCAATAGGTGTTATATTGAAAACCTTAGATGCTATAAATTTGTATCCTAGGCTAAAGGAAAGTGGTATTAAATGAAACTAGATAGAAGTTATTTACACTCAGTGTAATTAATCTATGAAATAAATTTTCAAGAATCACTCTAGGAGTGACCTGGATGGCAAACAGATCCAGAGGGACTCTCTGACCTTCTATATTAAGACTGCCTATGTTTTATTTTCCAGGCTTTTTCGAAGATAAAAGGTTGCAGGACACACAGCATTATACTCACATTTTACTCTCGAGGCTAACGCAGCTTCTGCATTGTAGCCTAACACAGTATGCCCTCCCCACTGTAGACTTGAACTGCTCTGGACAGCTGTGGGAAGGGGGGAGGGAAGTAACTGCATTTGAAACATTTGTGTTTGATTGTGTGCAACCTACCCAGCGCAGCTGGTCTGAGCCAGCTCTGAGAAGATGCTGTGCAGCTGTTTCTCTGGAGCAACACCAGTGGGCAAACAACAGCACAGCCAAACATCTCTATACATCTGCCTGGTCTTTGCAGTTCATTTTGTCCTTACTCTGTCATGTTTAATCATTACACGTTAGTCTTTATCTTACTATATATTCCTGGGTATATGCTCAGAAGGCACAGGGACAGCATACTGCTGTACTGGATTTCTCCTCAATTTTTCATTGTCAAATCAGAGCCCTGGACGTTGCCACAGAAACACATTAGCCTTTTCAAAATGTATTATTGGACCTCTGGGCCATTGCTGATTCTATCCACATTCTAAAAACACCAGGGCCAGATCTTCAGCTGGTTTAAATCAACATAGATCCAGTGAAGTTGAAGAATTTGGCCCCTGATAATTGGCGAGCCCATTCAGTTAGAATTTATTTGCACAGAATAAATAACATGGCAGCATGTCAATCTAAAGAGATCCCTGTCAAGTAGCTAGGCTCACAGATACCATGGAGATGGGAGTGGTATGAGAACCTGAATAGAACAGACTCATCATCAGAATTACAAAGGCTCAGGCATTTTTGAAAAAAAAGAAACAAAGAAAGAACCAAATGACTGCTGAGTCAGCCTGACCGGACATTAACTAATGAGATGCTGTTACAAAGCAAATAATCAATTGACACAACATAGCATACAGAATACCTGGACTTAATCATGATGTAAAAGGGAACAGTCCCCGGTTGCCTAATATTGGGAGAGCAGTACAGTACTTTACAGTGCTAGAACCTCAGGTTCTAAAACACAGTAAACCACCACATTGCCTTTAAATGGCTCAAGTGAAAAAAAGTCTACATGACTCTTCACAGGAAATAATGGACTTCAGCAACACAGAGAGGAACATGTCAAGGTTCTAGCACCTTAAGATACTGCACTACTATACCATGTCCTTTTATGATGGTGGAAGCATGGGAAAGATTAAGTCCTGCAGCTATGTCCAGTTGTACATTCACCCACACAAGCCTATTATACTTTATACCAATATAATCTTCTGAAAAAGAAGATGAATTGCATAGCTTTTTTGAGCATTCCTAGCCAAAAGAGAATTGGAGATGAAAAGTTTGACAGGCAGCTACCATATGTACTTACAGGATACAGGTTATGACCATGTTTGCTATGAGTGGAATAGTGAGCCCCATAGAAGGTGCCTCTTTTTTTCTCTCATAAATGACAAGGTTAGAGATTAACACAAGATTTGTTGCTCCATTGAAGAGTATCTTGTGATTTTAAGTGAGGTTATTTTTACAGTCTTTGTACTTGTATCAGTTGTTTTTCTAATTGGTAAAGGACTAAAAAGAAAAGAAAGAAAGAACGAAAAAGCATTAATAGCCAAGATAGTCCTATCAGACTGATAAAAGTTAAGAGGGGTTAAAATACATGAAACACTCTACAATCTACTCTTGATAAGAGTCCAAAAGAAAGTTTGATTATGAGGAAGTTGATTTGAGGAGTATTTTGATTTTGAGGAAATGAGGTAATTTTTATCAGTAGACTCCGTGAATTACCATTGATGAGGATACAGTTGCCATTGATCTGACACACTTTCCACATTTGCTGGCCTTTCTGTTAGCTCCTCAGCAAGTTTACCAATCATCTTCCAAGGTCTTGAGTAAAATTCTCAAAAGTGCACATGTGACTTATGAGCCAAATTCTCATTTTCTGGCTTGTCTGGCACTTAGCGCTCAGGGAAAGACAGACAATACGACTTAGGCACTTTTGACAAATAAAAATTTGAAAAATGTTACCCCTTGGCTCTACAAGAAAAGTGGAACTACTCTAACTTAATTTTAAATCGATTTACCTAAATGGGTGCAAACTCCTGATGTCGATGCACTTAAACCAATTTAACCCCTTGCCTAAATTTGTTTAGCTTGCGTCAGTAAATTTGTGAAGTCTTTCCAGAAACACATCCATCTGTTCACTGATGGGAGATGCTCTCTCTCACACAGTCATTCATTCTTTACAGCACAAATTTGTTCATTTGAAGGTCTCAGACACCTGCTGTTTGTTTGTATAATGTATTTTAGCTATAGTTTTAAAATATTTTCCAGTGACCAAATATATTTTTTTTAAACAGACAATAGTTTATTTACAATAGCTCAACACTATGAGATACAGCAATGCAAGGGAAATGCACCAGACAAGCACCTATTTATTTTATAGCATATATTTAAGTAGATTATTCCAAATGTTACATGTTGGAAGTTTAAAATACTATTACATTAGCTTTGATATTGTGGTGACTAATGTTTCAATAATACATAACTTTGTGGAAACATCCCTGTATTCAATTTGTTTTACACAATTTATCCTGAATTACAGTAACTTATACAATTATGACTTGGTTCATAAAATAGAATAATAAATACTTGAATGTATATTTTCATGCCTGTTTATTTAATGAGTCCTTGCACAACTCAGATGCGCACACCTTGATGGTGAGTTATATAAATTTGATAACTAGTTTGCATCTCTGATCTAAGAATAAAATATCCAGATTGTAATTTCTCTTATATAGTCAACATTGTCGAGTGTAGAATATCTGGCATACATTTTCATAAGCTGCAGACTAAACATTTGCAAAGCACAAATGTTACATCTTTGTAACCAAACATTTAAAAGATAGAAATATGTAAGATTATTTTAAGGGATATTTTTAACTAACTGCTGTAGCAGAGTACTGATAACTAGAAACAAAATATATTGCAGAAAGTTTGTGTACTAACACATATACTAGATATAAGCACAGCATGTGATATGAGATTTTTGGCCTACTCCTATTCCCATCGTAGTCAATGATACAGCTTCTAGTACTTCAATGGGGTAAGAATTACAATATATCAGAAGCTTCAGGAATCACATTTTTGCTGAGATCAGTAATCATTTGGGTGATAGATTACTTAAGGTATTTGCAAACTGAAAGTATTTGTTTAAGTTCACCCCACCTTCAATGTTCATCTTTTTCCTATGGTTTACAGTAATTAAAAATAAATATTTTGAACACAGTAGCCATGATGTGCATCTACTGTAAGAAACAATCCTATATTGACAGAGCAGATACAAGAAGTCTTCTCCATCTCTAGTTTCCGGGATTATAATGACACACCTGGTGTATTTATTGCAGTGACCGTCTGCCATAATAAACAAAATAAGTTTTAAGCTTTAAACTTTCCACATATCACTTAATAGGTCATTGGTTACATTACCAGCTGCAACAAACTTATAGCTGAAAAAATGTATAGCATAAGTGAACATGAAAGAATACTAAAATACAAATAAATATATTTTAAAAATTAAGGCAATCACACATACAAACAGTTAAAAAAATTGTGTAAGTCTATATTGTTTAACCCAAACATTGTATGTTAATGATACCACTATAAAACAACTTAGAAGCAACATAAAAATCAATACATCAGGCTAAATCAATTTCTTAGAGAGATCAAAGTGTGGCTTGGATAAATGGTGATCTCTCCTTGTGGTGCTGAAGAACAGATGATAAAGAGGAGTACGGCTGGAGTTTATTTTAGGGTTGGGTCATAAAACTCAAATCCAATGCATCTACTTGCAAAATGAAACAGCATACCTGATGGCTCTCTCTTGACCTCTGATTTTGCAAAACAGATCATAGAATCTCAGGGTTGGAAGGGATCTTAGGAGATCATCTAGTCTACCCCCTCCTCAAAGCAGGACCAATCCCCAGACAGATTTTTGCCTCCAATCCCTAAATGGCCCCCTCCAGGATTGAACTCACAACCCTAGGTTTAACAGACCACTGCTCAAACCACTGAGCTATCCCTAGAAGTGCATCATGGGTCAGAGAACAGGAGAAAGCCCTAAGAAAGGACTCAATGAAAACATACTTTAGGCCTTGATCCTGTTTCCATTGCAGTCAATGGCAAACTTCTTAATGACTCTAATTCAAATGGAATAGGAGCAGAGCCACTGTATCTCACTTTCTGACTCTTCCTTCCTAAGTCTATAGAGAGCAGGGGGCAATATTCTACATCAGTTTGTCCTATTTGTTTTGGCTGCCTCCTTTTTTCCCTTCGTTGTTGAACATTCTGTATCTTATCATTGTTTCTTTCCTTGTGTGAGGCGCTCTCCTGGGACTGGGTCTGAGTGTTTGCCATGCTTCATTTACAAAGAGTGTTACAAGGGGGAAAAAAGGTCTCTGTATTGACTTGGCTGGTTTCATGCTCACCTCAGCCACAGTATCTGGCTTTTGTCTAGACGAGCCATGAGTGCAAAAACCAGAGCCTTGTATCTAAAGAACATGAGGCTGTACAAACTTCACAAGTGATGAGTCACTGTATACTGTGCTTCTTAAAATATTGAAATGCAAAAAACAAAGTCTATCTAACAGTCCATGAATGTTGTACAACTTGTCCCTTTTAGTTAGCCTGTTGAAATCATGCATTTATTAAATGTTTAGCAAAATCTCTCTGGTAAGCATATGTAGCGAACTTGCACTGTTCTCTGCACAGAGATAAGAACATAAGAACATAAGAAAGGCCGTACCGGGTGAGACCAAAGGTCCATCTAGCCCAGTATCTGTCTATCGACAGTGGCCAATGCCAGGTGCCCCAGAGAGAGTGAACCTAACAGGCAACGGTCAAGTGATCTCTCTCCTGCCATCCATCTCCATCCTCTGACGAACAGAGGCTAGGGACACCATTCTTACCCATCCTGGCTAATAGCCATTTATGGACTTAACCACCATGAATTTATCCAGTCCCCTTTTAAACATTGTTATAGTCCTAGCCTTCACAACCTCCTCAGGTAAGGAGTTCCACAAGTTGACTGTGCGCTGCGTGAAGAAGAACTTCCTTTTATTTGTTTTAAACCTGCTGCCTATTAATTTCATTTGGTGACCCCTAGTTCTTGTATTATGGGAATAAGTAAATAACTTTTCCTTATCCACTTTCTCAACATCACTCATGATTTTATATACCTCTGGATTTCATCCTTAGCACATGGCAACATTCATCAATGCAATTTGAAATTGTCTTGCATGTTCTTATGTTTGAATTCTTGACTTTTGATGCGGCACTTGTATCAGATATATACAATTCATGAAAAATATCCCCCTTTCCTACAGAGACAGAAGCTATCAAAGAGAGGACGAGATCAGGAATACGAATATAGCATGATAATGCCTGGACTACTGGTTGAAATAAATTGGTGATAGAGATGCCCTTATGCAATGATGCACAGATTTGAACTTAGCAGTGGTCTATTATCCCATTACTATATATACATACATATACCCCTCTTACTCATTTTAATGAGTTACACACTTGCACATATTGTAAATCAAAGGACAGAGAAGTCTATTACATACAATCCACAACCTTTTTTTTACTGTAGTTAAATAATCATGAACAGATTTCAAGTTTTAGATATAACCTATACAACTAGGGTGACAGAAAATGGTGTTCCAACAAGCACTGTAATAGCATATTGCCAAAATCACAAAAAACCCCTAAAAAACAACAACAACAAAAAATCCAGTGCAGCTAGTTAGGAACAAAGCCACGAGCTTGTTAAAAAGATTCTATAACGGTTTTATGTTGGGTTAGCTACCTCTGTTGAAACACTTCTATAAAGGAAGGATTGGTCACTTGAGCACTTTTGCATGTAATATCATTGGGGCATCCCTTTCCCTGTTTCTCTAAAAAGCATCACATGCTTGCATTTCTTACTGTCAGATTTAATTAACAGAGAAAACTTTGCCACAGAAATGAAAGAATAAGATTATATGAACAGTGCCACAATCATTGACGCTGTTCAACTAACTAGAGACCAGTTTGCAAAAAAAGTCAAAACCAAAAGCAATCATATCAATACAACCTGTTATTACAAATATTTTCGAGTCAGTGCTTCAATGTAGTTAAAAAAAATTAAAAATGCACCTTTATTTTGCTAATAAATAAAAATAAAATTGTCAGCAAAGTGGGTGAGTAATTTAAATGTTTAGTTATATAAATTAGCATGGTGATATTTGTTTGAATAAGTGCACTGAAAACAGATAACGCCTCCCTTTCTTCTGATACCTGAACATTTATTTCCTTTTGCTTGAGTTACTGAGTAACATGTGGGCCTTCAGGTTCCCTGCATGACCTATAGTCAGCTAATACTAAATGGTCAATAGCTGAACCTCAAGACAACTTTTCACCAGATGGACAACTATGCTAACCTGCATACAATACATTCAAAGGTTTTACAGCATTATTGGAGTAGATCAGAGCCTTTGGCTTCAATATTTTTAGTTGTGGGGAATGGGAGGAAGGCAGTGTTTTTTACACCAGAACATGGATATGTAATGGATGAAAATTGGTAGGATGACTGACAGGAAGCAATTTTTGCCTATGAAAATACAGTTTTTTTCAGAATTTGTAAAGAAATAATGTCAGGATATATAAGAACAAAAAATGCTACCTTAAATTTGGATGACTCTGTTACATGCTGTACTTTGGCATTATTGTCACTGAACCTTGCAAAGAACACTTAATGGATAAGACATTCTAATCAGGGTTGACAACAGCCAATTAAGTGTCAGAAGAATAATCTGATAAATACGCCTGCATGCTATAGGCATTTGCAGATAAGTCTTAACTGTCAATCTGAATGTTAAACATCTCTATTTCCATCTTGCTTTTGATGGCCTTATTAAAATGGGAATACTATCAGCTCTTTCAAATTGACTTTGGGGATGCTCTCTCCCAAAAAAGGACATTTCTGAATTTGGAAGAATCTATGGGGACTCTTAAATATAGTAAAGTTCTAATCAAACTGAGCAGGTGTATAGCTTGGTGAAGCAACTACATAGCTGCTGTCATCTCCATATATTTTCAGATATTGCAGGTGTCTGGTTTACAGTAGATCTGTCTCTTTAATAGGTGGAAGGATATCTGTGGACATTCTAGTAGGCCGTTCTCTGCTTTCAGTGCTCCTTGCTAGTCATACAGAAGAGAGCACCTCATTGGTTGGATCACTCCCCTTCTTATCTTCACTCTCAATGTCAATCACATGAACCGTGCCAGGCTTCAGGATCAAGTCGTCAGTCTCTATTTGGCTCCTGCTATCATCCACCTCCACGTACTTCCCTTTAGACTGATGGGTAGCCTTACCGAAGACATCTTTAAAATGTCGCTTGAATTCAGTATCTGGGCAATATACATACTCATAAAGGGCACCTGCAAGGACTGCTCCTATTATTGGTCCCACCCAATAGACCTACAAGAGAGGGAAGAAATCCCACAAGGTACATGATGAAAGGAAAAATGTTTCAGAGAAAAGCAATTTAGTGAAGACTTTAAATGGAAGACTGTCCACAAAGCCCCTTGAGTAGAGAGCTTAACCGACCTCTCTTGCTCAGAGGTGGACATGATCTGAGCAATGAGGCTGTGTCTGTCTAGGTACTCCTGTGGCCTTTAACGCTGGAGAATCTGAACATTTTATAAACGCTGATGAATTTGAATTAGAAGTCTAACTGCCTCTTCTGGGTGAACAGAAATCAGGTATGCAGAGCTGTCTGCAATTTCAGAGACCAGGTTTGGATTCTTTTGAAAATGTGGTCCTAAAAATAGAAGTAGAAATATGTGTTTATGTACTTTGATTTGTTTTCTGCATTTATACACAAATGAGATGGGTAAGTGCTATCATCTCAGTTTTGTAGAAGGGAAATCTGAAGTACAGGGAGATTAACACCTTATTTTTTTTGTGTATAAATGCAGAAAACAAATCAAAGTACATAAACACATATTTCTACTTCTATTTTTAGGACCACATTTTCAAAAGAATCCAAACCTGGTCTCTGAAATTGCAGACAGCTCTGCATACCTGATTTCTGTTCACCCAGAAGAGGCAGTTAGACTTCTAATTATCCTATTTGCACACAAATCTGTGGTGTGCCAATTTGCTTCAACATAATTCCCAATAGTCCTGCAATACTAGTTAGCCATGTACTGTTACAGGTCCCACCTGCCTTTGCTAAGGGCAGGTGACTGTCTCTTATTTCAGGAGCAGAAGAGATCTTTCAAGCAGCTAGGACAGCAGTTCTGCTTCCCCTGGGCTGATGCTACAATAAATACTATACACATATTTACAGTTTTGGTTGTGTATTAGACGGCTTTAGATAATTAATTAATCTTGTGAATAATTACAGTTGTTTTAAAAGTTGAATAAACCTTTTGGTGGTAAGAGTAAATCCACTTCAGTACGTTGACAAATGGGGGAAAAGTTATGCATGGTGTAAGCGTTTGCAGGATCAGAGCCTATGGGCCTGATCCTACTCCAGTTGAAGGCAATGAAAGTTTTGCTATGAACTGCAGGGGCAATAACATGGGCCCATTGTTTCAAATGAGGAAATATAGATAAACACGAGAGTATGTGGCCTTCTTAAAAATAATATTAGAAGTGTCTCTAAAAATGCCTGTCATGGCTTTAATTAGAGGAAAGTAAGACATTACCCCTCTCTCCTAACACACGTGAATTTGTTTTTAATAATTATTTTATCCAGAATGCTTTAATAAACTATTGCATTGTCAGCACTGCAAAATCTATTAATCAAAAAAGCTTCCTACACACGTACTCTTAGTTGGGCTGATGCTTTCTCATCAAAGCAGGTAATATCTATGCTTTTAGCTGTGGTCTTACTCTTACAAGGCCAGATACTGATCCCATTATCTCACATTGGTGAGCAGTTACTCATGTATGCCCACTGATGCCAGATCAAAATGGAGAAGTTCTCATGTTGTATATCTGGCCTGCTTTTTTTAGAAGCATTTAGAAAATGTGAAGCCAGTGGATTACCTGAGTAACTACTCACCAGCTTGACTGAGGGGTTTGCAGTCAAGTTCAAAGTATCTTTCTTTCCAATAACAATTCTTTTGATCACATTGAGTTTTTTTGTTTTTAACATGTCCTGATTCTCTCTCCATGCTTGCAGCCTCCTCAAAAACCCAACCTCCAAATACACACTAGGCAATTACAATTCATCCCACACAGGACAGACCGAGCACAACTTTAAGACTTGTACTTTAGGCAAAGAATAGATCAATATGGTAAAGTTTGTGGCAGGTCAGTGGCCATCTCTCTCAGTGATTGTCTTTATGGAAAATTATGAAGAATAAGAAGAGCAAATGAAGAAAAAAATATAATTTGGTAGCTGGTTATTGCTATTGTAAACGAAGCATAAAAGCAGTTACCCAGTGGTTTTCCCATTTCCCCATGATAACGGCAGGTCCAAATGATCGAGCAGGGTTCATACTGGCACCAGTGTAGTTGATCTACAGTAAAAATAAAACGTTAATTATTGCTATTATTAGAACATTATTCAACCATTTACTATCGTCATTTGCTGTAATGCAGTACAGTAACTCCTCACTTAAAGTCGTCCCAGTTAACGTTGTTTCATTGTTACATTGCTGATCAATTAGGGAACATGCTCCCTTCTAACGTTGTTTGGCAGCCACCTGCTTTGTCTACTGCTTGCAGGAAGAGCAGCCCGTTACCGCTAGCTGGTGGGGGCTTGTAACCAGGGTGGACGGGCAGCTCCCCCATCAGCTCCCGCTCCCCTAAGTTCCCTGTGCTGCAGCTGCCCAGCAGGCTAGCAATTGCAGCTGTCCCTCTCCCCACTGCCATGAGCACTGCTCCCTGAGACTCCTGCTTGCTGTGTGGGGGAGAGGGAAGGAAGAGGAGGGGCTGTCAGGGTGTCCCCCTCCCCCCTGCTCCTGCACACCCCATCTTCCATAGAGCAGGGGGGACACACCAGGGCTCAGGACGGCGGGAGCTTGCAGCAGCTGTGGTCTCAGCAAGCTGATCTAATTAACAAAGCAGTGTACTTAAAGGGGAAATGCGTATATCTCCCTCATTCCTGCTGCCTTGTAGAGTGAGAGAATTAACCCTCGAGGGCTCAGCCAATTGCTATTTCATCATTTAGCAGTAAGCGAAATATCCCACCCTCTGACTCCTCCACCTCAACCAAGCTTCATAATCATCATCACTGTGTACCAGTATTAAATTGTTTGTTTAAAACTTATACTCTGTGTGTGTGTGTGTGTGTGTATATAGTCTTTTGTCTGGTGAAAAAAATTTCCCTGGAACCTAACCCCCTCATTTACATTAATTCTTTTGGGGAAATTGGATTCGCTTAACATTGTTTCGCTTAAAGTTGCATTTTTCAGGAACATAACTACAACATAAAGTGAGGAGTTACTGTATTGTCACCCAAACCACTTTGAGCCATTTCTGATTTTGTATTCCTGCCCACCTTTGTAGTATCAGACTATATTATCATTCTCCAGGTCACCCTTCTAGTGAAGTGACAGAATTAACAAAATTAACATATATATAGACAGATAAAGGCCTGATCCAATGCCCTATCAATAGAAAGCCTCCCACTGACTTCAATGGGTTTTGCAATGGATCCCCAACAGGCTACTAAAGAATTACAACTCTAAAGGCTCCTGGAGCTCCCACCTAGTTCTGGACTAGGGACAGTGGAAGAAGGGCTCTATTATTTAAACAGAAGTCATTAACTTACAGCAAATAAATGTCCAATTGCAACAGAAAATCCAATTGCTAAAGCCACTGAACCAGTGACATCGCTTCGTTTTGAATCACAGCTGGCAAAAATAGTAAAAACCAGCTGGAATGTAATTATCAACTCCACCAGGAGTCCATGGCCAGCGGAAAGATCTCCATGTACCTGGAAAAAGAAACAACCCCCGAAGATGAAGCAAAGGTGAGTTTGCAGTTCAAAAAGCTACTACAAATATTAATTGTTTTGTGATTTAAAATGTTTAGTCATGCAGAGTGATGAAACGACACTGTACTTTGGAAAGGTATGGATTCATTTTCTACACTTTTTTTTTTGACAGCCATGGAAAATTACTGATGGACTGACCAAGAAAGTTCTTACTGTATTTTAATGTAGAACTTCAAAGCTAGACTGCATTTATTACATATCGAATTTGCAAATGCTGCACTTAAACTTGCACAACTTTTTTTCTTGGGAGCACTGTAATTTACTATTCAATTATAAATTCATTAATTAGCCCTGACTTAATTAATTGAAATTTCAATTAAAAATTAAACAGCGTGTGGCTCAAGTGCATTTTTAATAAGTCCTGCAACAGGGCTAACTGATGGCATTCCTTATTAGTTTAGAACAAAGTGGAAATCTAAGGCACAATCTATTTCAGAAGTGTGTCATTTTAAATTGATGTTTTTTCAATCACCATCATAATGGCATAGAATTAATTTCAGAATTCTTCTTGAGATTGTATTTCATGCATGTATATTTAAACTGTGAACATAGATTAACATTACCTGCTGTTACCAGATTTGGGGGAATTCTAGAAGAGAAATCTTCTGTAAAAGAATTGCTCAGCATAAACCCATCCTAATGAGAGATCTAAGCCACATACAGGAGTTGTAAATAAACCAGCAATGCACTTAAACCATCACTTCTACTTTCTGGGTTTAAACCTGACACTAAAAAGTTATTCTACTTTAAGGAGCAAAAGTTGTTACCATAGTAACTCCCAAGCCTCCCACCAAACTTGGGGGTGTGACAAGGTAGAGAATTCCTGCCCCTACTATGGCACCCAGGCACTGGGCAACAATATAGAAGACAGACTTGGCAAGGCTGATCTTCCTAGTGCAGACCATAGCAACAGTCACAGCAGGGTTAATATGGCCACCACTGATGTGTCCAAAGCACTGCACCATGGTTGCAATGCTCAGTCCAAAGCAGAGAGCGATAAGGACCATGTCTACAGGCAGAGGCTTTTCAGATCCACCCCAGTTGATTGTAGAGCCAAGGCTGAGAAGGACAAAAATTAGCATGGCCAAAAATTCTGCTGAAACAGCTTTCCAGAAAGGCTGAGTCCAGACGCCTTTAAATGCCACCATGATGCTCTCACACTTACACAGACGTCCACACTTACTGAAAAAGAAAACAAATCTGCATCAGAAGTCACCAAGTCAGCCTTAGATTTTGCTGCATAGCATTATTATCTGGCTGACCTTCTGGGGATGGCAGCAACACTGGGCACTCTATGGTGGGGCTAATAATAAAGATATGCATTGCGAGAGAGACTGACCTCATAAAGAAACATCACTCATGCTCAGGAGGTCCTGTTCTTAGTATACTGCAGTCTAAAGGACACAGGGCAACTGGTCATTGTGTTTGATAAGGAAAGTCTCTCTGAACAGATGGAGTTTCAGGTAAAGAAGCCTATAGTTTTTTTTAAACTAAGTAGGTTTGTCCTTCTAGTTGCACCAAAGTCTGCATTGAACTTGCATACTGTAAAACCCTATTAACTTCAGGGGTCCCTTTGTCCCTTGTGTTTATTCTATGGGTAGCTTGCCTTTCTATGCAAATTTGTACTTTTACAGCACCTATACAATATTTCAATAAAAGGCCAAGAGCCCAATCAAAATCATAATTTCCCAAACTGCAACAGTTTTGGAAGTTGCCCTAGAAGGGTTTATAAGGGAGTCTCTTTTTGAAATATTATTTTGTGTCAATAGGAAACAACATGTTTATGCACAGAGGACAATTTCTTCAGAATGGACATTGGGTAAAATTAAGTCAGTCAGGAGAATACAAGAAATCCTAAATTTTGTCCCCTGAATCAAACATTCAATTTCTTTTGGGCTCTGTTTGTAGGATGAGGAGCGAGATGTAGTGATATTTATTGTATAAGTAGTGTGGAGAGCCGTGGGTGGGTGGGGGGGGAGAAAGTACCACATTGGGTTCAACTGTGCACCAGCACTGATATTTACTAGGCTACACTGCCTTCATGATGAGTTACATTTTTGTTACCTGCCCAAAGACCTATGAAAGTGGGTTACTGGACAAGAGTTATTGTTAGTATTAATAAACTGAGAAGAAACCAAAAAGGGAGCATTTTATGAGTTTCCAAGGAATGCAAACAAGATTTTCTTTTTCTTTATTTAAACAAAGGAAAATAAAAATGTTGAACTGCTACAACTCAGAGCAGAATTTCAAGTGGAAGGATGGAGGAATTTGATAACTGGTTACCTAAGGTAATTTGAGCCATAGTATATACCTAATAACACTTACACTTGAAAGAATGCATTATGTATCTTCATAAGCGCTAGAGGCACACATGACCATGAATTTCTCAGCAGTGCAGTTTTGATGCTCTCAGGGGAGGTATGGCAGGGCCCACTCACTTCACATGAGCACCTGTCCTGGCTGAGTGTGTGTCTATACCTGCACTCCCTCTGCATTGCTCTGCTTGTGGTGACCCCTGCTGGCAGTTAAACTACTTGGTAGATTTCAGTGACAGCCCTCTGTTGTTGTGAAACAACAAACAGATCCCTTCTGGATACAAGTTCAACAGGGCCTATCAAGTACCTACAGTGGGTCTGTTCCTGCAGCCCTCCCTGGGCTCAGTCTTAAATTGTCCTTGCTCTGGTATGGAGCAGTGCCCCTAGGGCTTCCTCCTTGGAGATTGTTCACCTATTGTCCCAGCTGAATCACTCTGTACAGTTCAGTTCCCTTCAGGGTGTGTTGTAACAGAAGTCCCACAAATGCGGCCCCTCTTCCTAGATCTTCAGCCCCTTCCCTGGGCTAGTTTAATCTCCCCTTCTTCAGGGAATTGGCCACTCCGCCTGTGGCCAGTGTGTGTGTGTGGGCGGGGGAGATGGACCCAGGCATGCCTAATACTCCAAGTCCCAACCAAGGGACCTTATAAGTAGCAGCCACCTGCTGCTTCTCTTTAACTATTTACTGCTGCATTTCCCTGGGACAATTACCCACGGAAGCAATGAAGATTAAGCAGATGAAGAGATGAAGCAAAACTGGAACCTTAAACCCCTTTAAAATGCTGGATACACAGACATGAACCAGCACCTATAGTTTTGGTTTCAATCAGGGCCCAAACAAGAATGGGACAAAATTTTTCTTTTTTAGACCCAGATGAGATTGTTTTCACAAGATTTCAACCACGGTGTGAAGAATTCACCTCTTGGGCACCTTCCTGGGGCTGGATGCAGTACTGCCGCGGCGCCGGCTGCGCCGTCGCCCTCTGCGTCGCCGCCCCTCCCTCTCTTCGTTGAGCTCCGCGGCCCCCCGGCCAGCCCGCCAGCCGGCCGGGGCCGGGCCGCCGCGGACCTGCGCGAGCTGCGCTGCGGGAGCTCGCCCTGGCCGCGGAGCGGGACCCCGACCCGCGCTCATGCCTGCGGTCCGCTCGCGCTCGGTCCGGGGTCCGGCCCCCCGCAGGCATGCAGAGCGCAGCTCGGAGCCCGGGCCGCCCCGGAGAAGCGGCCCGCCCAGCGCGCCTGCTGTGCGCTGGGGGTCTAGCCGCCCCTGAGTACTGCAGTCCTTCTCTCAGGTGCTTCCTGCAGACTGACTTTGGTGGGTGTTCAGTGGCTGGACCTCTGTCCAAGTCACAAAGTCTGAGTGAACCCCTCCCAGGGTATTAAAGAGTCCAATAAATAATCTCTTGGCCCTCACTAGGGTCTTCAGCAGTGGCTCTGGGTCCTTTAAATTCAGCCACTTGTTCAGGCTCCCAAACAAACTCTGTCCCCTTCTTGGGGTTTATGCCATGTTACCTGTGGGGGAACACAGGCCTGCACACTACTCTGGGTTCCAACCCAGGTCAGGGACCCTACACAGGGCAGCCACACACTGCTTGAGTCAATCAGTTGCTGCCTCTTTCCACCAGGCCTTTTAACTTCATCCTTATCCCTGGGTTAATGTTCTTAGGTACTATCTCTCCTCGCAAACCCAGCTTTGCAAAATACTGCCAGAAAACAATCTTTGGCTATCCCCCAAGCTCCTGTGGTCAGAGAGGAGCACCCTTCCTTTCCCCTCTGCTCCCAGCCAGGAACTGAAGAGCTAAGGCCCTTGCAGTTCCTTTTATCTGGGCCACCAGGGCCTGACTGGCTGTTGCAGACCCCTCTAGCCCTTGGAGGACCTGGTGCCTGTGGTTTCCAAAACAGCTGTTCTAAAGACTCCTCTTTAGGCAAGCTTGGAGGATCCATATTCGCTGCTGTTCGCCTCTCAGCTCGCTATTTCTTGGGTTGGGGTATAGTAGGACCGCGGGGCTCCCCGTCAGAGAGCTGCAAAGGCGCAATACACCTAGTCACACTAAGACTGTGGAAATCATGCAACAGCTAATCTTGCAACATTTCTATCATTCAAAATGGCCAAATGTTCACAAAAACAGCTTATGAAATCAACAGTGAATTTGAACCCTAAACCAGATTGTCACTTAAACCCACCTTCTACCACTGGCCTACCTCTAACACAGATCCAACCAAATACTACCTCCCTGGCAACAGTCTGGTGCATTGTGCATGGAGACAGGAACTCCTAGTCTTCACCTTGGATTTACTCTCGAGTCATTGTGCAATGTCACAACCACTCTGTGTTTAATTTTCCTCCTCTGTAAAATTAGAATAAAAATACGTTCCTGTCAGATAGAGGGCACTGTGGCCTGTCCTGTATGCTGGTGGAATGTAAGGGGGCCTGAAGTGCCTCCTTATTCCCTTGCACCAGTGTGTTGTACTATTGCCTCCAGCACGCAGGGGCAGCAGGCACTTCATTTCCCCCACTCCTGCACAAGTTGGCAGAAAGGGGCAAAGCCTTGGCAAATGTACCTGTTGGCATAGCTACAGTAGCACATCAGAGGGCATATGATGTGTCAGGTTTGCAGATGACACAAAAATTGGGGGCATGGTAAATAATGAAGAGGACAGGTCATTTGGTAAACTGGACTCAAGCAAACAGTATGCATTTTAATATGACTAAATGTCATCTAGGAACAAAGACAGTAGGCCATACTTACAAGATAGGGGTCTTTATCCTGGGAAGTAGGGACTCTGAAAAGGATTTTGTGGTCGTAGTGGATAATCAGATGAAGATGAGCTTCCAGTGTGATGCTATGGCCAAAAGGCCTAATGTAACCCTTGGACGCATAAACAAGGGAATCCTGAGTAGGAGTAGAGAGGTTATTTTACCTCTATATTTGGCACTGCAGCAGGAATACTGTGTCCACTTTTTACTCCTAGGGGAAATCTGTGCCACTGCACATGTGCAGAGTTCATGTCCCTCACAGATTTCTTTGCTTCCCCACAGAAAAATGACTTTCTGACAGGGAAGCAAAGGGAAGCCACAAGACTGGTCATGTGCCATTCCCCTGCAGCGCAGATGCATTGTTTTGGGGGCCCAGAACAGCCAGCAGAGTGGTAATCTTTAGGGAGGGGGGGTGGGCTAGGGAGGTCCTGGCCAATGGCTCCTACCCTGTGCCAGGCTCAGATACTAGTCCTGGCTGGCAGAGGATGGGACTTCCTCTTCCGCTGCAAGAAGAAGCAGGGCTGGGTCAGACCCACTTCCAGAAACCTCCCTAGCTGCAGGAAGCCCTGCACTCCTGCTTCTTGCTCCCATCACCCCTCAGCTGTGGGGGACAGGGGTCACTGTACGGTGAGCTACTCCCCCATTTGCCCAACCCCCGTGCATCCAGACCCACCTCATGCCCATATTGCCCTGCCAAGCCTCATGCCCTGCACCCAGAACCACCCCCACTGACTTCCTTGAACCCAAACCCACACCCCAACAAGCCTCACTCTCTGCATCCAGAGCCTCCTGCACCCAGACCCCCGCACCAAGCCCCCCCTCCCTGCATCTGGACCCCACTCCTGCACCCAGATCAACCCCTGTATTCAAACCCCCATCCCTGCACTTGGACCACCCTGACTAGCCCCCCCCGCACCCAGACTCCCACCCCACTGAACCCCACCAAGCCAGCACCTGGACCTGCACCCCACCAAGCCAGCAACTGGACCCCCCCGCTGAGCACTCCACACCCATACCCCCCCGGCTGAGCCCCAAACACCCTCACCTGGACACACCAACACAGACCCATTTTATCTGCATCCAGAAACCACCCCCCAAGGAGCCCCTGTTCATTCAGATCCCTCTTGCACCCAGACCCCCCACCAAGCCACCTGCATCCCGACTGCCCCACACAGAACCCTATCGCCCCACACCTGGATCTCTCTACACTAAGTCCCTCCATACTTGGATCCTCCTGGGCTGAGCCTGCCTGCCTACATCTAGTGTGCTTGGCACGGAGGGGCAGGCCTCTGGGGTGTTTCTGGGACAGTTCTGGTCCTAGCACTATGTCAGGGTCAGGTGTAACTTTACCGCCGAGTCCATGTCTGGGTGAGGGGAGGTGCAGGGTCATTTCCTATCTCTGTGTAGTCGGTGGCCTGTGCTCCCCACTGCCATGCTGGAGCCTCCACACTTATTTATTGACAAATAAAATTTGCAGAATTTTAAAATATTGTGTGCAGAATTTTAATTTTTTTGCCACAGAATTCCCTCAGGAGTAACTTCTGGTGTCCACAATTCAAGAAGAATGTTGATAAATTGGAGCGAGTTCAGAGGCAAGCCACGAGACTGAGGAAAGAACACGCCTTACAGTGACAGACTCAAAGAGTTTGATCTATCTAGCTTAACAACGAGAAGAGTTAGGGGTGACTCGATTACAATCTATAAGTGTCTACATAGGGAACAAATATTTAATTAGGGGCTCTTCATTCTAGCAGACTAAGATATAACACTATCCAATGGCTGGAAATTGAAACTAGATAAATTAAGATTGGAAATAAGGAACACATTTTTAACTGTGAGAGTAATTAGCCAGTGGAACAATTTACCAAACGTCAATCACTAACAATTTTAAAATCAAGATTAGATGTTTTTCTAAAAGATCAGCTCTAGGGATTCTTTTGGGGAAGTTCTATGGCCTATGTTATATCAGAAGTCAGATTAGATAATCACACTGGTCCCTTCTGGCCTTGAAATCCTTACAAAGGGCAGGTTGTAAACTGGCAATCAGGGTAAGAGTGTTTATGGATTTTTCAGTTAATGTTTATTTAAGGTCTTGAAAGTGTAAAGTGCTATTTAAGAGCCAAGTATTATATTAAGGCATTACACAAATGAATAGTCAGGCTCTGTTTATCAAGAGAAGGTGAATTTCCAGCCTGTTAAGCTTCATGGAAAAACAAAGTAGCCCTGTATTGTTTCATCTATATTTTTACAAGTATTATCTTAAGTGTTTGCTTTGTTTATGCACATGTAACCCGCTAATGAGTGTGTTACTGGTTCCCCTCTGTGCTGATCCACAGAGGATATGAGTTGTTACAACCCTTAGTTACTGAGCTGTAACTCTTTACTTATGCTGGAGCTGCTCATGCTTTTTGCTCTGGAGGACCTGGGTGTCTCAGCCAGCATAACGGCCATCACACACATCTCTCCTTTAACATCCTATGGGCATGGATGTGCCAGTGTAGCTATGACACTGAAATGTGAACTGTGATCACTAAAAAGATTGGCATTATGGCCTAGAGCAGGGGTAGGCAACCTATGGCACGGGTGCCGAAGGTGGCACGTGAGCTGATTTTCAGTGGCACTCACACTGCCTGGGTCTTGGCCACCAGTCCGGGGGGCTCTGCATTTTAATTTAATTTTAAATGAAGCTTCTTAAACATTTTTAAAACTTTATTTACTTTGCATTCAACAATAGTTTAGTTATATATCATAGACTTATAGAAAGAGACCTTCTAAAAACGTTAAAATGTATTACTGGCACGCGAAACCTTAAATTAGAGTGAATAAATGAAGACTTGGCACACCACTTCTGAAAGGCTGCCGACCCCTGGACTAGAGGGTAGTGCAGTGGACTGGGAGTCAAGAGACATCAGTTCTATTTCTCACTCTGCCACTGATCTGCTGTATGACCATGGGCAAGTCATTTCACACTTTCATGCCTCAGTTTTCCCTCATGTCCTTTGTCTGCCTGGTCTATTTAGAGTGTTAGCTCTTTGGGGCATGGACTGTCTCTTAGGGTACATCCAGACTACCCGCCGGATCGGCAGGTAGCAATCAATTTATCGGGGACTGATATATTGCGTCTCAGCTAGACGCGATACATCGATCCCCGAATGCGCGCCCGTCGACTCTGGAACTCCACCAGAGCGAGCGGCGGTAGCGGAGTCGACGGGGGAGCCGTGGCTGTCGATCCCGCGCCATGAGAACGGGAGGTAAGTCGAAATAAGATAAGGTATTCCTGTAGCTGAAGTTGCATATCTTACATCGATCCCGCCTCTTTAGTGTAGACCAGGCCTTATTATATACCTACCTAGTGAAATAGGGTCCCAACCTGAATTACGGTCTCTACGCATTACTATAAGCAATACTACTAATAAAGATGGCACTAAGAAAGTTCACTTACATTTTAAAAATTCATCCTTTTCTTACGAAAATTATGTCAGTGATTAGAAGTGAGCAGAGCAAACAAAGCAAATGCAGGATTATTACAAACAATACTCCATGTGTCACTTGTTTCAATATTTTGTGAATCTCACAAATATTTTAACAGTCATCTGTACAGCAAGCTGGAGCACCCTGAGACCTGCTGTGGCACAGCAGCTCAGACAGACATTGGATGTCTAAGGAGAACTCTGGATGGCTTGAAAGCTTGTCTCTCTTGCCACAGAAGTTGGTCCAATAAAAGATATTATGTCACCTACATTGTCTTTCTAATATCCTGGGACGGACACATATACAACTACCCTGCATACAACTTGTGAGACAGTCAGCTGCTGTAGCAGTGCAAGCGCATGCTGTCCTAGGCTTTTCTCACCAATTTTGTTTTGGTTTCAAAATGTAATTCAACCCAATTTTGCAAGGAACACATGTGTATTGTAGTTCTTCGGGGGAAAATAACCCATAATTTATAAGCCAAACCAAACCTATGGCCTGGTTCGATGGAAACATCCAGTGCAGCGCTTCTCAATCTTTTCTAGACAGTAACTAGGGTTGCCAGGCATTTGGTTTTCGACCAGAATGCCTAGTCGAAAAGGGCCTTGGTGGCTCCAGTCAGCACCACCGACCGGGCTGTTAAAAGTCTGGTTGCAGCGCAGCAGGGCCCGGGTCTAGGACAGACTCCCTACCTACCCTGGCTCTGCACTGCTCCCAGAAGCAGCTGCCAGGTCCCTGTGGCCCCTAGGTGCTGGGATGGTCAGGGAGGTGCCACACGCTGCCCCTGCCCAAAGTACCGGCTCCACAGCTCCCATTGGCCGGGAAGAGTGACCAATGGGAGCTGGGGGGGGGAGGGGTGTCTGCAGAGGCACTGCACCTATAGGCTGTAGGGACCTGGCAGCCGCTTCCTTGGAGCCGCGATAAGTTGGGACCCCGCATCCTCTCCCACACCACATCCCCCTGCCCCAGCCCATAGCCTCCTCATGCACCCCAAACCCCTCATCCCAGCCCCACCCCCAACCAGAGTCCTCACCCCCCTGCACCCCAACTCCAATCCCTTGGCCCAGCCCAGAGTCCCCTCCTGCACCCTAAACCCCTCATCCCCAGCCCCACCCCCAGCTGGAGCCCTCATCCCCCCCACAACCCAACCCACAGCCCCAGCCCAGAGCCCTCTGCTGTACCCCAAACCCCTCATCCCTGGCCCCACCCCAGAGCCTGCACCTCCAGCCCAGAGCCCACACTCCCTCCTGCACCCCAACCACTGTCCCAGCCCGGTGAAAGTGAGTGAGGGTGGGGAAGAGTCAGTGACTGAGAAAGGGGGGGATGGAGCAAATGGGGGCGGGGCCTAAGAGAAGGGGCAGGGCATGGGCAGGGCCTCAGAGAAGGCATAGGGCAGGGGCATTCCCTTTTGTGTGATTAGCAAGTTGGCAGCCCTCACAGTGACCCCATATTACAAGCGAAAAACAGCATAAGAACATAAAGAAAAGGAGGGTGGTTGCAGCTCCCTGGCTTAAGAAGCCCTGGGAGAGTGAATGAAACCCCCTCCTCTAGCCATTTCCCTTCTGGAGGAGAGGAAAAATGGATAGTGCTGCCCTGGAGATAGCCCACCCCCTGCTGGCCCATTCCCACCATAGTACTTGCAGCAATACAGTTCCCCAGCACCTGACTCGGGATTCCAAGTGACAATTGTCCAGGTTAAGAGTGCAGAGAGCAGACAAGCAGAAGCCTTATCTGTACACGCAGAAGAGAGTAATAATAAATACTGTATTTCATGGGCAACATCTCCACCGTGTTTTCAAGTCACCTGTTAAACTAAATGCTGTGGAAAATGTGGATGATTAGAACTCAGGTCCTAAAACAGCAGAGGGGGATTTTTAAAGAACATAGCTCACTCTTGCTTAAAAATACTATATCACTCTCTTAGGGTTCTTCAGAAGCAAAATCTGAAAGGCAGCCACTGAGGCAGTGACTTTCTGCAACAAGCCCCGGACCCTAAAATACCGACTGGTGTATTTAAGAGGCAGCTTGCAGCAGGGCCGCCCAGAGGATTCAGGGGGCCTGGGGCAAAGCAATTTCGGGCCCCCCTTCCATAAAAAAAGTTGCAACACTATAGAATACTGTATTCTCGTGGGGGCCCCTGCGGGGCCAGGGGCAAATCGCCCCACTTGCTCCCCCCTCTGGGCGGCCCTGGCTTGCAGCATTTTCCAGAGGAAGGTATTTTTTGGACCCTGTCCAAACGGGTGCAAGACAGTGCATCGCCTCTGACCTTTCCGTGACCACTTCGCAGCCCCGGGTGGTTCCTGTTTCACGTTCTGCACACGGACAAAACACCCCCCCGCCCCCTCTCTCCCGGACAGCGAGGGGCTAACCCAGATACCGGGGCGGCTTCACCCCACTGCCACCACCAACTGTCCTGGCCGAGTATCCCTCCCCGGCCCTGCCTTGCTCTGGAACCCACCCCCGGCTGCCCGCGGGGCGGTGAGCGCAACTCACAAGCGAGCGGGGACCCCAGTCCAGCAGCCCCGGCCGGGCCGGCGGGGATGGTCGGGGACGGCGTGAAAGGCGCCGCTCGCGGGTTGCTGCTCGGGGAGCGGGGAGGAGGTGGGGCTGCGGGGAGCGGGGCAAGACAACGCGAGCCGGGCTCCTGGGTGCAGGGCACTGGGGAGGGCAGACGAGGCGCTCCCACTTGCAGCGCCCCCTCCACCCCCAGAGCCGCAGCTGCCTTGGCTTCACACCGGCAACAGGCGCGCCGAGAAATTTAACCCTCTCGGCGCTGCAGCCCCCGCTCTGCCCCCTGCGCGCTCCGGGGGGAGGCGGCCGATTGGCCTCTGGCTGCAACTCGCACTCCCAGCCCGGCCCCAGAACAAAGCGGGGTTTGTTGCTCTGAACGGCTTGTGCCGGCGCCTGCTAATTTCTTTCAAGTCGCGCTGGCCGGCCAGCCCTTGCCGAGCCAAGCTGGAAAGCAGGGAAGCGCTTGGGTGAGTGCTCGCTTGGGTTTGGGGTCGGGCTGGGAGATGCTGAGTGCATTGGCTCGGAAGGAGATCTATATTTTCCCCACTTTGCCCCTCTTCAGACTTCCTTCGTTGCTCTAAAAGTGGCAGGAAAAATACAGTCAGAATACTCTCTAATAAATACATCTGATTACAAAAGATCAGGAACAAACCCCCTCCCCACACCACCCATGCCTACCTGCACTACCTTTGCAATTTCTAAACATCTCAAGTCCACTAAACAAACTCAGGCTTAGCTCCCTAGTAAGAGCAAGACACTTACACCCAGCTTCTTGCTGCTGGTCTGTCACTCATTCCTTCCCTGGATGGTGTGCAGTGAAGACAGAGCTCTAAGAGCCAGGAGCACAGCCCGGAGTGCACTGGGAGTCAGATTACTGCTACTTGTCTGATTGGGTTTTTGGAGTGGAGGGGTGGAAAGATTTTGAGCCATGTGGCAAGTCACTAAGTTATATTTGAACTCAACAATTTCCCCTTACCTGATCATCCTTTTAGACACTGTTTAGAAACTGTCAGAGTTGTTAATGATGGAAACATTTATATAATGCATCTGGTTTGCTGTGTCTTATAAATGAGCGTAAGAAACAAACAGCAGCAGAAACTACACCTTCCATTGCAGCAGAGGCTTTTAAGTAATTGGAATGAAGAAAAAATTGGAAACAAAATTATGCATGTGTTAGGTGGTGACTGCTACTGTCAGAGTATAGGGCTTTAGTATTGTTTACTCCTATACAGTTGACATGCAGTACTTTGTGATTTGCAATCTAAACTTTATTCTGCCGCTGACTACCGGGCAATATTATTGTTATAAAGTATCAGAGGGGTAGCCGTGTTAGTCTGGATTTGTAAAAGCAGCAAAGAGTCCTGTGGCACCTTATAGACTAACAGACATATTGGAGCATGAGCTTTCGTGGGTGAATACCCACTTCGTCAGATGCATGTTATAAAATAACTCTAGATTCATTAGCAGAACTAGAATTACTGCAAAACATGGACACCAGCAAGCACCTCCTCAGGTTGCTGAGTTCACTGAAGTTTGGCCCATGGTGGGATCACAATGAAGATGAAAAAAAATGGTAAAACTGGTGAATTCAGACCACTGAGCTACTGAGAAATTCAAACTGTTCCCACCTTGCGAAAGAACCATTGGAAACTACAGAAAAAGCCTTAAGGTAACACTAAGCACCAGGTCACTGCAGTGTTATTCTGCACAAGATTATTTTTGGAAGGGGATTAATATGCGTGTCTGTATAAACTGAGACTTCAAAAAAGGGGTGGGTGGGGATGGATCAAAGCACCAAGAGTACTTTCTAGTGGCTTTTGGCCTTTGAGTGCATTATATATAGAATTTGCACGTTTATGTTCTATAGGAGAGCCTTTTAAATATGAAATTGTATGGTTTTAAAAGCATGTTAAAAATGACATGCACACAGGAAATACATGTATTTGTTATCAAAACTATAATAAGCTTCAAGATTAATTATGTGATTGCCAGCATGTTCCAGGCTGATTACAGTGTTTTGGGAAATCTTTCTGACTATTGGAGAGCTCCTGAGAGCTGAAGAGGCATTTGGGAAGGTACAGAAGCATGGATAGAGCCCTACCACCACCACTTTCGACCGCCTTTTCTTTTGCTTGGAGATTTTGGGTCTGTAAAGGGGTGGCACCCACCTCTCGCAAGCACCCCCTGATCGAGTGTGTGTGCGCCTGCAGGTTTTTTTTTCTGCTCATGGTGCCCCTTAGGCTTTTCAGGTGAGTGTGCGAATCAGCTGGAGGGCTGAGTCAACAAAGACTCACCTGACAAGCACAAGGGACGCCATGAGCAGAAAAAAAAAACTGCAGGCACAAAAAAATCCCTTCCTGGGTACACAGTCTACAGAGTCTCCAACGTTCTGCAGCGCTCCCTGGGCTCAGTCTTCTAAAACAGTCCTACAGGCCCCATTGCGGTACCCTCGCTTGCTCCAGCTAGGTTGCAAGGTTCCTCCTACTCTGGAATTGAGCAGCGCCCCGAGGGCTTCTTCTCTGGGGACTCCTTGCCTCTACTTGAGTCCTCAGTGACCCCAGCCTTCCTGCTGAGCCACCCCTCTTGGACTCAATTTGCTGACCACAGCTCCTTGCTGAGTCAGCCCCCTTCCCTGAAGTGCCACAGTGCTAATTTCCTTCCTTAGGACATAGTCACTTCCTCCAGTGGCTGGTGTTGGGGGAATGGGACCCAGTCCCACCCACTGCTCCAGGTCCCAGCCCAGGGACCCTTTAAGTATAACAGCTTTGTGCTGCATCTCTTTACTAACTGCTGCTCTACATTTCCCTGGGCCACTACCCTGTAGCCCATCTTAGCTGAGTCCCAGCAGCCAGCCAGAAGCTCCTTCCTCACTCCCCCTTAGTTGAGTCCCAGCAGCAAAGCAGGTGCTATTCTTGGGCTCCCCCATTCTCTGCCAGCAACTGATCTGTCCAGCCCTTTTAGCCCCAGCAGCTAGCCAAGAGCACCTCTTACTAGCCTGGTCCCTGCCAGCAAACTGAACTCATGTTGGCCCTGCAGCTCTCGTTATATGAACATGCTGGGCCCTGATTGGTTGTATCCCAAGCTGCCTCTCTAGACAGCTTGGAAGACCCTTTCCACTGCCCTTTTCTGGGGCAGGGTCAAGTCCATCCTGTCACAGGGTCCCTATTATGCTGCACCATGTGTAGTTTTTTATATCAGTGCAAAGTGGGTGTAATTTAAAACACTACCAAATCAAAACAGTACTTGTGTAAATGACTACGCATGGTGTACGGTAATAGAAGATCAGGCCCACATATTTAACACTAGCTAGAGATTGTAGTAAGCACAAGATGATAAAATGCGAGCATACTTGTGTTTTATCGTGTGTGTGTACCTACCTACATCCAAGTGGCCAGGGGTATAAAATCAGGAAGTGCAAGAGGTGTTTGTGATCAGAAACAAAAGTAAAACAACTGATTTAGTGCTTGAATGTCTTGTTCTCAGGGTTTCATTTGATTATATCCAACATCAGTCAGCAAGCAGCACAGCTGTAACTGCACAGCTCTGCTTTTATGCTCAGTACATTGGGTAAGGGTTTTTCAGGTCATGCCATTCACACTCTGATACAGTCAGTGATTCCAGAAACTTAACCTCCTCAAAGCATCACATTAACACATAATCCCATTTTACATTCACCACACTATTTTTTTTTAAATATCAGAGCTGCAAGTAGCTCCTGCATCTCCTCTTACATGAAGGGGATTGGGATGGGGGTTCCTCTGCACAGGGCTTTATCCATGTAGCCCTGGTCCTGTGTCCCCACCCCCACCCCCGGTCCCATTGACAAACCTCTCTCAGCACTAGCAGACAAGGGAGCCCCTCAGAAGTAGATCCTCTGCATGGACTTTCCTTCCCCATCCGTATAGTTCACCTGCACCAGTTCTGCTGTATTCAGTACCTTCTGCACCTGCTGAAGGGGAGCAGAGCTGGAGAGAGAGGAGGGGGAGAGAGTTTGTTTCACTACACTTCTACACAACTCTGTCGCTGCAATTCCTCCAACCTTTCTTTTTCCATTAAAACACACAAGTAATTTTCTGGCTGCTTCAGTCCACCACATACAAATGGACACAAAAGCCATCATCATGACTGACATTCTTGATCTCACTCTTGGTAGAGAGGCCAAGGAAGGATTGGGCATGGAGACTGATTTATCCTTTCGTTCCCAGATGTCATTCCATATCCGAGTTGAGGTGGTGTGAGGTAGCTTGCACAGTCTCTCCACATAATGCACTTGTCCTGTGGCTAAATTGAGGAATTTCCTTCTAATGGCTGTCAAACAAGCAATTTTCACACACCCTAAATTAATTTAGCAAAACAAAAGACCACACTCCCTTTTCTTGTATGTGTCCTGTGTCTGATCTGAGTGATCTGCCATATGCTACTCGATCAGCATAAAGATGAATATTAAACGTAATCAAAAAATGGGAGACTCACAAGAGAGAACATAAGGTGCCACAAGTACTCCTGTTCTTTTTGCGGATACAGACTAACACAGCTGCTACTCTGAAATGTGTCACCACTATTACTCAGACAAGGTTTATGGGACGTTAGCCAACACTCAGAGAGAGATGTTCCTGCTGCTTCTATGTCCAGCACAGCTAAAGAACAATCTAGTACAAGAACATATGAAAAATCCCAAAATGATGTAATAGTAATATAGTTGAACGTCTTCCTTCTCCTCTAACTGTTAAAATGCCTCATTTTTAGAAGTATTACAAATTAAAGGTCTTACAGGTGTCATTGCACAATAAGATTAGACATGTCCACTTGGAAAAATTCAGATCCAGCTTCAGGGATGCTTGTATGTGGGGGTTTGGTTTGGACCATTATGGATGAAGAGGCAAACCACAAAGTTGGGAAGGGACTGGGATTTCCTCAAATTTATATTTTTTACACAGCTAATTCCAGCCAAAATAATCTTGCATAGTTATGGAGTAGGCTGAAAATCTCATAGGATCAGATTCTGATGGTGTACATTGAGTAGCAATCTGTGGATAGTCCCATTAATTTCAGTGGAAATACTTGTGGAATAAGGTGCTACTCGGCTTGAGTAAGTGTGCCAGATATGGCCAATAGGGTTTCTGAGATAAAAACAGGGTGGTTGGGAGGATAGAGAATACACAACATAACTAGGAAGCAACTTGTGTTTTCTTCTTGGTGCTCGCAACTCCCGTCACCTTTCTTGTACTTCAAGTGTTCTTAATTTTTTCTCCCTTATAATCTTGTTGTTAGAATCATAGAGTCATAAGGTTAGAAGTGATAACAAGGCTCATCTAGTGTAACCCCCTGCCAAGATGCAGGATTTGTTGTGTCTAAACCATCCAAGACAGATGGCTGTCCAGCCTCTTTTTGAAAACCTCCAGTGAAGGAGCATCCACAACCTCCCTATACAAATGTATTCTAGACAGATTGAGAGTAGGTAAGCAACAGCTTTCAGGCTCTGCACGGGTCTACTTCTGAGAATACCTTGTAAGAGTCATCTGAGTAAAGGGATTGGGAGACCCTGTTGACCGGAAGGCATGGGATGCATTGTCCTAGGGATCGGGGTTCCATGACCACCACTCCCAAGAGGAGGGGAAGCATGGTGGTGGTCAGGAACTCCCTCCTAATGGGGATAGAGTCATCCATCTGCCCTCCAGCCCGGGAATCCCAAGAAGTGTAGTGCTTGTCTAGAACTGGAATTCAGGATGTTACTGAAAGTCTGCTGAGACTCATTAAGCCCTTGGACCACTACCCCTTCCTACTTATCCATGTGGGAACCAGCGATTCTGCCAAGAATGACCTTGAGTGGATTACTGCAGACTATGTGGCTCTGGGAAGAAGGATAAAAGAGTTAGGGGTGCAAGTGGTATTCTCGTCCATCCTCCCTGTTGAAGGAAAAGGCCTGCCTAGGGACTATCAAATCATGGAAGTAAATGCGTGGTTACGCAGGTGGTGTCAGTGAGAGGCCTTTGGCTTCTTTGACAATGAGCTGATCTTCCACAAAAGAGGATTACTGTGCTGGGAAGGGCTCCATCTATCAAATACTGGGAAGAGCATCTTTGGTCAATGTCTAGCTAACTTGATAAGGAGAGCTTATGAAGAAAATTATGATTTACTGAATTGGCATTACAGAGACTTGGTGGGACAACTCCCATTATTGGAGTACTAGCATTGAGGGGTCCAGCTTGTTCCAAAAGGATAGGTATGGGAAAAAAGGAGAATGTATACACTTGCTCTGAGGTCCAACGGGAAGTGAGCTGACTTGTGGGTTGGACTAGATGACCTCCTGAGATCCCTTCCAACCTTAATATTCTATGATGATTCTATGACTTTAAGCTCCCCAGATACCCTATTCTCACACAATTCTTTTAGAATATATAATTTTTTACACATCACAACAAAAATGGAAGCTTGTTTTAATCACAGATTTCTCCACTTCTTGAGCACCTTACGGGGAGTAGCTAAGGAACCACTGTTTTAAGTGCAATTTGGATACAATTTTTAAAAGCGCCTAAGTGATGTTGCTTAAGTCCCCTTTGAAAAAAGTAGGAGCGTAAGTCCCATGGTGACTCAGGCTCTTAAGTCCAAGGTTTTTTTTGAAATTAGGATGTAACCACTTCTGATTATCGATAGTTCTTTTAGAAGCACAATTCCACTTGCAGAAGCTCTGTGTCCTTTTAAAATCAGATTGAAGACCACGTTCCCTTGTAAAAATAGTATCAACTGTTCTATCAATCTTAAGTACTCATATGAGTTCCATTACCAGAGTCTCTCAGCACCTCATGAACTGTCATATCATATCTCATAGAGCTAGAAGGGACCTTGAATCCAGTCCCCAGGATTGTTCCTGACAGATTTTTTTTTGCCCCAGATTCCCTAAATGGTCCCCTTAAGGATTGAACTCACAACCCCCTGGGTTTAGCAGGCCAATGCTCAAACCACTGAGCTAGCCCTTCTCCCTGTATATAGCTGTATTTAGTTGTTGTTACATAAATATTAGAAAAATTCTCTATTAGTTTTCCCAGTTTGTTTAACTTTGAGTATACAATAGCACTTTGTTTGTTTAGAACAATCAGGTTCACTGTTTTGTTGATGGTCAGTTGTACTTCCTGTCTCATAGATTTGTAGAAATGTAGGGCTGGAAGGAACCTTGAGAAGTCATCAAATCCAGCCCACAGTGCTGAGGCAGGATCAAGTAAACCTAAACCATCCCTGGCAGGTATTTGTCCAACCTGTTCTTATAAACCTCCAGTGATGGAGGTTCCATAACCACTCTTGGAAACTTATTCCGGAGCTTAACTATCCTTAGTTAGAAAGTTTTTCCTAATATCTAACCTAAATCTCCCTTCCTGTAGATTAAGCCCATTACTTCTTGTCCTGCCTTCAGTGGACATGGAGAACAATTGATCACTGTTCTCTCTATAACAGCCCTTAACATATTTGAAGAATGTTATCAGATTCCCCTGAGTCTTCTTTCTTCAAGGCTAAACATGCCCTGTTTGTTTTAACCGTCCCTCACAGGTCAGAATTTCTAAACCTTTTATCATTTTTGTTGTTCTCCTCTGGACACTTTCCAATTTATTCACATCTTTCTTAAAGTGTGGTGCCCAAATATGGACACAGTACTCCAGCTGATGCCTCACTAGTGCCAAGTATAGTTGGACAATCACCTCCTGCATCTTACATACGACACTCCTGTTAATACAGGAATGATATTAGCCTTTTTTGCAGTTGCATCACATTGTTGACTCATAGTCAACTTGTGATTCACCACAACTCCCAGATCCTTTTCAGCAGTACTACCAGGCTAGCACAAGTGGCAAGCACAGCAGTGCTCACGTGGTAGCCTGACACCCCTATAAGCAGTGCTCTGGGTGAAGATCACCTAACCTCTCCACAAAGGTGTTTACCGCTGATAGAAGCAATAAAGCTGAAATGGAAACCACAGAGGCAGCAGGCCTGTGTGAGCAGAGCAAGAGGTAGAGGATGCTGGGGGAGAGGTCGTCCTGAGCATATTTGGTGCTCATCTGTGGCACACCCAAAAGATGCTTCTAAATTTCAACCAAACAGGAGAAAACCTATATTTTTTAAAAAGAATTAAATAAAATCAGATCATACCATTTAAAAAGTGCTCTACCAGAATTTTTTAAAATTAGCAATTGTACAAGACTCATGTTGACAACATCCCGATAACAACTAGCTCAATTAACAGTTAAAAATATCTATATCCAAATTAAGCTTGTCCTGCTTATCATATGTACAGCGTTGCTACATTTGTTTATTATGGTAGAGACAGATGCATCTGATTACAAATGTCAATTGAGTAAAATGAAAGATCTCAATCAAACCCCAAGGAAATGTCTTAAGATCGCAAATATGCTTAGACTTCAGCTTTGTCAACTAAAAAGATCTTAAAACCATTCTACCCTTCATGTAATTATAATCTTTGCATATTTGTAAAGTTTAAATTATTATCGTTAATACCAAAGTGTAGTCTTTTCACATAGGTAGCTCAGTTTGTCATGCCTGGTATCAGCCTGGTCCTGATTGGGCTGCAGGGATGTGCACTCCTGACATTTAGATCAAGAATTCCCTGGGAAATCAGTCAAGAGATTTTGACATTGCTGCTGGCTATTCTCCAGAGGGTTTAGTTTTACCCTCCTTCTCCATTTTCTGTGGACTCTGTACCTACTGTGGATGTACACAGAGTCCTATGCTAGGTAAAGAGCAGTGAGAGAAAGGGACAAAATGACTATTCATTACAGTGGTTCATTCAAGATTTTGTTAGAGGCTTTACAAGAGATCAGTAATGTGGATGGATGACTGGCTAGCTTCTTTAGTCCTTATCCATTACCCATCTAATGTGACAGCTTGGAAACTGGTTGTTTTTCCAACTCAGTAAGAGCAAACCACAGTAGAAACAAACAAAACTGAAAACTTGGTCGGCTGGGAAACAGTTTGAGAGATGCAGGGTTTGGACTGCCATGTTCCTCTGTTAAACATTATTTGAAAAACAAAAGTGCAATAGAAACACAATGTACGGTGCGCAGACATGGCTAGAAACTGCTGTGATTATGCAGCGGTAACTACAGCAACTTTGGGTATGCAGTGGGAACACAAGAGAAACTCCACTGCACACCCAAAGCTGCTGCAGTTACTCTGCAAAGTGGTGTGGGGAAGATGGGTCAAGTGGGATTTTAGTGGTGTATCAGCCTTGTGATAGGAGTAAAAGTGACATTCATTTATGCAATCACAAATTTTATCAGACATATGCAAATTAATTTTCCACTTCATATACGCCACCACCTTTTCCCATTCTGCAAGGTTCACCTACAGTTTCCTCAGTAAAAGTAAAAGTGTTGCTCTTCATGTGCTCCATTTCTCTATGTGGATGGCTGCATTTGTTTGCAAAAAAGAGAGTATCAACCTGTGCAAAAATTCCTGACTTTTTTATGACACTTAGGAGTCAATTTTCAAAACAAGACTCATGTATAAACAAGCACATACAATTATGAACTTAGATTTAAAGTCACGTATCAGAGGGGTAGCCGTGTTAGTCCGGATCTGTAAAAGCAGCAAAGAATCCTGTGGCACCTTATAGACTAACAGACGTATTGGAGCATGAGCTTTCGTGGGTGAATACCCACTTTGTCGGATGCATATCAGATTTAAAGTGTAAATGTCCCAGTTGCATGCACAAAGCAGATGGTTGATCAAGCAAAAGGTGATTTAGCGTCTTCACTACCCATTTGTTCAATTTTCACTGGTTCTTTCAGTAACTGGGTGAACAGTTGTTGACACATGATTGGCCATAAGGAACCATTAGATCATCTAGTCTGAGGTCCTCTGTATCACAGGCCCATAAATTTACCCTAGTTACCCCGTATTGAGCCGAATAAATAAATTGTTTTTAACTAAAGCATAATTGTGTTTGGCTAAAGAGCATGTTCCGTAAAAGCATCCAGTCTTCATTTGAAAACATCAAAAGATGAAGAATCCATCACTTCCCTTGGTAAATTGTTCCATTGGTTAATTACGTTCACTGTTGTTAATGTATGCCTTATTTCTAATCTGAATTTGTCTGGCTTAAGATTCCAATCATTGGTTCCTGTTATGCCTTTTTTTTCCGGATTAGAGGGCCCCTCTAGTACCCAGTATTTTCTCCCCAGAAAGGTATTTATCCATTGTAATCTAGTCAACTCTCAATCTTCTTTTTGATAAACTAAACAGAGTGAGCTCTCTAAGTCTCTCACCATAAGGCATTTTCCCAGTTGTTTCAAATCAGTCATTTTTGTGGCCCTTTTCTGCACCCCCTCCAATTTTCCAATATCCCTTTTAAAATGCGGATGCCAGAACTGGACTCAGTATTCCACTATCAGTCTCACCTATGCCATATGCAGAAGTAAAATCATCTCCCTACTCCTACTCACTATTCCTCTGATTATAAATCTAAGGGTGGCATTAGCCATTGTTACTCCAGCATCACGGAACTTGTGTTCAGTTGCTTGTCCACTAGGACCACTAAATCCTTTTCAGAATCGCTGCTTTTCAGGATACAGTCCTCCATTATGTAGTCACGGCCTGCGTGCTTTGTTCCTAAACCTGTAACTTTGCATTTGGCTGTATTAAAACATATTTTGATTGAACAGGCCAGTTTACCAAATGATCCATATCATTCTGTAGTACTGCCCTGGCTTCATTGTTTTTTAGTACTCCACGAATCTTTAGAGCCCCGCAAATCTGCGGATGTCCGCAGATGCGGATTGCAGATCGGATACGGATACAAATTTTATATCCGCACAGGGCTCTACCAATCTTTGTGTCACCTGAAATTTTTATCAGCAATGATTTTATGTTGACTTCGAGATATTAATGGAAATGTTGCCTAGCATCAGGCCTAGTATTGATTCCTGTGGAACCTCTCTAGAAACACCATCATTCAATGTTGATTCCCCAATGACAATTACTTTTTGAGATCTGCCAGCCTGTTCTTAATCCATATGCTCTAATGACATTGTATAGTGCTAATCAGAATGTCATACAGTGCTAAATCACATGCATTCCAAAAGTCTCTTATTTCTATGCAGCACCAGACTTGTAATCTCAACGAATGAAATCAGGTTTGTTTGACAGGCTCTATTTGTACCAAGATGAACATGAACCTTAGACTTCCCTTTCTGAAAACTGTCCCTTGCTCTATGCCCACAAGAATCAAATTTCCACACAGTATTAGGAATATCTACTTTTGAGCTGTCCAAATCCGTGTAGAAAATATGTCACAAATCTTACCTGGCACCCAGAATCTCCTGACTGTCAGCTCTCTGCTGTAATCACAAAATAATCTTTTTTGATGAAATAAAATATAAAAAATCATCATAAAGATAAGTTTTACTTAGCTGCACTAAAAACTTACATCCTGCAAAGCTTATGCTGTCTATATTTGGAAAAGCCAGATCTGCTTCAGATATTTTAGACTGTCCTTGTGTTTTATAAAATAGTAACTGTCCTCTTAATAGTTGGGACTAATAATTTATTTTATATTTTCTCCCTCGATGTTAAGACCTTCTAAAAACTACACCTAATGCCTTTAAAGGTGTTATTGCTCAGTTTTATAATAAGGTCCAGTTTCCACTGAACTAACTGAAAAGTAGATTCTGATGACGAATGTTTGTTTACAAGACTAGCTATTTTGCTGTGCAAGGTTATAAAGAAAAACGGACTGCATGTTTTTCCTCAAATACTTTGGGGAACAATGTTTTCATTTCTGACAGTATTTAATTTTTCATCATGTGATCCTGATAGATTGTAGCATAGATGCTGCAGTTACATAAAGCTAGTATATTTAATAGATTTGATAGATTTTTAAGGTGAGAAGAGACCATTATGATCAGTCTTGTCTCCATCATAACACCGGGCATAGAATTTCATGCAGTGATTCCTGTCTCTAGCCCAACAATTTGTGGTTGAGAAGAGATACAGTGTGCATTTTATCAAGATATACAGTCTTGATTTAAAGACTCCAGCTGATGGAGAATTTGCCACAGCTGTTGATAAGCTGTTCCAAAGCTACACTGTTAAAGTTGTATCTTATTTCCTACTTGGCCATTCTTAATTGCAGCTACCAGCCACTGGATCTTGTTATGCCTTTGTCTGCTAGGTGTAAAGACCTCTCTCTTAGTCCATTACCTATGCATGTCCTGGAACTACCCATTGTTGGACAGTAGGGGAGAGAGGCAGTAGAGCGAGAAACCGGACATGTCAAGATTGGTATCATGTTTTATTCACTTCTCATAGGTTGGTTTGTTTTTGTTTTTGCTACTGACATCTTGCTAGGACACACTAGAACATGCAGGCTGTTGCTCTATAAAGCTGATTTAAATTTTTTTGTGGTGAATGAACAGATACGAAATAATTAAAAAAAAATTCTCTCCAAAATGCCCAAAGTCGACACTATTCTGGAGGTCTTTGGGAGTAATTTTTCATATACTTGTTTGCAAATTAGACAAGTCGTGTTTAATGTGCCATAGACCAAATTTGAGGCAGTTTTCCATAGCATGTAGCTTTAGAATCAGCAAGTTTCTCTTTCCCTTAACTCCCATTTTTGGATGGGTGTGTCCAGAGTCCTGTTCGAAGTGTTTCCTTGGTGAAGGCAGGTAGTGCCTTAGAGGTAAAAAAGGATTCAGATATTGCTAATCCCTCCCTTACCTCCAGGCCATATTCTAGAAAAGCTTGATCCCTGAATAAATAGATTCACAGGGATGAACATTTCCCAGGGATTTTCCCCTTGCACATGGATTTTCCACACTTTTATAAACTAAATGCCTGCTGTACCCAATGCCTTCCAGTTTAAACCATATGCCAGCTTACTCGACTGACAAGTTTTTACCACTGTTAGTAATGCAAAGCCAGCACATCTACGGAAGAGTGAGCTAGATTCTTTTCAGCTACACGCATCATCAACACGATTATCAGTGAGGCTCTGATTGTGGAATCTTTATTCCTGGAAGTGTAAGAAGAGGCAGAAAAATACACAGCCTGTTTTTCAGATCCAGGGGGAGTTTGCAGAGCTGGTAGTCAGCTCTTTTTGACTTGTAAAATGAGCACATTTGATGTGGAAGTCATTGAGAGGGACTGAATATGCCACTGCACAATGTTATTTTTGCAGTCACTTTTCTGACTGTGACTGAGCTTTAACTGAGGGCCTGATAGTTCTGTCTCTTTGAATAAAGGATTCTCTCTCGTATAATGATTCTTCAGGAGTTTAGCAAATTTTGTACCTAACCGTGGAGTCAGTCTCAAGCAGCCCATTAACTTCTTCAGACATTAATGGTGAATCTAAGATCTGGGATCTTAGAAGGCTTTAGGACAAAATAATGGTGAGGAAATAAACATATTAACACACAAGACTAAAACGATAAAATGAAAACCTCCTGATTCTTGGGGACATGATTGGACAGCTTGCTTTCATTTGTAACAGGTAGATCAATAAGTAGGTGAGGCTTACAGATCAAGATGGATCCAGCTGTGACACATAATTTGCTGAATTAGTGGGTCAGATTCTTGCCCCCCCCCCACTCTCTTTCTGCACTCAGGCAGTGCAAAGGAAGCAGAGACTGGCCATAGCCTCCCTGCTGAGGATACCCCCGTGTGAAGCCCAACAGCTGACTCAGATGCTTTCCTCTCCCCAGAATCTCTGGTGCAAAGGGCATTTCAGGGGTGGAGCGGGGGGTGGGAGAGTAGCTCTACTGTGCTGAGCTGTAGCTGTTTTCAACTGGTTGGCAAGTCCTAGGGGACCATGGCCAATGGGTTCAGCCCCTAGGCTGTTCTAATCTGTGCCTTGTGCCAGGGCAGGCAGAAAATGAGAGAGTCATAACTGGCTCCCTGACAGCACCCTCTTGTACTGCACTCAGCAGATGCTGCGTTCACTGGAGAATCAGGCCCACTGGGAGGAGTCAGGGAATGAGCCGCACTGAGTGAAGTGAGTTATCTGGTAATCTCATGTAGCTCTGATTTGCCTATTATTCAAGTAAGTGTCAGTGTGGATCTCTTTATGTGCTCATGTTCTATGGGAACATGAGACGGCACAGAGCACTTGTTTGGCCCTAATAGGGACTGCTAGTCAAATAACCTCCGGTCTCCTCTGCATGCTAACCTACAATGGGATCCCCACTGATTACACCATCTTGTAGAACCAGTGTTACTGTAGGGTAACTGGCTGTTCTTTTCTGACACGGAACAGAGTCCTGTCCCCTTTGCTTTACAGTGTGCATTTTCTGGGAGGGTTCCCAGGGGAGAGATTATGGAAGTTTATGACACCCAATTTGGGTGGAAAACAAGTTAAATTTTATTCATCGTACAAGTGAGAAGGCTGCAAAAACAGGGGAAAAACAAACACTTGACTTTCAGGCAAGTGCAATTTGCTTGGAAAGTGAAGAATTTAAGCCACATACAGAAAGTGAAGGGAATCTAAGCCTTTGGGGACACCCCAGAGATTTCTTAGAATTACAAGAGTTATTGGAGACTTTTTACGCATTTCAATGGAAAGTGTCCTGTAGGCACTGGAATGTTCTGGTTAAAAGAACAGAGCCCTTTTCTACATTGCTTCCCTTGTATGTGAGTGATTTTGAAAGGCCTGGAGCATTTCAGAGGTTTGGGAACACAGACAATTGCAAGGGTCTGTGACAAGCATCCCCCCCACCCCCATCCTATAATTGTCCAATCACTGTGCTTTTGCTCCTGAGCCAAAGCAAGGGGTAAGGCATAATAATAATAGAAAGTCCAGAAACTGTAGATTTTACATGACAAATACCCTGCTTCTCTCATTCAGCAAGTGCACAGCTCTGCAACCAGTGTGGCTTAGAGAAAAAAAAATAGCAGTTTGTAGCCTAAAAAAAGTTGTCACTGGGACAGCTTGTTTTCCTTTGGCAGATTAGAATAAACTAGAGGAATGCATCTATGCTCATAAAGAAGAGATGTCCTGACAATGATAAAGAGAAGCCTTGGGGTGTCATGAAAGTTTCTCTCCCCCTTTTTTAATCAGCTTGTTAATAAAGGAAGTGGCTTAAGGCTTTAAGATAGCCTTGAACATTGCCTTGAAGAATGTTTCTATGCCCAGTCACGAAAGAACAAATGAGGGATAGTGGTTGCATTTGGTTTTTTAAAAGAACTTTGCCAGCATTTTTAAAGCTGGATGCCTAAATTCAGGCTCCAAAATCCAGTAGAAGTGGGCTGATTTTCAAAGGCGCTGAGCACTTCCTATTGATTTCAATGGCAGTAGCAGGGAATTTTCAGCTGCTGTGAAAACAGGCCATTTCTTTTAGGTGCTGATTTAGGAGCCTAATCTTAGACACCCAAATTTGGGCCTTATTCTCTATTAACTTTTTAAATGAAGACAAGATGGGAAACAAAATGTGGGCCTTATCCTGCCTTCCTTTGCCCACCCAAAACTCCCATTAAGTCAGTGGAGTTTGTGTGTACAAAAGGATCTGTTCACATTATAGCAAATAGTCTGAAGACAGCAGCTGAGAAGATTTGTGAGAGGGGTTTGCATTAGCAGTGGGTGGGAGAGGGACAGATTTTATAAATGTTGCTGTTTTGCCCTGCCTTCCATACAAGGGAGCTTGCCCAGGGAGCTGAGAGTGCTTCCCAGAGCCAATCCTATGACATGCTGATTCGAGAGGCACCATTCCTTAGAACGTGTCATCTCCTCTAGCTGCACTTGAGCCTCCCTGCCTCTCACTAGGGGCTATCTGCTACCCGCTCTATTCCTACTTCCCTCTTTTTAGAAAAATGGCAAAAGTCAATGGAAAAGGGGACCGCTGCCATCTGTAGACATAAGATGACCAGAGTGACCAGGGCATTAGTTATGACTGCACACTTCACACATCCTTAGCATTGGCCCCAACACTTCCCCTGTATCACCTCAACCTGGACAACCGAAAAAGAAGGCCACTAATGATGCAAACCTGAAATTCCTGTACTACAACCCAGATTCATTTGGGATGACTGGAGTAACTCACAGGTGGCTTCAAAACATGTGAGACTCATAAGAACGGCCATACTGGGTCAGACTAAAGGTCCATCAAGCCCAGTATCCTGTCCTCTGACAGTAGCCAATGGCAGGTGCCCCAAAGGGAATGTACAGACAGGTTATCATCAAGTGATCCATGCCCTGTCACCCAATCCCAGCTTCTGGCAAACAGAGGCTAGGAACGCCATTCCTGCCCATCCTGGCTAATAGCCATTGATGGACCTACCTTCCATGAATCTATCTAGCTCCCTTTTGAACCCCGTTATAGTATTGACCTTCACAACACCCTCTGGCAAAGAGTTCCAGAGGTTGACAGTGCATTGCGTGAAAAAATACTTCCTTGTCTTTGTTTTAAACCTGCTACCTATTAATTTCATTTGGTGTCCCCTTGTTCTTGTATTATGAGAAGGAGTAAATAACACTTCCTTATTTACTTTCTCTATACCACTCATGCTGATAAAACACACAATATATGTTACACACATACAACATGTATTCACCACCCTCTCTTCATTATATCTAATTATTCTAATCTCTGTAAGTGCAAAGAGCATACAGATAGGCACCATTTTATTTTGATATGTACGTCTACAGTATAGATAATAGAGATTTTCAAAGCCAGCTACAGAATTTAGCCATAACACCCATTGAATGGAGACATGTGGCTAAATCCCCAAGCCCATATCACAGATCTTAATCATATATGTTGGGGGTGTGTATATGTAAAATCTATACACATAGAGAGACACATGAGAATCAGTGAATTGGCAAGAGAGGGGTGAGTTCAGTTGTATGAGCAGAAATTGGTTTTCTAAACGGGTTAGAATTTTGTTTTCCCTCCTAGTCTTTAAAAAAAAATTGACAATGTGTGTATGTTTATTTTTATATAAAGAGAAATTGTTTCACAGGTTGAATGCTAATCTATCTGGATCCAATCTTTTGTAGCTAAGTAATTAGCTTGAGAAAAAGAACATATTTCCTGTGCTGATATTTTTAACAGTAATGTCTCAATGCGCTGCTATAGTCCATTTTAACAGTTTTCAAATGTGACTGGTTTTATCATTTATGGCTAGAGATGAGACTGCCTAATGTATTTCTCTCATTTGCTGCAGCACCTTCTTCAAATGGACATCTGAAAGTTCTGCTCTGCAAGCCATTTTGGACAAGGCTCTAAGATAGTAAGAAGCTGGGTGGGGAAGAAGGAAAAATGGTAGCAGCAGAAGAATGCTGACAAGGAGGAACTGCTTGGGAAACAAGATGCAAAATGGCCTTTCCAGAAGAGAGAGACTTGCAGAACTGGCTTTAATATTTTGTGAGCTCCTAAATGAATGTACTCTTATGAATTCCCTAAAGTCAGCTCACTTCCATTGACCACTGGGTCAAGTCTTCCGGATGAACATGAATGAATATTAACAACATATGCACCAAACTCATACCTTGATATGTCATTGGTGTCTTCAAAAGGCTTGTGAGTGGCACGAGGAACTTTAGAGGCATCCAGGAGATCCTCCTCCTGATTTATATATGCTGGTATGCATCTTAGCATCAAGCTAATCTTAAATGCTTTTGTCACATGTGCTCAGAACACCAAGTCCTATTGGTCAGGTCCGTGTTATTTGGCTGCAGTAACAGGGGGTGCATAGACATTTGCAACTTTTTAAGAATAGTTCCCATTCACTCAGGTAAGGACAGTCAGTCATTTGTGACTTGATAGCGGCGAGGACCAATTTGAGTGGCAGGAAAACCTAAGTTTTAAATATATATATATATATATTGAGTCCATCAGTGTGCTTGGCACTGTGAAAACGTGGAAGAACTCACGGTCCCACTCTCTAGCAGCTTACAGTCGAAGGCCCCAGGGCTGCCCAGAACTCTGTGTAAGTGGATCGCTGCACCTGTACTGGAAACATTGCAGAATGGGGACACTTGCACCATATTTACATAGTTATTTAGGTGCTAAAAATGCCGATAGGTACCTTTTGGATTTTACAAAAGTATGTGAGTAGGTTATGTGCCTAAATACCTTTGAGGAGCTGGGCCCTGTTTCTGAGCCCAATGGGCGTTAGGTGCCTACCCTCTTATGGGGCTTTTGTAAATCTCAGCCAGGCACTTTTGTGAATCCCACCTCCCTCTTTATGTGCCTACATACCTTGGTAAATCTGGGCCCTAATTCTGACACACAGTACCGTTCTGATACAAACTCTCTGGATGATGTTTCCAATGTGCAGCACAGCAGAGCTTTGGGAGCGAGCAGTGCTTAAAGCAAGGTTTTGTGGAAGAAGTATGTGTTTGAGGAGGAAACTGAAAGACAAATTGGCATGGGAGACATTTGTAAATGTAAGGGACATGAGAAAGCAAGAAGATGAAAATGCAAAGATAAAAGGGAGTGATCGAGGGCTATTAGAGAAGAAAAGTTATGGTAGTCACAGTGGGATTTTCTCTTTATTTTTGAAATGTAGGTGACTATTTCCCCTCCTTCTAATCATTATCATAATCACTTTTGAAGGGTGAAAAGTACCCAGGATAATATTTCAACATGTTCTGCAGTTTTCCAGTAGGCCCCTGTAGCGGGGTGGTCACCTGCTCCTGCCCTGAAAGGGCTTGAGGCCAGCCCTGGGAGAGGGCTGGGGCTGCGAGCTAAAGGCTCGCTGACTGGGGAAGCAGCCGCACCAGGGCTATGCCCCCGTCAGACTGCAGCTGGCCCTATAAAAGCCAGTGAAGCCAGGAGCTGAGAGGAGTTTCTCTCTGGCAGCAGAGAGAGAAGGGCCTGGCTGCAGAGCAAAGTACCTAGAGTGGAGCAGGGCTGGGGGAAGGCTAGAGGAGCCGGGGGAGCTCCAGCCTGGAAACCCCCCAGGCTGCAGGCCTTTGATGAAAGGCCAGGAAGGGTACTGGGGTTGCAGAGGTGCAGCCCAGGGTAGGCCAAGGCAGTAGGTCCAAACCCCCCTTGCCGGTGATGAGTGGCACTTACACTGCAGTCTGCCCCAGGGAACGGGGGCTAGGTGATGATTGGCAGTGGCCATAGAGTGAGGTGAGGTGAGGATAGAGGGTGGGGGTTCCCTGGGGAGGGGAGACCCAGATCTGCACCCCGGCCTGAAAAGGGCACCGGAGTCCAGGAGGGACTCGGGCCCAGTGGCAAGCAGGACACCGGCCTGCAGAGGGCGCGCCGGAGGCTGGAAATACTAATTCCCTCGATGACCAGCAGGAGGCGCCGCAGGGTGAGTCGCTGCTCTGTGACATCCCCCATGAGTGTAGCTACATGGGTGGGCTTCAGTGCACTCAAACAGTGCACTCAAAGCTTAGGTCTGTAGAACAGTACATCTGAGTATCATTTTATTTTGGGATATTATATTGAAATGAAATGAATTAGTCTAATGATCATAGTAAAATTAGGACAAGATTGTTTCTCCTATTCTAGATGCTTTATGTTGGATTAAAGGGCTGGAACAGTGTAATGGGACCGTTCCTCCAGGTTAGACAACTTGGCTGTAGTTTTATGTCAGATCAGTGCTTGGTGAACCCTTAATAATTCTCGGTGTTTTGACACAGAGCTGAAACAGAAGCTCTGATTCTTGAGACTGCCAACTGCACAAAATGGAGCTGAAGCAATTCAGTGAATTATTTGAACATAACTGAAAAGTCCTCAATTTTCTCTGACATCTTCAGAATAAGATATAAAGCAAGGTTGTGTACCCTGAGTACGAAAGCCCAATGAAATTCAGAGGCAATAAATAGAAGTCTGATGTACTTTTTTACATAATGCAAAATAAGTCATGGAACTCACAGTTGTGGGAAATTATGTGGGGGAGAGGGGGGCCACAGTTAATTATTTAATGATGGTAGACAGATTCAAAAAGTTAAAGCTTTTTAAACCATTCACACAAATTGTCAACAGCACATGTCAAAATATACAAAGTAAATATCCTTAAATCAACAAATGGTATCTGTTTTTACTCATCATTCACTAGTTCATTTGTAACAAGCTGAATACGAAAGTCTAAATCACTGGATTTTTACTATACTAAGTTCTCAAGAAGCATTTTTCTTACTTTGTCTATCTGTGTATTTAGATTGTTGTCAATGGAAATATTTGTTCATTAATTTGTGTGTACAGTGAAATCGATGTTTACTGTCATTTACCAATAAAAATATAATCCTCCCAAACGTATATACAAGTGTTACACACACACACTCTTTCTTGGAGTTCTATTAAGATAATTTCCTCTCCAATTTTGTAAACGTGTAATTTTGTAATTTTCACTACATTTAAAATTAAATTGGTGATTTCCAAGTTAAAAGCAGCCACCTAACACTAATATATGGGGCCCAAATAGCTTCAGTAAGTTTGGTCTTTTGGGGAAGTTCTCCTAGTGAGTGCTTTGGTGTAAATTTTATTTTAAAGTTGGCCTCTAGTTTTCATGGACACACAAACCAGTGTATTTTAATTTGATTTGAAGAATTAATTTGGATGCCTTAAAAAAAGGGAAGCATAGGAAATTTTACTTTCCTCATTTTGCCTAAAATAAATAACTGTTAGCTGTTTGTTCCAGGAGGATGGCAGTGCAGTCTAGTGATTAGAACAGAATGAACATTGGAACACTTCTACTGACTCATTATAATGCTTTTGCCAAGCTATTCAACATCTCTGTGCCCAAGTGGTGTGACACTTAACTGACTTATGTCTGAAGAGCATTTTGAGATCCTCAGAACAAAGGTCGTACAACACTACTACGTATTATTACAGCAAAACCTGTATCAAGTGACCAAATATTAGGTACATAGCACAGTAAGCTTAAAAGGTCAAACAAAAATTGAACTGGAAGACATGTGGATACCTTAACATAGCTCCCAGGACAGGCATTGTTTATTGCAGTTGATCCTTATAGTAGGCCTAAAGATACTATTGCCTACTATACTGCAATGTGCATTTTTGTACGTCAGCCAAAAACACGTCATATAATTCTGAGTACAACAAATATTGGTGGGCTTTTATATTGATTATATTGGACGACCTTCAATTTATGATTTCACTTACTGATCTTTCTAAACATCAGCTGATTTACAACCCAGACTCCCTGTGACCTTTTAAAATTTACTTTTAAAAATAGAGGTTATCTGCAAATTAGTCCTTTATCTATTGTAATCCCACAAGTCAAATATCACAGTCCCAATTCAATTATACTAAACTCTTTTATGTTAATTTTAAATCATGTAACTTAATTCCTGGCAAAGCAGGATGGTGAGTTTCAAAATGTGGTTAATGAGGCAAAGTACAATCTAGAGTCTGCTACTGAGATCATCCTAATCCCTCAGATTGCTGAAGAGGACCGGGGAGAGACTTTTCCTTACAACAGTCCGGGTTAGATTTTCAAAAAAATGAATTTTAAGTGCAGTTAGGGGCTATGACATCTGACGTTGAGCACACACTGAAGTTAAATTACTTTCACAAGTGTGATTGAATAACAGTGCAACTAAAACAATTATGGTTTTGTGTATACACCCTTAGCTTGTCCCCTCCCACTGCAAATCGTAGATGCAAAATGTATTAGACTTGCGAAATCCAGGGAGATGATGTGTGTCTGCAAATGCTCATTAATCAGTGCTCTTTGTTCATTTTTGCTCTCATTAGCACAAGTTCAACACTTTTTAACACCACCTCTCTCCTCTTACCTGTTCTGTTTGTTCCCTCTGGGGCATCTGGCAGTGGCCATTGTCGGAAGACAGGATACTGGGCTAGATGGACATTTGGTCTGACCCAGTATGGTCGTTCTTATGTTCTCTTGATTCAAACACTGTTTTTAATGAATAAGAATTAGTTGGTGAAATCTTATTTTCCATGATGTGAGACCATGCCACTTATCCAACAGAAATATAAATACATATTTTCTAAAATCACTTTCAGGCCCCAATCCTGCACTAGTGAGGACAATGGAAGTTTTATCATTCATTTAGTGGGAACAAGTTGAAGGTTTGGTTCTCATTCAGTGACTTCGTAGTTTATCATTCTATCTATTTGAACTGGGAGTGAACACTCATCAGGACAGAGAAATAACAGAGTAGAACGTAGAGGTCTTGCCTTCACTAGGGAAAAAGGTGCACTTGAGTTAACTAAAGAGGTAAAATCCTAGTGAAGCCTAGGCAGTTAATAGTTTTCACATGACTTAGCCAGTAGATCTGCATAGGGACAATACTTGAAAATCAAAAGTTCCTTGTGAGCAACCTTCCATTCTTTTTTGAAGGCTGGTGTGCATACCCACTCATAGGAAACTAGCAAGCACTGCCCCTTGGATAGAAGGGGGGTGAAGTGGTCTTGAACTGTAGCAGTGCTCTCTCAAATTGGGCATCAGAGTAGGATACCAAGTCTAAGGAACAGTACTTGGTAAAAATTTGCATTGAATTTCATGTCATATCTGCATAATAGGAATACGCTCAGACGTGCTACAGGTGCAGCAGTGGCTCTGGTGGAATACGTCTGTAGAACCGCAGTCTCTGTAGGGTTACCTAAGATACGTCTTTTTATTCAATTTGACCATCTCTGCTTGGAAATAGGTTCTCCCTGGTATCTTTCCCCATAGACTATGAATAATCTGTTGGGTTTTTTAAAAGGGCTTGATTTTCTTCAGGTAAAAGCAGTGTCATTTTAACATCTAGAGCAGTGGTCCCCAACGCGGTGCCCACGGGCGCCGTGGCGCCCACGGGGGCATCTTAATGCGCCCGCGTCCTGGCCCCTGGGAGAGCACCCGCTGGAATGCCGCTGAATTTCAGTGGCATTTCGGCGAGGATGCCTCTCGATGACGACGCTTGTCGTTGACAAGTGACGTCATCGAGAGGCGTTGCTCCCAAATTTCGGCGGCGACGCCTCTCGCTGACGCCGCTTGTCGACGGCATTTCAGTGGGTGCTCTACTGCCGCAGTGGTTCTTCAGCTTGCGCCCGCCAGCCAAAAAGGTTGGGGACCACTGATCTAGAGTGTGCAGAGGTGTTTCTTAGCAGTGGAAGTGGGGGTGTAGAGAGAACTCCAGAAGGGAGATGTATTGGATAAGGTGAAGTCTGACATCACCTTGGGCATAAAATTAGGGTGTGGCCTCAAGGTCACCTTGTCCCTATGAGCTATGGTGTAGTGTGGTGTGGCCACGAGTGGGTGGAGTTCACTAGCCCTTCTTGTGGAACTGATGGCTATAAGGAAGGCTGCCTTTATAGGGAGATGCTCTAAAATACTGTCCTAAGAGGCTCAAAGAGAGAGCCTATGAGTTTGGTCAGTACGAGTTTAAATCCAAGGACAGAGGAGGCTCCTTTGTAGAAAGAATGGTTTTCAGGGACCTAAAAGCAGAGCATGTAGGCCCGTCTTTAATATGCCTCCGGTGGGCTCAAATGGCAGCTAAACACACCTTGAGGGAAGCTGAGGCTAGTCCTTGTGATTTCAGGTATAATAAGTAGGCCTGGGTTGCAGGGACCCTGGCTTGAGATAGGGTTAGGCTTTGTTTTTGTTTTGTTTGAACTGGGCCAGAGGGAGAACCAAATCCATTTTTATTTGTAGCACTTGAGAGTGGAGCTTTTCCTAGATTGCAGTGGGATGATCTGGATTCCCTGTGAGCAGAAACAGTCTGCAGTTACCAGAATATCCTCCACTCTGCTAGATGGAATGTAAATGTCTCCCTGGCTGCGTACACAGGAGGTTTAGAGAGAGAGGCAGAAGGTAGGTGGTTCTCCAGACAGGTGTAGGGAGGTCTAGGTACCACATTGGCTGTGTCTGCCTTGATTTTTCTTATGGGCCCTGGGGGTCAGGGCCTGGGAGGTGATGGTATCCTTTCTGGGACCATTCTTGACCCATGTCCAAGACACATCTCAGTTGTCTTTCTTGGATCTCCTATAACAATGTTATTTCTTTCCCTAACCATTTTCTCATCACTTCATTTCTTACTTTCTAAAGTCTTCAAACTCTCAGTAGTCCACCCAGCTAGTTCATTTTCACTGTCAAAATCTTTTATTTGTTGGCTTTCATCAGACTTCAACATTCCGGCCCATACGGCAGTGTCAGCACGATAACTGTTTCACACATACTGATTTTTGTTTTTATCGAAATGACTTTAGCCTTCCAGCTCTTACAGAGTGCTCTGAATGCAATAGTGGCTATTCTGATTCCTCTTTTTGTGTCATCTTCAATGCTAGTCCTCCAAGGTGCACAATTTGTTCCACTTGTTCCAGTTCTTTGTCTCCAAGTTTGATCTTTACCTCTTTCTCTCATCTTCCAATTGCCTTGATTTTGTCTTCTCTGTGCTGATCTTCAGTCCAAATTTTCTGCTTTCCCAATTTACTTTCTCAGTTATTTTCTGTAAATCCTCCTTGGTCAACACTATGAGGTCAACACTATCTGTAAGTCTAAGTTTATGCACACTCCTCCCACATAATAGGACTCCTCTTGTTTCATCTCAGAGTGCTATAGCCATTACTGATTCCAAAACAAATCTGCATCCTTGTCTCCTCCTATGGTCATGCTGAACCATTCCATCATTTTCTTGTCTACATCTCATTGCAGTCATCCAGCTTGATCAATTTCTCAGGGATGCCATACATTATCAAGACTTGCCATAACCCTTTCAGCAACATGATATCAAATGCCTGTTTAAAGTCTATACAGTTGTTGTAAACAGGTTCAGTTGTGTTCTATGAACTTCTCCAATATCTGTCTTATCACAAATAGCTGATTTACTGTACTTTGTCTGAATCTGGCCTGTTCCTCTGCAAGTGGTGCTTCCGCATACTACTTCATTCTCCTCTGCAATGTCTTGATGAATGCTTTTCCTGGCATTCTCAATAAGATGATTCCTCTTATCTTCTTTTTTATAGATTGGTACTATTATGACTTTCGCCCATTTGCTCGGCACTTGCACTTGTTGTTTGTAAAGCTGCACGGTTGTCGTCACTTCCTGGCACCTTTTTATTTTTCACGACTTTCTATTGAGATCTTTACTTCTAAGAATTCCAGCATCTGCTTTTCCTTGTTTGTACTGGCAAGCTTCTCCAGGACTGTTTCATTTACTGTGTTTTGTATGTTGCACAGCTCTTCAAAATACTCTTTCATCAATTTATTTCTTGTTTGTCCTCAATTATTTGCCCATGCTTGTATCTCACCACTGACATCTTCAACTCATATATCCCAGTCAGTTTTCTTATCATGCAATACAATCCGTGCCATATTTGTCTTTGTGTATTCTTCTGCTTCATTACGTAGTTCACATAACCAGTTGTTTCTGTCTCTCTATTTTCTCTTTCCAGTCAAACTGTTGAACTTAGCTCTTAGACTTATGTCTTCCTTTTTATTCCTTCAGCGTCATGTGCTTGTCACTCAATTGCAGCACTCCATCAGTATCCACTTTGGGTTCTTCATTTTGGCTTTGTAGCCCAGCCTCTCTCATAATCCCATTTTTTATATTGTTCCATGTCTTTCAACATTCATTTCTTCTTTCACCAGAGATGTAATGTTTCTCTGCATGGCTTCTTTGTATTCTTTCAGGATATCTGGCTCTTTCAATTTGTCTGTCATACATTTTATTTCTTGGCACATTTTCAGTTGCTGGTAGCCTCAACTTCATTGATGTCAGCACTAATTGATGAGCCAATTCAATATCGGCCACAAATGATCTGCACAACCACACATTTGATTTCCATCTGTGATTCACAAATACAGAGTCTATCATTTTCTTCATTTGCACATCAGGTGATATCCAAGTACACTTGCTCACAGCTTTCTTTGTAGAAATAGTGTGTTCATTATCACCTGGTTGTTACTTAGGCTACTCAATTTCTGCCTTTCTTCTCTTGCATTTTCTTCACCCAGTCTGAATCTGCCTATTGCTCTGGCACAGGAATTCCAGTCCTATCCTACTTTTGCATTAAAATCTCCCATCACCAATAACATGTCTTGTCTTGAAGCGTCTTGTATTGCTTTCTGTAGATTGCTATAAAATTCATCATTTTTTCCCTTGGGCACTACTGTGTTCAGTACATATATTTTTGTACATATATTTTCAGATTTGATTCTAAATCTCACCTTCAACATATGAGGATACATTAGGTTAAATACCATTAGAACTCAGCTTGCCTTCGGCTTTAGCACTAATGCAACTCCATCATGGTGTCTACCATCTTCTCATCCCAGGATTGATATCCTGTGTTCATTGTGGTAGCATTCTTATTTGCTTTCCCGTCTAATTTCACATAGACCGATGATGTCCCACAAATATCTTTTCAACTTGCATATCATTACCCTCAGTGCTTCAGCCTGGTATAATGTTCTTACATTCCATATTCCGGTAAATGTCTTATCCTTTGGGTTCATCATACAGGTCCCTGTTCTGCATATTGTTGTGTGTGTTCTGTTCACATACTTTTTTCCCCACCTTGGTTTCTGAGCAGTGAACGTGGCCTTTGTTTGCGTGGGCAATGACCAAGCCATGTACCTTACACCAAAGAGTGCTGTGTACTTCAAGCCAATGTCTCAACAGTCTCATGGACTGATGAGTATAAGGAATGACATATGGAAGGAGACCAACAGGCCCAAGAACCTTATGTAAAATTGAATGTCTGTTCTGGTTGCTCCCTGAGTGTAGTCAGAGTTTGTTGCATCCTGAGGTATGTCTTTTCTGTGAGAAAAGCCCTGGCTTGGGTCAAGTGGAGAAGTACCCTGATAAAAGAGATCCTATGTGTGGTATGAAGAGGAGCTTTCACCCTGTTAATTAGGAGACCCAGTGATTAGAAGAGACTGCATATGTATTGAATTGCCCATGTCAAGTACTGAGGAGACTTGGCTATTAGCAGCCAGTCATCAAAGTACAGGTAAACAAAGACACCTGGGTGTCTGAGGTGAGCAACTGCCACAGCAAGACACCTGGTGAATACCTGAGGCATGGGGATGGAGCTAATTGTAGGACTTTGAAGTGATAGTGCTTTGACCCTACACAGAACCCAAGGTATTTGGTGCGAGTCTTTTGATCACCACATGAAAACAGGTGTCCCTCAAGTTGAGACGTTCTAATAGAAAGTTTATGCCTCTTTCTGTCTAAGGGGGTGATTGAGAGGCTGCAGCTCCCTAGACTTCTCCTGTGCTGCAGATACCACCAGGAAATTGGCCAGTGGCTGCTGGAATAAAAACTGGTGGCCCTTGCTAAATGTCCTGCTCCTCTGGCTACAGGAGGGAATGAGCCAGGTGAGAGCCAGGTGTTCTTGGCTGAATTATGACAGCCACTTCTAAGGGACAGAGCTGGCCTCTCTGTAGTTCAAATCTAGAAAATGTCAAGGTGGATCACTTATGTACAGCCATTCTTCCCAAGAGTTCCTCGGGCTGCCTATGCTCACCAGGCAGGGAGATGGATGATGCCCCAATTTGAACTTTGGACAGGAAGCATCTATATTCTCCCTCAACAATGACTCATATGGGTCCTCAGGAGGGTTACCTTGTGCAGGAAGAAATTCTCTCAGCCAGAGCAGCACTGGCTGAGATAGTAGCCCCCAGTCCAGGATTGGTGCGATCCTCGTCTGGAACCCTTAGTGGAAGTGGAGTTGAGAAGTGATTCTGTGGTTTGATTGGTTAGGATGTTGGCACTGAAGCTGGTCTCCACACCAGCAGTGGATCTGCCAGAGCACTTGGCTATAGACATCTGAGCCAGGGGAGCCTGGAGCCTCATGTGTCTCTTTCCTTTCTGGTCCAGAGATTAAAGGCACTGCACACTGGGTGATGATGTGCAGTCTGTGGCAATTCACCCAGGCACAATAGGCTTTGGATGTGGGCATCAGACAGTAGTATAATAGCAGAACAAGAGACACCTCTTGAAATGCTTATGAGGCTTGGGATGTGGCATAGCCCTAATGAAGGAACTAGGAAGTGCCCAGGACAAGGGACTGCTAGAAGCTGGGAGTGGACAATGGGGATGGATCAGTTGAGAATTGCCCTGTTCTCATAGACTCATGGACTCATAGACTTTAAGGTCAGAAGGGACCATTATGATCATCTAGTCTGACCTCCTGCACAACGCAGGCCACAGAATCTCACCCACCCACTCGTGTAACAAACCCCTAACCTATGTCTGAGTTATTGAAGCCCTCAAATCATGGTTTAAAGACTTCAAGCTGCAGAGAATCCTCCAGCAAGTGACCCATGCCCCATGTTGCAGAGGAAGGCAAAAAACCTCCAGGGCCTCTGTCAATCTGCCCTGGAGGAAAATTCCTTCACAACCCCAAATATGATGATCAGTTAAACCCTGAGCATGTGGGCAAGACTCACCAGCCAGCACCCAGGAAAGAATTCTCTGTAGTAACTCAGATCCCACCCCATCTAACATCCCATCACAGACCATTGGGCATATTTACCTGCTAATAAAGATGAATTAATTGCCAAAATTAGGCTATCCCATCATACCATCCCTTCCATAAACTTATCAAGCTTAGTCTTGAAGCCAAATATGTCTTTTGCCCCCACTACTTCCCTTGGAAGGCTGTTCCAGAACTTCACTCCTCTAATGGTTAGAAACATTCATCTAATTTCAAGTCTAAATTTCCTAATGTCCAGTTTATATCCATTTGTTCTTGTGTCCACGTTGGTACTAAGCTTAAATAATTCCTCTCCCTCTCTGATATATTTATAAACAGCAATCATATCTCCCCTCAGCCTTCTTTTGGTTAGGCTAAACAAGCCAAGCTCTTTGAGTCTCCTTTCATATGACAGGTTTTCCATTCCTCAGATCATCCTAGTAACCCTTCTCTGTACCTGTTCCAGTTTGAATTCAACCTTCTTAAACATGAGAGACCAGAACTGCACACAGTATTCCAGATGAGGTCTCACTAGTGCCTTGTATAACGGTACTAACACCTCCTTATCTTTACTGGAAATACCTCGCCTGATGCATCCCAAGACCGCATTAGCTTTTTCAATGGCCATATCACATTGGTGGCTCATAGTCATCCTGTGATCAACCAATATTCCGAGGTCCTTCTCCTCTGTTACTTCCAACTGATGTGTCCCCAATTTATAACCAAAATTCTTGTCTTAATCCCTAAATGCATGACTTTGCACTTTTCACTATTAAATTTCATCCTATTACTATTACTCCAGTTTACAAGGTCATCCAGATCTTCCTGTATGATATCCCGGTCCTTCTCTGTATTAGCAATATCTCCCAGCTTTGTGTCATCCGAAAACTTTATTAGCACATTCCCGCTTTTTGTGCCAAGGTCAGTAATAAAAAGATTAAATAAGATGGGTCCCAAAACCAATCCCCGAGGAACTCCACTAGTAACCGCCTTCCAGCCTAACTGTTCACCTTTCAGTATGACCCGTTGTAGTCTCCCCTTTAACCAGTTCCTTATCCACCTTTCAATTTTCATATTGATCCCCATCTTTTCCAATTTAGCTAATAATTCCCCATGTGGAACCATATCAAATGCATTACTGAAATTGAGGTAAATTAGATCTACTGCGTTTCCTTTGTCTAAAAAATCTGTTACCTTCTCAAAGAAGGAGATCAGGTTGGTTTGGCACGATCTACCTTTTGTAAAACCATGTTGTATTTTGTCCCAATTACCATTGACCTCAATGTCCTTAACTACTTTCTCCTTCAAATTTTTTTCCAAGACTACAGATGTCAAACTAACAGGCCTATAGTTACTCGGAGTACTTTTTTTCCCTTTCTTAAAAATAGGAACTATGTTAGCAATTCTCCAGTCGTAAGGTACAACCCCTGAGTTTACTGATTCATTAAAAACTCTTTGGAACCGTATCAAATGCCTTACTGAAATGAAGCATCGGGCATTGGCCACTGTCAGAAGACAGGACACGGGACTAGATGGAGCATTGGTCTGACCCAGTATGGGCGGTCTTATGTTCTTATGAAAAAAAGGGGGGAAATTTCAGGATTAGTTAAATACTTGCACTAAACTAAGGAAGTACAAAAAAGGGGCTGAGAAGGTTCTATTTGCTAAAGACATGAGTAGGGTGAGTTCTGTTAGCTCTCTTTGGTAGCGGTCCAGGAACTGAGGTGGTTGGGGGTGCACTCCTTTATAGAGAGTAGTACACTGAGGTCATCCTCACAGGAGCGCACTTGTGTGCCCCCAATGGACACAACCTTTCGAGGCAGTTCCACAGTTCTACAGACAGGGTGCCAAATCCTACAAGGAGGAATAGTCAGAGGCCCTTGAAGAAAGGCCAGCAATTACATCTGGAGGAAAAGAATTCAACACACAATCCCTGATCCTTGAAACACGTAAGTACATACATAACTTTACTCACACGTACAGTTCCATCGGCTTACTGGATTCATAGTAGCAAACACCAAAAACATTTGGAGGGGGTGGGGGAAGAAGAGGGGGAAAAAATCAGTGGAGTGATTTTTGCCCATAAGTTGGCTCCAAAGATGTACCAAGTACTCTCCTCCAAAAGACCCACAATGTCCTACATTTGTACAATAAAGTAGATGTCCATACTGTGCATGCACCTAGGTGTGCACACCCAATGCTGCCACGTTTCCCTGTGCACACATGCCTAGAACATTGTGTATCTCTGTGTCCTCCTAGAACTAAATGTTCCCTCTTCCCAGTGTCCTCTCTCCACATTTTTCTCCCCCTCTCTTCTTTCTCCCCCAACCTTTGCATACAGTCTCCTCAATACAGGCTGCTTGTTCCCTTCCTAGCTGTATTTTCCTCCTCCTTGCTGGGAGGAGAGCTGAAAGGTGTCCTCTTCCTCCTTCCACATGCTCCAGTCATGTGAGAACTGGACTCTTCCTTCCCCTTACTACAAGCGCAGCTAGCAGGGAGGAAGGTAGGTTCTACCCTCTAATGTCTCAGTGTGGAACTTCTCTGCCTTCAGCTTTGAGTGGTGCTCTTACCTGTGCTCATCAGCTGTTTGACAGTTCTACTGGTGAGGGAACCAGCTGTGTGCAGTACCACTTTTGGGGTTGGAACTGGCCTCCCCTCTCCTCTGCCACAGGAGAGAAAATTGAGAGTAGAAAAAGGCATTGGGGTCCCCCTATTCCTCAGAGTATGTATGTGGTGGGTAAATGGCTCCCCTATCTCCCCGCCCAGGACTGCCTTTGGCAAGATCAGGGCCATACAGTCATTTGGCACAAGGAACCTGGGAAGCAGTAAATCTCATAGTGAAGAAGGGGGAGTCACTTACTTATGACAGTTTCCTGTAGAACGGTCTCCTCATTCTACAATTCCTCATATTCTGAGACTGGAAACAATTGTTCAAAACTATAAAAATGTTGGGTTTTGTTCCCCTTCTGGGACATTCCGAGCATCTATTCCATAATGCTTCAGAAGAAACTGTCTGCATCAGGGATGATAGTGTCATAGTTTCAGAATAATTGCACCTTTAACCCCATCTCCGTGATCTGCTCAGATCCCAGACCTTTACCTCTCTCTGGACATAGACCCATATCCCACTCCCTTCTGACCCGAGGTTTTAGCCTGCAGTCCCCCTGGCACTTCACTGTGATTATTCCAAGCAGGTCTGACAAATGTCCAACCCCTGCTCCTTAGCTTCTCTCTCAGAACAATTAGAGTGTTTTTACCAATGACCACGTAGTTCTTCCAAAGCAGAGCAGGTTTATTCACGGATAAAAATGAAAACACACAAACAAAACTAGGATCTAAAATGGTTTACCAGTAACTCCCCATCTGTCCTATGGAGACCCTAGCAGGTCCCAGTCTTTCCAACCCTTCAGCAGGGTTGGGTGCTCCCTTGAACAAAAGGCCACGTCCATTTACTGAATCAAAAGGCAACCCCCAAGTCTGCTTTACCCCCAAAAAGCTTTGTGTCTCAGCCTCCTAAAACCAGGTAAAACCAGTCATTTCCCCTTTCCTCCAGGAATCCCAAGCCTCAAAGGGTAGCTCCATAACCAGCCTTGGGATTTTGCATTAATCATCCCCAGTGATTTTAGTTCCTCGTGGAGCTTGACAACTCTCCCCAACCAGCCAGCATACAATCCCTGGCTCACAGAGATATAGATAATAGTTATAAAGTTAAATACAATAGTCTCAAGATATACCTGGCTTCATTCTATCTGTCACAGACAGGATATTCCGCCCTCTTGCCCCCAGGTTCCACTCCTTTATAACCAGGATGATGGGATTTTGTACTCAAATTCCATAAATCTGCCTCGGGGATTACAGTGGCCATTTCCCTTCCCGTCACTTCAGAATGCTGCATCCTCCATCTTTCTGAGGTTTGCTGCTTGATGGCCCAAACGCCGCAAAGGAGAGAAAAGGTAACAGAACACAGAGCACAACCAGTGGCATTCTGCTGGAAGCGTCTGTTGCAATAGAGCAATTCCTACTGAACTGTGATCATGGTTACCAATGGTCCTGAAATAATGGGTGCATACCTTACGTGCAACAGTTCGCAGGAGGCATGACTGGAGGATTTACCACTGTCTGTGGAGGTGGATAATAGCCATTGCACTGATGTTACCTCCACAGAAAACCTCTGCAGATGTTCCACAGCCTCCACCCTATGATTCTGCCCAGACACTGAGGATGGCCACTAAGTTCAGGATTGGGATCATTGTGTACATTACATGATGGATTTCTATTTAATAATTAAAATGCCAAGAGAGTGGGTAGGTGACAAATGGGTACATCACTGCAACTGACAATACTACATATGTCTTAAAGAATTAGCCAATTTTATTAATATGCCACACACAGCAAAAAATATACATTCAAAACACTCAACACATTATTCCTACTTAGACAGACAGACAGAGACACACACACACAAATCCATGCTATTTTGAATGTTTTTCAACCATTACAAGAACATTAGCTGAGCTAATGAAACAGCTGGCTGGATTACTGCTTCCACAATATAATCCGTACTCAAAAGCAGCTTTTTTTCAGACCTTTTAGTGCAAATTAGATAGTTTATAGGTCTCTTTTGTGCATTGCTCCTATAATTTTGTGTCAATTGGTATCACTTTCATTTATAAAATCTCAACTAAGTCAAGACAATTACACTTAGCAGTTACATTTCTTCCACTCAGAGCTGTATGGTAATATTACAGTTGCTGGTTTGAGGCCAAAATTGTTAAATGTCTGATAGAATTTTAAAATCATTCAGAGCTATACAATTGGCATTGTATAATTAAACATTAAATAATCCAAGTAATAAAAATCATAGGTCAACTGTCTCTCTCTATCTGACAGCAGCTTTAAGTATTGTCTCACTACTTCCATATTTGTTCTTTCATCGGAGGAATGTCTGTCTTTGAAATTAGGAAACTTCAGCTCTGCTGGAGCACCTATCAATTGCAAAAAGTAATTGGCATCTTCCTCTAGAGTTTCGAATTTTCCTATGAAATCATAGTTGATGAGGCAGGGATAGCAGAGTTTACTAATCTGCTCCCAGTGTATGTCCATTCCTACTGGGCGCTGGGAATCTAACAAATACCGGACAAATTCTTTGAACTTCACACCTGATCCAGTTTTCAGTGCCTCTTCACGTGCATTAAGTCTGTATTTCTTAATAATTGCCTTTCCAAACACTGGGTGGTAGTAGCTGTTTGGATGTTCAAATTTATCCCTGAAGGCAGACACCAATCTTTCCATGGGGTCACGTACACATATGGTCTTGGTGTAGGTATTTAAACGTGTCTGTATCCCTTTTAAGTCATAACTGTCCAATTTCTTTAGATGCTTTCCGTAGTGCACGGCATCATGGCTAATACTGTATGCCGAAGAGGCAAGTCCATTGAGCACCATCAGAATCCTTTTCCAGTTGGAACAGCCTGCTTTAGGCACTTCACAGTATAAGATTTTGTGTCTATCCTCTACGTATATTCTGGATACCATACGCACTAGATGGGTTCTGAGCTGGTTCTCACTGCTGTATTTTTTACAGAAGTCATAAAGAAAATATCTGCGTTTCTCTTGAGCTTCATCTATGTTTTTCCATCTGTCACCTTTGATTAAACTTTTATTTAAAGGGCGCATCACTGGCAGTAAATTCACTTGTTTAAGCTGTTTTAGAAAGGCTTTAGTCATCTTCTGCTGTTCAGATAATTGGTTCAAGGAGCTGGCTATCTCACCAAGAGGACTGGCTTTCTCCTGTGAATGTCTGCCCATGATTACAGTTGTCTGTCGCTTGTTGAGGTTAGCAGCAGCACTCTGATTTTTTGGTGCTGTGGCAAGCTCCTCTGGGTGCGGGAGCTTGGAATCCTGTAAACATTAAAAGAATGAAAATTTAAAGCATATTTCACCATTCACTTAAAGAATTATTAGTCTGGCAAAAGCAGTAGGGGTATGAAAAATACATTTTGTGCTAGCAGCTCTATTTGAGATGGGGAAGGAAACTCACAGAACAGGTTTACAGCCACTCTTAGATACGTCTAATTTAGTTATGAGTTGGGTTAACTGATGAGAACAATATATGCTTTTAAGCTGAGCTTGTTAACACCAGATCCTCTTAACCACATGGGCTCCGGTAAGTCAATCAAAATGAGTATCTTTTTGAGATTCAGAACAGCTGTACATAGGGAGGTTGATGCACCTGCCCAACCTTGCTGGCTTTAACCATTAGGTCCCTTTCTGGTGTTAGCAAGGTTGAGAGCCCTAGTGTAGACAAGCTGATAGCCACTGAAGCCACTTTAAACCCTGGGTTTATTAGAGCAGTCCAGAGCACGACTTGTCAGGACAGTGCTTAAAACAGTGTTAGCAGGTGGTGGGCTGACTACACTAGGGTTCCTGAAGTTCCGAACATTGTTGGAATTGAACTCTGTGTAGCAGCAGTGACAAATGTTTAGAACATTTCCTAGCGCAGACAGGCTTTAAGTGGCTATGAGCAGTGACTCAGTGACAGCTTAGGCAGATACTCTGAAAGGATTAGTGCAGAGCTTTCCAAACATTTTGCCTGAATTTTCAGCTTTATTGCTTCCCATGACCGCAGACAGCAGGAAGTATGTCAATACACAATGGCATCTTCCACACTGTGTGACATTGCATGCCCTGTATGTGCAAGATCATGCTGTGTGGAGGACGCCATTTTGCAGCGTGATCTTGCCCACACATGCGAGGTCACGCTGTGTGGAGCAAAATGGCCTCCTCTGCACAGTTGGGATCACCACGACCCTCTCTGCTGATGGTGCAACCCCACTTGGGGTCTCAACCCCTAGTTTGGGAATCACTGGATTAGTGTATGTGGGGAGATGTTACAAGGTGTTACAACCCGTGTTTTAAAAATCTCTCCTAACAGCACTGGAGTTTGTGAGGTCTATAGGAAAACAATGAAGTCACTTTTAAAGGATTTCTAACCTTTGCCAAAAATTGATGATTCACAAGGTAGTTGGTTTTGTTTTTCACAATGGCTCTTAACTGGGTTTTTTGAAAATTGGCAGTTTTGGGGCTATTTCACATATAAAGTAGTGCCGCCTCTGTAGATTATGCATGACACCCAGGAATTTGTAATTATTTATAGAGAGAGTACTGGATGGTATAAAGCTTGTGAATACCATTTTGAAACTGAGCCTACAGATATGTAAGCCGTTTCAAGAAGAGGAAGCCTATCTTGCCATATGATCAGTGAGGAAAGAGTTTCCAAAAGGGTCATTGGGGAATCAGCCAGCTCTATATTGCCTCAAACTCTCACAGATGTAAAGAGTCTTAAAGGGCTCTGCTCTTATTTCTCTATTTGCCAATGTAAAATTATTGTATAGAATTCAGTGAAAAGGAAGGCCTTTTTAGTGGTTGGCAGAGTGCAATTTACTATTTAAAGAATTACAAAAAGGCACTTGATTGCGCTCTGCTTTGGTCTTATCCATGATTTAAAAAAAACAAAAACCTTTCATATTAGACAGGTGCATATATTTAGAGATTGAGACTAAGTTTTTTGCCTAAGAATGGGGAGGATTCAAGAGAGTGGTGCAATCTAAGAGCAAAAGAGTCCCGAAGCAGGGAATATGGATGCAGTGAATGATTGTAAGTTCACGTGGCATTTAAATACCACAGTGAATGGTGGTGAAACAATGGAATTTCTCAATGGAAGAGAACCACAACCATTGTGGAATATAGTGTTCTCTCAGAATACAGAGAAAGTAAATGCTTTTGGTCACAGTGGAAAAGTCTGTAATTTAAAAGATGCAATTTTGTATAGGAAATAGGGAAAACACACCTAGCACGAGGTGCAGGTAGATGAATCTATATAACTAGTATTAAAGTTATGCAATTATGTTAAAATAACTGGACACTGTGGGATTACAAAATCCTTAACCAACCTCTGAGAGAATTTTATTTGATAAAACACAGAAACAACATAAAAATATGGTGCTTTTGGTGAAAGGAGTGTCCCCACTAAGGCAGTGAGGGTATCTCCAATGGGCAGTATGGTTATTGATGTTCTTGCTCATGCTTTTGCCTAAGATAGAGTCTGACTGACTAACAGTACCCGATGATTTCGGTGTTTTCAAAACTTAATAAAGAGAGAAATCAAGAGGTGTAATGGTATCTCATGACTCCTCATATTTGATCAGCAGCTGAGGGCCTAATGCTTTGGAAGAGGAACAAAGGAATTTGGATCATTTGGACATACATATACAAAAATATGTTTGACAGAGCAAATTTGAATACCCTTAGATAAAGTATAAGAGTTTTAAATAGTATGATGGAAGATCATATGGGGAAACTTTTTACAACTGGAGAGCTGGCTTGTTTCCATCAAATCAAGAGAAAGGATAGACTTCCTGAGATGAGTATAACCTTGCTATGGACTCTATTCAGTTCTGACTCAAGAAATGGTCCATTTGGGATCCAGAACCAAGATCAAAGTTATCCTTGAGGACACTCAAAGGCGCTACAAGAGGAGGACAGGATTTCAACCTGGTTACCTCAGAAATTGAGAACACAAATGTAGGGACCAATGCTGAAGCGTTTGTGACAGGAGTGAATACTCCATTGGAGCAGGATGGGCTGAGCCATTCGGAGGAGCCTCAGGTAACACTTCACAAGAACAACTTACACACAGCAGGAGTCACTTGAAAGTGGTCCCCTCTTAGCAAGCTGAGAAGAAGAAAAAGGCTCCAAACAGATATGGCGGTGAACAAAGACGTGGGGGAAAATGATGACATCGGAAGTTCCAAGAACAAGAAAAGGATTGTGTAAATATGCAAGCTTCTTTTTAATGCTTTGTTAATTTGATTTTCTTTTCCTGTTGTGTTCCATAGTGGATTATATTGTAGAGGTCAATAAATATTACTGTAAGCATCCTGAATAACGAAGTGGTTGCAGTGTTTGTTTATAAACTCAAGGTAGTCAATAGGCAGACCGTTGGCCAAATCTGGACTGCCAGATGCTTTTGAAAGGACCCCAAAATCTTTTTATTTATTTATTGTCATTTATTTTTTATTATTTTCTCTGGAGTCTGGACCTTGACTATACCTGGGCCAAGAAAATTGGACCTTGACAAAAAATAATTGACTCTCCCTGCTATAAACTATATTTAAGAATGGGAATTGAGGGTGGGTGATTTTTAAAGGCACAAATGGCAGTTAAGCATCTAATTCTCAAGAAACTCTCCCCTGGAACTCACAGAAGAGATTAACAACCTCTGCATGTGTGATAAATGAAAGTGGGGGGAGGGAAGCTCCCTTTTATGAACACCCAGCCAGACAGTAAGCTATAAAGTCCCTCTTGGTCGCTGTTAAAATTGGGAAAGCAGCTTTCTCTTTGTGTCTGTGATTGTTCTCCAGAGAACGGAGACATAGCAGCAGCAATGCTGTAAGCAGCTTTCAGCCAGGTATGATCATAAGTCATCAGATCATACCTAAAACTACATATCTGGAACTCCCAAATGTGTAAGTAGATTAGGAATGTTTAAAAAGACACGATTAGGGTTATTTCTGTTTATTTCTTATGGCAATGGTCTCCTCTGTGCTAATCCCAGATGCTTTTGTTTGCTTGTAACCTTTAAACTGAACCCCCAAGAAAGCTATTTTGGGTGCTTAATTTTTGGAATTGCTCTTTTAAAATCTAGCAAAAGCCTAAATTCCAGATGTATTTTTTTCCTTTTTGTTTTTAATAAAATGTACCTTTTTTAAGAACGGGATTGGATTTTTGGTGTCCTAAGAGGTTTGTGCTTGTTGTTTGATTAGCTCGTAGAAACAGCTAATTTCCTTTGTTTTCTCTCTCAGCTCTTTCCCAGAGGGTGGGGTGAAAGGGCTTGACAGTACCCCACAGGGAGGAATTCCCAAGTGCGCCTTCCTGTGTCCAAGGAGTTTTTTTGCATTTGGGTGGTGGCAGTGTTTACCAAGCCAAGGTCAGAGAAAAGCTATAACCTTGGGAGTTTAATACAAGCCTGGAGTGGCAAGAATTAGTTTTTAAAATCCTTGCGGGCTCCCACCTTCTGTCCTCAAAGTGCCAGAGTTGGGATTCAGCCTTGACAGCATGTATACATAACTGAGTAATGAGCTGGGTTAATTGGTGAGAAAAATAGATGCTTTTCAACTGGATGAACTGTGCTTAAGAGAGAAGTTACATCAAATGCTTTTTTTAAAATTGCAAAATAGTAGTATAAGTGAAAGAGCTTCATGCCACATGTGCTCCTCTTACCCTCTTCTCCCCTATCCTGTCCCTCTCATCTCCCCTCCTTTTTCTTTCCATGTAGCTTATCCCCATCTAACTAAACCTATCTTTAAAAAAAAATTGTGAAACTAACATGAAATTTGCAGCCATCACATTGTTCACTCTACATATGTGTTATACTCCTTCATCCACAATGTGTCTGTCATGTCTAATTCGATTGTAGGCTCTTTGGGGCAGGGACCATTCACTTCTCTGTGTTTGTACAGCACCTAGCACAATAGGGTCCCCTGTTGGTTTGCCCTTAGGTACTACTGTAGTATACGTGATTAATAATAATACGATAATATTACCCATGCAACACTGGCAAATCTAGCAATTGTGGCTCTCATGGGGCTGGGAGCATTGACTGAATGACAGTCCAGCCACATGCTCTGAAAGAATTTTTATGTTTTTGGGGCAGAGTTAGATCCATGTGAAATGGGACAGTGTTTGTGTGAGAAACCATTAGCTAGCTGGAGGTCACAACATTGCCACTTTCTGGACTTCTGGGAGCTGCAAGTTTTGCTGCTGCTTTTTTTGTTTGATATTCATTTGTTTACAATGAAACAACAGGAACTATGTACATATTCCAAATAGAAGTAGATTGGGAAAGAATAGTCTAAAGTTTTTGTCCACCCATTTCTCTGTCAGGAAGGAAATAATTCATTCCTGGAGTGAAAATCTTTCCTGGGCTTTTTGAAGCCAGAACATTATGATCAAGTTTTTCAAAAGCAACCAGTGATTTTGAATGCTTAAATGTTTGGGTGCCCAGACACTCGCCTCAAAGATGTGAGCATCCGCCACAGAAAATGCTGAGCACCCACCCTCGGCAGATCATGCTCTGTCAGTGTGCCTTGAACTGGGCACCCAAAAAGTGAGAGACCTCAAATCACTGGCCACTGTTGACAATCTTGGCCATTATCTGCATTTATAAAACACAACCTTTGGGTGCAATTATAATTTTTTAAAACACTACTTTAAAAACCTGCCAGCAATAGTCAGCAAGCAGATAATCCCCAGATTAGTCACTAGCTACAATGTTTTCAGAAGTCTGGTATCTCCCTACAGACATGAGAGCTACTGCTTCACTGTTCCTGGATGGTCAAAAAAACAAACCGTGGACTCTAATAAAATGCGAAAAGAAATGAGTTCTAAAATCACTGTGGAGAGCACAGAGTCTCTTGTCGAGATGTTTTGACAACTTGTGCTACGGGTTGTGTGCAACTCATCTGACAATTACAGTTAATTGAAGTGTTGCCTCCTGCGCATTTTCTCTCATTACTCACTTGTGTTATTTGACACATTTGAAAGGAAGTTGTGGAGTGGCCATATGTCTGATTTCGGTGGTAACGCAGAACAGTAGATCTAACCCTTGTTTCCCTTTCGCTAACCAGACAGAGAGAGAGATTTTAAAAATAGCTTAACTAAATACAAAGGGAAGGATTTTAACATGGTCACAGTAAGGTATTTGGCTACCTGCCATTCAGTGAATGTGCTGAACAAAAGGAATTTTGGGGGTGGCTGGATTGGTGCATGTAGTTTGTCCTCATCTTTTTATTCTTTTAAATACCCCACTCCTCACTCATTCACAAAATGGTTTCTCCTTACTGTAGTAGCAATAAGCTGCAAAGACCCACATTCAGGCACATGATGCTGTCCTTCCTCTCAGTGCCTTCACAAACCACTGGGTGGAAAAGATAGAAAGACTAATGCTAAGAATTCATCCAATTATGTGATATGGTAGTTATAGAACACACTAGGAGGATCCCATCTCGACTGTTCTCAATTATAGCATCCTGCCATGCAAAAAATATAATGATGTCTTGGGAAGGGTGATATTCTAGGGCCTGATTTTCAAAAATGTAATGAGCTGTAATACAGACACCATTGTGCCTCAAATATTTTAGTGCTGGATCTTGCTCTATTAACAGGAATAGTAAATTAAGAGCTCGACAGAAAGAGTGGATCTGAGTTTGGGAAAAGAGTGGATCTGAGACAGAGGGGGAAAGAAACTGTTGTAGTTATTTAGCCGTGCAGAAGAACACTACACAATTCCGGGGTCAATGAAGTGGTTTTTGGTTTTCTAGCTATATCTCTGAACAACCAGTAAATACTTCATCAGTTGTTTTTGTGCATCCAACACTACATTGCACCACTTATGATCAGAGTTGGCTAGAAAACATCTCTCAAAATGAAACTGATAAAAATCAGAAAGTATTGAAAATTTGTTTGCGTTTTCCGATCAGCTCTATTTCTAAGGAGGCTTGTGTTCACCAAGCTCAAGACTCCTGCAGAGTTGTATCAGGGACTTAGAAAAAAGAAATCAAGTTAGGTAGTGCATATGCATAGAAGTTTAGTTATTACAGGGAAAAGATCAGTGACACGATAGAAGTAGGAGCTACAGTATAATGTGAGTTTGGAAAACTAACAGATGGAGCTAATGCATGGGTCATAAACTTATTGTTTCAATTGAGAGTTTCAATCCAAGATAATCTCAAATGCTACGAAAGCTTAGTAAGGGCTGAAAAAATGTATATACAAGGACTCTCCAGAATGCTTCCAATGGGGGGACAGGGCGGGGACTGGTAGGTCACTGAGTTATTGCACGCTCTTTTTTGCCTGGGTTCTAATCCTGATGTAGGTCATAGGTAAAAATTAGTTTGGTAGCTTTTTCTCAGTCTTCATTGATTTAAATCATGAAATGACCACATAATTTGGCACAATTAGAAGTCTCTCCTCAGAAAAGGTCAGGATTGTGATAGCCGAGGTCAGAATTAACATGCATTAGCAGCGGTATGTGGAGGGCTTGCATGGCACCTTCCTCCAACATATCAAACTGAAGCCACTGCTATTATAGATACATAGAAATAAGTTCTATAAGCCTGCTAAGAGTAGTGGCTATTCACAGTCTTTTGGTACCAGGAAAATATTTGCCAAGAATAACTGGCCATGGTCAGAGAACAATTTTACAACAGACCCAATAAACAAACATACACATTCCTCACATAGAAATTCTGCAGTCTAGTGTTAGTGAGCTTAAACAAATCCCTGTAACAGCTCTTGAAAGAGACTGACTAACCTACAAAGAGTTGGTCACAGATGTAAGGTAAAAGATTGCTACTCTTTTTGGTATCTTATTAACTTCACTGACTTACAGTTTATTAAGGGTAAGTCTCTGATGAGAGCAGGATGAAAACTACTGGCTCATGCATTCTATATATAAATCAAGGGCTGGGCTGCACTGACAGGAAGGGGGGTGGGATAGCTCAGTGGTTTGCACACTGGCCTACTAAACCCAGGATTGAGAGTTCAATCCTTGAGGGGGCCATTTAGGAATCTGGGGTAAAAATCTGTCTGGGGATTGGTCCTGCTTTGACCAGGGGGTTGGACTAGATGACCTCCTGAGGTCCCTTCCAACCCTGATATTCTGTGAAGGGGAACTGGTGGTACTCTTCTCTCAAGCCCACACATGTCCTGACACCTCCCTGGTCAGCCCTTCTCATCCCCTCTGGTTATACCTCTCAGGCACTTGTTAGTGACGCTCTCTTTCTGCCAGTCTTCTCTGGAATCCTAATTTTTCCAAAAATCTCTGCTTACAAATTCAAAGGGGAATAGCCACCAATGTATCAAACTGTGTTTTAGAGAGGAACATTTTTGTTTCACATTTCTGTGGCCAGACACCAAGTGGAAGGGACTTGAAACAGGATGCCGTGCCTTTCTTGTCTAGGTCACTTCTTCTAACCTGGCACAGGGACACGTTGTGGAAATGCTCTTACCATTCGACAGCTTCCAGGGGTCTGTATAAAACGAGCTAGTGGTTTCAATCCAGAGGGAGGAAAGATGGTTTGTGGCTAAGACTGGTACTCAAGCTCCCACCTTTGCCACAGCTATAAAATGGGGATGATGCATACCTCACAGCAGTGTTGTTTTCATTAGTACAGTACTCAGATACTACAGTGGCAGTAAGGAGATAACACTGTAGGAACTAGGTAGCAATATTACAGAATCCTCCATTATAATATATATTAATTGGTATCTTTGTGGGCACTCCTCAGCAGAAGCACCAATATCAACGAATCAACATGTGAAATCTCCTCTCTCATCTCTAGAGGTTGTCCTCTAGATCAGAGCTGAGGCATCTAGTCTAAGTAAATTTGTTCTCCTGTTGCTTGGACTGTTCCTATTCTGTAAACAGAAGAGGACTTAAATGAATATTAAACAACACCAAATACACATTCAAAAAGATTTGTAAAAGATATATTTGGGGTGTGGGATGGAGACACCTTTGCACAGTTACAAGGGAAGGTAGTTTGAATTTTCTGTTACTTTAGCATGGTAATTCAGATGCTGGAACCCCCATTGGTATCTGTTTCAGGTTCCTGAGAAAAACGAAGCAGAGCAGCAACGAAATGGGCATGGGGGTGAGGAGTAGATAGTGCTTGATATATTTATTTACAACACTGATAAGGTTGCCCGATACTTCCCATTATAAGATCCTGTTTGCAGTTGCTTATAACTTCACCAGACTAAACATTTGGGCTGATATTTTCCATGCTAGGTGTGTGCCTCAGGGTGAATGTTGAATAATTTCAACCAAAACTGTTCAGACACTTCTGAGAAAGAGGCTAAAATACACTGTTTTGCCCATGTTAAAAAATTCTGGCAATCTTGTGTTTGAAAAGCTCTAGCACCCCCATACTTTGGAGCAGTGACTTAAAATTTGGCAAGGAGGTGGTCTTTGGGTCAAGGATGCACATTTTGCTGTCTCTGTGAAAATCCACCCAAATTTGACCAAATTATAAGTCTCTGAAAAACTGCAGTTCGCATATGCTCAAAGGAAACTTGCTAGAGTTTAACAGCTAAATTCCACAAAGATTCCATCCACTATAGCATGCATCTGCCTGGGGCTGAGCAGGTGGTCACTAACTTTGTTTTCATTTTCTTGGTGCCCAACTTCAGACCCTGGGGTCTGATTTGCAGATGTGCTGGGCACTCACACCTGCGACTGAAGTCAATGGGAGCTGCAGTTTGAATGCATAAAATGCTATATAATGAAAAGCACTCTGAAAACGTAGATCCCAGGCATCTCAAATTGGGCACCCAGAATTAGTGGATATGTTGAATCTCAATTTCTCTGTACTTCAGTTCCCCATTTTACAGAGGTGAAGATAAATTCATTTGTGAAGCACTCAGTTTCCATAGTGACAAGCACCATAAAAAAAAACCCATGAGGAAATTAATAACTCTGTCTTCAGAGCAGGGTTTGAACGGAGTGCAGGAAATAAGGTATGGGAGCACACCTTAAACAATGAGTAGAAAACAAAATAATGAATAGCTGCTCATTAAGTGAGCACCATCTGTTCTATGCATTGAATGAGGTAGGGATACTATGGAAACAATAGTATGTGATCATGTAATTAAAGACTTTATCATAATGTATTTGCCGGAGCAACCTTAATTCTGGCATTTCCTAAATGAGTGCTTGACTTTGCATCCTTAATTTCTTTTTAACATAGTTTTTGTGTGTGTAATATCATCATATTTGGCCTGCTAAACCCAGGGTTGTAAATTCAATCCTTGAGGGGGCCATTTAGGGAACTGGGGTAAAAATCTGTCTGGGGATTGGTCCTGCTTTGAGCAGGGGATTGGACTAGATGACCTCCTGAGGTCCCTTGCAACCCTGATATTCTATAAAATCTATATATTGTCAAAATACAATGTAGCAAATACAATTCTGACTAAGTCTGTTACAAGTGGTTCAAAACTATTTCTGTAACATTTGTATTACTCGGCCAGAGTTTTCTGATATCAGGATGCTGCCAACTAATAGGAAGTGGTATTTCTGACAAACGTCGCAATTTTACAAAAAAAACAAAACAGCTATTTCAGTATCTGCAGTATTCTCTCTCGTATTTCTCTATGCTCATTATCCGAAATACAGATACTGGCTCACAGCAAACCTGATCCGCTAATCCAATACAACCAGCAAGCTTTTGCATATGATCACTATATGTCAAATTACCATTGTGATTCTCACGCCACCAGCATACATCACTATCCAGTAAACCACATCTAAATCAGTGCAAAAGAGTCCCATCAGTTCGGTGTATGATTTTAGCTTGTTGCATTTTCATTTCAGACTCACTAGTAGGTCAATATATTTGACCAGCGTTGTTTATCAAACTTGCACTCTTATCTCTATACAAGGCTAAAATCCATAAGCAGAGGAAAGTAGCCTAAGCAACATCAAATGAAATTTTGACACCAGATAAGAGGATGATTTGAGTTTCATTATGGAAAATACTATAGAGATGACTCTAGTGCTCTAGGCAAGCAAAAATATTTGCATGTCTACAATGCAGTAGTTGGCATACAGCACACACCCCTATTATATGTATATAAGGGCCTTAGATCTTAGGAAAGCATAAGTTTTTAGGCAATCTTGAGTCAGGAAGTTTAGTATGTTGCACATTAATCTTTTATTTGAGCTAAACAGATGAGATTAATATGTAATCTCTCTTTTTTCTGTTTAGATAATTTTACTTGCCTTTGTTCTTTAAGCTACGGATGGCTCCCATTAGTTGATAAATGTATTTCTGGAAGTCATTTACTCTCAGGTAGGGTTAAGAAATAACCTTTACAATACTGGCCATTTTAGGAAAAATAAAAACAAACAAACCCCAAAACAAAAATAAGTGTTGTCTCTTGGTCTTGAATGTTCATAACTCAAAGCAGGCAGGTATTTTTTATCCCATTTTACTTTAAAAGCAGCTAGCTATTTTTCACAGCCACACTTTAGTCCATCTAGTATTTTAGAAAAAAACTGGATAATTCAATATATAACATTTCATAACTGTATCAATATCAAATAAATTTAAAAACAGAGCCTAATTTCTAAATATTAACATCTTAACAATACATCCAAACCCCAGATTTCGGCACTCAGACAGGCTCTTCTCTGTCTACATTGACAATAAATGCACCTAAGTGATGTTCTGAACGTCCACATGTGGGATTTGGATGTCCTATTAGGGCACCTGTGTTTAAAACCTGGGCCCATAATGTATAAAGTATGGTGAAACAGCCTAATTGTAGCCATGTGGGATTTGAATCAGACCCTAAATCATCTTCATCAGTCTTTCTAAGAGCATATTTTAGGCTGTGAACATTGGGGCAACAAAAAAGCAAAAGTATATAAAATGAGGGGAAGGGAGAAGCTCTTTTGAGAAGAGAGGCACATAATGTAATGCAGCAGCTCTATGAACACAGCAATATTTTCCACATTAGTTGAGGATGTGGTAGGTTCCACAGGGATCTTTTCCTGGTCAACAGAGACCATTCCATTCTTATCTGCAGGTAAACACACTTATCTATCTGCAGAAACAAGACATTCTGTTCTTTTAGAAATAGCACTAAGAGGTTCAAATGAAAACTAGGTACAAATGAAGAATATTGATATAAATTCTGCAATGACAAATTCCACTTCCCCCCAATTGCTTTGAAAGAGAATAAGCTCTCTAGAGGTCTCAAAGCATATACATTTTATGTCAATCACACTAAAGTTGGATGACTATCTTTAAATAAAAAAAAAGTAAAAAAAGATAAATAAGATTGTATAGGAACCCAGGCTGGCAAGGAGCCCAAACACATCTCTGGCTATATGCAGTCTTACAACTAGAAATTCATCCTAACACTAAGGGTACGTCTATACTACCTGCCGAATGGGTAGAGTAGCTCATGGGCCCCCATAAACTACAATTAAATGTTAGTTTAAGTATCAGCAATTTCACCAAGTTCTCTGTTACTATGTACCTTCCAAATCAGTTTAATCTTGCATAACAACTGTGGTACTCCTACAAATCTTATTTCTCATGTGTACTTAAGGGTTAGGGTTGACTTTTATTGTTGATGGCTATTGCAGCATCAAACTTGGCCTCATTTTGTTTGTCAATGTACCCAATTATTGTAATGGTGATGGTTTTATTGTATTCCCCATTATTATGATTGTGATTGTTTGCATTTGTGTTTATGTTATATCTGGTGTTTAGTCAATTGTAATGGTTTTAGTTATATTCACCTGGTTATGGTTGTTTGGTTTGCCTGCAACAGATCACCTGTGCCCTAGAACAACAACAACTACTGTAATGATCATAGATCAAGGGGCAGAGTGTTGTAGGAGCAGCAGTGATTTGTATGCTATGTATAACCTGTATGCTCAAAAGGTCTGTTACACTTTCCCCCACTCTTTTGTCTCCTCTCTCTCTTTGAATACCTGTGAAGTGTCTTTCCCCCTCCCTCCTGGAATGCTTGTGGGATGAATGGGCTGCTTGAAGAGCTGGAAGATCAGAAGAGCTCTCAGGTAGACAAGGTGTCTGGGACTCTAATTAGGCATCACTCACACACTCAATGCATGGACACTGGTCGAGGTGGAGTGTGACCAACCAGACACCTCCAAGTCATCTCTAGTCGCAGGCCATGAGGAGCAGGTCCTTAAAAGGGGAAAGGGCCATGTGCTCAGGAGTGCACTCACAAGCTTGTACCTCCCGTGAAGGCCCTTCACCCGGACTGCCTGCCCAGTGGTTCGCCACATTGCATTCCATCGTGCCTCAGGAAGACTTACCTTCATTGCGCCATCCATCGCTGCACTGTGGGACACTTACCTTAAAGGATCCTGACATCTCCAGTGCTGTGCCTGTCCTGGGAGTATGCGAGTCTGAGTGTGACACCCCTCCACCCGCCCTCTTCTTTTGAGCTTAGCTATCAGTATAATAAATGTGCTGCTTTCTGCCAAACTCTGGTGGGTCACTAGTCTTCCCTAAGCTTACTAGTTGGCCCAATTTCAGGTAACAGTCTCCTTTCCTTTTCCCCAGTGGTACTTAACACACATCTTGGCTTCTGGGGCTATTCACCGACACCAGGATACAAGTTAAGGTTGCTGAGGTAGTATAGAGTAGGGTACACAAAAGCAGAAAGCAAAATATTTATGGGTGACTCACTGCTGTGGAAGGATCTTGGAAGTGGCAATGTTAAAAAAACAAAAAAAATATGGACAAAAGGAGGTGGCTGAGAAAGCCAGCAGCTGGCTAAAGATCAAGTGGAACAAGAGTCAGTGAAGGTGGCAAACTGTAGACAAATATTTTGTCTCATGGAGGATGGTGCCTTGATTTTACATTTATACATATATCACCAAAATTTGCTTAAAAACTAGAAAGAGCTAATGACGACGTAGAAATGCATGACTGGGGTTGATTGCAATGGACTTCTCAGGGTGTAAGTGTGGTTAGCATTTGGACCTAGCTATCAAAAATTCATCATTGTTCAGTCAAAATTTAACCAAGCAAGGGCTCACTGAAGGAGGAAGCAGCTTTGTAGCTTTTTGACCTTATTCCCCACTCTTGTCTGCTCTTCAATCATCCTGGCCTTGTTATGAACCCCCCATTTCACATACTTGTCCCTCATGGATTCTAATTTAATTCCATCACACATTAACATTCCACAGAATCAGTTCTTCCTCACTAAAAGTTCTGGGCCAGATCCTCAGCCAGTTTAAATTACTATCGCTGCATTGACTTCAAGAGAAATGCACCAATTTACATCACGATGCATGTGAAACCTTTTACGCTGTACTGGAAACAAACAATCTTTCTGCCATCAGAATCCATTCAATTTTAACCTTTTTAAAATCAAAGTGACACTTTGAATCAAACCACATTCATGCTGATAGTCTACATTTTTTCAGAGGGTTAAAAATAAGATTGTAAATTCAAAATGAATCTTCTCCAGTTTATTCTTGGAAATCTTCAAAGGGAATTAATATAGAACAGGACACCAGCAGCTCCATTAGTGGCAGAACTACCATTAAGTGGATACATACTTGATTAAACAACCACAAACAAAGAGTAACTATTAATGGAATGATGTTAGACTGGAAGGAGGTCTCAAGTGGGGTTCCACAGGGATCTATTCTGGGTTCATTGTTATTTAACATCTTTATTAATGATCTGGATGTAGGAATAGAGAGCATATTGATCAAATGTCCAGATGACACACACCTACTCCAAACACTTTGGAGAACAGAGCTAAAATTCAAAGGGATCTTGATAAATTGGATAACTGGGCTATAGACTACAAAATGAAATTAAAGACAGACAAATGTAAGGTGCTACATTTAGGGAAGAAAAACCAATTTCACACAGAAGGGGGTTAGCTGGCTTGGCAGCAGCACTGCTGAGAAGGATCTGGGACTTATGGATCACAACCTCAACATGAGTCAGCAATGTGACGCTGTTGCAAAAAAACCAAAAAACCAAAAAATAAAATAAAGCAAATGCAATTTTGGGTTGCATTAACTAGGGTGACCAGATGTCCCAATTTTATAGGGAGAGTCCTGATTTTTGAGTCTTTTTCTTATATAGGCTCCTATTACCTTCCTCCCTCCCCACGTCCCGTCCCTATTTTTCACATTTGCTGTCTGGTCACCCTAGCATTAACAGAGGCATACCATGCAACTCACGGGAGGTGATAGTACTGCTCTACTCAGCACTGGTTAGGCCTCAGCTGGAGTAGTGTCCAGTTTTAGTCACCAATGTATAGAAAGGATGTACAGAAACTGGAAAGGATCCAGTGGTGAGCAACAAAGATGATCAAGGGAATGGAACGTAAGCCATAGGAGCAAAGGCTGAAGGAACTAGGTGTGTTTAGTTTTACCCTGGCATGCTGACTGGCTGCTACACACTCCTTTGCTCCAACTGACTGTTGCGGGCAGGTTTTTCCTGCCATATACCGCCATCAAATGTGGCCACCACAGCTGCTGATCCATTTTCTATTCAGTAATATCCTCTTAATTGCCCCCCATAAAAATCTGAGTCGTACTTAGCACAATCCCTTTTAAAATTAATATCAGGGGTTACATTGGGTGACTGGGCATGGAGTGTAGGTAGAATTGAGGTATCCATGCAAATAGATGCTTAGTTTTAGGACTACAGCCAGAGTACACAGATTTAAAAAAATTATAAAGTAATCATTCAAAAGTGCAATGATTATGCACGGAATAATAGTATTCCGTTTATTAGCCATTACATATATGTTGAACATAGTTTACACCACATTAATGTGTATTCTGAACACATTACTAATGTAATATTCATTTTATACATAAGTGTTGGCCAAGTTATGCTAACTGAATATATTATGCTCTTCCCACATTTCTGCTTACACTTTGCAAAGCTGAAGTCAGATTTGGCATTAGCTAATAGAGAACTTGTCAAAGGAAAGATATATTCGTTCTATGTCCTAGTACAGGTTTAGAATGCAGGATCCAAAAGAGAGAGAAGAAAAGTACAGAACAAAACAACAAGTTAAGAAACTGTTATGAACTGGTGAGTTGGATTTTAGTGACAGATTGAGAGTTCTGTAACTTTTTAAATGAGTATTTTCAAAGCACACCTTCTGTGTAAAGCGAACATGCTATGGGATAAGAATTGCTTCCCAGAAGAAGGGTGGATATGTATATCTCCTTTTTGTACTATACTGTTTTTATTTTAGACAATATGTCTGCTTAAGTTCAGTTATTTGATCTTTTGAACATTTTAAAGAATGAACCGTGAGTGTAGTCAAACCACAGGCTATACCTTTCAGTCAATAAGTCAGAGTACAGGGATTTACATACTTTGCAGTTATTTAGGAAAAACAGTATAATCATTAAGCAAAATAAATCCTTTCATTGTTCAGAAAAAGTGTACTGCTTAGAATATGTATACAGCTGGGCAAGAAATGGTTTTCCCATCCTGTAAATATTTTCAAGAGTTTGAAATTTTTCCCTGTCTTGAATTCGCAAAAAAATTCAAATTCTCAAAAACATTTATGCACCAAAACGACTGATTTTTTTCTCATCTCACGTCAGCCAAAACATTTTGTTTCAATAATTTTGAAAAATGCTGTTTTTATTTCAACCTTTTAAAAACTAGTCTAATTGGCTTAAATTAACCCCCCCCCCCAAAGAGTCAATTTGAACCAGAAAACCGAATTTTCATTTAAAAAATGTGAAAACTTTTTTTTTTATAATTTCAAAGCTATTTTCTTGACATATTGGGGGGGGGGGGGGATGGGGAGTGACGGGGTCTGGAAATTCATCAAACCTAAATCTGTTTTGCGAACAGTTTCAGTTTAGACAAATCAGCTTTTTTTGATGGAAAATGATTTGTTGAAAAATTCCCAACCAGCTCTAAACAAGTAACTACAGCTCTCCTGGCCTTTCATTGGCTAAAACAATTCCACTTCTGTATAATTTTCAAACATATGCAAGTTCCTACACTCGGAATTGCTAGTATTGACCTTCATTTATGTACCCATTCCTTCTGACACAGAAATAGTAAATAAAATATTAAAATGTTATCTTTGCAAACAGTATTTTCCCCTAATTGGTGCAGTAATAAAAAGCAGAATAAAAAACTAGTTTACTTTATAGCTCAGCCGTTGGACTCCAAGTATGACAATGTCACAAGCAATGTCACAGTTTAGCAAAGCAGTAGTGAAAACTTGCAGTTGTAATTAACCCCCCGCCCCAAACTTCACATAGCAATGCACTATTTATCATTTGCACATGGTGCAGTAATACAACAACATAGATGTTTCATACCAACTTTTAGAAAGTTGTGCTCTCAAATAGGTGCAACTATCATTTATACAAAGGCAGCAGTTGGGCATTCTCAGACCTGGTCCTAGCAGACAAACTGCCTGCTGGCTTTGTCCATATCACAGAGCAAGATGACAAACTGGCACACTTAATTGCTCAAGATACAGGCCATTGCCTCAGACAGAAAGAAGTGTTTCAATACTAAACTCAAGTGAATAGGCAGATCTGTAGGGCAGGATGGGGGGACCTCACACTATCTGCCTGTCTTATGTTTAACTTTAGCCTTTCCTATAAGTTTCTCACTTTCAAACTAGCTAAAATTTTCCAAGAGTACATAAAAAATATAGAGTAACAAAAAAGTGTGTAAAAATGGCACAATACCTGATTAATTATCTGTTGTTGTAATTTTTCTCCAGACACTGAAAGAAAAAAGAAACATAAATAATTAGCTGTAACTTATTTTAGTGCATAAAATTATCTTGTATGTAACAACAAAAATGAGGCAGTCAAGGAAAACAGAACACACAATATGATAACGAACAGTGTACACAGAGGCTAAAAAAGGATCTTTAAAAAAGAAATCCAGCCAAAGTGATAACACTAATAGAATGAAGCAAATGTCTGTAACATTTAAACTAGAGATTGAGAGCACTAAGGGGGAATTTGATGGATAGCCAACCAAAAATATCAAGACTAATAATATGAAATAAAGTATAAAGAGATCAGAATCATTAAACCACCAAGGCATAATGAGGCAAATAAAGAAAGAAGGAAATTGCAGCGCAGCTAAGTAATTTATTTTAATTGATCTTCACCACACAGGAAGACGGGGAAAACGCTTATCCTCAACTAACATTTGAAGTCAATGGAAGTGACTGGCTCTGTCAGTCACTCGGAGTATCAAAAAATTATTAAAAGGTGGTGATGAAACTATGGAACCGAGATTGCACTAATGCACCAGGAACATAGTTATCAGAATTTGGTGGGAAGTAAAAATATTAGGTAGCTAACTTGTTCATAATAATATTCAATTTAACCTTAAAAGCATAAGAGGAATGGGAGATGGCCACTTTTGCACCCATCTTTGTAAGAAAGACCTACAGGCAATTAGAGTTGAATAAACAATTGATTTTTCAGTTCAATGGCTAAACAAAAATATATATATCAGACAGAAAATTTGGGTTAGGTTAGAACCAAAATTGATTTTTTTGTTTTTCTCGTCCAATTAAAAAAAACTGAAAAGATGTTATTAGGGTTGAACAAAATTTTTTGAAACAACATTTCCTATACAAAATATTGACTTGAAATGATAGTTCAACGTTTTTGAAATTTCTTTTCCTGACAAAACGGTTTGCCAAATTACACCCTGATTCCCGAATGGTTTCAGTGCTCTGAAAAATGCATTTTTAGTGAATTTACTATTTGCCTTTTTTTTTTTTTTGCCTAGCTCCCTGGCAATTGTTATATTGTAATGGGATGGTAGTTTATACCAGCACACTATGTCATACACAATATCGCACTATCATGCCAATACAGTTGGGTCCATAATCTGGGACAGAAGGGCTAGCCACAGAGGGAAATATCCATCCTTCTTCCTGCACTTTGGAGATAGAGAATTGAGTGCAGGATTCTTAGCCAGCTATTTCCTGCCTACCATGCTCCATGGTGTCCTCTTAGAACATACGCTCTTTTGGGATGTATGCTCTGACGTGATGTTGAAGTCTGCTAAGCTAGAACCTCCAAAGCTTGGTTCCAGTTCAGCAAACTCAGGTAGGTCTTGCTTGGAAGAGTACTCTCCCCCCTTAAAAATCTGGAAAACCCCAGTTAAGTCAACGATATAGTCTCATCTTGGCCACCACACTGAATTTTGGTGATCTGATTTCAAAGGTAGATGTTTTATTGTAAAGGAAAACATCCATTGGGTGGGTGAATGGGAAAAGAAGGTGCTTCCATACAAGGAAAAAAGACAAATATTATTTCATTTGGAAAGGAGAAAGAAAGATGTAGTGAAGATGTCATAAAATGAATGGTATAGACAGAAAGCCAATCATGCTACCCTGTTAATTACATCAGACATTACAAACTCCAAGACGTTTAAAATGAAGACAAATTTCAAATGGTTAAACAGCAAATATGCTTTATGAATCATCTTAATTAACCTGTGGGTTTCATTGCTGCAGGATACTATGGTGAAGAGATCAGTAATATTTAGATAAAGTTTAGCCACATACATGAATAAGACTGACATCTGCAGTTACACTAGCTAAATTAACATTGATTGTGTGTGTGTGTGTGTGTGTGTGTGAGAGAGAGAGAGTGACATTCATAACATCGAAGACAAAAATGATACATGCATGCAAATAGGATTAATACATTCAGTAGATCATAACCTTTACAGAGATATGTTACATGGTATATGTAGCATAAAACACATTCTAAGCATATTTCCTTAGACCCTTATGGGCGGTATCGTCACAATGATCATTTTTATTCTGCGATTCTGCTGATTTACGTTAGATGGCAAAAGTTACTCCCCAGCCACAGCCGTGAAGAATTCCATCTCATAATAACTGGACACAAATTGGTTAGTTGAATTATGGTTTTATTTACTTATTTTGACCTTCCTCTGAACCTTCTCTATAGTGTATTATTGGAGACAAGATACCAGTCTGGATAGAGGTTACTTTTATCCCATTGTGGGAGTTTCTGTGCTTCTATCAAAAATTACATATCTTTGTAGAATCAAACCTAGCCTCAACCTTCAGGTAAAAGAGACAGTAAATGTATCTTGCAAAGTGCTACCACACAGTAATAGTCAGAAGTGTGGCTAGATTAATTACACTCTCTCTGCTAGGAGGTACTCCACATCCTTTGTGGATGACCAAGAATTTCACATTCACCTACATCTAGCTCTACATATATCAGCCATGGTTAACTAGACCAATAATGATGGGACTCCCTTTGCAGCTTGTCAGTATGACTCTTTAATTGGCCCAGGGTATTGCTGTTGAGTGACATTAGGCACTCCTTCTTCCAGGAACAGTTATGTAAATAGTGTCCCTTTTCATAAGAATTTCTTTGTACTGACATACAGAGTGTACAAAATGTAGATTTTTTTTAAGACTGGGTAACAGTATTATGAATTTTTTAATGTAACACAAGGTATTATTAATAAGAAAAATGATCTTCTCTATTGATCCTCATCCTAAGGAGAAAAAACTGAAAATAACATACTACTGTAGGCTTTACCATAAAATGACTCTTACAATAATTATTTCCTGCATGTTGGTGTAGTATTTTTGTTTGGTAGATGTAAATGGTACTTTTTAGCTCCGAGAGGAAAAAAGGAAACATCATTTAGGGGAGACTTACGGTAAGTCATTCCCAGGTTTATTGAGATAATCTTTGTGAGAAATGGAATTAAATCTTGGGGCTATTTTTTTTAACCTAGTAAGGTTTTTGGTAATAGAGTATTAAGGAGTATGTGTTTTAACATTCCTTAATGATATACAAGTTGCTAGGAAAGTACAATGTTTGAAATCTCTGGTTGGATCAACACTATTTTGCTCTGAGGTTTGTGGACTTTGAATACTGATGCTTTCCTGTTTTCTAGTATATTTGTTTTTAGGCTATTTTGATTCACTTTAAAGGAATTTTAATAGCTTTCTGTTGACAGCATGGACAGCTGGTCTTGAGAATTAACAAAAATTCACTTGCTGACTGAGGAAGGAAGTGACATCAATGAGTTTCTAAAGTCAGCCCAGAGGGAAAAGTGAGTTTTGTGCAAGTAACCTTTTCATTTCATTGTTCTTACAGTGATGCTTCAAGATGCAAATTGCATTGTCAGTCAAAACCTATGGTATCTACCTCAAACAAGCCTGAAGATGAAGTGAAAGTTTGAAAATACATCTGTGACAATTTTATAGTCACAGTTAAGGAAAATTAAAAGGAGAAACTGAGGTACCATCCTTAGTTCTTTCTTTAGTGGTTTAAACACAATGCTATCACTACAGTGGCAGTCACTTAAGCATCCTTATGAACTACTAGCAAAGATAATGTGGGCTAAACAGGGCAAACATTGACTGTCCACTTTGGGAGAAAAGGGGTCAAACTCAAGGTCACAAGCAAACTGAATATTGCATTCTCTGTTTACTCACTAGTTGATATTTGACCTCATTAGAAAACTACCAAATAGATTTGGCATCAGCAGCAGTCTCAGAAGAGACCAAGGTTTGTATTAGCAGAGATGTTGGGAATTAGGATTGAAGCACATTGGCACAGCCATATCAAGCTGCTTGCAAAGTGCTTCCATGTATTATAGTTGGTTCAGATCAATGCTAACCTCCTTTCATGTTAACGAGCACTATAAAACAATAAGAACATTCTGAATTGGAAAAAAAAAAGATTTCTAACATTTTATGCTTACAACACTACTTTTATGACTGAATCCCAGTCCCAAAGAGCACAACTGGAGTTCTCTTTGGCGAGACCAGATTTTGGCCCTTGGTTTCCATGCTCCTAAAACACATACACACATCCATCCATCCACCCTTAACCTCCACACAGTGTAGTCTTTTTGGGGACACTAACAGTGGGAATCAATTTTTTAATTCTACCACCAGTTTGAAAATGCTGGTGTTTTGAGAATATGTCATGGCAGCTGTTCTCATGGCTGACTTTGGTAACCATTTTGCCCAGCTCAGCAATTTAAAAGTGGAAGATATGAGAAATGAGCTCCAAACTCAAAGCACAGGAGGCAATGGCTGATCAAAATTTCCAGTATCCAACCTTTAATTCCAGTCCCGCAGCTAATTCAAGAATATGGGTAGAGCCATTTGCTTCTGTCTGTAAGCCCCCAACCTGAAGCAAATACTCACCAGCAACCACACACCATACAACAAAAACACTAACCCAGGAACCTATCCTTGCAGCAAAGCCTGTTGATAACTCTGTCTACATATCTATTCAAGAGACACCATCATAGGACCTAATCACATCAGCCAAACCATCAGAGGCTCGTTCACCTGCGCATCTACCAATGTGATATATGCTATCGTGTGCCAGCAATGCCCCTTTGCCATGTACATTGGTCAAACCAGAAAGTCTCTATGCAAAAGAATAAACGGACACAAATCACACCTCAAAAATTATAACATTCAAAAACCATTCAGAGAACACTTCAACCTCCCTGGTCACTGAATTACAGACTTAAAAGTCACAATTCTCCAACAACAAAACTTCAAAAACAGACTCCAATGAGAAACTGCAGAACTGAAATTAATTTGCAAATTGGACACCATTAAATTAGGCTTGAATTTCCCCCTTACTGTTACTCACACCTTCTTGTCAACTGTTTGAAATGGGCCATCCTGATTATCACTACAAAAGTTTTTTTTCTCCTGCTGATAATAACCCACCTTAATTGATTCGTCTCATTAGAGTTGGTATGGCAACACCCATTTTTTCATGTTCTCTGTGTATATATAACTTCTTATTGTATTTTCTGCTGCATGCGTCCAATGATATGGGATTTAGCCCACGAAAGCTTATGCCCAAATAAATTTGTTAGTCTCTAAGGTGTCATAAGTACCCCTCGTTCTTTTTACTGATACAGACTAACACAGCTACCACTCTGAAACCATTTGAAATGGAGTAGCTCAAAATGCTCTATCAAACTGTTAATGCATGTCACCAGGATGCACATGCATAGTTAGTCTGTGGCAGACTAATGTGGGGTAGATTCTCACCCTATCTTGCCACAAACTTATTGGTCACATTAACACCACCCTATACCGAAAACCTACTGACCGCTATGCCTACCTTCATGCCTCCAGCTTCCATTCCGGGCACACCACAAGATCCATTGTCTACAGCCAAGCACTGAGGTACAACCACATCTGCTCTAACCCCACAGACAGAGACCAACACCTACAAAATCTCCACCAAGCATTCTCAAAACTACAGTACCCGCACGAGGAAATAAGGAAACAGATCAACAGAGCCAGACGTGTACCCAGAAGCCTCCTACTGCAAGACAATCCCAAGAAAGAAACCAACAGGACTCCACTGGCCATCACATACAGTCCCCAGCTAAAACCCCTCCAGCGCATCATCAGGGATCTACAACCCATCCTGGACAATGACCCCACACTTTCACAGGCCTTGGGTGGCAGGCCAGTCCTCGCCCACAGACAACCTGCCAACCTGAAGCATATTCTCACCAGTAACTGCACACCGCACCATAGTAACTCTAGCTCAGGAACCAATCCATGAAACAAACCTCGATGCCAACTCTGCCCACATATCTACACCAGCAACACCATCACAGGACCTAACCAGATCAGCCACACCATCACCGGTTCATTCACCTGCACGTCCACCAATGTAATATATGCCATCATATGCCAGCAATGCCCCTCTGCTATGTACATCGGCCAAACTGGACAGTCTCTAAGGAAAAGGAATCCTGGTTGAATATGATTACACTCTTTAAATATAGATAAGTGGACACAAATCAGATATTAGGAATGGCAATATACAAAAACCTGTAGGAGAACACTTCAACCTCCCTGGCCACACAATAGCAGATCTTAAGGTGGCCATCCTGCAGCAAAAAAACTTCAGGACCGGACTTCAAAGAGATATTGCTGAGCTCCAGTTCATCTGCAAATTTGACACCATCAGCTCAGGATTAAACAAAGACTGTGAATGGCTTGCCAACTACAGAACCAGTTTCTCCTCCCTTGGTTTTCACTCAACTGCTAGAACAGGGCCTCATCCTCCCTGATTGAACTAACCTCGTTATCTCTAGCTTGCTTCTTGCTTGCCTATATAAACCTGCCCCTGGAAATTTCCACTACTTGCATCCGAAGAAGTGGGTATCCATCCACGAAAGCTCATGCTGCAAAACGTCTGTTAGTCTATAAGGTGCCACAGGATTCTTTGCTGTTTGTGTAGACAACCCCTAAACATCCTTAGTAACACTGAACTGGAAAACTGTCCTTATATTCACTGGGCTGACTGTTAAATCATTTTAAAGCCATTTTTCTTCTGCCACAAAAAAGGTAAGACAATATTTCTAGCTGTTTTAGAAGAGTCTGTGACAAACGGCCTTCCTATATGAACTTCAGGTTACTTAACCTAAAATAACATATATAGAGCCCATGCTTTTTAGAGTTCTCAGTGTTTTCAGTCATGTTAGTGTTTCCAGGGTAGTTTATTTTTAAATAAAATAAAAATTGACGTTTACTTGAATGAAGGATCTAAAGACTAAAATGTATTACAATGTGAGAGATATTGGATACAGGCCATGCAGTAGTTGTTGCTCTCATGATGTACTGTAACATTTGTTCTTCAAATATCTTTACATACACAACCTATGCAGAGAACAGCATGTAAGTATTCACACTCCATCACCCCTCCTCCATACAAGAGAAAGCAATATTTGTGGAGGTTTGCAGATTAATCTGGCATAATTCCTTTAGATTTTCTACTACTTTTGGTGCACATGATTCAGATCACTGGTTACAAAAGTTTCTGTAAGGAAATATTTCTTCTGATGACGAGTACTCAAAACAGCTTGCTGCTGTTTCTTGTGTTCAAACAGCCAGGCACATTATGACTCCTGACAGCCTTTTCCCTCCCTTAGCATACAGGAACAGTGAAGTGTTTCATTTCAAAAAGCAAAAGACCACTACTTTATTTAATCAGGCGCTCCCCACCCCGCTAAATTTCTGATACGGTGTGCACCATCAATCCCTATGGAGAGATCCTCGCTGCAGCCACTGATCCCAGAGCCTCACTCACTGAGTCTCAGCCCCACCTTCCAGCCTGGCACACACAGATGCAGTGCCACTCCCCATCCCTGAGAGGGGATATGGGCTGTTGGACAGGGGGACCCCACATTTCAGGAGTCAGCCACCTGCTGTCCACCCCCTGCCAACACAGGTTTGACCCCACCAGGCCTCCATCATGATGGGAGAGCCACAGGCTAAACTTGGAGAGGCATTGTGATGTAGTGCTCAGGGGTCGCAGCTCTGGGTTTGTCCCCACCACTCTCCTTTCATGAAAGGGGATGGCAGGGTCAAAAATAAGTGAGTGGTGTTGTGGCATGGTGCATGGGGGTTGCGGGTGCAAACCTGAGTGGCACTGTGACAGCCCCCAACCTCGTGCACCAGATCACAATGCCACTCACTCAATTTTGGCCCCAACACCCCTATCATGATGGGATAGTGGTGCGTGAGCAGTGAAGCACGGCTCCTCCTCGCCACTACCAATGGTACACACCGTGTGTAACATGTGTCTGGCTGCAGGTGCCACTGTGTTTAATTATAAGATCCCTTAAATACATAAATCCGCCAACTTACATGGCACTATTGACACCCTTTGCACAATGCTAGCAATAAACGATTTTTTAAAAATCAAGCCATCATTCTACACTTTAAGGGGAACAAATACTTTCAGATGGTGAGAAGGGTTTGGGAAGTGAACACTACATGTAATCCACTGAAGGTTTAGGCTGTGTCTAGACTAAGAGGAAAATAAGTTCTGGGGCCTAGCTACTTGAGAGACCGCCTTTCTCCTTGTGCTATATTGCCACAGCTGGGGTTGTCCAAGGTGCTCCAGCTGGACCCCTTCAATTTATAGGAGGAGGCAGGTATTAAGGTGTTCTCTGTGAGGGGACCTCAGCTCTTCATATTGCTGTCTATGTATAAATATCTCTTATCAAGCCACTTTCAGCTGCAATGACATTTTTCTCCTTTTTGTTACATCGGTTTAAAACATTACAAATGGCTTATTTACAACATTGTCTTAAAAATGTCCTTTAACATATTTCTGAACCTCTGTCTAATTATGCAACTGAATATGATTGCTGGGGCCCACAATCTATTAATTACATCTTTACGGTATTGCATAATCCTTCTTATCTGTCACGATGCCAACTCACAAGTTACCCTGGCAATGTTAAACATAAAAAGAACCCCAAGTTGATATTGATTGAACCAAATGAAGGAAAGTTGGCCATCTCAAAGCGTTTGAATTCTCATAGCATTCCAAGGTCTGCCTGGCTAATTTTTGGTGATTATTTTTGATATGAAAACAGACCTTTAATTGTCAGTCTCTAATAAGGATGCAGAGCTGTTCCCTGGGAGGTTCAAAGGACCCTGGGAATCTAAACATGTACGAAAGCTCAAGTAGCCAAGTGTCTTGGCCGATCCACGTGCACATTTAGTTTTCATCTAATGAAATAATTACAAATAAAACAAAAAGGAGCAAAATAAGTTGTTCTGGGTTTCACAAAGACGCTCTATTAATAGGATTTTTTTAGGGCCTTGTTCATTAACTGTTTTGAGCATAAGAGGAGGAAAACTGAAGATTCCATTCCTAACAAAAAATGGAATATGGATCTGGGCCAAATTCTGAATGGACTCATACTCTGTGCAATCCCATTAAAACCAAGGAAGATACACAGGATATAAGGCAGTGCAGAATTTGGCCCTTTACCATGCCGGCAGCAGTATCAAATGTTTACAAGAGATGTATAATTTTCTATGAACAAGTATTTCTACTATTTCCATTTGTAGTATAGGATGTTCATTTTTTATTGGAAAGCTACATCTGCATTGCTTTGTTTCATCATCAGAGTTCCTTTAATAACCACACATTCAGACATCAGAATGCTACATACAGCAGTTTTAACATCACTGCAATATTAATGTAACATTTTCCAACAGAATTCTGTGTGCATTTTCCATGTTCATTACATAGTAGGCCTGTATCCAACAGATCATAAGAGTAGTTTGCTTAATTCTGTTTATGTCCAAATCACCATAGGACTGCTTTGAAATCTATGTTTGTTTTTTTCTGGATACCCCATGACTTTTTCAGATTTCTCTGCACTTCGAAAGGTCTAATGGGGCAAGTAATGGTACTTTTCCTGGGTTCCTAGTAATCTGCAATTAAGTATGGAAGGATCATGGCTTAACATATGGATGCATTTTCACAAACGTTTTCACAGTGTGGACCTCATCATAATGCAATGACTGCCTTACAGACATGAAACTTCACGTTCAGACTAACGAGGAATACCTCTTCTCCCATTTGTGATCACATGGACCATCTCGCCTCCCATTTCTGATTACATAACATCCATGTGGCAATTACAATCGATTACATGGAAATTACATATTACGTAAAAATGTCCTCCCGACTATTCTCTGAGTTAGTTTTAATACTGGTCTCTTCATCTCTAACTAAATAGCTAAACTAACGGCACAGTACTTACTCATCCCACACAGAAATAAATCCATGACCATGCACAGTTATCTCATCAATGCATTGTGCTGCTACCTTAGACTACTTAGGGTCCATCCGCACAACCCATGGCAATGAGCCTCCTAGCCCAGGTTAACAGACTTGGGCTGGCGAGGTTCAGACTAGCACTCTAAAAATAGCTGTGTGGACAGTGCTTTGAAGTTGCGGCTTGGACTCTGAAATCCACCCCCCTTTCTAGGCCTCAGAGTTGCAAGGTCTACCCAGCTATTTTTAGTGTGGTAGCATGAGCCCTGTGAGCCCAAGTCTGTTGACATGGGCTGGGAGGCTGGCTACTGTGGGCTGTGTAGACTTGGCACCACACCACCATTTCTGCTTTGGTTTTTATTCCTGCCCAACTTCTGCCTACATTGAACATACATGGCTTCAGCAGCAAAAGTGGAAGTTGCAGCTGCGGTGATATTAGAAACATTGGGTGAACCATATGTAGCCCAGGGTCTGCAATTTGGCATCTTCTGGGGTAGGTCAACCACTGTTCTTACACTTCTAGGAAAAAGAACTGAAATCCAGCTCTAAAACATGCCAACCCCAAATAATCTCAATTAGATTAGACAATTTCTAAAACAAAGAAACCTATGATCACAAGGGGTGAACAAAGTGACTCAGAGTTCTGGGCTCCCCAAGAAAGTGTCACAACATGGCACCATAACCTGCAACTAAGGAAAGCCCAGGGAGGCTTCCCTTTGAGTCACCTGCTAGAACAACTGTGGCGTACACACCAGTCCACAAGGGTTCTCTCGTTTGGATCTCTGAAGCAGAAGCATGCCTGATGTGTGCACAGCAAGTCCAGCTACGGATGGAGGAATCCAGTTTCTTGGCAGCAATTACAAAGTATACTCCCAAAGCCGAGTCTCCATGGGAAGCCTAGTCTACAGCTAATACACGTCAAAATAAAATGTGTTTAATTGCCAATGAAACAGGAGGCCAAAAATGAGCAACAGAGAGGAGGGCAAATGCTCTTTCAATTTACCAGGACTACATAAGGGTTCTCTACTGACTTGATACTGATGCATTCCTTTATTTGAGACCACCCTAACTCACGCTGCATAGTACTTTAGCCACAAGCAGCCCCTGTGTGACTGAGGGACTCTTGGTGCCAACTGGCAGAGGACACAGGGGTGCCTAAGGGTTACAGGGATTCCCTGGGTTTGATATCTACATACTACCTCACGAAAGGGTGTCATATAAGAGCTCTATTGAAAGCCTGTCTCACATGGTCACCATAACCATTGCAAAATCTATGTACTGATAACGTGTAAGGAGCTATATAGATATACTGAAACTTCTATTCTTAAAGCCTGCAAATTTGTGGCTTGTCACCAGAAGGTGATCAACAAGTTCCTTTCTGGCAGAAGATATTTATCTATCTGTCTGGCTAGGGAAACTGAGTATTGTATGGTTCACAACGGATGCTCATTTACAGTCTGAGCTGGATGCTAATGAAGGGATTGTGAAATCTTCTGGAGAGGGAATTTAAATGAAGATAAACCAGCAGGAGGGAGTCCTGTTTGCAAGTGAAGACGATGGATTTTTGGACTTCAACTGTAAGAGACAAAAATGCTCTCTGGATCCTTCACTTAGGAAGCAAACTAACCATGTGTTTGCTTCATTAAAAAAAAAAAGGATCACAGCCAAATCTGGCTGAAACACGCTGGAAAGACTTTGAGGTGAGCTAAACTTGATTTGACATGGCTGTGCCTTATTAGGTAAGACTAGGCTCTAGACTGCGTGTTATGATTTTGTTTTATATGTAACCATTTGTTTCCAATATTTCTATTTGCTATCACACAAATCTCTATTCTTTGTTAAATATGCTTCTTTTTTGTTTTTACTACATATACAGATCTAAGTGCTGTATTTTTAGCGGAGCTGTGTTCCAAGGCATAAGTGGCAAGTAGAGGTGTCCTGTTCCTTTGGGAATGGAGGATCTGGGAATTGTGAGAGTGTTCAGTGGAACAGGGGCTGGGCACTCCAGGCTCAGAGCACTCAGGGGTTGGAGTGTGCCTGTAGTTAATCGGTATAGAGAAAGTGGGGCCTGCAGAGGCATGGAAGACAGTGCTTGTATCGCCAGAGGCTGGTGGAGTTAGGGCATTGACCCATAGCAGACACACAAGGCTTGCTCGCACTAAGGGCAGGTGGTATTGAGGTGCCTCATAGCCCTAAGTACTCCCGAAACATCACACACTGAAATGAATGGGGATACTCAATGAAGTAAATATTACCCAGAGTGCATAAGGATGGAGGATTCTGGCCCTTAGATAGAGACTATTCACACAGTAAGGTGCTACCTAGTATAAGGAGTAAGAGTGATAGCATCTGGCCATTAATCATTGAGCATAGGATGCAAAAAATAAGGAGAAGGTAGCAGGTTATAGTCCTTTGAAGTCGACTGTTAAAAACTTGTAAAGTAAGGAAATTTCTCTAACAGATCTAAATTTGTAGTGAAAGGTGGCTGGAGGAGGAAAAGCAGAACTAAACAAAGGCACAGTGTAATCTTCCCTAATGCAGGTTTTGAATTAAGATTGGTCAAACACAATATAAAAACCTAGAACAATCCGTTGCTGCGGGGAGTACAAATTTATCCACATTTTATAAAACTGGAGTATGACCTTTTGCTACCAAGAACGGTGCTTGTATTCAGCTACAGTTATTGGTAGTCATTTGTAAAAGGTCATTCATGGACAAGAATATAATATGAGTTTGAAAAGTGCAGGGGATTAGGTTTCTGCTTTTTGCCTCATGTGAGTCTCACGAACTTTGAGGGGAGGGCGGGGGGGGGGGGGCGGAAATCACTATCATGACAAACAGCTTTGGTTTTAAAACTGATTTGAATAATATAGGAGCAACATATCAATTACAATTTGATATTTTTCAGCATCCAACTGTTCATAGCATATAAATAATACTAATATTTATCAGTAAAATATACATGAGAGAGAGAGAGAGAGAGAGAGAGACTGCATTTTCAGGTAAGAGGTTTCTTGTTTACTTACTTTAGATTTAATCAATTTCCTTTTAATAAAATATTTTAAAACCCATCACCTCTTCCTCCTCTCCCACCCTAGAAAATTATTATTAAAGCTCAGTCTTTTCATAACTGTTACAAAAGGAGGGGTGTTAGGTTTTAAAAAGGTGTATTTATATTAAAATCAATATAAAAAGTACACCCCTCCTCTCTCAAACACCCATATCCCTCTGGAGTTTGAAATTTTTTTGCATGCTGGGTGATAGTTTAAGGAGCATCTCCCTGGGCAGCTCCACCGGTCTCCCCACCTATCCAGGCCAGCGTGGAGCCCAGCCGGGGAGCCATGGGGAGCTGCAGCGGACCGTCCATGTGCCTGCGGTGCAGGGTGGGGGAGGCTGAGAGCAGCCTCTGGCCATGTCCCCGCCTCCCAGGCTCCCCACCTGGCTGAGGGCACGTGGAAGGTCCGTGACTCTGAGCAGGCTCCCCACGCGGCTCTCCCTGACTGGGCTGCAGCAGGGGGTGGGGAGCCTCAGAGCCTCAGCCCAGCCACAGTAAGTAGAGCCCTGCAAATCTGCAGATATCCACAGACAATTTTTGCGGCTCGGATGCAGATACACATTTTGTATCCACGCAGGGCTCTATAGCTGGGTGCCCTCAAGAGACCGTGGAGGGGGAAATACAGGTGCAGTTATCCTGAAACTGACAATTACGACTAGACTACTGTTAACTTTTGCTATTAGAACATATTGCTGAAAAATACAGAGTAATAAAGGTATTTAAAACGAATATGTATTGTTTAAAATTTCATTTGCTAACTGTAATTATCTCCTCCTTTATTCCAGGCTTTGCTACAGGTGAAACATCCTGGATCCTGACATTTCATGCTTTACAAATATTGTCACATATTTGGTTTCTGCTCTGGCAAGGATCCTGTGTTTACTTTAAAAATCTCAATTGCATCTCACTTTTGAGTGCCATCATTCCTATGCCAACTCAGGTACTGGCAGTGCTCAGGACACAGTGGGAAACAGCAGGGGGAATGAAACAAGTTCATCTAGAGAAATCATTTCAAGACCTTACACATTTCATTGAAAACATGCTAAATGTTTCCTTTTAATTAAACAGAGAGTGAAAACAACAGCAGTAAGAGTTGTGCAGACATTATAAAGTACCCCAATGGCAAAAAAGAAAAAGATGCATTTTGTGCCAAATGTCGACACTGAAAGATTATTTATAAATAGATGTTTCATGTGCACTTTTAATGTTGTAGAGTCAAATTGAGCCTTTAAAACCACACCCACAAATTCTGCATATGCAAACATTTGTAACCCCCAAACTAATACTGCTTCTTGCAAAGCAATATATGCACACACAAAACCCAGCACTTGGGCACAATTTGTATACATAAAGCATGCAGGTGCAATTTAATAGACACCTACTAGAAAAATGTAGCCATACTACATATCAACAACTATTTATGTATAAATGTTTAGAAAACAATTTTGTAATGTTTATACTCACCACCATGAGGCAGAAACCATGTCATGCACAAGAAGCAGATCTAGAATTTTGCAACTGAAGTCGCAGACATTTTAATGAATAAAATGATGATTTAAAAATGGAAATCTATTTACTACTGGTTGCATGTTGACTATTTCCAGCAAGTAACATGCATGAGATAATGCATCCATGGAGGACAATTTAAATGCTTATTTCACAAGAGTGAAAAGAGAATTCTGAAAAAGTCCTTAGGACCAAATGACTAAATTAAAATATTTGTGTTATTACTAAAAAGAACATGATGCTTATTCTTCCCTGGTGAGCTATATTCTCTTCCATCACATTAAAAAATAATCATGCATGCTTGGTGTGAATCAGCATGTGAATTACTGACCAAATGAGCTTCAGCAAGTACTAAGTGACATTCAGATTATATTGCTATTATGCCCATGTAAATTACTAATTTCTAATGAATTGAGCATTTGGGACTGGACATTCCTCTTTGTTCTTGACAGAACATAGTAGATAAAACTTGACACTGTCACACTTATTATTCTTCCTGGGCAAGAATTTAAGAATTTCTGCTGATAAAGAAAAATCATTGCCAGTTAACCCATTACTGCTGTTTATTTATAATGGGATAAAATTCTTAATCTACAAACCCAAATTAAAGAGATGTGGAAAGAAACAACAAAGAAAACTGAAAAGCTATCTGTTGATTAAAGAGTAATTTGGTCTAAAACTAAAACCACACCTATTACTATTTACATTATTTAAATAAGAAGCTAGGGGAAAAAAGATGATTTGACAAGACTGGACTTCGAAGAACAATACTTCTAGATCTTAGCCACCAGGAACATATTGGCCTATTGCTATTATTAAGAACTGTCTCAATTGTGGATTGTTTAACTATAAAAGTAGGCTCCAGATACTGCAAACCTTGAAGAAACAAAACTTCAGAAAATACATTTTGCATGTTAATATTTATGGCTCCAAGCCAAGGGGAGTGGACAGCATTTTTCAAAAGGGCAGTGAATCAGATGTTTAACTATATGCTCCAAAACTGGAGAACTGCAATCAACCTAGAGTTTCAGATTTCATCTGTTGTTAACGAAGTGTATCACTGAGGTGTTTGCTTTCCACAATGCCTTCTTCCCCTTTGGATTACAGATAACTAGCTCCCAAGACCACAGAGGAAAGACAAACATCTTTGTTAATCATGGCACAGAGCCATGGTTACATGAAACATAAGTATAGTCACACTACGGCTAGAAAAATGGACCGTAGATTTATGAGAGACAAGAGAAAGAAACACACAGGGCATGTCAAGAGATGAAGGAATATTTCAAACTAGAACTTACAGTACATGACTTATCTTTTTTAAAGCAAAAGTGACTCCAATAATGCCACATGGACTGAAATCACATCTCAATAGGTGGGGGATCTAAGGGAGCTGGCTGTGAAAGGGGAGAGTCCCAGCAGCAAGGAAGGGAGGCACTCATGGAGACATTCCTCCCTCCCCTTGGAGTCTCTGGCACCCATTGGCCAGCTGGGGGCTGTGCGTGGGGGAATGCTGATTGGCTGGCATTCCGCAGATCCCAGGGTTTAGCCTGGGGCAGGAGGCATGTGGAGCCTCTTTTGGCCCTATTCCAGCAGCCCCACCCTACCCTCCCTGAACTAGGAATGGGAATCTGGCCAGACAGCTTATGCAGGTCTAGCCAATTGGCTGTTTAGGGGCCAGGAAAGAATGTTTTCTCCCATGGGCCAATTGGCAGAGGATTGGGGAGTTTTTGCCTTCCTTGCAGCACCCTCAAGCCAGAGTAGATTAAGTAGGAATGTGCTTGCTACCTAACTGAGGTACTTGGCTGAGTTAATTTGCTGCAACTTTGGGCCAATTTCCAGTGTGGATAAAATGCATGGTTCCCAGAGGTAAAAACCTGGGATGTTGATGATGGGTCTTCGGCTCATGGGATAGCGCGAGACCTCGTGGCCCTCACAAACTGAGGTACTCACCCTTCTGCACCCTCTATCCTCTTTGTGGGGTGGTGATGGTGGTGGTAGGGGTCAGAGTGAGCTGAGTCCTGGGGGGCAGGCTGAAGAGAGCCTATCCCGAGTTATGGGTTATATGGAAGGAGTCATGCAACCCCCGCACTGGAACCAAATAACTACCTGGGATAGGAGAGTATGGGTGGTAGGCAGGTAGCTCTCCTCCCTTGTGTTTACATTTAATAACATTGCAACGTGCCACTTAAAATCCATCCATATGTCTGTCCTCATTTCTGGCCATATCAAAAACAATTGTCACATTTCTCTGTAATGACAGTGGGGATTTGCAGATCTCTGGGCAATTACCAGTGCATTGTAACTGCCTGGTCTTTCAACATGGAAAATATCTTTGGTTAAACCATTGCTTTGGACACTTCTCCTCAGAGACGTTACCTGTTTGTTCATATGTAACGAATGCACTCCATGATCCCAAGATTTAATATCTTTTGTCACAGATAAATAAAATAAACTTATCTAGTGCTTACATTCTCTGAGTGTATTGTGATTCCATATCTTGTAACAGCAAGGGAAACTAAAAAGAAACCCACAGTTTAAACTATTGCAGAGTCTGTTCATGACACCTTGATAGCTGCATGCCCTTAATGTCTTCATGACACACTGAACTGCTGACCAAGCTAGAGAAAGGAGAGTGGTGGTGGTGTTTCTTATGTTATTGTTCTGCACTGTGTGTGTGTGCACGCGCTCGCGCACACACATATGCAGGGGCACATCAAAATTGCTTTAAAATAACTGTCACAATAACCCTGACTTTGGAGCTGGCCGGGGACTGACATGGGGACCCTTTATTTGCAACAGTAGCCTAGCTGCTCTTAACCCCAAAGGGACAGTAATCATGAGTCTCTGTGACATGAAGGCACCAGGCCACAATCCCTTTCTCTCAGAGTATCTAACTACCGCAGGTACTTATATAGCCTTCATCACCATAGGCGGCGAGTTATATGGGCCCGTGGTGCCCATGCTCCACCAATATTCAGGAATGTTGGCCTGGCTCCACCAATGTTTGGGCTTATATTTTTAGAGCCGTCCCATCCATAGGATGGACTGGGACAACTGCCATGGGCCATGCACTTTGGGAAGCCCCACGCTTCAGGGGGACATGGGGTCCAGGGTGGACTGGGGGGCTAGTGGTGCTGCAGCAGCAAGCGACATGGACCCAGCCTGCTGTGCTGTATTCCGCCCTGCCTGTTCCTGCCCCTGTTCTGCCCTGCCTTTCCCCACTCCACCTCTTCCCCCCCAAGCCCCTGCCCTGCCTCCTCCTCCCGCCCCTGCTCTGTCCCACCACCTCCCGCCCCTGCGCTGCCCCCTCCCACTCCCATTCCACCCCTCCCACCAAGCCCCCACCCTGCCTCTTTCCAGATTCTGACTACTCTCCTGAGTGATGCTGGGAGCTGGCAGGGCAGGGCGGAGGAGGCTGGGACCAGGTCACTCGCTGCTGCCGGTGCCAGGCCACCCACTCACCACCCAGGCCGCCCTGGACCCTGCATCCGCCTGAAGCATAGGGCCCCCCAAATCGCAGGGCCTGGGGCAATTGCTCCGGTCTATTCTATGGATGGGATGGCTTAGCTTGGACCCATTCTGGGCACCACCAAAAATTATACAAACCTGGCGCTCATGTTCATCATTAGTATCTGAGTGCTTCACATTCTTTCAGTGTAGTTATTCTCACAACACACCTGTGAGGTAGGGAAGTGCTATTATCCCCATCTTACAGATGAGGAACCGAGACACAGAAACTAAGTGATTTGTTCAGGGTCACACAGGAAATCTATGATGGAGCAAGGAATGGAATCCTGGTCTCCCATGTCCCAGACCCCCTGCCCCCCATAACCATAGACCATCCTTCTTCTCTGCCAAGGATTGGGAAAGAGGGGCAATGTAGGAGCCACTACAGCAGTTCTGTCACTGTGCTACCTGAGAGTACACTCCATCCCCATGCAGGATCCCGGAGGAGCTGATCTTCTGGCCTTCTAGAGGCTTCACATCAGTGGAGCTGGGCAAAGCAGACCTAGTGAGGGCCAGGATACATCCCACGATCTCTAATATTGAACTTTTTAAAAAAGTCAATTAGGTAGGATTAGTTCATAAAAGCAGATGTTCATTAAAAAACAACAACCACCAACTATTATTATAGCAAACGCTGTGCTTTCATTACAGCACATTGGTAGATTTAATATCATTGCATTTGATTTAATTATACTTTGTACATTAAAAAAACCCTCTTCCTTCCTTCTAGTGAATCATTTTTATGGTAAATAAGACCATTGATTTTTAAAAATGGAAAAATTAGCCAGGCAAAACACAAATAAATATTTAACAGGCATACCCATTAGAGACATTGTCAGTTTTAGAATTTATACACGCGCACCTCTTATTTATCCTATTAGTAACACCTTAATAAATAATACTACAGCCTATCTATTATGTAGCGTTTTGCAACTATAGATCTAAAAAGCACTTTACAATGGTATTATTAACCACATTTTACAGATGAGGAAACAGAAGAAAAGCGACTTGCCTGAGGTCTCTCAGCAACTGGGCAGGCCAAGTCCAGAAAGGGACCCTGAATGCCAGCCTAGTACATTATCCACTGGACCACCATGCCTCACTGACATTTTTACATGCTAGTTTGTTTTCTCTGACAGGGCTGTTTCATTTTGTTTCTTTCAGCCTCGAGAATAAAATGAGACTGGTCAGGGTTTTTGTTTGTTTCTTTCTAGTCCATTTTATTTTCTTGTTTTCATAAGCTAGCACTGTTTTATTCTGTTCTGGGTTGCAAATAACGCAGGGGAATGTTTGTTGTAACGTCCCTCCTACAAATATTCAAAAATCTTGTTTTAAAAAAAAAAACTATTTTAAAGCCAAATTTGACAGAACAAAGTCTCCTTTAAAAGGAACAGAAAGGAAATTAGTGTCCCATCTTGCCACGTAACATGGTGGATTGCACTGTGGAGACACTTTACATACAGGGTTGCCAATTTTCTAATCCCACAAAACTGAACAGTTTAGCCCCGCCCCTTCGCCAAGGTCCCTCCCCTGCACCTTCCCTGAGGCCCTGCTCCCTGCTCACTACAATTCCCCTCCCTCGGTGGCTCAATCTTCCCCACCCTCACTCACTTTCACTGGCTGGGGGGGGCAGGGGATTGGTGTGCAGGGAGGGTGAGGGCTCCATCTTGGGGTGCAGGCTCTGGGATGGGGCCAGGGATCAGGGGTTTGAAGTGCAGGAGGGGGCTCTGGGTTTGGGGTGGCTCAGGGCTGGGAGAGGGGGTTAGGGTGCCTAGGAGCTGGACCTGATGGCCACTTCCGGGGTGCAGCGTGGTCTGAGATGCCAGGACAGGTAGGGACTAACCTGTCTGAGCTCTGCAACACCGCCAACGAGACTTTTAACAGCCCAGTCGGAAAACAGGACAGCTGGTCACCCTATTTACACAGCAGATGGAGGGGAAAAAATGTCAGCATGTAGACCCTGATCCATATGAGCACCTGAGCCATGTGGGCAGACCTTCATGTCTGCATGGATCAGACTGCACCATTGTGGCCAAAGTCACTAAAAGACCTACAGGGAAAAATATATATACGTGAATGAACTGCAGCACAATCAGTGTAATGCATGGAAAACTGGACAAACTGATCTTTTGGCTCAACAGCCTTACCACGCAGCCAGCCTAAGCAATGTTCCCAGTAACCTAGATTTACCAGGTTTGACCTGCACTTTCAACTTCAACTCCACTGACCCATAGGAAAGTCAACAATACATCTTAAACTGGGTCAGTAGGTAAAGCAGTTAATTGCCCCTCAGGTCAATGATGAAATTATCTTTATGGATTTGGTCATTTCGGATTGCGATAATTTATTGATTTTAACAGCAGGCTGCTTACCAGAAAACGGACAATGTAAAGTAATGCAAGTTCCGACATCAAAATTCTCCATTCTGTTGTAGCTGAACTTTGTGTATATTACATTTCCTGGAACTGATTTTACTTGCTTTCATTCTTGCAACCTACCAGAATTAATAAGAAGTTTAGATAAGATGGATACAGAATATTTTGCTTTATACTAGGGGACAAGTATCTGAAAGCTATGGGAAATTGAGTTGATTTTGTACAGAAGTACAGGTTTTCACTAACCTTTTGTAGTAAAATGATGCCTCATGCTATCTTATCGAACACACTTTATAATGTAAAAATGCATTAAAAATTGTGAAGTCTTAACATAAAGAAAGGCATGTCAAGAGACAGACTTAAAACCATGTAACTGTGCGTGCATAGGTCCTACAGTATGTGTGGCATGCATGACCATGCACCATCTGTGGTGATTCTTTAGGGAAAACTCAGGAAACTGCAATATTCCTCATATATCATATCTTCATTTCCCCAGCTCCAACCCTTACATGTTATGCCTTCCTTCTAGTGGTCCCTCCATGAAAGTGGGAGTGGATTGGAGGATTTTAAATGGCCACATTAATTATTTATCTACTTTTAACTGAGTTTTTTAAATCAAGTAGACTTCAAGCTGATGGTCTCTCCTCAATGTGCAAACCAACAAATCAAATTGATCAAAAGTAAAACAAGTCTACCATCGGGCTGAGACCTTCTATTAGAAGTTTCAGTCAGAAGCTCAGCATGGCCATTTGACAAATGGAGCGTAGTATAGAAATGTTAAACAGACACATAAATATAGAGATGCTAATGCATGCCACAATGATTAAAGTATTTATAAACGAATACTTGTATTTTGTATGCTTCAGCATTAAAATGCCCTGGCAATACATAACTCCAGAATATCTTTCTTACTCTCCATGACTGGCACTAGCAGATAGAAGCACAGAAAAACCCATCAACAGAACTCCCAATTTACTTTTCTCCATATTGTGGATAGTTGGCCAACAACAGGGGGGTACGGGCAGAAGTGGTCATTTGGCAAACTGCTTCCATGCATGTAACTGCTGAGTAATATGGACCTTTATATACACAAATACACCTTGTAAGTCATGCCACTAACAAATATCCGTTATTAAGACATCTTATGCATCTAATCTGAGATGCATTGTGGTAAGGTGGACCTCTGCCAAAACAAACAACCTAAAAACAATGAGACCAGATTATATTTAAATGTCATTAGGCACTTAGCACACATGTAACTCTACTCACATAAGTGCTCACACTGACAGCAGGATTACTCACTTAAAAAACAAACACATATGAAAGTCTTTGCAGGATCAGAGCTTTAGTGGGGTATTTGCTTATGCACAGAGCAGTTTTTGCATGCAGTTTTCTCAGGCTGAAATTTTAATGGAAGTATTTTTATAGTCCTAAATTGAGTTTTGTTTTTTAAAATCATGTAGGTTTTCCAGTGCCCATATCAGTGATATTTTTACCCATACTCCATACTTCTTATCACCTGATAACCTCTCCATAGACTAAATACAAGCACAGTACATGCTATTGAAATAATTAATTCCATTGCCGTATCTGCAGCTTATATATGGTAAAAGGAAGTTTTTCTTCACATAGTGCACAGTCAACCTGTGAAACTCCTTGCCTGAGGAGGTTGTGAAGGCTAGGACTATAACGGGCTTTAAAAGAGAACTAGATACATTCACGGAGGTTAAGTAAATTAATGGCTACTAGGCAGGATGGTTAAGGAATGGTGTCCCTAGCCTCTGTTTGTCAGAGGGTGGAGATGGATGGCAGGAGAGAGATCACTTGATCATTTCCTGTTAGGTTCATTCCCTCTGGGACACTTGGCATTGGCCACTGTTGGTACACAGGATACTGGGCTGGATGGACCTTTGGTCTGACCCAGTATGGCCATTCTTATGTTCTTGTCTGTCTATCATGTGCTATGTACTTACAGTAGGAATACTCTGTCAAGCTTTCTTCCCATGAAGAAATGATTTACTATAGATCTGCACTCTTGCTGTTCTGTTTTATATAGAGATGTGTTCCCATATCTATATGCTCATACATTTGATCCCTCATAAAGATCAACATATTTATTTCAAAAAGTCATCTGTTTTCAAAAAGAAAGGGTTTCAAGGAAACTAAAGCTGATTTTGTGTGGTTAAGTGCCCCCTAGTGACAATGTCCAACTCCAGATAACTTTTACAGTCATTTACAAGCCATATATATAATTCTCCCCATCTCCCATAAAAATAAGGTCACTACATTTACATTAGTATACAAAAATCACAGATGTAATTGTGAGGAAAATGCCTCTCTGTGAAATCAGAGCGCTAGCCTAACAAGAGCCTCATTTATTTGGAGCATAACTTTGTAAACTCTTCACTCAGTCTTTCCTCACACTGAGCTCAATGGAAATACTCATGTAAGGGATTTGCATGATCAGGCCCTTGGTAAAATAAATGTAAGTATCCAACATAACAATTACATCTTTGTTTTCACTTAGGCTTCTCATTGACTGACAGCTATGAAATAAAATGTAAAGGAGAAATCACCATTCTACGCTAACACTGCAGCCCTTAAGGACATTACTACAAAAAGCCTCACCTGCTAAAGCAAAGATGTCTAATCTGTAGTATTTACAGGAAATATGTAAAAGGACATAACCGTCTCTGTTCTCCGTGGGCTTTATTTGTTCAGCCTTTACTGCAAAAGGATTAAAGGGGTAATATTCAGGGGCTGCAAATGAAGCAGGTTTAAAAGATAACTCTCCCTCTTCTCCAGTTAATGTAGTTGGAAACAATCTCAGAGGGGGATACAGATGCCCTTGTTTTATACTGCTGCCCGCTACAGGTGAGAGCAAAAGAGTAACTGATCAGTTTTATATATAATTTATGATGTTGAGGAAAACTCCTTGTCCACTAAGACCCTCCCTCCATCTTTTCCTAAATACTTTATCAAGTTTGTGTGTGTGAATTTCAAAAGCGCTTGCCATAGGCTTAATTCTGCTTGTGTTGAAGAAAATGGAAATTTCACCATAATTCAAGTGTTCTTCCATTATGCAGTCTAGAGAACACCACAATATTAATTACAATTGAGCTTTCAAGATAATTCTGGGTCATCTTTAAAAAGACCACTTTCAATTCCTTTAAATAAATAATGTTATTCTCCCTGTAATGCTCGCTTGGAAGCTTGAGAATATGATTTCTTTTATATAAACAATGCCTTTCCCCCTTGATAAACATCAATTTTATGTTCCTGCTTTTCTAATGAAGTAACAGCTAAACTAAGTTTGTTTTGTTTGCTTCATTGTCTGCACTACCAAAATCAAAGGCGTCCGCAGGAATAGGCACAGCCCTCCTGAATGCTTGGTAGTTAGATCCAGCTGGAAGAGCTCATACATTGCTCTGGAATATCACATTAAGTACTTAAAACAGCTCTTCAACAATGAATCACCCAGGATATGGAATCCAGAAGACAGTTCATACTGGATTAAAACAAATAAAGCTGAATAAAATGTGTCCAAAGATGTAACTGTTTTCACATACACACACTGTATAAACACACAGATGTATGTCCAAACTCCCTAAGAATGCTTTGTCTCTTTAGACCAGGGGAGGGCAAACTACGGCCCGCGGGCCAGATCTAGCCCATCAGGGCTTTGGATCTGGCCTGTGGGGTTGCCACCCCTGTGATGCTGCGGGCCCCATGCCGCTCCCGGAAGCACCCGGCACCACGGCCCTGCAGCCCCTGGGGGTGGGGGCAGAGGGCTCCGCATGCTGCCCTCACCTGCAGGCATCACCCCCCGCAGCTCCCATTGGCCGGGAATGGGGAACCTGTCTTAGCCCCGCTATGCACTGCTGCCACCCTAGAGCCGCTCCAGGTAAGTGGTGCCGGGCCAGAGCCCGCACCCCAAACCTCTCCTGCACCACAACCCCCTGCCCTGAGTCCCCTACCACACTCCGCTCCCACTGCCCTGAGCCCCTTGTACACCCTGCACCCCTCCTGCCCCCAACCCCTTGTCCTGAGCCCTCTCCTACACACTGCACCCCCTCCCACACTCCCTCCTGCACCCCAACCCCCTGGCCCAGCCCTACGGTCATGGCCCTGCATGCAATTTCCCCACTCAGATGTGGCCCTTGGGCCAAAAAGTTTGTCCACCCCTGCTTTAGACTAATAGAAATCATCACTTCATGCTCTGAACCAGAGGTGAAAGTAAGCTGGTACAGGCTGGTACGCCGTGAAGGACTGGACTGGCTTCTCCGGTGGTGATTTAAAGGGCCCAGGGCTCCAGCCGCTGCGGGGAGCCCCAAGCCCTTTAAATCACCGTCGGAGCTCCGGCAGCGGGGCTCAGGCAGGGATTTAAAGGTTCTGAATCTCCGGCCCCTGCGGGGAGCCCCGGGCCCTTTAAAGCGCTGCCCGAGCCCTGCTGGGGGAGCCTCAGGGCCCCGGCAGCTGGGCTCTGGAGGGCTTTTAAAGGGCCTGGGGCTCCCCACAGCGTCTGGAGCCCCGGGCCCTCTAAATCACCACCAGAGCCCTGCCGCCGCTACCCCAGCCGTAGCCCGGCCACCCTGGGGTAGCAGCGGCAGGGCTCCCGCGGTGATTTAAAGGGCCTGGAGTTCCACCGCGGCCAGAGCCCCGGGCCCTTTAATTCGCCCCTGACCCCAGGGCTCCCAGCCGCCTCTGCAGCTGGCAGCTCTGGGATGATTTAAAGTCCCTGGGGCTCCCAGCCAGAGCCAAAGCCCCAGGGCCCTTAAATCTCGAAAGGCCCCACCTCTTCTAGTTGAGGCCATGCCCTGCTCAGGACTCCGGTGTACCAGTAAGTCCTTTAAGTTACTTTCACCCCTGCTCTGAACTCAAGTTTAGCCTTTTAAGTTACTTTAAAATAAGACAAAATCCTAGCATCAGTGCAGCTCTATTCTCTGATTTTAAGACCGTACTTACATGATGGTCAAAATTCAGCTAAACTGACCAAGACAATTAGATTGTACATACAATAGTACACGGAATAAATTGGCATTTAATACTTTCTAAATCATTATAGATTGAGCCAGTGGTTTCTTAAGGCTAATAAATGTAGTCAAGAAGCATGCTACTTTAACTGTATTCCAGAGGTGTGAAACCTATTCAATTCAGTGTTCATGGAAGTTTCATTGGCACATATTAAAATGAACTCAAGATTTTACAGATATCATGTTCATAAAACAAAAAAGCTAAGATAGTTAAAATTAATATATCATAAATAAAACATGCATTGCAGCATATATTAAATGACAGGTCTCAGAAACTCCGCTTCCTTGCAGTCATTCACAAAGCTGCAAGAACACATGTGATTCATTAAATCCACTGAAGTGTACTAGTTCTTCCTGGCATTATTCATAATTGAAACATTTCAATTTTAGTTAACAGAAGAGAGAAAACTAATTTAAAAGTAAAACAAGGAAATTAGTTCTGTGTTTCTGGATTACAATCCCACAGTGCCTTCAACTAGTCCTATTTAGCCTCAGGGGGTTTAATTTAAAAAAACAGGCAATTTAGCCCACTTGAATAGAAAACCTTTTAAAGGCACAGACCTCTTCAATACTTACTTCTATCACTGCATCATACGAACCTCATACAGAAATGTAGCAACAATGTTTCAGTTCAGTCATTTATATTCTGAATATTCAATTTGATAATTCAGTTTTCTGTTTCCAGATGGTAGGTGTACTGAAATTGATGGTCTGACCTTTGAAGTTAATGGCCACCCCTCTACCCCCCCCACACACACACACGTCAACAGGCTTTGGATCAGACCCTTATTCAGTGAAATACAGTGCAGAAGGCACAAATAATCAAGTTTTGTGCAGGGTATGATGGGGAGACTGGCAAATGATGGAACAGTGATTGCAGTCTCTCCTATGCAGTGGTGCTGTCCCATCCATGCTGAACGATTTGGGGCCAATGCACAAATCTCTGCAGCATATAGAGCATATGGAAGACTTTGTTACCTGCTCCATCTTTGCATAGGGCCTTATGTGGCCGCAAGGACCTTGTGTGGGCCCTCTACAACAGGGTGAACTTCACCCTTAAGGAATTTGCACCTCCATTTCCCCATCTACAAAACTAGGCTAAGACATATCCACCTTTGTAAAGAGTTTTGTGATCTCATTAAAGATCTGTACAAGGACAAAATATTAATTTAAATCACACACTCTTCTATTGTTTCATAGGACAATCATAGGCAGACATGCCACATTCTGCAAATTTGTTGAGTCCTTTGAGGTCTCCTCAGAGGAAATCTATTCCACATTGATCACTGACCTCTGACTTGATCTTGGAAGGTCTATAGTTTTGGGTAAAATACAGCCTATCTGTAAGCGTGCTTATAGAAATTATTGAAGTTGTAACAGCAAGCAGAAGAATCAAAATATAGGTATTATAAATAGGCTTGGCAATATGTCTTAAGTATTACGTGTTAAAGGTTTAGAGTGAGGTTTAGTAGAAGTTGGCTTCTGGTATAAGTTAGTATGAGTATTACGTGCTTGACTGAAGGTTATGAAATGATATATGCTTGATTTAAGGCTATAAAATTTAGCAATATGTATCTTGTTACTGTTTGGCAATGCATGATAAACATGTAATCCACAAACAGACGGTAGCATTTTAATAGAACTAACCGCACTGATGTATCAAAAATATTGGGAAAGGGACTGACATAAATGGTTGGGTTAACTGTTGGAAATGTAATGACAGTCAAACAAAATGCCATATATGGATAACCGGCCGGGCCGGCTCCAGGCACCAGCTGAGTAACCTCGTGCTTGGGGCGGCAGATTCCAAGGGGCGGCATTCCGCCCAATCCTTTTTTTTTTTTTTTGCGCTTCGCTGCTTCGGCCGACCCCACAGGTTTTTTTCTTTTTGGTTTGCTGCTCCGTCCGCCCTGTAGGGGGCAGCAGCGCAGAGGAGGGGAGCGTCCTGCTGGGAGCAGTGTGAGGTCTGTAGCAAGCCTGGCAGGGCAGCCTGCATCCTTCCCTGCCCGCAGACCGGAGCGGCGTGGCGAGCACCCCACTGAAGGAAGCCCAGGCTGCCCCCCTTCTCTCTCTCCTCCCCGCTGCCCAGGGAATATCTGCAGGGCCGGGAGTCCCCCTGCACCCGCGCTCCGTCGGCCTCACAGGTTTTGTTTTTGTTCCCCCCCCCTTCGCTGCTCCGGCCAGCTCGCAGGTTTGTTTGTTCCCCCTCCCCCCCCACCGCCTTTGCTGCTCCGGCCAGCCTGCAGGTGTTTTTTTGCTTGGGGTGGCAAAAAAGCCAGAGCCGGCCCTGATAACCAGAATCCTCAAATTGGTCTACTGGAATACCAGCTATGTGTAGGGAGTTGATCAGATACAATCCCAGCTGTATGTGGGTGGCCTGGAAAAAAGGGGTATAAAAGGGTTAACCCATCCCTAGCTGGGACATTGAGGTAATAAGAAGGTGGAACCCTGGATTAACCTCATTTTAGGATGCTCTCCTCTGACTTTGTTTCCATCTTTGTCTGCACTGGCGTCCATCAGGTTATGAGTATGGACAATGCAATGCTGGGAGCTAAGGGGTGCTTTGCTATACTTGTCTGTTCCCGTACTTATCTTGCTTTTCTATAATTTTTGTACCTAAATACTAAATAATATCTTCACATCCCTACATGTGTTTCACCAGTCTCATAATTAATAATATCTGACACAGCCTCAAGAGTAACCTGTTACCTGTCACTAGTGCACTTTGCACCCTAGGTTAGTCTCAGGCTACAACTTCATAACACCAAACACACAAGTTGACCATTATAATAGGTTGCAATTAGTGTATTGTTTAAACGTAGCTGTGGATCATGTGTGTTATGTCCCTGATAAGTTTATTAGTCTTAGATCGGAAGAAAGATATATGTACCACAGCAAGTTCCTCACGAAGGCTCCAAATTCAGTAAAAATCTGATGTTGCTTCTATGTTACGCTATTTATTCTCGACTACATATAAATTTTTTTAAAAAAAATTTTAAAAAAAAGATTGCAACCACAACAAACACACACACATTAATCGGGTGTGTGGTCGCTGGCGTCGGTTTCTGTCGAAGCCGCTGTGCGTTGCACTGCTATGTGCTAGCTATTCAGCTATCATCCCTCCTCGCCCCGCCTCCCCCCCTTGAGTTCCCATCCCATGATTGAGATCCCAAAAAAAAAAAAAAAATGGGGGGTGGTGGTGGGGGTGGTCAGTCCAGTCACCTTCGTCGCAAAAGCAGACAAGCAGCAGCGCATTTTTTTTTTTTTTTTGGATTGCCCCCCATGATGCCTGGCAGCAGCATAGAGCTTTTTTTTTTTTTTTGTTTTTTCACCTCATGTGTACTAGATGTGATCTCATCACAGATTCAGCAGCAGACACACACAGCAGCTTTGCTTTTTTTGCATTGCAGCAGAGATGGTTAGGTTACTAGCCATACCCCAAACCCTTCCATAAAAACTGAAATTGGATGGATGATCATACCCAGTTTTTTGTACCATTTGCTGCTAGTGCCCCTGGCAAATCAGCCAGGGCAAGCCAAGAAAAAGTTAGAGTGCCATATTGCCATATTGTACCTTCCATCGCTTTTTACCATTGGCTTGCCTTGCCCCCTGCCAGCGGATCAGCAAAAAAAAAAAAAAAATGATGAATGACTCTGATCCAATCCCTTTTCCTTTAAAAAAAAAAAATCTGTGCTGTGCTGCCTAATGTGGTGTGAGAACCACCTGCTCTGTGTCAGAGCCATCCAGAGCTATAGAAATTATCTGTATGCTATGGGGCTCCTAACAACCCAACCCCACCTGTTGTTCTTTCCCTTCCCTTCCTTTCTGCTACTGTAGCATTGTCCCCCCCTGTTGTGTGATGAATTAAAATAGAAAGAATAAGACAGACACACTGACTTGTGAGAAATGAGTGGATGGGAAGCAGCAGCCAGCTGCTATGTATAGACACACACACACAAGTGTGTGTGTAGGAGAGAAGCAGCATCCTGCAGTCCAGGGGGGGGGCAAATCTTCTTTCTTTACATGAAGGGTGGGGGCTGATGGAGCTCATGAGCCATGCCACCCCCCCCCCCCACCCCCCCCCCCCCCATAAAAAAAAGACAATAGGCTGAGGCTGAGTAGGTTGTTGTTTGTCCTTTCAGCTGAAGCTGATCCTGGAGATCATTTCATCCATCATGCGATCAGCTGATGATGATGATGATTTGATGATTTTTGATGATTTTTTTTCATTTTTTTGTACCATCAGCCGACGGGGGGGGGGAGCAAGGATGTTATCTGCTGCACTCAGTAAAGATCCTGCTGCAGCATTCAGTAAAGAAGATAGGGTGAAAGAGTCAGAGGTGGTTGGGGTGGGTGGGGTGGGTGGGGGGGTGGGGGGGGGTGGTGAGCCCGGCTGTGCTGTGTGCCTGGCTGTGTTTGACCCTAGAAAGCATTTGAGCTCAGCCAAGAATGCAAATAATTTTAGGAGGCTGCAGGAACTGTAGGAGCTCCACAGTCCCAGATCCCCATCATCCAGCTTTTTCTTTTTGATTTTTTTCGCACGCTGCTGTGCGCGCGCTAGTCGCTGCGTCCCTCTCTCTTATTCTTTTAAAAAAAAGGATTTAACGATAGAACTGATAGAACGGATTTGCGATTTGCCTGCCACCCAGCATCACACATCCGCATGGTCATCCTCTTTTTTTTTTTTTTTTTTTTTTTTCGCCACATCGCGCCTCGTGCAGCACACTGCACAAACACAACAAAAAAAAAAAAAAAAAAATTTTCCTTTTTTTTTTACCTTTACCTGACCACCCAAGTTCAGATTTCAGGGTCAGAGCGGTCACTGGGGCACTGGTGGGATAGATAGCGGAGGCCCGCACCCATCATCGCCCACACACACTCTATAATACATATAATACCGATACTACTAGTAGCTCTCTCTTAGGGAGGAGTAGTAAAGACAGTTTAAAGAGCCATAAAAAAAATATATATAAGGTGCTAGTGTGTGTGCGTTGGGCGTTTAAATCGTTTTTTACTCCTAAAACCGATTTAAACGCCTAGTGTAGACCAGGCCTATGTTGTTTTTCCTCTGTCCCTTACTGTTTTGGTGGTTTGCATAGCCAGGCACAGAGGCTGGGAGTGAAGTGGGTCAGAAACAATGTACTGCTTATGCTGCTTCAGTCAGAGGTAGCTAGTAAAACACCACTGACAATTGCTGAAATGGGTTTCAGTTACTGATTTTTGAAAATGTAAATAAAAATATAAACACCCAAGAGTTTAATATAATTAATTCTCCACCAAATCTTGAACAAAAAAAGTTTTGTTTACTGCTATCCACATCCTAGAGGATGAGTCACTGCATAAAATAAAAATAGCCAAAATATAATCATGTTAATGTTTAAATAATTATTGTAATAAGAATCTGAAACTCTCCTGAAAGATCTGTAAACAAGAGTGACAATAAATGGTAATGTATTAGTTTAACAAATTGTCTTGTTGCAGAAGAGGTGAGACACAAAAACATTGAGTTACAGGAAAAAAAACTTTACTTTTATATTGGGTATATCAAAAAACCAGCATTTTGATTCTTATCACAAGGTTGACTTTGTTTAGTTTCACATTTTCTAACTTTAAACAGTGATGATTCATTGTCCTAGATTGGGATGAAATTGTTAAAAAGTAAAAGATAAATGTCATTACTGCAACAGACCAGCAAGGGGAGTAGTTACACTTTGAGAAGTTTCTAACTTCAGCCAGAGTAAATTATACAGAAATGTAGAAACATATAAAAATATTGATGCTGGGTTGTGTACACAATAGAAAGAACAATTATTTTAAATGTGAGGAATTAGAAATGTCGAGCTTTTAAAAAGATTACTTTGTTCCTGAATGAAAGGTGAAACAAACACTCACTCTCTCTCTCACCAGCTCATCAAATCATCCCACTAGAAACCCTATGGAACTAAGAAAATGAGATAAAAACCTTGGTCATTCTTTTCTATTTTTCCTTTAAACAGCAACAATAAAATCTCCACCAAAGGGAGGTAAATTCTGTAGTTTCCTAGGTAAATAAATATCTGGAACAGGTGCTGCCGATAAGTAGGCTGTGTGTGAAATTCATAAGCCTGTTTGAATACTGACAACTACTAAGGATAGCAGAGGGTATGACTTTTAAAAGCAGGGAATGAGATCTTTGCATTCAGAGTTCCTGGTTAAAGGCAGCTAAGTAGGCTCTTTCTTAGAAGACGGTCCTTGACAATTACCAGCTAACAGCCTTTTCAGCAGATTGGCCTCCTATAATACCATAGAACTTATTTTTTTGGCATAAGTGGAGGAGGTGTGGTGGAGCATGGAATGCATTTAGCTTCCATGTGCACTGTCACATGAGAGAGAGGCATGAAGTCTACCATTTTGTCAGCACCTGGCCTAACCCATAGCCACATATCCAGCATTGCCCTTGGGCAATGACACTTCCGAACCTCAACCCAACTATACCAGCATTAGGGACAGATGGGCCTCAGGTCGGAGCAGGAAACTAGAAGAAATGCTCTCAAGAGAAGAAAAGCTTCAGACTGTGGAAGTTCACTGAATGCATTGACTATAGCACTTAATATTCACAAATTATATCCTTTAATATCACACAGCACTACAGCTTCTTTATAAAAAGTATAAGCCTTCCCTCAAGAAATGTTTCACTGCTTTATTAAAATTATTACTTCAGTCTATGTATTTGGCTATCTACAAATTCATTAATATTCAGTGCAAGGATATCCTAGGGAGGAACCCTGTGTAATCATTTGTAATTGCTATTAGTGCTGGTCGAAACTTAGGATTTCCGGTTTGAGGACGTAACATGTTGCTGGGAATACCTAGGGCTGTGAGCCACTGTGTTACCTCTCTGTAGGGTGACCAGACAGCAAGTGTGAAAAATTGGGATGGGTTGGGGTGTAATAGGAGCCTATGTAAGAAAAAGACCCCAAAATCAGGACATCTGGTCACCCTACCTCTCTGTCTCAGCAAAAGTGAACTTTGCTGGAGATTAGACTGTGTGTCTGCTCTCTGCCATACCAGTCATCTTCCTAGCCAGCAAACTCCTCAATACTCTACCACTCTTAACCTTCGCTAACAGGTAATGATCAGTGAACTCCAGTACCTGAGCTCCTCTGAGATGTTTCTCTGTAATGCACAACACTTATCACTGTACATTCACAAAAGATATTAAGTTGCTGCTCCTTCAAAAAGTACATCACAGCTTATTAACTTAAGTGGGGTAAACACAACCTTCCCTTCGAACACAGCACTGAGTTGGTTTATAGTAAAAATAAAAAAATTAACAAAAGTATATAGGCTAAATGATATGGTTAAAATAAACAACAGCAGAAAAACACTTTCTAATGTCTAAGACCTAACTTAACAAGCTACAGTCTTTGTTCAAAATAGTTTCCTCACTAATCTTCCTTGCCCAGCAATAGCTGGCTAACTCTTCGCCAGGATCCCTCCAGAGTCCAAGGCGCTGATTTTCCTTGTCTCCTCCCATGAAAGAGAACTTCACGTCTTTCTGTGTGTCCTTATATCTCAAGGTCTGTCTTGGTTTCCAAGGTCAAATTGATCCCCTGGGGTTCAGTTTCCTGTCTCCTCTGGGGGAGGAGGGGGCAAATCCGTCTTGATTAAGGTGTCCCCTGCTCCCATGTTATGCTTCCTGCCGCAATTTTACCATGCACACGTTCTTTTTCTGCAACCTACAATACAAGTGAATAGCCCATGTAATTTGGCCATACCTGGTTTGGGGTGTTGGCCTCTTTCCTTTTTGAATTAAACTAAACTGAAGGAAGGCCACTTTAATTCTGAATGAGAATGTCCACACAGAGGTTTAATAGTTTAACTAATCCACTTTAAATTCACACCTTTTGTTAATTCAGATTAATTTTCCCGATTGTCCCTCTGTAGACAAACCCTATATTTGTTTAACGAGATGTCACTGGGTGGGTTATCATCAGCAGGACTGAAACCTGGGACCTATAGATCTAAAATGATAAGCATCTACTGCCTGAGTTAAGCGTCAGGTTTGCTAGCTCAGAGACAATAGACTCAAACCTCCATGTGCTCCAGCCAAAGAACCACACTGTATAATCACAGGTTATAGCTGAGTTTTTAAAGCTAAATGCAAATTGATGTAAATTCTCCTCCTGAGGCGCAGGAGCATTATCCCTGAAACCTGCACACTTGATGGGAGATTAGACACCTTCACATCAGGGAGTGCCAACAACTTTGTGCTAATACATACTTTGAGTTGGGAAAAGGATGTGTGTGTTGATCACTCTAAGCCTGGCTTTAGCAGTTGGCTAATGGTAACATTTCTGCAGGCTTCTGGATGACTGGGATTGGCCAAGTGAAAAGATCATGGGTCCAAAGCGGAATCTGTTCTTGACAACTGCTGAGCCAGGGACCTTGGTTCTACCTGAGGGAAGAAGGGCCCTGGAACCCAATTAGTTCCATTAGCACACACATAGACCGCTACTCGATGGGAATCAGAGAAGTAAAGAACAAAAACCACTTTTCCTTCCCACCAAAACAACCACCAAGACTTCACCCCCATCCCAAACCAAGCTATACACCAACCAATCTAATCATTCGGCCTGCAAAAGAGCCAACATAAAAAGATGTTGCTGGCACCATGTCCTAAAGAACACCAGACTCCTATTCTGTTGGATGAGTGTCAGAAACAAAATTTCAGACTCAAGAGCCCTCCACTGATAACAACATGCCTCAGCCTGTCTATGCTTAAATATTGGTTATATTAGCCCAAAGAGCCCAACTGATCTTGCCTGCTATTATGAGTATTATTCTGGGGTTGATATTTGAAAGACCATCAGAAATTTAACTCAATAACAATAAACAAGAAATAAAATGTCTTTTCCAAATGAAAGTACTCAAAAGGAATAAAAACTTTCTTCTAAGAGTCCATCTCATCACTAGCACAAATGCTCACGGGCTTTGCAGATAATGGAGGAAATGTAATATTACTAAAACGCATGTAACATTTGACCTCATACACTTCATTCTAAGTGGATACTCTTATTAAAACGATCAAAATTCTATTAGTTTTCTTTTCAATGAAGCAGAGCGCATAAATTGCTTTAGTATAAAAGTAGCTTCCATAGGAGGGAGTCCATGTTAAGTATTCTTTCATATATTTAGATTGTGAAGTGTGAGAGTAGCTTTAAAGGTCCATTTTCAGATTTGCTTTTAAGTATCAACAAGACGGCAGCAGCCATTAAGAGTATTTGAACTCCTGAAATAAGTACCACTATTTGTAACATACACAACTATTTTCATATTTTTTTTAAAAGTCTACGGTTACTGCTTTAAGTCTCTCCTTTCGCTCTCTGTAAATTTGACCAGCATGCACAATGAAAAAATACTCCCTCTCTCTATTACTATAACATTTAGGATACTCCATTGATTTTATTTTCTCTGTCATGCCATAGGAAAGAAGATGATTTTCTCTGTAGCAGTGTGTGCAAGAATGGTAGGATATTTACAGTACCTCTCTCTCACACACATACAGATTAACTAATCACCCAAACCATGTTTCTCATGAAGTTGGTTGAATTTTTGGGTTGCTGTACTCTTCCCTTAGGGGCTTGAGAGAAAGACAGAGAGACAGGTGCTTATCCTGATAGGTCATTGGCCACCGCTGGCTTCTCCTACAGATAACAGATCCAGCACTCAGTCTCACATGCAGGTGTTTTCAGTTTGTAAGAAGCTATGAGATTTCAGCAAGGGAAGCTAATTGTCACACCCATCCTAGGCTTTCTATCCAATTTTAAGGAATGAAATCCCCATCAGGTCACCTCTTCCAGATCACTGAAGGAAGCATACTTGTCACTTTCCAAGAGTTCAGCCTGAGTACATCTTTTAGACTCATTGCTCTGACCATCTGTGAGGAGTCCTTAGCATCATCAAAAATTTCCTTCCAATGTTGTTTCCACTGTCTCGGTGGTGCCCTCATTAAATGCTTCCTATACACCTATATGACTAAAGTGATTTTCTTGAGTTCAATATGCATCTTTGCACCAATTTTCCAACATATACATAATGAAAATCAAACATAAATCTCCCCAAATACACCAACATTTCTTTTATCTCTAATCAGTGGAGTGTCCAAGACTTTGCTAGGAAAGATTACTACACCAGAAATCTTGAGTGAGCCTTCCCAAACCGTAACCTTTTTGCCAGGTATAGGCCAGGGGTTCAATAAGCTCAGGGGACCCTTTCTAAATAAATAAATATGTGTCTCTGTCTGCCATCCAGAGCCATACTTCAACTTCAACTTCTCAGAAACTACAATTTAACCTCTCTAGTCACCTTTCCGGGTGTTTCTCAGAATCCTCTGTAACATGAAACCACCAACACCCTTTAATTAGAAAAACACAAGCTGCATATACTTGTAGAGAATAAAGTTAGCAAACCCCAAGTCCTTGCTGCTGTCATCAGTCCAGTCTGACAGATTCTGGGATTTAGAGGGGAAACCTAGGGCACAGAAGGACTGCAGACAAAGGCACTCTGGACAGAGACCCTGGCCCCTCAGACAGTCCTCCAGCACTCCCGGAGTTTTGGGATTTGCACCCAGAGTTCACTACCTTTAGCTCAGGGCGACCCAACTGTCCCAGGCTATACCTCTCACAAGCTCTCTTCTCTTTCATAAATACAATTAAATGAATAATTTAATATAAGTTCAAAATACAGAACAGAAACTCAAACCACTGGGATGAATACGTAAATATGTAAATTAACCCACCCAGAGCTGGCTTTCACTTTTTTACCCATAATGAGAAGTAGAGAACTCCATTTCTCCCAGCTTTCTAGCTCTGGGGTTTACATGTGCATGTCTCATCTTCTCCCCTCCATTCCCATTCTGCTTTGAAATAGTAGAAACTTATTTCAGTCTCTAACTTGTTGAGCAGAAACTCATAGCTATAATCTTCAATTTATTTAGATGATGTGATGTTATCAGCAGTCTGCTTACCAGCTGCTTGTCTGTTTACATGTATTTCAACTATAGGGGATTTTGCAGTTACCACACAGGGCCTAGTTCCTACACAATCTGTGAAAAAGCATCTTGTTTTACTCAAATCTCTTTGTTCTATAATTACCTGGCCCAACTCATCTTAGAACAGTCAATGGAAAGACCACCACTGAATGCAATAGAAACCGGATCAGACCATTGGCAATCAGTTTGTACAATTTTAACATTACTAATGTAATATTCATTGTTACTGATCAACTTATAAAACAGTGTAACATCGCCAATAATCTTTCAATATCTTTGATGGTTGCTCAAGCATCATGTTGCTATGTGTCACTGTTTATCTATATAACATCACTATATTCTTTAACATTCTTAATCTTCCCATGCCTGCTTTACTTCTTGTTCCCATTGTGTAGCTCAGCATGAATTAGAGTAAGTCAATATGCCTAGTGGCTTCCTGATAAACAAATTCATAGTATAATTTTTAAACATTACAGTTGTGGTGAGGAGCACTAACAAAGATCAGGAGTCTAGTATCAGAGGGGTTGAGACATATTATTTTAGTTCACGCTTGAACTAGGATTCATTTGTTGGAAAATGTTTTCAAGAAAACAGAAATATTTTCTACTGGCAGTTGCTGTGGTATGGCAGACTAACTTCCAGTTGATCACTCCAATTCTTGGCAATGGTCTCTTATTCAGAAGCCACTTCTATTTAGCTCACTATTAAACAATCCATCTGTGTACTAATTTATTTGGAGAATATTCTCTATTTATACATCTTCTCTTACATGTTTCTGAGAATCTGGAAGGCCAGGGTGCTTCTTCAGTTAACTGGGATAATAAATTACAAAGTATGGGATCAATCCTGTTAAGTGTTGAACACTCAATTTCAATATGAGTTGAGGGCTTACAGTATGTGCAGGACAGAACTCTCGGGGTTCTATTATACTTTCAGTTGCATCAGTGGAGATGCAGTGGATTAAATACCAGTGAAAATTAAAGCAAAATTTTGGTCTGAAATTATTAGGACCAGCATTACATTGTTCCAGGTACTGGGTGTTTCTGAACAATTACTTTTGATGGTACCAACATAATTACAAAAAAAAAAAAGTGATGTTTCACAAGTGAACTTGTAAAAATCTATGGTACCATCTAACAAGCTGAAGAATACAAAATAGTTATCTTAATTGTTTGTCAAAATGTCAAACTAATTTAGAGGTTAGCCTCCCATAAACCATTACAATGACTCAAATTTATTTGTGGTACATATTCTTTTGCTTTTATAACAGTGTTTTCCTCCTCTTTCCAAAATACAAAAATCATTAAGCTATATTTTTGCATCAGTGTGCTCAATTTATATTCTGATTATTTTCAGTTCCCTTAGTGTTAACGAGTCCTTCAAGTCAACCTGTAGAAGACTTGACTGAAGACCACTGTTTTGATTTTACTGTGCTAGCTAAGATTCACAAAGATTTGCAACATCAATGCAATATTAATTACAAGGAGTGGTAGAGGGAACTTAGCAAGTTACATAGCTTTTTCACATGGTCTATAAGGATTTGTTCTCCAGAGTTCAAGTGTCTGGTGAATCATTTGCTGCAACTCTCTACTTGATTATCACTAGTATCACTGACCGTGGTGTTCTAACATTATTTTCCATTCCACGTCAAAGGGTGCTTTGTGACCCCTTTGGAAACGGACATTTATTCTTGCCTGTTTTGGTGGAGTTGAGTGTGAGATCATGCTGTGGGTATTCTGCTCTAATATTGTTAAAATCCTTAAGCAGCGGCACTTCAGTATTGATTATTCAGCATAAGGTTTTTCCAGTCATTTTCCACATATGGCTGAACACCTTAGGAAGCCTGTATAAAATTCTAACCTTTTAGAGTGTAATTCCCTATCCATGACACACTTGCTTGGAAGTGGACTTAGTGGCCATATTTCAGACTCTAGAGAAAGGGGTGAAGCCTGGTGGCCATAGAACAGCTCTGTGGAAGCTAGAGAGGGGATTGACCTTGGAGTTAGATTAACACTCAGTAAACATGGAGCCTGTCTCTACCACAGCTGTGATTGCATTCTGCTTCAGACAATGTTAGAATAAGGCCCTGTCAACCATCTGGCTGGGCTTCCCCTGCTGGCAGCTCACCAGATTGCTGTGAAGGGAGCCAACCACTCGTTTCCCCTTGGTGTTTTAAACCCTTCACAGTCTGAACAGAGTCCAGTCACTGCCCTAGTCTTAGGATCCCTAGACAAATTCTCAGGGTACAGCTCCTCAATCTAGGATCCCTTCCAGAGAGCTGGGACTACACAACACAGCTGCCTAGCCCCTGGGCTCAAGTGCTGGCTCCATAGGCTCCCCCATAGCTTAAAGACACCCTCCTCCAGAACTTCACCCAAACATGTAAACCTTCTAGTTTCCCTCTTCAAAGGGCCATTTGGTAGGTGTCACATACACACACACTTTGCACAGGACTCTAACACAGCATCGCTCTCAAGCATGAGAAACACACAGATGGTACAGATCATATAGATAACAACAAACATACTAAACACAATGCTACTCACTCTAGCTCACCCTTTCCTTGGGAGTCAGGGCCAGCCTTGGGGGTGGATGATCAGTGAGAGTGCCCCGAGTGTCAACTTCTGGGTGTGCCACATCACTCAGCTTGCTTGGGGGGTATTGGGGTGCAGGCCAAAAATGTTTTCCCCTGGGTGGCAAAATACCTAGGGCTGGCCCTGTTTGTAGTCCTTGGGGGACCATGAGTGTTCAGGTGGGCAGGGTCATTCTCCTCTCCCCATACCTCATCTGACTCCAGTAACAGAGTCCATCATCTTGAGATAGTGAAAAATGGCTGAAGGACCCGCAAGTAAAGCCTCTCCTGTCACATGCAGCCTTCCAGTCTCCTCTGTCAGGTATAATTATGATTGGCAGGCCAAAAAAGAATTTGAAGAGCAACTAGCAAAAGACTCAACAATAATTTTTTTTAAGCATATGAGAAGTAGGAAACCTGCCAAACAATTGGTGGGGCCGCTGGTGATCGAGGTGCTAAAAGAGCACTCAAGGAAGACAAAGCTGTTGCGGAGAATCTAAATTAATTCCTTGGATCAGTCTTTGCTGCAGAGGCTGAGAAGGAGATTCCCATACCTGAGCCATTCTTTTTAGGTGACAAATCTGAGGAACTGCTCCCAGTCTGAGGTGTCAATAGAGGAGGTGTTAAAACAAATGGAAACATTTAACAGTAATAAGTCACCCAGGACCGTATGGTATTCACCCAAGAGTTCCTAAGGAACTCAAATGCGAAATTGCAGAAATACTGTATTATGTAACCTTCTGCTTAAATCAGCTTCTGTACCAGATGACTGGAGGATGGCTAATGCAATGCCAATTTTTAAAAAAAAGTTCCAGAGGCAATCCTGGCAATTATAGGCTGCCAAACTTAACTTCAGTACCAGGCAAATTGATTGAAACTATAGTAGAAAACAGAATTATCAGATATACATGAACACAATTCACTGAGCCAACACAGCTTTTGTAAAGGGAAATCATGTCTCACCAACCTATTAAAATTCTTTGAGGGGGTCAAGAAACATTGGACAAGGGTGATCCAGTGGATATCGTGTTCTTGGACTTTCAGAAAGCCTTTGACAAGGTCCCCCACCAAAGGCTCTTAAGCAAAGTAAGCAGTCAAGGGATAAGAGGGAAGGTTCTTTCATGGACCAGTAACTGGTAAAAAGAGAGGAAACAAAGGTTAGGAATAAATGGTCAGGTTTCACAGTGGAGAGAGGTTAATAGCAGGGTCCCCTATGGTTCTGTACTGGGACCAGTGCTGTTCAACATACTCATAAATGATCTGGAAAAAGAGGTAAACCATGAGGCAGCAAAGTTTGCAGATGATACAAAATTACTCAAGATATTTAAGTCCAAAGCACACTGTGAAGAGTTACAAAGTGATCTCACAAAACTGTTACCCACTACAACCCTTATCTCTCTCTCTCAGAATTACTAATTTGTTTCTTCCTGCTTTCAGGTAAGTGTTTCTGGTTATTATTCACTAGATTTATTAGTTTGAATGTTTCCAAGATGAATCTTATTTTGTTGTTTTCTGCCATGTCTAATCTCATTAGTTGCCTTTGTATTATTTATCTATTGGTGCTTGCAATGGAAAAGGGAGTAAACCATATAATCAGGAGCTGTATTAGTGAAGATGTTAAATAATAAAAAATTGGGATTAACTGAATGCCCACTCCCCTCCCCCCTCATACATCGCTATTTATCACTGCTTTTTATTTACAGTCCTTCAACTAATCTAAAGTCCATATGTTCCTATCCCAGCCAATCTGAATTAGTTTTTCAGGTAAACTTTCATAAGACAGTATCACATGCTTTACTGAAATCCAAGCATATACTACAGCATATTCCTGTTTATCTGAAACCTATTATCTGAATCCTTTCCTTGTCCCCCAGCATGAGATACATGCCCTCTGCAGCATGTATTTCATACTGGGGGAAAAGGAAGGGATTCAGATAATGCAGAGGTTCAGATAATACAGCAGACCCCCCAGACCAGGACTGCAAAAAGGAGGACAGGTCCCAAGCCCTGGGGGGAGGCCATCATGCTGCTGAATGACTCCTACAGCAGTGCAGGAGCCCTCTGCAGCCCCACCATCATGGGAGGGAGGGAGCGGGGCTGTGATAGCAGAGCTGCAGAAGGTGCCTGGCACTGCCACAGGGCAGTGACACCTGCAGATGCAAGGTGCAGGAAAGGCTGTGGTCCTACCAGGGCAGAGCAGAGGCTCCTGGCCAGGACTGTGAGGAGGGTGAGCCACTGGCAGGCCACCCTGCAGCTGAATGGCTCCTGCCTTCTCCATTATTTGAACTCCCAATTATCCAAATAAAATCCATGTCCCCCATGCTATTCAGATAATTGGGAGCATACTGTATACCTACCACTTTCCCTTCAACAGTTAATTTTGTAATCCTATCAGGAAAGAAAATAATCTGGATGGATTTATCCTTTATAAGACTGTATTGCTTATTGTTGCATTACTACAGCTGGGCAAAATAAGTATAACTTCCAATCCTCCCCCAAACAAACTTTGGCTGTTTTCACAGTGTGTAAAACTTCTGAAATTTGCTCTAGTTTCACTGAGCACTCATAGCTTCACTGAATTTGACTGTGTAAAATAAGCTGAAAAGTCCCTTTCTCTCAATTTACCCTTATGGATATTGAAAAAGCTGCTGAAGTTAGAGCGATGCCCACACAAAATGAAATGATCGAACGGACTAAGCACTGGAATGGGATCCAGGAGATGTTGAGTTCTGTTCATCTCTGCCATCGACTCACCTTAAATGCAAAATAGTAAGAGCGTTACTACCACGATCTACTAAAGAGGGCTTGTAAAGTGCTATATGAAATTGATCTTGCAAGGTGCGGAGCACCCACCAAAGCACTTCAGTGCATATGAGAAGTCCCACTGATGTCAACATAGGAACTCGTGCTGAAAGTTACCCATGCGCTTATATGCTCCGGTTCTTAGTAACTTGCAGGATCTAATGCATAGTGTACTTTTACAAATCCTATTTAGCAGATGAGTGTCAGCCCACATTTTAGATGGAGAAAGAGAATAAAAAAGTGTAAGTATAGGTGAATGCAGGGGCGGCTCTAGGCACCACCACCACTAGGTTGCCTAAAGGCGGGCGGGAGGGGGGGGGGGGGGGGCCTGGGCGTGGGGCCCTGCGGGTGCCACGCGGGCGAGCGCGCGGGCGCGCGCGCGCGGAACTGCCGCAGGCGGGGCCGCGCGGCGGGCGCCGCGGCGCGCGCTCCCGCGGGACTGGCGGGACAGGCAGGGCGCGCGCGACCGCCCCGACCCCGCCCCGCCCGTGCCCGCCGCCCCCCGCCGCGTCCGCCCGCGCCCGCTGAGCCGAGCCCGCGCGTGGCTGCGCAGGTCGCCCGCGCCGGGGGCCCGTGGGACCTGCCTGAGAGCTCCCGAGCCGGGGGAAGAGGGAGGCCCGGGGGGACGGAAGGCGGGCGGCGCAGCACACCGCGCTGCCTGGGGCAGCCTATTTTCTAGAGCCGCCCCTGGGTGAATGCCAATGCCCACAAGATACAATGGGGCTCTGGACAAAGTCAAGTGCAGGATCAGGGCCTATCTTTATAAGCTTCACCTCATTTCCCTTAGGTCTCATAGTTAGCATTAACACATTTTAAAAAATAAACTGTTTTAATTCCCTGCAAGCCTTTTCTTACTGTATTATTGTGGCTTTGTTTTTGCCATTTCATTTTTAGGGTCATTTTTTGTCCCCGTCCCCCCCTCCCTTTTTTTTAAATGCCAGCTCTTTGTTACTCAGTGTGCTTGCACATATACCTGTCTGCATGTGCAAATACAAGCACAACAGGTGCGAAAAACTGTCCTGAACTGAAGGCCAACAACAGGTAAAACTTTACTAGAACAAGAGAGTTCATAAGCAGGGGTATTTGAGATTTTTTTTAAAATAGCCTTTCAGTTTTATCCAGAGAGCTAATATGTCTATATTTTCCACAATCAGATAATGTAGGTATAAAAATAGACCATTTCAACCAAAGCGTCCCACAAGTCCTCCTGGACTTTCACTGAGCTAGCTAAGGCTTATTGAGTGCAGTTTGAGTATGTGTTAAATTTTTTTTTGGTGGATTTTTTTTTTCATATAAGCAATAAAGATAGATCAGCAGACTGGAAAAATGTTATTCCCCAAGAGTCTGGGACAATATGAATTCACGGCCAAGCAATGTGACACTGCTTCTCAGATAGCCGGGGGAGAACAAAGATTAAGATCAGAATGTTACAACTGAATACTTAAACAGATGTGCAAAGCAATCCAGTTCCAGATCAAAGCAGCATTATAGCTGAGGAGTGTTTCTGTTAAGAGCATCAGTGGAAGGGTGATGTTGTCTTGTCCAGCTATGCCACTCAGATCAGGAGCTGGGTTGTCATAGCCAGACAAAACTGATGGGAAGTGCTCAGGCTTGGATAGCATAAGTGTACACAGATGGGTAAAGAAAGAGAGAGGTTATCTTTGCACAGTTTCCCCCTGAATATGAAAAATAGACATTTCTAAAATATTCATGAAACAAAAAACAGATATAGAGGAAAATACACACGAGCAGAGGGGAAAAAAGACTGAAATTGCAGAAAACCAAGTTAAATGTTGAACAGACAGGGAGAATAGGACAGAACAAAAAGGCCAAACATATCAAGTTGAAGGGGAAAAAAACCACAAACACTTGAAAGCAGAAGTATGAATGAAAATAACAAACAGCCTCAAAGCCATTTTAAGTTACATTTAAAAAGGATGTCAACTGGGTCAACATATTTACCTATTTACTAGAGGACAAGATTCCAGAAGCCATCTGAAAGCAGAAACAATTCATTTGACTTGACAGTTTGCTTGTTTTTAAATAAAAAAAAGGAACTTGTATCTCTCTTCATTCCACAATAAGGAACAATGGTAACATTGTACATAGTAAGCATGCGTGAAAGAGAAAGCTGGGCGAGTCCGTAAGAACACCACTCTGTGTATGCAGAACAGGATTCAGCAAACTTAATATACTCACTAGTGCACCTGTGCCTGCCATAGACCTCCACAAGAATGAAAACATGAAGTCGAAGTGCTCTTTGGTATGAACTCAACATAGTGCTCTCAAACCGCTCCTGGAATCTTCTTCGGAGAGTGTCCCACTGCCCCAATCCTGCACACCCCACCACAGCCCGCAAATTGTTTTTGGCCACACTGACCAGGGACAAATATTTTAGCAAAGGTTTTTCTCAGCTTATGCAGTAGCTCCTCATCAATACAGCAAAATGCTGCGATACTGAGGGTACTTACAGATGCAGTGAGCAGATTCATAAAGCAAAACAGTGGGGCACAGGAGACCATTTTATTCAGCATCAGAAAAATGGGTGCAGGAGTTTTGATAACTAAACGGGGAGACAGGAAACAATGCTCACTCCTCCCTCTCCGCAGCCAAATCACTGCTTTCCTTCTACCTCTCCAGCCACTTTTCTCCTTTCAGAAAAAAAAACAACCACCTTGGGACATGTTACAGTAAAGGGCAGAGTCAGGGGAAAAAATGGTATCAAACTCCACAGTCCTTTACTTCTCTTCCTTGTCCCGCTACTCCCCAACCTAGGGTACGTGGATGTTCAGCACATTCTGAAACACAAGCACCTTCAAGAAATCTCAAGTTAGGTACTTGAAAATTACCTCCGAATCACAAGTGACTGTTGAAAATTTAGGTCATGTACATGCAATAAACATATCCTGCAATTACTCCTTCCTTAGTTATTAGTCAATGGAAACAGACTTCACTACATTGTAACTGATTTCATCTTATACTGTAGCATCCCCTGATTTTGTATGGAAATATTTTCATATCTGTGTTTTGTCAGTATGAGGCAACATGTCAGTTTTTCCTGCATTAGCCATTTATCATTTCAGATTTGTTTTGCTTGCATAAACACACTATATTTCAATACTGTGTTAAACAATAAAATCTTATGCATTTCCATAACAGCAGAGCACAGCTGTTTTGCTACCTGTACTCCATCTTATAACTTGGCTGGTTGGAAAATAACATTTCAAAATAATTTCTGATCTTATTTTAACAGAGGGCCCTGCCAGAGTCTCTCTTTTGTGCGTAAAAAATACGATTGGCCAGCACAACAAATGCTGCACTAAAACCATAATCGAAAAGGAAACTGGTTATAGGTTTTTGTCCTTTTTGTATTTTTAAACAGAATCCATTAATGCAGGTAGGAAAATGTGTCTGTCATGACAGAATTTGCTCTGAAGGTCTAATTTGTAGTAGATGGATAGCATAGCTCACAGGCAGAGACTTGGAGAGACTTCATTGAAAATGGAGCCAGCTGAGTAATAAAGGTCTGATTCTGTTCCCATTGAAGTTGATGGCAAAATTTCTGGTGATTTTAGTCAGAGCAGTATCAGGCCCCAGGAGTGAAAAAATATAAAATTTGTTTTCTCCCCCAGGATTCATTTTAGCGAATCCTTTCCAGACAGGACATATTAGAGGAATTCCTATGAAGCATTATGAGTTTTTAGAAAGGCAAAATAAAACCAATAGCTTTGTCACAGTATCGTCAGTACTTCAAACAGTTAATATTCAGGAGTGTATTTATTATACCGAATAGCAGTCCCTGGCATTATACTTTAATAATAGCCTACCACACATCCCTGGCTCTATGGATTCTAATCTCATACCTGAGAAGGTACAATTTGTTAACTTTATTTTCCTTTTCTAATGTAGAAACTTCTGAATGTTTAACTCTACAGCTCCGGCAGCTGCAAGTCCCACACTGATGAACCAAAGGCTCCACTCCCCATGTTATGGCGCCAGCCAATCAACCATTGATGGCTGAGGAATTGGATTTGCAGACACTGCTAGAAATGGATGAAAGTTCATGAAAAGGTCAATACTGGGGAAGGGAATGTCTGGTAGGGCTGAAATGGAGTCTCAGCCAGGGATCCACAAACTAATTACCAGAAGACCACCTGTGGAGCCAGAGCAAAGGAGGGAAAGTGGGGCACTCGCTGTGGGGAGGGCCATAATGTGAGGGGCATGGCCAAACTGGGCAGACTCTGTGGGGGAGTCTCAGCTGGTAAAGGTTCTCTAGTTGAGGGAGCTGTCAGCTCTGACAGGTGTCAGACATGATAGCCCGCCATGCTGGGAGAGAGCATTAGAGCTGAACAGATTTGGGGAAGCTCTAATAGGGAAATGAGGCAACAGTACCTCCCTCACCCAATAACGTCCAGCATGGTTGAGCCAACGCTCTTGTGCTACAATCGATGCAAAACAGTCAATTGTTGCACAAACAAGTTAACTCTTTCTAAAAGGAAGATACTTGAGTTGGACCAATTTCCTGATTTAATATATCCAATCCTATCCTTCTACTCCATTACACTATGTTACGACACACAAACTGTAGCCCTACTAAGCAAAATAACATTTTCTAATTACCATATGTTAGGAAACATTTCTCATCTCTATTAGTAAAGTATAGAATCATGCATGGCAGAATAGTCTTGCATGTATAGAACAAAAAAAGTGAGGAGGAGAATGATTGCTGGTCTGTAGTTTAGTGACTGAAAATATAGCAGGCTGGTTACAAGGTATGCTATCAACAGTTAACCTTGAGACAGATTTTTTCTCCACAGCTTCTGTGACTCAAAAGTAATAAATTGAAAATGTCACTCTGACATTGAACAGCAAATAAAAATAAACTATATGCAGGCCTGTAAAATTGGAAAAATTCCCTACTAGTTCCATGTAGAAGATAGTGCACTATCAGTATAATTAAACAATTCAGAAAAAAAAAACTTATTCAGGTTTTGAGCTATAGTCTTCAGTACAGACACAGTGTTTCTGCATCATAATAGCTTATTTCTGCTCCAAAAGGAGGTGGTTTATAAAGATTCAGGCTTTCTGTAAAAGCTGTTGGCAAAAAAGATGGCAGAATAAAGATGCTCGTATGTAGGGTAAAACCCAAGGATTGTATTGGGGGTAACTAGAACCTGTATATCCTGCATTTGAGGAGCTATGCTGTTCCATATTTTTTAAACAAACACTAATTTGCTCAGTATTATAGAATGAGCTGGTAGCAACCTCTACATTTAGGTTGCATAACAACTTCCATCATACAAGATTCTTATACATTTTCTTTCTTTCTTTTTTTAAAAGACAGTCTAATACCTTGACTGTTTGAAGCAGACCTTTAATATTTGGCAGGGGGAAAAAGCCCTGGAGCCAGAGAAGAACCTTTTCTTTGTGCCATGAAATTCAGTTCAGGTTTTGCTGAGATCTAAACTGTTATAGAATGTAATTTCCTGTTTCTTGTTTGGGTTGTGCAGGAAATTCTGGCAAGTTGCCAAATTAATACATTGAACACACATTCTAAGGCTGGATTCCAAATTGGCAGCAGCAGCACATGCTGGGCTGGGGATAGCCAGAGGGTGCTGGAGCATCTGAGGGTGGCAGGGATAACAGGGATTGACCCAGGTTCAATTCCTGACAACTAGCCCCCCTGAGGCCAGTGTCAAGCCCATAGGCCCACTTCCTCTCCCCCTACAAGAGAACGGCCTGCTCCTACTGTCACCTGACAAAGTTCATGATGTATCTCAAGTGACAGAAATCTGTACCAGGGCTTTGGAGCGGAGCCCGGAGCTGGAGCGCGGAGCAGCTCCGGAGCAGTGGAGGTGCAGGTTTTTGCCTGGAGTTGGAGCACAGCGCCAAAGCTCTGATCTCTACTGCATTGCTGAAGGTTCATGGTTCACAGTTCTAGAATACCATAGGGAGGTCGCTACAGTTACATATTACTGAATTTACATTTACCTTTCTTTTCCTAAAAACCCTAGAAATTATATACAAATGAATAAGGTAAATGCCTGCATAGTCAAACCATCGAAACTTAAGTAATGCCATATTGACAGCTGCCTATGCATCCTTACTTCAGTGAATATGCATTATGATAGTCTTCAGTTACATGATCACATGCTACTGTTCACGTGACCTCTTTCAACATATAGGATAAGCACACAAGAGGGAACCTAAACTTGGCATTTCTTAACTTTTGAATGCAAGACCATATAGAATAAGTCATGTTTCAACCTAACGTTTTTTGTATACGATTAAATGTAGAGCTGCACGAAAGCTTTTTATTTAGTTTTAATAGCTGAATAACGCAGTTATTTAATACAGAATTGGTCAGTGACAAAAGAACTGCAATTCTTTATTTAAAAAAAGTTTAATTATAGACTAAATACCATAGCCTATGTTTGAAGTATTTTATTTTTAAGAAGCCCAATATTGAGTTAAAAGAGCTATTTTGGACCGAAGACAGCTGATATTGTCCTATGAAGACATTAAGTATCAAATTGTACTGCATTTCTTTTTAACTATGATAGTACAGTAATTATTGTTGATCGTTTCAGCTTCTTCACAAGTTGAAAACATGGATGGTAAATTAGTGATAATTAACAATGGGAAACAAGGATATTTATATACTGTCTCTCAAGGGCTTGTCTACACATGAATGTTCATCTGGAATAAAATAGGGTTTGAATTTAAAACAGACTAAGTATTCCTGAGTAACTCCATGTGGGGACACTTATTCCAGAATAAGAGTGCCTTTTTCTGAATTAGGTCAATCCACTAAATTAAGTCAGAATAAGTGTCAGGAATCCCCAGCAGCTCTGCCGGCTCACAATCCTGACAGCTTAATGAGCACAGCTGGGCCACATCAGCTAGATCATCTGATGGACCACCCCACCTGATTGGTTGGAAAAGTCAGCAGACTGGCTTTTAAGACTAGCTGCAACAGTAGTTCAGTGTCTGGTCAAAGCATTCACCCATGGCTGTAATAGCTCATAGCCTGAACCCAGCCTTGCCCTTGCCCCACGTCACTCCAGGTAACCTGGTCCTGACCCTCAAATGTGTTTTCTGACTTTGGGTCTGGCATCTGGTCTCTGACTCAGGTTTTGACCCTTAGCTCTGATTCCTCCCTTAGGCTATGGCAGCTGACTCCTGCTCCAACCAGTAGGCATGGCCACCCATGTCCTGGTCTCCTGCCAATAAGGCACTCTTGTTCTGGAATAAGCATGTCCACCAATGGAATTATTCAGGAATAGCTATTCCAGAATAACGCTTCATATAGAAAGGCCCTCCTTACATCATTTAATTGTTAATAGGTCGGGGGAAGGGAACGTCTCTATGCATCCTGTTTTGCACTTGGAGAGATTTCTCTCAATAAATATATCCTTTATTTTCTTTCTTTTTATAGATAAGATAACTACAAATTATCATATTACTTTCTCTCTCTGACTGCCCTACCAATCTCTCATCAACCAATTCTGAATCTGTTTTCACTTTCAGGCATTTATCTACAAATACTTATGTGAGGGGTATTATTAATCATATCCTGTTGCAAGGATACAAAGAATGTTCATTTAAACTTAATGTTCCTCTTTCTAACAAAGTGCCATGAGGAATGCACAGATTTCACACAAAAACTACCTTGCATAACTACATTTTAAATCAAGACCATCAGCTAGTAGAACAGGCATTACCAAGAAGAATTTTTTTTAAAGGTAAAAAACAAGTGAAATTTAGTCTTGAGCTTGCATAGCACAGCTTCATTTGGAAAGTGGATGTTTTTGGAAAACTGGTAGATATGCAATAGTGTATAAAAACCAAAGATAAATGTACTGCCTTATAAATTCTGGGAACAAAGGCAGTATAAGTGGAATAATGTCCTTATTACAAAATAAGGCATACTATGAGCCTAATCCAATACCCGTTGACATTAATGGAAAGCCTACCAACACTTAAAAAGTAATCCAGTAGATTCTAATTAGCATAGATAGGTATAGTTTATACATAAACTTGTATAAATTCATGAGGACTGCTGCCATTTCTCCAATTCATACCCACTCCCTGCATTTATTCCATTACATACCCAACTCATTGTCATTGCACATCCACTTTCATTCAACGACACATGGTTCCCCAGAGAAAATAAATGAATGAGTAGGTATGGAAAGTGCTATCACCCATTCTGATTCATTCTATATAAATATAGCCACTCATTTGGTATACATCCCGCTACTCCATCCTCACACGTTCCCTACAGGCCTTCCGCACATACACCTCAGCGGACCAGAACAGTTAGCAGATGCCTCCACCAACCTACCCCCTACACATCAAAAGAGGTGGGGCAGCACAAACATAGGATCTACCTTTTAGGGGGCACCTTCACGAGGAAAAAGGGTATGTATTTAAGTCATTAGCTAACCTGAGGTAAAATCTTTGTGAAGACAAGGCAGTTGGTAGGTTGCACACAAATTAGTAGGTCAAGATAAATCCTAGGATCTCTCATGGTCTTTAACGCAACCTGCTAAATCGTGTGAAAACTACACCCTGCCTTATCTTCACTAGGATTTTACCTCAGGTTACCTACCTCTAGTCACCACCACCCCTTTTTTCCTTGTGAATAAAAGGCCTTAGCGGCAGAGCCTAGGAGAAGAGCAAGATTTCACAGTATTCAGAAGTTCCATTCCTGCATGTGGACACACCACATCACACCCCTGCCTCTGTGATCTTCTTCTTGTCTCCCCTTTCCCTGGCCAAGAAATCCACAAATCTCCCCACACAACTGGCTCTTTCCCGATAGTGCTCTCCTTATGAGCCTCCCCAGACAGACATGCTACTGCCCCTCCCCATCCCTCCTAGGATGAGTGCTGGTGCTTCCCCATGACCCCTGAGCTGCTGCCCATATTCCCATGAGCTACTACTTTGTGGTGCTGGAACAATGTTTATAGTGGGAGTAGTGAAGGTGGAAACCATGCCTTTGGACCGTTATCACTACTTCAAGCCAAGGGGTGCGGCAGCGTCTCCAGCACCCGTAGTTCCAGCACCTATGCTGCTGCTGCTCCTACCGTATTCTCTCCCCATGTACTTCTGAGGTGCTGCTTCCCGCTCCATGATGTGCAGACTGAGATGTTAAGTTCTGGTTCCAACCCCGCTGGCCCAGGGGAAACAGCCCCCACCCCATAAGAGTGAAGTTGAACAAAGCCAGCAGAGTGGAATTCAGCACCACTTAGTCTGAGAAGTGGGTACTGCTGGGTTGGGGGGGAAGCTGCAGCCCATTCCTGAAGATCCTGGAACTCCAAGGGACTGAATGGACAGCAACCTCCTGAACATGTAGGAAGCATTTGGCCATCCCTTCATGTCAGAAGGAGAGCAGACCACTGTACTTCCCCAGAAGATGCCCATATTAAGCAGGAAGCTGGGTCCTGCAGTCCATACATGGGACATACGAGGCAAATGGCTGCCACCTTACAGTCAGTGAGGGACAGCAGCACTTAGAGGGGGAAGCACTCACCTCAAAGAGTGGGGAGAACATGGGCCTAGTCTACAGTGCCTGGGTGGAGGGACTAGGGGCAGGAAGAGTAGCTGCTTCCCAACTGACCAGAACCAAAGGCTGAGCAGAACTGATGCCCTCAGTCCTTTGTTTCTATAGCTGATACATGGTAGGCGTGGTCAGGATTCTGCCTGCTCCAGTAGCCAAGGGTTGTCCCTGAGCCTGTGCAGTATCTCTGATTAGCTGCATTTCCCCAGGATAATGGTGAAGAACAACTAATCACAGGAGAGTTCCCCGAAAATGGGTTGGTAAACCCATAGAGTTGACACATTTGCATAGATGTCAATGGATTTGGATCAGGACACACACACACACACTCACTCAAGACACTAAGGCAGATGAAATGGGCAAAATCTACTGCATAAAATTCATTTCCTAGATGTTTAAATAATGTCTGTTTTTAGATATATTACTTTCCACGTGTTCCCCCATAAAAGGGACAAAGGAGTTCAGGAGAGCTGACAGTTTCTGAAAGAGATTAAGTCACAACAGCAAACTATCCCAATGCAAAGGCAAGATAGGAAGACTAGTTAAGAGGCCAACGTGGCTGCATTAGGAGTTCTTTAAAGACCTGAAAATTAAAACAGGAATCCTACAAAACACAGAAGCATAGACAAATTGCTAAGGATGAGTACAAAAGAATAGCACAAGCATGTGGGAGAAAAATCAGAAAAGATAAAGAACAAAATGAGTTACATCTTACAAGGGACATAAAAGGCAATACAAAGCGGTTCTATAAATACATTAGGAGCAAGAGAAAAAAATGAAAATGTAGATCCACTACTTAACAGGGAAAGAGAGCTAAAAACAGACATCATCAAGAAGGCTGAGGTGCTTAATGTCAAATTTGCTTCAGTCTTCACTTAAAAAAAAATCATCATCAGATATTTAACATAATTAATATTAATAAGGGGGAAGAACACAAGCCAGAATAACCACCTCCGCTTGGACCCCTAGGTTTGAGGCTACCTGCTTCATTAGGTCCTGATATGCCTTATGGTCATCTGGTGGGAAGCCTCAATTGGTGCCTCAATGTCAGCAGGATCCTGCAAGTCTTCCCCCTGGGGTTCAGTATCATGTTTGGTATGCTGCACCGAGGGTGCTCTAGCCTCTGAGACAACCAAATAAGATAATCTCAAATAGTCCCTTGAGGTGGTGGAAACCCCCACTGGTTCCAAAAAGGCCACTGCATGGCGGATGGGGCTTATGGGTACTGTGGCCAGGCCCCCCAAATTTCCAGGGAGCTCGGTGCTGTGACAGAGTGGAAGTGGCCAGGGGAACAGTGTGGTTGACTGCTTCAGCGGCAGGAATACAATTCCCCCTCTGAGTCTGATGGGGGCGAAGAGATGCACTGTGGACACCAAAACAGTGCCATGGCATTGGGTGCTGGAAAAGGTCGCCTAGGGGACTTAAGAGGCTTTCAGCACGGGTTTCCCCTTGGACAGCTGACGTAGTGCTGGTTGAGGTGCTGGCACAGATTCCCTGCCACTTGGGGGCACCAGTGATGCCGACAGGGTCATAAGGTTCCTTGCAGCCGCAAAGGCGTTGGGAGTTGATGGGACCACAAATTGATGGGTACACTGGTCTCAAGTGGGCATCGTATGACACTGTGAAGCCAGGGCTGTGGGCACCAGGCAATGTGGCGCTGGGGATGAAGAGCAGCCTGACATGGGTCTCACTCTGTTTGTCCCCTGGCACCAGAGATCAACTCTTCTCCTGGTACCTGCAGCGTTTCTTCTTAGGCACCAGCGAAGACTATCAGTGCTGAGGGACTCTCATTGATGGAGGAGTGCTCTGCACCGAGGTCGAGGTGCTGAGTCTCAGTGTGGCTCTGAGGCCAGTCTTAGGGCTGCCTCCACGAGGAGGACCTTCAGACAAGCAGCACTGTCCTTCTGGATCTAGGGCTTGAATTCTTTACAAATTTGGCAGCGGTCTTTCCTATGAGCTTCCCCAAAGCACTTGAGGCAGCTCACTCAAAGGCACAGACTTGCTGCATGAAGCGCAAAGCCTAAATCCCGGTGACCGAGGCATGCCTCAGCACCAGGACGAAGGACAACTCCACTATCTAGCAGCAGGGGCATCCAAACTATCTAGAAAGAGGAGATTGGGATGCTTATCCTGTCCGTTAAGGGTCAGATTCTCAGACACAAGTAGATTGTGTATGGGATGCATGAGGTTTACCAAGATGGCAGCATTTTTATTTTGGACATTGGCTTCAATATCTTTCTGAATAACAGTAAGATTTTGTGGAAGGGAATGGACAGGGTGCCTCACACAATGGTGCTGAATAATCAAACTAGCCCTTTGCGTTCCAGTGGTAAAGTTCCTACAGTGGCTGGAATGAGAGGCTGGCCCAATTTTATTCATCAGCTGGGCTTGGAGTGGAAAATTAAAATGGACTCCAATAAGCTCTGAAGAAAGATGAAGGGGCCACAATACTGTGCATATGTATGAGATCCCTCCTCAGAGACCTCCGTTCCTTTAACAGAAGAAATTTGCAGTTTTGCCAAGACTACTTCGTAAAGGCAAGGAGGTACCAGGCATCTTCAAAGACAATATCAGGAATGGAGGACTGCATAGACTAGGTATATGCGGCCAAATCTTCCTTTTGGTTTACAGTTGAATTTATATTTGAATAAAACGTGTAGCCAGGAGTCTTTAACTGTACACAGGTCTTGCAAACAAGAAAATAAACTACATATGTAGGTACTAAGGCTGTCAATTAATCGCAGTTAGCTCACGCGCTTAACTAAAAAAAATTAATCACGATTCATTGCAGTTTTAATCGCACTGTTAAACAACAGAATACCAATTGAAATTTAGTAAATATTTTTGGATGTTTTTCTACATTTTCAAATATATTGATTTCAAATACAACACAGAATACAATGTGTACACTGCTCACTTTATATTATTTTTATTACAAATATTTGCATTGCAAAAATGATAAAAGAAACAGTATTTTTCAATTAACCTCATACAAGTACTGTAGTGCAATCTCTTTATCATGAAAGTGCAACTTACAAATGTAGATTTTTTTGTTACATAACTGCACTCAAAAACAAAAAAAAATGCAAAACTTTAGAGCCTACAAGTCCACTCAGTCTACTTCTTGTTCAGCCAATTGCTCAGACAATCAAGTTTGTTTACATTTGCAGGAGATAATCTTTGCCTCTCATTTAAAATGTCATCAGAAAATGAGAACAGGTGTTCGCATGGCACTTTTGTAACTGGCACTGCTATTTTTGTTTTTTACAGTGCAAATATTTATAATAATAAATATAAAGTGAGCACTGTACATTCTATGTTGTAATTGAAATCAATATTTTAAAATGTAGAAAACATCAAAAATATTTAAATAAATGGTATTCTATTATTGTTTAATCCAGGGGTAGGCAACCTGTGGCACATGTGCCAAATGTGGCACACGAGCTGATTTTCAGTGGCACTCACACTGCCTGGGTCCTGGCCACTGGTCCGGGGTGGGGGCTCAGCATTTTAATTTAATTTTAAATGAAGCTTCTTTAACATTTTAAAAACCTTATTTACTTTACATACAATAGTTTAGTTGTATATTATAGACTTATAGAAAGAGACCTTCTAAAAATGTTAAAATGTATTACTGGCACGTGAAACCTTAAATCAGAGTGAATAAATGAAGACTCGGCACAACACTTCTGAAAGGTTGCCGACCTCTGGTTTCATTGCATGATTAATTTTTTAGTCGCTTGACAGCCCTAGTAGGTATCATTAGTTAACATTTTTTTCCAAATCTAAAAATCAGACCTGGATATAAAGCCAGAATTTGCCAACCTGAATCATTATTAAATTTCATCAAATCTTTATAGATTCACTCTTGCTGGTGCTATTACAAATCTATGCCAAGCACTGTTTACGACTATCCACACCTGGCACTGATTTCTATGGTAAAATAAGAGTTCTATGATGCTACTCTATCAATGGAGATTCACCCTGGTGGAAATCTACTTGCAAGTAAACTGTACTGACACTACACAAACATTTTCGTGAAATTCATTCAGGGAAAAAATGTTCAGCTTCATTTAGAAGATTAAGCATTTCTTCTGAGACCAAAACACCTAGATCAAAAATGACACTGCTTTAAGTTTACAAGGCTATGTTTTCTGTTTTGGAAGTTCTGCTTTAATAATGTTCAATAGCAAGTAAACCCATATTGTTGCCTGACTTATTTTTCTGCCCTATTTTAGGCTTATAGAGGAAAATTCTTTCCTCACACAGGATACAATAAATGCATTCAGCTCCTAATCTGTGACTGTCAGTTTCAGTAGAGGGACAGTACCCAAAGTGCCAATTTTCTGCTTTTATTTATTTATTTATTTATTTAAGGGAGGGAGGGTGATTGGAGATGGTGGTAGTATTCTGGATCTACATTTAGCCTCGAAAGCTGATAACAGACAAGTGTTAGTGGTTACAATTCTCAGAACCAAAAAAATCTTATTTGGCTTGGTCAGTACTGCAACCCACACAATGTGGAAAGATGCGAGTCTATAAAGTTGCTTCAGTCAAGAATTAGTATAAAGGTTTTCTTAAAACATGGGTGTCCGAGCCTGGGGTAAGAAAAGCAAGCAGTACCAGTCAGAGTATGATTTTGTGATGAACAGACAGTTACTATAGCTTCACTCTGGAGAACATAGGGCAGGAATTTAGTAATTGCTAAATCAAATCAATCTCAGTGGTTCATCTACTCCAGTAAGCTAACTTCAGCAGTGGCCGATACCTCATGTTTCTGACAAACATGAAAGAAACCCCATGCACAGCTAAGGAATAACTTGCCCATAGGGGAAGCTTCTTCCTAGTTTAGATACTTAAGTGATTGGCTTATGACCTCAAGTAGAAAGGCTTGCATTTCTCATATTTCTTACCCTGCCTAGTGTAACTGTAGGCGTTTTCATTTATATAAATGCCTAAACCATTTTGAAAATCCAGGCAGGCTTTTGGTCTCAATGGTATACTGTGGCAATGAGTTTCACAGATTCAGTGTGTGTTGCAAAAGTATTTTATCAATTTTAAATGTGTTGTCTCTCAGTTCCACTGGATGACCTTTTGTCCATGTATTATGAGAAAAGGGAAACACGCACTTGGATTATTTTCTCTGTATCATTCATTATTTTTACATACCTTTACACATACTAGTGCCCAAACTTTTCCTATTGCATCCCTTCTTACCAGTAATGGAATCTGTCTGCGTCCCCCCTCCATTACAGCACAGCCAAGGCTTCCTCAGCAGAGGAGCTTGGGCTGAAGGAGGGGTTGGGGGCAGAACTGCAGATGGGGGTGGAGAGGAATGAAGGCAGAGCTGTGGCTGGAGCTGCGGCTGGGGAGTGCTCCCTCCCTGCCCACTATGGGGGCTGGCCGGCCATGCTGTGCACCCCCCAAATGTCCTCTGTGCCTTCTTAGGAGACATGCCCCACAGTATGGGGACCACTGCTTTACATTTTGCCCTCTTATTTATCTCTTCTTTGAATTGTCTTTTTTCCCCATGGAAATCTTTCCAGATCTCTACTTTTCACCACTCATCTCTAAACCCTTTCTGTGTTTGTGGTACTGGCATTCAGGGTGACGGAATATCATTACTTTATAGAATGGCATTTCAATAATTTTCAGAATTATTTTCTAATCTATTTATACTAATTTTTTTTATTTTGACTGCTACTGTGCCTTAAACAGATGTTTTCAATAAGATGTCCATAGCTTTTCGGATAGCCAGCTACTATGCTGATGGGGAAGTTGGTCGGTGTATACCTAGATGGCCAGACACAATGAAAACCTTTCTTGAGTTATTACCATTCATTGAGCGGCAGTGTTGTTTGTGCTGTCACTTTTAGAGGCAACAAGTATCTTTTACCTATTGCAGTAGTCAGTAATATAACCCTATTTTTTAGGAATTATATTTATATAGATACTACTACTATACAGTATGGTCCTCTCAACTTAGGGCTTGGCTACACTTGCAAGTTAGAGCACATTAAATCAGCCCCGGGCATCCTAACTCCTGAGGTGTCCACACTGGCAAGGCACTTAGAGCGCCTGGATTCCATGGCTGGAGCGCCCCTGGTAACCCACCTCCACGAGAAGCATAGAGCTTGCTGCGCCCTTGCTGAAATGCCCGGGTGTCAGTGTGGACGTGTTGCATTACTGCGCTGTGATTGGACTCAGGAAATGTCCCATAATCCCCTGAAGTCAAGTGGCCACTCTGGTCATTGTTTTGAACTCGGCTGCCAGCATGCGGATAGCCCCTTTCAAAGCTCCGTTTCTGACAGCCGGCATGCTTATCTGCTCCGGGACAAAGCAAACCATTACTGTGGAATGCTGCTGCTGCTGTGTGTGCGTGAGAGAGGGGTGCCGGGTGGGGGCTGATGCTGGGGTTTCCCTTGCTGCTGTCTGAACTTATAAGACAGCATGCTGACACACTCTCTGCCCCCCAAAACACAGTCTCTCCCTCAACATACACACAATACACTCCCGTATCAGAGGGGTAGCCGTGTTAGTCTGGATCTGTAAAAAGCAACAGAGAGTCCTGTGGCACCTTTAAGACTAACAGATGTATTGGAGCATAAGCTTTCATGGGTGAATTCCCACTTTGTCAGACGCACAATACACTCCCTGTCACACTTCACCCCTCTCCCCCATTTGAAAAGCCACTGCAGCCACTTGCACACTGGGATAGCTACCACAATGCACTGCTTTCTGTGGCATTGCAAGAGCTGCTAATGTGGCCATGCCGCTGCGTTTGCAGCTGACAGTGTGAACACAGAGAAGCGCTTTCCCTGCTATGGTCTCTGAGGGCTGGTTTAACTCTCAGCACTCTACATCTGCAAATGCAGCCAGAGCCTTAGAAATTCTCTCTCTTTAGAATCTCTAAATCCTTTCAGGTTTAATACTATTTCTTCACCTCTACAGCCTAGTCTCCCCGCACTGCAAATACTCCATTAATTTTTCAATAATACCTAGCATGTCAAGTACCTTCAAGTGGCTGACACCCTGTTATATTTCTCAAATGTACCTCTGATCTCAATCTGTTCCCTCTTTCAGTTCTGATGTAATTTTTGTCCTGCCCTTTCTACCGGATAGCCAGCTGCCTTTATATTACAGACCTCACCAACAGATGTCTTTATCTGACCAAAGTGGTCTTCAGTACCTGTTGGCTTCATACCACATTTGTAATTTAAACAATCAAAGCAAAGTTAGTTCTGTGTGTCACTAGTATGGCTACACATTGGTTAAAGAGGAGTCCATCCCGGCTGTACAGGCGCTCCCTCTATCCAAAAGTTCTCCTGTTCCCAATAAATTTTAATCCATCTTCCTGACTCCGTCGTCTCAGCCACACACTTTCACCCTGAAGTCTCCCCATCTAGATGGCTCTGTGCATGCAACTGGAAACACCTCAAAGAAAGCTACCATGGAAGCACCAAGCTTAAGTTTGCCTCCTAATAACGTAAAATACGCTTCCAAAACTTGCCTTCCACCTTCCTATATCTTTGTTACCAAAACTTCCTTAGTTTTCTACATGATTCACCACCTTTGTCCCCTGTAGGCAAGTCATAGAATTGTTCTCATAATAACCACTTACCACGACCATTTCTAATGATCAGTGACCCCTTTCCCCACAGCCAGTCTCTCAATGATACTGCCATTTTTTTAAGTGACCCTAAAGTTTGAAAGACCTCTGTTGGGCCCTGTCTAAGTTTGTTCTTCCATTCCATCTTATCTTCTGCCCTCATAAGGCATGTTTCCTCAGTTCAAGGACAAGGGCAGCCAATTCTGAGGGGGGGGGCACTTTATAATATCCCTATGTGCTATCTTTGTGAATAGTTCCATCTCCCGCAGTTCCAGTAGCTCAGTAACTTTGGCCTCAAGATGCTGTATTTGGAATGTGAGAGCCATAAGCTGCTTGAAAACAGGATAGGAGTGTTTGGACTGAACTGGATAAACAGAATTCAGAGAGCAACAAATATACTCATGATTAAGTAGAGTACTGAGATAAATGCCATCCACGTGGTATAACAAATGGAAATAGATTATCTCGTCTAGAGTACAGTATAAGCATACAAATCTTGATACATTCTCACTCCCAGTTCTAGACTTCAAATATTGTTAATTGCAAACAAGAATCATTGTATGAACTATACATCTTCAAAATGTTTATCAAAGTAGTACAGGTCACTGGCTGACTCATGTGTGCAATGCTACCCTCCTGCTACCCTCTCATTTTATAGCCTTTCAGACAGCAGATATTTTCCAATATTGCTGTGTAGCAATTCCATAATTCATTAAGAATGACAAGAGTGAAAGAGCAAATGCATTTAACTTCTCAAAGGTCTTAATTTAATAACTTCCAACCACCTCCAAAATTAGTAAGTTATAGCCACATAAATAAAAAGAAAACAAAGAAAGAAGAAGTGGGACCATTAAGCACTGAAGATGGCAATCTAGGCATGGCTCAATACCTAAACAAATACTTTGCCTCAGTTTTTAATAAGAGTAATGAGGAGTTTAGGGGTAATGTCAGGGTGGCTAATGGAAATGAGAATATGGAAATAGAAGTTACCACATCCACGATGGAAGTCAAACTCAATCAGCTTAATGGGACCAAATCGGGGAGAGGGGGGAAGATAATCTTTATTCACAAATATTAAAGGAACTGGCATATGAAAATTGCAAGCCCAATAGCAAGGATTTTTAATGAATCCATAAACTCAGGACTATGAGTTTATGGATTCACACCCTATTGGAGAATTGCTAATATAGTACCTATTTTTAAGACAAGGGGGAAAAAGTGATCTGGAAGGCCTGTTAGTTTAACCTCAATTGTTTGCAAAATATTTTAAAAGAGAAAGTAGTTAAGGACATAGAGGTAAATGGTAATTGAGATAAAATATAACAAGGTTTTAAAAAAAGATAGATCGTCCCAGATCAACCTGATCTCTTTCTTTGAGAAGATAACTGGTTTTTGAAACAAAGGAAATGCAGACGATCTAATCTACCTGGATTTCAGTAAGGCAGTTGATGCAATTCCACATGGGAAGTTATTAAACTGATGAAGACAGGGATTAATATGAAAATTGAAAGGTGGATAAGGAATTGGTTAAAGGGAAGATTAAAATGGGTCATACTGAAAGGTGAACTGTCAGGCTGGAGGGAGGTTACTAATGGATTTCCTCAGGGATTGGTCTTGGGACCAATATTTAACATTTTTACTAATGACTGTGGCATGCAAAGTGGGAGTGTGCTAATAAAATTTGTAGATGACACAAAGTTGGGAGATATTACCAACACTGAGGAGGACCAGAATATCATAGAAGATGATCTGGACAATCTTGAAAATGGGAGTAACAGAAATGGGATGAAATTTAATGGTGCAATGTGCAAGATCATGCATTTAGGGACTAACAACAAGAATTTTTTGAATAAGCTGGGGATTTGCAAGTTGGAAGCGACAGGGGAGGTGAAAGACCTGAGTGTATTGGTTGATCACAGGATGATTATAAGCCACCAATGTGATGTTGCTGTGAAAAAAGTTAATGCAATCTTAGGATGCATCAGGCAAGGTATTCCCTATCTCTACTGGAAAGTGTTAGTACCATTATATAAGGCACTGGTGAGATCTCATCTGGAATACTGTGTGTAATTCTGGTCTCCCCTGTTTCAGAAAGATGAAATCAAATTGGAACAGGTCCAGAGAAGGGGCTACTAGGATGATCAGAGGACTGGAAAAGCAATCTTAAGAGAGGAGTCTCAAAGAGCTTGGCTTACTTAGTTTAACCAAAAGAAGGCTAAGAGGAGATAGGTTGCTCTCGATAAACACATCAGAGGGATAAATACCAGGGAGGGTATTTAAGTTAAGCACCAATGTGTAGAGAAGAACAAACGAATATAAACTGGCCATCAACAAGTTTAGGCCTGAAATTAGACCAGTGGTTCTCAAACTTTTGTACTGATGACCCCTTTCACATAGCAAGCCTCTGAGTGCGACCCCCCCTTATAAATGAAAACCACATTTTTATATATTTAACACTATTATAAATGCTGGAGGCAAAGTGGGGTTTGCGGTGGAGGCTGACAGCTCGTGACCCCCCCATATAATAACCTTGTGACCCTGAGGGGTCCCAACCCCCAGTTTGAGAACCCCTGAATTAGACAAAGGTGTCTGCCCATCAGAGGGGTGCAGTTCTGGAACAGCTTTCGAGGGGAACAGTGGGGGCAAAAAACCTTCAGTACTGAGTCTGATAAGTTTATGGAGGGGTTGGTATGACAGCTGCTTATAATGGCATGTAGATGACCTGTGATTGTTAGTGGCAAATATCCCCCGTGGCAGGAGATAGGACACTACTTGGGGAAGGCTCTGAGTTACTACTGAAAATTCTTTCCCGGGTGTCTGGCTGTTGAGTTTTCTCAGCATGTTCAGGGTCTAACTGACCACCGTATTTGGGATTAGGAAGGAATTTTTCCCCAGGTCACATTGGCAGAGACCTTGGGGGCTTTTCACCTTCCTCTGCAGCATGGGACATGGGTCACTTGCAGGTTTAAACTAGAGTAAATGGTGGCTTCTCTGTAACTTGAAGTCTTTAAATCATGATTTGAGGACTTTAGTAACTCAGCCAGAAGTTAGGGGTCTATAACACCAGTGGGTGGGTGAGGTTCTGTGACCTGCAATGTGCAGAAGGTCAGACTAGATGATCATGATGGTACCCTTTGGCCTTAAAATCTGTGCGTCTAAGTGAGCCTGATTATGCATATCTTTATGCAAACTGCAGGAGCCCGTATCCACATTTTTACATTGTTTACACTTGCTGTTGCACGTCCTTGGTACTGTAGGAACACTGCTGGACTCTGTGCAGTAGACAATATTACCATTGTCAAACTTCTGAAACATTAATTTTGCAATTTCCTCAAAGCCAGAACTGTTAATTGCCATAGTGCAACAGATCTGTAAATACAAAACAGACATAAAATAAACAGCTAGACGAATGAATGGTTCCGACAGGGAGGTAAATACTGCAATATGAACATTTTAAAAACCAGTTTATATAAGTTAGTAACAAATGAGTCTCCAATCTAGTCCTTTGCTGAATCAAATGAACACAAACCAAGCTGCCTAAGCAAAGACTAAAGGAAAAAAACTATTGAATTATATTACTGTTTTCCCATACAAGTGAAACACTCTGTACTCGAGTGTGTTATGGAGGGACGTTGTCAGACTTATATGAAACATTTAAAAATCTAGTCAGTTGCAAAAAACAAACAAGTTCAGTTACTATCCCCTTCCCCAACATCCCTGGTGATTTTTGTGGTTTAGCAATTACATTTTCCGTTAGCAAAACATTTTTGCACAAATATCTTAGTTTTAAATTTCTCAGTGAATTTAAACAAAGGATAAAAAGTGATTTATGCTACAAGTGGTTAAGTCAAGGGAATTTAGGAGCCTATGCCACTTTTGAAAGTTTAATCTAAAATGGTTTTTAAAAAAAAAAACCCAAGATTTTGAATCATGAAGTAATTCACAAATGTATCTAAAGTGGGTTCGGTTTGAGGAGTGAGCAGGTTACCTGTTCTCCTACACCTTCATGTCCAAACTTTTGTGAAAAGTTACTACGCAGAGGTTCAGCATCACATTAAGAATACAGTTTGTGATGATAAACATTATGTAGTTTCAATTGACTTGCTTTACCTGGATTCACTGAAACTCTGTACATGCCATTACATTCAGCGAAGTGTTTTGTCCTTTTACATCAGCCAATTGACCACTAACCTTCCAGCAGCTTAATCATTTAATAAACAAAGGGCCATTTTGTACTTTTACCCCCTCCAGATAACTCAGTATACAAAAGCAAATGAAAGACTTACATTTCTAGCCAGAAGGAACAAAGCCTATCTTTCCATCTCACAGCCACTCTAATTCCCTCCTCCCTATCGTACCTTGAAAGTTACAATATGGTAAAAGTTAAAATAGTGAAACTGTACAGCTCTTAGTAAGACAAGCTTTTTTTATTGCAGTAAGCATTATAGCACATTGAATTATCTGTGTAGCAAGTGCAAATAAAGTAAAACATTATATTTTTAATGCAAGTTCTAAAAGCTTGTGTGTTCAGTTTGCAATTAGTAACGTACAAGATGAGAGAAACTGATGATGGCCAATCTGCTCTGAATGGGGGTAGGTGGAAGAAGGAGGGATGGGAAAGAGATGGAAAAAGAAAAGTTGAATTTTTAATTATCCATATCTCAGCTACTTACAGAAACAACCCTCTTCTCACCACCCCAGAACACTATTACCTAGTCAGACAGGAGAAATATATAAAGTATTTGCATTAAAAATATAAATCCCAACTTCAAATGCAATAACTCTAAGTATTTAAGAAAGAATAGAGGTTCCGCTAGAAACGAGACTGATGGAAACAAATGGTTACAACACAAAACAAAATAATAAAACGTGAACTAGGGTGTACACTAAATAGTTACCTTTCCTGTCTAATAAAGTAGGATTTTCCACCCAAAGTGCAGTCAATTGCAGAGCTGGCTGGCTTCACAGGAACCAGGATCCAATCTTCCATGAAACACCTCTGCTCAACAAGATGTCTCCTCAGTGAATGGATGCAGAGTGTCTTTCTCCACCCTGTGACATACTGAATCAGTCTTTTGTCTTTATTCACAGACTGGGTAATCCATGGTCTGTTATGATGTTCTCTTTTTTTACTTCCATGTGGTTTCAAATGTTTTCGGTGGTCTTTGATGGCTTTCCACTGACTGTTCGGAGATAGAGCAAGTTACAATTCTCTGTTTCTTGAATGGAGTATTACTGAGACATATGACTCCCTGGTCATTAACGTTTACTCCAAGACCATAAGACATAATTTTAATGTAACTAGTCCTTAAATATTACCCATAAACACATACCAATGATTACGAGTATTAATACGGTACAAGGTTTCAGCAGAGACCTCACATAGTACTCTTTATTGATAAATACCATGGGAGTGGTATATTAGGTGTAGTGAGTTTGTCAGGTTTGAGACAGAAGTTGCTTGTAAAGAACAATGAACACTTGGCACCAATAGGCCTCGGTTGTCACACTAGTTGTGGAACTCCTTTTTGGGCAGTGCCAGCATATTCAATATCCTCTGTTACTGTCATCTGCCAGTTCTTCCTTGACCACCTTCACTTTGTCTTTCCTCCCTTGGGTACCCAGTTCAAAGCTTTCTTAGCATGTACATCATATGGAAGATGGGAGATATGTCCCAACCAGCTGAGACTTCTTTCTTTGATGGTATTTTCTAACATATCCTACTGTCAGCTCTCTTACTTTTGAACGTCATTTTGTCTTTCCATGGAATGCGTAGCATCTTCCTCAGCAATCTGTGATGGGCAGCTTCCAATCTCCTTTTGTTAGCCATTGACATCAGCCAAGTCTCTGCTCCGTACAGTAACGTGAGCCATAAAATCAGCTAGTATAATCTGACCTTTAGCTTGGTGTGGAGATCTGTTTGACCAAATGTTGTTCATCTTTCCAAATGAGGTGTCTGCTTTTCTTAATAAGGACTATATTTAGGTGAGTAGTAGGTTAATATAAAAAATACTATCAATGGATTACAGCATCTTCATAAACAATTAAAGCCAAGCTTGACTTTTAACACAGAACTACAAGATAAAATCTTGGTATTCCAAATGTAACAACCTTTAGTTTTCTGAGACAATAAAAAGAAAATAAGAATGTGAAGTTCCATGGATTCTATTTGCAAGATTTAAAAATATCCAACAAAGAAAATTTCCAGTGGTTGTCAGCAGGAATTACAAGTCATTCTTTAAGCGCCTGTTAAGACTCAGGTATCTAGGTACTTCAGTGGTCCTATCACTATGGGATCTGAGAATCTGCAAAACCCAGGAGATAGAGGAATTAGTATTATTTCCATTTTCTACATGGGGAACTAAGGCATAGAACAATTAAGTGACTTGTGCAAGGTCACACAGGAAATCTGTGGCAGAGCCAGAAACCGAGTTCAGGTTTCTTCAGTCACAGTCCAGGGCCATAACTGCAGTGTCATCCTTTCTTCCTTGAAGGACAGGGTAAATGGATGTGTGATGAAATCATGACGTAAAGGGCACATGAATGCCCATGTAGAATTTTGTTTGGAAATGTGGCAATTTACCAGCCGAACATGTCACATAGAGCCTGCCCCTCAATGAGCAGACATGCTCCCTCAAAATCCACAGAGAAACTTCTGTGGGTTTACTGCAAGGAAAAGAAAGGAGTATGTTGTGTAGCCGCATATCTCCTCTCTACTGAGCCACATCAACATCAGGCCCTCTCCACCAGTTTTGTGCTTTGCTGCACTATACCTCACAGGAGCATTTAGCCCTCCATGATCAGTGTCCCACCAATTCAATTAACAAGAAAAAAAGTACGTCCATGAAGGAACCTGGCAAACCTTTGCAGCAAGATGTACCTGAGCATTATGAATCTTTTCTTATATTCTTGTCTGGGTGCTATCTGAACTCCATGGAAGCCCTCTGCACTTTTTCAGGTATTTATAAAGAGCACATAGCATTGTAGGTAGGCTGTTTGCCTGGCTTTACACCAAATAGTCCTCTTTTTCTATGGTTTCATCTCTTGTCTGATACTGAGACAAAACCAGGCATGGTTTTGGCTGGTATCATGGAAAGGGCACACTATTTCGAAGAGTGCACCACTCCACCACTGCCAGTGTGATCTCACAAGTACTGGGCTTGCAAGGTCATGCTGGTGTGGGGCAGGGCAGCATGCTCTTCAAAATGGCATCCTCCCTGCAGCGTGAGTGTGGTCATGCAGGTGGTGGTGGGGGGGGGGTTTGGAAATGTATGTGTGGTATTGTCCAGCACTGTGGGGATGCATGATAGGTATACTATAGTGCAGTAGGGTGTCCAATGTGTCTTTTGTCCTGCTTTCCAGCTCAGGCAGTGGTCAAACAAGGTATGAGTAGTCATTTAGGTCTACTTTCACATCTTCATGCACAATAAATATAAGACTGTAGCAGGGCTCCCCCCAGGTCCCCTTAGTTTGATACTTTTGCCCCCACTCACATGTCAGCATGGTCATTTACCTAATGGCACACTGCATTGTTGTTTAGATCCTTATGAAACAGAAATGGTGACAAACTGCAACTGGTGATCTAGAATTCTAATTCTACTGTGAGAAGACTGGATGTCAGATACACAACTGAAAGTAGTAGTGGGTGTGGGAGTCAGCATAATGGGTTTCTGTATTAAAGGACTATTGAATTTAAAAACACTGTAGTCTCATCTCTTCCGGGGTGTGGGTGTGTATCTCTGATTCTACGAGACCATGGCACAGAAAATGCAGCTGGTTTAGTGGCAACTGCTGTGTCATGTGTGAACGTAACGAGAAAATCAAGTTACATCATTTTATTGTTCAGCTAAAGAAATATCAAACTCCTTTGGCCACAAGTGATCTTGAAAGTCTTGTTTGTTTTAGGCTTAACAGTGTAACACTGAAGTGAGTTGACACTAACATAATTTCTGTAAAAAAACAAAACAAAACTGCAGTTGACTGACATTTTGCAATTTAAGGGGCAGGGAAGTCAATTTATACTGACACTTCTATCAAGCAAAAGCTATATGAAGCTTACATAAACCTACAGTCTCCTCTACTACTTGTCACTTGGGCTGTTCAAGTGCTTGTGTCACTTTCTGCTACTAAACTTTGAATCGTTTTTATGTATAATGCAATGCTTTTATGTAGCTTTAGAAATCCAGTTTTATATTCAGGGACCCAGTATTGTTTTAGGATGGCAGCAGTGAGATTAGCATGGGTTTTTTTAAAAATAAAACCCTACCAATTTAGAAATGGAACTTAGAGTGATTACCATGCTCTAGTTTATTGCAGTGCTCTGAAGAAAAGATTGAGGATTTATTTGAAGAAATATGTTAGGTCAGTCAGCAGAAAACTGCAAGAATTTTTAAAATAGTTTTTATACCTGTTAGTTGTTAGACAATTACCAAAAATAGTTACTGATACTGTAAGTAGTTTTTAGTCTGAATAAATGTATTAAAAATATCATATTTCTGCAGAAACTAGGTTAAAAAGGCAGATTTACTACTTGGACTCCTCACAAAACCAAATGGCTTAAAATTACCTTTCAGAAAGTTTTAAAATTTGTTGACTTGCTCTAGTTATGGATTATTTAGATCTATGGATAAAGACTGCCTTTCCCTTTCTTCCTTTTGCAAACATCTTAAACGGGAAAACGACCCTTAGGGTGGCTGACAGTCCTGTAACAAACAGTGATCTGCATTGTAAAGTCATGCTAGTTTTACTTGAAAGAACTGGATCTCCAAGAGGGTTTCATCTACAGCCATGTTTAACCAAGTGCAGTCAAAAGCAGGTGCATTAGAACCTCTTTAATTCACACTTCATTCATTCATGCACACAGAATTTCACTCACGAAATTCTGAGGCTTCTTCACCTCTCAGTAAAAGCTTAATAGCAGAGTGATGTAGTGAGGTCTCAGAGGAATCAATTATTTTTACAAGATATTACAGAATATTTGAAAGAATTCTATGAAGTACTATCATAACTAATTAAAGTACATTTGTCAAATAAATGAAGTGATGCATTATTATTTGCTTTCTCACTCACAAATTCATTTAATTCAGTTATTTGCAACGGATCTGTAATGTATTCGAGTGAATTTAGGAGGTTTTTGCATACAATAAACTGAATTTATATCCCACTATGAGTAATAAATAGTTAAGAAGTTTCTTAATGTTCCACCACTACCGAAAAAATATCTACAGTTTAATTTCCTAGCTTCTATCTATGGGAATATAAACAAGAGACAGGAAAACAAAATGAAAACAGCCATGAAAGCTGACAGTTACTTCCACATACTTGCTCAAATTTACTGTTGTCTTTATTAGCCTGTACTGGGGAGGGATAGCTCAGTGGTTTGAGCATTGGCCTGCTAAACCCAGGGTTGTGAGTTCAATCCTTGAGGGGGCCACTTAGGGATCTGGGACAAAAATTGGTCCTGCTAGTGAAGGCAGGGGGCTGGACTCGATGACCTTTCAAGGTCCCTTCCAGTTCTAGGAGATTGGTATGTCTCCAATTATTACTTTATTACCATTTACTTAATCCTAGAAGGTGATAAAAGAAAAATATCAATGCCTAAGTAACACGTACATAGTATCTCTTCATGGTAAAATGCTTCTCCCCCACCCCACAAGATCACATTCCCTTGCCAATTGTTACACAAGCTACAGTATTTTGCTCATGTTCATGTTAAATAAATATGGGATTGTGCCCACCTTAATGAAAGTTTGTATAAAATGTGAATCCTAATTTATTTTCTCCTCTTTGAATCTCAGCATTGGAAGAAGCATGTTTCTTAGCTTTGAACATAAACAATCATTCATCTCAACAAAAGCTAATGACTATTTCATACAGCACTTGTTACTGTCCTCATTAGCAGAGAAATGCTGATCTGCTTAGAGCAGTGGTTCTTAACCTGGGGTGCACGCACCCCTGGGGGTGCGAGACATGCCAGGTTTTTTAGAAGGTAAATCATCAAAACCACAAATTAAGCACAAGCATGTAAGTACAACCACTTTGTTTCATCAAACCTATGTATTTATTAACATTATACATTTTTAACAATTACAGTAATATACAAACAAATATATCTAGGTTTAAGGGGTGCAAGAACGTATTTTTTAGGTTTAAGAGGTGCAAGAACATATTTCTGAGAACCAAAGGGGTACAGGCTGCAGTAAAGGTTAAGAAACACTGGCTTAGAGGGAAATGCTGCTCACCCTGACCCCAAGAACTCCAGCAGACCTGTGACCTCTCATGCCAGCAAGCTCTCACTTTTAGAAGTAATCAAGGACTAGACCTTCCAAAGGTGGAACTTAAATCCCAGAAGAGTCAAGAGCACAGTTGAATAGATTCTCCTCTTTAAAGTAATTAGAGCAGCATTCTTTAACTTAGGCTTTTTCTACACTACCACTTTTGTCGGTTGGGATGTGAAAAAACCCACACCTCTGACTGACATAAGTTTCACCAATAAAAGTGCTGGTGTGGACAGTGCTATGTCGGCAGGAGATGCTCTCCCGCCGAAATAGCTAACTCTGCTCATTGGCGGTGGTTTAATTACTTCGGCAGAACTCTCTCCTGCCAGCAAAGAGCAGCTATGCAGCAGATCTTACAGCAGCCCAACTGTGCTGCTGTAAGGTCCATAGTGTAGTCATAGCTTTACTATTACGGGCTGGTCCACACTGGGAGCTTACAATGGCATAGCTACAACTTGGGGGTGTGTGAAAAATCCACATTCCTGAGAGACGTAGCTATGTCAACCTAACTCCTATGTAGGAAGCACTAGGCTGATGGAAGAATTCTTCCATCTACCTAGCTACTGCCTCTCAGGGAGGTGGATTAACTACAGTGATGGGAGACCCCTCTCATCACTGTCCTGAATGTCTATACTGAAGTGCTGCAGAGGCGAGCTGCACTACCATAGTGTTTTAAGTGTAGATATAACCAGAGTCTTTGGCACATATGTAGTTAGTGTGATGTAACCATCCATAACCTATTACATTTAATATTTGCTAGAGGACTCTGTGGACGGTACTGATCACCAAGAAAAAAAATCTCACTTTTAGCAGTGCATTTCTGTTAATCCAGAACACACACATTATTTAACTATCGTTTTTACAAAACAACAAAGTTCTTGCCCCTGTAGGGACAAAAATGGGAAAAATATTTTGTGGCCTCCAGCAGTAAAAGACCACACGCCCTCTAGTGAAAAACATTTTCACAGAATAAAAGGAGTAATATGAGGGAGAAAATAAATAGACTGGACGATCTGCCAGTGAAGGTTTTTTCCTACAGTTCATTTTCTAGTGTTTTCTCAAATCTAGCTCTAAGCAATGGGGAATTCCAAAGCCTAATTTTTTATCTCACTGCCAGATGTTTCTCCCAGTGTTCAGTCTGGAAAGTTCTCTTTAACATTTTTAATTACATCACCTTAAATGGGTCTTCTCCATATCCCTGGCATTTACATTGAAACATTTTTAGATAAAAGATCTGAGCACAGCATAAACTAGTCAAACTAAGTATAATTAATCATTTTAATCTTTCCTTATAGGCCAAGCTCACAGTATTATTTTTGTTGCTCTTTGATTTGCCTCCAATTTGTCAGTATTTTCTGGCAGTGTGTTTCCAGGGGAATTGAATACACAAATCTAGGTGTGATTAGTTCAGACAAATACAGAGAGGGACGCTTACTTCCCTTCTGAGAACACCGCTGTGAGCTGCCTCTGTAGATGCACGGTTATTGGTGCTTTCCAGGTTCCTCCCTCCACTAAATACTTGGATTTCAGATGATCCTTCCTCCACCTCCATTATTTCTTTGTCAGCAGAAGTTATTCCTCCTACTTTACCCACCCTCTCAGTGGTGAGTTTTAAGATACCATTTACTTTTTATGCCAGATTAAGAATGATGTTAAGGTGCAGCAGAACTAACCCCAAGCGCTCAATAGACTCCTCTAGCTTGATAAATGACTGAAGTGTTGAGGAATAATGCACATCCATGTTTCACTCTTCATGATTGTATTCCTATACAACCAAATTTCTAGTTCAGATTTCAGATAACATAGTGTCAGATGTTTTACTAAATTGCAAGTGCATTACTTAATATAAAAAAACCTGATGGCTGAACAGAGCAATCTAATTTATCTGGCAAAAGGTTTTATTTTGTGTGTGTGCTAGAGCTATTTATTGCAGGTCAAAGAAGAGAAGAAAAGAAATGGAAAAAAGGGGGAGGGGAGAGGAAGGCAGACATTGATCAGTGAAGAAAGATTAAAAGGGCTAATGGCAAACTCTGTTGGTAGTGACAACAATTTTTTTTTGTTATGAAACTGTTTCAGTAAACCCCAGTGAGTCCACTACATATGCCTTTTGCTGTCAACATTAGAACTTGGTTAAGTGCTCACAGTGTCTATTGCTAATACTTTGATCATTATCCTTGGAGAAGAAAGTGCTGTGCTATCATTTCTAGAATTAAGTGCAGTCATTCCACTGATCCATAAAGTAATATCTAATTACAGGACAAAAAGGATAGTAAGTTTTACAAGCAGTTTCAAGTTTCTTCATTTCTAATGGGAAGTGGAAATTGTAATTGAACCTCCTGCCCATCTAAACGTGAAAGACAGAACTGAATTTTTGCTGTGGTCTACAATTTGACTGAAACGTTTTTTTCCAGGGGTGGGACTCCAGGGGATAGAGGGAAAAAATGGATAGTGCATAAGAAGATACAAAAAATAAGAATCTCCCAAATGAATACTATTGTTTGAAATGCAGACTGGCATCCACTTTAAGCATGTATAGTCCCATTTAAAAAATATTAAATGTACAAGTTCACTTGTAGCTTGAGAAAGTAGCCTGTTCATCTCTAGCCATTCAGTAGGCAGTCATCACAGAGCTCAGTCTCTGCTTGGTTTAAATTGCCTCAACTGCCATCCAACATGTGTTTTCCTTAGCGAACAATCATCCCAACTCCACTATATTTAAGTGAGCCTGTGTAACTGGAGACAAAAAATTGGCTCCCCCACCTAGGCTAGCATGTACCTGCTAATCAGTCACACAATCTAGTAGCATGATTTGGGTTAATCGGTCTCAAGCATGACGTCAATGTTTTGTCATACTCCGTGATCAATCGTATCTTAAAAGATAAAAGTAACATACCTCAGCCATTTGAGATGAATTCTTACAGGAAGGAAGTTCTGCTCATGGGCTAATGAAATCTTTGAACCATTCACTCTTTATCAGTAACTATTTTGGCATACACAAGTAGTCAAGAATCTGCAGGCTCATTTTGAAAATTTAAGTGGGACAGTAAAACAGAGGAGATAGAGGGCGAAAATGCTGAAATGATTTCCCCACCTGTATTGGGCCAAAACAATTGTAGATCACAATCAAGTCCATAAAAGCAACAAAGAATCCTGTGGCACCTTATAGACTAACAGACGTTTTGCAGCATGAGCTTTCGTGGGTGAATACCCACTTCTTCGAATCAAGTCCATGTTATTCTTTGTGTCTATTAAATAAATATTTTGTTCTGATTAGGTAATATTAAAAAAATAGGAGTAGTAACACTTTAGCAAGTCTTACTTTTCTCTTCCTTGGTACTTCAACAACAAAATGTTTGACATCATCAGGAGCTCCAAGGGAGGGGAAGAAATGGATTATTCCTCCCATACAAATACATTTCTTTTACATATGAAGGTTGTTCATTCTCAGTAATGACAGAGGCCCACTGTGAATTAATGAACCTTTTGAGTTAGCAACTAAGTGAATAAAAAAGCAAGCCTAATATATCAGAGTAATTTCCTCATTTTGACAAGTTTAATTTTAATAATTTACAATACTTTAATTTACTGCAATATGTTTTGTGAAAATAATGAAGTCCTAGCAATCGCCTTCAGTACAGGGCTGAGTCATTAAATGATCTCTCCTAATCTTTGACAAAGATTTTTGTGCAAATTAGTGAAACATAAACAAAGATTTTATTGCACTAGTGTCAGGTTCCTGGGGCAGAGCTCAAGCAGCTCAAGGTCAGATTTCCAGGCCAAGGTCAGAACTTGTGTCGGGGTCTAGAGTGAGGGTCAGAATCCAAGTCAGAGCCAAGGTCAATGTTGGGAGCAGAAAAGCACAGTTGGTCATAGCAGCTCGCTGGGGATCCATGTTCTTGCTTAGACACTTCCTGGCATGGCGTGTGAACGTCTGTGGGGTCAAGAGGCCTCTAAAGGAGGCTACCAATTGGGTCTCTTGGATGGGACTTCCCATAGTGTACTTCTGCTATGGTTTATGGGCAGCAGCTGGGTTATAGATGCCATCGAGTGGCAGTGTGGAGGTGACAGTCTGGTGGCTCTGCTGATCAGGTTTGAGTCCCACCAATCCCTACTTAACCCCCTTCCAGGGACACCTTCCCTGCGCCCAAGCACAGTGTTTGTCTATGTGGACTACATAGGAGGCTGCTGCAAGGTCAGGCACATGGAGCTGGGAGGCCCATTCCAGGACGGCTCCCCTCAGGGCTATAATCTTCCCAAATTGGTGAGGTACCAAACAGGAACCATGATTGATTTTAGAATCCAAAAATCTCTTTGCGACCCTAGACCTGTACTAGAGGGGGTGAAGGCCGTTGTCAGCAATCAAAGGAATTGTTGACATGTAGCTTCAGCAGTGATACATGGAACACCAGGGATACCCTGAAGGATCTGGGCTGCTGGAGCCTGGGTTGATCACCTGGCTGATGGGGTACAGGCTGAGCTACTGGTAACCCAGTTTACAACAAGGATGGTCCATGTGGGAGGTATCATGCTGAGATCTAGACCTTTTGTCCAACTGCCAAAAAAAAATCAGGGCATTCTGGAGCTGGCAATCAGTATATTGCTTGAAGTTATTCTTAGCATTTTCAAGATGTGTGTCTTAAGCTCCCCCTGGACGTTGTGGATCTGCTATACCCACTCAGTGGCTGCCATGGAGATGGCAGGTAGAGCCAGCTGAAGGTGGGAATGGAACATTCATGGAGAATGGACTCTGCCTAGTGTTGACACGGTTGGTGTTATAGTGGGTGAATACTGCCTGAGGTAGGAGAGACGACCAATCATTTGGGTGATTATTTGTAAAGAACCATAGATACTGTTCTAAAAGCCGATTCATTCTCTTGAAGTGGTCATCAGCCTGTGGTGATAGGCAGAGGACATTTAGGTGAGGACCTTGAGCAGCTACAAGGTTTTCTCTTCCAGAATGATGACACAAAAGTTGCAGAGCTTTATTGGATGTGACCTATTTGGGAAGCCTATGGAGACGGACGATGTGCATCACCAGCAACTAAGCCATCTCTTCCACAATGGTCAGGTGTGCAATGGGAGGGAAGTGGGCTGTTTTGGTTATTTCATCAACCATGGTGAGGATGACAGTGTACCCATCACACAGGGAGCTCTGTTATAAAATTCAGGGTGGTGGCAGTTCAAAGTCTAGCCAGGGTCTCTAAGTACTGGGGTGACAAAGGGGGTCTCGTGTGTCCTCTTGGCGCGAGTGCATACTTCACAATAATGATGTATGTATGAGTGCACCATTGCTAACATCCAGGACCACCAGAAGGTGTGAGCAGTCAGGCAAAGGGTCTTGAGGCTGCTAAAGCGGGCTGCTAGCAAGAAGCTGTGGCTGAGTCTCAGGACCTCCAGCTGGAGGCATCCCAGTGGGATGTACAAGCAACCCTTGAAATAGAGTAAGATATCCCATATCTGATGTTCATTAGAGGGGGCTTCCTCCTACCAGTGAGCTGATCAAAGACACAAGGTCTTGAGAAATGGCAGCATCCAGGAAATTGCTGGGGAGCTCTGTGCAAGAGAGGTCTTGACTGGTGAGATACTCCCCTTTTCAAGACGGGGCCCAGGAGAGTGGTCTTTGGTTAAACAGCTTAGCCTTGTGAAGGCATTTAGAATTTTCTGCTTTGCGTACACCTGTATTGGTAGTGCACCACTCTTCAATGGCAGTCTTGATTGCTTGATTTTCTTTATATATGATTTCATAATTCCATTCTGTCAGAGTAAGATTTTGTGACCAGTAGGCACAAGGGAGAAGATGCTGTTGGGGACTGTATCTTTGGGATAGCATGGCCCTGAAGGCACGGTTGGGGGCATCAATTTTGACAACAAAGTGCCTGTTGTATTGCTGGGGACCAAATGAAAGAGGCATTCTTGTACAGAAGTGCTGTTAGCAGGGTAATCTATAAAAAGTTAGCAGATGTCAGAAAGTGCTACAGCTCCTTGGTGTTTCAAGGGTCCATCCAGGTCCAAACAGCATCCACTTTTCTGGGGTCCATTTGGAGGCTCTTGATGTAGCCCAAGAACACCAGGGAAAGTAGCCTGAAGCTGTACTTTGAATTTCACATATGGACCATGCTGGCGAAGCCAATCCAGGATTGATTGGACGGGCTGAGTATGTTGGTCAGAACTCAGAGAAAACAAGTATGTTGTTCAGGTAAACTGCAAAATACTGGTCTCAGGTGTCATGGAATACCTCATTCACAAAATGCTTCAAAGTGGTAGGGGCATTTGAGAGACTGAATGGCATTATGGAGTATTCGTAATGGCCATATGGGGTATGTAAAAGCTTCCTTCCATTCGCCCTCTGCTCTGATGCTTACCAGCTGGTAGGCTCTTCACCCATTGAGCTTAGTCAATATCCGGGCTGACTGCATGTAGTCCAACATCTCCAGGATGAGCTGGAGGGGCTACTGGTTTCTGACAGTTACTTGTCTGAGGGCCCAATAATCCACAAGTCCCATCTTGCTTTTTGACAAAACACAGGGTCGCTCCACCCCCGCCTGGCAGGAGAGGTTAATGGTTTGGCCAGATTCTCCGGAAACAGGAATGCAGGGCAGCCAGTGCAGGTTCTGAAATTGCATAGATGCTGCCAAAGGGCATCTTGGCCCCAGATTGCAGCTCCATCTGTCACAGTCCCAGTGTAATGGTAGAATGGCTGCAGTTCCCCTCCCCCCCCCCAATTGAAAAGAGGTCTGTGCATTTGCTGTACTTAGTGGGAAGAGCAGGGGTTAATTCTGGTGGTGGTCTCACCTGGCCCACAGTCAGGGCCTGGGGATTTCTCCACAGTGGCCCAGTCTCTGGCCAGGCTCCATCAGGTGGTACATATAGACAGGCTTGCTGGCAGAATTCAGAGTGGAAGCTGATTTTCCATTTCTGCCACAGGATGTGCAGGTCATGGGTCACCAACCACGAGATGCAGAAGATTATGGGAAGCGTGGTGAGCGGATCACTCCAAACCTTAGGGTACCTTGGTGATTCTGGATATCACTTCCAAAGGCATGCTCTCCTATGTCACCGGGCCTGAAGACAGGAACAAGCCATCTAGTATCTATGAAGTTGGGGGCTGTCTGGGCCTGCATTGGGATGCTCACAGTTTGTGCAGCATCAGCATCCATTAAGTTGTCTGCTGCCCCAGAGTCCACGAGTACCCATCGTGGGGGAAAATGAAGACTTGCGAGGTTCCCCACAACAGAAACCACACACCGTGGTGTTGATGGCATCTTTCCTCTGGAATCACACAGCCACGAGCTACATGGGTTCTGGGACCAGGCTGAGGGATGTTACCAGGGATTGTTGGCTGGGCTGTGGCACTGACCCCTTCCTTTCTTTGCATTGCTCACGCAATCTGTTGACCTCACTATATGGATCGACAAAAGGCATCCAAAATGGGTCAGTGTTTCCACACAAGCTAGTTCATCTTTAAACCCACTCGTGTAATCCCCACTGAATCTGGTACAACTGGGATGACTTGTTCCACTCAGTGGAAAAGATGAGTCACCTGAAGAGAGCAACCAATTCCTTTCCTGTCAGGGTTGCGTCAGCTGAGTGACTGCACTGGGAATCACCAAGAAAGTGGCAGGAAATGGCCGAAGGAAGGCTTCCCAGTTCATCATTCGAGTTCCTTGTTCTAGCAGGGGTGAGGCCCTCTCCCATTAAGAGGCAAATTACCAAACCTACTTTAGCTTGATCAATGGAATAGGATTAGGGATGCAGCTGGAACAACAAATGACATTAAGAAACCCCTGAATTTTCAGCAGTCTCTGCTGAAGCATTCAGGAATGGGAACAGTCATCCCCTGTATCCAGGGGTGCTGGGAGCGGTGCATGTCTGAAGCGTAGTATTCTTGCTTAGGAGGAAGGGAGCCTGCAAGGTTCTCAGCAGCATACTATGCCAGTTAAGTCCACAGCACAATGTTTTCTGTATTGTCTGCACCCATAAGGTCCGGTTCTCTGGCAAGAGTCACAAACATTTGTGCTCAGTGTGGGAAGTTCCTCCTGAAAACAATCAATCCGTAAGGCATTTGTGGTGCCCTTTGAGACATGCTGGGTAGAGGATGACCTACTGCCTTCATGTTCCCATTGGACTGGCCTTCACCAGGGCTAAGGAGTGGTCCACGCAAACTGTCAGGGTCCTGGGTTGGGGCTCAAGCAGTTCGAGGCCAAGTTTCTGGTCTGAGGTCAGTACCAGAGGTCTGAACTTGTGTGGGGTCCCAAGTCAAAATTCAAGTCAGAGCCAAGATTGATGCCAGGAGTTAGGGAGCAGAGAAGCACACTCTGTCATGGCAGCTTGCAAGGAATCCGTGTGGTTGCCTGAACACTTCCTGGTACACCCTGTGGGCTTCTATAGGGCCAATCGGGCGCCTTCAAGGTGACTGCCAGTCAGTCTCTGAGGTGGGACTTCCTATAGCGTACATCCACTGGTTTGCAGGAAGCTGCCAGGTTACAGCTGCTGCAGCTGTGGGGAGGTGTCCAATACCTGGTGGCTCTGCTGTACCAGGTTCCAGTCTCACCAATCCTCACAGCTAGTCTTAATCAAGTTTTGAGAGCTGAAGTCCCTCCTATAATGTGGGGATTGTTTGACAGTTTGGTACCTAGGTTCTTGTCACCTGGCCTGCCGCCAGCTTGAAGGAGAGTTGCTGGTGCTTAATTGTAAACTCTCTGACACTACCAGCCTGTAGGCCACCCAAACTCTCTCCTCTGGGCTATGCCAGTTATACTTCGTCTTGCAGGTTAATCATAAGTGTACCCTACTCCCCTGTGAAGCATTCTCCTATAATGTCCAGCCCCTTCTCCAATGCAGGCTCACAGAAATACAGGTCTGCTGTCCCCCAGACAACAGTGTACACACCAGCTGGCAAGATTCAGTTCAGGATCAGAACAGATATATTTATAGTAAAAAAAGTTTATTATCAAAAGATGCAAGAGCAAGTGAGTAAGGATAATGGAAACAAATTACATATAAAATAAATTTAATTTCTAGAAATTATGACTTTAACAGGCTCATCTTCTGTCTAACGAAGTTTCTCACCCCAAATGCCCTTTGTCGTGTTTCAACCAAGGCTCGTTGTGATCTCTTTTCATGACTGCAATCGCACTAGCCGATTGCTTCCTAGATACAGTAGCTCCTTGCTTAATGTTGTAGATATTTCTGAAAAATGCGACTTTAAGCGAAACAATGTTAAGTGAATCCAATTTCCCCATAAGAATTAATGTAAATAGGAGGGGGTTAGGTTCCAGGGAAATTTTTTTCACCAGACAAAACACTACATAGATATACACACAGTATACGTTTTAAACAAACAATTTAACACTGTTCACAGCTATGATTATTGTGAGCTTGGTTGAGGTGGTGAAGTTAGAGGGTGGAAGAGGGAGGGATATTTCTCAGGAAATGCCTTACTGCTAAATGATGAACTAGCACTCGGCTGAGCCCTCAAGGGTTAACACATTGTTGGTATTGTAGCCTCTCACACAAGGCAGCACGAAGAAGAGGGAGGGGAGACAGACACACACCTTGTGTGTGTGGGGGGGGAAGAGAGAGAGAGAGAGAGATGCACACTGCCCCCTTAAATGCATTGTCTTTTTAAGTGGATCAGGAAGTTGAGACAGCAGCTGCTGCCCCAAGCTCTCTCTGTCTCTCTCCGTCCGTGCCTCCTCCTGCTCTATATGGAAAAGGGGTAAGTGGGGTGCAGGAGCAGAGGGGAGGGGGAAACCCTGACATTAGCCCCCCCTTCCCTCCCTGCACAGCAAGCAGGAATCTCTGGGAGCAGCTCCAAGGCAGAGGGCAGGAGCAGCACATGGCAGTGGAGGGAGGGACAGCTCAACTGCCAGGTAACTGATAGCCTGCTGGGCAGCTGCTGCTGCACAGAGAACTTAGGGGAGCCGGGAGCTGATTGGGGGGGGGGGCTGCCGGACCACACTGGTTACAAGCTCCCACCAGCTAGCTGCAACGGGCTGCTCTTCCTGCAAGCAGTGGACAAAGCAGGCGGCTGCCAAATGATGTTAGAAGGGAGCATTACACAACTTTAAACGAGCATGTTCCCTAACTGATCAGCAACGTAACAACAAAACAACGTTAACCAGGACAACTTTAAGTGAGGAGTTACTGTATAGGATAAAAGAGTGTCTATCTTGCCTTCTCCTTATATCCCCAAGAGTTCATTGTCTGTTCTCAGAGTCAGTATAACCCTCCTGACTTATTCTCTGATGTGCTGCTTAAGGATTTCACATCCCGCTCCTGCCTCTGTTGACTTTGTATGTAAATAACTCTCCCCATTGGGTTAGCTTACAATATTAAATTTACCTGGCAACAGAGACAGACAAACAAACATCTTCTGACAGGAAACTGGTTTCTCCACCTCTCTCGTGATATAGATGTTAGAACAGATTTTCCATCCATCAAATGAGTATCCATCCATACATTTTACAGTGATATTAATCAATCACCAGTGTAACTCTGGCTTTCGTAAGACCTCACATGACTTTCTTTGGTGAATCAGAATGTACATACCAGAATCATAATAGCCTGGTAAGCCCCTTGCCGGTTGGCACTGAGGGGTTTGTGGGTCACAGGCTATAAGAGCAAAGTTAGCAACAGAGTAGGAGGTGGAAGGCAAAGGAAAAAGGTGTAAGCCCCATAAGCTTTCAGTACTCTCTTGTGTAGCCATCCTGTAACCAAGGGTCTGTGGTTTCTGATACTCTAGGATGCGCTCAATAATGTATTACAAAGGGCAACACCCTGAACACCAGGTCACAAAGTCTGTTACTTTTCTCTCCCAACCTCCATCAATAACAGCCATTTTGTATTGGATTGACTGTGCATGTTCTTTAAGAGTACTGATTTGAACTTGTGCCATTCCCACAAAAAGCACAGATCCTCCCATGGAGTTTGCATAGCATATATGTCGTTTAATTTAATCTGCCACCCGTAGTCACAAAGCCACTGAATGGCTGGTTTAATGAGAATGAGAACTGCAGGAAGTCTATCTCCTTATGTCTAGCAGTACTAGATTATTCTATGCTGGGACTATCTGCTACTTCTGTCGTATCTCAGACCAAGAAAGTAAACACTTTATCAGAATTTAGGGTTTACCAGGTCAGATAAAATACCATGCTAATAAGTTAGCACTGGCCATTCCAGGTCAAGAACAATGCCTTCTCATTTAAACCACACAACTTCCCCTTCCACTGCATTCTCCCAAAAGAGAATGGAGATCATCAAAACCTATGTCCCCATTAAGGCATTATTTTTGTCCAAATTTGAGAATTTTTGGAAATAAGAGATTTGCAATAGCAAACAGGTTTGCTCCCCTCAGCTCAGCTGATAGTGTCTGCCTGTTCTTTGAGAAATAAAAAAAAAAGATTATGTGGGAAAGTTATTTTTGCATTTTTCATCTAAAAATGCTTTCCTCACTTCACAATGCACCTACAAAATTCTACTTTTGAAGTGCCAGACATGAATATTTTTTCACATTTAACACAAATGAGTGTTTCTAACTGGATTAGCTAAAACCAACACACCATGCTCTCCCTGGGGGATTAACATTAAAACAGCCCTTCAACTCTCTCCTCCTCCAATCAACTCATGTAAGGGGATTTGTGAACCCAAGGAACAATCCATGGCTTAAGAGGATCGTAGAGCACATGGGAGGTATTTTTAAGTGGATGCTTGTAATAAATTACTTGGGTTCCTTAACTTAGGAACAGGTTTCAGAGTGGTAGCCGTGTTAGTCTGTATCAGCAAAAAGAACGAGGAGCACCTGTGACACCTTAGAGACTAAAATTTGAGCATAAGCTTTCGTGGGCTAAAACCTACTTCATCGGTAGCCCACGAAAGCTTATGCTCAAATAAATTTGTTAGTCTCTAAGGTGCCACAAGTACTCATTCTTTTAACTTGGGCCTTGGCTCCAGCAGCTTCTGTTGCTGGGGTCATCACTCTCCACAATGGAGATTTATCAGACCTGAGCAGGTCTGAGGCTGGTTTTGGTGTCTGCATACAGGGAAGGTTCTCCACCTCTTCATGCCTATGTTTTGAGTGGGAGTTGTAGACCCCATCACAGCAGAACACAGGAGATGTAAAATGGTAGCTTGAAGCCAGCTTTGTCCTCTTTCCTCCTAAATTCTGCATAGTGCAGGAATAGAGCGTGAGGAGGAAGAGATCCTGGGGTGAAGCTTATTCATTATGCAGCTAATACAACCTAAATTACATTATGTAACCACAGAGTTAGAGCTTTCAATACACTGATACAGAGCTCAAACAGCTCAAAGTGACCTTCTCACCCTGCACATTCAATAATTTAAAACATGTAGTCTATTTTATTCATCTTAGAACAACTTTTCTATACTTTAGACAAGCAGTGTGTGCACATTCACACACACTCACTCTACACTGCAATGTAAGCCCAGAGTTAGTGGGATTTGAGTCAGCTGACCCATGCCAAGGAACCCTGGGCTTGAGCATCTACACTGTATTTTAACCCTACATTAGGGCTCTTCTAACCCATGCTCTGGCACCCACACTGCAGTGCGCTGACCCAAGTCAAATGAACTATATCCCAGAATCCCTAGCACCTCCTTCCGCCAAAGAGTGGCCACTCCACCCCTAGGACTATGGTAAAAAAAACTTTATGGCTCACCCTGCACATTACCAGGAAGCAGTTCACTTTGCAAAAGGCTTAAGTGGCTCGCTTTCCATTGCAAACCCAGGAAGTTCTGTGGTAGTGTGCTTGCAGATCAGTGATCCAAAGAGAATGGGTTATTGCTGACCTGAGTTGCTTCTATTTGCAAACAGGGGGTAGCTTCAGTTTTCAGTAGAGTGGACTGCAGATTGGTAGGATAGAGAGGACTAAGGACGTTGTCCCATTGAATTGTGGGATACTTCCAGCTGACTCCCAGGACTCAAGTCAAGCAGGGCTACATCTACATTGCAAACCAATAGGGCTCAGACCCTGGATCCTGGTTTAATACGAACTCAGACCCTCTAGCCCTGCAAGGTCCTGGGACTCTGGGTACAAGCCCGGGGTTAGCACAATTGCAGTGTAGACACAAGGGGGGCTAGGCTTGGTCTCAAGCACGGACTTGCATTGTAATATAGATATACCATTGGGGGTAAATGGTGCCATTATATGCTCTATTTGTAGTGAAATACTTCATGCATCCTTTCGAACTTTGAGGAAGGGAGGGGAGCCAAAAAACCCCTCTATAGGAGCCCATCTATATGACCAGAGAATGGGGTGGGATGTAAAAAGCTAAGCTAAACTATCTGAGTAGAGTTATGCTGCCAATAAGTACATTAAAACTTCCTCTGTTTTGAGCTGAGTGTTTTGGTTGTATATGAATCAAATATATTTCCAAATCAGAGGCAAGGAAAAACCCAATCACAATGAAATGAAAGAGGAAAAGAACACAAGAATCAAGAAATGCATGTAGTTGCAAAGTCAAGGAGGCGGTGACTGGTAAATGTATCAAGGGTCAGTTAGATTTTTTTTAAATGGTAATATCCTAATTTTGCAGTCAGGTCAAGTCAAAGGACTATCTTTTAATCAAAAAATTCTAGAGAGAATCTTAGGCTAACATTTGAGTTTAAACTACAATACTACTTCTGGCTATTGCCTTCATATTGTAAGTTGCCTTTGCTTAGTAGACTTATTCTGCACATATACACTGCAAAGGCTCAGAGGAAAATCTCTGTTAGCCTTCGGGTATGCTGATAATTGCCATATTATTGTCTTTAATGGAGGGTGATAAACTGACTAGTAGGAACTTGGAGAATGATTTTGCCTACACAGCCAGCTTTTGCTAAGCTGTGCACTGTGAATTCCAGGCATGATCATACAGATAGAAAGTTGCATTGTCACTATGAACACAAAGGCCTTATCTACACTGCAGGGTTTTGGTTGACAAAAGTGATAGACACTCAAAAATCGCTACGCTAAGAATCAGGATGTCATGTTCACACTCGCTCCCTGTGTTGGCAGAGTGTGCCCACAGATGGAGCACTATCAATGTTGTGAGCAATGTACTGTCCAGCTCAACACCTTCTGCCAGTAGGCAGATGAAATTCAGTGTTGATAAATGCAAAGTAATGCACATTGGAAAACATAATCCCAACTATACATATAAAATGATGGGGTCTAAATTACCTGTTACCACTCAAGAAAGAGACCTTGGAGTCATTGTGGATAGTTTCCTGAAAACATCCACTCAATGTGCAGCGGCGGTCAGTGAACAGAATGTTGGGAATCATTAAGAAAGTGATAGATAATAAGGCAGAAAATATCATATTGCCTCTATGTAAATCTATGGTACGCCCACATCTTGAATACTGAGTGCAGATGTGGTCGCCCCATCTCAGAAAAGTTATATTGGAATTGGAAAAGGTTCAGAAAAGGGCAACAAAAATTATTAGGGGTATAGAACGGCTTCCATATGAGGAGAGATTAATAAGACTGAGACTCTTCAGCTTGGAAAAGAGACGACTAAGGGGGGTATGATAGAGGTCTATAAAATCATCACTGGTGTAGAGAAAGTAAATAAGGGAGTGTTATTTACTCCTCATAACACAAGAACTAGGGGTCATCAAATGAAAATTAATAGGCAGCAGGTTTAAAACAAACAAAAGGAAGTATTTTTTCCACACAACACACAGTCAACCTGCGGAACTCTTTGCCAGAGGATACTGTGAAGGCCAAGACTATAACAGGGTTCAAAGAAGAACTAGATAAATTCATGGAGGATAGGTCCATCAATGGCTATTAGCCAGAATGGGCAGGAATGGTGTCCCTAGCCTGTTTGCCAGAAGCTGGGAATGAGCAACAGGGAATGGATCACTTGATGATTACCTGTTCTGTTGATTCCCGCTGGGGCACCTGGCACTGGCCACTGTTAGAAGACAGGACGCTGGGCTAGATAGACCTTTGGTCTGACCCAGGATAGCCATTCTTATGTTCTTAAGCTACAAGTGGGACTTTCTTTCCAGACCAGAAGATTACAGTGGAGGATGTTGTAATGCCCATAGTGATCCTGAGAGTCCTGGTGCACACCTTACAGCCATAGCTTATGAAACTTTACACAGGAAACCTGGACAGCAGTAAGGAGCGGTTCAACAACAGGCTGAGTAGGTGCCGGATGACCGGGGAACGTGCCTTTGACAGATTAAGGGCACGCTGGTGATGCCTTTGTGGCAGGTTAGACCTCAAGGAGGATAATATTCCCATGGTCATAGCCACATATTGTACATTGCATAATCTTCGTGAAGCTAAGGGTGAAAGGTTTGCTCAGGGGTGGAATGTTGAGGCAGACCACTTGGCTGCTGATTTTGAGCAGCCAAATGCCAGGGCTATCAGAGGGGCCCAGCAAGGGCAATTAGAATCAGGCAGGCTTTGAAGCAACACTTTGAAAATGAGAACCAGTAATCTCGGTGATTGGTGCTGCAATGTTACATTACATGTAGTTTTTTCTAAGAAGCAATGACGACATTTGGGGCCTTACATTCTAGTAAGCAAATTATTACATTGCCTGTGTATGTATTGGAAAGTGCCTGATATCTCAATTTGTAGGAAACAAAGATGAGTTACTGTTCAAAAACTTTTCTTGTTTAATAAAAGCAACACCACACACACACACGCGAGCTTGGTGGGAAAGGTGGTACATGGAAGGGCAGACTTTCAGAGCTGTGTGTATGTCCAGCTATCATTTTGAAAGTTGTCCGAGAGGAAGGAGTGAAGGGGAAACCAAGACGACCCGGAAACTGGAAAGGACGGTGCAAGCAGAGTTTTTTTGGGGGGTGATGGGGGCATGTAAAAGTTCTCAATGTGCTGCAGGGAGGATGGGAATGCATCTACTCAGTCTGCAGTATTATTAAGGACTTCAGCATCTGTATTTGGTCCTCCATTACTTTAATCATCTGCTCAGTAGTGTCCTTTACAAACTTCTGATTTTCTTTTCCGTCCTGCCTTTCTGCTTCCCTCCACTCCTTGCGTTCCCTTTTCCCTGCACTGAAGAAGTGCAGTACCTCCCAGAACGTATCTTCTTTGCTCCATTTTGGGCGTTCTCTTATCTGGTGGAGATGTTCGGCCAGTGTGTGTGGGGGGGTGTTCCTGAAGGCCACATCTTCCGAAGCACAAGGAACAATGCACAGAAACATGATTGTTAAGTTCACACATAACATTGAAACTTTTCAGCAAAATACACCTTTTGCAACAACATAATCACTTTCTCGCTGACCCTTGGCAGGCACACATCTTGACGAACACCCAAAGCATGATGAGTGTTGGCTAGGAGTGGCGCTTTACATGGGGATAAAGAGCACTCTGCAAGGGTTGTGGTGCAGCTGACTAGGGAAAAAATTCTCCCACACTTCCACAGGCGGTGGTCAGTGTAGCAGGTCTCATTGCTGAGGGTAAGCAGAGAAGCGAGGGTACATCTACTACACACTTATGGCTTCCATCCTGATCCCTATGCTGCTCGCCGGCGTGCCGCTTTGGTCCCTGAACAAGCGATTGCCAAATGGTGTGGGAAAGTTTCCTACAATGGGGAAAGGAACAAAGCAGCTCTGCCAAGGAAACTTCAGCAGAGGATTGCTGAGTACCCTCCAGGAAACTTTCCTAGAGATCGCTCTGGAGGATTCCCATGAGATCTCGGCATGCATCAACACCCTGTTCAGCCATAACGATTAGCTGCACAGGCAAATGTCCAGCACACAGAAACAGCCAGCCTTGTACATTTCTATACCCTGAACCCACCGCCGCACTCGACAAACCACAGCCACTTACCAGGCATCTCCTTTCCTCCTTCTTGCCTGCTGGAGAGTAACTGCAAAGACTGGTTAGACACCTCCAGAGTGGTGAACAGTTCCTGGCTGTCTGCCACACTGGGAGCTCCACCTTGTTGTCTAACTCCACCTCTTCATCAATGACTTCGGTGGGCCTGGAGGTGGTGGAAAGAGAGCCTAACCTGGAGGACGAAGTATCCACAGCGCTCTTGGCAGTGAGGTGGGGTCATCACCGAGGATAGCGTCCACCTCCGTATAGAACCGGCAAGGCTTAGATGCAGCACCGGAGTGACTGTTTGCCTCCCTCGCCTTATGGTACACCTGCCTCAGTTTCTTTATCTTCTGCTCTGCACTGCAGCGTGTCTTGATCATAATCCCTTTCACACGAGCCTCAATAGATCTGCCCGTAGATATCAAAATTCCCACAGCTCAAACGGCACAGCCTCCTCTCCCCAGATACTAATCAGATCCACCCGCTCCACAGTGGTCCAAGCGGGAGAGCGTTTGCTGTGATAACCCACCAAGGTCACCCAGGAAGATGTGGCTCCATGTTGAGCCAACAGGAATTGGAATTTCAAAAATTCCCAGGGCTTTCAAGGGGGAGGGGACCATGGCTGTTACCTGGCTGCAGGGCAGTGGAGTTCAAATTGATGACTAGAGCGGTCAGAAAGGGCATTATGGGACACCTCCTGGAGGCCAAGTAGAGTGATAAAATCAAGCGTGGTGTCTACACTGAAACTGTGTTGACAAAAATTGTGTGCAGAAAGCCTTATGTCTCTCATCGGGGTGGTTTTATTTTGTCGGCAAAACAAGGCATTTTTGCCAACAAAAGTCACATCGCAGTGTGTATGCATTCAGTTTTGTTGACAAAAACTGTCTTTTGTGATAAAACTCTGTAGTGAAGACAAGGCCAAAGTCTTGTGATAAAATTTGTCACTCATGATGCAATACTTGCCAGAAGATACAGATGCACATTGTGTAAGAGGACAATCATACTTATGGGTTTGGTTTCCAGGAGAAGCCCTGCAGTAGGGAATTTTATTGGAAGGAGTGCTGTTACATAACATTGCTAATATCTATGGGATACACATACAGATTGAGATATTCCAAGCAGTGAGGGATTTAGCCACGTTTTCTATTAATCATCACCTAAACCAAATGGTCAAATTTCTGCTCTTCATTACATAACATTCAACCCGATTTAGTTCCACGGCTGCACAGGTGTAACAGAGTACAGCTTCTTCCACAGTGTACATATAGTAGCGTCTAAAATTCACTGTCCTACAGAAGTCATAAAAATCACTACCCTAAATAAATGAATTGTGAAGATTTCACACAAAGATGAAAGATTTTTTTTGTATTAATTGATTTGACCACTAAACCAGACTTGACTGGCAGAAGTGTTCAAAGACTTAGAAGCCACAGTAATACATGGTACTAGTTTACTCCATATTTTGGTTAAGAGTAGTAACATTCACATCACAAATACATCCAGGGGTCAAAATTGGAAGTGGCAGAGAAGTACTATAATAAAGACTAAATGATTGCCTTTTAGTCTTGCTTTTTCTTTTACATCATCTTCAGAATTTCTTCTTTTCTTTAGTTAAAAAAAACTTAGAGACAATTTTCTTCCTTGAACACTTTGCACCCCAAGAGTTGGTCCTGAATAGTTCCAACTAAATCATATGCTATTTGTATAGTAATATTGATCTATTTGGGTATATATGCCTCCCCCGCCCACCCCCATCATCATAGTACTTTTAAACACCTCAACAACCCAATAAAGTAAGGAAACACTATTATCCCCGGTGGCTTGCCTACTTTCACACAGGAAGCCTAAAACAGAGCTGTGAACTGAACTTGGGAACCAAACCACTGGATCATTCTTCCTCTATTAATATACCCAGATAATATGTAGCTCAATTCCTATGTACCCAAATGATCATCAAAAGTCAGACGATGGATTCTCCTCAATATTCCCCAAATGAAATGAAATGCCAGGTCTGCAGTAAGACTAATGTAATGTTATAAACTACAGCTGCCTGGAAATTTTTCCTTTTTTTTTTTTTTTTTAAATGGGAAAATACCAATTTGACAATCTACATGTTCTGCTGGAATTGTCAGTTTCATCCAATTGTCCAATGGAAACCTGCCTGATTTCCTGAAAGCTCACCCAACACCCCGCCTGGCAGGCTGCCTTAGACTCAGAGCCAGGTGCCTGGTAGTTCCGGCTGGAGCAGAGGCTCTCCGGGTTTCTAGGTTCCTCCCCTTGTGCAGGATTCTTGGCAGCCCTAGGATCTTGGGCTTCAGCCGGGGCTTCCAGGAGAGCCATCAGGAAACAAGGCAGGTTTCCTTGCCAGCCTTTTATACATCTCGAAGAAGAGCACTACCTGGAACCATACAGCTATTAAACTAAGAATTGTTATAAGTCAAACCTGAGCCATTACGGGGGATTGATACTACACTGGCTGCCAATAACAAAGTTCACTTTTTGTTTCAGAATTATAAATAAATTAATCAGTACACATTATATTGGCCTATTGTGCAATCAGTAGTGTGGTCAATTAATAGATATCCCCTTTCAGATCACCCCCCAAGAGCTTCACACAGAAACGTACTGCAAATTTGACTGCTTTGATTTCTAGATCCCATCCATTTTTTTTGCTTCAAGTGTATGAAAAACAGGAAAGTGATTTGAAGTCACACTGTTTCAATATATGCTCCAGATTCAACTCTGGCAAAGAAGTTACATTGAGGACAATGAAACTGGCAGGCAATCATCCAGGGGGGAAAAAAGGAATGAAAAACAATTCAGTTAAATCCCATCCCATTATGCAGCAAAGCTGTAGGTGCCTGTTTCAAAAACATCTGTTCAGTTCAAATTGAACAAAAGAAATCATGTGCCTGATAATTCTACAGTATATTTAAAGATTGATATCCCACTTCCTGTCCCATATTAGCTATTTCCCCCCCATTCAACTTCACAAGAATGGTTAACTATCCAGAATAGTAAGAATTGAAGCTAGAATACTGGTGTTTAGGACCACCCACTTCCATAAATTTCACTTGCCATATTTAAGTACATATTGAATAAATGGCATTGAGAAAGCCAGCAAGGCACTCAGATTACCTTGTTCTTGCTGTATAAGATAAGGAAATTAAAATCAATAATTTAGAACACAACCAAGCTGTGGAACTCCACCACAATATGAGGAAAATAGTATAGTAGGGTCTAAGAGGACTAAATATTTATATAGATAATGCATGCCCAGTTATCGTACAGTTAAATATAAAGTTAGAAGAAAGGTTTCAGGATAGTGGCCAACCAATAGATGCTTGGAGTTCAGATGCAATTTCCCTCTCAAGGGACACGGTGGTTCTGGTTCATTATGGGGATTTTTTTTTACACTTTTTTCTGAAATATCTGGTCCTGGCTGCTGCTGCTGGAGATACACCTAATGAACTTAGGGTACTGCTTAGGGTGACCAGACAGCAAAAGTGAAAAATCAGGACAGGGAATGAGGGGTAATAGGTGCCTATAAGAAAAATACCCCAAAATCAGGACGGTCCCTATAAAATCAGGACATCTGGTCACCCTAATACTGCTCTGATCCAGTATGGCATTTCATGTATTTTTACTCATAAGACTGTTACAATGCAAAGTATCAAACTCTACCCTTGATACAGATATTTGCCAAATACGGGAATAGAAAAGGACTGTACAACCTCCCTTCAGCAGACATACATTTAAGAGAGAAAAAGCCAACTCTGTTTTGATCTATAGAGTGAAATTCATCCACTTATATCCTGTTCTCTCTGGGAGATTTTCCAATAGCACTATAACCTACCTGGAAATGGAATTTACTGATCCCTTTAAATCCTCTCTTTCTGCTTCAAGCCATTACTGGGTCGATACAAATTATGAACAGTGGGTATTTAGACAACAGGGATAAATACTGAATACTCCCAGAAGGGCAGCCTCAGGAGAAATGGGGCATTTCAACCAGTAACTGGGGAAGGGTTGACTAGACTGTAGTACTGTTTTGCTCCTGCTGAGTTTGTAAGATAGACAGACAAAAAATGATCCCTATAAGCTACCCAAGCCTCCTATTACAGAAGTATTTCAAGCTTACTAAAAAGGAGCTGGTTAAAATTATTCACTGCAAATGTCTATTGCTAAGTTGGCCCCTTTTTGCACACTGATCCCAGTTTCTACAAGTATATTAGGTAGTCACAGACTAGTTTACTGGACAAATTTCACACAAAGGCTTATTCATGAATTGTTTGCTTTGGCAGTTCATGATGTGTGACTGGCCATCTAATACATGATATTGCTTCTGTTCCCTGATTAGATTGACTTTTAATAAAAAGCTTAACAAATGAGAAATACTAAATATGACACTTTAGGTATGTATGCCCCTTCTATTTGGAGGTTCCAGATAAGAGTAGGTTTCTCCGGTACTTAAGGGTCTGCCCATTAACCTGGCAGAAACAGGAATAGTCTATAGGAGCAAGGAGCCTGACTGACATGCCCCAGGTAGCCTGCATATGATTGAGACTACCCAGGAAAGAGTGATGGGTAGAGCTAGGCAGAAAAAGCTGTTCTCTTTTGCAGAGGAAATCAATATTTTGAAATCTGGTTTTGTTCAGATTTTGAATGGAGAAGCCAAAAATCTCAGAAGTCTCCATAAAAGGGAATCAAGCCCCTAGGCAGTCCATTTGGTGTGCTGCTGGGTGAGTGAGCTGGCAGGAAACCAGACGCGCGTGATGGAACCCTGCCTCGGTTTGGGTGGAATTCTGTGGAAGTTGAACCATCTCAGTGAAACATTTTGATTTTGACTAATCGGCAAATTCTTATTAAAATGTTTTGGCAGAATTGTTTTGATCAGCTTTAGTGCTGAGCCCAGACAGAGAGGGAGTTGGGGAGAAGAAAGTTAACTGCAGGGAGTCTGACTGCAATAAGAGGGGACACTGCTCCTCTGATGCTCTAGAAGGGAAGGAGAGAAGTGTATAGAACCAGTGGTGCTCCAGGAGAGGGCATATGGCATAACTTTTCAGATGAATCATTCGTTCTGAAGTCCAAGAAAATTCAGCATTCATGTTCGTTTTCATGACCTCCAAGCACCCATCGGAATACTTGCCAACAATGAACAATATAACCCCATTAAATTTAAAGAACAATGTAAAGGTGTGGGACTCACCACTGCTGCGCCTCCTGCTGGTTGTTGGGAATTAGCTCTTTTCCAGCCTGGGCGCCCTCTGCAGGCCAGTGTCCCGCTTGTAGCTAGCCCCGTGTCCCTCCCGGACCCGGTGCCCCTTTACCCTGGGGCTGACCCCTAGCAATACCCTCACCAGTCTCTATGGGTCTCCCCTCTCTGGGAAACCCCCCAACCCTCTAATTCCCACTTTGCCTCAGTCTGGGCTACTACCAGTCATCACCAAGCCCCCATGCCCTGGGGCAGGCTGCAGTGTAAAAGCCACTCATCATAGGCAAGGGGGTTTGGACCTGCTGCCTTCCTCTGCCTCCCAGTACCTCTATGGGCCTTAGACCAGGCCCTGCAGCCTGGGGAGTTGCCAGCCTGGAGCTCCCCTGCTCCTCTGGCTCTCCCCAGCCCTGATTCACTTCCAGTACCTGTTCTGCAGGCAGCTAGGGCCTGGAGAGAGTCTCTTTTGGGCCTCTGGCTCCCAGCCTTTTTATACAGGCCAGCTGTGGCCTTATTGGAGGGATGGCCCAGTTGCGACCGCTTCCCCAAGCGGCCCAGCTTAGCAGCTCTCAGCCCCAACCTTCTCCCAGGGCTAACTTAATCCCTTTTTCCGCGGGAGTGGGGGAGCCGCCCCACTACAAACAACATTAAGAAATAGCTACTACATTTCAATTCATGCCACAATACTTGATGTTTTCTCTGAAGTACATCAGATGGCATGAAGAATGGGCCAAACCCAGCAATCCTTACTCAGGCAAAACTCACACTGACATCACATAAAAGGCCACACTTCAAGACTGTTGCATACATGTTGGCTTCAATGGAAGTTCTGCCCAGGTAAGGCCTGTAGCCATGCAGGGAACCCTTCAGGCACTGATGCCTCAAGTGCTGTGCTACTCCATACAGGTCTGATCCCCCACTCTCTGCTCAGTTCAATCCAGCACACCAGGCAACAGTGCTCTAGTAAGCGAAGAAAAGTGTGGGGGGCATGCTTACCCTCACCCTCTGGGAGGCCTTCATCCTCTCTTACTGAAGACACTTAGTATGATGCACCTGCTCAGTCCTATCAGACAGTCCCTTCTGGCAAACCAGAGGCGGTGGCTCCTGAAAGAAGCTGGTAGCTCTGCTTCTGAGACCCCTTTAGCTGCTATTCTTCCCTTTTCCTTGCTATACACAAGGGCAGGGAGCATGAGCATGAACAGAAAGCAAGAAGATGATTCCAGGTGCACAGAGCAGTGGGAGAGAGGAGCAGAGGGCAGAGGAGTAGAGTACATGGTAGAGTTGGAAGCTGAGATCACTGATTCAACAGATGGCTCAGGAAGGATTTGAGATCAGCGAGTCACTTTCAAAACTGGGTGTCCTTAGAGGTGCGAGTGCCAGAGCAAGTGTGAAAAGCTAAATCAGAGTGGACACAGAGGTGCTTGGGGAAGACCAGGTCAAGAGGACACTCATAAGGCGAATGTGGGAGTCGTAGCGCTGTTAAAAAAATCAAAGATGTGAGCGGCTGGTGGGTGAGTGACATCAAGCCATAGAAGAATGTGGAGTTAGGTCCAGTGTGAGAATACACGAGGATTTGGAGGAAGAGGAGAGAGAGCAAAGAGTGTATTCTAATGAGGAAAAAAAAATGATAAGAGTGGAAGTAAATATCCAACCTGTAATCTAGCAGGGGACAGAGTGCTATTGAGCATGTAGTTTTTTGCTTCCCTACAAAAATCCAGGTCTGGTTAGGAGGCATGTAACACCACAGCTAGGAGAGCCTTTGAAACCAGAGTAGAACATTTATATTAGCAAGAATGTGAAGTTTAGCAGATGCACCAGCAATTTACCAGGCTTCAAGTAAGATATACTAAGAAATTGAAAGTTCAGTGCTGTAGGAGCCAATAGTCTTCTAAACTCAAACCTAGCCAGTTTTCAGTCACGTGGCACGTCTGCACGCAGACGTGCCATTTGTACATTTTGAGCAGGGCACTGCAAAGGCTAAAACCAGTTCTGCTTACAGCAAAAACATTTGTCCCTAAAGGCTCTTAGAGTGACAGTTCAGAAATGTGCACAAAGCATGCTTTACGTTTTTTTAAACGGAACAGAAAAATACAGCCATTTGCAGATTAAAAACCTCTAGCTGTCTTAGTAGCAGCACGCCACTACTGATACGATTAAAGAAGCACACAATCTTTTTGAAGATAGTTGTCAACTTGGGACTCTCCAAAACTCCAAGCTAGTTCATTGCCAAAAAAGCCACAGGTATACAAAACAAAGTAAAAAATCCAGCTGAAGAGTAAATTCAACATCCATATTAGAGTAATCTCAAATTGCACTGTATGTTCACAAGTGTTTCAAATTATTTTACTTAGTAGCAACATTTAAGTGACCATATATTTAGAAGAGAGACCATAACTGAGGACAATAAGCAACAGGGAGGTGCTGTAAAGGAGATACAGGTGTTTGGAATAAAAAAAAAAAAAAAAGAGCTGCTTTTTAAATGGTGGGGGGGGGGGGAAATGTCTCAGGGTTGAGGGGAGAGAAGGGAAGGGAAGACTTAAAGCCTTCTCTTCATGAGACAACATGTCACTCAGATGAAACTCAGAGAAAGCCAAAATCTGTTGTACGGAGATCCTGAAATGTTAGTACAACAGTGGCACTCCTGCCATAGTGGGACACTGCCTGCATTTATGTTTATTCATACAGAACACTTAGGGCATATCCACACTTACTGCAGCGATCAATGCACTGGGGGGTGGGTGGCGATTTAGCGGGTCTAATGAAGACCCGCTAAATCGACCACAGATTGCTCTTCTGTCAATTCCGGTATTCCACCAGAACGAGAGGAATAAGGTAAGTCGATGGGAGAGTTTCTCCCATTGATGTAGCGCGATGTAGATACCGCGGTAAGTTGACCTAAGCTACATCGACTCCAGCTACATTATTCACAGAGCTGGAGTTGCTTAACTTACGTCAACTTACCCCTGTAGTGTAGACAGGGCCTTAGGTAGCAGCAAAAGATGCTCAATAAACGCAAGTCATAGCATGGGGAAATTCCTTGATACATATACTGATTGCTGCACTATAGTATAGAGTGTTCGAGTCCCATTCCACTGCCCCCCTCCCCATAAAAATCCCACACCACACCTTCTCATCAAATTATTCTTTAGTTTAAAGCAGCAACTTAAAACAGTGGAGGCAATACAGTTAAGAAAACTATTTTACCTGTAGGATGTTCTTCAATCCAGGCCTGCAGGTACATGAAGAGGAGTAGACCTGCTACTCCAAACATCAATACAGTCACAAAGACTTGTCTCAGGTTCATGACCCTGTCAGAGGGCTGCATTTCAACTCCTTTCAGAAAGCTGCATGATTCACTTTCTAATAGGTTCTTAATTTAGCTGTATCTTCTTTAGCATCCTTTCCTTTGAGACAGCAACCTAGAATAAAAAAAGGACACAAGAACTAGCTGTATCTCTTAAGTGGCTTTTCTTCAGGAGAACCTGTGTAAATACAAAGCATAATGGTTACGTAAGCTACTAAGTGAGGGGGACTGGGAACACTTGAGTTTATGTCCATAGTCCTAACAATTTTTCCATAATACCAACACTCCCCAATGAATCTCAAAGACAAATCATTTTTTTCCTAGAGTGAAGGCAAAAATCCATTACATAACGCCAGAGTATTCATGCTCTGTGACTGTGCAATATGGAGAGTCAAGGGAGGGGGAGGAAATCAACCCCACAACCTGAAGCCAAGTCCAGCTTCCCCACAATACAGCTCCCCACAATCTGTCATTTCATCCTATTAGCTATAAAACTAAAGGACATAGTGCTTCCATAGCAGTTGTGGAGAATGTTGGGTTATTAAATCCATGCAGTTGAGAATCTTGTGGCTCCTCTTCTTGTTCCAGTCCAGTCTTTTATAGACTACACAAGGCAAGTGTGAAGAGCCTTTCCACAGCAAGTAAGGGACAGACAGTCACCCTTGCACAGCTGGTCAAATGTAGCCTTCTCTAAACCAGTAAGAACCTATATCAGATTATATAACCCAGCCTGAAGTGACGAGAACTAATGGAATTTTAAATCTGGCCACTTTGCAATCATTACTAATCAGGGCCGGTGCAAGGAACTGTCGCACCCTAGGCGAAACTTCCACCTTGCGCCCCCCCCTCCTCCAGCCCTGTGGCAGCTCCCCGCCCCCGCCCTGAGCCCCCCCCCCACAGTAGCTCCCCCCCGCCCTCTGCTCTGCATCCTCCCCGAGCACGCTTCCCCCACTCTAATTCTCCTGCCTCCCAGGCTTGCGGTGCCAAGCAGCTGATTGGCGCTGCAAGCCTGGGAGGCCAGAGAAGTGGACTAGCACTGCGCTCTGGGAGGAACTGCTGTAAAAAAAAAAAAATTGGGGGCACTGCTTTTTGGTGCCCCCAAATCTTGGCGCCCTAGGCAACCGCCTAATTCGCCTTAATGGTAGCACTGGCCCTGTTACTAATATATGGGGGAGGGAGAAGAGAAACAGACTAAAAGCCTGAGTCTTGCCGTCGACTTCCCTGGTAGCAGAATCGAGTTCAAAACTTGGCTGAAAAATTCTTATTTCTTGTATGGCACAGAGCCACAGGAGAAGGAAATTGTTTATTTAACAACCGTCACCTGCCATTCAAAAGCTGATGTTAAGAGTTCAAAGTAAGGTACAAAAGGTTTTATACAATATAAATGTAAAGCTTCTTAAAGTGAATTAGAATGTGCTAGATTTTGAAAGCAATGGAGTACAATGTAGAAGTACATGTTAAATTAGATTGCAGAGCAAATAAAAATATTCTGAAATTCAGTACAATGAAGCCCTTGTAAATGAATATCTGATAAAAGACACTTTTAGCAGACTAAAGCAAAAATACAATGAAAATTTAAGCTTTCAGAGGACACGAGTAACCAACTGAAGCAGTGTTTTAAAATGAGCACTCAGTTAAAGGAATAAGTCTATTCCTAGTGTGTGCGTGTTTGTGGAAACAAAAAAGTAGCAGGTATTTAACAAGTCATACTTGAATGACAAAAGCATTATATAAGCTTTCCAGTGAAATGCAGAGCTTCATCTGATTCACAAAAAGAAAGAGAAAATATTAACCTATTTCAATAACTCAGTGCTTTCACACATATAAACTTTGACTTTACTGTGTATGAAAGCTTAATCTTCACCTAGCACATTTTAGTATGGACATACCTATTGTTTATGGGAAGCTCATGTTAAATTCTAAATGTGTGTTAAGTAAAGTGATGTTCAGAACTTGAAAGGAAAAAAATTATACTTGACAAAGTATGTTCAACTCTGTGCCATTAAAATTAGGGCTGTTGATTAAACACAGTTAACGCACGTGGTTAACTCAAAAAAATTAACTGATTAAAAAAATTAATTGCGATTAACTGTACTGTTAAACAATAGAATGCCAATTGAAATTTATTAAATATTTTTGGATGTTTTTCTACATTTCTATTACAACACAGAATACAAAGTATGCAGAGCTCACTTTATTTTTGATTAAATATTTGCACTGTAAAAATGATAAAAGAAATCCTATTTTTCAATTCACCTCATCCAAGTATTGTTGCGCAATCTCTTCATCGTGAAAGTGTAACTTACAAACGTAGATTTTTTTTGTTACATAACTGCACTCAAAACCAAAACAATGTAAAACTTTAGAGCCTACGAGTCTACTCAGTCCTACTTCTTATTCAGCCAATTGCTAAGACAAACAAATTTGTTTACTTTTATGGGAGATACTGCTGCCTGCTTCTTATTTACGTTGTCACCTGAAAGTGAGAACAGGCATTCACATTGCACTTTTGTAGCCTATTTACATGTCAGATATACTAAATATTCATATGCCCCTTTATGCTTTGGCCACCATTCCACAAGACATGCTTCCATTCTGATGATGCTCGTTAAAAAAAGAATGCATTAATTAAATGTGACTGAACTCCTTGGGGGAGAATTGTATGCCTCCTGTTCTGTTTTACCGGCATTCTGCTCTATATTTCATGTTATAACAGTCTTGGATGACGACCCAGCACACTTCCGTTTCAAGAACACTTTCACAGCATATTTGACAAACACAAAAAGGGTACCAATGTGAGATTTCTAAGGATAGATACAGCTCTCGACCCACGATTTAAGAATCTGAAGTTCCTTCCAAAATCTGAGAGGGAAAAGGTGTGGAGAATGCTTTTAGAAGTCTTAAAAGAGCAACACTCCGATGCAGAAACTACAGAACCCGAACCACCAAAAAAGAAAATCAACTTTCTCCTAGTGACATCTGACTCAGATGATGAAAATGAACATGCGTCGGTCCGCTCTGCTTTGGATTGTTATCGAGCAGAACTCGTCATCAGTATGGACACATGCATCCTGGAATGGTGGTTGAAGCATTAAGGGACATATGAATCTTTAGCATCTCTGGCAAATAAATATCTTGTGACACCAGCTACAACAGTGCCATGCGAACGCCTGTTCTCATTTTCAGGTGACATTGTAAACAAGACATGGGCAGCATTATCTCCTGCAAATTGTAAAACTTGTTTGTCTGAGCAATTGGCTGAAGTAGGACTGAGTGGACTTGTATGTTCTAAAGTTTTACATTCTTTTATTTTTGAATGCAGTTTTTTTTGTACATAATTCTATATTTGTAAGTTCAACTTTCATTCTAAAGAGATTGCACTACAGTACTTATATTGGATGAACTGAAATATACGATTTCTTATTTACCATGCAAATATTTGTAATAAAAAAATAAATATAAAGTGAGCACTGTATACTTTGTATTCAGTGTTGTAATAGAAGTCAATATATTTGAAAGTGTAGAAAACATCAAAAACATTTAAATAAATGATTTTCTATTATTAACAGTGATTAATCGTGCAATTGTGATTTTTTTTAATCGCTTGACAGCCCCAATTAAAATACTTTGTAAAGTACAATGAAAAGTGCTTGCAAACCTGTTAGCTTAAATTTAAGCTATATCTCAAGGTCATATTTGCCATTTTATGCATTATACCTATGAAGAATGTAGATGCCTAGACACAAGTGTGACAGACACCATTTTGAACTTATACTCTGGCTGATTTTTTTTTGTATACGTCATGAAACAACTAGTTCAGACATGGAACACTTTTTCGTGTATTCCTTTCTGGTTAACTAACATGCAGAGCTGACAATGACAGCCTGTCATCTCCTGCTATGGAAGCTATTTCCACTTCCGGCTATCGATATGGTACAGTGCCTGACTATGAGTGGTAGTAAGAAACTGGTGGAAGGAGAAACCATACTAAAAACATGCTGAATATAAAGGAAGTAACATTGAACTGCTTCTAGAATGGTGGGGGAGGTGGGAACCCACTCCTCCATTCTTTTAACTAGGAGGTTCTTCCCATTCAACCTCTTTCCCCATGGTGCTCCCAGTGTTCTCACCCCTTCAGTCTCTTTAGGGGTGAAGGGGAGACCCAGACCAAGACTAGTTATTGTTGCCACTCCCTGCACCTGAACTTTAGCCACCAAAACACATGTGCTGTATTCATATCCATAGGATTAGCTCTGACAAACAGAAGCATTCCGGCTTCATAGAGTTGGGATCCCTTTCTGGTTATAAGGAGAAACAATTAATTCAATCGCCCACAGAAAGCTGCGTTATTTACATAACATTGATATTCGTTTGGATAAGAACTCAGAACAAAACAAGTAACATTTTTTGATGCTCAGCAAGTCTGAATGCATAATGGTAAGAAACATGTTCTCTAGCAGTTACCAGGCCCTGAGCTTTTTTGGTAAAGTTATTGGGGATGCATAGCTGTGTGTGTCTTATTACAATAAAGCCAAACAACCAGAATACATGCACTGAATGGGAATTTCTCTCACAAATAACCAAACGTGCAGTTTTCTTGCTTCTCTTTCCCGTCCCTTTTTCTCTGATCATATGGGACTGACTGGAACCAAACCTTGAGAATTAATGTCATATTTGGGGTTTACGAGAAACATTTTATTAGGAGACTTAGAGTGTCTACGCTACCTGCCGGACTGGCGGCTAGTGATTGATCTATCGCGTCTCATCTAGACGCGATAAATCGATCCCCAAAGGTGCTCCCCGTTGACTCCGGAACTCCACCAGGGCAAGAGGCAGAAGCGGAGTCAATGGGGGGGCGACGGCCGTCGATCCCGCACCGCGAGGACGTGAAGTCAGTCAATCTAAGATACGTTGACTTCAGCTACACTATTCTCATAGCTGAAGTTGCGTAATCTTAGATCGATCCCCACCCCGTGCAGACCAGGCCTTAGATGAAAGTGTGCCTCCAGTGGCTTGTGCTGCCAGTATAGCGCTTTCAGTGACATGGTTCAATAATGTAGGAAGATACCTACATGAAGAAAAGCAAACATCTTGCTATCAGAACACTATCTGCTTTAATGCTGTGAATTCCACATTGTTTTCTTTAGAGAAATCTCAGGATGCACTCCCATATATTTTTTTATTTGTGGAAGAAAGCTGAGGCGGGGGAGAGAAATTACACAAATTAGCATTAGTCATGGTGTGTTAGGAATATACCCATCTCACAAGAAGAGTATCAATTAAAGTCTGTACAATTATCTTTTTATTGAGATCTCACTACATGTGTTGTTTTAAATTGTGTGTTCATGTTTAAACCACATTTCACTTCAGACAGCACAGCTCAGACTATTATGTGCACAGTGAACAGAGCCTTACAGCTACACTATACAATTTTAAAACTGCCTAGCCTGAATAATTAGTGCAATTTAGTTAACTCAATGATTTGTAATCTATATATGAAAAATCAGAGGGGTAGTTAAAATAAAACCTCTGCGTCTACAAATCTACTGCAGAACATTTTAAGCAGCCACAATGACACTGTGACAGGCATTAAAAACTGCATTAAAAACTTTGGCATTAAAAACTGCAGGAGGGGGACAACTCTCTCCCCCAACAAAGAGGAACTCTCTGGAAGGATTACCTCAGAGATTAGCCCCCACTGCTTATTGAGGGGATGGGATGGTTGCTCCTCCCCCATGACAAAGCTTACTCTAACATCAGTGGAGCCATCTGTGTGGAGCCCGTGTCCCCACTAGCTGTAACCCCAGGCCACCCTCTATTCCTAATTCCTTGGCCATGTGGCTCCAGTGGAAATATACTATCAGGGATTCCGCCCTGACCTCAACTACTCCAGGCAATCTTGGGAGTGGAGGCTATGGGGTAATGTTAATGCAACTGAGAGACTTGCGCCCCCTACCCCTCCAAGCCAACTCCACTTTTCCCTCAGCCCAGTCTGACTCTCCAAGCAAACCCTTGGATATACAGGTTCGGGGCTCTGCAAGCTCCAAGAAAGGTGGAGGGGGAAGGGATGACATAGTGCCATGGGAGCCCGCAAACCCCGCTTCTGCACAAAGGAGGGATGAACCAAGTCTGGCTAACCAGTCTCAAGTCCTGCCAGAATGCTCCAGGATGCCATCCCAGCACCCTTTTGGGGACCCAGACTGGCATGTTATGGCTCTTCTGTTATTTCCATACCAGCACTCCTCAACTGCAGCACTCACCCAGGGGTGGCGAACCTCTCCTGCACAGATCAAGAGGGTCACAATCTGCCCCACTGACTTCAATAAAGGCAGTTATAGAGGAATTCTATAGTTAGGCCTAGTCTACACTGGGTGGGGGGGGGGGTGTCAAACTAAAGTACGCAAGTTCAGCTACGCGAATAGCGTAGCTGAACTCAAACGACCTTAGTTCGAACTACTTACCCGTCCAGACGCCGCGGGATAGAAGTCCACGGCTCCCCCGTCGACTCCGCCACCGCCGTTCGCGGTGGTGGAGTTCCGGAGTCGACAGGAGTGCGTTCGGAGTTCGATATATCGCGTCTAGATGAGACGCGATATATCGAACTCCGAGAAGTCGATCGCTACCCGCCGACCTGGGCGGGTAGTATGGACGTACCCTAAGATACATACCAAAATGTTTAGACATTAGAGGCCTAGGAGACATAACCACATGTTGTTCAGATCTGTAAGTGATACAAAAAACTAGAAGAACAGAAGTGCACATATCAGTTTTCAGCACTGAACTCCAAGGGTAATCAGCAACAAGTTTTCAGTTACTGCGTTTGAAATGAGAGCTTAGAAATTTTATAGTGGGCCCATATTAACTTTTAATATTTCAAGTTCTTTTAAGAGCAAAAGTATTTAGTAACATTGTCATATTTAACAAGAAACCTCCCACTCCATTAATATACAGTCATTTTATTTTTCCTCCCTTCAGATTTTAGGTCTAATTCAGAGAAGTACATCCCATTGCAGGATAAGCACCACCTGGTAAAAGACTCTGGGCACCAGCAGAAATGAGGGAAAGCAGCTCCTGATGCCTCTGCCACAACTTCTAAGTAATCCCATTTTATTCAGTCCTCACTCTTTCCCTTCCCCTTAAGCAACACTCTTGTCCTGGAACTACGTGGCACTTCCCAGTTCTGTCTTCACTAGAGATATTTGACACTCATATCACTTTTTTGATTCCTAGCATGCAAGTCCACATGAAAATCTGGTGGTAGCCAGAGCATACAGCAGCTGAGTAACTCCTACTTTCAAACCTCCCTATAACTGCCACATCACAACCCCAAAAAATCAAAATCAACACAGAAACAGAGTGAAAGAAACTTAAATAGTAAACAGAAGTTTGGCAACACTGTCTCTCCTCCCCCCCCCGCCACTTGGTATTCTCCTGAAAAACAGAAAAGGACAAAGATTAACCGTTAGAGAGATGGACACAGACACTGAGACAATCCCATCCCTGTGCATTTATTTTACTGGTCGTTGCCACAGATGTCCACCCACTACTTCAGTGGTTCCTCACACACTCCTAAAAACAGAAAGCAGAACAGGGTCATTACTTGAAAGATACATAGTAGAGCTATCACAACCCCTCATACCACAGATGAAGCCATGAGGGTAACCAGACAGCAAGTGTGAAAAATTGGGACGGGGGGGGGGGGGAAATAGGCTTCTTCTATATAAGAAAAAGCTTCAAATATCAGAACTATCCCTATAAAAATCGGGACATCTGGTCACCCTAGAAGCCACTTACCTTTCCATAATCCCCCAGCACACACTCATTTTTCCCTAGCCTTCCCCAAAGAACAGTGTGTCTCTTAGTGACTCCATTGTAGTGCTCTGGCATGCTGGGGAGAACTTTCTGGGCTCCATGGAGGGATGTCCTCCTGGACATTGGCCCAGCCCATTTCCTTCTCTGTATCCTAGAAACAAGACGTTAAAAAGCTGTTTGTTAGTTCAGAAACAAGAACCAAGGAACAAAAGTTACTGAAGCAATTCAAAAGAAAAAGAGAAATCCAGCTCCTCACCTTTTCAACTACGGAAACTCAAAAGGTCATATGCCAGACCTCCGGGAACACAGGTGGGAGGAAAGTGCTGACTCTCTACCATAGCAACTTCAAGTGGAAGGTCATAGCCCTAGCCCTTCATAACACACGTGGCTCCTCATACTGGACAGAGCTATTCTTATCAGTCATTGGAACAAATCAAAATTGTGAACATGTGCACTATTCACCATTGCTATCTTCCTGCTCCCAGAACCTAGCTAAGCACTCTGGGATAGATGCAATAGCTCAGACGCTGAAAAGTTTGCAACAAGTGCTGAATGTGGACATAGTGCACTGTGGGTAAGCAAAACAGGATACCCGATTTAAAAAAAAAAAAAAAAGTTCCAGCTTAAGGATCCAAATTTTAAGTGGTTCATAGATCATCATTTAGTCAGGCCTGCTGTATAACAGTGTACTGATGTATTTACACATATGTATGTAAATCTCCTGAATTAGTTACTGCTTCAAGTTCAGTAAGAGCATATCTTTCTAAAAGAACCAATCTTGATTTTAAAAAGTTTCCAGTAATGGAGAATCCACCATGACACGGTGTTAATTCCCTTCATTGTTCAAAATTTGCACCTTATTTCTGGTTCAACTTTCAGCCATTGGACTTGTATCACCTACCTCTCCTGGAATATAAAAGTGAGGAATTTAGAGGATTTCTTTGACATATTGGATGATTTAGGCTTCAGTTACTCACCTTCCATGCTCATTCTCCTTTTTGTGTTCTGTGGAGTCTCTTTAGCTCCAAGGTGTCGATTCAGTTGCAGGCATACATTTCTCTTCAAGAGCAGGATTTTATTTTTTTTACAACTGCTAATTAGAGGCATTGAACTAAAAGGCAGTGAAGCCGTCAAATAGTACAGGTACATGGCAGCCATTTTGATTGCACGGGAACCCAGTGGAGGCAGAAGTATGAGGGGGTGGAGAAGAAAGCGGACCATCAACAGTTCTTCAAATTGCTAGACCAGTTGTAATACAGCCATGCCCGAATGTAACTAAAGGCATCATTTGGCTTTCAGAACCCTTATTACCAGCAATATTATATTGTGAGTAAGGAAGCCAACATAACTTTCATAGAGCTCAGAATGAAGAAAAAGATCTTGAGTTGTAAAGTTCCACATTTGACGTGGACTTTGAAACAAAAATGGATCTTCAAATGACAATTCCAAGTCACTTGAAAGAGTAAAGCTTAAAAAAAACAAAAACACCCACACACAAACAGAACCCCTCCAATTCCTACAGCTTGAAAAAAATATTAAGGCTTCAAGAACACTCGGGAAATTCCAAATATAAACATTACCAGAGCAAGCTCAGCTGCACACATATTTAGCATTTTTCTATTTCACTTCCCCTTATTACAGTGTAAACCTTAATACCATTATAGCAATTATGCCTTGTTATTATTGCACTTTATACCATGCCATATATTGTATAGGATGAATGGTATACAGAAGGTAAACGATGTGCTTCTATTTACCCTATCTTTGGGATATGACTTCGCAGTCTCAGTGTATTATTGCACCTACCCCTTAAATGCTTCATATATAAGGAATTCACATTAATCAATCAGTAAACAAAAATCATTTCAGGAGAGAAACAATTATTTGTCTCATTTCATGAGATTTTTCTTCTCTACGGGGACTATGTAAAGGAAGAGGGGACAGTGATAAGCATAGAAAGCAGTACTTTCTTCTTCAATCATGATTAGGGGAATTGGGTAGATGCTGTAAATAATCATAAAACAGCTTAATCTCTGCCTTGAAGATCTTACAGTTAAATTTATGTCAAAACACAAGGAAGTGTAATAAACAATAGGAGGGAACGTGGGAGGTAGAGCAGTAATCAAGACACATGCTTGTTTAAAAACACCTGAGGCTCCAATCCTGCAAGCACTTATACAAATACTTAATTTTGGACAATGGGATTAGCACGCGTGAAGTCAAAAACATGTTTAAACATTTGCAGGATTGGAGTGTGTGTGTATAACTAGATAGACAGAAAGCAAAATCTTTCCATAATTTCTCTACATTCAAATAGGGGGTCTTGTTTATTGACTGCAGTGAATCAAAGTGGTATTAGTATGCCAAGATGACTTGCTTTTTGCCCCAATCACTCACTTTGCTGCCCAAAAAACTATCCAGGGAACATTATCTAGTCTTTTATTTTTGAACTCAGGTCCTGAATTCTAAGTTTCTGCTGTGCAACAATATTTGAAAAAAAAAAAAAAAAAAAAAAAAAAAAAAAGAAGTCAGTGGAAAGGTAGGAGGTTTGTACCTTTCCACTCAGTTCACTTGTCACAGAATAACGTAACGTAGCTACAGAGTCTCTTTAACTTCTTAATGACATAATTTGTCCATAACACATTGATGTCCCTAAAAAACCCAAACAAGTCTCCCTTCTGCTCCTTTCTCTCCCACCAAAAACCCACTAAACCAACCCAGTTCACTTTCCTTTATTATTTCCACAAAGATTTTTTTGAAGTGTTTTTCATTGCTGAGTTGCCACTTGAGTGCCACTAAAATACATAATAAGGAATTTAGTTACATTTAAAATGACAATGATATACATCATTTGCACACACTGAACAAAACTGTAAGGGAAAACAGCAAAACTGAACTCAAGAGTTGTGAAGTGACTATAGTATTATACAACACCGGTTATGTGAAAATACCTTCTGGTTCCTAGAATGATTAAATAGTAAGTTTACATCAAGACTTTGATAAATTGTCTCGTTTCTGAGGTACTCTCTACATGTCTTCATTCAGAGATAAACCAAGGAACCCACTAAGTTACCATAAGGCCCATCCAAAAACCCACTGAAGTCTATGGAAGTTCCCCCCCCCCCATGACCTCAAATGAGCTTTGGATCAGGACCTAAACGTTCAAGGGCAGCTAGTGAAAGCCATCATCACAAATAGATTGAAAATAAACGAATGTGAATGAACTAAGTAACTTTTAAGACAAGATGAAAAAAAAAGTTAGCTTAAACTTCAACAACAAACCTTCGTTCCAGCCTTGCAAAGGGACTGAAGTTGCATTATAGGAGCACTGACATTTCACCCCTGAATCCTTTGGTACCTACCCCAGACAGAACCACCCAGGCTCTCCGGAGATCAATATTTGTTTTCTATGGGGGGGAAGAGATCGGAACCGCGTCCGAGCTGCCCCAGAGCTCCTGGCAAACCCTAGCCCCATGCAGAGCTAGGGGCAGGCACCCAGGCGGAAGGCAGAGACGGGGTAATTTCGCTGCGTGCAGAGCCCAGGTTTAGGGAGCCTGGTGGGGAAGAGTCGAGCGCATTTCATGGATAAGGGCACAGAGACAAAGTCACCTAAGCTGAGAACGTGTCTCTAGCTCCCGCCCCGGACAAACGCAGCGAGCAGCCCCCATACCCACCTCCTGCTGCAGAGGGCACTTACCGCAAGCCGAGCTGCGCGCCTCCCGGAGGTCATGGGCTCTCCGCCTGCCGGAGCTCAGGTCCCAGCGGAAACTTCCCAGCCTCGCGCAGCCTCCCCGGCTCCCGCTAGTTAGAGCTCCCGGGGCAGCGGAGGCTGGAGCCCCGCACCCCAGCAGAGCTGATCGAGGCAGGCAGAACAATCACCCCCCGCCGCCGGCCTAAGGGACAGCCACGCCCAGCTGCAGGGGCTGCCCCGCGCCGCCGGCCCGCCTTCCCCAGCTCCACGTGCGGGGCACTCGCCTGCCTCCCAGTACTCGGTTCTTCATGTACCCACTGACCAATCCCCCACTCCTTAATTACCCCAGAGAGCTCGGGTACTATGGGTTACAGGGGAGAAATCTTCACCCACGTGATCAACACACCAGGTCATTAACAGCGGAAGCCCCTAAGAAGACGCTGTTGCTCTCCCCTTGTTTGGAACTAGCCGCTTCCCCTGCGTCTGTGTGGTCAGTGTCGCCTGTCTGTTCCCAGGCACCACAAGGTCTGACTTGCAAACACTGCAGTAGAAACGGTTTGCCCTTGCTTTGAGCCTGATACTCGTTAAGAGGGCATGGAGAGACAAGGTGGGTGAGGCTATAGCTGTTATTGGACCAGCTTCTAGGGGGTGAGACAGGCTTTGGGAGCCACACAGAGCTCTTCTTCTGTGCAGGAAAGAAACATCCAGCTTCACAGCTAACTCCAAGGTGGAACAGATTGTTTAGCTTAAGTAATTAGCACATATTGTAAGGGACTAGTCCTTCCAGTTTCTCTCACCAGTAGAAGTTGTTTCAATAAGAGATATTACCTAACCCATGTGTAACCCTTCTACCCGTCTGAGTTGGCAGCAACAAGAGCCAGGTTCAGTATCTAGGGGTTCCGTTTCAATAACGCAATGCAAAACCAGCTTGAGCCCCCACCCAGAGACCTGGGACAATTACATACCCACCCCTGGGCACCTCTCGGAGACAATACTTCCCCTTTCGCAAGCATGGAGTCTGAGTGTAGCAAAATCCTTTTAATAAAGGAGGGAAACAATGTGGCATTATGTTGGGGAACTATCACAAACAGGATTCTTAACACAAACCATGAGCAAAAAACCCACCCCAAGTAAGTTTGGCAGTATCCTTTTCCCCTCAGAGTCTTAAGTCTAACACCCCAAAAGTCCAACACCCCAAAAGGCTCTGTCCCTGGCTCAGTGCAGCCCCAGAGATCAAAAGTTTATCTGCAGAGTTTTACACACACACATCCCTACTGCCTGGGTGGAAATGGGGGAGAAGGAGTGCATGGGATGTTAAGGGGCACCTTACATGGTTCAAGGCCAACTGCTCCGCCTCTCCATGGGGTTCTGCTACAGCCTTCACCACGAGCCACTCCATTCCACCAGCCATCCCATGAACGGCTCCAGCATCCCAGGAACTGCTCCGCTCAGCTTCACTCCACTCGCCATCCCACAAACTGCTCCGCTCTGCCAGCCACTTAGCAATATATCTTCAGGCTCCCCCACTAGTTAACACAGCATTCAGTGATCTCAGCTCTTAGTAATTTTAACTCTTTAGTGATTTCAGCTTGTAGCAGGGGAGCCTCAGTGCTGGTGCACCACTGGCCCACAGTGAATTCAGCACAGCAGCCTGTAACTAGACTCTTAATAGAATCAAAATCAGCTCTGCTATTCAACAATGGGGAGAGAAGGAGGTGCAGTGGGTATTTCAGGACCCATACCATCAGGTACAAATACCTGTCCCCAGCCTCACTCATAGACTTTAAGGTCAGAAGGGACCATTATGATCATCTAGTCTGACCTTCTGCACAATACAGGCCTCAGAAACCCACCCACCCCGTAACAAACCCCTAACCTATGTTTGAGTTATTGAACTCCTCAAGTTGTGGCTCAATTCACTGGGTTTTGGAACCCCTGTCCCTTGTGCTACTTAGTTGATGGTGAGTCCCTCTGTCATAAAACAGTTCCTTGATTCACATAATCAGGGTAACAACACTTTATTCTTCCTGCCCCAATAACAGAGAAACTGGGGATCCCACAGCAGCCAAAGTGACCATTTGGGCGGCTGTGGGCTCACGCTAGGCAGGATGGGTGCGCCTATGCAAACAAGACCAGCCCCTGAAGTTCTTTTCCACAACTCACCACAATTCACCACCAGATGTCAGAGTAGAGCTCATCTTGACTCCGCTTATACATGTTTTTCTAATCTTCTGTACAACTACACTACATACAAAACTGGAGCGGAGACATTTGTATTGGTCTGAAGTTTAAAAATAAATCTTTCAGTATAAAATCTAAACTGAAGGCCAGTTTGACTTAACAGGGACCAGCGCAGGGTTACATTCCAACAAGCCAGTCCACAAAGTCAGTCCTATGAAGCCCCATTTGACTCAATCAGGTTCCCTGCTAACCAGAACCCTCCCTTGGGTACAGCAAATCGGGGCAACCACTCCAGGTCCCATGCTTTGGGGGACCCTGCGGGCCGGCATGGTCAGTCCCGGAAGTGAGGGATTTGGCACTTCTGCCCCGGATCCCACACCCCCGCACTGCATGAGAATCAGCTTGTAAAAAACCCCACACCTAAGGTTGGTAAATGAGAACGATAAGGGTAGCAGGACAAGTTTGTTTGCAAAAGCCATATAGTTCTTTATTTAAATGGTATCTCTGCCAACATCCTACATGTTTTGTTTGCACAAACCTAGGTTGACTCCCCAGCAATATCAAACCAGTGTGTATGAGTCCAGATAAAGGTTGTGGCACATACAGTAAGCATCTAGGGCCTGTAATAGGAGTAACGCTGGTATTGCTGGTTAAAGACTGGAGCAGCAGGTAATAGAATTCAGTGCAAAAGGCTTTTAGGGATTATAATCCACAGTAAATACCTTAATTAACACTAATATAGCACTTTACATGTTCAAAATGCTTTGCAAATATTATCTAACATTCTCAAAATAGCCCTGAGATGCAGGCAAGTAGTATTATCCCATTTAACAGATGAGGAAATTGAGGCAAAATGACAATTTTCTTAAAACCATACAGTGAACTATTGTTAGGGCCAGAATCAGCACTCAATAGGTCAAAATTCCCAGACCTGTGCCCCAAACACTAGTCTTCACCTCTCTCCCCTTTAAGCATTTTACTGAAGTATAGGGCTTAAATTCTTAGCGTATTTCCCAGAGCCCCCCACAGCCTCCTCCCCCAACATACTGTAAGAACTTCAGGGGGGGTTGAAAATATTTACTGCAACTCTGCTCCAGATAGCTCCAGCTGAATTTAAAATGCTCCTAGAATTACTCCAGCATTTAATTTGCTAACTACTCACTGACACTCAGTCCCATCACTCACTTATAGGCATAACCCCTTCATAGAGTAACAGTAATCTGTCCTTTCATTGTTTGCCCTGTTTAGCTACAGATGGTGTCCCAGGATCATTTTAACACCAATCTTGGAGTGAAACAACTGTTGAACATCACAAAGCAACTCCAGACAACCAAATGTAATTTTTTGCAATTGAAGTTTCCAAAGCGATTTAGCTAGGGAGAACATGCTAACATTCTAAACAAGCATTCTAAACAAGAATTTAGCCAGGACTCCAGAGATAATACCAATTTAATTTAAAAAGAATCATGGGGCATTAAATGGTCACAGCATTTTTATGTTTTGTACACACATGTTCCTTGGGTATTTCCCATACAAGAACTAACTTGCTGATTCTGCTTAGCTTGTGTTGTGTGAGCAGACAATGGCAGAAGATGGTGGTATAGCCTCTCAACTTCCAGTCCTCCTTTTACCTCAGGGATTTCTTTAGTTTTAGTTCACAATGGAGGCTACCAGCTCACAGAAGACCTAGGTGGTTTCTTGACTCTGCCGCAATGAAGTCTCGCCTGTTTCTTAAAGCCAACAATGGAACCAACATTTTTTCTGGTGGTGTTATAGAAAGTCTTCCATGCTGCCAGATTTGTTCCTTATCGCCATTGTGACATTACCCAGAATACACTCTGGGCTGATGAACAGCTCAGTTCTCCAACCTGGATTGCCTTTTACACTACTTTGCTGTGAGAACTACCATTCACTGTCTGCTCACACACAGCCTCCAGTTGTGACCTCCAAGGAGATTACCAAGATCCCTGGGGCTCTGTCTGCTGACAGCTAAGGGGTGAGGTAGGGAGGGAGAGCCAAGGCAAACTCAGAGTCTGCCCGGCAACCAATAGGGAGTGAGATGCCCCTCCCAGGGAGTTCAGGAAAGTGGAGAAGCTATTTTGGAGTCAGTCAGGGCAAGGGCAGGGCTGACTGTGTGGGGAGCTGGTGAGTCCTAGGCCTGCATGCAGGCCTTGAGAACTGGCCTCTGCGGACATGAAAGCAAGATCCCTCAGCTGGGTTTTTCCTTCTCCACTGATAATTCCCAGTTTGTAGAGTTTTGCTGGGAAACTTCCCCAGCCAGACTAAGTTAGCCCTCCAGCTCCCTAGGTGAGACCAGTCACCACATGGTCAGCTCTGCTCTGTTTGTTAGTTCAGGGCTGCTGTGTGTGTGTCTGGATGCTGGGCTAGGAGACTACAGTTTGGATCTTAGTACAGTTGTGTAACCTGCACCTTGAGCCCTGCACCCCTCTGTGGTGAGGGGAAATCCTGGGACCAAAGCAGCCTGATTCCCGCTTGAAGAAGATCCCTGCCAGCAGACATCAGCCCCTCTGCAGTGACTGAGGAGTCCAGAGTCATATCTGAACCTGAGGATAATTCATGGAGTTTGTGAGTGCACCATCTTTTAGTCAGGGAATTTGTTTTGGGGACCCACTGCTCCCTGAACTGTATCCTCGAGCCAGAGAGTAAGGGTATGGGGATTTTACAACCTGCTGCATATTAAACCTATGGAGGGATTTACCACCTTCTCCCACTTGTGAGTCCATTGGGCTGTAACCTAGTCAGCAACACTGCTAAACCACTGCAGAGAAGAATTTTGTGGCATAGGTCATCAAGGGCCCCAACAAAGTTCAGGTACCAATGGGACACTAATCTTACATTTGCTACATCAAGTGACATAACTGGGGAAAGTCACAGGTATTAGCAGCGTGGGCACCGGTGAACCTAACAACAGTGTTTTACCCTGTTATGTTATATTTGTCTCCTGTTTAATATAGTTATTGTGTTGAATATATTGCATGCGTTTGTGTTATTTCTTGGAAGTCTCCAACTATCTGGCAAATAAGTGGGAGACAACTTTCATAACTCAAAATTAACTATTTTCTTGCCAGCATGGTGCAGTCTTTGAGATAGCATCTAAATCAGAGGTAGGCAACCTATGGCACGTGTGCCAAAGGCAGCACACACTGATTTTCAGTGGCACTCACACTGCCCAGGTCCTGACCACCGGTCCGGGGGGCTCTGCATTTTAATTTAATTTTAAATGAAGCTTATTAAACATTTTAAAAACCTTATTTACTTTATATACAACAATAGTTTAGTTGTATATTATAGACTTATAGAAAGAGACCTTCTAACAATGTTAAAATGTATTACTGGCACGCGAAACCTTAAATTAGGGTGAATAATGAAGACTCAGCTTACCACTTCTGAAATGTTGCCGACCTGTGGTCTAAATCATTAAAAGAAAATATCACTTTTTGAAAGTAGTAGTGACCCAGTTGCTGGATAGCAATGTATAGAGCTAATGGTTTGCCATGGCAAACGATATGAAATCATGGTCTGGTCACAGAAGAAAGGCAAAAGCCAAAAATGTAGTGAAACCTGCCAAAATTACAGATCAAATTATTTAATATGAAAATAGCAATTGTTTTGCAATAAAAACCAGTTAAAACCTATTTAAAACTGCTGTTCGAGTAGACTGCCAGATCAGCCCCACAGCAGCAGAAGTGAGGAAGGTGTGGCTTCCTGCTAGTGCAGGAAGAAAGCCATAGCTGCTGCTACTTAGCACTATCAGCTATGTAAGCTCTGGCTCACTCCCCTTCCCCCAAATCTCAGAAGTCACAGGAGCTGAGACTTGCTGTAGCAAAGCACTAACCTTACTTGAGCCTGCCATATAGCCCTGGTTTTAATTTAGCAGTTCTCAAAGTTTTCAGCAAAGCAGGTTCAGATATTCCCTAACACAACCATCTACATATATATAAAAACCCAAAGGTGTCATACATTTAAAAAAAACATTTTTAGAAAACTTGAAATATTTGACTTAAGTAGCAACCATGATTGGAAAATGTGTCTGTAGGGCCTGATACTTTTCCAGGGGAGTTTACTCCAGCAAATTACCAGGATAAGTCACATGGATGCAAGTTGAGTTTTACCCAATGTGGACGCTGCACTGGTGCACATGCACCAGCATAGCTACATTAATAGTGTTGATTTCCCCCATCCAAGATAGACAAGCCCTGAGTTAGGAAACGTGAATTTGGTGGTGTACTCTGCTTCAAGACTTACACTGTAAATCAAAGTTTTATTTATTTTTTAAAGATTCCTTGAGTGTTAGGCTTTCAGCTAGTCTAAGTAGAATAGAAATCTATTTATGTTTTCTTTTGTTGTTTGCTGGTGGTTAATAAGTGTGCACAAAAAGTAAGTTCCACAAGAATCCCCTTTTCAGAGATATTGCATAATAAAATAGACCAAGTGAAATACCTCTTCCTTTCTCAGTCAAAAGCCTTAAATTTGACTCTATCAAGCAATGCTATAGCAGTAGGGACGTCCAGCTCAATAGCACTTCAGCCTAAAAAATATTCACCCATTAATTCACATATTGAATGGGCCATCAAAACCTCTCAGCAAGAACTGCTGTTGTCTACTTATTCAAAGATATCTATTGATTCAAATGAGATTTGTTCTTTTCAGTTGAGAAAGCTTCATATTTAAAATGCCTGAAAGCTTTCCGATCAAATAGTTGTGTGGATAGACTAATCTAATGGGCTCCAGTTCTTTAGGTTGATATGTCTACTGCCCTACAGTTTTAGAAGGCTCTTCTTCAGAGGTGAGATAGCTACTGCCCTGCCTTCAGCAACAGGGATGGAAACAGTCCCAGCTGGATTGTGGCTAGAGACCTAAATTATGCTCAGAATATGGTATTCTGAAGCAGGGAATGCCCCATTGTTTTAGTAGACGGGAGGGAGTCCTCTCCAAAAAAACCCAGCAGCTTCACCAGGGCTCCTCTTTTCTCCTTAAAAGTGAGGTTTTAAGACCTCTACCTCAGCCTCCAAAAAACTTTTAAGTTAAGAATTGGATTCCTTATCTAGGATAAGAAGGCTTTCTTTTGAAAGAAGGCCTGGGTCGACCAGAATCATCCTAAGGTTGCCAATACCCTTTGTCTTCATTTGCAAAACTAGATAGAAGTTTAATTGAAAACCAGGGCTCATTCATTTCCCCCAGGAAGCTCAAAATAAGGACTGATTTCCTAGTGCTTTTGAATTTCATTGTAAGAGCTGGGCCCCACTATAATTCTCTAGTTTGTGTTCCGGGAAAAGGAAATGCTTATCTTTGTTTTCCAAAAAACACCTCCCCAAAATACCATAATCTTAGCTTTCTGTAATGTCCTTAGAAGGACTAGTGTGCAGTTTTAGTGCACATTGCAAAGAATCGGAGACAGTTTTTTCAGTGTTTCATCTACCAGTGCTGTTAGTGATCCCACAGAGTTAAACACATGAACTTCTAAAATATTTGGATTAAATACTGTAAAAAGCATTCTTAAAAACCTCAGCAGAAACATTCTTCATGCGTGCCTTTCCATTTTGATTGAAGGAATTTTTTAACAGATCATCTCCACCATAGATGTGGACTCTGTATTTCTCAGCTACAACTGACTGCATTAATGCATTACGCAGATAAAAAAAGTTTTGTTATCTTTTACACAACTACTAAAGGCAGAGAAGTAAAACCTGTATATGCCCGTTAGTCATTACATGTCCCCTGGATGCCCACGTAGTAGCATGTCCTCACCTTGCAGCACCTCCTTATCTCTGGTCACAACACTGCACAGGGTCCTTTTCTCCCTTAGACCTACAGTGGCCTCTCCGACTCCAACTGCCTCTTCTCCTGACTTGCCTTCTGGCTGTTATAAATCTAAACATCCTCTGGGTAACACAAAGTCCAAACAAAAGTTTTCAACCACGGGCCCTTCTGCCCCCTCAGGCTTCACTATAATTCCCTTGTTGACTCTACCTCTGGCCTTTCCCTGCAGAAGAATGACCTGTTCCTGTAGCAGTCTTCCTCCATTATTACCTCACTGTTAAACCCTATCCTGGTGCTTATCTCCACCTATGTCCTCTATAATCTCTCACCTATGGAGCTCCCTCCATCTCCTTATAAGACGTCTAGGAAGCAATTAGTTACTCACCCTCCCTCCCCATGTGTAGAGCATGACTACTTGGGATTCTCTCTCTTGCCTTACAGGTGATGGGGGTTAAGCCCCATCACAGCCAGACACACCAAATTCTCTCACTCCAGCAGCACTCTAGATAGTAAGTTAAGTTCTATGCTGATTCTATACCTGTTGACCTGTTGACAAGGTGACTTTATAGATGGTTGGGGGGGAGGGGAAGGGACAATGTGATATGTGGAGCAGTGTGTGCCTATAAAGTGACTTTCAATCTGTTGAATGAAGACACTGCATCATTAAATATGTAATTCCCACATTAGGATTCCACTGCCATCCGAATGCCCTAAATACTGGGAATAAAATCAGGGCAGAAATATGAAGGCATGACAGTCCAGCAGCTGCCCTGAAGTCACACATAAAATTCGAAATTCCACTGAAGAAGACCGAATGCAATGAAAGATTATATTGTTTGGTTATCCACACAGGATCATTTTACATGGTGAATGTTTACATTGCTTACTAGAAATGATAACATTTTGAACCCACTCAAAGAACTTAGCTTCAAAAGTCTAATTCAAACCTAGGATGTTTTTGGGTTTGCATACACTATGGGGTTGGTGGAGGGAAGAGTAGTACAAGTAGGGTTGCCAAGCCTCCAGGAATTGTCCAGGAGCCTCCAGGAAATAAAGATTAATTTTTAATTAAAGGTTATGTCATGTGATGAAACCTCCAGGAATATGTCCAACCAAAATCGGTAAACTAAGTAGAGAGGGAAATTCCAGTGCAAAACCAGAAACTAGGTAGAATGAAAAAACTAGACTGTGTAAAGGAGCAGAGACAGGAAGAGAGAATTGCTAATGAAAATATAAATACAGTGGGCCTGATTCTCAATTGCCTGGTCCTTTGTTTAGTGTAGTCATTTCCATGTGGCAAAGTGGTGTATAACTATCATTCTACACTTCACACTGGGGTAAGTGACTTCACAAGGTGCAACTCAGTGAAGAATCAAAGTATGTGTGCCTTATATAGGACATGTGTTTGTGCTAGACTAAGTTTGGAAGGTCTTTTAATTTTGTTTTTGTTTTTTTTATGCTACCTATAATTCACAGTACAGGCTTCCCTTTCTCTAGAAGTTGAACAAAAATTTTGAATCACCCTGGAGGGTGCAAAACCAAGAGAGAACTTTAACAACTGATTTCTGCCAACTTCCTAGACTCTCTCACAGCTGGATTTCAGACCAGGATATAGCACTGAGACAGCACCAATTGCTCTAGTGAATCACCTCCTAGACTAGATACATTAGCAAAGTCATTAGATCTGTCAACAGGGTTTGACAGAGTTCAGAGATGACACTTAACTGTTGATAGTAGGGGGGACACAACTTCAAGGTTCAGCCACCCCCCCAAACAACTTGAATCATGCCCCCGACCCTGGCAGCCCCTATCTTAGCTTCAGTCTCCCCTTTTGGAAAGCAGCAGCCCCTCACTGGAGTGCCCTGTTGTTGCTCCTGCCTCTCGCAGCTCAGCTCGCCCAGCTTCCGAGGTCAGTTGACTGGCTCAGTTCTGCCAGCTGCTGTGCAGGGACTGGGCCTGGCAGCACCATGTGACCGAGCGGGGCTGACTCTGAGTCAACAGGAAACCCACATGCAGGAGTGGGGCAGCCCTGCCCTGAGGCCCTGGAGGGTGGGTAGTTTCCAGCCAGGGCTTCCAAGGTCACCCCCACTTGGGGGATCCTGCATATTAGCCATGCCGTGGCCCTGGTTAAATCCCTCCACCCTCTGTGCGAGACCCAAACAAACACTGGGGCAGGCAGCTGGCCCCACAAGCCAGCAGTGACCCCCTGGAAGGCCCAGCTCTGCAATCCTTGGGCAGGTGCGGAATTTTCCTCCCACATGTGGCCCGTTGGCCTGGCTGGAGGGTCGCTGTGGGTCAGCACCAGCGTGAGCCAGGCCTGCAAAGGGGGAGGACAAAGGGGGCACAGCTTGCTATTGCTGGTGTCTGTTTTGAAATATGGGGCATTCATGTATTTTAAACCCACTCCCCACCAAAAAAATATATATATCTGTAAACCCTGGGAGAAACCTGGGGGAGGGCAGCATGTGACCCTCTGTGCCCCCATCCCCACCCTCACCTCTGACAAAGTTGGCCATGATGTGTTTCTGATTTGCCTGAGATCTGACAGGGACAGACAGAATTGCACCCTATTGTCTCAGACAGACCTCAGAGAGTGTTGTGTACAATTCCATATTGGCTCAGTCCTGTGCACATCCTGATATATTCAAAATTCCTACAAGAGATTGTGAGACAAAAGGCACTTAAGTGCCAGGAGCATGCATTGATACTGGACTCCATATCTCCTTCATAGCAAACACAGCCATCATTACAAGCTAGCTTTCCCAGTGCTACAACAAGATAGTCTAAGCACTTGCTTATCTACACTTACCGGGGGATCGAAGAGCAGTGATCGATGCATCGGTGGTCGACTTAGCGGATCTAGTGAAGACCTGCTAAATCGACCTCAGATTGCTCTCCCGCCAACTCCTATACTCCACCAGATCGAGAAGAGTAAGGATAGTTGACGGGAGAGCGTCTCCCATCGACATCACGTAGTGTGGACCCCGTGGTAAGTAGATCTAAGCTACGTCAATTTGAGTTATGCTATTCACATAACTCAAATTGCATAGCTTAGATCGAATTTCCCCTGAAGTGTAGACAAGACCTAAGTCTGGGCAAGACCGAGATGATGCTGGTGGCAAAGAGGAGAAGATTTTGAAGAGCTGGCCCACTGATGGGGCAGTTCAGTCTTCAGCTCCATGTAGAGACAGTGCTGGCTGCCAGAAACATTTTCAGCTCTGTCCCTTTCTGTCAAATGCAAACCTGGCTATGTATTTCCTGCAGCATCAACTGTTGGAGCATGTTGTACCAGGAGCTGAAAGTGAATGTCATGAAGCAGCTCTAGTTGATATGTGCAGCAGCTTGCTTTCAGAGCAGCAAAGAGTGATTAAAGAAACATCACCCCCTGCTCTGATGCTGCAATGGTTCTCCGTCCATTAATGGATCCAATGTAAGGCCCCAGCCTTCAAAGGCCTCAGTGGCCTGGAGTCCAGCTATCTCAAACACCATCTCCCTTTCCAGGACCTACCACAACAGCTGCATTCATCAGAGGTGCTGGAACTGTGTGAGCCCCCTTGTATTGTAGGTTTTCTTGGCAGCAGACCCGTGACTAATGAACTCCCCCTCTGCCAGACAGTATAATGATTCTGCATTGCTCCATCTTCAGAATAAATAAAACACCTGACCCATAGCTTTCCTCCCCCCCAATAACTATCCATAGACAAAACATAACATTTACCAATCACACCCTCACAATGCTACACGAAGAAAGGGAGGAAAATGCAATCTGACCCCAGTTCACGAAAGCACTTAAGAATGTGCCTCACTCCATCCTTATCTAGGAAATCATGTGCTTACAGACTGAGTGTTTTATTTAAGCATGTGCGCTCATTTTATTTGAATGTGTTTAATTTATTTTAGAGCTCATATACCACTGACTGTGATGGGCACCGTAATACTATCCAGATAATCTGAAGAGGGGATGGTGGGGAGAAAGGTTCACCTACTCAAGCTAGTTTTGTAAACCCTAAACTCAGTTTGGGAGTTTCACCAAACCTTGGACACAACAAGGCTTTACCGTCTCTGTTGCTTTGTAATATTAAAATAAATCCCTTATTTACAAAAGCAGCTAAGGAGTAAAGGAAAATGTATTTTTACTTAATACTTTTCCTGGTTTTGTGAATACAATACTAGTTGCTAAAAGCTAAACGTTCAGCTAAACATTGGAAAAGCTTTACAATCATTGGAGCAAACACTGACACTTATTTTGAGATAAATTTACATTTTTAACATAAATATTATTCCTTGAAGTGGAATCAAAATGCACATCCTATAATGTAGCAATGACTATAGATTTGTAACTTAAACATCACTGTGGGCCCAGGTTAACCATGAATGTCCTCAACAGAAGCTTTGGGCACTATAGACTCCCCATTACTGGACACTTTCTACTGCAATTTTCTCAGATGTAGTCAAAATACAATGGTCAAGTTTTGTAGGCAAACACTTTTGCAGTTTTACAAATACATTCTGTGTTTTGTTTGTTTGTGGGTTTTTGTTTTCTGTTTTGATTTCCAGGTAATCTGTAAAGAGTAGCATTGATGAAATCCTCTTTAAACTTCAAACAGTGGATTAAAGTAACAGGGTTTTTTTTATTGACTTCTCTTATTCTTTTTCACTGACATCAGATTTTGCATTATATACATTCCTGACACCAGTTTCTTATCATTTTCTGCTCATGTCAGTGCAGTAAGACTGTGGAGCTTTGTTTTCAATAAGCTCTTTTAGGCTTTGATGTGAAGAGAGTCTTTAAATATTGTGTTTAAAAGCAAACAAACAGTTATGTACATTTTCAGGCTCCCCAGTTCATAAAATATCAAGTATGCTGCAAAATACACACACAAATCATTATTAGTGAGTGTCATTTGCAACCTGCTCTCAAACATCAATTCTTAGCTCTTTCACAGACTTTCTCTCTGATCTTGAGCAAGTCACTTAGCCTCTTTATGCCTCTATTCCCCCTCATGTGAAATGGGAATAGTACTTCTCTACCTCACAGGTGTTGTGAATATAAATACATTAAAAATGTGAGGAACTCAAACAAAAGTGAGGGGGCCTCATAAAAGGACCAAAGATAGAAACCGTTCACACAGTACACAGAATCCAAATTCATCCCCTTCCTGGAATTTGATTTTAACACAGAAATTCTTACTAACACAACATTAAGCTCAGCTCAGCCCAACCCATCTTCTCACCCTTGGCTGCTCCAGGGGTTTCTATGTCATAAATGTTCAGCCCATACTGTAGGTCATCCTTCTATAGACTACCATTTCCACTTTCCTTCTTTCCAGATGGGTCACTAGCCACCTGTCTCAACGAAACAGCAGAATCTGCTTAGTATCCCCCCAAGCAACAGCAAAACCTGCTAACAAGGGCATTTCAGGCAAACACTGCCAGCCTGTTAACAATAACCAGCAGCCAATTCAACTTGCAGGAAAAATGATGTTTAAATTGTTTAGTACTATTCTTTTATTAAATGTACATATGTGATTATGTGGTTCTGGCGGGACGTAACTGAGAGTGCCAATTCAGGACCAATCGCTTAAACAGGGCAGTTACAGCCCAAGGCTGGGGTTTTTCCACCTCTAAGGCAAATCAAACCAGCCAGACTAAGAGGACTTTGGATTCACTCCACTGGCTAACCACAAGTCACACAAGGAATTCCCTTAGACACTCCAGTTTCCCAGTATCACCACCAGACCCACTCGTCCTAGGGGTGAATGGTTATGAAAACCAAGACCCCAATAAAAGAAAAAGGTTCTCTCGATCCCAAAGAATCAAGCCCCAGACCCAGGTCAATATATGCATCAGATCTTACCCACAAATCACGCAGTTGCCAATCCTTTAGAATCTAAAATCTAAAGGTTTATTCGTAAAAGGAAAAAGATATAGATGAGAGCTAGAATTGGTTAAATGGAATCAATTACATACAGTAATGGCAAAGTTCTTAGTTCAGGCTTGTACCAGTGATGGAGTAAACTGCAGGTTTAAATCAAGTCTCTGGAGTACATCCACAGCTGAGATAGGTCAGTCCGTCCTTTGTTCAGAGCTTCAGTCTGTAGCAAAGTTCCTCCAGAGGTAAGAAGCAGGATTGAAGACAAGATGGAGATGAGGCATCAGCCTTTTAGAGGCTTTTCCAGGTGTAAGAACACTTCTTTGTTCTTACTGTGGAAAATTACAGCAAAATGGAGTCTGGAGTCACATGGGCCAGTCCCTGCATACTTTGCTGAGTTACAAGGCATATCTGCCTTCTCTCAATGGGTCAGTTGTGTAGCTGATGGTCCTTAATGGGCCATCAAGCAGGCTAGGCAGAGCTAACACCAACTTGCCTGGGATGTTTCCCAGAAGCACAGCACAAATTTGAAATACAGACAGTATAGAGCCAATATTCACAACTTCAACTACAAAATGATTCATACATATAGACAGCATAAACATAACCAGCAACCCATAACCTGGTCTTAGACACCTTATATGAAGTCCTTTACATAAGATTTGGTGCCACTACAGGACCTTGGTTGCAACCATGTTCTATATGGTCCCAGATTATATCAATAACGTCACAACATAACTAAACAGTGTTTAGTAAACAGGAGTAATGTTGTTTGTCAAACAGATTTTGGGGGGGACACCAGCTTTCTTCAGTTCCTGGGAAATTACTTTTCACCCTTTAAGATGGTACATATAGCACAGGCAGCTATTAATGCTTTGCATTTGTAAGTAATGTAGCCCTCTTGTGGCTGAGGTCATAGAAAAGGGATTACAGATCTACTACTAGCAGCAGACAAGGCTTCTTCAGCTGCAGCAGATGTTTGTGTTTAGCAGCTGATGGTGGATCAGGTTTTCGGTCCCAGCCCTGCAAATTGTATGTGAAATTTGCCTCATATAATAATTTTGTCTTGTATACAACACCTGCATTAATTACATCACATGCCCTGGGAGTTGCCAGATCCCCGAGACAAGGGTGTTAGGATGACTTTGTAACATCAACAGAGATTTCAAAGCAATCAAAGAGGGCCAAATATATTCCAAGTGCTACTAATAATGGTGGGCTTCAGATATTCCTGGATGTGACAGCTGACTGATTTCTTCACCAAATAGTCACCGAACAAACAAAAAGTGATGCCATTTTAGATTTAGTATTTGTAAGTAGCAAGAACATCAGAAGAACTGGTTAGAGAACAATCTTGGCTCAAGTGATCATGAGTTAATTCAGCTTAAACCAAATGGAAGGATAAACAAAACAAAACAAACAAAAAAATAGATCCACAAGAGTGTCCTTGATTTCAAAAGGGCAAACTCAAAAAAAATCAAGGAAATTAGTTAGAGAAGTGGACTGGACTGAAGAATTTAAGGATTTAAATGTAAGGGTGGCTTGAAATTACTTTAAGTCAAAGTTGCAAAAACTATCTGAAGCCTACATCCCAAGCAAGGGGAAAAAATTGTAGGGAAAGGTTGCAGACCAAACTGGATGAACAAGCATCTCAAACAGGTTAAGAGAAAGCAGAAAGCCTACAAGGAATAGAGGATGAGCTGGATCAACAAGGAAAGCTATCTCTTGGAGATCATAAGGTATAGGGGAAAAGTGAGAATTAAAAATAGTGAGAACTGCAAAAAGCCAAGCAGAGTTGGACGTTGCAAATGGAATTAAAACAATAGTAAAAGATTTTTCAGCCATATAAATAAAAAGAAAGCAAGGAAAGAAAAAGTGAGGCTGCTAAACACTGAAGATGGGATGGGGATTAAAAGTAATCTAGGTATGGCCTAATGCCTAATGAATACTTTGCCTCAGTTTTTAATAAGGGTAATGAGGAACTTGGGGCAGGGTGGCTAATGGGAATAAGGATATGGAAGTAGAAATGACCACATCTGAGGTGAAAGCTAAATTCAACCAACTCAATGGGCCCCAGATAAAGGTACTGGCACATGAAGTTGCAAGCCCAATAGCAAGGATTTTAATGAATCTGAAAACTTGGAGGGGGGATGTCATACCCTATGACTGGAGAACTTCAAATATAGTACCTATATTTAAGAAAGGGAAAAAAGTGATCTGGGAAACTACAGGCCTGTTTGACCTCAGTTATATGCAAGGTTTTAGAACAGGTCTTGAAAAAGAAAGTAGTTAAGGCCATAGTGGTAAATGGTAATTGGGATAAAATACAACATGATTTTTACAAAAGATAGAGATCAGGTTGGTCTCTAACAAATGAAATTCAGTAGATCTACCTGGATTTCAATAAAGCATTTAAAACAGTTCCCTTTGGGAAAGTATTAGTTAAATTGGAGGAGATGGGGATTAATATGAGAATTGAAAGTGGATAAAGGAAAGACTAAAACAGGGCATGCTGAAGGGTGAACTGTTAGACTGGAGGAAGGTTACCAATGGAGTTTCTCAAGGATCAGTTTTGGGACCAATCTTATTTAACATTTTCATTAATGACCATGGCACAAAAAGTGGGAGTGTGCTAATAAAGTGTGCAAATAACACAAAGTTGGGAGGTATTGCCAATATAGGGGATGCCATAATATTCAACTACGAGATTTGGATAACCTTGAAAACTGGAGTAATAGCAATGGGATGAAATTTAATAGTGCAAAGTCATGCATTTAGGGACTATGTCATCAACTGAGGTGCAATCCAGACCACTGAAGGGTTGTTACTTCTTACCTTGTAATCGTGTGTGCCTCACAATGCTTTCCTACTGTAGGTCTCTGCCTGGGACACTCACAATTCAGCAACAAGCATGTAGGTCATATCTTAAGTGTCTGTGTACTATGTAGCCAGCCATGGTTCAGCAACCCTGACTCCACCAGCCTGTCTACAACCCTTCTCTGGCTTCCACCAGCCTTGGTTACAACTGACAAGGTGGCCCCAACACACTCCCAGTTCCAAATTTCCCCAAAACCATGTGCCCTGATGTGTCCAGCCCTCACCTGGACCACTCAGAGAAATAATGTGTTGTTGCTCCTTTAAAGAGACAAAAGTATATTACATCTTATTAACTTAACTGGCGTAAATGAACACTTCCCTTCAAACACAGCACTGAGTTGGTTTATAGTAACAATTAAAAAAGTAACAAAATATACATAGGATTAAGTGAGTTAAAATATAGAGGAATGAAGATAGAAAGTGTTACAAGTAAAACAAAACAAAATATGCTTTTCAGTGGCTAAAACTAAACGCAATAAGCGACAGTCTTTGTTCAAAGTAGATTTCTTACCAATCTTTCTTCTTTCCAGCCATGGTTGACTCTCATTGTCATGACCTTCCACAGAAGGGCAAGGGGCTGATTTCCCTTGTCTTCCTTGGTGAAATTTTTTGCCTAAATAGGTTTCTCATCTTTAAGTGAACAAACTATGCAAACTGAAAAAAACAGAGAAGATCACTTCTCTAGTACCAGTCAGCAGGAATAATTTCAGGTGTTGCGTTTAACAATAGATAGGGAAGACATTTGATAGAAGTGTGTTTAAGGTACTAAAGGTACTAAGGTAACTACCTAACTCTATGGTGGCTCCTGGATAACTTGAATAGTCTGCCTTATACAATATGAATCACCCGGTGTTGCAAGAGAGCTCGTATCTGATATTTTTCAGTGCTTGAAATGTGTTATTAATTGCTGATCAGACATTTAATGATTTTCATATCTTTAATTTCCATTTATATAGATGTACTTACTGATGTACATTAATCAGAAATTTAGATGTAATTGCAGTAGATGTAATTTTCAGTTCTTTGTGTGAAGTTACATTACCAAACAAGTTACATTAAGTACTTTATAACGGATTTGTTCAAACATGTCCCTAATTCTTTGGCATGAGAGTTGTCAATTCTAGTGCAGAGAAGTTAATACTGCCAAAAATGTGGCCTAACTTTTTCCAGGTTGACAATGCTGTGAGTCGTTAGCCCATGGCCCCTCCCACACAGGCAGGCCAGACCCCTGGGTACTGCATAATGGGTCAGCCATGTAGTTGCTGCACAGGAGCTGGTGGCTGATATATTGTGCCATTGGATCAGACCATATAGCTGTCTGTTCCTTGCTGCCAATTTTCAGTATGACTAGTTGTTCCTGTGCGCCTAACTGTTGTTTAGTAGAGGGAAGCATAGGCCCTATGATTATTTGTAAATGTCTTTTTTAGTCCCTAAATCAAGCAGTGAATGAGCAGTTCCTCAGGCATACAAGAAGAAATAGAAGCTGGCCAGGCAGACGAGACCCACTGAATTTAAATTTAGCCATTCTTTCTAGAGAAGTGAACTAAACCTTTAGTCACGCTGGCTTTCTCTTAGGTACCAAGTTCACTGCAATCATTTGGAAGGCAGAAGAAATAAAATAACAAGTATTGCAATTGTTTCCTGCATTTTAGCTCTACTTTTTGGTGTAATCATGCAGAACAGTCAAGAATTTCCCAAGATGCATTAGCAGAACCCTACTAGATAATGGCAGGAGCTGCATAGAAGGGAAAAAGCAGTTCATTTCCAACTGAGGGCCAGATTCTGCCCTTGATCACACCATCAGTGTAAATCCAGAGTAATTCCATTGAAGCTGATGGGGTAACTCTAGATCAGGGCACCCCGGCAGGCTGGGCCAGTTTGTTTACCTGTCGCATCCGCAGGTTCGATTGATTGCAGCTCCCACTGGCCGTGGTTCGCCACTCCAGGCCAATGAGGGCGGCAGGAAGCTGCAGCCAGCACATCCCTCGGCCCACACTGCTTCCCGCCGCCCCCATTGGCCTGGAGCCGTGAACCGCAGCAGCCAGTGGGAGCCATGATTGGCTGAACCTGCGGACGCGGCAGGTGAACAAACTGGCCCGGCCCGCCAGGGTGCTTACCCTGGCAAACCGCGTACCAGAGGTTGCCGACCCCTGCTTTAGATATACACGGTTTGGGAGAGCAGACTCTGGCCCCTAGTTAAAAATCAGAATATTCTGAAGACAACTCTGACTCTGAGACAAGGTTAAGGGATGCACAACACCGCAGGAGCCTGAGAAAGACAATTAGTGTGTGAACATGAAAACCTGAGCAGGGAATGAAGAAATTAATTATAAGACCAAAGGAAAAATCATAGAAGCATGTAGAAATCCAATTAAAAGCGAGAAATGCACGTAGAGTCCAGTAACCTTGCAGATATAGTGAGCTAGTAATGGTGGCTGCTGTCACTTAAGGCAATTATTGGAAATCATATAAACCTTTCTTTCTAAAACCAAGCTACAGTTGTTTGTGTTAGGGGAAGCAGTCATAAACAGTAAAATGAAACATCTTAATTAATGCAGGAACATGCTCTAATGAAACCTGAAGGAAGTAATCAGAGGAAATACTTTTATAAAAGTGTATCTTGTCAGTCTTATACATAAAACAGTGATAAAACAGAAATTTGGGGCAAATGTGGCTCTTTTATTGCAATTTGAACATGGAGTTTAATTTGATAAGAGATACTTCAGTGAATGGAGTTGTAGAAAGCCACAAAAAATTATAGTATATTACAGAATACTACGTATATGGGATGCTCTTATTACCAAATTTGGCACTACTGAAATCAGTGTAAAAAACCTTGAGCTACTTCAGTGGGACCAGGATCTAGCCCATATGGTGAAATTCACAGAGAGAGGGGTAATGAGTGGTTATGCAGACATGTGCCAGCTCCATATACACTGGCACAGATGGCAACATTGGAGACAAGCCGGTAGCCAGCCCAGTGAAGGGACACAGGATCCGCAAATACACTCTAATAAAACTGAAGGACTATGTCTGGTATTGCAGCCTATAGGTTGGAGTAGTTGCCAAGGGGACTATGCTGCAACCTCGCTGCCTGGTTTGGGAGATGGATTTTGCCTGATTAGCCAAACCTCTGTTTCACCCACAGACCGTAGAAATAACAATGCATTATTTAGAATTCTGTGTTTTCTGAGATCGACATACTGACCAGATCAGAGTGATAATAGGCTAAAACTGCCTCCTTGTTTATCATTCCTACGTTTTTCTTTTTTATAATCTTTATTTTCTTGGTTTATAAAACTTTCTCTTACTCTCCACAGCTGAATTACAACAAAAATTAATGCCTAGCTAGGCAACTCCCCTAAAATGTGAAAGGTTGGCATTTGATGATGTGTGTAGAGTAGATTATGCAGTGCTTGATCATAAATTCTTTGTTCTTTTATTTAAAAAAAAAGTCTTAAAGAAATGCAAAGGTTATGTGGAAATGTTATTTCAGTATAAAGGACTGAACACACTCCCACTGGAATCAATGAATAGACTTTCCTTGAGAACAGTGGGAGTTGTACACTTTGATTCACCACGTAATTTCTGCATGGTGGTGCTCAGTGTAACCCTTTTTAACTTTGGGGCACCTAGAAAAGCACCGAGAGTCACAAAGCTTGAGTTAGGTCGACTCTCCATACAAGGAGTGTGGGGATACAGGGACCTAAGAATAGGGGATGAACAAAAGCCTGCACACTCGGAGGCTCCCGGCCTAAACTAGCCAATGGGAGGTGCCAAGCTGAAGGGGGTGTGCTAAGTCCCACCCATCTCTCAGAGATGGGCTCTCAATCCTGGGCTGCAGGGAGGTGCCTATCTCTGCTTGGGCTTCTCAGCTACAAACCGTCTCTTCGTGTTAGGCACCACATCGTTTTAGCAAGAAGCCCAGGGGATGCAGGGAGGCGGGGCTGTTGGTGGCCTCCCTCTGTCCCAATGATTCTTTCATTGTTTATCCACAGTGCAACAGCTTCAACACTGGGTGAGAGAGAGAGAGAGAGAAAAAGAGAGAGCACTCACCTGGGAGGTGGGAGACCCAGGATCCTGTCCTCCTGCACCAGTGAATTTTTAAAATTGGCTAGTCACAGTGGAACAGCTTCAATGGGAGAGACTGAGGGAGTTTCATATTAGACTATCCCACAGCCCAGTGGTTAGAGCATTCACTTGATAGTTGGGAGACCCCTGTTCAAATCCCTTCTTCCCCTCAGGTGGAGGGGGACACTTTAACCATAGGTCTCCCACATTCCAGGCGAGTACCCTTATGGCGGGCTGGATCACAGAACCCCCCTGGGAGCTGCCACCTGATGTGCCAAGACTACTTCTGCCCCTGATTTCCTGCCCTATCAGCTTAGGACTTCAGTGCCTTGCCTGGTTTGAGCCAGAATCGCTAGCCTGCTGCAAACCCAGACCCAGGTCTGAATCACGTCACCTAACAGCTGTAGGCTTACATGAAAGCAGAAGTGTTCTTGTCTTTAACACTCCGGTGCCCAACTCCCAGTGGGGTTTAAACCCAAATAAATCCGTTTTACCCTATATAAATCTTACACAGGGTACACTCATAAATTGTTCGCCCTTTATAACACTGATAGAGAGATATGCACAGCTGTTTGCCCTCCCCCCCCAGGTATTAATACATACTCTGGGTTAATTAATAAGTAAAAAGTGATTTTATTAAATACAGAAAGTAGGATTTAAGTGGCTCCAAGTAGTAACAAACAGAACAAAGTAAGTCACCAAGCAAAATAAAATAAAACACGCAAATCTATGTCTAATCAAACTGAATACAGATAATCTCACCCTCAGAGATGCTTCAGTAAGTTTTTTCCTCAGACTGGACACCTTCCAGGCCTGGGTACAATTCTTTCCCCGGTACAGCTCTTGTTCCAGCTCAGGTGGTAGCTAGGGGATTCTTCATAATAGCTCTCCCTCTTTCCTGTTCCACCCACTTATATATCTTTGCATAAGGCGGGAACTCAGTGGGACAAAGGATTCCCATCCCTCTTCTCAATCGAAAAGCACCAGGTTGAAGATGGATTCCAGTTCATGTGACATGATCACATGTCACTGTAAGACCCCCAAGTCTTCATTCCTCCCAGCCTGACTCACAGGAAGCTTGCCTACAAATAGAGCCATCTACGGTCAATTGTCCTGGTTAATGGGAGCCATTAAGATTCCAAACCACCATTAATGGCCCACACTTTGCATAATTACAATAGGCCCTCAGAGTTATATTTCATATTTCTAGTCTCAGATACAAGAGTGATACATTTATACAAATAGGATGACCACACTCAGTAGATTATAAGCTTTGTAATGATACCTTACAAGAGACCTTTTGCATGAAGCATATTCCAGGTACATTATATTCACTCATTAGCATATATTTATAAAATCATATAGAGTGCAATGTCACAACTCTAACTACTGGGTTAAAGGTTATGAGAGAGGTCACCTTCCTCCCCCTGGCCATTTTGTGTAAGCTCACCTGTAAGAGCCCAGTCCCATAGGTGACATCTGACTACACCTCCTGGATTGGGTCCTGCAGATGAGTTAGGTGGAGGAACTCCTAATGTCTCCTGGTTTGTACATTGCTCTGGGGCGTAGGCATCCAGACGTCTGGCGGGGTCTGCAGAAACACGAGTGTCTCTGGAATTTATACTGCAAAATTTAGGGGCTGAATATCTGATTAAAATATGACGATATAGATCATTGTTGCAACCACTGTTATATATTTGCAGCAACTCTTGTACAAAGGTTGTCAAGTAAGGCATCTATGCAAAGGTTATGATTTGCTGCTTATGATTATGCTATCTGTATGCATGTATCATTTTTGTATTTGAAGTTATCAGTATTGTCTCTATACTTGGATTTCAAATGTTTGTTCCTGGGGTACCACTCACAAGGTAGCTAGCCAGCACATCTTGGAGAGACTATTCAAATTAAGTGGCTCAACAAGAAACACTTGGTTGACAGTGGACCATAGGAGATGCCCACCTACACTGAGTGTATTATGTAAACGTGCTGCCATGACTGAGCAAAACTGGGCATGAACATGTGACTTGCCCATGTGACTCCAAACACCATCTTGTTGCTGTAATTTTCCACAGTAAGAACAATGGGATGCCCTCCACATAGCAAAAGCTATAAAAGGCCCTGGAAACACCTCCATTTAGTCTTCGATCCTGCTTCTTACCTCTGGAGGAACTTTGCTACAAACTGAAGCTCTGAACAAAGGACTGACTGACCCATCCAAGCTGTGGACGTATTCCAGAGACTTGACTTAAGACAGCAGTTTATTCCATCATGGCTACCAGCCTGAACCAAGAACTTTGCTATTACTGTATGTATTTGATTCCTTTAACCAATTTTAACTCTCTTCTTTCTTTCTTTCTTCAAACCTTTAGATTTTAGATACTAAAGGATTGGTATCAGAGTGATTTTTGGGTAAGATCTAAGTTATATATTGACCTGGGTGTATGGCTGGTCCTTTGGGATCAGAAGAACCTTTTATTTGATGAGACTGGTTGTAAAGAACCACTCATCTCTGAATCCAGTGTTTTTTGTGGTGATATAAGAACTGGAATGCCTTTATGTTTTCCTGTTAGCCACCGTGGTGAAACAGAAATTTAATTTTGTTGCTGGTTTGGTATATCCTATGGGGGATTAGCCACCAGTCTTGGTGTGTATCTGCCCTATTTCTCAGCAGTTCGTCCTGAATTTGGTATCCTCAGTTGTGACCCACTAAAGCACTGTTACAGTGGCGTAGTCGAGCAGGATAATGTGCATAGCTTATTGCCCTAAAACACTGGTGGTGGTTTTGAGTGAGTTTTAAGTGTGGTGGCTAGAGAACAGACAAAGTGGTTACTGTTTTGTTATTTTCTGTTTGCTTATTTCAGGAAAGAGAAGTAGGGACAGAAAAGTAGGGAAATGGGTAAAAGTGAAGTTATCAAAAAGTTGGAGCTGCACAGGTTGCGATGGGAAGAAAATGAAAGGATGAATAAGAGACAGATGGAACTTAAACAGATAGAAACTGAAGCAGAGGCAGCCAGCTGGAAAGCTGACCACAAGCGGGCCATGGAAATCCAGAAGCAAGTCCTGGAATTGAAAGATAAAGAATATGGAGTATACGTCACACCTACCCCCAGAGGTTACTGCCAGAGGATTGATCACTGACCAATGTGGAGGCCGTATGCCCCATGTCCTCTTTTCTAGACAGGGCATCAGCTACCATGTTTTTCTTCCCTTTAATGTGCACAATCTCCATGTTAAATTCCTGCAGGACCAGGCTCCAGCGTAGCAGTTTTGAGTTTGTGCCCTTGGTCCTGTTTAGCCATATTAAGAGCGAATGGTCTGTTAGAATCTTGAACCTCCTATTAAAGAGGTACGGTCTCAGTTGTTTAACAGCCTACACTATGGCATAGCATTCCTTTTCTATGACAGAATAATTCTGCTCAGTAGGGGACAGCTTTTTGCTTAGGAAGGCAACGGGGTGCGTCTTGCTGTCCTCCTCTGTTTGCATCAGTACAGTACCCAATCCAGTGTCGGATGCATCAGTGAACAATTCAAAAGTCGTATCAAAGTCAGAGCAGCTGAGATGCCCTGAGGCAGCTAAGTGAGGGTTTTGTGGAGCCTGATTCTGGCATTTAGGAAGCTAAAGTGCCAGTTAGATACCCAAGTCCTTTTGTGAATCCAGCCCTTCACGCTGGTATAGCATCCTTCATCCTAGGATATTCAATGTGCTTTACAAAAGGTGGGTAAGTACTTAAATGTGGTCTGCACATCCCCACTAATTCTCAATAGCTTTATAGCCACTTCTTCGTTTTAAAATTTTCTGGAGCTCTATTGTAGACCAGGCTCCAGACATCCTGAAATGTTTATATTGAACTGGCACCAGGTCAATTTTCTTAAAGTTAAATCATCAGCATAAAAGTTCACATAACCTTGACTTATCAGCACAGAGATAGATGGAATCCATCTGCCTGCATGAATGAAAATCTTTGTGTCTTCATTTTAAATTGACATTTTTTCCCCTTGGGTCAGCTGCAACATTGAAGTCAGGTTGTTGTGTAACCAGGTACTTATCTAAAGAAAAAAGCCCTGAAGAGAGCTACGGAGAGCCATATGTGCACTGAATAGAGAGCCACAGGTGGAGTATTAGTGAGATATGTAAGTTTTAAAGAATATACCAGGGTTACCTTCTAATTTTACACAATGCACCCCTTAAATTATGATTTCCACCAAATATATGTTGGTTTCTATCTTGGGATTCTAGCAACTTTCCTTGTTGAATGAATTCTAATTACTCACTCTGCAGTTATATTGACTTTAACATCCTTCTGGGCAATTTTGTACCATGTTTGTACCATAGTTTCAAATTACACTTAATGAATTAATCTTGACTATCAATATCAAAACTCCCAATCCACAATAACCCCAATAGAATGAAGAATTCCTTTTTCTTTATGCTGCACAGATCAATTCCTGCCCCGAATTACAATTCCGACAACTCCACTGAGTTCAACCAAGGTGGAAAGCCAGGCTTAGATTTGGATACATGCCACCTCTTAGGAGAAAAGAACAGGCATATACAGCTGATTTCATTTGTTCAGGCCTTATGATGAATAGTCATCTTAAAATGAATGCATTGCACAGGCTCTTGAGTCATAAAAAGCTTTGCAATTTTAAATGTCTATTATTTTATTTTAGCATTTTTACAGTCGATCTCTTTCCACGCCATACACTGAATTCAACAGATTTCCATAAGAAAAGAATCATAATATAAGTCCAACAACTGTGCAGAAATAAAATGTACAGGAGTATATTTGTGCTAGCTACACTGTTCACAAGTACAAGTAAAGCATGCTGAGCATGGCTAATTGTTTCAGTGCTGCCTAAATACTTGGTATAAAAGGCTAAAAGCCACGTCCAGTGCTGCTCGATGTAACAGCTGTGTCACCTACGAAGTACAACAAAGGCTAACAGTAAATGGGTGTAAGCCATATACTTAGGCTTGGCAGGATTCGACTGAAATCATTAGTTATTGGTAAATGTAGATTTCACCTGACACAGAAATTGACAAAAAAAAATATCCATTGACAACAGTTGACACTGAAACTCTCTTTTGCACCTAACACCCAGAAGGATTCAGTGTCAGGCCCCACAACCACGTAGGTAGCCCTCAGTAGCCCCACTATCATGGCTCCGCTCACTCACCCATCAGCTGGGAGTGCAGAGGCCATCCCTGGGCAGAAGCCATTCAGCAGCAGGGTGGCCTCCCAAATGGCTGTGGCTCAGTCCTCCTCCCCACAGCCCTGGCTGGGGGGGTTTCACCTCCATCAAGCAGCACTGCAGCCTTCCCTGCATCTTGCCCTTGCATGTCTTGGGACTGTCAGCTGCACTAGGAGCCTCCTGCAGCCCTGCTGTCAGCACTACCTCCAAATATTATCCAAAGTTACAAAAATATAATAATCGAATTCTGCCAAGGCTAAAAATATTGTTGCCCTTTTTTGGCCTGAGCAGTTAGACTATATTCAGGCCTTGCTGGGTTGTTTCCGAGTCAGATATTTCTTGGGTGCAGTCTTGTGTATTTACAAGAATGTACACAAAGTCCTGTTTCCCTGAACCCAGTAGAAACAAATAACATGAGGCAATTTCCTTGTTCAGAAATCCAAGCCTGTCTTTCCAGCTAGTAACATACTCACTCAGTGCCCCATTCATAAACATGTATCACTTTCTCCCTCTCAGGCTTTGTCTACACTGGCAAGTGAACAACAAAACTTTTGTCATTCAGAGGTGTTAAAAAACACCCTCCCCGAAAGACAAAAGTTTTGTCAAGGAAAAGCACCAGTGTGAACAGCACTTTGTCGGCAGGTGTGAGTTATGAGGGATTACAAGTATTGGTTTACAAGGTTCACAGGATACATACATAGTGCATAACCAGAATAGACCCAGATTGAAGTGCGGGAGTTTTTAAAATGTCAGTGGATAAGTGGTTCTACTATTGCTGCAATTCCATTGGTGGTAACAATGGTGGGAAAGCTAGTGTAGTCAAGGCTCCAGTGTAGTATAGACCTGCCCTGTGCAGTATTAAGTTACCTAGCGGTCAAAAAACCAGTGGATGCCTGATGCTCTGTCTACATTAAAGCTCTCCCTACTGTTACCACTGGTGGTGTGGTGACAGTGGGGAGTGTTAGGTGAAAATAGCCCTGTGAAGGGTGGCCATCACCAGAAGTGCTGCCTAGTGGTCAGGCAAGGGCATGGCAGGTGGTCCCCCTTCCTGATGTCTCCCCTTTCCTCCAGAACTCAGTCCTGTGAGATCAGTCCCTTCTTTTGCTGCCTACCCTTCTGGCCAGGTCCCGCACTCCAGTCCACCCCTTTCAGGGTGTGCACGCACACACATGCATGTGCACACACACACACACACACACACACACACACACACACAGAGAGAGGAGAAATCTTTTGGTACCTGCAAGGGCTTTCTCCTTAGTTCAGGGTCTGAACCTTGTGTATTCAGGGGTTTCACCAACTGGATAACTTGCTGAGGGGTACACTTTTTTTTGTTGTCCCACCTTTTGGCGTTGGTAGAGGAACCTGAGCCCACACTCTCCACTGGGCTCCAATCCAGGCCCAATGGTGGGCAGGTAAGTTCTGCACCTTAGGGTTCTAAATAGTTACCCGTCTGGATCACTTCCTTCCTGAGCTCCCCTTTTCTCCAGCAAAGTACATTTAAAGAACTGAACAGAAAATAAAGTTTCTGACCTTCCCACCCAGACACCAGTCTCTCCTTTGCAGGCTTGATTGGGTCAGTGCTCAGGCAACAAGAGCTCCTGGCCTATTACTTCCGCAAAGAGCGGAGGTCTGTCCACTTCCACTGCTTACTCCTTTTGAGCATCTCAGCTTCCCCTTTTAAGTTCCACCTCCAGCTAGTGCAGGCTGGGTGTGGCAGCCTGGGCCCAGAGCTTCTCCTTAACCCCTTGTTCTCCACTGTGGCATTTGTACACCCCATCACTGTGCCTTTACATCAAGATGGAGTGAATAACCCACAGCAAATAATTTATTCAACACATTTCACCTCTTTGTCCATGGTATATTCTTCTCAATTTAATGTATTTGAAACCATTCACTGAAAAATTGAAGCAAATAATTCTTGGTCTGTAGATAGTAAGAAAACAGCTTGTTGTGAGCTTTCAAAATGTCTTCTGTTTTGGTTAGGTTTGATTGGCTGTATTGATCACATGGTACATTTCTGTTCTCCGAATGAGTGACTGTAGCTTTTAGAATTGGGTTTCTACTGGGTATACACATATTCATTTACAATGATACATTTCAGTGTGTACTCTTGCCAGTAAAGTTATCGCTAGAACACTAAAAGAAGTCAAAGCCATTTTTAAAAAAAATCAAACAATTATTCATTCACCACATACATCCATATCTGAGATGGAATACTGAAGCTTTGCTGTGGTAACAATATCTATTTTTAAAGGTGAGATGAGCAATAACTTCTCAAAATGAAGTTATATGGGAAATTCTATACTAAATATTTAGAAGTTATTTCCTAAGTTACAAAGCTTTCAGTGAAGACCAGCTTTCTCACAGGTTTTGGCAAACAATCAATCTATTGCTTGAATCTGCATAGGTCTGTTGAAAACCCTGTAATAACTAATACCGAATGGTGTAAAAATCTATTGTTTTTTTTCCTTTAATTTTTTTTTTAAATCCCTCTTTACACTTAAAGTTAAGTTGCACTCCATTAGAAGGACAAACACCTCAAGTCTTTACTAGGATAACTTAAAAGTAAACATCCTGCATAAATAGATTCATTTTTATCAGATGACAGATAAGAAACTCAAGTCAAAAAGTTTTTTCAGTTCTCAAGAGGACTGAAAAAATACACTTTTACCGGGATATTTTTTCCTTGTAACCTTTTCAGCTAATGGTGAACAGATGACTATTGCAAACTTCACTTGCAGCAAATTCAAGACAAGATAACATCATCATCCATCTTCTTGATGAACCTCAACATTTTATCTGCAGACTGGAGCTGGGTGCAAAATCGAGCATGTCAAGCATCTATGCAGCTCTCCATGAAGGAAGTGCAACTGAAGGTTACAAAACTTTTAAAGCCAACTTTTAAGCTACCATCTGGAGCCTATTTAATGATTTCCAAGCACATCTGCCACGATCAGACATGCTTAAAATTAAGACAAAACTGAGCCAGCGTGACTTTTTATTTTAAGACAAGAACTTGATGCTACACGAACAACCAGGAGCCTCAGACTGAGAGGCTTTGCCTATAGCTGTCGAAGACAGCAGTAGTCCAAATCTAGCTAAGGGTGGTAGTCAGTGAAAGGCATTGCCAGGTAAGAACTATTTGATAGTCTTAGCCCAGCTCCTACTGAACAAAACATCCACATTACAAAAAATCCCACCCTCACAAATGACAGCACAATTGTCAGCCTCATTACACAGGGCAAGGAAGATTTTGGGATTACAGTATATAAAGGTTAATGTACTTCTTTAATATGTGGGAACACAAATAATTGCAATTCCTGAAAGCAGGAATAGATCATGTATGATGAAAATGCATGTTACTAGATACACAACTCTTTCTTTTGCTAGGACATGCATGCCAGCCCTGTCTGTACAAATGGTGGACATAATAAGACATAAATCTGTCTGTTAGATGATGGTTAAAATTTAATTAAAAGGAGAAGTTTTACATGACTGCACGATTAACTTGATGATTACTGAATTAAACAGGAAGACAGATGCTTTCATGTTTGCTTACTCTATCCAATTTTCATATGTTGGTACAATGCCATGGTCAGTATTATTACGCTCCATGCAGGAAAAGAAAAACAATATATTAAAAGTTTTTTCATTAGTTAATTATGTTGCATAATACCCAATATTTACATTTGGAGATAAGCAATAGATACCTTGTATGAAACTGTAAGTTATAGGATTTCTAGCCAATAGAACTTTCCTTTAATGACATGGCCAATATATTTGTGTGTCTGGAGGGCAAGTCTGACTTTGAAATATTTCTTTAATTCACTGCACAGGGCACAAAAGTGACCCAAATCCCCTAAGATTTCCATGTTAGCTGTAGACCAGTCTATCTTCAAGGCCAAAAGGTAATGCCCAATAGACTGTGTACTGTGTCTTCTGCTTGAGGAGATTTCAAGGCACACTGAATTTCTTATCCTAAGGGATACCATGACTCTGTCCAGTTCAGAGCAAATGGAATTATATGGCAGTTGCCTTTGACCTAGTGTTCTGGAGAAGATTCCTGAAAATCATTTCAAAGTGTTTTTTAGAAAATATAGCTTGCCAAACATGTCTGCACTTGTAAGAATAGTATATAAAGCTATTATCAAAATCAGTTTTTTCGCAGCATCTTCAGCTAGTGATTAAAATGAAGACAGACATGTTTGTGTCCAAAGCTCCCACCAAATGCTCATTTCTGCTGTTTCAGAATTCAGAGATTCATATCTAAAACTTTACGGACAGCTCTTGAATGCGATCTCAACAGCACTTATCTTTCTATTTGTGTTTAGCAATTTTAGCCAACAGTGGGATTTGTTACATTGAATGTGGTTTGTACATTTTCTCTTGCTGTCTAGAAATTGCTCATTTTCAGCAGGATCTAAACATCTGTCTCTTTCCCTTTACAAAGCTCTTCATCTTGAAAATCCCACTAACATCTAAGAAATATTTTTAAGCAAACTGAGACCACACTATGTCTGTGAAAATATCTCCTTGACTGTTCCCTATCGACTGAGACGGACATATTCTTGTGTCATCAGTCTGCTGAATGCTTCAAAATTGCTCCGTTTTTATTTGCTGCAGCAGCACCTGTAGCTTTTTGAAAAATTTAAACAAGTATCTTGTCCCTTTGAGAATTCATTCAAAGTAAGAAACTAACTGAAAAAGTACGGTAATAAGATGATTATACATGCAGAATACCAGTAAAGTAAAAGATTGGCCCAAACCTTAATTTTAGTAAAAGGAAACAAAATTTTGTCATTAAAGTAACACTAGGATTGTGAGATCAAGCATTTAAAAAGTTAGGAAGTTCCAAAAGTTAAGGTTACTCTAGCAATGTTAACTTGACTGTGTGGCACATCCTGTATATTTTTGGTATGCACTAATAAAAAAGAATACATATATTCAGTTTTATATTTAACATTGGGGAATAGAGGCAGATTTGAGCTGAAACCTGTCAGTTGTAGTTGTACCCCTTTAAATAGCTTGGAAGCCATCTAATGGCCTCTTTTCTTCTATTGCAGAAGCCACCTGAACTCTAGCAGAGCAGCAGTGTAAGTATGTAGTTAAACCTTGTATATTTGTGTACAGTTAGTAAATATGGTTATTTGAAACTTAACTCTGTCCATGTATCAGAGGGGTAGCCGTGTTAGTCTGGATCTGTAAAAGCAGCAAAAAGTCCTGTGGCACCTTATAGACTAACAGACGTATTGGAGCATCCAACAAAGTGGGTCTTCACCCACGAAAGCTCATGCTCCAATATGTTTGTTAGTCTATAAGGGGCCACAGGACTCTTTGCTGCTCTGTCCATGTAGTCAAGTATCAGAGGGGTAGCTGTGTTAGTCTGGATCTGTAAAAGCGGCAAAGAGTTCTGTGGCACCTTATAGACTAACAAACATATTGGAGCATCAGCATGCGTCCGATGAAGTGGGTATTCACCCATGAAAGCTCATGCTCCAATATGTTTGTTAGTCTATAAGGGGCCACAGAACTCTTTGCCGCTCTGTCCATGTAGTTTCCTCATATTCTTAATGTTGTATGTAGAGCAAAGACACACCATTCGTACACTTGGTAACTAATTCTAGCTTTGCCACCAACCTGCATGAGGATGCCTTCTTTGTGTTTCAGTTTTTCAATCTGTAAATTGGAAATGATAATGCTCCGTGTGCCTACTGTATCTGTGTCTCTGCCTTCTGTCCTTCACAGGGGTTGTGTGACTTAATCTCATCCTACCTCATTCAGGTAGCTGCTTTCAACTACCTGAAAGGGGGTTCCAAAGAGGATGGATCTAGACTTTTCTCAGTGGTAGCAGATGACAGAACAAGGAGTAATGGTCTCAAGTTCCAGTGGGGGAGATCTAGATTGGATATTAGGAATAACTTTTTCATTAGGAGGGTGGTGAAGCACTGGAATGGATTACCTAGGGAGGTGGTGGAATCTCCTTCTTTAGAGGTTTTTAAGTTCAGGCTTGACAAAGCCCTGGCTGGGATGATTTAGTTGGGGATTGGTCCTGCTTTGAGCAAGGGGCTGGACTAGATGACCTCCTGAGGTCTCTTCCAACCCTGATATTCTGTGAGTCTATGATTCTACCAACCAGCCACGACGTGCTTTTGAGCAGAGGTAGCCCATGACGAGGGGAAAAAAAGTAGGATGGTTTGAATTCAAGCTACATCAAAGGGGACTTCAACCTTGGGGCAAACTCATATTTACTGAATTTTGTTTATAAACAAAACTATTCTTTCACCAATCCTTTCCCATTTGCTTTTACTGAAAGTATTTATAATTTCGTAATAACAGCAGAGCCTCACACTTTGCATCTACCCGTGCCCGCTTGGTTGCAATGGTAATGTCTGTGATGCCATAAATCCTGCAGTATGGGGTCTGTACAATTCCTACATTCCACATGTTACTCATTTGATGCCATGCTTGCATCTTTCCCCTGACACCAGTCAGGCCGTCAACTCCACCTGACATGTCACTCACCAATAAGACTGCAGGGAGGCAGCAAAAATTTCCTTGCATTTCCTTCCCTGGGTGTTAGGAGCTGTTTAGGGACTGCTGAGAAAGCAGCCAAGTCTGTCCCCTTTTCCTCACTCTCAGTGCTCCAGCTGCTGGCTTCCTAGCTCCAACTGTGCTTTTATGTCCACAAAGCAGGATAGGCTGTGGGGAGGAATGACAGAGAATAATAAGTCAAGGCTGCCTCACATTTGCCTACCCACCTCTTAGCTCTCATCAGTTCTAAGTGTAGCACATTCTCATCTGCCACCAGCAGGTGGCCATAAGGAAAATGACAGTGTATGTTTGTGGGTGAGAGCGAAAGGGCTTGGTTGGATGAACAAGGAGGTTAGGTGGGAGGGTGGAAGAAAAGACCAGGAAGGGGAAATAGTGGATATCAGGGGACGGTATAAGGAAGGGGGAAGGTGAGGAGCAAGAACAGGAGAGAAATATGGGCAGAGAGAGAAAAAGCCAATAAATGGGGGAGAGACTAGGAAATGAGCAAAGAGACACAGCAGTAGAGAAAGAGGAGATGGGAGGGAGAGAACCGAAGAGTGGGAAGGAAACACTGAAAGTTATATCAGAAAAAGTTTGCTCATGTTGACAGAAAAAAGTAACTCCAGGAATTACATGGAATTCAGTAACACTGCAAACAGAAGATGGGTCATGGCTGAAGGAGCAGGCCCCAGTTTATTTAAGTGTTTAAGTTTGACATGTTTGAAAATTATAATTAAGGCTAAGATTTTGTCATGGGTATTTTTATTAAAAGTCATGGACGGGATGCGGGCAATAAACGATAAATCATGGATTTATTGAAGTCCAAGCTCTGGCATCCTGGGGCTGAAGCCTGCGACCCAGTGCCCTGGGGCTGAAGTTGCAGAGGTCATGTAAAATCACAGAATCCATGACCTCTGTGACCGACTCGTAGCCTTAATTATAATTGGTCTCCCTAAACCAAGTCTCTTTCACATGGATCTTTGAAAAGCACAAAAAGAATGAAAAATCCCAATTGGCGACTGCTAACAAAGAATATCTAATGCGTTCAGGTCACAGAGACCTTCAAAGCACATGTTTGCAGAATTTGGCTTAGCACTCTCTGAGGAAAGATAACCCTGAGTCCAATCCCTGGTAGGATTTTCAGAGATGGATCTTAAGTGGAAACCCAGATCCCCTGTACTAGCAGAAATAATGAACAGGGCAATGAACAGGAAAGGTGTGGTAATGTAACCCTGGTTAACTCCCTGCACCATTTTTATCATTTAAGAGTTTCTTTTTATTCTGCTTCCCTGAAGAGGATACCCCTGTTGATGTTGTATGCATGATGCCCATCTGTTATAATGATGCTACACTTGCTCAGTGGCTGCCTATTCATAGACTACATAGAAAGGGCCTGATCTTGCTGATCCATACTTGGGCAAAACTTCCAACTTCCAAAACTGTGAATGAGCACAATGGGTTCTTTTTTGCTACCGTGGCGCAATATAGTTGGGATGATGAACATAAATTCCTTCCAGTGAAAGTTTCAGTAGCATATGTTAAAATTTCTGGAATGACTAACCCCCTGAAAAATGAAGTAAAAGGGGCAGCAAAGGTGCCTAATATCCAGAAAGTGCTGAGCCTCAGCCTTTGAAAATTCAGATTCCTTTAAGGAGTCTGAAAATTGGGCATCCAAAATCACTTTTGAACACTGAGGTCATACAGTTTGAATTTGCTGTTTTACTTCTTATAACAGACACAGAACAAGGGACATCAGGAAAAATAATAGTGGTTCAGTAAGCCTAAACTGATGCGGTATTCATTTCTTTAGCATGCATTGACTTCCCTTTCAACTTCAGTTCTAGGATGCAGTGTTTCTGATGTAAGTAATATTTTATCCTAAAAGTGGGAGAACATCAAGTCTGGGTAGAACAGAGCTAAACGTGAGACAAAAATGGGAGATATGCTTCATTGTGAGGGGCTGTGGAGAAGTCTCAGGGGAACGTCTAATTGGGGAGACATTTCGGTTAAAGATAGCCTCTCTTCCTGTTATTTTTGTGAAAAAAAATCTAGGAGCCTGCCAGTAAAACTGCCTTGCATTTCTGAAGTAAATTCTAATGACTCACTTTAAAGTGCTTTTCCAAGACAGACATAAATTTAACAAGTATAGTTTTGTGATAGTGCATTCCTGAACTAAATTTAATTTCATATTTCTTTAAACTGTACAACCACCTGGAAGCAGTTGTAACAACAGCGATAGCAAATCAATGTTTGTGAGGAAACTCAGTTAAGTATTAAGATCTAATAATATACTGTCTTGGCAGTAACTGAAAAATTCTGTTTTCCTTTGCAAACAGAGTGTCACAAAATAACAGGTATCTATTATTATTATTCATTATATTAAATAAAAAGATATTGATTTCTACTAAAAAAGTTCCTAATATACACACACATTATTCTAAGGCTCAGAAAAACTGTATGCTTTGGTGTCTGGAAACACTTCAAGGAAAGTTTTAGGTTTGGTGCTTTTTGACAAGAACATTTTGTTTGTTTCTAGAAACAACAGCCATGAATATAAAGGGCCCTGTCCTTCCATAATGGATTTATTCAGTCCTGCCTTTACCTGATATCTTGTTCAAGGAAGGATAACACACAGTATAGGACTCAAAAAACACACAACCAAAAATCCACCACCCTGCCCTGACATTTTGGTGAGAATAGATTTCAAACATGGAAAGAGGATGTGGTTCTTCCCTCTAGTGCTGTCATTTAGATATATTGAAACTAAGTGTAAAATGGTACCCAATCAGAATGGAGGCAATTTACACTTATTTTTACACCAGTGCAGATGACTACACGAAGAACAAGAGGCAATGGTGAGTCGAGGCTTCAAGTGAGTCCCTTTTTCATTGGACTATTTTTCATACTGACCTAAATTTTTGGTCGAAACTTGAACTAAATCTTAGGCTTTTCTATTGCAGCTTCTCCGAGCACCCTGGAAAAGCAAACCTTTGCTGAGGTCTTTTTCCATTATTTTTTCATTTACATGAAGCTCTGTGCTTCCCAGTTACAGCTGAGGATTGAAACAGAAATTTCAAAAATCACAGGAAACAGGATGCTGTTGCAGTATTTCCTTCCTCTCTGGGAGTAGGAAATATCAAATATTTAGGATGCTATTAGGAAACATCCAAATGTTCAGATGCTTTTTCAAACCAAGTCAACCCTCTGAACCTTTAAGAATTACCCAGACAGTAATTTGTCTATCTGCTTAGACCTTTATACCCATCACAATATCTAGCCACTTCTATGCATCAAAACAGACTGAGGATGTACTTCTATTGAAATGTTTCAGATACAGGAAATATCAAGTGTTCTGTTTATTTTGTTACTGTCATCTTTAACTCCACGGGAAATGCTACAATCTGGATTTAGGTGAGGCACAAATAATTCTTAGGGGGATTGTCCCTTTAATAAATAGAAAAACTTACACAGCCCACTCCTAGGAACTTGGCCATGGATCCTACTTTCCTATAATCCTTTTTTCTCATCTTTCATATAATAGTCCCTTTGCAATGGGAGAGAAGTTGAACTAGAGTTAAAAGTTCCTCACTGGGGACCAGGCAGTGCCCTGCCTCCTGTTACAGTACCATACTAAAATGACATGAGTAGAAACGTGCACTGTATTTTTGGCTACCCTGGATATTATGAGGAGGACACAGTGGAACTCTGATACTAAGGGGGATGTTGATTTGCAATGGTCATGATGAATAGTTTTGAGGAAAATGTGTGAAAAAATATGCCACAGTTAACGTTAAATAAAAGCCTGCTTGTGCCTAATACATTGAAGAATTTATCCATGAGAAAGTCATTATTAAATATAGTGGGCGCCTGTAATACTGCCAAGTTCAGAAAGAACGTATTTATGAAGGAATTACTGGAATTAGTCCCAGGGAAACTTCATTTTGCACACCCACCTTTTAAAATGCATGTGCTAAGTTTTGTGTTTACCAGTCATCTCTCTCTTTCAGTTCAGAACAAACTCTCCCTTGTTCATCACCAAGCACCTACTTTGGGGCTTTCAACTTTAGCTTCCTTCCAAGCATCCAGTACTACAATAGTTTCCACAGCACATCCTATTAAACTGATTGCTGCTGTCTAATACACAGGGCAAAATATACGGTCAGTAAGGGCTCATGTACCAGGTACTGTGTTTCGTTTTTGAACACACTTTTGGAGGAGGAAGTTGCTGCAAGAGAGAAAAGATGGTCTTGTGGTTAAGGCACTGAAGTGAGCTCCAGGAGCTCTGAGGTCAGTTCCTGGCTCTGCTATCTTGAGCAAGTCACTTAGTCTGTGTATATCTCAGTTCCCCATCTGTAAAATGGGGACAAAACTCCCCATCTCCCGCCTATGACACAGGTATACCCTAGCGGATATATTGCCTCCGTGTCCAATCATCTCAATATTACACCCAAGGCAGGGGGGTCCTGTGTGGTCTCTTCCGAAAGCTAAGAACTGATTGTTATGGTTATAGCGTGATGTTTGTACAGGAAATAATTTGAGAGTTATATAGCATGTAGGATATTGGATTTCAGAACTGTTGAAGTGAAACTTGTCACGTGACGTGAGGTAGGTCTCAGGGCTAACTCAATCAGCATTGAGAACAATGGACATCCTTGGAGACAGCCTACGTTTACTGTCTGGACCAGGTGGAGACGTGAACATTTACCAAGACAACCGAACCAAGGAGAGATCTCTGAGGAGGAGGCCTCTGGGCTATGAGACAATAACCTGTAACTGTATGGGAACAACAACAACAAAAAGGGTAAAGGATTTTATCCATTACAGAAAAGAGACTCTGCCAGCGTGGGTATCTTGTGAATGTGGCTCCCAGCTTTCTGAACTGCACAAACACTGCGAGGACTGACCACTGGGTGAGAAATACCTTCATAGACAGGAACCTCACCTGTTAATAAGTACAGGCTATAGACTGAGTTTTATGTTTTTCTTTTACCTGTAGCCTTATAGTTACAAACTCTTGTACTTGCGTTTATTTGAATCTGCATCTCAAGCGCCATTAAATAAACTTCAGTTTGGTTTCACCATAGACGCATCAAAGTGCCGTGCAATAAAGAAAGAGTTGAACTGCAGTGAAACCAGTGAACTAGGATGCACTGCTTCCATGGAGGCAGCGGATTGGTGTTCATTACAAGTGGCCACAAAATAAGGGACTCAAGTATAACAAAGTGGGCTGTGTAAATTGCTAGCCTGAAAATGGAGAGTGCAAGGCCCAGAGCCCATAGCAGAGTGCCGATGTTTCCAGCAGCCAATAGTTGGGGAGGGTTTCCCTGGGTGGGCACCAACAAGGCTCTCTCAGGGTGTAAGCAGATGGTAGTGATTCATCCCAGACACCTCAGGTAACCCCCCCAAAAAGTGTCATGCCACCATGTATCTGTGTTATCTATTCAGACTGTGAGCTCCTCAGTGCATGGACTGTCTCTTACAATGTAGCACAATGTGATCTCATTTTGGGCCCTGAGGCAGGATTTTCTTTAAAATAAAAAAAGCAAATGCCTTCATTGTTTGCAGCAGACCTTTGATATTCAGCAAGGCTTCAGAATTGCCTCTTTTGTTCCATGAAATTCTCTTCAGATTTTTTCTGAGATATTAAATATCACCATTTCCCTTCTTTCATCTGCATTGCTCAAGAAACTTTGGCAGCATGTGCACAAAACAACAAAATGTTCTAAGGCCAGGCTCACCCCACTTCCAAAGCAGCAGCAGCAGACACTCAACTGGGAATGCCAGGGAGCTGCTGGAGCAGTTGTATTGGGAGGGATAGAAGAAAAGTTGAGCTCCTCCCCTGCTGAACCTAGCACAGGGCCCCAGTGGCCTCTCTGAGGGCACCACACTGGGGCAGACATTAGGCTGGGCTCCCCCACTATAACCAGGGCTGGCTCCAGACCCCAGCACACCAAGCGCGTGCTTGAGGCGGCATGCCGCGGGGGGCGCCCCCTTGGCGTGCCGCCGTGCTTGGGGCGGCGAAATCGTTAGAGCCGGCCCTGACTATAACCCCTCCTCACCCCATGCACCTGGCTCTCAGCATTTCCCCTTCCACAAGGAGAATCACATGAGGCTGGGTGTCTTCCAGCTCTAAAGGTGGAGAAGGGAAAGAGAGAGAGAGAAACATTGAAATGGAACAGGTACATTATAACCATTCCTTGGACCCAGCACATGGTGCCAGCAATTCATTCCCCTGCATTCAGATAACAGCTTTCACCAGCTACCAGCTGATATAATTAATAATGGCTATACTGGGTCAGACCAGTGGTCCATCTAGCCCAGCATCCTGTCTTGTGAGAGTGACCAATGCCAGGTGCCCCAGAGGGAATGAACGGTACAGGTAATCAAGTGACCCATCCCGTCGCCCATTCCCAGCTTCTGGCAAACCGAGGCTAGGGTCACTTCAAAGCATGGTTTTGCATCCCTGCCCATCCAGGCTAATAGCCATTGATGGACTTATCCTCCATGAACTTATCTAGTTCTTTTTTGAACCCTGTTATAGTCTTGGCCTTCACAACGTCTTCTGGCAAAGAGTTCCACAGGTTAACTGCACGTTGTGTGAAGAAATACTTCCTATTTGTTTTAAACCTGCTGCCTATTAATTTCATTTGGTGACCCCTAGTTCTTGTGTTATGAGGAGTACATAACACTTCCTTATTTACTTTCTTCACACCAGTCATGATTTTATAGACCTGTAGCACAAGTAGTAAAGCCAATGCTGAAGGTTCAGGCTCAAGCCTTGATGATGATGATGGGAAGGTTGTTACAGCTGTAAAAACAGAATTTGTTTTTACCTTTTTCCTTTAAAAAAAACCTCTAGGAAGTGACACAAAAAGTTTATGTTAAAAGGATGTTATATGAGTAGTAAAATTAAATATTCAAAAGTTAAGAAATGCCAGCTTTATGGTTGCCCACACAACCTTAATTCAGTGCCCCTGTACATATACATAATATTTTTTGCACAGGACCCCTGCCTCATTCAATGCACACATACATGCACGAGGCAGCAGAATGAAGGTTGCCTGGGCAACTGTAAGTCTGGCATTTCCTAACTTTCAAATGCTTGTCTTTGCAACCTAAATTTTCTTCTAACAGCTTTTTTGGTATGGATTTAATTATAATGAATTATCATCATTGCAGAAGAATACTGGCTGCCACAGAATCGATTGCTGCCACCCACAAGCTTCAGCAAGGAGCAGCAGTGAGAGGGGTACCGAATGCCAGTACCAGAGAAGTGCCCATTGCATGAGTTTTTGCGACACACATAAAAATCAGGCTTTTGTATTTTGCATACCAAACATACATTCATAATAGCATGGCCTCAGATAGCCCAACTCACTGAACAGTAAGGCTGATGAGATTTTACTCTTCAACGGCAATTGGGATGGGTTAAATTCACATTTGTCAGAAGCAAAGAGTTAGATAGTTTTATTTCCTACCCCTTGTGCAATCTGTATTGTGAGAAAGAGGCAATAACTCATTGTATTGGCCCATACTTCCCTGACCATTTCAACCATTTGGCCTTTTTTTCAAATCTTAAAACCATTCCTACCCTTTTGCTGTAACTGCCTCAGTAAACTGACTCTATTTCTTAATCTATTCCAAATATTATTTGATTAGCATCAGGCCTGGAATGTATTTGCTCAAGGAAAATGACTATAGTCTTGAAGGGTACAGGAATTTCAGAGCCCCTATGATCTTCATCGTATGCACTATTTCTGTTTAAGATTAACTAACATCAGTTTGCCCCATTAGCCACCTAAATGGCTGACTTTATGAGATGAAAATGTTTTTGTGTGATTGTTTTATTCACTGTAAAGTCTCTGAGGCTCCCCAGCTTTATGGTCAATTGCAAAAGTGGCAGATAGTAAAACCTCAATACTATGATATATAGTACATACAATTTGCTTTCTCACAGAATAACTCCTCTCATGACCATTTCCTACTATTCTTTGGAAGGAACAAAACGTTACATGCACAGAAGAATGTTAGTACGTTGAGCAGACTAGATGCTGCAACCACTGATACAATAAAAATGAGCTATAATAAACATTATTTATTGGAGGGAAAAAATAAACAGGAGCAAACATGATATATAGATAAGTGAACAGAGCTTAGCTGGCCACTTGTAATTCCAACATGAAATATGACCATGCTTTGCAAGAAGCCACTATTCTGCCCCTTCACAACAAATATTACAATGCCAAAATTGAGACCTTTATACTCACTTATTTTAATATTCAAATGCAATGGAAAGATACACACAGGGATCATTTTAAAGAAATGAATAGATAGTTCTGCTTTTAACCACTGAGCTCTGTTGACCAAGGAAAAGTTATAGTCTCAGGGATTCACTAATCTATTAAAAACGGATAATTATCAGCTGTAAATGCTTTTTGATTTTAAGTGGAGGTGGTTGGAACATTTAGACAAAACTTTTTTAGTTGAAATATTCTGTTTTGTTGAAGCCAAAATGTTTTATGGAGATGTCAATGTAGACAGTTGTCTCTAGTCCAGAGTCTGTTTTCTAGTCAATTCCAGAGAGAGACCCACCAAAAGACCCAAATAAAAAACTTGATCATTTCAATTGCAAAAAGGACATTTTGACAATTCCATTCACAGAAACATCAAAAAAGTTTGTTTTTTCCCCAATGTGGAATGAAAACAAATTTAGAAACTTTGAAAGTTTTGAAATGAAATTGTCATTCTCCAGCCAGCTCTAATTATAAGGAAAACCATCATAGCTGTTGTTCCCTCACTGAATCCCTGAAATTAATACAGAACGTCATACAGGCTGTGAGCGCTGCTTTGCGTCTGGGGTGGGAGGGAGGAAGGAATATTTTTCCAATGATTTTTAGTGATCCCCTGTGGCCAGCTAAAACGTTCAGTCTTCTGAGAAACGCTCTTGCTCTCCTATTTGGAGGGAAGGTCATCACTGACAAGAGCAGTGCTAAGAGTTACATTTGGGGGATGCCAAGGAACCCATAGGAAAAATAAGTATATCATATGATAGAGTGTTTAGAAGGGGATAAACAACTATCTAGACATAGCAGTTAATCCGTTATGGGAAAACAGTAGCCCTATTGGTATATGAGGAATAGCGTACCCTCCCACATAGATAATGAAGATATAATGCTATCAGGCATGTTATGGTGACATCCTAAACCATTAGATTGAAATTCAAGTAATTTATTCATGTCCTCAAAACCACAGGATGAAATTAGAGTTGTAATCTACATATATTTTAGGAGTTTACATTCACATTTTATATAGTTCTCGGTTAAAAAGAATCTACTGACCTAGTCTGTGCACTTGATTCATTCTTGTGGGTGGAAGTAGTTGTGACTGCACATCCCATCCCCATGCCAATATATGAACTCCTGAAGAGGAAGATGATGTCACATTACTCCCCACCCATATGGTGTACACTGTTGGGGTTTGTGGCTAGAAGAGTTAGATTACCAAGGGCCTACTTAGGCAAATGCATAGTCACATGAGGTACAGCAAGCAGCTAAAAACAGAGGAGGGAAGCTAGTTCTGAAAACTGGGCTGAAAGCCAGAGCAGGCTAGAACACCAGTTTGAAATAAGGGCTTTTATTACTTTGTTTTGGAAACTCCCACTGTTATTTGGGATGGTGGGAAGAGTAGGTGCATTTTCTGGTTCCTTTACCCATTGTGGTGGGTGAGGTAGGGCTTCAACTGTTTTTTATAAGCCAACTCAGTCATTTCTGACATGGTTCCATAGGGATTGTCTGGTAAAGGTGATGCACTGAAGAGATACAGTTTGCCTTTTCTACAGCTGCATTCCTTTTACTTATAGGTCATTTGCTGCATTGGTGGCCTTGGCTACCAGCTGAATTTCACCCAAACACAACAAGACATTTGCAATACAATGTTCTTGAATTTAAAAGTTATTTACAATTTTGAGGGCACCTAACAACAATCTTCAAAAAACCACCAGCTTGTAAGTTCCATCAAGGACCCAAAGGCATTTGGGAGAGGTTATCTGAAACACTATTAAAAAGAAACTATAAACATCACTCAAAGATGATCGTTAATTTTATTATTTTGAGGAGCGTGTCAGTGTGTTAGGCGATTTAGTTCAAGCTGTCAGGCCAAGTGGAAATGATGAGAGTTGCATGAGAGACAGTCTAAGATATTACAACCTTCTCCTTATTTCACTCACATGAAAACCATCTGTAAGAAATCAGGGAAGCTTTAAAAAATAGGTCTCCAGAGCTCAGTGATTTTAAAGACCAGTTTACACTGACTTTCAAGAGCCAACATCTTGGTAAATGGCTCTTTTACTAAACAAATATTCATTCAAAAAGAGAACAAGGATGTCTGCTCCCACCACTTCTATTTGTCCTATCAATACAACCACTTGCAGAGGAAATTAGAGCTAATAAGAATATTACAGAACCCATAAAAACTGCAAGCCACAAAATTGCCTTTTTACACAGACGTACCTCTGCATCTTACACAAGCCATATGCTCAAAAACTGCATTTTATACTTTTAGCCATATCACTCTACAAAATGGATATGTAAAAGATATACTCACGAGGCAAGAAACCACAGAGCAGCTCAAAACCTCATGTCAGATCTCTTCAATGTTTACAAAAATAAAGGGCTAGTTTCTCAGCTGGTGTACATTACCATCTCATTGATACCAATGGTGATTTATACACGCTGTGGCTCTGGCCCAGAATACTTAGGCATGTATGTGGTTGCTTTGGCGGACTCACTCTATGTTGCTATGATTCCTCCCCTCTTGCAAAAACTGAAAGAGAAAGTTGGAACTCGGAATAAGCCTGATTTAAGTTGACTAGGTTGACAATGTGCTATAAATATGAATGGGCTTCAGCATGTTTGGTTTTTTTTACTTGTTTAATACGCTTCCTATAAAATTGCCTGTGAACTTTGAAAAGGTAGACAAAAAAATTGCAACAATATTTGTGTGTGTCTTAAAAAGTCCTTAGATCAAAAATAAAGTGTTGAGTTGCCTTCAGGGCAGGGAGGCATTGGGCTTCCAAACCTGAAACAGTATAACTAGGCAGCTAATTAATAATAATACCATCTATATCTCAGATGGTACTTTTCATGAGTAGATTCCCAAGCGATTCACAAAGGAGGTCAACATCATTATCTCCATTTTAAAGATGGGGAAACTGAGGCAAAAAGAAGTGAAGTGACTTGCTAAGTCACCCAGAAGACTGGTGGCAGAGCTGGTAATACAACTGGAAGGGAATTTAGGACAACAAACTGGGTTCTGACCCAAAAGCGCAGATATGCTGGCAGAATTGTAACAGTTACCAAAATGGTATCAGAATGAAAATCAATGAGTTCTCCATGAAGGACATCAACACTGCAGATGCTAAAAGAGAAACACTTGAAATATATTGTTTCTGGCAGGAAAATATACTAAAGTAAGAACAATGGAATTCAGCATCTCCATCTTACATTAAAGACTTAAGAAAAACTTACGTGGTTCATAGGGCCTTGTGCATAGGGATGAATTTCATTCATAGGGAGCACTATATTGAACATGGTGGAGTGTTGGACTTAATTCAAAACTAAATGAAGAACTTCAAAGCGTACGGCCTCTTCTCTTAAGTTATGCAACAGAATATCCTCTTGGACTGTGAACTAGAAAAAGGAGTGGACAAATGGACAAGTTAAACTGAAATTGGACTGACAAACTGTGTTGGTGCCTTTGTGTCTGTGAGCCAAAGTGTAAAATTATTTTGCACAAAGACATTAATTTTTAAAAAATGACCGTAACTAACTTGATATGAAGTTGTATCATTCAATATGTAAATTATTTTATGTTGTCTGGTATATATTTGATCTTTGTTTTCAGCTTTGTCCAACTGTTACAAAGAGATGCTAAAAACCAACAACATACAATTCAAAGCCAGTGATAATTCTAATACTGTATATTAATGATATGTTTTGGTTATAATGTAGTGATAGAATTTCAATAATACACTATATATTTTAATTTAGTATTATAATAATAGTAACCATTTAGTCCCCGAGACTGCAATTGATAGCATGTGGGTAGATTTTTCTGCCTGCAGAGAGATCTATTGAAGTCAGTGAAAGCAGCAATCCACTTGAAGCACTATCAGTTGCAGGATTGTGGGTTTATATAGCACTTTCCTTATATGTGCTTTAGAAACAGTTAAATATACTCCTGAAATTATAATGAACCTACGATACTGACCTATAAATTATTATAAGTACATTTAAAATATTGCTCTATTAGTCTAAATGAAATCCATCAACTACTTTCCATTTTAACAGATTTTATACTTCCAATAGAGCTTTAATACATTTTTGGGTGTGTTTGAGTAAGAAGACAATTGTCTTTTGAAAGTATTTTTGAAATCTGAACAGATAGATCATGAAATACTGTAACTGACTGCAAACAATCATCTTTTGTACAGCACAGACATACACACTTTTCAGGAAATTATGATATTGTATTTTTCAGTTTCTCAAAGAAAATACAATTGCCATATCAATTTAGATGTAACTATATTACTGTAGTGCTTATAGCTCAAGAATGACTGAACAAATACACATGCACGCACAGAGGTATTTGCTTTCAGTGTCTGTGGCATCTAGTCCAAGCTGGCTGTGAAGGAAGGAAGCCCGTCTGAGTGGTGGGCTGGGTTACAGGAACAATACAATCAGGGGTGGCTCTAGGAATCTGGCCGCCCCAAGCAGGGTGGCATGTCGCAGGGGGCGCGCTCTGGCAGTCGCCGGTCCCGCGGCTCCGGGGGACCTCTTGCAGACGTGCCTGCGGAAGATCCGCTGGTCCCGCGGCTCCGGTGGAGCTTCCGCAGGCATGCCTGCGGGAGGTCCACCCAAGCTGCGGGACCAACGGACCCTCCGCAGTCATGCCTGCGGGAGGTCCACCGGAGCCACGGGACCAACGGACCCTCCACAGTCATGCCTGCGGGAGGTCCGCTGGTCCCGCGGCTCCGGTGGACCTCCTGCAGGCATGACTACGGAAGGTTTGCCGGAGCCGCCTGCCACCCTGCTGGCAAAATGCCGCCCCAAGCGCGCGCTTGGCACGCTGGGGTCTGGAGCTGGCCCTGAATACAATTGTTACAATTTAGAATGATAAGCCTATACCATGATGCCTACAAAATACCTGACAACAATTAGGCAGCTGGACAGAGGCTGGGTTGGGGTTTGGGACTGCTGCTTATTAGAAAAAACTCTCTCACCCTGTGTACCCACTGTGTACTTGTACCTGTCTGTTGTCTTTCATCTGACACTTAAATTGCAAACACTTTGGGACAGGAACCATCTTTTTGTTATGTTTGTGTACAGCACCTAGCACAATGGTGCACTGATTCTTGATTGGGGCCTCTAAGCGCTGCCACAACATAAACAGTCAGGATACAAATATGTACAGTAGAAAGAGTTTACTGTGCATTAAGCTGTATCGGAATTTTCATGTTGTATTTTATTATATATTGCATTTTTTCCTTGATAGCATTGTTTGTCCAATAATGATTTTAAGACAGAGGTTCTTGAACTGAGCACTTGTGATTGGCTAGCACCTACATGGTGCTGCCTGCTCCTCCTCCACCTTTCCAGCTATTAAATTGCATTATAAGATAGCCCAAAACAGCATTCAATATCTGCTTACTGTTACTTTTCCATGCTAGCAGTTACTGTAATTTCTATGGGGATATTTTTAAAATTGCAAGTGGGTGAGGTGGTCTGTCTGATGCTGAATGGGAGGAGAGGTGTGCATGAGACAAACTCTCTGATAAAATATGGACTGTTCCAAAGAGGTTTGAGAATCCTTCTGAGTGGTGACAGAGTTAATATTTGGTTGCTCAACTTTAGCAATGTATAAAAAAAAACAAAAAAAAGTGTTTAATATTAGATGTTCACATAAACAAGGGTAATTTACCAGGGAATATAGATTCACAAGTATATTTGCATATAGTAAGAGGGAACTGCTCACAATGGTATAACCTATTTTTAATAGCTAGACCAACCTGAGAGTGAACCTGAGCTCTCGGAAAGGAAACACTCTTCGTTTCCTTAGAGACAGCATCTCAGAGGACAGAGATACAACAACAGTAAGGAAATGAAAACATCATGGAACGCTGGTTTAGGGTTGATGATTACAAGCACAAAGGAATTTCTGCTGTCTTGTTTTCAGCTAGCACACTTGAACATGGTCCCTTCACTCAAGCTATATCTTCTAGGGCTAAATCCGGTTCACATTACCTGTTAAGTCAATAGGCTAGAAGGATTTGGCTTCAAATGGGATTATGCTAGGACATAGGGTGACCAGATAGTGTGAAAAATTGGGATGGATGTGGGGGGTAATTGGCACCTGTATAAGAAAAAGCCCCAAATATTGGGACTGTCCCTCTAAAATTGGGACATCTGGTCACCGTACTAGGACAGCTCTGTTGCAAATCTTATAACGTGTGAGCTCAGTTTTCTCAAGCAACATTTTGAATTTGTCTATCTATGCCCAGCCAACAGCTTGAGGGACAAACAGCTGAATTCAGAATCAATTGAAGCAGATTGTCCCTGACGCCTCTGTCAGGACTAGTTTTTTCAACAGAAGGACATGACCACTGATCTCTTCCTCTTGAAGCTGCATAGGAAATCACTCAAAGTGGCTTTATTTGATGTCCTCAAAAAAACAAACAAACCTAACTCTATTCAAGGAACTCCAGAGTGAGTCCTGAGCAATCAGGGAGGTTTTAAGCACACAGCTGGTGTTGATGAAGGTATTTTCATGCCAAAATGTTCCATTTTCAGTTTTCCAAGACCCAAACGGAGAAAATGAAGCTTTAACATTGCACATCTGCCTGGTGGCCTCTCATTCAGCCTTAAGACAAAATACAATTTTGGATTCATGCAATCATCAAAGTGGAGAAGTTATTCTGTACTTTTTCCTCCCCAAACCTGTTCTGTCTGACTTCCAGCATAGAATGACTGTCAGAGTCTGTCCACCTTTCACCTCAGATGTGGCTGAATTCCCTTGGGGTGAAAAAGCAAAAAGTTTCGAGAGCACTTTGGAATCCTTTTTATGAAAGGCACAATATCCAGTGAAGCAATACAGTTCAGAATTATTACATTTATAATTATACTTATGCAGTGGTTCTCTGAGAAATCATCTCATGACATTAGTATACGTACATTCGCTGCACCTTACACAGACACAGAAGTAGTGCAACCAGCGTACTTCCACTGTGTGAGGTGCGTGGGGGGGGAATCTACACACAGGATCTATGCAAATCTCCCCACTGTTAGCATGCAGGGCATGGGAGAAAATGACAAAATCTGTACCTGCATGGATTCCTTCCTGCCCCCAAACAGGATCTATCCAAAAAAGGTCCCATCTTAGGCTACACTAGGTATTAGAATTGAATAACTTCTGCAAAATGGCCCTTTCCCCCTCCCTCATCTCCACTGTGGGAAAGCGGCTGATCTTATTCTTGTTTATTATTTTTGCTTCTATTTTAATATATGGTAAAAATGCCTACAGCTTGGGAAAGTCTTTTTTTATTTTTCGGAATAAATAAATGCTGTGCGCTTGATTAGTGACTTCACTATCTCAAAGAGCCTTCAACCTAATCTGAATAACAAATAAAGGCAAAGTTCTGTTCTGCTGTTTATCAGGGAAGTGTTATGAGTGTTTGTGTTGTGTGGGTGGGTGTGAAGGAAAGTCTTGAGATGTGTATGTTGTTAGCCTTTGTCTAATCCCCCCAAAACATGACTAAGAAAATTTTTTTAAAAAGTAGGAAGATGATGGTAAAGTCAGTTACAAAGTTGTATATTTGATAGAAAGCTACATTGGGGAGTAAAAATAAAATCATAAAATAACAGGAGACAAATGCAGAGGGAGTTAGGGAAAGATGAAAGAAAAGAGGAAAGTGAATACCAATAGTGGTCAGACACAGTAAAAGCAAAGACCAGTAATGACAAGCAATAAAGACCCAGGGTCAGAGGTGAATGATGAAAGCTGTGGAAATGAGGATGGCTAGTTTCTAGCAGAATACTATTTTATTTAGGATGTTATTTTGATTTAAGTCAGCAAAGCTGTTTAAATAGAGATGATCTCTATAGGAGGAGGAATTCAAGGCAAAGGAACCTGTAGTAACATTTTCAAAAGCATGTAAGTGACTTGGGCTTATCTAGAGCAGCCACTGTAGCACTTCAGTGTAGACACTACCTATGTCGACTGGAGTGGTTCTCTCATTGGTGTAGATAACCCGCCTCCCAGAGAGGCAGTAGGTAGGCTAATGGAAAAATTTAACCTTTTAGTGTAGACCAGGCCTTTGGCTCATTTTCAAAAGTGACTTTAGTTGCTTAGGGTCAGATTTTTAAGATGTAGATGGTGACTAGTGGAATATTCAAAAGTGCCTAGGCACTTAACTCCAGGTGCCTAGGGGATTTTGAAAATCCACTTGGTAGCTATCTGCATTTTTAGGCACCTAAACACTGTTAAAAATCTGGCCCTTAGAAGCATGTCGAGGGGTGACTCACTGCTGGCTCACCTCATCATGGCTCTTCTCATCTAGCTTCTGCTCTCCCACTCCCCAGCAGCTACTCCAGCCCTGCAGTGGTTCGCCTCTTCTTGTGACTCAGCCCTCTGGCCAGGTCATTTATAGTCCCCTTCTCACCCTTCCAGGATAGCAGAGCCCAACAAATAAGTCCAGTATCCTTACATCAGGTCCTTAGCCTCCTCTGGCATCAAGGCTTCCAAGACTCCTTATCTCTGTATATCAAGGGGGTTCATGTCACCCTTTCCGGTGCTCTCTCCTCTTTGTTCAAGTCCAGGAACTCTGGAATAAGCAGGCAAGGTCTGTCTATTCATACCCATCCCCTCCAACCTCTCTGGACTTCTTTCTACTTCAGCCTATACAAACTTATAGCACTTCTGCCCTCAAGTTCAAACTTCCTTTCCTCCTAAGTGTCCCCTTTGCTCTGTTCCTCACTTGAACACCTCCCTGGATCGCTGTCCTTTTGTCAGGGCTCACCAGCAGAGCTAGCTCTACCCCGATGGCTTCTGTATCTCTCTCCTGATCTCTTGCCACTGTCTTCTACTCAGGAGAGGATCCCAGCATTTCCTCCCTTTATGGTAGCCCTCCAACTACCCAACTTCCTCTCCCCTCCTCTAGTTGGAACTCTTCTTTAATTGGGCTTGGCCCACACCCCAGGAGCAAGCGGACACCCTAACTGTGCTCATCATCTCCACTTAACTCTTTCAGTTCCAATGTAGGATACACCTCTCCCCCAATCACACAGCCTAAGTCCCACTGATTTCCAATAAAGGGTCTAACGTAGCCATTTGGCAGTGGCACTTCCAAATGTTTTTTTAACCTTTTGCTTTTTAACTGAGTTGGATCCACTCTTGTGGTATTTTTAGTGGTGTGATTAAGACAAGCCTACTGTGAAGAAAAATCCAGTGATTTATATCGAATAAAACAGCAGCAACATTCAGTACGAAGAGCTTTGAGCAGACCTGCTGGTGATGGTGTGTGCTTATGTAATGGCTACTGCCTTGGCCAACACCAAGAGTGAGTAGCCACAGCTTGAACTAACAAGTCAGGCTCTCCAACTGAGAGCTGTAAAAGACCAATATACTCTGTGGGTCAGACCAAGAGAGGGACATGTGGGACACACTGACTAGTAGGTTACACTAACATAAGTTAACACTGAATGAACCCCATGAGGAACAAAGAGCCAGAGCATGAAAGGCTGGCTGCTGGGTACATGGATAAGGTAATCTTCTAGAGTGAAAACAACAGGTGGGAAAGAACATACTCATCCTTTGCAGACTAGCTTGAGATGTTTCCAAGAGGTAGGATTGAAGATGACGGGCCAGCGTCTCCTGTCAAGCACACCCCATACTGGCCAATGATGGTTCTTCAGAGGGAATGAACAGAACATGCTATCATCAAGTGATCCATCCTCTGTTGTCTTCTCCCAGCTTCTGGCAAACAGAGGCTAGGGATACTCACCATTGTTGGACCTATCCTTGAGGAACTTATCTAGTTCTTTTTTGAACCCTGTTATAATTTTGGCCTTCACAACATTCTCTGACAAAGAGTTCCACAACTTGACTGTGCGTTGTGTGAAGAAAAACTTTTTTGTTTGTTTTAAACCTGCTACCTATTAATTATATTGAGTGAGCCCTAGTTCTTGTGTTATGTAAGGGAATAAATAACATTTTCTTATTCACTTTCTCCCCAATATTCAAGATTTTATAGACCTCTATCATATTTCCCCTTAAGCTGTCTCTTTTCCAAGCTGAAAATTTCCAGTCTTTTTAATCTCTCCTCATCTGGAAATTGTTCCAAACTCCTAACCCTAGGTGCCAACTCCGTGGGTGCTCTGGGGCTAGAGCACCCACCAGCAGCCCCCCTATCAATAGCTCTCCTTCCCCCCGAGCCTCATTCCCCACGGTGGACTCTGCCGATCAGCACCTCCCCGTCCCTCCCAGCATCTCCAGCCTGCCGTGAAACAGCTGTTTTGCGGTGTCAGGAGGGGGAAGGGAGAGGAGTGAGGGTGCAGCACGCTCAGGGGAGGGGCAGAAGGAGTGGGGAAGAGGCAGGGCAAGGACGGAGTGGGGGTGGGATGAAGCAGAGCAGGGGTGGGCATTGGGAGAAGAGCTGGAGTGGGGGCAGGACCTGGGCAGAGCCTGGGGGAGCACCTATGCCACTAACCATTTTTGTTGCCCTTCTCTACACCTTTTCCAATTCCAATATATCTTTTTTGAAATGGGGTGGCCAGGTGGACCTTGGAAACCCAGCCTTCCCAGCCAGGTGGGCTGCCCAGAAGTTGGGCAAGTGAGCTGGCAGTATGCCAGGCAGGTTTCAAAACTCTGCCAGAGTTCCATTGTAACTTTGGCAAAATAGGACAGTCTTCCTCAAAACATTTCAAATTTGCCAAACTAGCACATTCTGATAAAATGTTTTGTCGGAATTTTTTCTGTAGTGGGGCGGTCATCCTGCTCGGGCTCAGCAAGCGTTAAAAGCCAGCCCTCATAGAGGGCTGGGGTGGGAATCCAATCAGAGAAGGCCGAGGCAGCCAATCAGGGCCAGGCTGGGCCCTATAAAAGGGCTGCAGGGCCAGAAGGCAAGGAGTCTCTCTCTAGCTGTGGAGAGAGAAGGACCTGGCTGTTTGGGAGCTCAGGGAGTGGGAGTAGATCACGGCTGGGGAAAGGCAAGAGGAGTTGGGGAGCTCCAGCCTGGCAAATCCCAAGGCTGCAGGCCTTGCTAAAGGCCAAAGCCAGTATAGGGGTTGCAGAGGTGCAGCCTGGGCTTAGGCAGAGGCAGCCTGTCTGACTCCCTTGGCAATGATGAGTGGCCTTTACAGACTGCAGTTTGCCCCAGTGAGAGGGGGCTAGATGACGACTGGCAGTAGCCACTGAGGCAAGGTGGGTGTAGAAGTTTGGGGGTTCCCCTGGGAGGAGAGACCCAGCGTATGGGGGTGTTGCAGGGCGCAGAACCCCAGGGTAAGGGGCATTGGGGTTTGGGAGGGACACAGGGGCCCTGAGGCAGGCGAGCCACCGGCCAGAAGGAGGTGCTCTGTGGCTGAAAAAGAGCTAATTCCAAGACTACCAGCAGGAGGTGCTGCACCAGTGAGTCTTCGCTTTGCTACACAGCCCCATCAGATACATATTCTATGGAAAAAACTCCATCTAGAGCATAACTGTAGCTATAACAGATCTTTTACTTTCCACTTAGATACTCAGAACTACCCAAAAATCAGCTTTCTGCTTTTGTAGCAGATGGCGTAATCACTATAATTCATATTCAGTCCTGCGGCAAATTTATCCTTGAGGTCGCTTCCATTCACTGCGGGGATGAGTTTGGTTCCTTTGTGTTTGCATTGCTTGCAAATTTGGGAATAGCCTCTCTCTCAGGTCCCTACAACAACCCCACAATTATCAAAAATAATATGGGCTACTTGAGCACAGCTCCAAAATGGATTTTAGCAGCTGAAACCATCACCTAGAAATACTGAAATAATTGGCTTATGGTCATTACTAGCTGAACTCTTCCTTACTAGGACCCTTTCAGCAGATCTGCTTTGTCTCCTATTGAAATCTGGGTAGGTAGACTTCTAACACGGCTTAGAGTCTGGGGCCGACACAAACTGTTCCTGAAACACTGTGATAATTTTGAAATATGAATACTTCTGATTAAGCATTGTTCTGAAAGGGTTTCCCAGCAGAAAGGAAAGGATTATCCAGACCCTGTTCTTTGAAGCAATGAGCTGGCAGTCTGGCACAAACAGTGGGTGGTCAGCAGTGGTGAAGGCCTTATCAATTTCTGCCAGTGAACTCCAGGTAGCAATTTTAAGGAGCTTATCGGCAGATGGGGTTAAAAACATAAGGGTTCATCAATGAAAAAATTAACAGTTTGAAGAACAATGATTCTTTAAAGTTCTAACGGTCTAATCACAGCCCTATCTCTGAATGAAAGAAACCTCCATAAGCCACAGCCATTCTAAAAGCAGTAACTAGAAAGTGTGTTCCCTTCAATTTAGAATCCTACAAGGGCACAGTGAGTACCATGTTTCATCAGCTTAAATAATTAACTGCAGAAGGACATGTAATATTCATCGCTGAAAATCATTAAGCAAAATAGGCTGGAAAAAAATCTTAAACATGAAGTGATATTAATCATTTAGCCACAGATTCAGCTCAGAGCTTCTCTTTTGTTTAATTTTTTTTAAAAACCTATTCACTGGCAGATGTTGCTCTACAAACCCCACACAAGAAATTCCCACGTGTGAGGCACCGAGCCCGAGGTTCCGCAGTATTAATTAACGTTATGAGGCGTTGTTAATGACAGTGGACAAAGTTAAAACCAGGAGCTCTTTGTGTTCAGTAAATTGGGGATGAAAATGGGTCAAAAGAACAATGCCTTTCAAATAGCATTTATCTTCTCAGATGCATTGTACACTCCCAGCTGTTCTTATTTGTGCAAAGAAAAAGACAAAAACAACCCTAGATTTTTCTACATCTCCAAACATGCACAATGGGAAACCCCTGCAGAGCTCAGGACTTCAAAAGCAAAATGGATTATTCCAAAACCCAGAAGCTTCATTAAGATTTCTGAGCTGGAGGGGCTGAACTTAGCATGTGCAAAGGCTGAACTCAGCATGGCAAGCAGAGAATTTTAGAGTTATGCTGTTCATCTTTCTGATTAGGTGATTTCCGGGCAAACTCTACATGTCTGAATTGTTCAGCTCATGGCCCAAAGAACAATCATGTACAAATTGGCTGTGTCAGATCTCACTAAAGTTTCTTATTGTCCTCTGCCTCTGTGACATCTCTTCTTGTTCTCTTCTTGTTCTTTTCTCTCTCTCTTTTTTTTGGCCTGGAAAACTAGAACGGGCTGAGCCCCAAACCAGAATCTTTGTTATGCGACTCCATATTTTTTGACAGGTGGGAAGATATTTTAACAGTTAAAAATGCGCACATGAAATGTATTGTACTAGTCAGAAATATCTTGAGTAGTTGGGGATGTAAATACTTCAATACCTGCTCCCTTAGTATTCTGTTTCATAACATCCAAAGGGCGAATATTTAGAATTTGACCTTTAAGCAGCATTTTTTTTTTTAATGCTAGTGGTCACATAGGACCAATGGAGTAAGTCCAGTAATTTGACTCATCATGTTGTGGGTAAAGCGCCATGTTCAGATCCAGTTCTGCAAATCTTTACTTGTGCAAATAATCCTTACATACAGGAGTAGTCCGCTTGATGCCAGTTGGATCGCTTGATGAAGAAGGCTTTGCAGATCTGCACTCTCAGTTGCATCCCACTCATAAATGACTTGATGGAACAAAAAATTATACAATCATACTTTCAGAGAAGGTTCTATTTTAGTAGAGATATCTATTTCTGAACAATCTTTGGAAGATACTTTACAAATAAAGGGCCAGGTTCCGGCCCTCACTAAAGCCCCTTTGTGCTGCTTTGGGGTCTAAAAGCTGCATTAAATGGGTAACTGGGAATTTCTTTAGCACAGACAAGGTACAAAATGTTTTTTTTTTCCAGTCCACCATTTCAAGAGACACAGGCTAGGCCCTGTCTTTTTTTTTTTTTTTTTGGTAAATGCAAAATAATATTAAATAAAATAAAAAGCAACCTACAAAATGAAAAACTTAGCCCTCAAGTGGCTCCTGCAGCAGCTCCTGTCCCAGAGGGCTGGGCCTGGCTTTCTCCTCCAGGTGTTGCACACTGGGTCTCAACATTGCTGAGGTTTGGTCTGTCCACATCTCCGGCATGACAGGGCCAACTTTGAGTGAGTGGGATCATGACCTGCACCCCTCTGTCATGATGGAAGGCAGCCAGGCCAAAGATGAATGACACTGCAACCTCATGTGCCAAGTCGCAATGCTTGGAGTGGAGAGCTGGGCCCAGCCCTGCAGGACTGGAATACCTTCTGCAGAGTGACTGTGGGGCGGTTCACTTCACAGACTACACCCCACATCCAAGGGCTCCCCCCTGGCCCCAGGCCTACCATGACAAAACAAAACAAGATTATAAAAAATAAAAAGAATTTCATTAGAGGGGTCTGTAAAGGGGCCTGAGTCTCCACTGACTTATATCTTGGCTCAGTCATTAACACCCATGAAAAACAGACATAAAATTTACCAAATCAGAATTCTCCATTCACTCATACTGGATGGTAGCATATTACACCCACTTTGCACAGGTGGACATGACTGCACGAGGACGAACAAAGGGAGAATGAGGGCCTTACAAATCATCCACTGTATTCCTATTTGTTGCATGAGGAATGTAGTCATAAAAATGTCTACATAAGGTCATTCATATTTCTTTTAGGAAGTTGGCTAGCATTCAGGAACACTTAAGATATCCTGCACATTGACTAGTTGCAACACTTTCTCAGGGTGCCCAAGACTGTGAATCACCATTTTACCCCCACTGCCTCAACAAGAGAGACTTGCTGGTGGTAAACTGGGTGTCACTTCCTGACACACTGCGACAGTCTGTATCCCTATGTTCACCCCTTTTACAAGACTATGATAATTTTTGTACAAAGTATGCCTGGAAAGGTGGTATATGAAAACTCAATTCCCTGATCATTGTAAAATATGTGTAGCAATATTGCATGTAAGGTTATAAAATTCTATTGTATGACCTTACTGAGACATGCTCCAAGTTTAGAAAAGCAGCCACAAACCAGTCCTTCAGAGATAAAAGGCAAACAGGTGCCTGACAGACTGAGGGAATGAATGAACAAATTCAGCCAGTAAGACTGCTGAAGCATGTGGTGAGAAACTTTTGCTTTCAATTCACTTTGTTAAGTTAGGTATTAGTTGTGTTTATTTTCTTGTAACCAGTTCTGACTTTTATGCCTCATTACTTGTAATCACTTAAAATCTATCTTCTTGTAGTTAATAAACTTGTTTTATTGTTTTATCTAAACCAGTGTGTTTGGACTGAAGTGTTTGGTAAACTCCATTTTGGATAACAGGGTTTGTGCATGTCATTTATATGAGCATGTGTTGTCCAGAGAGAGTTGGGCAGTATAAGATGTACATTTCTGGGGGAAAGTGTGGGACTGGTAATTTGCTGGAGTTGCTTTGCAGTGTAATTCAAGAGTGGCTGGCCATAGCACTCAGACAGTATAGATGGGAGTAACTTACCTGCTGCAGGTTGTGTGTGAGCAGACTAGGAGTGGTTGCTCTGACCGTGAAGCAGTGTAAAAGGTTCCTCAGAACCCAGGAGAATTGAGGAGCCATAGCTGTTCAATAGTGCAGATTGTACCCAGAGCAATGCAGTTATACTGATCTAACTCTTGGTGTAGACAGCACTCTGTTGACAGGAGGGTTTCTCATGTCTACATGGCTACCTTCTCTTGGGAAGGCTAGGTACCTACACTGAGAAGAGAAGCTTTTCCATTAGCATAGGTAGTGTCATCACTAAGGGCTGCAGCTGTTGTGGTTTACGGCCATGTCTACACTACTTCTTACGTCGGCAATACCTATGTCGCTCAGGGGTGTAAAAAAAACAAAAAACCCAAAAAAAACCAAACCACCCTGAGTGACATAAGCTTCCTAAAGTCCATGATATAGTCCCTCTCTGCCACTTATAGTCCAAATAAACCTCTGAAGTGCATTCCCAAACAAAGCTCTACCCCACCCCGCCTCCGCTGTTCTGCTCTTCCTGTTAAATCTGCATTTAGCTCAGCCTGGTGACTATGAATGAGACAATACTCAATTTATATTTCAACAGATAGATGGACAAGCGTCTCTGGTCTGGCAGGAAACCAGTTTCTCAGCTCTGCTGGGGAGTAAACTATAAGAACATATCTTCAGTATATATACACATAGCTTTTTAAATAGCATCAGTACATACATTTCACAATATTAATGACCAGCATGATCCGGGATTTCATTTAAGATCTTACATGACACTCTTTATGGATAGACACTACGAAAGCAATGTGTTACGTGTAGTGAGTTTGTCAGGCCTGTTAGGACTTGCTGACAGAGAGTAACAAGCTCTTTGCCACTGGCACCAGCGGGTCTCTGGTTCACACTAGACAAACAGGAATCATACACAGATGTTCAATACTACATGCTGCCATGAAGGGAATTACAAACAAATTTAAATGTTTTCTCTGTAAGAGTTATTAAATCTTTTTCTTTAAAAAAATTACACAGAAAATTCAATCGTCCTATGGAGAGGTACTCTGTCAAATTGGGAGACAGAATTTAAACTGTTAAGTATAAAAAAGGAATTTTAGTTCTGCTTTTAATAAAAAATGTTGTGGAGAATTTAATCAGAAAGAAGTGAATGATAACTGGAAATTTTTAAAGAACACTTTAATATATGCCCAAAAGCCACATTAATGGAAGAAGGCAGTATTGGTTAAAAAAATTACCTGTCTTAGAGGGCAAGTGAAGGCAACTATAAAAATAAAATAATTAATTTATAACAAATGAAAGAAAAGGGAAGTCCATTGTAATGAATATAAATCAAAAGTTAATAACAGTAGAAAATTGATATAGGAAGCAAAAGGTCGCAAGGAGACTGAGACTTGCAGAGTTAATATATTTAAATACCTATGTATTGTCCTTAAGTACAAAAACAATCCTAACTATGGTGTTGGTCCATTACTAGATGGAAATGGTAAAATTATCAATAATAATGCAGAAAAGGCAGACGTGTTCAATAAATATTTATGTTCTATATTTGGGAAAAAGCCAGATGATGACACTCTTTCCATTTCAGTAGTAACTCATGAGAATAGTAAACAGCATCTACTGAAATCAGACACTTTAGAATCTGCAGGTGCAGATAACTGGCACCCAAGAGTTGTAAAAGTGCTTGCTGAGGAGCTTACTGGACCATTAATATTGATTTCCAGTAAATCTTGGAATACTGTGGAAATTCCAGAAGAAAGCTAATATTGGGCCAGGATTTAAAAAGAGTAAACAGTCTGATATCGATCCTGGGCAAGATAATGAAACGACTGATGTGGGACTCCATTAATAAAGAATTAAAGAAGAATAGTACAATTAATGCCAATCAACATGAGTTTATGGAAAACAGATCCTATCAAAGTAAATTGCTTTTCTTAATGAGATTACAAGTTTGGTTGATAAAGGTAAGAGTGTTGATGTAATATAATTAGACTTCTGTTAGGTATTTGACTTGGTACCACACCACATTTTGATTTAAAAAACTCGAACAAATCAAAAATTAACAAAGCACATGCTAAATGAAATAAAACTGGCTAGCAGGTTTCAAAATGTAATTGTAAATGGGTAATCCTTGTCAAGCATGTGCGTTTCTAATGGTGTCATGCAGGGATTGGTTCTTGGCCCTATATAATTTAACATTTTTATCAATGACCTGGACAAAACAAAATCATCCCTGATAAAGTTTGCAGATGACAAATAATTAGGGGAGTGGTAAACAATGAAGACAACAGGGCACTGATACAGAGCAATCTGAATCGCTTGGTAAACTGGGCACAAGCAAACAATATGCATTTTAATATGGCCTAGGAAAAAAGAATGTAGGCCATACTTACAAAACAGAGGACTCTCTATCCAGGGAAGCGTTGACTTTGAATAGATTTGGGAGTTGTGGTGGATAATAGTTCAACATGAGTTCCCAGTGTGTTGCTCTGGCCAAAAGGGTTAATGTAATCCTTGGAAACATAAATAGAGGAATCTTGAGTAGGAGTAGAGTGACTACGGTATTTTACCTCTGTATTTGCCACTGGTGTGGAATGCTGCTGGAAACCTGTCACCTGTTCTGGTGTCCACAATTTAAGCAGGAAGTTAAACGGGAGAATGTTCAGAGAAAAGCTACGAGAATGATTAACAGATTAGGAAACAAGCCTTAGATTGATAGACTCAAGGAGCTAGCAAAGATAAGGTCAGGGAATGACTTGATTCTGTAAGTACCTACATGGGGAACAAGTATTTGACAATGGGTTCTTTAATCTAGCAGAGACAGGTATAACACAATCCAAGAGATGGAAGTAGAAGCTAGACCAGGGGTCGGCAAACTTTCAGAAGTGGTGTGCCAAGTCTTCATTTATTCACTCTAATTTAAGGTTTTGCGTGCCAATAATACATTTTAACATTTTTAGAAGGTCTCTTTCTATAAGTCTATAATATATAACTAAACTATTGCTGTATGTAAAGTAAATAAGATTTTTTAAATGTTAAGAAGCTTCATTTAAAACTCAATTAAAATGCAGAGCCCCCTGGACTGGTGGCAGGGGCGGCTCTAGGCACCAGCAGGCCAAGCGCCCGCTTGGGGCGGCATCCTGGGGAGGGCGTCATTTGGCTCCGGTGGAGCTCCCACCGGCATGCCTGCGGCAGGTCCACCGGAGCCCGGGACAAGCGGACCTGCCGCAGGCATGACTGCGGCGGGTCCCGTCTTCCCGCGGCTCCGGTTGAGCTCCCGCAGGCATGACTGCGGCAGGTCCGCTCGTCCCGGGCTCCGGTGGACCTGCCGCAGGCATGCCGGCGGGAGCTCAACCGGAGCCAATTACCGCCCTCCCCAGGATGCCGGAGCCGCGGGAAGAGGGGACCCGCCGCGGGACTGGGGAAGGGCGGCGCAGCGCTCCGCGCTGCTTGGGGCAGCCTACTTTGTAGAGCCGCCCCTGACTGGTGGCCAGGACCCGGGCAGTGTGAGTACCACTGAAAATCAGCTTGCGTGCCATAGGTTGCCTACCCCTGAGCTAGACATATTAAGATAGAAAATAATGTATACATTTTTAACAGTGAGGGTAATTAACCATTGGAACAATTTACCAAGATCACAGTGGATTCTCAATTTTTAAATCAAGACTGGCTGTGTTTGAAAAAAACAGATATGCTGTGTGTTATACAAAAAGTCAAACTAGATGATCACAATGGTCCTTTCTGGTCTTGAAATCTATGACCTATCTTCCATGACACCATGCTGAATAGCATTAGTCATATTTTTAGCCTCTAATTCTTTGTTAATAGATTCCCAAATTAACAGATTTTTTTACATGGGATTGACTCAGTCCACGGTTTCCAAGGTCATCCCTTTTACCCTTTTAAAATATTGGCACTACTGTCCAATCCTCTGGAATTTCTGCAGTTTTCCGAGATTTATTTTAATCTCAGTTAGTTCCTTTAAGTCTCACTTGTCTAATCCACCTGTTGTACCTTGTCATAGTCTCGATTGTGAGGTCTCTGGGCAGACTGCGTCTGTACTGTGAGCAGCACAATGATCACTGACTGGTGTCTCTATGCGATACTGTAGTACAAATAATAAATAAGGCAGTTTGTGATCCCTGAGTGTGTTAAGTGTATACCAAGGCAGTGGTCAACTGAAATACAACACAAGTTTTACAGTTAGAATATGATTTTTTAACATAAAACACACTATGTTGTGGTATAAAATGTACATAAAAACACTTTTTCACAGTCGCTTTCTCTGGGAAGAGGGAGGGCATTTTGCAGGAACAGCATGAACTGCCAGAAATGGATGTACCAAACCCAACTGTGCTGAAAACTAGAAACAAATCTTATAACAATCAGGGCTCTTTTCTACCAGGGAAAAAATGATGACTTCATGTCTGAGCCAAAGCACTTGTTAATACACTTAACTGCAACAATGGAATTATTAACAAATAAACGAACTTATTTGCATTCAGTGTCCATATTTCTAGTAGGAGAAATCCATACACTATGCCAAAAATAAGAATTTAAGTGATTTTACATCGAATTATAAAATGCAATGAATTATTTATAAAAAATTTATCTGCATTAGCACAGATGGTACACAACATTGGTGCTCTACACTGCCTTGCATAATGGAAATGCTTGATAAATGCCATGCATCTCTGTTACACAGTATCATCTTGTATGCCAGCACAGTGTGTCACTGAAGACGTTCCAGTGTCAGCACATAAAACTTATCAACTACATGCCAACTGCAGAAGAGAAATCTAGCCTGATAGAAAATAAAATAGATGTAATAAAAAAAATACATTAACCCTCTTCTAAATACTATCTAGAAGTTGTTTAGTCTACTGAATGAAATAAAGTGGTGGTTCCCAGTACAGATTATCTCAATGGGGAAAAAAATTACTGAAGGTTTTTTATCTCCTCCTCATCCCCTTACTAAAGAAGCCCAAACCCTCTAAAGCTGCCTAAGTATTTAATGTTTTAAATTTACAAAAGCAAATAGTAATTTTGGTTGTCTCAATTTTTGAACACTTATCCGGAGGCACCTTTTAAAGAGGCTAGATTTTCAGAAGTCATGAGCAAATACCCTCTGAAATCGGCCCCCAGACCTTGAAGTCTGATGAGTGGTAGTCTAGACAAGCCACGGTATTGGTACATGGAAGACGGTTGTGCCAGCCATGGAGACTGACTTGGCTATCGGTGTTACCAGCACTACCCAAAATTAGGTTGCAATTCATCTCAGTGCTAAGCACTAAGATTTCAGTAGATTTTAAACCGATATAGTTTGTGGATGGAATTGATCTAAACAAAGTCATGATTATTCTTATTCAATTACCTAATAAGAGCTGCCTTGGTTAATTTCATTTAAGGCAATAGAACAGGGGCCAAATCCTGATTCCACTGAAGTCTGGCAAAACTTTCACTGATTTCAAAAGGGTCAGGAGTTGGACTCAAGAATGTATTTTTCTTCTATGTTAATTTAAATAAGTGAAAATCTTCTAGGACAACTAGAAAAAATATCAAGTTTCCTTTGAGTGGTATTTTTCTTAGTGGTTATTAAATCTTTGCTTCTGATTTCTTCCTGCATTTTAAGGCTGGACTAAAGTGAACCTTGGTTAAACACTATCAATTTGCACAGCAGGGGGTTACTTTGCATACTTTAGGTATCATCTGCCCTTCTACTTCTGGCAGATCATCTTACTGACAGTGACCTGTGATGGCTTTCAATGAAGTGAGGTCTTTTCAAGCTTTTTCCACATACAATTTTACAGAGAACTCAAAAGCAGAGAAATTAGATTCTAAATTCACTTTCTGATTTTTAGAGATAATGGACAGAAAAGTCAGATAATGGATCAGGAGAAGGTACTTCCACTTAAAAGTATTCTTGCTTGGTAGGGTCAGTTTGACATGAATAAATGTAAGATTTCAGTTAAAGAGGCACTTTCATGTAATTTAAGACCAACACTTGATCTACTTTTAAAAGTGCTAAATGTCTGTTTTAGAATGTAAGCTTTTCAGGGTATGGACCCTTTATCTTAGTATCATGTACAGCACTGAGCACATTATCACCACCTGACAGATAAAGGCAGAGATAATCCCTTGCGAGGAACTCTCCCTGAAGTCTAATGATCTGTTATTAGTAATTGTTTATTAATGCACCTACAATACATTTGCTTTGTTGTCATAGAAACAGCCAGTCAGCCAGACTATTAAACAAATCAAAGAGACACTATCAAGCTTATAAACACATTTAAAAAATATATTTCTTACCTTTATCACTAAAAATGACTCAATGTAAAAAAAAATAAACTTAATACTATGTGTACTTAACTTTTAAGAAAAATAATAGACAAGCTACAACATAAATACACAAATAAAATATACAATATCTGTTCTTCATACAAGCTACACAGGCTAGATGACATTTGACCTTTGGTTTTATACACCTATCCAGTAGAATTATTTTATTATTCTTTGCTTTTATCATTTTTTCAGCACTTCACAAGAGAGTCAGCCAGATGACTATTTATGGCCAAATCTAGACCTCTTTTTATATGGCAGTAAAGGAAACAATAGTCCCTTACTGCTGTACATAATGGCATTGTATTCTGCCAACTATTCATGGGAATGGTAATTCATGTGATGAAAAAGGGGTTTCAAGCCCAAGTCTGTAGTTGGGAGCTGTGGAAATATTTGGCCTGAGCTCTCTGGTTCACCCACCCCAAGTAGCACTATGGTCCATCTTGGCCCTCTTTTCCCTCCTCCTTGCCCTCACTGTGTGAAGCCACAAAGCAGAGCTTCTGTGTGGTTGGACAGAAAGAGTTACCAAGGACTTTTGCTTTCTCTAGTTGGCTGTGTAACTATCCTTTGTTAGTTCTTAAAAGTCAATACAATTTTAAGCCATAAATAAATAAAAATGCTAGCTTTAGTGAGGATTGGAGGGAAGAGGGGTCTGTCCCGACTGTCCCCATGGCAGTCATCGGGAGGAATCTTCATGCCCAAGGGCTTGCCCTCCCTTGGCTGCAGGAATATCTAAGAAATAATCCAGGTCTAAGTATTTCACAATAATCAATCTTTTGTTAGGGTTACCACCCATCCAGGTTTTACCCGGACAGTCCTGTTTGTGGCTTCTGAGTCCGGGTGCCATTTAGGGTTGCCAGGTGCTTGGTTTTTTACCAGAAAGTTCAGTCAAAGGGGACCTGGCAGTGTCCGGTCAGATGTTCTAACCGGACACCAAAAGTCCGGTTACTGTGGGGCTGGGGGAGGTGCTGGGTCATTAACCGGCACCAGTTCCTGCAGGCAGGCTCCTTGTTAGGGAGCAGCAGCTCCTGTCCCAGCTCCAGAGCAGAAGGAGCCCAGTTTTGGGGGAGGGAGAGAAAGGTGGAGATGATCCAGGGAGCAATGGGGAGGAGGAGTGAAGAGGAGTGAGTGATGGGGATGGGCCCTTGGGGGGAAAAGAGGCAGGACAGGGGCCAAGGCTTTTGGGGGTGGGGCATCAAGGGTCCAGTTACCAGCAATTAGAAAGGCAGCAACCCTACCTTTTGTATTATAAACATGAATCACTTTTAAAATACTTTCCCCTGATAGTATAGAAATACAGAATGATCCTGGTAAAATCTATGTACATAACAGAAAACTGGCACAACTGCTTATTGCACTTAGTTGAACACTACTCTCCTTCTATAAGACTATTTTCAATGTAAGCCAGATGATGAGGGTGTTTGTAACAGATTTCAAAGAAACTGGGCTCTTGAGCTCTATATCAGGGGTAGACTTATAGCGAAGGACCTCACAGAAATATGTGATCCAATTTCATATTGTAGTAGACATAAGGAGGAAGTCAAGCTGTATGTGTACTGGGCCCAATCCTGCCTCCACTGAGGTAAATGTGAGTGCTCACAGGGCTTTCCTGTGAAGGAAATCTCAAGAAAAGGTGCATTTACTGAAGCCATTGTTCCAATGTGCAAAATTTCTGAGGCATTATCCTCCCCACCCAAGTAAATGGCAAATTATGGTGCCTATATTGAGATTCAGTGGAAGAGCATAGAAGTCATAGCCTAGGGGCATCAGGGGCTATGGTGGCTTTAAGCCACCTTTGCACCCTCCTGATCTTGGGCTGCCCTATTTAAATTGGAGCAGCCTCTGGGCGTTGCCATGTGGGTCATATTAGCCAAAGCTAAATACTGACTTGCAATCCACCCTAGATCTTTTCTCAGGTGGCTAGCATAGCTTGGGACTTTCCCTCAGCACCACCAGCCTGTCCCAGCATAAGTTGCCCATTTCTCCTACAAATTGTCATCAGTGGTGAACTCCTGGAAAACACTGAGCATCTCCCTTACCCTGATAGCCACCTCTCCCAGTGAAGATCGAACATGTGATCCATTGTGCCAGTGAATCCTTCGGAAAGTTGCTTTGTCATGTCTTTATTGACAGATCTGCAGATGGAAACTAAGATCCTGGTCTATAATACAGTAGTCATCCCCATCCCCACTCTTCTTTATGGGTGTGAGACACGGGTGACATACCAAAACCATCTTAAGCATCTGGAGTGGTACCACCAGCGCTGTCTTTGGAAGATTCTCCGTATCAGATGGGAAGATTGTTGCACCAATGCCAGCATTCCTTCAGCAGCTAACATCACCAGTGTTGAGGCAAAGATTATGAAACATCAGTTTCGTTGGGCTGGCCATTGTGTGCAGATGTCTCCTCTTCCAAATCAAGTCCTCTTTTCTCAACTTAGTCATGGTAAGAGGACTCATGGGTGGTAGAGGAAAGACTACCTGAAAGTATATCATAAGAAGGGAGGCATTGACCCCATGAACTGGGAAGAGCTGACTGGCAATAGACTGCAAGGCGTCACATCATACATCAAGCTACAGCTCTGTTTGAGAGACTCACCTTGCTCGAGAGGCTGAGAAATGGCAAAGACGGAAGATAAGTGTACAGCATCCTGGCCAGCAGCTGTGCTCTCTCCAGGCAACAATCTGTCGTATATGTGGAAAAACCTGTAGAGCATAGATTGGATTCCTCAGCTATCTTAAGTCTCATCGATGATGTTTCCCCCTGGCAGACATCCTCATATTGAGGGATAGCCACTGCTGACAATATATTGAGCAATGTGCTGCAGCGCCACACCCAACATGTCCCCCCATCCTCAGTTTCACCTCAGCATGCCCCTTATGCCGAGTCTTGTGAGGGGATCCTTTGGAGGCAGCCTTATGGCTGTTTTCTGCAGTACCTGTGTATGGCAACTACTCTGCCTGTTGAAACCAGGGTTTTTGGGGCTTCGTTATCAAACATATAGGGGCCTGAGTGAGGGGAAGATCTCACTCCAGATCTTAAAAACACAAACTTCTCTCTTGCCCCAGAAAACCACTGTTACAGCCTGAGGTGGAGCATGTGTGGGAAGAAGTGGGATAGGGGTGGGAGTTTGGGGGAAGGGTGCGGATGGGGGCGGGACCTGGGGCAGATCAGAGGGTTGTGCAACCCCTGGGCCTGGAGGAAGCCAGCACCTATGCAATGGACCTTATGTGACTGGAGGATTAGTGCCATTCCATTCTCCTTCACCACACCCTCCACATGCCTTCTTCTCCCCCGCCCAACAGCACCTCTCCTCCAAAAGCAGGGGTAGGCGGAGGCACCAACCCGACAGTGGCACCGAGTTCCCTATGCCAGGGGAATTCTCCGCTAGAAATTTGTGGCCAAATTACAGCCTCTTTATAGCCTGAGCAGTGCAAGGGGGCTGTGACACGCAAAGGAATCTGACCCAATAGGGCATTACCAAAATATATTACACACATTGCAAACAAAATGAAGGCTACCTTCAAAGTTAGTAAAGTTATCAACTCTACAATGCGAAGGAAATTAGGTTAATTTCATAACTCTTCCTATTATGTCCCTAATCACATTAAGGAGGTGAAACAATCAGCTTTCTTGTAGGTGGATTAAAAGGAGATTGATTCAGAATGTGGTACTCTTCTCCACATATGGACATATGTGGTTGAGAGATTGCTGAGGAAAGCAATTATTTATAAGCTTTAGAATTTAACAGGTGTCACTGCTAGTTTAAGAAAAAACTTTTGAGATTCATATTAGTCCTATGATTATCTAAGGAGATCTGAATGTTACAGATCTGAATGATCTGGTTAGGGATACCAACATTACAAGAAAGTCAGAGTAAAAGTAGTAGCCATATCAAATGAGTTCTGTAGAAGCACTTTGCAGATTTTTATGATCTTTTCCAACATCTGAGGAGCATCCACCTGTGGGAAATGGTCTGTTTTTGTGCAGTAGTGTTGGTCATTTAACAGCTTGGTAGATATCCAGGGTATAGAAACCATGGGTGTACAGAACCCAGGACTCTGAGGCCTGGGTGAATGCAAGACTGTTTACAGTAGAACCTCGGAGTTACAAACAACAGAGTTATGGACTGACCAGTCAACCAAATACCTCATTTGGAACCAGAAGTACTCAGTCAGAAAGCAGCAGAGACATAAAAAAAAAAATCAGCAAATACAGTAGAATACTGTGTAAATGTAAACTAAAAAACAATAAAATAAAGGGCAAGTAGCATTTTTCTTCTGCATAGAAAAGTTTCAAAGCTGTATTAAGTCAACGTTCAGTTGTAAACTTTTGAAAGAACTATAATGTTTGTTCAGGGTTACAAACATTTCAGAGTTATGAGCAACCTCTATCCCTGAGGTGTTCCTAACTCTGAGGTTCTATTGTATTTCCCATTTACAAAGATTCTTACCTCCTTACTATATGCCCCCTAGTGGTGACCCTGAATAATGATTCTACACTTTTAGACTGAATCCCACATTATATCTATTTCCTAGCATAACAACAATCGGACAAATTATCCATTCTTGTGTGAAAGGAGGAGGGAAGGGAGTTTTTAGGAGAAATTCTCTACAAGGTAATCGTTCCCCCAAACAGTCCATTCGGAGGATATGGGGAATGGTATTTGCTTCACATGGAAATAGCTGCCGGACTCACCCTTAAGCTTATAGGATCCTGCAGCCCCCAATGGATCTCCCCACCCCACACTCTCCAGCAAAACCATGCTACCTTGAACTCCCTGAAAGCTGCTACCCCCACAAACTTGTGTCTTAGGCTGTATGAATATATATATATATATATATATATATATATATATATATATATATATAGAGTGTATATTTATATATATATATATATATATATATATATATATATATATATATAATATTGTCTTAGGCTGTATGAATTGTCACCATTGTTCTGTCCCCTTCCATCATAGTCCACACCATCTCTGTCCCCTCAGAGCTCATTCTGAAACATGGAGAAGATGAAATCAGGCAGTGCCATGAAGGCAGCTAAGCCTCCCTTTCTAGACAGAAGGGTAAGGTATGTACCACCACCATGTATGGATCAGGACAGGAGCCATGATCTGGAACTCTGTTACTGAGAAGTACACATGTTTATAAACCACAACTTCAGCTACTCAGTGGAATAAATTCTTACTGCTTTACCTTCATGGGCAGCTGACTACAATCCTTCTACAGTAATTCCCATTCCTGTCTCTTTGGTCTGTATAGAATCCATGATAGAAATAAATAATAAATTGCACTTAATACATATGACAACTCCCACCCGAGACTCTCAAAGTCTTTTATTCTCACATGTTTCTGTAAAGTGAATATTTTTTGCCTTATGCTAAAGATGGGAAAACAGAGACACTGATGGTAAAAACATTTTTAAAAGCGTTTATGAGTAGTTTGATTTTGACTATGCTAGCTGCTAAAGTGTGTCCAGTACCAATTCAGCTGCACCCCCTGCTAAAACCCATTTCAGCAACAGGTCATTTTTAGCATAGACCAGGCCTTATTTTCAGTGCCATTCACTTTTTACAGCTTCTACAGTGAGTTGTTCTTGCCTCAGTTCCTATAAGCATGCATCCTATTAGCTAAATTTTTGGACTGCATGTTTTTATACATACCATTCTCTAGTTTGAGGTTTGCTTGTCTTGTTTCGTCTTCAGCTGGTCTTAATTGGTGCTCATGCTGTTTCTTAGCAGTATTCTGTGCCCAAATGTCATCTATGTATAGCTGCATTTGCCAAAAGGTTCATTTTAACATGAGATTCCTCTCTGTTACAAAAATGTTAAAAACTACGTCCCTCAGATCTCTCAGAACCTCCTTAGTCATTTCCTGTGGCGTGTCCCGTGTTCTTGTAAAAATGACCGCTACTCTATGATCCTCACTTCATAAACTTTAAACAGATGTGTCACTATTTTACGAAACACTACAGGTGCTGAATTTATTCCAAAAAGTTGTCTGAGAAATCTCTAGTGCCTATATGGTATTTTCACAGCACCAAACATGAGATTACGTTTATCTAATTTAAGATACCAAAACCTGCAACTTGTCTCTGGTTCAAAAGTCCTGTGCATCTAAAAGCTTTGAAGTACTCTCTTCAAGTATAGTTGTATTCAAGTCTCCAGGATCTAAGCAAATTCTTAAACTTTCACCTGGATTCTCTATAATGAGCCAGTCTGTGAGTTTGTCATTTTATTTATATAGAAACTTTCCCATATGACCAAGCTTCGTTGTTACCTTTTCTCTCCTACCTACTGATACATTTCATGGGAAACCAATCCCTTGGTTTTTTAAACATGTATTTACATCATATGCTTAGTACAATTTTTTCTATTTCATTACAGACTTATAATATTTTTATATTATTTGTATTTGAGTTACTTCCAAAAATGTTTAGTTCTTCACTTGTTAACTAATTTAACTTTGCTGGCATAGTATGAACCCATTCACCCGTTTATACTAGGTTATATATTTTAGCTCTCTATCATGAGAAGCTAAAATTAAAAAATGAATATTTAAAAGATCCAAGAACTACTCAGCTGCCAGATAGTTTCACTACTAGGAACACTAAATTCAGCAACCTGTAGCTTTGTTATTAGAGGGGAGGGATAGCTCAGTAGTTTGAGCACTGGCTTGCTAAACCCACACTTATGAGTTTAATCCTTAAAGGGGCCACTTAAGGAGCTGGGGCAAACATCTGTTTAGGGATTGGTCCTGCTTTGAGCAGGGGCTTGGACTAGATGATCTCCTGAGGTCCCTTCCAGCTCAGATATTCTATAACTATCACTGGTATGACCTCTTCCTTTTCTTTGAATTTGTGAAGCATGTCAGCTGACATTATATTGGCTTAAGCTACTCTGCACATTGAGCATTTTATTTGCTTGCTATATAAGCTAAATTCTACTTACTTCAATGCTGCTTTCCAAAGCATTTACCCTCCTCTTCTATAAGAAGTCAGGCTACATTGCTCCATCTCTTTACTACATTATTCACAATGGGGGGCACAGTTTAAATAGAAATGTATACTCCAGTAATAATCTACACAGCTCTCCAGTCATTGCCCGTAGCTCAAAGTACTACAAATTAAATTATGCTGCAAAATTCCACTGGGCAAGGAGATCGAAGTGCATGCTAGATATAAAAGTAAGGAAAGTAGAAATAGAGTTGAAGATGGCAGGCCGTACTGTAGTCACCAGATTTTAAACAGAACGCTGCATGTTGTAATAATTTGTTATGTAACTGAATGGGTTAGATTAATTCTCACTTGTTCATATCACTTCAAAAGTTGCTGTTCCTGAGACCAGTTTGATGTACTATGAGGCCAAATTCTGTCCCACTTACTTATGTTGACTAGTATCTTACTCTGTTGTCCTTACTCAATAGCCTACAACTAACATGTAAAAAACTCTGCATAATCTGTGTTCTTGTAATGACAGTGGTGAGTCAGCTGCTGTGTTCCATTAGAGGCTCTCATTTATTCTGTCACTTTGTCACAGAGGTGGCAGGCATGTTGAAGCAAAATACAGGTCCAATGTCATCACTGCCTCTTTTAGATTTCTGCAATTCTATTCAAGGCTACGAGGTGTCACTGGCCATAGTGTCTGTGCTTCTTAATGTCAAAATGCATGTTTTCCTTTCTTCCGTTATGTTCCAGTAGCCTTTCCCTGAGACCGTATCTTAATGTCACATACACAATGGACATTTACTACCATTGGAACAAGAACTTTATTAACAGCACCTCCTATATCAATTATTGAAAGTATAGCTTAAATACAAAACCACATTTTTACTTGACTACATTTTCACATCCTTCATTTTGAACACCAGGTGTCACTAGTATACTCTCATCTCTTCCTACTGCAGTTATCTTTCCTATGCTAGTTCAGCGAGATTCTTAGATTCATTATTTCAAACTTCTGATTAGAGGTTCAATACATTAAGCTATGCAAGGTGAGATATTGTAATACTTGCAAGAGAAGTGTGTGGGATTTTTGGTATATGAGGGGAAGGAAAGCAGTTAAAAACAAAATTATATATATATACACACACACATATATATATATATATATATATATATATATATATATATATATATACACACACACACACACACACACATATATATATACACACGCACACAATTTTCTGAGCGGTAGCCGTGTTAATCTGTATTATCAAAAACAACAAGGAGTCCTTGTGGCAGCTTAGAGACTAACAAGTTTATTGGGGCATAAGCTTTTGTGGGCTAAAACCCACTTCTTCAGATGCATGGAGTAGAAAATACAGTAGGAATATATATAGTATGCCCAAATAAATTTGTTAGTCTCTAAGCTGCCACAAGGACTCCTTGTTGTTTTTACACAATTTTCTGTGTTTGTTCACATTCTCAATGGTCCAAGTAAAATCACGATTGTAAAAGCAAATACCATTACCTGAAAAAAACCTCTCCCTAACCGTATATATTTTGGTAACTATGCACAAAATGAGGCAAAAGAGTAAGACACCCTTCCTACAACACAGCTTTTTCATGAAACAAACTTTCTGACCATGCAATGACCTGGGCATACACACCTACCAGGATTCTGGAGGGTACTCTAAGGAGAATTTGTACTGTACAATGTAGGAGACAAGAAAGAGTAATAAACAAAAAAGTGAAGTTTATGACACTGTAACGCTTCTGTATAGATTTATACAATATACTGTGGGTCATTATATAGGTTCAACTTTGGTATAGACCTTTTTACAGTGCTAGGTAGGTGTATGGTACCGTGCTAAGTAGTGACACATTCTGGCTGTGCAGGGCAATTCAGCCAGAATGCCTTATGGCGCACTGGGTGAGCATGCTGGGTAGAAATCCTTACACATTTTTTAAAGAAATAGGCTACACCCCACATCAAGTATGCAGTGGGTAGAGTGCAGAGTTCAGGTCATGCACCCCACCCAGCTGGCTGTGCTTCTGTGAAACTGCCCTGGGCATGCCACAACCTAGCCTTCAAGAGAAGGCACAGTCTGTTGAGTCTAGCACCTGTGTGGTTGTAGCACCAGGAAGAAGTTCCGTATACCCTCTTCCCCACTTTTTTGCAGATGCATCCAGAAGTTTATTACCTCACCCCCCTTGTCTCTCTAATATCCTGGGATGAACATGGCCAGAACACAATTGCAAAGAAGAAATAGTGATCAGCTTCTATTTTACACACACCTGTGGCTGTTGACTCACGTCCCACCCCAGCTACATTAGCTCGGGGAAGGAGAAGCTGAGTGTCTTCTCCATCCTCTTGTAAAACAGTGGGTGGCAGAGTCCAGGTGATTCTGTAAAATCTCAGCCATCAACTTGGGAAAAGGAGGAGAAGTAGCTACCACCTGATATTTTAAAAATGGACTATGTTTTAGTTTGTCAAAACTGCACCCATCACACTGCCTCTGGGAGCAAAAATATAAAACCACTATAAGCCAACCATATTCTGTGAAATGGACAAACTGAAAATTGCAGTGCCACACACCTCTTGGAAGAAAGAACAGCCCACTACGCTCCGTCACAGGCCAAAGCCCTAGTACCCACTATGCCTTAAAGTTCAACAAATCCTAGCTCCAATCCAGGAACTTCATAGGCATGGTTCCAGCCATCTGCCTGTGCTTAAGAAGTTGTAAGTTTGGGGTTCATGCTGTATCAGATCACCAGTGAAAGTCTAAAAACAGAGCTTAAGCTATCCTATTCCAGGCAGGCATGAAGGATGCCATCTAAAATAAAGCTATCCAAGTGTGACGTGCAATAAATCCTTAATTTATACATTGTTCACTCTTTCATTATGAATAAAGATGCAATGGAGACAACATAGTAATTTTACACAGAAATCAACCAAATGAAATGCAATTAAAATATGTTGTAAATTAATATACTATATACATATAACATACTTAGGGTATATTGAATAATTTTGTAACATCTGCAAACTTTGTCACCTCATTGTTTACACCTTTTTCCTGACCATTGATGAATATGCTGAATAGTACTGGTCCCAGTACAGATCCTTGGGAGACCCCATTATTTACCTCTCTCAACTGTGAAAACTGATCATTTATTCCTACCCTCTGTTTCCTATCTTTTAACCAGTTGCTGATCCATGAGAGGACCTTCCCTCTTATCCCATGACAGCTTAGTTTGCTTAAAAGCCTTTGGTAAGGGACATTGTCAAAGGATTTCTGAGAGTCCAAATACACTATATATTCATTGGATAGAAATTGGTGAGGCATGATTTTCCTTTACAAAAGCCACGTTGACTCTTCCCCAACATAGCGTTCATGTATATGTTTGATAATTGTGTTCTTTACTAGAGTTTCAACTAGTTTGCCTGGTAGTGAAGTTAGACTGACCAGCCTATAACTGCCAGGATCTCCTCTGGAGCTTTTTAAAAAAAATTGGCATTACTTTAGCTATCCTCCAGTCATCTGGTATAGAGGCTGATTTAAGTGATAGGTTAGTAGCTCTGCAATTTCATATTTGAACTCCTTCAGAACTCTTGGGTGAATACCATCTGGTCCTGGTGATTTATTACTGTTTAATTCATCAGTCTGTTGCAAAACCTCCCCCACTGATAATTCAATCTCCCTCACATCCTCTGAAGTGAAGATCGGTGCAAATAATTCATTTAGCTTCTCCTCAATGGCATGGTCGTCTTTGAGTGCTCCTTTAACAGCTCCATCGTCCAGTGGCCCCACAGATTGTTTGGCAAGTTTCCTGCTTCTGATATACTTAAAAACATTGTTGCTTTCAAATTCTTTTTTGGCTTGACTAATTATACATTTGCACTTGTCTTGCCAGAGTTTATTTTCCTTTTTCTTTTCCTCAGTAGACATTTTAAAGGATGTCTTTTTGCCTTTTTTACTCTATCGTTTAGCCATGATTGCATTTTTGGACCCTCTTACTTTTTTTTATTTGGGGTATACATTTAGTTTGAGCCTCTATTTTGGTGTTGTTTAAAAGTTTCCATGCAGCTTGCAGGCATTTTACTTTTGTGACTATTCCTTGTAATTTCTGTTTGCCTAGCGTCCTCCTGTTTGTGCAGTTCCCCTTTTGGAAGATAAATACTACTGTGGTGGGTTTTTTTGGTATTTTTCCCCACAACGATGTTAAATGTACTTACATTATGGTCACTGTTACCAGGTGGTTCAGCTATATTCACCTTTGGACCAGATACTGTGTGATACTTTGGACTAAATCAAGAATTGTCTGTCTTCTTCTGGGTTCCAGGACTAGCTGCTCAAAGAAGTAATCATTAATGTCTGGAAATTTTCTCTCTGCATCCCATCCTGAGGTGACATGTACCCAGTCAATATGGGGATAGTTGAAATCCCCCATTATTATTGAGTTTTCTATTTTTGTAGCCTCTCTAGTCTCTCTGAGCATTTCACAATCACGGTCACCACTCTGGTCAGGTGGTCAGTAGTATATTCCTGCTGCTATAATTGTATTATTCAAGCATGAAATTTTATCCATAGAAATTCTATGGTAGAGTTTGATTGATTTAAGATTTTTACTATATTTGACTCTGTCAATCTTCATTATAATGTATTGCTTATAATAATAAAATATTGCAGTCAGTTGATTTCTGAGTAAGTGTATCTTGCCTTTTGTATGGAATGGTCATTTAATCCTTATCTTTTCCATGGAAGTAACCCAACTTTCAAATCAAAGAGAATACTCTGCAGTTTCCAAATACTAACAGTTTCTTTTTCTCCCCTTTGTTAATTTAGTTATCCTCATTAATGACTCTCTCAGATTGTCATGTGCTGATACAGCTAACAAAGTAATACATTTGAAAATCTAATGGAACTTGTAAGGCAGATAAAGCTCATGTGTACATATTTCAGACTGTTTATTTACCAGTCTTGCAGAACTTATCTGCTCCTCACGGCATTGTGCAGTGTACATCCAGCAACACTGTTGTCCCTATGTCTTACATGAGAAAAATATATTAGCCTAATTTAGTGAAGAGAAAAATTTCATTCAATCCCCAATGGCGAAGTTTCTAAGTGAGAGTCTCTCCCTCCTCCCATTGATTTAAGCTTGCTCTAAAAACTTCTAAATGTTCAGTCATCATAGCAGCAGAATCAGCAGAAGGCCGTAACAGCCAAATATTTACTGTTCTCCCTATTCAAGTACACTTCACAAGTCCCCATTAAAGCACAGTTGCACTGATTCACCTGCAACACATATTGATAGTTGTCATTTGTTTAAGGAGAAGTTAAACAACATAGCTACAGTGGAGCACGTAATTGGCTACTAATAAATTATCTGATTAATTTCGGCATTACAGCTGAACTCATGGCTCCATTAAAATCAGAGTTTTGTCACTGAAGTCAGTGGACCAGGATTTGACCCTATTTCTGTCTGTGAATTTCTCCACCTCAACATCATGACATTTTAAAGCAATTTGTGAATCAAAATTATTCACAAATTTCTTCAGGTGGAAGAGAGAAGCCAACCCCCAATCTGTAATTTGTGCTATATTTAATATTTTATATTTAAGAGATATAGTGGATATTTTGAATTGTATATTCAGTGGCAACAATCAGAGTTCACGCTGCACTGGTCAGTAACATAAGTCATCTGATCATACAATAGAAACAATAACACATGATTTATATAACAAACATAGCATTAATTTTCAAAATTACTTTTGAACATACCATTGTCCGTTTGGCCAAGGTGGTTAGCTAATACTGGGAGCCTTGAAGAGTTGTTTCTGTTAGGAGAAATGGATAGTGGGCATTAGGTATTTTCTTTGATTGAATCCTGTTTAGTTACAAAGAATGTACACAAAGTCCTGTTTCCCCAAACACAGGAGAAACAGACACCATCAGTTTCCTTGCTTACAATGGCCAAGCCTGCCTTTCCAGTCAGTTGCATGCTAAAAGAGGTCTGTCTTTCTGCTCCCTCTCAGGACCACTGCTTCTCTTGCAGTCTGTTTGCTTTCTTCTTCAAACACACACAGAGCTTACCAAACAATCCCCTAGCCCCTGCATTTGCAATCAGGAAACAATCTCAGCCCACAGAGTTTCACTTCTAATCAGAGCTTACCATGCAACCAATTGCCTTGGGCAGTGGGCCTACTGGTAAACCTTGATAAGCAATACAAGGCCTTGCTAGGAAGATAAATCTTTCTGGACTATCATCTTTTTGTTCTCACATTTCACTGAAGTAAGTTACCTGACTTCAGTTGGGAAAAGCTTCAAGGGCAACTCAGTATTTTTGAGCTATGAATTCCCAGCCACTTACTTTACTTATTGCTGCATCATCAGTCTTCATCAGGATGCAGTAAATACCTTTGCAGATGTCAGTAGCTTGAATTTAGCAAAGTTGTTATTTTCAGTGGTTAATAGCAATTGAGCTTGTTCCAGACTTTTTTATTTTAAACAAGGGTAGATTCTCCATTCAGAGCCATGGGGAATGAACCACTGAAGTTGCTGGTGCTCCCTTATTGTCTGTTCTGACCACCAGCTGGTTTCTGTCTGAACCTCATATTCTCTGAGTACTGTTCTGATCTCTCATTCTCCAATGATCCTATTTCTGATCACCAGCTAATTTCCTCTACCCAATTTCTTTGTGACCTTCAATCCATCAGTATCTCTGATTTTCCTGCTGGTCTCAGTTTCCCCCTTCCCTCACTGAGCAGACCTCCTCCAAATTATTTCATTATCTTCATTTACAACTCCACTGTATCCTGCACATAGCCCTCCTCCCCAAGCCCACCCTCTTTTGCTCCCTTTTTCTATCTCTCTGGGTACATCTGCACACAATTAGCACCCACGGCTGGCCTGTGCCAGCTGATTTGGGCTCACAGGGCTTGGGATACGGGGCTGTTTAACTGCCGTGTAGATGTTCTGGCTCTCACTGCAGCCCAAGCTCCAGGGCCCTCCCATCTGGCAGGTCCTAGAGCCCAGGCTCCAGCCTGAGCCCAGCTGTCTACACTGCAATTAAAACAGCCCCTTAGCCAGAGCCTGAGTCAGCTGGTAGGCACCAGCTGCAGGTTTTTAATTGCAGTGTAGGCATACCCCATGTCTCACCTATCCCCATGTATCTCTGGCAGCTCCCTGCTTCCCCACCTCCTGTTCCCACACCTCAGAAAGGCCTTGGAGGAAAACAGAGAACTGCACAACTTCCCCCACTACAAATTCATCCTCTTCTCATACAACTCTGTCATATTCAATTAAATTAGCACTAGTACTTTCCCCCAATTCATTCTACTTTAGGCATTTGTAATGTGCCCATCCCCACAGCACCATGGCATCCCAGAGTAGTTGGATACCTGTTATTGACCTCTACTATAACTATCCATAAACCATTTTACCTCCTTCCATCCTCTGCTCAGGTTCTTGTCAATTTCTTCAGAGAAAATTGATGCTACCCAGGGAGCACGTTTCTCTTTACCTTTTCACTGCCACCCCTTTGCCCACCTCCACATATGTTCTCCAGACGGGCTGGCTTCAGCCAGACTCAGACACCTCTTATCCTTCTTTCACTAGCCAACTTGTCCACTTAGCCCTATTTTCTCCAGAGTCCTGACTTCTCTAGCTCCCTTTAACACTCCCTCACTTTCTTTTATGCAGCCTCTACCATTCTCACTTACCCAGCAATTTTCTGACAGCCTTCAAACATGCTTTTTGTTTTGTCCTAAAAATAAATCTCTCTCCAAACTTTCTGGATCCTCTAACCTGCTTTAAGCCCATATCACATGATCTACCCACTCTTCCTGAGATCTTCAAAGCTAACTCATACCCATGTCTCTAGCCTCATTTTCAGTGCTCCAACTGCTCCCTCCTCCTCCTCAGCATTCTCTCCTTGAACTTCCATCTCTCTGAGATCACCTGGTTTACCTCCTGCATCTGGCTGCTACTAGGCAGACCTATTATAGGCAAGCAAGAAGCAATTTAGAGATGCACATAGCCCTCTGTCTCTCCTCCCCCTCCCCCCCCCCCAGCCCCCTTCTCTCTCCCAAGGAGGAGAGAAACTACACCCACGGCTGGCCTGTGCCAGCTGATTTGGGCTCACAGGGCTTGGGATACGGGGCTGTTTAACTGCCGTGTAGATGTTCTGGCTCTCACTGCAGCCCAAGCTCCAGGACCCTCCCATCTGGCAGGTCCTAGAGCCCAGGCTCCAGCCTGAGCCCAGCTGTCTACACTGCAATTAAAACAGCCCCTTAGCCAGAGCCTGAGTCAGCTGGTAGGCACCAGCTGCAGGTTTTTAATTGCAGTGTAGGCATACCCCATGTCTCACCTATCCCCATGTATCTCTGGCAGCTCCCTGCTTCCCCACCTCCTGTTCCCACACCTCAGAAAGGCCTTGGAGGAAAACAGAGAACTGCACAACTTCCCCCACTACAAATTCATCCTCTTCTCATACAACTCTGTCATATTCAATTAAATTAGCACTAGTACTTTCCCCCAATTCATTCTACTTTAGGCATTTGTAATGTGCCCATCCCCACAGCACCATGGCATCCCAGAGTAGTTGGATACCTGTTACTGACCTCTACTATAACTATCCATAAACCATTTTACCTCCTTCCATCCTCTGCTCAGGTTCTTGTCAATTTCTTCAGAGAAAATTGATGCTACCCAGGGAGCACGTTTCTCTTTACCTTTTCACTGCCACCCCTCTGCCCACCTCCACATATGTTCTCCAGACGGGCTGGCTTCAGCCAGACTCGGACACCTCTTATCCTTCTTTCACTAGCCAACTTGTCCACTTAGCCCTATTTTCTCCAGAGTCCTGACTTCTCTAGCTCCCTTTAACACTCCCTCACTTTCTTTTATGCAGCCTCTACCATTCTCACTTACCTAGCAATTTTCTGACAGCCTTCAAACATGCTTTTTGTTTTGTCCTAAAAATAAATCTCTCTCCAAACTTTCTGGATCCTCTAACCTGCTTTAAGCCCATATCACATGATCTACCCACTCTTCCTGAGATCTTCAAGGCTAACTCATACCCATGTCTCTAGCCTCATTTTCAGTGCTCCAACTGCTCCCTCCTCCTCCTCAGCATTCTCTCCTTGAACTTCCATCTCTCTGAGATCACCTGGTTTACCTCCTGCATCTGGCTGCTACTTTATGGTGAAATTCCGGCCTCATTGAAGTCAACTAGACTTTTGCCATTGACTTCAATAGTCACCCCCTCTTTTCCTTCTCTACTCTTATCAATGGATAGCTTCCTCTATTCACATCTCTTCAAATACCACCTCTACTCTGATAATTCACACTTCTCTCTCCACTTCCAACCTGCAGTATCTCCCTCTGTTTAGACTCATATCCTAAACTGTCTTGAGGGCATCTGTTCCTGAATGTCCCAACTGCATCTCCAACTCAACATGACAAAAAATCAGATTAGTTAATTTCCACTAACTCTTCATATGATAGAGTACTTAGAGTCAGTGGCTGACCCCGCACTCTGATCATGTAAGCATTAGTTAGTTCCCCCAGAAAAGACCTGATGGAAGAGTGGAGTACTGAATTACCTTATCAGACTGAAGGGGGTGGGGTTGAAGAGCTAAGGAGCTAATTATCTCATTAGCTGAGAGGGTAGTTAAAAGCACTGGAAGGAAGCTCTGACAGAGAATGTCAAAAACTGTGATGGAAATGGTCAGGCCTAGTGGTTGGAGCCAGAATCAGGCATCCAGGGCAGGATTGGAGTGAGGCTGGAGCACGACTGGGAACAGGGCTGGAGGAGGCTAAGGCTTGGGGAGTCTGTTGCCACCATCAGGGAGAAGAGAGTTCCAAGCCCTAGAGTGACATTGACCAGACTGAGTTGCTTTCCACCTGTAGGGCTTATATACCTGGTCCGGGAGTCACATGACCAGTTCCTGGCTTGTGGATTGGCTGGAGCCTAGCACAGGAGTGACTCATCACCTTACAGAGAGGTGAGCAGAGTCCAGAGGAGGTAAAATTTCAGGATGCTGAGTTCTCTCCTTCTCCCAGGAGAAAGAGCTGAGGAATAGGAAAAACTGTAGAGAGAGTTACTGCACAGGATTATGATGGTGGCTTGATGGAGGTAATACAAATAAAACTCTCAGAGGTGCTAATAAACAGGAAGCATTCAAGGGTGTTTGTGTGGGATCTCAGGACAGGAAAGGAGTTTGCCCTGTTATACTTCCTTTTTCATCCCAAATCAGGCACTCCACAGCCCTGTCCATCACAGAGCCTCAGGAAGTAGTTGTTACTTTTTACTCCTTTCTCTCCCCAGCAAAATCCTGTCTGTTCTTTCTCTACATCTGCAAATCCATCCCCTTAGCCAAACCTTTTGGCCACCTCACTCTACAGCAACCTCCTTCACGCCTTGCTGCAGTTTATTCTAAACAATGTTACTGAAGTCTTCTCTCTGTCACTCACCTTTCTGACTACCTGCCTTACCTTCCAGATCAAACTCAAACACCTTGTGCTCACCTGCAAGGCACTTTCTTGCCTGCTTCTATTGAGTTCTCTGGAGTCATTCCTTCTTCCACCCCTATGTAGTGCCTATGCCTTTCCCAAGAGACCAGCTCAGGTGTCCTTTGTCTTGAGGACTGGAACTTGGTTCTCTACAAAATGATCTGACTCTGCCTTTAAATCCCCTGCTGAAACCCATTTCTTCTGGGAGGCCCTTGAGTAATACCCACCAAGTACTGGGTTTGTGCTTCTTGTGGGGACTCTCTCTCTCTCTGATGTTTACCAGTGCAAAGAACATGTTCAACACTCTGTAAATAAATAATTAGACGGATGAACATCGCCTAGCTTGAGTAGACTGAGTGCAATGCCCACAGCAGTGCCTTCTTGCATCTCTTCATTCCACCATACAAACTCCCCATGTGCCACCCTCCCATCCCCTCCTGTTTCAGGTACTCCATGCAGTTCCTCCCATCTCTCCTTTGTGCCAGGGGCTCGGTATGTCCATCCTACATATTATCTGCCACATGTCAGTGGCTCGGTGTACTATAGTCATTCCTCCCTTTCCCCATGCCATGGAATCTGTGAGCCCCCCTCCATCCATACAAACATCTCACATTGTCCCCATTGTCTGCATTTCCCTCCTCCATCTTTATTGCCTGACTTCCAGGTCCCTGATTCTCCCTTCTCCCTACCTCAGAGTCCATGCTTTCCCCACCTCAGTTTTCCACGCTCTATCTATACTCAGGGTACCTGCTTCCATGCCCACCCACTCATCCACTTCCCTCTTGGATCCCTGTTTTCCTCATCACCATCATTCCCCACCTCTCCCTTCCCTTATGGATCTCTCCTTTTCCACCACACACCCATCTCCTGCACTCTGGTTCCCTCCTGCTTCCCCCGTTTTCCCCCCATTCACCACATACACTCTCTGCCCAGGTTCCTGCTTCCCTCAGCATCACTGCCCTAGTCTCAATAGCACTTGCTAGTTCCCCCCTACTATTTTGGGTCCCCATTTCCCCTCTACAGTCTACTCTACTCCTCACCATCTCAGGGCCTTCCCTATAAGTCCTCACTGTAAGGCCCTCATTTCTGTTAGAGCCCAGGACACAGACAATATCCCCACACAGCAAGTTCAGCTGCTGCCTCTGGTTACTGTAGGCAACAGAGATTCCTCCCCTGCAGCACCAGGCACTCAGGGTCCCCGGATTTTCCTGTGAATCAGGCTTTTCTGGTGTTCTTCTTTGCACCAAAAATCAATTGGGCTGTACTCACTGACACCTAGAAAATTCCCTGAAATTTTTGAGTTGATTGGGTACAACCTTCCCAATTTACATGATATACAGACAAACTAAGAAATACCATTGAGAAGTGCTTTAAATCTCACTTTGCTTGGCCCATAATAGTAACGAGGACAACTTGGCATTGGGCATGTTGGAAAGCACTCAGATATTTTTGTTATAGTCTTCTCTCACCTTCCAGGGGGTTTACTTGTGTTCATATGATTAAAAATAAATGTGAGTGATTAATTCAATACACTGTTTGGTACAAACAGAATTTCAGGGGCTTTAAAATAAAAATGCAAATAATTTTAATTACAAACTATTATTAAAATAAGAGACCATGAATGAGTTTGTTTTCAACCCAATTATGAAAATCCATTAAAAAACTAAATATAAAGCATATAATAGTAAATTCCCTTTTGAGACAAAAATTAAATATAACTAGTCTTCTACAGAATCCACGAGGGCTGAAAGGATGAAATTAACCATTAACAGTGAATTCTTCACACAGTGTTGAGCTTCCCCTTCCCTGAATGACAGCCAGTCCGAATACGAGAGCCAGAAATAATAAAAGGTTCTTTGCTGCATTAACTTCCTGATAACCAGCCATGCACCTGCAACACAAAGATGCTTGCCCTCCAAAATAGATTTGGGAGTAGAATTTTAATGTGGTCCTTGCATGTATATAGCCCCTTTCATTTGGAGGCTCCCAAAGGTACAGTAAATGTTGTACACACAGTAAGCAGAAAACACTTCACTTGATTAAATTAAACCCTCTTTAGGATGAAGTGTGGTAGATGTTGGACAGCACACATCCTTCACAACAGTTTAGGACAGGATCTGAAGAATCATCATTGTATTCTCAAAGTACAGGGCGAATATTGATAAAGAGCAGCTTGTTTCCCCAAATGGAATTTGGGAATTGTACTTTATTGTTTAAAGGAAGTGGGACAACTGAAATAGTCTATTGTTAGGAATAACAGGTAAGTGGTAAGATCGAGAGGTTACATGAAAGCTTACCTCCCCTCCCCTGTCCTAGTTTTTTGGCTACATTTAAAAAAAAAAAAGCAAGCACACAGGGACCCTATCCTCGGTACGTTCATTCACATGATGTCTTACCCAGATTTGAAATTTCAGCCCTATACCATACGTCATTCAAAATGCAGTACTTAAAAAATGTGCTAATACCTTCAAAGGTTCATAAGCTTGGTTCAGTGGTGCCTGCTATCCCTCCCCCACACCATCACCTTTATCTCTAGTTTTCATGGGCTCTAAAATTGAATTATTGTTTGCATCATTTTGGCAGAAACAATTTTACATCCTGTAATTCAACCAAAAATCTATAAATATGAAATTGTATCCAGCGATTAAACCAATACTTGGTAGTGCACCAAGTTGGCACTTGGCCTTATTGCTCTTTCTAGTTTGCAAGCTTTTATTTTAAAAATGTTCCTAGCTCTTATGAATGTGGAAAAACAAAACAAAAACACCCCAAACTTACCCCTGTGAACCACGGGCATGCTCTTTTGCCAAGATTACAGACAATTTACCACATTTCCTATAGGATGTATGGACTGCACCATATATCTCGGGAGGTATTAATTCTGGGGCCCCATGGTGGAGACGATGTAAAATTTCCACTATGTTAACTATTTCACTGTTTGCTTTAGCAGAAGCATCTAGCTACTCTGGGATTGTGGCTAGAATTCAGGTAGAATACCAACACTTCGTCCCCCCACCCAGTCTGACTCTTGAGTGTGCAAACGAGACCATAACTACAATTTCTGATTAGTTTGAGATTAACTGGACAGATGGGCTACCTAGTCAGTTTGAATCATCTGTGCAGGTTACTACTTTATTCTAATTGAATGTTAACAAATCATTATCACCTAAAATGATTGGAATGAGATTCCTGATTCTTTATATATTAAGTGGACTGAGAAAAAGCAAAACAAAGCTCCCATCATTATTACTGCTACCAGAAATATTGGAAAGAACCTATAGAACTATTCATATAGGGCCAGATCCTCAGCTGTTGTGAACAGGTATAGTTCCATTGACTTAAGTGGAGCCAGCTTACACCAGGTGGGGAATTAGTCCTTAATGTTGCGCACAATACTTGCAGATAAATAAGCATCATTCTGACCACCTAATCTGTGCAAGCTCTGTTCTTTTAAATCCTTTATTAATCTTTGCATCATGAGCAGAGGATTTGTTGGTTTGTTTGAAATCCACAGTATTCTCCAGCTTCTCTTTCTTTTAAAGGGTGACTGTAGGCTGTGAGTCAGCCCTCACCCACACTTTCTGCTGGTACAGCTCTCCACGGAGACAAATCCTGGAGTGATTAATGTGGTGTTGCAGTCCACGGAGCATCCAGTTCCTCCAGACACTGACGTGACTGCAGCAGTAATGGGATCTGATGGGTAACTTGCCTGACTTGAAAAGCAGCATTACCCACGCTGATTGTTTTTATTGGGTCATTATTACTTTTTAATTTGGATCCAATAAAGAACTTCCCTATGTTCAGGAAAAACATTGTTAATTGTTAATGCTCCCCACAATACATTGCGTGCTTCTTTCCATAAATGGAACAAAGTGCCTTCACTCTGATTGCCAGCTACAGATTTATTGGGATATGGATTACACATATTAAACACAGTCATCAGGCCACAAAGGTTCCATCACAATCTGCCTACAAGCTAACATCATTAAGAGGCAGACTTCATATATCTTCATGACTGATATGTTGATCTTTCCCACTCCATTGACTAATGAATAGACACACGCAGTGTTTTTCAACACTGGTGTGCACACGTCTGATTTACAGCAAAGCACTAAACACTCAGATGCTGATGAATTCCAAATTGCATTGGCACCTGGCTGACCATAATGTTTCCCTAGGAAGAGTGCTGTTATTACATTACACACTCATAAATAATAAACATTGTGGGTTAAATCGTGCCTGCAGTTTCACCCAAATAATACCAGTGAAGGGACTGTGGCTCTCTGGGACAGACCCTCTGCTGATACAAATCAGCATACAATCAATCCCTCTATCAGATGGCATTTTGTGGGTAACATCCTCTTCCAGATGGGGGTCATTTCACAGCCCTGGTTCTCACTCAGATCATACTGTATTTGGGTGACCAGATGTCCTGATTTTATAGGGACAGTCCTGATATTAAGGACTCTGTCTTATACAGGTGTCTATTACCCCCAACCCCCGTCCTGATTTTTCACACTTGCTATAGTCACCCTATCTTGTAGACTAGAGGACACAAAGATAACAGGGTGAAGTATTCCCTTCCCTAAGGAGTTGAGAGTGGCGCCTTTGTAACACTCTCACCTCCTGTAATGGAAAGATCAGAATCAGGAGTCAAACTCAGATGTTCTTTAGCCATGTAAAGGCTATAGGACTTGGCCGTTAGGCTGGCTTACAATACATGTTTTATATCGTTAGTACATGAATAATACTTTAGGCCCAATAGCAAATTCCATCTGAGGATCTCAGAGCACTTTACATACACTGTAAGGCTAAATTTGTCAAAGACCCGGTGAGGCAGTAACATAGACTCATCCCTGTTTGATAGATAGGGAAACTGGGCCACAGAGACGTTAAAGCCAACTGGGTGCTGAAAATTATGACATTCATATTACAAATATTTATTTTCTTTATAAATGTTCATGCTTTTCAAATCAGTGTCTATTAGGCTGGTATAGCTCTAAATTGGCAGTGAGAGGAGTAAGGCCCCTTCTCTTACTCCCCTGAGCAGCTGTGCTCAGATTGAGGGAACAGCTCTGGTGAGGCCACTCACTGGACACTGTCTGCTGTGAGCAAGTGGGTCGGGGAGGGGACATGCAGGGATGGGGGAGTGGGAGGAGCCCTAGCTTGGCCCACCTGCTTATTTGACAGAGTGGCTGGCTAGACACAAATAGGGGAATGAGCTACTCGGTGAAAAGGGGTGAAGTAAATTACTCCTTTGTCAGACTATGATGGGAAGAATTGTGACTGAGTCAGACTTCATTCTCTGGTCTGCTCCTGGGATGGGGCAGTTATGAATAAAAATTGTGTCCGGTGCATTTACAAGGTGATTTGATTTCTTTTAAGGAATATGTTTCACAGTATGTGTGCACCTACTAATAATGCATAAGGGTACATATTCCTCAAACCATTACATCTAAACAGATGCTCCACTGGGGTGTTATTGGGAAAAGAGGAGGAATGGTTATTGTGGTTGGTGAGATATTTCAACATTAAGGAAAGCCCTATTAAAAGAAAAAACTTCAATTTTTTTCCCCTGAAGGCTGAGTCACACCTTCATTTCAAAAACCACAGGAGGGTTAAGTGGAAATTTGGTTTATTTTCAGTTTTCTTTTAATTCAATGTTTCCCACTTATAACAGGTATACAGCTAATAAATACTTTGAAAAGCCTTTTGTTTTTTTCTAAAAATCTTTATAAAATGAATACTATTTTGTAAGTGTTTGTAGAAGCCAAAAATAGAGGCTGGAGAATGAGGAGAATAAAAAAGGACTATCACGCAAAAGAGGTAGTTACACTGACTGCAATCAAAATTAGGTCATTTTTCAAAACTGTTAGGTGTCAATGTAAACTGCCTCTGGGCATCTTTAATTTATGTGACTGCTTCTTACACAGCAGATAAGGCATTTTGATAGCATCCTTAATAGCAGCACAGGAGTAATATGTTTCACAGGGGTGAAACTGTCCTAAGCAATACTATATCTGAAATATATATGGAACAGGAAAGCTTTTCCTTTTAATAACCAGCATACATATTGTCTCCCACCTTTGTAGAGCATATTTATTATGCTGAATCAAAGGAGGCAAATAAAGAGAAATGTTATTTGAAACATTTCAGCAAATTAAAAACTAAATTCCTAACTCTCCATGATCACATCCCCTCAAGCCAAATTTTGTTAATACGAATGTTTGTGGGAAATGGATTTTAAGCTCACAGCCAGAATTTGGGATGTTCATTACATTTCAGCTGGAAATGGAAGTAGTGTAATAGTCATCTTGGAATTTTATTGTGTTGTTTGGGAGTGAAAGGTAGGCACTGGTGCAGAAAAAGAGTGCATGGAAAGAGGCAGGGTACATTGGAAAAGGAGGGCGGGGGCAGAAAGAGAATCCACTCGTTACCTAAATGAACCCACTTCAAAGAGGTTGCAGGGAACAAGCCATCTGCAAACTCTTTGAAAGGCAGGTGAACCAAGGTCCCATTCCAAGGTGGGCGCTTCAACTCCATAAGCTCTTCCCCTGCAGACTCAAAGGAATAAACTGAATCAAAGGCGAGAGAGATTCCTAATCCTCATCAGCACCTGGCCCAGCATCCACCTTAGAAGGAGCAGCAGGAGGGACACCAGCTGGTAGTGCACCACCTGAAGGTTGCTGTAGCTGTGGAGCTGAACCAGGTAGTCTCCCTTTCTTGAAGATCTCAAGGCTTGCTCTTCTGCCCCTAGTCTGGCTGGAGAGAAGGAGAAGTGAGCCCTGGACCAAACAAGATCCTATAGGATCCTATGTCTACACTGCAGCTCAGAGTGAGCCTCCCAGCCCAGACCCAAGCTTTGTTTATTAAAATCCTTTGCAGGCAACCTTCAAAATATCCTAAAAATCTTCTATTTCTGATGGTGCCTCCTAACCTCAAAAATGATTAACCTGCTCTTCTTTACACATCCCAGTGACTTCTCCACGTGTCCTCTCTTTACTATAATTACACTCATCCAGGGAGGGAGTGTAAACAATGCCATGTGAATAAGGTGACCAATTAGATAGAAATAATAACAAATAGCAAAAGCTTGTGGTAAATGCCATCCTTGAGCAGCCTTCTGTTAGCTGGTTAAATTATTTTGCATAGACAAATTTATAAAAATCAGTCTGTAGGGCAAAATTAACTGAATAAACTGTGTTTGCTATGAACGGTTCACCGGAGCACTATGAAAATCCTAATCTCCTTTATGTTTGAATTTTCCCAACATGCTTCATTCAAAGGCCAAGCAAAGTAAAGTAAGTCAGGAGTATATTTCTCTTTAAAGCTGTATGACTCTCTTTTGAAGCTCCAACACCCCCATTATTATTGTAACTTTCTGATTCGCTGCAATTTTGCATCTTTCCTGTTATTAAGTCCAAGTCAGATTGGGTAGGGAGGGCAAACATCTGCAGAAAACTGGGCAAGTTTGATCTAAGATGACAAAATTAATATTAGGAATAATATCCCAGCCTTCTCCAGTTTGATTTAATCTAAAGAAAGCAGACTATGCAGTTAGTAAACATCATATCCTCCTAATTATATTAAATTATCTTTCAGGAGCAGCTCTGTCCTGTTGTCAAAGGCCAGGAATCATCATTTAGCTCAGCAAATGTAGCCCAAATCAGTTGTGTAGGTGTAATTAGATGCTGAAAAATAATTACTTTGGCTTACCATTAGCAGTTTCTTGCTTGTATCCCCTTGCGATCAATGAACAAATTACTTTATTATGAAATCATTAGAATTTAATTTGTCTCTATATACTACGGACATCAATATTCATTTCTCCTAATAGAAGTGCACATTCTTCTTATAAATTCATATTAATGCACTTCCAGTTATCAATTTGGAATTGCTATCAACCTTAACTAAAACAGACCATTTTAACAAACTAGGAATTTATTCTTATGCATCAGCTATCAGCACAAAGCCCAAGTAACATGACCTTTATTGTTAAGCTATACATAGGGATATTGTTTGCATTCCTGTAGCCCAGTATACTGAGACAGAAATATTGTCAGCCAGGTTGAGGTCAGCCTCTGTCTACTAATCCAGCAGTCAGATTTGCAAATTGTACCCTCAAAATGAAGAGCAAGTTTATGAAAATTTACCCCACTGTCATTGGGTGCATATTCCTCACCACAGATTTACTCTGAGTGCCATGAAAATGGTTTCTCTCAATGGCTCTGGTTATGTACATCACTGTCCAGTTAAATCAAACAGCTACTGATTTATTGACCAGTAGGTGCTTTTTAGGTGGAATTTACAAGGGAGATGTGGGGGGGAAAGGTGATCAGTCAGAAACCACGTCATGTCCTTGTTACAATTCTCAAGGTGACTCTCAGTCTTGCATACCCTGTTACCTGCTGTCTCCAGCATGAGGGAATCCTTGCTTGTGCTTAGCTGGGTGTCAGCCTTCTAGCCACTCAAGTTCTCTCCTCTGGGCTACACCAGCCCTCACTTTGCCTTGCAGATTAACAATAGGTGCACCCCAGTCCCTGAGTCCATTTGAAGCGTCCCCCTGTGTTATCCAGCCACTGACACTAGCTACTCACAGAAATACCCCCAAAAGATCAGCATACACATCAACTTGTAAGATTCAGCTCTGGACCATCACTTTCCTAAACATCACAGCACTTAGATATATTTATCGTGAAAACAAGAATAAATTTATAATCAAAGGTTCAAATCTCAAGAGATAGTGAGTAAGGACACTGGAAACAAAAGGTTATTTTTTTTTAAATAAAATAAAAAAGGCTAAACTTAACTAACAAGTTAACCTCCGGTCTAAAGAAATTTCTCACCCCAATGTCTTTTGCAGTTTTTCAACCAAGGTTGCCTGAGATCCTGATTTCATGACTGTAAACACTTTGCCCATTTATTTCCTAGGTGCAGGATGTGGGGATGTCTTCTTTCTCACTTACATATACACACAAAGCTCACTGTCTGACCTCAGAAACAGGATAACCACCCGTGGCTTGATTTTCCTGTGGGCAGCTTCCCTGTTGACCTCACATCTTTCATTAACATCTGACTTCATATGTAAACAAGCATCCACTGCGTTAGCCTATAGTGCTTAATTTAGTTCCCAACAGACAGCTCTAAATTTCTTCCCTCCTGACTGGAGGAAAAGCTGTTTTCACCTCTGCTGATGATTTATACCTTGGTACATATTTTCAGTATATATACACAATTCCTTACATAGTATCTGTACATAGTTGTCACAAAGATATTAATGACCAGTGTGACCTTGGCTTTCATTTAAGACATATATGAAATTCTTTGGTAAAACATGATGTACATACTAGAATCAGGACATTCTGGTAACCCCCTTGCAAGCTGGCATTAAGTTCTTGGGTCATAGTTCTATCTGCGCTATGCAATTAACTATACATATTCAGACACTGAAATCTTAACTCTTGATACAAACACAGTCTTTGAAGTCAGTCCTTGAGGGACTGAGCAAAAACGATAGGGTTTATCTAACATGATATATGCATAACACAATTGCTCTGGATTTAGCATAGCATACACATTTGGGAAAGATGTAATAAAAGAGGTGATTTACAGGCAAAATCATTAATGTTTCTTTAGTCATCCCAGTGAATAGCCCCATTAATGGCATTTGGAAATTGTTGCCTAAAACCTGATGATAGAGAAATTTCTCAGCTTGCTCCTTTTACATCAAATTCTCTAATGTTCTGTAATCAATTTTTTTTTCAGTTGTGAAGTAGGTAATATAGAGCTGGGTATGTTATAAGCTACTGTAAATACATTGTGCTGGATTGTGGTACCTCAGCAGAAAGGATTCTACCCTGCCACAGATCAGATCTGTAGATGATCAAAATTAATCTGAAATTTATAGTTGATACTGTGTAGAACAAACGTGTCTACACTAGAGAACTGAACCATTCCTAATTAAACTCATTTGATTGCATTGGTTTAAGCACAAGTAGTTCAGTGTGTCCACACTAGCTCTGCTGATTCATTACAGCTTTGTCATGTCCCCATTAGCGCTGTTCTAAACCCTTTTGGTTGCCGTGCTTACTGGCTAGCAGCAGGTATCCAAGGCCACCACTGCATTGCTCATCTGCAGTGAGAGAACTCGCTAAGCCATTTCTGAATTACTTGTTTTAGTGCCATCCACATAGGCACTATAGAATGGTTTAGATTGAAACAGCTCTTAGACCTGCTCAAAGCAAGTATAATGCAAACAGCTTTGGGAACACATGTAAGCTGGTTGGAGCCAATTTGTGTATGGCCACAGGTGTTTCACAAGCATTTTATAGGGGCAAACAGCTGTTAGAACAGCACATTTCTCTAGTGTAGACAATGCTATGATCTCTGTATCTTTAAGGAGCAAGAGTGAAGTAGATTCTAGCTAACACTTCCAGCCTGGACTATTAACATTCAAAAGCATTGTAGTTAGTCTAGAATAAAAAAGAGACAAAACTTGATGCTGGGGATGTCAGACAGAGCATGAGGTGCCAACTGACTCAAAGAGAGGGAAGCTCATTGACTGTGCAGAAACTGAGCTGTCTATTAGGTGCCATGGAGCTCAGGCTAAAGATCAATCCCCACAGGGCTGTTGGGGGATCAAGAGAACAGAGCACACTCCTTCCAAACCTCTCCTGGTAAAGATTTATCCTCCTTATATGAGAGAGCTGCCCTATGCAGAAGACTCTTGCACCCATCGGAATGTGCACCCATCAGTATATTGGATGTGAAGCACAGCATGACGCCCATATGATTGTACAACATGAGTCATGGCATTGAATTGAAAGCAATGACATGCAATACAACCTGCAAAGTCCCTGCACCTAGATTGTCTATGGCATTGAAGTTGTTAAAGGAGTGAGTAGTCAATAAGCAATGCAGACAGATTTCTTAACAAAAAGGAACAAAGCGCTAAAGTCATCAATATAAATAGTGTAAATCAACCGAATAGGCAGCTGAAAAATGACAGCATTATGAGAGTTAAGATGAGGAGATAAAGTATAGGTGGATTTTTATCTTCTGGGTTTATAAGGCCATGTTTGATGGACCATAAGTTCTCGCCTGAGACTTAATGGGCTAAATTCAACCCTTGTGTAACTCTGTCAAGTTTGATTGACTTATGTCAGGATGATTTGAGACCCAAAGAGTTATGTACATTGTAGTAGTAGTTGGAAATTCTCCACTTATATAGCTAAGGCATGGCAGCTCTTAAATTAAAATTCCAGTGCCAGAAAGCATATATTCAAAATCACAGAAAGGATGTAGTATAGAAACAAGTGGTAAATAGTCATTCTCTTTTGTCTGCCAGCATAATCTCAAATAAAGGGCCTGATCCTTTTGCCCTTGCAATCTCCAGTACCTGGTTACCACAACTCATTGTACATCCAGACTCCTAAATGACCTCAGACAGCATCTTGGCCTCACCTTTTGGGAATGCACTCCATTCTGCTCTAAGTCAGACACCCTTTAACTCTGTTCTGTCTCTCCTCAGATAACACAAGCTTGTGTTTTCTTCAGATGACTTCTGTGCTTTGGGTTTACTCTGCTGGAGTGACAAAAGCACCTTGTGAGATAGGACATTTTGATCAAGAACCCAAACTGAGCTAAGGTTCGGACCTTCTTTCAAATTCACCTAAGAGACTGGCTACCTCTGGATAGCTTATCTCTCCTCTGGATAGCTCACAACAAGAATCCCAGCAGTCCACAACTACAATTTATCTTAAAGAAAATAGTTTATTCAATCTAGCAACTAGAGAATCATTGAAAATAAAAAGAGAATGCAAAGCTTCATGCTGCAGTTATGACAGACCTGCCTGATTACACAGAAATGAGTGTTGGCAGTTATCGGTGAATGTTAGGATAAAATGATCACATATCCTGAGTTTAGACTTCTGTTTAACCTGACTTTTTTCCTTCCCTCTTCCTTTTATAAAAATACCTCTAAACCTGGTGTTGGGATGAGGTGAGATACTCTCATACCCAAGATTCTTGAAAGGACTAGGCCAGGGAGTTTCCATGCTCCTTGGAGTCCTGGGACCCCTCCTCTAATTACTGCATGTTTGACCATAAATGACAAGACCAGGAAGATATTAATAAATCTGCTCACACAAAGCAGCTACAAAACAAACCTTGTTTCCTTTTGAAAATAACCTAGTTTAGATTTTCAAGAGATACCCAACTAGGTCCTATGTAAAAATGGTATGTCTCAGACGTGTGTATTGTCAGTGGGTAAAATTTTCAAAAGCACTTTGATTTAGAAGCCCAAGTTCCTAAGTATCTAAGTCACTTAAGAGCTTTAAATTATTTTACTCAGAATCTAAAGAGGATAAAATAGGTCATGTTCTATGTCCAGAACTTCACATGCAACTTTATGAAGTCTTTATGAAAACACCACCCTAAAATTCTGGCATCTGTCTAGACAGGGAGGCCTTGCATACAGTGTTCATTGTAGCAACATCTTGCCTCTGTGTCCTATAGCAAGGGATTTGATTTTCATTTTCAGATCCTAAGAAGTCTTGAACCATTACAGAATTAAAAATAAAAAAATGTTTTTATGTCATCTTAATGTATAAATATAATAAACTAAACTGGGGCTACTAAAATGATTTTTTTAGTTAACTGAAATGGTCATTGGAAAAAAACAAAATAAACTCACCCAGGAGCTCTCTAAATTGACACCATTAACTTGTCTTTGTGGCAGACTATGAAGTTTTATGATGTGCACTATTAAATGGGAAAAAATGGTTAGAAGGTAATAAATGCAAAAGGAATCAGCAACAGTGCTAATGGACCAATAGTACCAATGCAGAAAGTCACATTATTTTTACCCTTACATGGATAAATATCTAACACCATTTTTGGGGTGGGGTGGGGTAGGGTGGGATGCGGGGAAGTGAAGGGAGAAGGAAGAGGTGGGGAAGAGAGGATAGCTATTTTGATGTGCAAAATGCACCCTCCATCTCCCTCAAAATTGTGATGTTATACACAGTAAACAGAGATGGAGGAACCAGTCTGGAAAAAAATAAAAGCCACGAACATTCGCTTAAACTGAACCCTAACACAACCTTCAGAGGTTCAAGAAAGGTATTCATTGCTTTGTATATTCATCCATTTCTAGGTTCCAGTCTAAGCAGGCAGTAGCAATATCAAAATACTATGAGAAAGGCTCCTCTTGTGCAATATTTTGACTGACCAGGTGCAAAAAATAATGGAAGTCTAAAGAGGGAAGGATGTTGCCATGAAAGTTCACAATCAGTTATGCAGACCGAAGATAGTCCATGCCACAGCTTCAGGGTAACTCTCCCTTTATTCCGCCTCTCCCTCAAGGGCACTCATTTAAGGTTTCCAGCTCCCAGCCATTACCTCATTTGGATGGAGACCCATGTCTCTCTTCCCCTCCTGGCGGGAGTGGGGGGGGGTTTAGGCTGCACAGCTCCCTGCTTTATACTGTGATATCTCCAGCAAGCCAGACTGCCTCAAGACTAGCACCTGCAGGTTGCTTTCTCTCTGAAGGCTACAAAGAGCGTATTGTCAGCAGTTACACGTTACAAGCTTTTTCTAAGCAAGCATATTTATGCTTCAGACAAAAGCATTAAGGAAAACATAATACATAAACCCACCACCAAGAACCTATGCCTGTACTAAAAGCTTACCAGAGGTCACCTCTCAGTCTTATGGGGACCTACTAGGGCAAAGTCTTCCCAACACTTCTGCAAGAGCTACCCTTCCCCTCGCCCCCCTTGGACAGAAGAGGTCCAGAATCAATTTCAGCTCAGCCTTTTATATCAAAAGACCCTTCTCTTTGTCTGTTGGTCTCTGGAAAGCCCAGTTTGAATTAGTATATGCAAGCTTTCTCATGGGGTGGTACCTCTCTGGACGTTTTTAGAACATGAGTGATTCACTGTTATCACCTCCCATTGTTTTTGTGATAACCTATACCTCCAAAGTTGCTACAATCCCTGACCCACAGTGATATGGCATGAGATTGCTGTCACAGGTTGGATAAGCACAAAATGTTTTAGTTCCTAGCTCAGCAAGGAGTTGAAGCATGTACCTTACTTTAAGCACTGGAATAGTCCTATGGAAGTCAATAAGATTACACACATGCTTGAAATCACACAGGCACATGCATAAATACTTTGCTAAATCAGAGACTTCATGCTTATAAGCAGGGCCGCCCAGAGGTGGGGGGGTGGGGCAAGTGGGGCAATTTGTCCCAGACCCCGTAGGGCCCCCCACGAGAATATAGTATTCTATAGTATTGCAACTTTTTTTTTAAATGGAAGGGGCCCCCTGAATCCTCTGGGCAGCCCTGCTTATAAGAACTGGATGTCCAAGCCTTTTGATGGTTCACCAACTACTAGTTATAGGCTAACCATCCAGCTAGGTATTTTGATTATCACACAAGGAGAATCCCAGATTCTTGCATAATAGAATTTACCTACAATGTTTGATTCTGTAGAGCATTGTCCCTGTGTTTCCTTTCACCCTTAGACCTCAGCTTCCCCACTACTAGACTGTAATTAATAAACAAACATAACCAATTACTGCCACTACACTCTACTGACTATAAACAACCATCAACAGAGGTTGATTTGAACTGGAGGAGATCACAGGCAGAACTGCATGGAGGATAGAAGTGTTGTATTGCAAAGGATTTAGTTTTTTTAAGTTTGTCTTTGTTCTGAATTGGAATGTAGATGGAAAACTGAAATTTTCCAGGAAGGAAAATTCCAAAACATTTTTCTTTTGTGTCACTTGAAATGTTTAATTTTGACTTTAAAAATGAAAACAAAAAGTCAATTCAAAATGAAAAATCAAAATATGCTATTCAGGCAGCATCAAAACAGGATGTTTTGACATTCTCATATTTTTTCCTTTCCCCTCCAAAACAGAATTCCAATGAAATTAACCCAATTTCATGACAGAAATGTAGAGCTGGAAGGGACCTTGAGAGGTCATCAAGTGCAGCCCCCTGAATGGAGGCAGAACCAAATAAACATAGACCATCCCTGACAGGTACTTGTCCAGCCTGTTCTTAAAAATTTCTAATAATGGGGATTTCACAACCTCCCTTGGACGCCTATTCCAGAATTTAACTACTCTTATAGTTAGAAAGTTTTTCCTAATACCTAATCTAAATCTCCCTTGTTGCAGATTAAGCCCTTCTTGTCCTATCTTCAATGACCATGGAGAAGAATTGATAACCTTCCTCTTTATAAACAGTCCTTAACATATTTGAAGACTGTTATCAGGTCCCCCCTTAGTCTTCACTTGGTTTGGCAATATTTTGATAATTCCATAAAGTGATGGCATTAAGTACCCCTAGGTTAGAGTGTGATCATGGAAAAGAGTGTGGCTAATCTTAAAGAAATCAGTATAATCCAACATTTATCAGGCTGGCTCTAGAATTCTTTAGAGTGGGATAAACACTGGAAAAAAATAATCTGTGAGTATCCGTCCACACTTTTTAACAAATTGCTGTGTTCACAACTCTTTTGTGTTTTTTGAAATCTGATGAATTTCACCAAGATTTTGTCTTGAAGAAAAACAGAAAGAAGTTTCAACAATGACAGAACATCACATTTTGACATTTTTAGAATGAAACATTTCAATTTTTCATTTTGAAAAAACTTTTTGCTTGAAAATTGTTTTGATTTTCTATTAGTATACATTAATAATAATTGAAAAGAAAAAAAGGTTAAAATTGAATTGTAACGTTAGATTTTGTTGAAACAAAATGTTGGAATCACCCAAAACAAAGATTTTTTTTTTCAGAATTTTCCTTTGCAGAGAAGTTAGAAATTTTTGGATTTCCCTCCAACTCAAAGTAAAGCCCGGTTTCAGAATCTCAAAATCCTTTTTCCAATCAGAACTTCTCTCAACTGTACATCTCTAATATATATAAACTCAAAGGTTAATACTTACACTAGTCTTCCCAGTGAATCCTCTATTCATTTTTCAGACTGCAAGTATTTCCAGGAGGGATTTCTTTTGTTTTGTCTTGTTTGGTGCTAAGCATGTTGTAAGCTCTACAAATATTAAACAACAACTTCATTGGGGGTCTTATTAAAAAATAAGGACACTCCCTTCTGACATGACTGGAAACATTTTTGAAGGGGTTGTGTGACCTTGGAAGGTGAAAAAAAACATTACTTGGTGACTGTCTAAAAAAAACCCAAATCGTCACTCTGTGTGTGTGTGTGTGTGTAAATATCCTATTCGAACCTAAGTACTGGGGAGGGATGCTAGGACCCCAGACCTCAGTAATAAGGGACCTATCAGTAAGGGAGACTTTGTATTTATCTCTAAAATCCTTTGAGGAATCTATCCCCTAGTGCAGTTCCAGTTCTATGTATCATTCTTATCAGTAGGACTGTCAGGTATGACATTGCACAGGGTAGAGACTGCTCCCACCACTGGAAGGACACAGTTTTCATGTCACTTCAGACATTATACGGCTGCTTCTGAGGAGATACACCTCAGAATAGGGCGCAGCTCTGCTACTGCATAATTCTGTGGAGTATTTGTGGGCAGCAGCCACAGAAGCTGTTTTAGGCTGTCTATAGATACTGTAGTAAGCACAATCTCTGAATTATTATTCTGCCTGCTTCATTTAGTAAGATCGTACCTTGGTGACTAAACTCATTATTATACAATAAAAGCAAAAGAGCTTATGTTGTGTCAAAGTACTGAGCACTGCTCAGAACACAAAAAGAAAGTTGGCTTTGCAACACTAACCAAGACAACTGATGAGCTGCTGTTCCACAACATTTGCGATGTGCAGAACTAGGAGCTGGCATTCCTTCATGTAATGATAATTTGCTATACAGTATATATGGGGAGGGGAAGGGAAGAGAAGAACTGTGGAAGCAACAGCCATTTACTTTTCTCCATGAGCATTGTAAAAGGAGAAAATAAATAAGATGAATTATTGATGGCACTTATCATTTATGCTTCTGTGAAATGGCCTGGGTAATAACCACAGCGTTCTTCTCAGTTAATATTGTCTATAAAGATGGGATGGGTCAGATATGATGCATCTGTGGTTTGAACTATCCTCTAATAAGTCAAAACACTGTGCCTGCTTTTATGGGAGACATTGAAATATTTCCTCTGGACATGCCCACTCTATTTTTGATACATTGTGCCATTACTTGAAGCATTAGTTAGAGCCATGGAAAACATAACAAGAGGAATGTAACACTACATGAAGCTCCTTTTCTCACCTGTTACCACCCCATGAAAGATTAGGAGAGTGTTTCCTGAGACACCCACTAACAGCTGAGATGGCAGAGATGTAATCTGACATAAAGCAATTGGACAGAGGGCTTTTCTTGTGCAGTGCGGTGAGATGTTAAACTCCCATTGTATAACTCAGCCGTAAACATTTGCTCCAGGCTCAAACTTGGCACACAGTGTTACATCTAGGGAACAGTCTTCATTTAAGCAAATTAAAAAATATCAGTTTGCTCATTTGAAAATTTATGAGAGCCAACATTCCCCTCCCTTGCACAGGACTCAACAGGGATTTGAGTTATCAAAATTAATTTGGCAAATGATTAGTCCATAACAAGGAGTAATTGCCTCTGGAATTCTTTTTGGGGAGGAGAAGGAAGTACAGCAGCTGCCATTTTAACTTTGAGAAATAACTGACGTGCATGCAGAGATTATCTGCTCTTATAAGGATTCCTAGTCTGGATTTCCAATGTCCATAAATGCATGCAGTAGCTCTAAGCATGGATTTGCATGGTAGACTGGAGTTTCCCTTCTGAAGAGAGGGTCTCCTAACAGGACAAATAAGGTTTTCTTTTAGCACTGTTTTGAAGATAGTTATTTTATATTTGCATTAGTAAGCAATGCAATGTGCTTTAGCTGGCATTTTTGTCTATGTTCTAGAAGAAGGATTAACAAAAAGGCGTTCCATCCCTGTTGATAATCGATAAGTTGCATAGGAAAGGAGTTTCTCCTATAAAGTGTCCCCTCTGCTTCAGGGAAAGTTCCTGTAAAAGATGCTACTTACAGGTCATGGGGGTCATGGGGGTGTTGTGAAGTTTGAACTTTTTCTGATGGATAGGACCCTCAATTGGTGCCACTAATTAGCACCATAGCTAACTACAATCATATTGCTGAAGAACATGCACAAGTACTTAGCCATTCTGATTCGCTATGAACCGGTTAGCGCTGGTCAGAAAATGGAGTTTCCCTCCCACAAAACATTTTGATTATTTGCAAAGACTTTTCATCCTGACATGGGATGAAAGTAAAAAATGTTGGAGGGAAGAAAGATTGTGTTTTTGGAGAATCAAAACAGATTTTTTGGTTTGCTCATAGGTGTCTGACTCCCCAGTGAGTTGTCTCCCAGGACTACCCAACTCCACAAGCAGCCAGCACCCTGGGGACCCGGGCAGCCCAGGTTGTCCTCTGGACACAACAGTACCCTTGCCTGCACCATATCTTGTAACTGAAGAGATTCAGCTTCCAGGGAGATACTTGTCAAGTTGGGAAGGGAACATGCCATAAGAAAACTCCATCCCCTATGCTGACCAACAGAGTCCTAAATGCATGGAATGGGGTGGAGGCAGGAGGGGCTCTGTAACACAACCTCCCCCCGCCCCCCCCTGCCCCCCCGCTTCCATGCCATTCCTACTATCTTGCCCCTCTCTGTCTTTGTACTTAATGGGGAATGGAGCACTGGGGCCTGCATTGCTCATGAATGCCACCAACACAACTGTGCTAAATAAATCAAAGCCTGAAAATGTCAATACAGATGATAGACAGACAACTTGAGTGATGTCTCCTCTGTTCATTTAACTCTTTGAATTTTTGCTGATCATAATCAGTTTCATAGTGTGACTGGAACTGAAAGGGATTATTCCTTTTGCACTGGAATTTAAGGAAAGCATGTTTGTTCAGAGGGGAGAGGAGACCAGATTAGAACATGCTACTGGAGCATAATACGTTCACAGTAATTGCAAACTGGTGTTCTGTAATTCTTCACCATTTCTAATATTCTCATCCTCTCATAGTTAGCTCATTTATGCTTTTGTCCTTATGAAAGAAAAGACAACGGTTAATTCAATATGGTCTCCTGAGGGAAGCCCCTTTTCAATCTTTTCAGTTTAATTCCATTAATTGGCATATTGTCTGGTTTTATGTTTCCCCTCCTGTGTCCTGAACTTAGATTCCCCTCAGTTCTTAAACTCCTCAGCTATGTTTTGACTGACAACTTGCTTGATCTGCAGACAAAGCATGTGCTTTCTTATCTTTCACTTCCAGGCTAATGTTTAACAATGTATTCACAGTTTATCACCCTATTTGTTAAGCCTGGGCTCAGAAGTTCTCTCAGTTCTGAAGCCATCATAAAAATCAATAATAATCAATTCATTTATTCTAGGCTACATTAAAATATTACTAACTACAATAATTAAAAAATAAATAATTTAAGAAGTCCGATGCCTTTACTGATTTATTAATAGTCCTTGCTTTTGACCTTCAATAGGAGTCTGGTTTTGGTCCTCTTTCAACTCGGAAAATGAAGCCTTAGCAACAAATACATGCAGCCTTTTTATTGCAGAAGAAAAGTGAGAATGAAAGTTTTCAGTTCAGCATCATAACTTTCCCAGGTACATTAACAAATGAAAATGAGCACAGGAAGTATGCAATATGAAAAAACTGCAATTTAGTTAAAACATTATTCCAGTAATACGAAAAATGGGTTGAAAAACACATAGCTAGCAGTATTCCTAGTCCATATTTATTTTTTATAGTCATAATAAACTGAATTCATGACACACTGAAAACACTGTTATGCTTTATTTTACAAGGCACAAGTAGCCATGTAATAATGTTGCAGTAATACTGCAGCTGTATTGTCTATGAGCCCTATGCAGCAAAAGACAGAAGGGAGAAATTGAAACAAAAATGGGATGGGAAGGCATCAAAATCAATGGAAAGGTGGAACCAAACCAATGTACTTCCCTTTCCTTTCTACCACCCCAAGGCCCAGAATCTCCTTCATGCCAACACCACACTGTAGGAGTTCAGTAGGACCCTAAGGGATGATTTTCGAGGGTGTGAGGAGTTGGGTTCAGACATGCGATCCTCAGAACCTGTGGAGATCCAGGTAGATAATCCAGGTAGAAAAATCAATACTGCTTCCAGCATACTTCAATGAGATATGAGGACTTCAGATAAATTGAGACAAGTCTCAAGTGATGGATATTTCTCATAGACCAAATCCATCTCAAATACAATCATCTTCCTTTCATTTCATGTAAAGAGAGAACCTACTTAGACATCAGGCATGCTCTGATTGATCAAAAACAGTATCTGAAAACATAGATGTCACACTCAGAGAAAAGCCATGGAGAAATGGTGTTCACTGCCAATATCTTTATTGGGAATAGTAGAAGCTATTAAAAATTAATATAGGACCATGATTAATGTATATATTTAGTTTAATTCTACTTACATTTCCTGCTTCAACTTTCACAGGAATAGAGTTATGCAACATTTCTTATGGAGTATGAAGACATCGCAGACCCACAAGATATGCAGGAAATCATGACCAAATGGGAGGTGGGATTACCGGATTTGTATTTAGATCACCTGGCTTTTCTATTCAGATTTTTAATAAAACGGTTCTGTCCCACCAACTCTTCCCAATCCGCACTGTATTTTGAGATTGAAAAAAATTAGTTAACCCCTTTGTGTCTCTCTCTCTGCACTTCCATTTTTAAAACAGTTGCCTGTACCTTTAAGGAAAAATAATATTTACCTCCTCTTGGAGTGTTCTTCAGAAAATCATGCCCATTGCCACTTCTAATCTCATCAACGTTCTTTCCATGACAATCTGGAACAATGCCCAATTTAAATTTGCTAGTAGCTCTAAGATCAGATCTGCCTGGCTAACCAAGGGCATGTTAATCATAAAAGATATTATTGAACAGACAACTTTAACCTCCTGTTCATATATTTGTGATAAATATCAGCTACCAATAAAGCATGGTCCTTCCTATAATAAGCATTGATTCAAAATTATAAGGAGCTGCAGAATTGTTGGCAGGACACAAATAACACTCCACTTGAAGTGTACCTTAAAAAGTATCACTTCAAAGGTTTTTTTTCTCCTGCTGATGATAGCTCATCTCAATTGATTGGACTCTTCCAGTTGGTATGCGTACTTCCACCTTTTCATGTTCTCTGTATATATAAATATCTTCTGTCTGTGTGTTCCATTCTATGCATCCGAAGAAGTGAGCTGTAGCCCACGAAAGCTTATGCTGAAATAAATTTGTTAGTCTCTAAGGCGCCACAAGTACTCCTGTTCTTTTTGCGGATACAGACTAACACGAAAAAATATGTGAGCCAAAAACATTTTATGGGTAACACATACAAATCGCTGAATTCCTTCATTTATCCCACTGGCTATGCCATAAAAGAAAAATGGAGAAGGAGCTAAGCCCCTCCATTGCTTCTGACAGGTGGGAGAGCTTCTGGCACAATCGATGCAGAACATCCAGTTCTGTTTCTGTATTTCTTTCAGAGCAAAATTCGAAATAGAGATTGCATAAAGTTGGGCACACCCCATGTGATGGAGTAGGGAATATTAACCTGGTAATGATGCATGGGAATATTACTAGTTTACTGTCTGCATTGATACTAGATGGTGGTGGGATATAAGGGTGTGACTTCACTTGAGGGATGATACTTGAACATGTAACCTGAGCCTAGGAGGGAGTTGGGGCCAGGTGACACCTTCTGCCTGGGAAACTGGACAAAAGGCTGGAGGAGGAGCCGGTGTGTGTGGCTGGGTGAGACTGCTGGAGGGGGTTTCAGTTTGGAGCTGGCTGGGGAAATGGAGAGAGGCCCAGAACTGGGGTCTGGGCTCCCTGCCCCCCAAGATGGACCTGACTGAGGGATCCTGTTTTCTGTACCTACAAGCTCTGTGTTGGACTGTGTTCCTGTCATCTAATAAACCTTCTGTTTTACTGGCTGCATGAGAGTCACAGTGAATCGCAGGAAGTGAGGAGTACAGGGCCCTGACTCCCCCACACTCTGTGACACCCCACATAGTAAATGTTGGAGGTGATATGACAGCTCCAATGCAAACCTGTCTCAGATAGTCTTTGAATGTCAAAGTATATCCACATTTTGGAAGAAAATGTATGGTGCTCTAAGGTGACTGGGGTAGGGGTTTCCCCGGCATCAAGCCTCTGTTTTGAGCATTCCAGAAGATCTACTCTGTTTGAGTAATGCCAGGAAAAGGATAGCTGCAGCACTTATAGTGCGCCAAAGAGTCATTTTCCACCCACATTCTTTGATTGGATAACTGAGCTAACCAACACAACCCTCATGGGAAAACCAGCATTAATCTATAGGAGTACAAGACCCCACTATAAAGACGCTTGGTTTTCATGAGAACATTACAAACTGACTCCAGGTAGGTTGGGCTTCGGAAGCTATTTTGGCGGGGGAGGGAGGATGGCTAGGGAATTATTTAGCTATGAATATTTCATATTGTGTGTTATTAAATGCATACTCCTGCTCTGTTTTTGTTAAATACAATGTCTGTGTTCATGTTAAAACTTCTTTAAAAGAAAATGAAAATAAATAAAAAATAATAATTATAAAAAAGATCTGGGAAGAAGAAGAAATTGGCTAGAACCTTCCTGAGCTGGAGAGCCACTTCCAGGAGGTTGTTAGGGTAGAAGAGTCATGAGACTGGACCCTCAGGTGGATAGCCTGGAGTGTGTGACTCTGGAACAAGAGCTGAAAGAAACTAGGAACCAAGTGCTGGTGGACTCGTGGGTGGTCACCTGGAAGTATGTCCCTGGAGAGGGGAATGGATAATCACTGCATCTTGAAATGTTTTACAGGAGGAATTGGGGGAAGAGTTTTATCATGAGGGTTTGACAGATTACTGTATATGTACATGAATAAATTTATACCAGAGGCAGGACTCTTTTTCAGACAATGAAAGAAACTGTGCTCTTTTTATGGGTCATCCCAAGGGAAATTGAGACAGGTGCACTTGTCTACTGTGGCCTGACAATGGAGGGTGCTATAGGCAGGGCTGCCCTGTGACATAGTCCTAAATGGGGAAGGCAACCAACTGGCAGAAAAAGGAGGAGGAACATGAATCCAGTGGCTTCTCCTAGCACTATTTCAGGAGAAAAGAGCAATTTTTATTTTATTTTTAAAAGCAGCAAGATCCAGACTAACACGGCTACCCCTCTGATACTTTTATTTTTAAGTGACCCCGTCTTTATGTGGATGTATCAAGTCAGCAGTGTGATGTGCTGGACAGAGGGATCAGTTGGGTGAGGCAGCCGACGCTGGATGAAAGCCTCTAAATTCCAATTTGTTGTGGGGCATTAAATCAGCTCTTAGGTGGAACCATCACTGATGTACCCCTTGGGAAGGGATGCAAAGAACTTACAGTGGACGGATCCCCTCCCGTTGAAGTTGCACATTTGTGTCTTAATAGATGTGTGCTGTACTTCAGGTTTTAGTTCATCCCTAAGTCCCTATCTTTTGAGATACCCATCTATGATTGGTTTCAGAGTAGCAGCCGTGTTAGTCTGTATCCGCAAAAAAAACAGGAGTACTTGTGGCACCTTAAAGACTAACAAATTTATTTAAGCATGAGCTTTCGTGAGCTACAGCTCACTTCTTCGGATGCATAGAATGGAACACACAGACAGGGGATATTTATACATACAGAGAACATGAAAAGGTGGAAGTATGCATACCAACAGGCAGAGTCTAATCAATTGAGATGAGCTATCGTTAGCAGGAGGAAAAAAACTTTTTGAAGTGATAATTAAGATGGCCCATAGAAGGCCTTCTATAGAAGGATGCATAGAATGGAACACACAGACAGGGGATATTTATACATACAGAGAACATGAAAAGGTGGAAGTATGCATACCAACAGGCAGAGTCTAATCAATTGAGATGAGCCATCGTTAGCAGGAGGAAAAAAACTTTTTGAAGTGATAATTAAGATGGCCCATAGAAGGCCCATAGAAGGCCATGTATAAATATCCCGTCTGTGTGTTCCATTCTATGCATCCGAAGAAGTGAGCTGTAGCTCACGAAAGCTCATGCTTAAATAAATTTGTTAGTCTTTAAGGTGCCACAAGTACTCCTGTTTTTTTTGCCATCTATGATTGTGTAGGTTTGAAATACAATATGGTGTCAACTTCTCACAGGTTCTTTTTCAAACTATTTACGTTTGAGACATATATTAAGTAATGTGATACTATATGCTCTTTCCTTCTAAATATTACACTGATTTTAGGGTCTTTAGAAGGTAGGTTTACTGTTAACTTTACTGTATCTATTTCTTTTGCCTGCTTTCAAATTCACTTTCCATGTTTTCAGTCAAGATTTGCAGATATAATATTGCTAAGAGTATCACTCAGTTTGTATTTGCTTTATCACCGCTGACTCTCAGGTAACCACTTCAAATTAGCAAAGGATGGTAACCAAACACACATTAAGATTCCAGGGGATGGAATTTCAGAGTGCCATGGAAATGACACAGTTTGCTTGAAATCAGATCCAAGCACAACGCAACTTCACATATCACTGCCAAATATCATTTTCCTTATTCAAAGTCTGTGAAAGTGGGTGCTTCCAACACAGAGAGCCTCTCAAGGCCATGAATTCTCATGTGATCATGCCCTATGTGCAGTTTATATGCTCCCGGTGTTGTGTTGGAAGGCTCTCCTTATGTTTTGCAGCTTCCTTATTGTCAACAGAACTACAACTCAGATGATTCAGTAAGGGACAGGAGATTGAGAACTATTATAAACTGGTGCCGTCAACCCAATATAACTGGCAGATTTCAATGTATGAAAAATATTGTACTGATTAGTGTAGACAGCACTTCCATCAATACTTGGTGCTGTATCTCACTGCTAAGTTATTTTGGTTTGATGTCATGTTGTTGTATCTGATCAGGGGAGTTTGAAGAGAGTTTTAACCCTGCCTGTGTGTGCTGGTAGTATTCCAATAAATGCTTTGATTTCTATAAGCGCGTATTACAATATTCAGATGACCGAAGAGTTTGTGTGTATCTTTCCAATCAGAGACAAACTACGGGCTTGTCCACACATAGTTTTTGTACATAAGAACGGCCGTACCGGGTCAGACCAAAGGTCCATCTAGCCCAGTATCTGTCTACTGACAGTAGCCAATGCCAGGTGCCCCAGAGGGAGTGAACCTAACAGGCAATGATCAAGTGATCTCTCTCCTGCCATCCATCTCCATCCTCTGACGAACAGAGGCTAGGGACACCATTCTTACCCATCCTGGCTAATAGCCATTTATGGACTTCACCACCATGAATTTATCCGGTTCTCTTTTAAACACTGTTATAGTCCTAGCCTTCACAACCTCCTCAGGTAAGGAGTTCCACAAGTTCACTGTGCGCTGCGTGAAGAAGAACTTACTTTCATTTGTTTTAAACCTGCTGCCTATTAATTTCATTTGGTGACCCCTAGTTCTTGTATTATGGGAATAAGTAAATAACTTTTCCTTATCCACTTTCTCCACATCACTCATGATTTTATATACCTCTATCATATCCCCCCTTAGTCTCCTCTTTTCCAAGCTGAAGAGACCTAGCCTCTTTAATCTTTCCTCGTAAGGGACCCTCTCCAAACCCCTAATCACTTTAGTTGCCCTTTTCTGAACCTTTCTAGTGCTAGAATATCTTTTTTGAGGTGAGGAGACCACATCTGTATACAATATTCAAGATGTGGGCATACCATGGATTTATATAAGGGCAATAATATGCTCTCAGTCTTATTCTCTATCCCCTTTTTAATGATTCCTAACATCCTGTTTGCTTTTTTGACTGCCTCTGCACACTGCGTGGACGTCTTCAGAGAACTATCCACGATGACTACAAGATCTTTTTCCTGACTCTTTGTAGCTAAATTAGCCCCCATCATATTGTATGTATAGTTGGGGTTATTTTTTCCAATGTGCATTACTTTACATTTATCCACATTAAATTTCATTTGCCATTTTGTTGCCCAATCACTTAGTTTTGTGAGATCTTTTTGAAGTTCTTCACAATCTGCTTTGGTCTTAACTATCTTGATTAGTTTAGTATCATCTGCAAACTTTGCCACCTCACTGTTTACCCCTTTCTCCAGATCATTTATGAATAAATTGAATAGGATTGGTCCTAGGACTGACCCTTGGGGAACTCCACTAGTTACCCCTCTCCATTCTGAGAATTTACCATTAATTCCTACCCTTTGTTCCCTGTCTTTTAACCAGTTCTCAATCCATGAAAGGACCTTCCCTTTTATCCCATGACAGCTTAATTTACGTAAGAGCCTTTGGTGAGGGACCTTATTAAAGGCTTTCTGGAAATCTAAGTACACTATGTCCACTGGATCCCCCTTGTCCACATGTTTGTTGACCCCTTCAAAGAACTCTAATAGATTAGTAAGACACTATTTCCCTTTACAGAAACCATGTTGACTATTGCTCAACAGTTTATGTTTTTCTATGTGTCTGACAATTTTATTCTTAACTATTGTTTTGACTAATTTGCCCGGTACCGACGTTAGACTTACCGGTCTGTAATTGCCGGGATCACCTCTGGAGCCCTTTTTAAATTCTGGCGTTACATTAGCTAACTTCCAGTCATTGGGTACTGAAGCTGATTTAAAGGACAGGTTACAAACCTTAGTTAATAGTTCTGCAACTTCACATTTGAGTTCTTTCAGAACTTGTGGGTGAATGCCATCGGATCCTGGTGACTTGTTAATGTTGCATTTATCAATTAATTCCAAAACCTCCTCTAGTGACACTTCAATCTGTGACAGTTCCTCAGATTTGTCACCTACAAAAGCCAGCTCAGGTTTGGGAATCTCCCTAACATCCTCAGCCGTGAAGACTGAAGCAAAGAATCCATTTAGTTTCTCCGCAACGACTTTATCATCTTTAAGCGCTCCTTTTGTATTTTCATCGTCAAGGGGCCCCACTGGTTGTTTAGCAGGCTTCGTGCTTCTGATGTACTTAAAAAACATTTTGTTATTACCTTTGGAGTTTTTGGCTGGCCGTTCTTCAAACTCCTCTTTGGCTTTTCTTATTACACTCTTGCACTTAATTTGGCAGTGTTTATGCTCCTTTCTATTTGTCTCATTAGGATTTGACTTCCACTTTTTAAAGGAAGTCTTTTTATCTCTCACTGGTTCTTTTACATGGTTGTTAAGCCACGGTGGCTCTTTTTTAGTTTTTAGTGTGTTTCTTAATTTGGGGTATACATTGAAGTTGGGCCTCTATTATGGTGTCTTTAAAAAACGCCCATGCAGCTTGCAGGGATTTCACTTTAGTCACTGTACCTTTTAACTTTTGTTTAACTAACCCCCTCATTTTTGTATAGTTCCCCCTTTTGAAATTAAATGCAACAGTGTTGGGCTGTTGAGATGTTCTTCCCACCACAGGGATGTTAAATGTTATTATATTATGGTCACTATTTGCAAGCGGTCCTGCTATAGTTACCTCTTGGACCAGCTCCTGCGCTCCACTCAGGATTAAATCTAAGTTGCCTCTCCCCTTGTGGGTTCCCGTACCAGCTGCTCCATGAAGCAGTCATTTAAAGTATCGAGAAATTTTATCTCTGCATTTCATCCTGAAGTGAAATGTTCCCAGTCAATATGGGGATAATTGAAATCCCCCACTATTATTGGGTTCTTAATTTTGATAGCCTCTCTAATTTCCCTTAGCATTTCATCATCACTATTACTGTCCTGGTCAGGTGGTCGATAATAGATCCCTAATGTTATATTTTTATTAGAGCATGACATTTCTATCCATAGAGATTCTATGGAACATGTGGATTCGCTTAAGATTTTTACTTCATTTGAATCTACATTTTCTTTCACGTATAGTGCTCCCCCTGCACGACCTGTTCTATCCTTCCAATATATTTTGCACCCCGGAACGATAGTGTCCCATTGATTGCTCTCAGTCCACCAGGTTTCTGTGATGCCTATTATATCAATATCCTCCTTTATCACAAGGCACTCTAGTTCACCCATCTTATTATTTAGACTTCTTGCATTTGTGTACAAGCACTTTAAAAACTTGTCCCTGTTTATTTGTCTGCCCTTTTCTGATGTGCCAGATTCTTTTTTATGTGACTGTTTATCATCTGATCTGGCCCTTACATAATCCTCTTCCGTCCTCTGCTCCTGACTATAACCTGGAGATTCTCTATCATCAGACTCTCCCCTAAGAGAAGTCTGTGTCCGATCCACATGCTCCTCTGCAGCAGTTGGCTTTCCCCCATCTCCTAGTTTAAAAACTGCTCTACAACCTTTTTAAATGTTCAGTGCCAGCAGTCTGGTTCCACTTTGGTTTAGGTGGAGCCCACCTCTACTTTAACTATATTGGTTTAGAAACCAATGATATTTATAGTCATAAGTTATATCAATATATCATCTTTGTACAGTGTAACTGCACCCCTATTAGGCATTGCACATATTTAATTAGTTTAGTGAAAAAAATCATATCCTTAACTGAAATAATTAAATTGGCACAAGAACCATGTATAAAATCAGGCCTAAAATAGTTGTCACACAGAGAAAAGCAGTTTGGTGCCTGAAATAAGGGCACACTTACTTAAAGTAAAGATCCCCTTTCCCCTAACTGATTAGAGACTAGGCCAGTTGGAAAACAGGACACAAGCCATCCAGTCTCATGGAGGTAGTTAAATAGTTTGTGGACAGACAGTTTTCTGATTTTAGTATGTGTTTTCAATCACAATACACAAACCACAGTGGCAGAATAAAGCAAGAATTAACACATCATCAAATTCAGACATCATACTGAGGCCTGGTCTAGACACAGCACTTGTAACAGTATAAATTAATTATTTTTGTTAGAGATGTGATTTTTACAAAATAGTTACACAGATACAGCTCCTAGTGTTGATTTAGCTATTCCAATATAAAAGTGCCTTATACCAGTATCGCTTATTCCCATTCTCATTAGAGAATAAACTACACTGGTATAAGCACTTTTATAAACAGTATAACTGCACCCACACACGGTGTGGGTGGGTGAGAGGTTGTATTGCTTTAACTATCCCAGTACAGTTAAAACAATACAAACGTTGTATGTAGACAAGGCCTCAGAAAAAAATTCTGCATTTGTGGCTCTACCACCTGAAAATACATAAAACGGTTTGGAACTAGATTTTTGTTCAGTCCAGCTACCTGTTTATGCACTCCCATAGCTGGATGCACCAACATTTTTTGTACTTTTGTTCATTATTTTTATTGCCAAACTTTCTCTTTTCAAGTACTACGGAGACTGAGTCTAAACCAATACTATTAATTCTACTAGCTAAATGTACATCAACATTTCCATCAATATAGATGACTGGAAATGGGGGGGAGAACCAAATATTTTCACAAAATTTTATTCCCTTTTTCCCATCAATTTAAAACAAAATTCTACTAAAATTTCAAAATTTGACAGTATTTGACCACTAAGTATAACCCCATATTTGACAAGTGCTTGAAACCCAGTCAATACATTTTCTTCTGGACATGAATTTACTTTTTAAACCCGAGTTCTGCACTTAATTCCATTCAGGTTGGCCAGGCCTAAGACTTCAGACCCTGAACAAATTCTTCATGAAAAATGAAAACCACTTTAAATTTAGAGGGGTAAAAAAAATATTTCAGATTCTTTTTGAAAAAGACTTAAAATCCAAAAATGAAGGACCACGATATTTTGCAACTCTCTTGTTCACATTGGACAATAGTAATTAAGATTATATTTTTTGGGTACAAATAACCAATTGATTATTTGGTTTCAAAAAATAAATTATTAAATTTACAATCTGTCTCTTTTTCAGCAAAAATTTCATATGGCGTTGTTTTAGCCTGAACACATGAAATGGCTGCAATAGGACCAAGAATAAAAGCTGCAGTCTATCTTATCAGTGAGCCATGAATTTAAAAGTCTAAATAGACCAATTCATGATCAACTGTAATTGCTCATAAAGAGGTAGCATTATGATCTCGTGTCAAGAAGCAGCTAATTAGTTAGTGCCCAAGAAGGGTACTCCTGACATTAATGTAAATTAATGACATTAAGACCTAATGTAAACAGTCCTAAATAAGAATTACATAACAAGATATATTATTCCTGTGGCTTAACTAATCAATCTACATTTTTAAGAGATTCTGACATATATTTATCTGATAGACCACAAAGCCTTTCGAGTAAAGTCATTTTCCCTTTTAAAATGCCAGATGCTAAAATACAGGGCTGAAGTGGGTCCTTCTTAAAAATGTTGCATTTTTGATGCCGGATTTTGTTCTTATTGTAGGAGAATTAAAAATGGCTTAAGCCTTATCAAGGGTCTTAAAGCAAAACATTAAAAACAAGAATATACCAAGGATTTTGGAGGACTCTGGATGACGAAGTGATAATTACATGACACCTTGGGTATGTCTACACAAATCTGCAGAATCAAGTGTCCTTCCTAGCCTGGGTTGATGGACGTGGGCTCATGTAGGCATTGTGGCTCAGGTCGGAGCTTGAGCCCTGAAGCTTAGAGAGTGGGGTGGCCTTGAGAGCCCGAGCTCCAGTCCAAGACACAAACCGCTGTCGATACAGCTATTTGTAGCATAGTCACGCAAGCTCAAGTATGTCGACCTGACTCGTAGGGTCAATTACACAGGCTGCACAAACATGCCCATTAGAGGCAACTTGTCTTGTCCTATGCAATTTAGACTAGCATATTAATACACCAGATTAAACAAAGAAAATAATTCCTGGCTCATTTGTTAAATCCATTTTGAAAGATTAACTAGTAGACAGGTTTACATAAACAAAATGCTCTAGATAAGATGGCCCAGAGTCACTGCATGGGTAGAAAATCCACCAGGAAACAGGGAGCAGCGTGGAAGCCATCTACAACCCTGCTCGACTGGAGACACCACAGCCACCCAACACTGCCTCAAAAGCAATTAGGAACAACCTAGGAGAGACATATCCAGGCTGATCAGGAGATTCAGCACTTCTCCCAGGCAACTTCTACTGGCAGAGCTCCTATGGAGCCCCAGCCAGAATTTAAAACTGCTCTCCTCTGGCACAGTCCCTGCGGAATGGCAAGCAGTAGTTTCACAGCCTGCCTCACCCCAGGGTGAATCCCTGTTATGGACAATAGCTTCAGATTTTATCCCCTGTGGCCTGACTACAAATCACACTCCCAGTTATTGCTAATATTGAAGTTCTCTGTTACCCGTAAAGTATTTCAGTCCTGCTGTATTATGATAAGAGTCTAAGGACTGTGAAAAGCCATGGCTTTCACAGCCCAAATTGGCAGAGAACTGGAAAACTATGACTACAATATTAGCTGTTAAGTAGCCCTCCCATGATAACAGTAGCATTAGTAATGCTTGCCAAGTTGAAAATTAAGGGATTGATGCTGAGCACCTCCAGCAAGGCATTTAGTGTCCACTGACTTCAGTGGGAGTTGAGGGCACTTTGCAGGAGATACTGAGCATATTGCGGGAACAGATCCTAAACTTTTCAGTGTGTGTACAATCTAAATAGACAGTGGTGGGTGAAAGGAAGTGCACATAAAAGTGACACAGGCAGCCTTATCCGAGAATCTAGGGGAGATTTATTCACATTCCAAACCCTTTCCATTATTTAGCATAATGGACATTTTCTGCACCAGATTCATCCAGGGTCAGAATGTTCTGAAACAAGACTGAGATTTGGTGGCAGAGCTCAGGCAGGTTGCATACCATGTGCCTGCACGTTACCCTCATTTAGCTAGTGGTTTTAATCCTCACCTTAAAGATAATCAAATTAACCTCAATTTTTTAAAAAATGGTAATATCTGGGAGAACCAATACTTCTGCAATTGTTTTGGGTAAGTATGATATTGTTCTTAAGTAAATGATTTTATAGTTCTCCTCTAAGCAAGCAACTTCAAGTCATGCTATACATAGAACCCTAGAAACATTTTCTTGGCTAACAGCCATTTTGAACCACATAAATTATCATTACACAATAAATATTTATGGAGAGAGAGAGCTCGTAGAAGCAATAATGAATTAACCTCCAGTTCTCTGAGAAATATCGCGGTAAGTGTGTATCCCAAGAAGACAGTTATTTTCCTCAGTAAATAGGAGCCTTGCACTCAGATGGGAGTGAAAAAAAATTATCAAATAACCATCACTTGCAATTCAGAGGGAATCGATTTAGTTTTAAAAGCATTTTGAAAATGCAGATGTTTGCAATAATATTTGAATCAATTCTTTCAAATGTCTGTGCAAGCAAAATAAAGTTCTGTCAACTGAACAACCAAACCACTTTTCATATTAATCAATGGGAACTAGATATATTCCATTGATGTAGAAAATTAGAGCCTTTGCATGTTTCCCAGATTTTGAATTTCATTTTGGATGCTTGGTCATGAATTATAACCGCTGCCTTCCTGGCTCCAGCTATTTCAGTTGAAATCCATTATTTCTTGTAGAATTATGAGCCTTGTTAGTGAAATGCCAGCTATTTCCTTTCCAGCATCTGCACTGCAGTTGTTCTATTATTAACAACAAGCCCATTAAAAAAATGAAAAATTCAGATTTGTGTCTTTGGGGTGTGGGGTTGCTGAAGCTTCAGATAAAACAAATAAGCTCGCTGTGTTGCTTCCAGTTGACACAGCTGTCATGTAAGCATTTGCTGCTGCACAGCTTAGGGATTCTAGGCTACAAGGCCTTGTAGCCATATGTAAACAATACAGCATTGATGACAGGTTTACAACACTGGAGACAACATGTGCAGCTGTTAGCCACTGGTTTCTGTAGCATAAGACAAATGTTTTTACTGCAGAATTGCAGATGCTTGGCACTGGGTCTCTGAGGCAGCACAAAGAGGAGCAGCAAAAGTAGTTGATGGCAACTTTACCTATTCAGATATCACTGTGTTATGTCCCAGCCAGGCCACACTCAACTAGGAAACTGACACTTTGCTCATTGCTATCTGTCCTCCCCCATGTAACATTTCAGCAAAGGAAGCATTCCTTCAACCGCTGGGGCAGAGAATGCCTATGCATCACTGAATTAATCCCTCCTGCAAGACATCACTCAGAGTTTCCCTGCTACGAGGTAGACAAATTGCACACTGGACCAGGATATGGTGTGTTCTAAAAACTAGGGCTAAAGTAGGCCTCACCTCAACACCTGCCAGTAATACCAACTTGGAGGAATGGCTCTAAAGTTGGAGGGAGTAAAAACGGAAGCTTGAGATCTTCTCTGCCTTACAAGGAAGTTTGGGTCTCAGATGGAGAAAGCCTATTGGTTGGCTGAATAGCCCCAAAAAAGGAACCCCAGGAACAGCCAAGCCTGGGTAGAAGGCTTGGACTGGATTTTATGTTGTCTTATTGTTGAAGTCAAACCCTAGGTAGGAAATGAGTTCTGACCCTAAATTGAGCATCAGGACTGCATATTAGAGCTGATAGGGGAGTCACCTACCTGTAGCTAAGCTCATCTATTGAGCTAAATAAATATAATACATCTTCCTTCTATGATGAAGATCAACAAGCTCCAGAAACCCTAACAACTTTATAGGAGTCATTAAGTCTTTGATAGTCCCATCTAATAATATGCAAATAATAGCAAACCAGATATAAGGCCCGAGTATTTTGGAGCTTCTTGTCATGTACCAGGAGAGCAATAGTGCAGGGATTCAGATGTAGCTGTTAGTTCAAAAGCCATTATATTATTCAGCGGTGATCTCATGATGGATGCAAGTCTTCACTTCCACTCACCCTCCAAAAAAAATCTAGGGATGTCATCATATGTGGCTAGCTACAAAAATTTAGGGAAACACTAGAAAATTGATCAGAAGAGACTTGTAAATTGACTGCAGAATCAACCATTTGTGAAAACAAAGCTCCTCCCTTTTTAAAATGACACTGTTATCTTTCATTTATTATTTTCTTAAGACTTTTTTTGTACAAACAGCGTGTACCTAGGAATGAAAGAGGCTCTGCATTATGTTCTGGATTTTTGATTTCAAGAAAACTGAGGAAATCTTTTTCTCAAAATCCAAAACACAAGCAGTTTTGTTTATCGTGAAAGTTTTGAGTTTCACAGGATATTTTCCCTTTAATTAAAAAGATTAATTTTCCAAGGGAAATTTAATTTATTTTCAAAATATGTTTTTCTAAAATGAATGGATGTTTATGCAACACAGACAAAAAAATACTTGAAAGTAATTTTATCCTCCTAGAACTATCTTATAAGGGGGAATAAATCTCACCAGGCGGGTTCAATGTCAGGAGAAAAAATATTCAGCATGAATGATTAATATAATCAAAATACTTATATTGGTTTAGCAGGAATAACATCCTAAAATGAATTATCTTGATTTGATAGGAAAGGATCTGTAATTGTGCTGTATTTTATATTTAGCTGCATGTCCAGACAATTGGGCAATGCATTTGAGAGGTTCATTCCATCATATTCCTTTTGGAAGAATAGTTATTTACTCTATTTTGAGGCCCTCATCATGTAAGCTTAATTTCTGAAGGTGTTCTTATGCTTGTCAATATCGGTATTTCTCGGTAAGTGCTGGAAATAATTACTGTGTTTATGACACATCCTACTTATAACATGCCTTTTTTTAACTGGGTCACAGAATATTTAACCACCAGAATTGCATAGTCTCTCCACTAAATATGGACACAGCTGGAAATGGAATTTCAATTTCAAGTTACAACTCTGATATATGGTGCATACAGAGTTCTGTGAAATTCTTCTAACCAACCTTGAACACACGGCAACTTAGCATTGGTTTAAAGTTTATTGTAATCATAAACCTGTGGTAGTAAGGTCTGCAAACCTAAGTGGCCGGTTCTATGTGTCATTGGTACAGGTTCCAAATCTCCAACACATACAAAATCCTGTCTCTTTTGCTTGGCCTATTTCTTGGTCTCTCTGTGTGCTACACTGTAAGGCCCTGATCTTAGCGGTGATAAGCTCCTACAGTTCCAACTGAAGTCTTACATGTATTTAGGCAGGTAGAATGCTCCCAGGGCAGCAATTAAATAGGGAGCTCTCACTGCACCAACCGAGCAGCAAGGGAACTTAGAGGGGGGCACTGCTTACCCAAACCAGGGAGAGGAGGCAGCGTGCCCCTCTGATTTTAGCCCAGGAGGGGAAGTTACACACCCCATCTCCCCTTTATTTTAGCCCCCTGCTCCAGAAGCATCTGGGAAGACGCTGAAGGATGTCACCTACCATTGTCATTTAGAAAGGAGGTATACACTTCCCAAGCATTGGCCCTGGTCTCCCTGACTGTGAAGAAGGCAGCGGGACCATGGTTTTACCCATCCACATCCCACTTGGAATGTCTACCCTCAGGGGCAGTATGATGCCTCTCCAGGCAGGGCCAGCTCCAGGCACCAGTGCAGCAAGTAGGTGCTTGGGGTGGCCAACGGAAAGGGGCAGCATGTCCGGCTCTTCGGCGGCGGGTCCCTCAGTCCTTCTCGGAGGGAAGGACCTGCCGCCGAATTGCCGCTGAAGAATGAAGCGGCCCGGTAGAGCTGCCGCCAAAGTGCCACCGATCGCGACTTTTTTCCCCCCCTCCACCACCTGGGGTGGCAGAAATACTGGAGCTGGCCCTGTCTCCAGGATTCTGGCTGCCCCCTGCACATCTATGGCCAGGGGCTGGAATTAGGAGTGTCCTCCTTCTTCCCACCCTGGTGTGCTCACTAAGGGATGGCCAAAATCTGACTCATTCACTTTTCCCTATTATTACTATTACAATCTGTGTAATATTTAAGTATCTAGCTCTTAGTAAGAAAACTATATAAAATAAAGAGGATTGTGTTGAAAATACAGTACGCTCACGCAGCTCTGCTTGATGTTCCAAAGCTGAAATAGCAATCAGCACTTTTTTGAAATCCACACTTATAAACATGTTTCTAAGAAAAGTCGCAAAAGACAGTGGCAGCTCACAGCTTCAGCTGAGGGAGTCCTATATCCTTGACCAGATCAGTAAGTGACAGCTGATGCCACTGGATAACAGATTTTTAATCAGCAAAATTCTAACAAGCAGACTACAAACTACATTGTTACAGCTTTGCATATAGAGTGTCTTTCATCCAAGGACCTCAAATTTTTCAGACATAGGACAGCCTCACAACAGCCCTGCAAAATAGGCAAGAATCATGAACTTTTGTTTACAGATAAGGTTCAATGACTTGCTCGGGGTCACTCAGGAGCCCTGTGGCAGCATAAAAAATAAAGTCCTGGGCTGACTGACTCTCAGTACATCCTGTGACCTCTCCAAACCAGTCTGCAAAGTCAGTGCCTTTCTTACTTCAAATCTCAATCCAAAACTTCTACCATGATGCTTGCAGGCAGGGCCGGCTCCAGACCCCAGCGCGCCAAGCAGGCGCGTGGGGCGGCATTGTCCCGGCAGGGCGGCATTTGGCTCCGGTGGACCTTCCGCAGTCATGCCTGTGGGAGGTCCACCGGAGCCCCGGGACGAGCGGACCTGCCGCAGGCATGACTGCGGAGGGTCCCCTCTTCCCGCGGCTCCGCTTGAGCTCCCGCAGGCATGACTGCGGCGGGTGCGCTGGTCTAACTCACACCACCTTACAGATCCTCTCTGAATATAACCCATGACCTCTATTTGGCATATAAACTGTGTATCCATATAGGGCAGTGTTTCCCAAACTTGGGCTGCCGCTCATGTAGGGAAAGCCCCTGGCTGTTTGTTTACCTGCCCCGTCCACAGGTCCGGCTGATCGCTTCTCCGGGCCAATGGGGGCTGCAGGAAGTGGCGCGGGCCAAGGGACGTACTGGCCACTGCTTCCACCAGCCCCCATTGGCCTGGAGCAGCGAACCGTGGCCAGTGGGAGCCGCGATCGGCCGGACTTGCGGACGGGGCAGGTAAACAAGCAGCGGCCCAAGTTTGGGAAACACTGCCCTATATGAATACACAGTTTATATGCCAAATAGAGGTCATGGGTTATATTCAGAGAGGATCTGTAAGGTGGTGTGAGTTAGACTTCCGTGGCCAGGCTGAAGAAGGTGAGAGTTAAAAAAGTTTGGGAAACACTGATATAGGGAAATGTCAACATGTATCAGGCTTAATCATCTATGATCACAGTCACATTTCCCTTCCTAAAGCTTCACCCTCTGCCGAAGAACCGGCTTTGCAGGACCTTTCAGAAGGCACTATACAGAATGGAGCCGAGCGAGAATATTAAAATCCAAAAAGTGTGTGTTCCTCATGCGACAAAATCAAAGATATGCCTGTTACACAGAGCAGAACAAATGGGCCCAGTATACCCAAGGTATTGCTACTATGCTTGTAAGCCAGAAAGCACCTTGAATAGAGAGAGGAAACGTATCAAAATGAATTAAGGCCAAAAAGTCCAGCAGTATTATTACAGCTCTAGTAGTCTGCCTGCTTTCCTCAAGGAACTTTGATATATGAAGCTTATTGTTAAACAGCTCAGGTAGGCAGCCTGTCACCATGGTCTGATTTGCAATTTACACCTTTGAAAAAGCAATATTCTTTTATATTTTTTATTTTATTTATTTTGTTCCTTTTAATCGACGTTTCTCATTCCAGTTCCTGGCTGTCACTTTGCTGCCAGAATTTAAATTTTGGATCAGAAGTGTTAAAAGTAACCTGGGCTCATAATGAATCTCAACAGAAAATCCCTACATTATATCAAACAATTTTACATAGATTTGTTCTCAAATTAGGCAGGGTGGCTAAACTATCCAGGAGGGACTGTAAATGATTTTTGAATACTGACAAGTCCAGCTGTAGATAATCAGGGTTCTGCTGACAGTGGGCGTGAACTAAAAGCATAAGTATCTGCTATGAGAGATGAAAGACTTACTCTTCTTGTGGTGAGACTCAAACTTCTGTATAGCAGGCTCTAGAATGGATCATGCAATGCCTTGAGCTGTGGGTTTTATAGTTACCCTTTATTTACTTATAGTAAAATCAGTTATTACAAAGTCATCTTTCTTAATTTGGAAAAAAATGTTGCTTCAATAATTGTCAATGAAATCCCCATGTCATGTTACAATGTTCAGGTTTAGCATAAGGATACAGGAAAAAGATTGTTCCCATTGATGAGGTAGCAGAGTACGCTAGCCCTTTTCTAAAGTAATTCTAAAGAGTCATCCAAGCCAGAAGGGATCGTTGCATTCATCTACTTTGACCTCCTGTACAATGAAGGACATTGAATTTCACTCAGCAGTTCCTGCAAAAAAAACACCAACCCCAATATCTTGTGGTTGATTTTAGAAAGATCTCGAATTGTGGTTTATAAAGACTTTGTGTGATGGAGACTCCATCACATACAAGTAAAAGTGAATCTGGTGTTTACAGCCTAGATTCAGTTTGGGCACATCACAAAACTAATAAAGTCTAACAAACATAACTGCTGGCTAGCCTTTACTCACAGAGATTCATAGTACTGGAACACTGAGATCACGATTAAGATGCATTTGTAGAGCTGTGTGTGTGCATGCTAAAATGAACTAATAATGATGTAAGGGAAGCTCTTAGAAAATGCCACCACTTTCATGAGTATTAGATTCAGAAGCAAACAACAAATGTTTAAACTACAAGGGGGATCATTTCTTGTTTGGGGAACGTGTATTCGTAGTGCTACTCTAGGCCCATTACTAGGGCCCAGCTCATGGAGTCATTTGATTACACATCAGAATCTAAGTTTCCATTAAAAAGGTCTTTAGCCACCAAGGGTGAAAAGAAAAGCTCAGAAATATGACCCAGGTGTAATTGGTGCAGTGACATCTACCTGAGACTGCAGAGGGCCCAAAATAATAGCTGAGAGGTGTGAACAGCTCCATGTGTACAACAGTGGAGAACCCAGCCAACATCACGCCAGCAGAGAACTGTGTGTGGCAGGAGAAAAAGAGTGCAGCGGGCCTGGACCATCCACCCAAGCAGACACATCCTGATCATGGATGGTAAGCATTACAATCTCTCCATATCTGCTACCTCTGTCTCTTGGGGGTGGGGAAGAGAAATAGGGGACACCTGCTGCTACTTCTAGGGAGAAAGGGCCTGTGACCCAAGCATTAATACCAACTGGCCAAATATATTTAAGTGTTGTGATATTGAGCAAAGTACTGATCCTGAATCATATAAGCTGGTGTTTACACTATTCCTTTGGGGACAGCAGACCTGGTATTTCTGTGCGAGGATAAGAGGCTGGACACTACAGGGGAACATTTCAAAGGGATTCAGGGACTGGGTGCACCTATTATTAACCTCCACGGCAAAGTAAGGGCTAGCATTGCCCAGAGCGGAGTGTTTGAGTGGCTAACAGGCTGGTGGTGTTAGGGAGTTGAGACACAGCCAAGCACAAGCAAGACTCCCTCACACTGGAGGCACGGGGGACAGGGTGAGGAAGAAGACTGTGCTGGTTAAAAATCGAGCATGGTTTAGAGAATAAGTGAATGTAGCTGTGAAAAATAAAAACAAAAAATAAAAAAAAATGTACAAGTGGAAGAAAGGAAGTTGATAGTAGTGAATATAAATCTGAAGTTAGGAATTGTAGAAAATTGATACAGGAAGCTAAGGGACACAAGGCAAAATCTATGGCTAGCGGAGTTGAGGATAATAAGAAGGAGGTTTTAAAAATGTATTAGGAACAAACAGAATCCTGACAATGGTACTGGTCCATGATGAGGTGGAAATGGTAGATCAATAATAATGCAGAAAAGGCAGAAGTGTTCAATACATTTTTCTGTTCTCTATGGGGAAAAAAAACAGATGATGCAGTCTTATCCTATGGTGATAATACTCTTTCAGTTCCACTAGTATCTCTGGAGGATGTTTGATAGAAGCTATTAAAGTTAGACATTTTTTAAAAAAGCAGGGCCAGATAACTTGTATCCAAGAGTTTTAAAAGAGCTGGCTGAACTACTAATGTTGATGTTCAATACGTTTTGGAGCACTGGGAAAGTTCCAGAAGACTGGATGAGAGCTAATGTGTCAATTTTTTAAAAGGGTATGTGGGGTGATCCAAATAATTACAGATCTGCCAGCGTGACATTATCTTGCCAGTGGGTACCAGCCAGTGCAGGTGCATCATCACCCAAATGTCAGGCAACACTATCTACATAAAATTTACATGGCACACATTAAATGGATTAAAAACCAGCTAACTGTAAACATCCTGGAGTGGGTCTGCTTCCAGTGGGGTTCTGCAGGGATCAGTTCTAGGCTACTTAACATTTTATCAATAACTTGGAAGAAAACATAAAATCATCACTGATAAAGTTTGCAAATGACACAAATGTTGTGGGACTGGTAAAAACTGAACAGGATGGGTCACTGATTCAGAGCAATCTAGACTGCTTGGTAAATTTGACTCAAGCAAACTGTGCATTTTAATACAGCTAAAAGTAAATGTATGCATCTGGGAACAAAGAATGTAGGCCATACTGACACGATGGGGGACTCTTCTCAGTTACTGCTTTGCATGATAAAGATTTTGGGATTGTGTTGGATAATCAGCTGAACAAGAGCTCCCTGTGATGTTATTGCCAAAAGAGCTAATGCAGACCTGGGATGGATAAACAGGGGAGAGAGCTTATATTACCTCTGTTTTGGCATTGGTGCACAGGCCCACTGACAGCAATTCCAGGCCCCAAGGCTGGAGCCGGGCCCCACACGGCTGCTGGCCCGGCGTGGCATTGCCACATGGGCGCAGAGCTGTACCACGTGTGGCAGATGGTGCACACACGCACAAGCTGCGGATAGGGTCCGCCTGACATTTGGGCGATGCTGCACCTGCACTGGCTGGTACCCAGTGAGCTGCTGCTGGCTGCACTGATGGGCCTGCTTTTCTGGCATGGCCAGGGCTTCCACGTGCCCGCCCAGCTGCCTCTGCTGCCTCCGGTACCACCCCGCATGCTTCTAGGAGCCCTGCAGCCTGCCCAGGTGATTTAAAAGGGCCTGGTGCTCGGTGCCACTGCTGCGGCCAGGGACCCCTGGGCCCTTTTAAATCGCCTGGGCCCCTGGAGAATTGCCCTCCTTGCCCCCTCTCTGTGGGCGGGCCTGCTGGTGCAACTGCTGCTGGAATATTGTGTCCATTTCTGGTGCCCACCGTTCAAGAAGGATGGTGATAAATTGGAGCAGGTTCAGAGAACTGTCACAAGAATGATTAAAGGATTAGATAACATGCCTTATAATGATAAGCTAAATAGACTACGCTCATTGAGTCTAACAAAGGGAAGGTTAAAGGGTGACTTGATTACAGTCTGTAAGTACCTATATGGGGAATATTTAATAATGGTCTTTTCACTGTAGCAGAGAAATGTATAACACCAATGGCTGGAAGGCTAGACAAATTCAGACTGGAAATAAGGCACAATTTTGCAAAGATGAGAGTAACTAACCATTGGAACAGTTTACAAAGGTCAGGGTGGATTCTCAATCACTGACAATTTTTAAATCAAGATTGGCTGTTTTCCTAATATATCTGCTTAGGAATTATTCTGAGCAAGTTCTATGGCCTGTGCTATACAGGTGATCACAATGTTCCCTTCTGGCCATACAATCTGTGACTCTAATCTGATAAATAGTCTACACTGCAGAGGGAAGTTGATTACATACTAAGAAACCCTTCCTACTATACAGTCATAACAATATACTTCCTGAATCATGAGAGAAGACTGTGCCATGTGTATTTTGTTGTATAATTGCTACCCCCATCCCATCATTATCATTGTAGGAATTTTTCAAATAAATGTTGGGTTTATAAATCCTACATCTGGAATAAAGTGGTTGTGAATCTGTTGAACTTGTGCAGAGGCAGACATCTTACTTTACAGGTTTTGCATTACATAGTTCAGAAGGATATTTTGGGCATTGGAAGCTACCGGATGGTATTTCGGTGCCTCATGACACAAAAGATCTTTGATCTGCGTTCTATCAATTGCAGAGGAGGTGTCAATTTTTTAAAGAACGTTGCCTAAATTGAACCTGTAAAATCTGAGGTGTATGTACCTGGTGTGCATAAAACACACCTTTGTGTTTCAAGTGGTATCTGAATGAGAAAAATGGGTAATTGGACATACAAGCAGACTGGTAACAGAATGTTTGTAGTTACCTATTTTGTATGCACTGTACTGAATGTAGCTAGACAAAAGCAGGAAATAGAAGCTAGAAGACAAATAGGCACATGTGGATTATTCAGTATAGTATAGGTATGGTATAGTATAGTATAGGTAAGCTCCCACCTCTAGGATTTGGTCCTCAGGGGCGGCTCCAGGCCCCAGCATGCCAAGCGCGTGCTTGGGCGGCAATCCGCGGGGGGGCTCTGCCGGCGCCGTGAGGGCGGCAGGCAGGCTGCCTTTGGCGGCTTGCCTGCGGAGGGTCCTCTGGTCCCGCGGTTTCGGCAGACCTCCCGCAGGCAAGCCACCGAAGGCAACCTGCCTGCCGCCCTCGCAGCACCGGCAGAGCGCCCCCCCGTGGCTTGCCGCCCGTGGTTGGGGCGGCAAAATGCCTAGAGCCGCCCCTGTTGGTCCTTCAATTCAAACTGCAGTGGCGCGTGCTTTTAGCTTTGGAGGTGCTCGGTTCAATACCAACCAACATGGCAGCTGTCACACAATCACATGCCTCAAATCAAATAAGTAACCTTTCTCCTTCCTCAACCCATCTGCCCTCTGCCAGCTGCCATTCTCACTTACACATCTAACGTCTAGACTAAAAACTGGGGCAGACTTCTGGGTCTCTCTATGTAGGGCGTAGCACACTTCTGGATGCTGATGAACCATCATCACAGGCTTTTAGAAATCACCTTCCTCTACTTGTGCGTGTAGGGAAAAGTGAGGAAACAAACCTTTTGTTAGGGATGAGAAGGAGCAATTTCAATTTGAATTTATCCCCTACCTTCCACTTTTCTCCCTCAGAAGCAGCTGGTATTGGGCACTGTCAGAGACAGAGCCCTGGACTAGATGGACCTTGGGTCTGATCCAGTATGGATATTCCTAAATGATCAGAGGACCTAGGGTTGTATACAAAACAAAAGACCGCCTACATTATTTTAGGGGGCATTTCAATCAGGATAGCAAGGATTCCAGTGACAAAAGTTTAAAATAGAAACAGTGGTTTCAGGCCTGCACATCCTTTATTTTAACTTAAGGTCCCTCTGCAACATAAACCCACACACGTCCTGCCAGCCACAGCCCTCACTCCCCATCCACTATCCTGTCCAATTCTGATGGCAGCAAGCTGTGGCAAATATCTAATTCCTTGACTGTTCTCCCCAGTTCCTGCTTGGAAAAGTGCTCTGGCTCCATCTCCTGGCTTCCTGATCCATGCATGTGTTTGGGAGAGAAGTGGGGCAGGGGGCATCCATAAAGGCTATAAGATAGGTTGCTACCAGTGCCTGGGAAAGTTTGCAGGGATGGCTGGAGCAAAGGAGTAACACACACACACACACACACAGATGGAGGACCCAGTGAGAGAGGTGGAGGGCGCAGTGTGTGTTATGTTGCACAGAGCTCTACAAACCTGGTCCCAACTATAGGACTTGGTCCTTCTGCTCAAGCTGTAGCAGCTCATGCTTTTTACTCTGCTAACAGGCCATTTACAAAGTAAAAGCATAATTAAATGAACATAGAATTTATGGTAAATGTTAACATGGCTACTTAATTTTTTAAGTTCTGCAGTCATAAAAATGCATCCATCATTAGTGGTATCTTGCATTTTGAACTTACATACCTTTTGTTTTAACAGGATACATGATCTCTTGATATCATAAATACAAAGAAAATATAGTTGTTTCATCCCTGCTAGTATCTTTTACCCTCCTTCTTTCCAATGCAGCAGCAACAACAACAAACTCTCTCTCCACACAGGCAGCCCTTTATTACTTTAAGGAAATTACTTGTATGAAGTGCAACTATTCACAGTTGTGACATATGTGCTTTTTTCTTTGCCAGCATAATCTGTCATTCGAATGTCATGTCTACTATAGTAGGCCAAGGCAACCAGAAGTTAACAGTGGCAGGTGACCTTGCAGAGATGGGGAAGATAGCTCATGTTATCACTGAACATTTCTTTACATATGTATTACTAGACCACTGGGAGGCCCTCATGTGACATTTTTAAATATTAGTCATGTTTTACATTTTGTTATACCCAGCTCATATTTCTACTGTTTCCAATCGCTATTAATACAGAGCCAAATCCTGAAGTCCATACGCAGACAAAAAACTCCTGCTGAAGTCAATGGGAGCTTTGCTTAGACAGGGACTGTAGTCAGGAAGATGATTGATGTGGGTGCGAACATAGCTACACAGATCTGCTGACTTAGTGTGCAAAAGCAGTTTGAGACAGGTCCAGGTGGCAAAGACCGACATGAGCATACAAAGATCTGTGCATTTATCACATGAGACTTACAAGCCTACCACTTGAACCAATAGAATTAGTAACATCTTAAGTTATTTGGCCTATCCAGCAGCCAGCAAGATTACCATTCATGGACTTTGAAATGAAGAACACTTTACCCTGTTTATGCTTCATGCATGATTAAGTGCCAAGAAAGCAAGCCGTACCGGTGTGACAATCTGTCAAAAAGAGGAACCCTTGCACACTGATAAAGATAACTTGCGAACACTGCTTCAGAGTTGAGCCACTTGTGCTGTTCATATAGCATTCATCACACAAAACTATTTTAAGAGAACATTAAGGGGTTGCAAATTCAGCACTCAAAAATTAGGAAATGCCAGAATTAAGGTTGCCTATGCAACCTTAATTCAGCCCCCTTGTGTGTATGCATTAATGATACAGTCTTTAATTACATGATCACATACTATTTTTCCACAGGATCTCTTCCTCATTCAGTGCACAGGCTGGATGATGCTCACTAAATGAGCAACTACTCAATATTTTGTTTTCTCCTTATCAGTCAGTCTCCCCATGACTTATTTACTGTACACTTTTCAAACCTTGTTCTGAAGAAAGAATTATTTATTTGCCCCTGAGCTTTTCTATAGCACTCATTACTATGGTACCCAAGTGCTTTACTAACAATAATTTATTTATTTTCACAAAAGCTCTGAGGTGATTAGGTATTATTATGCGCATTCCACAGATGGAGGAACTGAGTTTAAAAGCATCCATTAATTTTGGGTACCCAGTCTGAGATGCCATGGGCTTGGTTTTTCAGAGTATTTATTAGCATTACATAGTATTTTGTATGCCCATTGGCTTCAGTTGGAGCCGTGAGTGCTCAGCCTTGGGATCTTAAATTGGGCACCCAAAATTAAAACATACAATTAGTGACCATCAGTGAACAGCAGGTTTCAGTGCCTTGCCAAGAATAACTTCTATATGAGGAGTTCACCCTTTCTGTTACTGAAATCCTCTGCCCCATTCACTACACACCTTACGGTTAGAACATTAACCTTAGACATGTGAGACCCACATTCTTATCCCTGCTCTGGAGTGAGCCTGCATACTTCCACCTTTTCAAGTTCTCTGTATGTATAAATATCTCCTGTCTGTGTGTTCCATTCTATGCATCCGAAGAAGTGAGCTGTAGACCACGAAAGCTTATGCTGAAATAAATGTGTTAGTCTCTAAGGTGCCACAAGTACTCCTGTTCTTTTTGCGGATACAGACTAACACGGTTGCTACTCTGAAACCTGAAATGGACTGCACACCTTCCAACTTCTGAAACATCCTACAGAATTTAGGCTGGTTCTTATTTTACGCAAACCACTTCATCCATCCATAATAAATTCCCATCTCAATATCAGCACGGTCCTGTACTCTATTTAGAAATATTTTCAGTAGCCAAACTAATCTATGTCCATCAGTGAAGCAACATTTGCGTATCTGATGTAGCTAGGAATGTACTGAGCAAGCCAGGCAAAAGCACGTGAGGGCAAAATTAATTTAGGACTGTGAAGATGTAACCCTCTTCTGGCTATAGGCTAAAAACCATTGCAGCATATTATTATGTTCAAGATTTCTTTTAAGACCATCCTGTGGGGAATTCTGTCTTGTAAAAGGTCTGAATTAATCCAAAGCTTTCTAATTGCCAACATCATGGCTGGTCTAACATATCCACTTGTTTCTTAACTGAGTAGCTGTGAAGTTATGGGGCAGCAGAAATGAAAGAAACCCTGATACACTCAATATTCTGACTACCAATAGCAGAGGATGAAAAGGTATTCCACACTTAACTAGCAGCATGCTAAATTAATTGAATTCTAGTGGCAAGTAGCAAATAAGCAAATTATGAACTAAAAATGGATTATCAAGGGCTCTACTATTACGGATCGCCAAAGCTTATAAAGAGAAATATTATCAGTTTCAACCCATTTGAAATATTTGTTAGAAATTATTGTGCCCATAATTTTGTTTTAAGGCCCAATTTTGCCATCAGAATACAAGGTGTAGCTCAGTATACTTGAATAATCTTTCCCACAAGAAATTAACATGCACTTAAATGCTACCACTCAGAGAAGGAATAAAACGAGACTTGCAATTGAACATATTGTGGGACAAATATAACATGGAACTAGATCTGGCTGGAAAAACTCCAACAAAACAATTTTGTCAGCATGTACTGATTTGGCAAGAGTGGAAACATTTCATGAAGACTATTTGATTTTGACAAAGTTCCTCCTTTGGGGGGAGGAATAAGGGGAAGAGAGAGGGTCTGGGAGCTAGTACCAAGAATTGCATTGACCTACAGCAATTAAAGAAAGTTGTGAGTTCTGGTGATGGATCCCCCAAGTATCAGGACACAAACCTGATGCCGAGAGATGTAAGAATTCCATGAGGGGACACTAGCACAGTTTCTAGAGAGCCTAGTTATAAATGTTTGTGGAAATTCAGAAACATTATTCTTTCAAATCAGTCTATGCTCCTGCCTCACTTATTACTGCAAATTCTGGTTTTGGTACATGATGTTCCTTCCAAGATGCAGGCTGATTAGAAAGGTAACAGCATATGTTGATATAGATATCAGAGTACATCAGCAATAATAAAAAGAGAAAATCCATGTTTTGGGTAGGATTTTCAAAAGCATACAGCATTAGCCCAACTCCACTCCCATGAAGTCAATGGGAGTTTTACCATTGGCTTCAGCAGGAACAGAGTTAGGGTGGGTTTTTCAGAAGTGTTCCACACTGGCCTAAGAATTGAATATTATTAGGCCCCAATCCTGCTGTCAGTAGAGCTCTGTGGGGATGCAGAGTTCCATACATGCAAAGTAACTTTGAGGATGGGGGCCTCTGAATGAACAAAATCAGATGCAACTAATATTGGTACACATGAGAGGCTTTTGAAAACCTTACTAACACTGTTGGTAGTCTCGAGTGCACGTTTCTTTTTAAGCTCATTCTCATCTCTTGAATATTTGTATGGCCTCAACATCACCACTGCCTCACAATCTTTAGTACTTATCCCTTGTGAGGTAGGGTAGTACTATCATCCCCATTTTACAGATGGGAAACTGAGGCACAGACAAGCTAGTGACTTGCAGAAGGTCACAGAGGAAGTTTGGGAAAGAGCAGGGACTTCACAGGTATACCAAGCCCCAGCCTATTGACCTAAGGAATGGATAATCCTTTCAATTCCATCGTGCTTTGCTCTAACCTTCTTACACTGATATACAATACAATTGGAAAATATGAAATATTCATCTGTGCTGACTGGGGAAACTCCAGGACATAATGCAGTGGGGAAAATTATTGCTAATAAGTGCTTTGTGCCACTGCAGATTTACCTTTTGTAAAAAAACAAACGAACAAAACCCATACACATCCTGCCACAACCCTTCCTAGCTCATCCTAGGAAATTTTAAAAAGGCTGCCTATATTTTGCCTTTGCATGAGGTGGCAAGAAATGAGAATAGGAATATAAAAAACCACCCTCAAATCTGAATCATTTACCCAAATCTCAAAGAGAAGAAAAACTTGTTTCTTTACTGACTGCTGGCTACTTGAAAAGAAAATTCAGCTAAAAACCTCCCCCAACACTGCTGTGACTGGGAGTGTAGAGTAAATATAGCAACTATTGCATTCTGTAGGAGTCAATGCAAGGTCACCTTTCACACGGAAAACTTAAAACCTTTTACTCACCCTGAAGAATTCATAGAGATATATGGAAGAGTTCAGGGTCCACTGGAATTTTCAGAATAAGAGGAGGGGGAGAGAAGATTCTCCTGCTTTGAAAATGGCAGGTGGAGTTTGAGAAATGAAGAATACTGAAGGGTGACAAAAGGAGGCCAAGTTTGTCTTCATTTCCCTCTTTCTGGCTCTGGAAGTGGCCTGTGACTTTGTCTGTGGGCGTGTGAAGTCTTCTTTGCTCCCTCATTTACTGAGCACAAAGGAGCAGCCTGATTTTATTGTCTGGCAGACATACCAAAATGCTGACAAGCACAGTGTATTATTCACTTACACTGTATATATATCATTTCCCTACTCTGTTATCAAAGAAAATTATTGTGACTGGGGGAAAGGTGAAAAATAGTACAGAACAGAATTATAGTCCTCTATACACTATATTTTATTTTGAAATTTACAAGCAGCAAAACATTGAGACAAACAAGGCTCAGCTCCCCTAAGTCACTATAGAACCAGAGGAAGCATTTTGGCTCTCTCCTGTAAATACAGTTGTGCTCTTCATGTTTCCCTCCAGAATCCTTAACCTTGTGCCAGAAGCTTCAATACATAAATATAAATGTCATTCTAAAGTTACTATATTGCTAGAGTCAGAGAGGACTGTCATTAGTTTAAAGCTGAACACTTCACACTTTTATAACATCTTGCTTCCAAAGATCTCAACTCAGATTAAAAATGTTAATTATTTAAACACTACAATATGTCTTTGAAGTACATGTTAGAGGGAAACAGAAACAGACAGTTAAGTGACTTTCCCAAGTTTGCACAGCAAGTCAGTGGCACAGCCACCAATAGAATCTTGGTATCCTGATGCCCAGGTCCCGTGCACTAGCCACAACCCCTCCCTAACCTTAAATCACTCTCTGCATAAACCATTTCTGTCAACTCTTAATTATTAAGGGCAGGGGGTTAAGACATGCAGATGGTTACTGCACGAGGCCTTTAGGCTAAATTCTAAGAAGAAGGAAAACATGGTCTTGTGTGTAACGCTCTTGGGGTTCATTCAATAACAAACTAGTGAATGAGAAAGGAATAAAACGTTAATTAAAACAAACTGGAGAGCATCTCTGGTGACCTGCTGCACACAGCCATGTGATTTCCCAACCTCCCCCTCCAAGGCACATCTCCAGATTCCCACACTCAACATGGTCCCTTATGAAGGAGCATCTCCAAATCACAGTCTTTCATAAACGTGTCTCTACATTGTGGTTAAGCAACTGAACTGGGCCCCTGAAGATATGGGTTCAGTCCTCAGCTCAATCACAAATTTCCTGTGTGTTCTTGGGCAACTCACTTAAGCTCCCTGTGACTCAGTTTACTGTCTGGATAAGGAGGTTAATAAAAGTTCCTTAACTCACAGGAATCTTGCAAGAATCAGGTCTCAAATATTTACTGTTTACATGTAGGCTTGGAAGGATTAAATTTATCGGTAAATGTCCATTTCAGCACACGCGCGCGCGCACACACGCACACACACAAAGAGATATTTCCATCAATAATGAAAGAAATATACAGATTGGCCAAATAAGAAAAATGCTTCTTAGTTTGATTTAAAGATACTTATTTTGTATATTTTGACAGTTTATATCTTAATGGTTATAAAGTTTTAACCATTTGAATCTCAACATCTAGTCATTAAATAGTTATTGTCTGACCTCTTCCCCCATAACTGTGCACAACGGATAATTTTAGTTGATAAAAATAAAAAGGTGCTTAAAAATACATTGATATCATCCATGAAAATTATTTTAAAAACACACCCTGAATTCTGCCAACACTACTTACAGGGTGCTATGATACTGCAAGGATGAAGTATAACCGAGGGCTTGTCTTCACTACCGTGCTACATTGGCCACTGCATTGATGCAGCGGTGCCGAGGTTGTGCGTCTGGTGAAGATGCACTATGTTAATGGGTGACTGCCCGTTGATGTAATTACTCCACCGCAATGAGAGGCGGAATCTATGTCAGTGGGAGAGTGTCTCTCACTGACATAGCGCAGTGTAGACACCGCTTTAAGTCAATGTAACTTACATTGCTCAGGGAGGTGATTTTGTCATCCCCCTGAGCAACATAAATTACATCGACTTATGCATTAGTGTAGACAAGTCCTTAGACAGAAATATCTGCTGAAGGAGCCTGGTACCCAGACAAGATGCGGAGATCATGCATCTTTTTCAGCAAATCAGTAAAGTTACTCAATTAATGAAAAGGGGGGTGGGTGCTTGCTGAGACTGGCAAAAAAACCTCTGGTTTTCTGGAGTCCAGGTAGCCTCACAGTCAGGTTCATGTTGTGAACTATTGACTGGTGCTGATGACTCCAAGCGTCATAGTGGCATTACTTTAAGCATCAGCTTTGAAGGGTCTCTTAGAAAAGTGATCCCCCTGATAGTCCAAGAGCTTCAGCAAATTGAGTACTGAAAACAGTTCAGCCTCCGCAGCTGATAAAACAATAGTAATTCTGACTTATATGAGTCATTTATGTTGATAACAATGTCTAGGTTCGTTTCTCAGAAGCCTCCTTGTCTGCTTTATATTTTTTCTATAAAAAGAATTATCCTCTTCACATATAAACCATCTGCAAAATAAATATTTCTTTAGGGAATCTTTGTGATTTTACTATGTCATTTAACCTATAATTTACATTACATTTTTTAAAGAAACATACACACACGTACAGTTATTCAGTGTCACTTCATATTTCAGCATCCCCAATCATACAGCATGTTCCATTTCCTACACTGTTCCACTAAAGAGTTAACCTGTGTTTGGAAAATAAATACTTTCCATATGTGCCACATTAATCAGAACTCTGCTGCTAGAAAATTTATGAAATAAAAAACCTTGTCCTAGGGTTTGCAGCTGTTCCCAATGAAATCAAGGTAAAGACTATGAGCAAGATCAGACCCAAATCTTCCTGTCCTCATTCCCTGCCTAAGAAACCAGGCCAGGTGCAGAAGATTTTCATGGGTGCTGGTGGGGAGCAATGCTCTTTGTAAGGCTTCTGAGTGGCAGCCTTAAGACTGTAGTATCCCCTGAAGCTGCTATTCTCCCATTGTCTGGCAAGGCAGTGCCTCAAAAATCTTTTGTGCTGGTGGATCCACCAGTCTACTCCCACTTTTCCTTAGCCTCTCTCTGTCCTGCTATCAAAATGCTGCTGTTCAGGGTTCACAGAGGAAGCCTGTACAGAGCAGATTCTACTGCACGCACAGTGTGCAAACGCTCTGCACATGTTCTGTTCTCTTTCCAACCAGTGGAACTGCACCAGTTCTGTTGGTTTGGCAGCCTTCCAAAGCCTCAGAGGAGACCACAGTAGTTTGCTCAGAATGCAAACACACGCTGTGTGAGCCTTAAGTCTTAATTTCTGAGGCTTTGCCAGTATAAAAGCTTCAACAAAGTAATCTCAGCACAGATTTTTCTTCTTGAACCTAGGAAGGGTGATCAGAGTGCTGCTGCTGAGTAGACATGTCTGTTCTTCCATGAAAGGTTGTTGAATGGAGGAAGGGAGGTGGGGGGGAAGCCATGATTGCATGAAAATCTCATTATAGTAATTGTGGCTGCAGAATCAGGGAATTCATGGAGCCCTGGCTATAATATTCAGCTCAGAACATTTCTAAAAAGAAAAAAATATAGAGGTCTTACCGAGAAAGGGAGAACTACTTTTTCTTTCATCGGCTTAGTAGGAAAGGAAAGAAAAGGAAAGAGATAGTAAAACCTTCCAGACAATTCTTTTCTATGCCCCCCCCTTCACAAAATCCTTTAAAATTCATTAACTGGGGTAAATTTAAGGAAGTAGGCCCAGAAGGTAAATTAACCATAGAGGCCCAGTGAGAGTGCTAAGTGGTGGGTATGGTGAAAGGAGAGATCAAGAGATTTTTCTTCTTTTTAAAATAAGCCCCTACTTATTCCCAACCCACCCTCTGAATCTCTCTCTCCTCCAATATACACACCTTTTACATCATTCTCTCCCCTTCTTCCTCCCAGCGTTCTCACTCCATCTGTCACACAAAGACCACTCCATCTCCCTCCCCTACACACAGATAGCCCCCAAACATGATTCAGTCATACAGCTACCAGCACCACCATCATAAAGCTCTTTACTTCCCCTTAGACTCTTGGGTAAGTGAGACAATGGGGAAAAAAATCACCCAGACCTAGTGGGACTTCTGGGAGACTTTTCAGCTCCACCCTCCCAGGCCTGATGCAGAGGGACTGCAAAAGCACCATCATCAGCTCCTGAGTCTGTAATGGTTGGGCCCAGGAGACTCTGCCTTCTTATGGCCTTAGCAGAGTCTGGAGAGTCATCACCCCAACCTTGTATGTGGGCGTGGTGGGTGGTCTTCACCTTCCTTTCTGGGCCTCATTGAAGGTCAAAACAAGCCAGTAAGGTGGGAGGAGGAGCTATGGAGTTATCTGGGAGGGGCTTTTTCTTTACACCAATGGCTGTTGGGTTGGAGCAGTCAGAAAATGGCAACCTGTTAGACCAGTTCCTGATTACTAATAAGAGACACTCCCCTTGCAGTGTGTGCTGGAATGGGGAGGGAATGTTATTTCTTCCTCCTCTGCCTTATCTTGGAGTAGCTACCAGCAATGGCACAACATACTTGCTCATTTTACAACAAGTGTAATCAGAGGCAACAGAAAGCCATGCCCAGGGGATTGGCCTTCATCTCCCTAACAGGGCAAACCAAAATGCTAGATGCAGGAACCCCTGAACTCTGAGAAAAGTCAGATGCAAACTTTATGCCCTAGGCCTGTCTCTTAACTTAATATGACTTTTGGAAATCGGCCAGGGTTTAGTTCATGAGAGGAAATCACAGACTAACCCTGAAATTCAGTTTGCAGTGGCTGGCCAGGCACAAATATCCTGAAATTCCAAGAGGGATCCCAACGCCCCCACATAAACCCACGCCCACCCACCCTACCACTTTAGTAACTAGAACTCTTTTTTTCTCCCCCCTATCCCTTACCTTTAATGTTAAAAATGAAGCCTGATGGCTTTCCCCCTCTCCCACTGTCTCAGAGGACAAATTCCACAGTGAAGGGTCCCGTAGGAAAATCTAGATAAGTGAACTTCTGGGTATGCACTCCTCTTATCAGGCTCTTTGGAGAGGTGCCTTGTATAAGCTGCTGTCTGCCATGAAACCTGAAACATTGGAGGGTATCAGGTTGTCTCCTACCACCACCATCACACTGCAAGATCAGGGAAACAGGCTTGTTCTCAGTGACAGCTGTCAGCACTATTGAGCTATAGGACACAGCTGGCACATAATCCTTTGGAAATAGTGAAGGTGTTGCTGTTGTCCTGGGACTGTATACAGCCTTTTGCATCAGTGAGTCTGAACCCAAACTACTGAGACATGGAAGGTTAAATCCAAATGCTTTTGGCCTGAGAGTCTCAGAGCCCCAAGCAGAGGCCAGATTTAAAGTGACAGGTGATAACTTGTGTTATATGTTTTTAAAAATTAAAAAAGGTAGTTGTATATTATATCAATGGCTTAGTATGGGGATGGATAATTTCTAAAAGGATAAGTAATATTGTTACACTAATATTGTTAGATCCAGTGAATTTCTCCAGTGACATGCACAAGCAACTGGGTTAAGGGCAACAGCCTCAGCTCAGAATTACCTGTTGGGTCTATTTGTTCACTTCATTTGTACATAACAGGCTCTTCCCTGTCTGCTTCTGTTTGATTTTCAAGTTTTCCCCTCTAGCTTTTACCATAACCCTCCCCCACACAAGTGACCTTTTCAGTAATGAAGGTGCTATCAGTTCACTTGAGCTTTTATTCAAAGTAATGGGCAGAGGATCAAAACTGCGAGAAAGAAGAACAGCAAATGCTAACTTTACTTTGTTTTTCTTACAGGGTTTGTTTAAGGAGAATTAAGAGGTGTGCTTTGTTATTGATTCAGTGCTCAGGAATTCTCAGTATCATGTCACCATTCATCCTTTTCTGATTTTGATCATTTAAACAACCTTTTCATTTCCCCCCTCTTTGTTATTAAATTAAATATATGGAGATATACCTATCTCAGAACTGGAAGGGACCCTGAAATTATCTTATATCTTATCTTAAATTATATTATCTGACGTGCAATAGTCTTGAGTTACAGAAAACTTTTCACTGCCTGTAAATATGTAGCTGATGCCTGTTTAAATGGCAGTTTCACAACCTTTGGTGGTATGCTGAATAATCCAAGAGACAATTGCCAGATCAGAAAGCTCAAGACAATGTCTGCTCCTGCTATTTTAGCAATAAAGTTTCTGAGAGAAGTACAATATCAAATTAAATACACTCTATTTACTCAAGAGAGCACACAATTAGTTAGATACCAGAGTGTAGTCAGACATAGGTATTTCAATCTATCTCAAGTTGGTCAGATAAGGTGAGAGAGTTGAGAAGTATGATGCCTTTGTTCCTGTTAGCCAAAAATGTTTTTTTTTAAAATAGAATCAAAGTTAAGTTCTTAAATAAGTCGCCAAATTTTCAGAAGTGCTGAGCACACAAAATCTCCCATTGACTTTAATGGGAAATGTCTGATATTCAGGGTTTTTTAAATCCTTAGCTCTTATTGCTAAAGGTTACATAAAGCAGATGGCATTCTCTGGCCTATTTGTATTTGCATGGTTTAGACCAGGGATAGGCAACCTATGGCACATGTGCCGAAGGCGGCACGTGAGCAGATTTTCAGTGGCACTCACACTGGCAGGGTCCTGGACACCGGTCCGGGGGGCTCTGTATTTTAATTTAATTTGAAATGAAGCTTCTTAAACATTTTTAAAAACCTTATTTACTTTACCTACAACAATAGTTTAGTTATATATTATAGACTTATAGAAAGAGACCTTCTAAAAATGTTAAAATGTATTGCTGGCATGCAAAACCTTAAATTAGAGTGAATAAATGAAGACTTGGCACACCACTTCTGAAAGGTTGCTGGCCCCTGGTTTAGACACAAGAAAATCTGCATCTTGGCAGGGGGTTAGACTAGATGACCCTTGTGGTCCCTTCTAACCCTCCGGTTCTATGATTTGACCTGCAAAAATGAATAATTCAGAAAATCTGTCCCTCTACCTTTTTGCTATAATAAAATGTTAAATATACCCAAACAGCAGCATGATCCACACATCCAGATACCTGATACACACATCCAGATCCACAACAGACTGAAGTAGAAAACACTACTGTAAAATATAGTGTGTGGGGTGTGTGTGTGGGGGGGTGTATACGCATGCACACTCAAATCAGGAAGAGGAGAGGATTTACAGATTATTTATCAAATTACTAAACCTCTGATATTTCACCAGCTTCACAGCAGGAATCAAAACAGTTTTACTCAGACCACAAACTCTCAAGGGGGAAAAGTAGTATAGGTATCAACCATCCCAGTGTTTGGGTACTCATCAGTAATGGGGCTCTTTCAAAAAACACTGGGTGACATCCTGGCCCCAAAGAAATCAATGGCAAAACTTCCATTGCTGTCCAGGGGGCAGAACTTCACCTTCAGCTACTTAGTATTTGATAAATAGTCTCAAAATGTGCCCTGCTTTTCTTTTATAGCAGTTATACTACAACCAGTGGGTTCCCTCCACCCCCAAGCAGGAACCCAGCTTTGATTGTACTGTTTTGACCATATAGATATATGCGTTACTTCCAGTAATCCTGATATATCCAACACCTCAAAACATCTTTAAAAAAACCCACAAAACCTTAAAATGTTTGTTGTCCTTACAACTTTACACATACACACACAATCATAAAAATAGAAGAATGAAGCCACTATGAAGCTAGATCAGGAATTCCATCATAAGTTTCCTACAGCCCAATTATAAGACTCATGGTGTTCTGCATTTTATGTTTCAATAATCTGCATGATAAACTCCCAAAACTGTAGTCACTACTATACCTGTTTGTTTACTGGGAAAACAAAATCTACAGATAAACCCATACAATGGGTGTTAAGTGGTCTGATTAATAGCTGTATAAGTTTTTGCCACTCTCTAGGATTACTTTGATCCAATCCTTATTGTTATAGTGATAATACCTAGCTCTTGTATAGTACTTTTCATTAACAGAGATCAGTATCAATAGCCCCATTTTACAGATATGACAACTGAGATACAAGGAGGTCAAGTGACTTGCCAAAGCTTAGTGACAAGTAGCAGAGCCAAGAATAGAACCCAGGGGTCCTGCAAGCCAGGCCAGTGCTCTTTCCACTAGGATACACTGCCTCCCATAGACGTTCTGGATTACACAATAATACAAAACATCAGCATGAGTGAGCAATAGTTATTTGATTATGGAGGATTCTCTGCATCTTGAGGTCTTCAAACCACAATTTGAGGACTTCAATAACTCAGACATAGGTTAGGGGTTTGTTACAGGAGTGGGTGGGTGAGATTCTGTGGCCTGCATTGTGCAGGAGGTCAGACTAGGTGATCATAATGGTCCCTTCTAGCCTTAAAGTCTATGAGTCTATTTTAACAAACAATGCCCTAATAGGTCTGCGTATATTAACGTGATAAAAAGGGGAAGAAATTGACAATATACTTAGTTTAACAGAACATGTATAAACCTGACATTATGACATAATCCTGAAATTCAGAAACAGGAAATATCAATCATTTAACCTACACAGTTAAAGGAAGAACAGCAAGAGACTTGGTTTTTAATGACATTTTCCTCATATTTTTTTTTTATTCATCAAGAGGATACCAAAGAGAACACAGGGTACATCGTGCAGGTACAGTAGGATTTTCTTGGGTGAACTGACTGGCAGTTCTTCAGGGCATTGAGATGTAATGTGAGAAAAGTCATTGCATTATATAGAAATGCTAGAAAAATAGTTGAAGAACAGCAGCAGACAAGGTCATGCCATTCTGTCCTATCTTGTAACTCTATTGTTGTGCAGGAGACTACCTTACAAATAAGATGTGGCATCTCAGGAAAACTTTCCTGTAGAGAGCATGCTCCCTGATGTGGCTAAAAAAAAAAAGCCCCATTGCTATATGTATTCTTCCTGAATGATGGAACTTTGATTTCAATGGTGATAAGAGATGCAACAGATTAGCCAAACACCTGTTTCTAGATGCCTATCCTGTTTTCCCAAGGCCATTAAGAGGCTCAGAAGACAGTTCTAGCTACCAGCTGACAAAGAAGAAAGTGATTATTTTTGAGAGAGATAGTCCTCTGGTGTCATACATAAAACTAGAACATTAAGACCAGTGACAAGAAAATAAAAGTCAATTCACTATGGGCCAGATCCACCCAAACTGGTGCAAAAAAGTCTAATTTGCATCATCCTGCACAAGCTAATCCTTTTGAACCCTAGGGGTGGTAATTCTACCTATGCTGCCTCAGGGTTTTCATCAGAATAGGTCAGGTTTTTTTCCACCAAAGTTAAGTGTAGGGACTAATCCTGCATTCCTTGCACGCCCAGAATGCCTCTGAACTCCAGTAAAACCAATGGCAATTCTGGCTGCATAAGCAAGGCGGGATCACTCCTAATCATGTGCTTTCCTGAACAAAGAGGAATTCACTGAAATCAGTTACATTTTAGTGGGTTTTGGAGTGTATACATTATTGCTTCTGAATTTGGCCCTTTAGCTAAGTTTAAAAATACGTTGGATAAAAGTGCTGGTGTCAGAAGGGAGTCCACTTCCCAACAATAAGTAGCAGGACAATTGGCTAGGCATATTAGGAGGAGTTTATCTGAACTCTCAAATATCAGCTATTGGCCACTGCTGGAGAGAGGATATTGGACAACACGAAACACTGATCTGGTTCAGTGTGGCAAATACTATAATTCCTAATGGAAGTTTAACTTGAATATTTTTTTAGCTATAGGATTTAATTAGCCACACAAACTCAATTACTATGGTCTCAAAATTTAGATCGATTTTCATATAATTGAAATTAAATGGAAGAGATCAAGGAATAGGATGGCTTGCCTATCCTTAGGTCCTGCCAATACCATATCATTTTGAATGGGATGTTATTAAGCCCTGGCACCAATCAGGCTGAGTCACTAGAGTGCAAGCTTTCACCACTTCCATCTAAAATATTATTCCACTGTTTAATAGATCTCACTGTTTGGGAATCTTTTTGCTATCCAGCCTCAGCGTTCCTTTTCTTCTATTTCATTCCTTTCTTCCTAATTATGTGAAGTGGCCTGATATGTTTCATCTCTCATCTTAGTTCTCGTGCCCTTCAAATACTCTAAAGTGATTGAAAGTCTTATTTAAACAGTTGTTCAAAAGAAATATTCTTGACTTTATAGTGGTGTGCAAACCTCAAGTCCAGATAATTTCTACATTTTAGAGATTTATTTTGCCATCATGTGTCTCTGTCCCACTTTTCCACATTCTGTTCTCATTAATTCAGACAATCTTCCTTTAATTATCCCAACTATCCTTGGTCCTAAATTCATCTGATCAGAACCCCAGGTTTGCTCATCTTCCTTTCTACAAATACCACTGATAGTTTCTCCAACCCTTAACCATGTGGCTCCCATCCCCTATTTAGGGTATCTCTTGTTAATTACCATAATGAGGATGTTTTTGAGTCCCTCACACCTTACTTTAGCTGGTATTCTGTCAGATCTATGATGGGGCCCAGGTCTCAAGAAATCTGATAGTTTTGCCAACTATCTCTTTCCTTGGATCTGAGATACTCATAATTCACTGCATGCCTCTGAGCCTGGGAAAAGCCCAGAGTGCAGAAGATATGAAGACAGCAGCAAACAATGCAGACAGCTGGACAGGATGAGTTCCCTCCATTGAATTTGAGATGTCAAAGGAAAGGGACTGCTGTTAGGTGTAGATTGTGTATTGGGTAGTGGACAGATGACTTATGCAAGCTTTTCAAATGTTTGGATTTGGATCAGGTTGGTGTTATAGCTGAGTGTCACTTTGTTATTTAAAAAAAAACTCTTGTAAATGTGTTCTGTATTGTCAGTTGGTTAAAGTGGTTAGTATTAAAATTAAGACGTATTATAAAACAGAGTAGAAGATTTATACCTGTCATTTAAATTACACAGATCAACAGCAAAGATCTAATTCATATTATAGACCAGGGGTTGGCAACCTCTGGCACGCGGCTCACTAAGGTAAGCACCCTGGCGGGCCGGGCCAGTTGTTTACCTGCCATGTCGGCAGGTCTGTCCGATCGCGGTTCCCACTGGCCGTCGTTTTAAACCCAAAGTGAAGTTTTGCATGTGAAATAGAAACTCTGATATTCTGAGGTTTAACGCACATGCTGACAGGCCTCATGACTTTGAGAAGAGCAGTGATGCAATATGTTCTATGGGTGCCATCATATGATGTCAGTTAGAGAAGCAAAGCTTCCAGAGACCAACTAATTCTGTTTTTAAAATGTATGTTTGTTTTCTTCTGAAAGGGAGGCAATTTGTGCTGGTTATGTTGTCAGTTAACAACGGGTTGCGAGAATGTGCAATCAAGCTTCTAAGCAGTGTTTTCTTTTGTTTTCTATTCTTGGTTGGATGCCCCTTTTAACCTTATCAAAGCAGTTAAATTTCTTCAACCTATCAAGCTGAGCCATGTCAGCATCTTAAGACAGCCATTGCCGACATGGCTGAGCAAAGCTGAATTGATCTTACAACCCCCAGGACATTCTGCACAGCACGAATGCTCTACACTACCACCACATGCTTGATTTAAAGTTCAGACCTTTCTAGCTCATTGTTGACGAGACAAAATGTCCTGTGCCACTAACATTATTTGAAAATGTTTGTTGTCATAATTGTTATTACAGTAACTTCAGATATTGGGGGAGAGGGGGAGAAGGGAAGGGGGAGACAGATGCCTTGTTACTTTCTGCTGATTAAATCAAAACCTGCCTAGCTGACAAGGCAACAATTATACAATGTTTCTATTAGTCACAGGAGCGCTACAGACTTTGGTTCACAAGTCTATTAATGTATCAACTTGGTCTTCATTTGTACACATGCAGCTTGGCATGTGCTGTCTTTCACACACACAAGTTACAGTTTATGCATACAAGTGACTCAATTTGTGTATGCATAACCAATGTTTAACCCTTCTGCCAGGTGGAGTCAGCAGCAACAAGGGCTGGATTCAATATCTAGGGGTTCCTTTTAACAATACAAAATAGAACCACCTTAAGCCCCCAACCAACAATCTGGGAAAATTAAACACCAACCCTAGGCACCTCTGAGAGGTAATACTTCCCCTCTCTCAAGCACTAAGTCTGTGTATAGCAAAGAAAACGTATTGAAAGAGAAAAGGAACCCAGCATTAAATTTTGGGAAACACCACAATCGTGATTTGAAAGAGCCATGAACAAACACCCACCCAGATTACACTAGGCAGCGTACTTTGCCTCAACTTCTCATTGAGTGAGAAAGTTTGACAAGTGTTCCTTTAACACACCACTGACTTCTCCCTCCACTGCACCCCTCTCACAGTTGCTACTGTGGTCAGTGAAGATCCAGAGTTCAGAGGTGCATTCATTTGAGTTCACCTCCCACCCAGGAGGAGGGGGAAAACATCAAGCAATGCCTCACCTGCTGCAGCTGCAGCTGCAAACACATTTGCCACTGTCCACTCTGCTGCTGCATCAGTGTCCGTCTGTTGCTGCTCCTGGCCACTGTCCTGCTGCCATAACTGTTCCTCTATTGCAACATCACATTCTGAGGTTCTACCACTTAACCCAGCTGTCAGTGATTTCAGTGGGGAACCTCACTGCTTGTGCAGGCTCTTTCACTACCACATTGTCCCACCGTATATCTAGGGCTCAACACCCAGCTATCAATTATTTCAGCTCTTGTGATCACTGAACAGAACAAGGACTCTCAGTTGAGCCTAATCAGCTCTATTTTTAAAAAATACAGAATCAACTGGTGTCTACAACACCTTAGGCAGCACCCACACCACCAAATAGGAGCATCTATCCCCTCCTCTCTCTCTCTCTTTCACTGGGATTTGGCATCTCTACCCCAAGTTTACTGAGTGAGGTTCAGTTTAGGGTGACCCCCCCTCACAGAGGGCAGGCTAAGTATAGTTCTACTACCCTTTACTCAGACAATAAGGATAAATAACATTTCATTACCCCTGCACTCAATACTAAAGTGATCTATAACCCTACATCAGCCAAAAGCGATCCTTTTAGCAAAGCAGTTCTATTATGCTGTGCACCTTATCAGAGTAGGCGTTTCTATGCAAACACAGTCTGTTCCTGCAGTCTTTTTCCCAGTTCATCACTAGATTGTTAGGGGAGAGCTTATTCAGACCCTGCTTATACGTGCACACTCTATTTGCATGCACAGAGAATTCTTGTCAATGATGCATAAAATTGTGTCCTTAAAGTTGTAAATACACAATGAAAGCCATGGTTTTGAAAATCTATTGCAGGATTTTTCAGAAGTTCTCAGTACCTATACTTGGGTCCGAATTATCAAAAAAGCTCAGTACTAGATGTTGAATACTTTTGATTTGTACTGGATCATAGAACTGGAAGGGACCTTGAGAGGTCATCTAGTCCAGTCCCCTGCACTCAAGGCAGAGCTAAATATTATCATTAAGTAAATGAACCATCTCATTCACAATACACATTCAGACCTTCTTCTTCATGCTCTACAGCTTAAAAGTTAGAATACCTTGGAACTGGACAAAGTTTTCAGAGGCCTTCTCTTTTGTGCTCACTCAAAATTTGCATTCATTCCTCCTTTTGTCCACATTAGGTTAGAACCATTTACAGAGTGGCCACTTGAATATAACATATGATTATTGGTGAATTAATTGGAATGCAGTTACCTGACAGGCAAATCTGAATATTCAAATGTAACTTTTGCACCAGGAAACAAGTACATTTACAGACAATCAAGGCCTTTGAATGCAGTAAGGTTTTCTTTTTTTGCATCTCAAAGTTAAGGGTCAGACCTTAATCATACAAGCACTGTGCACCTGGAGCAGGACTTGTTTCCAGTGTATAAGTATCTTCTCAGGGAGAAAATTCTGGGTACTAAAGGGATTTTCAATCTGTTAGAGAAAAGCATAACAAGAACCAATGGATGGAAGTTGAAGCCAGACACATTCAAATAGGAAATAAGATACAATTTTTTAACAGTGAAGACAATTTACCATTGGAACAGACTACTGGGGAAGTGGTGAATTCTCTGTCTCTTGATGTCTTCAAATCAGGACAGGATGCCTTTCTGGAAGATATGCTTTAGCCAAACACACTATGATTTTAGTCAAACACATGCTGGGTTAACAGGATAAAATGTAGCAGTCTGTAATATACAAGAGGATAGACTAGATCTAATGGTCCATTCTGGCCTTAAGCTTCATGAATCTATGAACCTGCGGAAGAGGGGATAGCAAAGGCAGCTTTACATTGCCCAGTCCATGGAACTTCTCCCAGTTCCATTTAAAGCAGCCTCACTGTACAATCTCAAGGCTGCTCCAAGTTGCACCACTTCCTGGGTTGTAAACAGTGGAGTAATGGAGCACAGCATGCTTCAGCCATGTCCCCAATATACCAGCTCACCCACTGCCTGGGGGAAGAGGAGCACATGTGGAGAAAGAGGTGGTCATGGGATTCTGCCATGCCAGAGAAATCCCTTGTTACCTACTTAGGGTGATTTAAAGTCAGCTTTGCATCACTATAGTAATGCAAAGGGGACTTAGTGGGGTTGAAAATCTGGTCCTAGGTCTATAAAATCCTGTGGTTACTACTTTTAACAAGTGTTTCTCTTTGAATTACCACTCATAAAATGTCTATTTACTCTATTTCAAAAGGAACAATCCAGAATCCTTGTCCATCAGTAGATATTTGTATGAATTGCCCAGACAGTTATTAAATCACAAGGGAAGAAGATACTCAGAGCGTGGACTGGGTTTAGTGCTAGTGGATTCAAAGGAGATAGCCAATTTGGAAAAGAATCTGAATACCCCATGATCCATAGCAAACAGAAAGTAAAATCCTATAGTGCCAATAGCAAGCTTTGAAATGAGTAGGTAGTGAAGAAAACTCCTGTCTTCTACACAATATGCAAAAATAATTATTTACAGATCAAGAATTAAAATGGGTTTTGGGTTTGCTTCTCAATTCATGATGCTGTTGCCATGGTGAGGGGTACTGTATAACCTAGATGAGTAGCAGTGAAAGAACAACTGTATGAGATAATTATTACACTGTCCTGTTTTTATTCTGCAGAAAGTAGGCACATGATTTTGAATTTCATATTCATCCATCAAATCATAACTCATTGAAGCAACTCATTGATTCTGGAACTTGCTTTCTGAAGCATTCTGGACCTCACCTATTTTAGGTAAGAGGAGGATTTTGATTTAAATTGGTTTTCTTGCTCAAATTTGTGTTTAATGATTTATACATTTCCAGGCTGCAGTTTATTCAGACCTCAAACCACTTTTAAAATATTTTAGGGAACATTAAAAAAGAGATTTCAGTAGAATTCCATTAGCTTGTGCAGATGCAATTGGTTGGAAAGTAATTTTATTTATATCCACACCGTGATGCATAGATTCTAGCATAATCACGGTCATTTTATTGGAAAGTTTTTCATTAAATAAAAAGGACACTGAAATGCTAAGGTTACATGTTGTCCCTCTTTAATTAGTCAATCAGAGTAAGAAGCCAATCAAAAGGAATGATGGTTTGTAAAATACTTTTATCTCTGTGTGCAAAGATAATGATTTCCTCAGTAGCTGCTTGTTGAGGAGCTCAGATTAGAGGCAACAACATTACAGGCACTAGTCCTCCTTTGTTTGCTGAACCCAATGCTGAGCAATAAAATAACCCACATCCTAAAACTGTTGCCAGTATGCTCTGTGCCAAGCTTTTCCCTAATGATGCAGAAGTGAATCAAAACCACTAGAAAGTGCACACAAAAAAAACCAAGCAAGCAACAGGGTCATAAAATAAAGATCTGTTCATGTGTGATTGCAGAAACAAAGTTTTTGTACGTGCATCTTTCAGGAAAGAGTGCCATTCCTTATGGAAGGCAAATAGAAGGGAGGTAAGATGGATGTCGGTATAATACTTTTTGCCTTTTTAAAATCCAGGAGGGCCCTCCTGCACCCTGGAGGATCATCATATATAGTGACAGAGATTCTAGAGCCAATAGAACTTGGGGAAGCAGCAGTACTGTTGGATGCTCCACCATCCATAGCCCTATCACAGTATGGATGGGTCTACATGGATTGGAGGGTGAGGGGTGACCTCCAAGACAGGAAGAGATGAAGCAGGAGTCAGAACTACTGACACTAAATATGCTCCCTTGTCACTCTGATCCTTCTAAGCAGAAGTCTGCCTCAGACTGAACATTCCTCCTGGTAGCATTACTTGGAGCATGGGGGCAGGATGCAGGTACATAGAAAAGCCAGTGGTAGCACAGGTCCTTAAGGATGTCACTGACTGGGAAGGTGCATGGAAAGCAGGTTCTTGGTCCTACCAGCCAGGAGATCCACTAGAAGGTATTAGCTGCCTGTACAGGTGCACTCTAGATGAACTTCTCCATTACTTAGGCAACTGGTTGGGCATGCCAGGAAGATGTCACAATTGTTCATCTTTTTACACTCAGGCTGTTGGCTTGAACTTCTAAAAATAGTATATTTCTGAAGATTCATTTTTACTCATAGAGAGCAAACAGAATTCTAACGTGGTCTGGGCTTTTACAAACCAATCAAACCCAACACTTCAGTGATTGTCTAATTGACAGGATGAACAGACAGGTCAGTCTTGCCTGAGACACCTGGACACCTTTGTAATGCACCACTCAGAAAAATTATAAGGATTGATTCATGACAGGCTATGGATTTTGTTTCATCTATATAATACTTTTAATCTTCTTTATGCTGTCCAATATATAACTCATTGATAATAGGGTTATGTATATAGAACAGTTTAAAAAAACGTGTGTGATGCCACTCTCTTTGAAGGAGTTAACTGGTCATGGGGCATTTTAGATATTTTATAGGTTTTTACTGTTTTCCTAGTGGATGCGTTTTGAAAATTTTATTATATATATTTTTAGTTTTCTGCTATGGGTGAAGAGATCAAAGGAGGACACTGTATAGTAGCCCCTGTGTCCTGAAGTGAAATTATGATTCAGTTATTAGCTCTGCTACTCAGTAGCATACATGAACTAATGCAGCATCTATCCACTTTGCCTTATCTATTGTGACAAGCCTCGAGGGGGCTGATCCATGTGAAATTCATTTCACATCTCATTCATTGAGTGCCTGGGATTTGAAAATACCTTTCTGCTCTTCTAGGTTTCAGTAAGTCACCCTGCACAGGCTCATTGCCTTCAAAAAGAAAGTAAACTTCTGCAGAGAGGGTTCTTCACATTTTGTTAGATACCACAGGAGATGTAGTCAGCATCATTTCAGGAGTTATGCATGTGCATATTCAGGACAAGGCTGATTTAAGATGATGATCAGAGGTTCCAGGGCAACAGAACTAACCAGTTTCTCCTCCCTTGGTTTTCACACCTCAGCTGCTGGAACAGGGCCCCATCCTCCCTGGTTGATCTAACAGCTCATGCTGCAAAACATCTGTTAGTCTATAAGGTGCCACAGGATTCTTTGCTATTTTACACTAGATACCATGTATCTCATCACATAAAAAAAATATACACAGACATCTCCTGTAGGTCTGGAACATAGATGAAGAGTCCCACCTTACAGCCTCCCATTGACTATGAAACTACCATGCCACCATTAGAGTGCTTGTCCATGTGATGTTAGCATACCTTAACTTACTTCCGAGGGCATTCTGCTCAAGAAAGGACTGTATGATCAGGCCTAGCATTTGTTCTGGACAGTATTTGTCATATTTGGTGAACATCCAAGCACACTGTAGAGTAATGAGGGGTGGTTCAATATCTCTGGAACATCCATTGTGGGCCAAATTATGCCCTTTTGGTTGTCTATGCAAACCCACTAAAGTCAATAAGTAAAACCAGAATAAGATTTAGGTTCTCAGGGATAGGTCAAATGGAGACTTAGACAAGGATCTATTTCCTATGAGGAAGTTAGGCATGTGGATAAGTCTTTTCAGGTTCAAGGCCATTAACAGGGGATATTGCTAGCACTGCATATTTTGCATAACATAATAAAAAGGTAAACACATTCGTAATTGCAAACCAATGACAGAGCGTCACAAACAATGGCAGTGGTCAGAAGACAAGAATGAAGATTTAGGACTTGATCTCAACAGAGCACCATACAACCACATGAAAAAAGACCTTAAGTTGCATAAATATCAGTGCTCTTGCCGGATCAGGGCTGAGATATTATTGTTTTTTATTTGTTTTCCTAAAGAGCCTAATAGAGTGCTCTAGGCACACAGTAGGATTCCAATAATACCCACAGCTAGTCCTAGAAAAGAAATGAAAACAGTTTGATGCTACATGTCCTTTGATAGCCTTGAATCAGAGCATTTGGATGTGGGATAGAGGAAGGGGGAGATTGAATGGCCCTAAGTGGGTACTGTTAGCAACATCTGGGATGAGCAACAGGATATCCACCCAGCCAAAAAATATTCTAGTATGTTGTTGATATATGGGTTATTTGGAAACATAACACATTGGTTCTTCCAAACCAACTACATACATTAACAATGCTACCAATATAAATGCTACTATGACAATCCCTGTTCTCCAACTTCCATTTCTACACTGTCTTTGGCCCTTTGTGTCTTTCCTGCTTCCTTTACAATGACAGCCCTACACCTCCAATATAGATATTTGGAGAGACTTTTCAGTTAAATACAATGCATTTAAAAATATGACGATGCCATATGATATTAAGAGGCAAAACAGTAACAGTGATGTACTTTTCTCAATGAGGATTTTTTTTTATTGCTGTTTTAAATAATGATTCAGTGTGCAAGTTAATCCTAAGGATGTGTCACCTTTAGAGCTGGCTGGGTACCAGAATTTCTGTTCCATGTGAAATACTGACAAAATAAAGTGATGAAATTTCAGAGTTCCCTACAAAATGAAATGTTCCAATGGTCTCACATTTTGATTAAAACATTAAATATATAATATATAAAGTGTTTTAATAAAATGAAATTAATCAAAGGACACTAATGAAACATTGACTTTTCCCCATTGAAAAACTGTCAAAACTGACAAGTTGCTGGGAATTGTTTTGATTTTCACAAACCTGCTTTTTCAAGAAACAACAGTCCTAAAATGTTTTGACCTGCTCTAGTCACTACATTTATAATTATTTACCTTTTAGTAAATAAGGGACCAATAATATTTGGGCTTTACCTGTCTATGCTCAAATTGGTGACATTTCTATGTATCACCTACAATGTGCAGAGTTAGCCAACATTCAGATGAATAGTTACCTTGTTTTACCTTATGCTTCTTCAATTTTGCTATCAAAAACTGACTGCTGGCAGAAAACTTTACTTCTGGTATTCAATCCCTACAACAGCTCATGAATTACCAAATACCTGAGACTAAAGAGAGATTAAAAACCCAAGTAATAAAACCTTGGGACTCTCTTTCATACAATAGTTTTCCAACAAGTTCCATTTCTTGCTTGAAACAGCCTTGGGTTTCCTCAATTCCTATAATAATTCTGTGCACTGCCTCTCCCTGCCTGATTCTCTAGTATTGGTTTTCAATCTACAGAATGTCTAGAAAATGGCTATTTATTAGAACCTTTGTGCCTTTAGATTATGAACTCCACCCTGCAGTGATTTTGTTTAACATTTTCTGTTTGTTGTGAACCAACTGTGACAAAGTTCCTCCTCTACCTTGGTGGGTCCTGCGCTTATTGGCAGATTTGCTCACCTCAGTGATCTTCCCCACAGTCTGGATCAACTCCTCTGATCAGGAGTTGGGAGGTTTGGGGGGAACCCGGGCCCGCCCTCTACTCCAGATTCCAGCCCAGGGCCCTGTGGATTGCAGCTGTCTATAGTGCCTCTTGTAACAGCTGCATGACAGCTACAACTCCCTGGGCTACTTCCCCATGGCCTCCTCCAAACACCTTCTTTATCCTCACCACAGGACCTTTCTCCTGGTGTCTAATAACACTTGTACTCCTTAGTCCTCCAGCAGCACACCCTCTCACTCTCAGCTCCTTGTGCCTCTTGCTCCCAGCTCCTCACACGCACTTCCTCTCCTCTGGCTCCTCCTCACCTGACTGGAGTGAGCTCCTTTTTAAACCCAGGTGCCCTGATTAGCCTGCCTTGATTGGCTGCAGGTGATCTAATCAGCCTGTCTGCCTTAATTGGTTCTAGCAGGTTCCTGATTACTCTAGTGCAGCCCCTGCTCTGGTCACTCAGGGAACAGAAAACAACTCATCCAGTGACCAGTATATTTGCCTTCGACCAGATTCCTGTAACACACTGGTCTGGGTCTGTCACACAACCTACAGGTAAATCATAATATAGAGTAATTTTTTTGTGTTTCTGAGCTATGAATTAAACCATTAGCCTCCTTTCTTTAAAAAAAAGTTTCTCTCCTACTGCAGCCACATTTCTCTTGACAAAAATGGTACTGAAGTATCATGAAAATTTTTTAGATATACACACACACACACACCCTAAAACAGAAAACTTAAAACAAGTTAAAGTTGCTATGTGACAACAATGGCTTTCCCCATCACATTATTTGCAAAACCCAAGCATTTAAAAACAAGGGAATGAATAGTTAAGGAGATAATAAATTGTACAATGCCCACACAAAACACACATAATTCTTATGAAATATTTAGAAATGCATATATCTTCACAATACAGCAATCAGAACTTTAACTGTGGGAAGGTTTTAATGTATATTTATCAACTTGTTTTCAGAAGTTAAATATTTTCCTAGAAGTGGCATTGTTAAGTGGGAAATATCAGTTAGATTTTTCAACTGACAGCATAATTTTTTAGTAAAGTGCTTAGACTAATGTTTGAATTTAGTTTAATAGGAATGTCTATAGTATCAGCTTATGGTAAAGGCATGTATATCTGTAGATTTGCATTTGACAGCGATAAACAGCAATGTGTACATCTGTTGTTGATTTATATTTTGAGATTACAGATGAAAGAATAGTATTTATTTTTGTTTCCAATTAAAGTGATATGCACTGCAGTACACTGTTTATGTAAGATTTACAGTATCCTCCGCTATTTGGTTCTATGCTTTTGGATCCTTGGCTTTCGTCAGGGATGTGATGTATCTATCATTGACAATTATCCATCTTAATTATAGAAACTTTTATTTTTAGGGTTTTCCAGCTTTCTTTCCTAAAAAAATCCAACCTCTTTTGAGGAAGAAATGAAAGCATGCTAAAATATTTAAATAAATGATATTCCCAGGTCACAAGATAATTAAAATGAAAAGTAAATGCCACTTTTCAAGCTAAAAGTGGCTTTGGTGAAGCCCTGCTAGAAAAAAAAATTACCCTTGTTCTCCAACAAGCTAATTTAGCCATGAGTATATGTGCAGCACATCCTCCCTTCAATCTGAATGCTGATAGAATGCCAAAACCTTACCAGGATATCTAAGTATCACATCGAAGATTTGGACTTGGGCTCCACAGCCAGTGTCTAACCAACTAAACTATAGTACCTCCCAATCTAGAATTATAGAACCATAGAGTTAGAAGGGACCACAAAGATCAACTAGTCTTAACGCCCTGCCAAGATGCAGGTTTTGTTGGTTCTAAACTTTCCAAGACGGATGGCGATCCAGCCTCTTTCTGAAAGCCTCCAGTGAAGGAACTTCTAGAACTTCCTTAGGCAGTTTGTTCCATTGTCCTACTGTTCTTACAGTTAGGAAGTTTTTCCTGAGATTTAAGCTAAATCTGCTATGCTGTAGTTTGAACCCATTGCCTCTTGTCCTGTCTTGTCAAGAGAGAAGAATTTTTCTTTGTTATGGCAGACTTTCAAGTATTTGAAGGCAGCTATTATGTCTCCTCCTTAATCTCCTCTTTGCCAGTTCTTTCAGAGTTTGCTCTTATGGCTTGCATGCTATCCTTTTGATCATCTTTGTCACTCACCTCTGGATCCTTTCCAGTTCGTCTACATCCTTTCTATACATTAGTAACCAAAATCGGACACAGTACTCCATCTGAGGCCTAACCAATGCCGAGTAGAGTGGTACTATCACCTCCCATGACTTGCATGGTGTGCCTCTGTTAATGCAACCCAAAATTGCATTTGCTGTTTTTGTAACAGCATCATATTGCTGTCTCATGTTGAGGTTGTGATCCACTACAACTCCTAGAGCCTTCTCAGCAGTGCTGTTGTCAAACTAGTAACCCCCTTTCTGTATTTGTGCATTTGGTTTTTCTTCCCTAAGTGTAGCACCTTACATTTGTCTTTGTTGGGTTTCATTTTGTTTTCTATAGCCTAGTTCTCCAATTTGTCAAGATCTCTTTGAATTTTAGCTCTGTCCTTAGCTCCAAAGTGTTTGCAGTACTCTCAGCTTTGTGTCATGCAAATTTGATCAGTATGCTTTCTATTCCTGCATCCAGGTCATTAATAAAGATGTTAAATAACACTGGACCCGAACAGATCCCAGTGGACCTCCACTTCAGACCTTCTTTCAATCTGACATCATTCCAATAATAGTTATTCTTCATTTGAGGCTGTTTAACCAATTATGTATCCACTTAATTGTAGTTCTACCAAACCCGCATTTCTCCAGCTTACTTATGTCATGTGGTTCTGTGTTAAAAGCCTTACTAAAGTCTAGGTGTATTATGTCCACCGCAATCCCCCTTTCCACCAAACCAGTTTCATTGTCTAAGAAGGAAATCAAGCTGGTTTGGTATGACTTATTCTTAGTAAATCTATGCTGGCTGCTAATGATCACCCCTTCATCCTCCAGGTATGCAACAAATTGAATGTTTTATACATTGCTCTAGTAGCTTCCTAGGTATCAAGGTCAGGCTGACTGGTCTATAGTTCCCCAGCTCCTCCTTTTTCCTCTTTTTAAAGATGGGCACTACATTAGTCCTTCTCAAGTCTTCCAGGACCTCTCCTGTCATCCATGAGTTTGTAAATTTTATTACCAGTGGCTCTGAGATTTCTTCATCTAATTCCTTCAGCACCCTAGGATGAATAGCATCAGGCCTTGCTGACTTGAATTCATTCAAATTAGTGAGAAGATCGCTGATGTGTTCTTTACTTATTCTGATCTTCATGCCTTCCCTTTTATTGTCTATTATAATTTGCTATTGTCTGGTCAGGCTATATTTTGTGTGAAGACTGAAGGAAAGTAGACATTGAGCAGCTCTGCCTTCCCATATTCTGTTACCAGCTCACCTTATCCATTGTGCAGTGGACCCATGCCATCCCTGATCTTTCTTTTTTGTCTGACATATTTGTAGAACCCCTTATTTCTTGCCAGCTTGTAACTCACTCTTTGCCTTGGCATTCTTGATTTTGTCTCTACATGCTCACATATTCCAACGTATACTTCCTTAGTGACATGTCCCTCCTTCCATTTCCTGTATGTATCCCTCATCACTGAAGCTCTCTGTGCCTTAGTCATGGCATCTGAAAAACATGGATTTGCCCTTATTCAGTGTACTGTAGCTCTCAAAGCACCTTTGTAATAATTGGGCCTACAAATTTACCCTGATTATGATTCAACTGTAAAAAGTGAGTGTAAGTTCATCAGATATTACAAAAACCTGTAACAAATGTTGATGGGAAAAGGTCTGAAAGGACAGACAAAGACTGGATTTTGTTCAAACAATATAACTCAAGGACAGTGTTAAGATCAAGCTTGGTAACCAAAGAAAGTGTGGAGCCAGAAGTCAGTGAACCAAAAATCAGTGTGTCAGAAACTAGACCTAATTTGTGGACAAAATAATGAGGAGATGGCCTAGTCTGCACACCACTCCCTTTGTGGGTCCTTAAAGAAAGAGACAGAAAAACTGGCTTTTGGAATGAGCTTCACCATCATCGCTGCTACCCTCATCATCTCCTGAGACACTGGACCTTCATCAGCCCAATACTGAAAGATGTCCTGATCAGGCTGGGCCAGAGCAAGGACTCAATCTGACATTTCCTCCTTTACTGGCTCCAGCTGAATCCCAACCACCACCTAGGAGGAAATGGGATTGAACTGTACAACAGCTTCAGCCCATCCCAACTAGTTACTCTTTCCCTGTCCCCAAAAGCAGTTATTGTCATCTTTGATACTATCTAAATCTGTCAAACAAAGGGTTCCCCCTACCACACACTTCTCCAAACTGTCTCTGGCTAAAGGAAACAAGGGATGTTGTGAGGTCTCTGTGTACCAAACCTTGAACCTTGTTTTACATTGTTTAGTGCTGGATAGTGACTGGGTCATGTTAACACCACCCATGTATTCCATCTTAATCAATACAACACACCTTACTTGCAAGGTGGACAAGAGGTCTCTCTATTTTACCACTGGTCTCAGTACAGAGACTTGAGCCAAATTTGTATGATAGGCACTCTGATCTAGTAGATAAAATATAGAACTACTGCTTAGGCCAGATTCTGACTCAGCTTCATGTTGGCATGGGTGGTGAGGATGTGGGTAGGGAAGGCCTAAGGAGATTTCCCTCTTTTGTGTGGCCCACTTAGGCATCGGGAAGAAGTAAGGAGCTCCCTCGCTAATCACCTGGTGCGTACATTGCCCCAAAAATCACGAGGAAGAGGCAGGGCAGGGCTCTACCCTCTACTATGCATTAGCCAGAGATGTCTGTCTGCAGAGGAGATTAAGCTGCAACACTCACAGTGAAAGATCAGAGCACAGCGTGTGGCTTCTCTGGGCTAGAGTGCCAGGGAGAGTATTTTCTGGTGTTCTCTCTACCTAGCTCTGCACTGCACCTTACCCTGGGACTGTGCCTACAAAGAACAATCAAGCCCTCAAAGGGCAGCATTCTGTTCCTAGCTCTGACACAGTTTTTATATAATCGTTAGTAAATCAGTTAAGTCCTAAACCATGGGGGCATTTTGGTAGGAAATGCATCAGGAAACACTTCATCAATGACTCTGGAATTTCCTCTCATGCTGTCGAGTGGCTCTGCATAATGCAGAAGTTGCCATTTATGTTTTTTCCTTAACCACTTAATTGACAGGTCATGTTTTGTAGTTTGTATAAAGACAATTTCTTAACCAGTATACTATTCCTCCTCTTGGAAATTGCTCCTTGAAAGAGGCAATGCCAAAGTTTACCTGTGTTTCAGATGCTGCAGTGTAATGCAATTTCGGTGACAGTGAGAATGCAGAGACAGTTTTCAAAGAGTAGCCATCTTAATCTCTGTCATGAATAGTTAGTAAAGGGTTAAAGCATAGTACCTGGTGGGCACCTGACCTGAGGACCAATCAGGGAAGAGAATTTGAAACTCCTAGGAGGGAACTTTTTCTCTCTGTTTGGGGGGGTCTTTGTCTTTGGCCGTTTGGAGTTCAAGAGACCAGATGAGTTAATCAAGTCCCTACAAGTTCCACCTTTCTGAACTAATTTCTTCTAGTCAAGATAGTGAGTATTAGAAAGATACTTTGTGTCCTTATCTAATAATCCTATGTTTGCAATTCTGTGTGTTTGTTATTGATTATTCTTAATTCTGCTTGTACTGGTTGTACTGAAAGAGAGAGGATTCTCTCCAGAACTTGTTATACCCTATGAGTGTCCAGCTTGGACTCATAGAGATTCTGTATTTTCTTTTGTTCTCTTAATAAATTCTTTTCTTTTCTTTGGACTTCCTTCAAGTGGGCTGCTTCCTGTGTGTAGAGATTCAAGGCGTTTGAATCCAGGTATCTCTCTTCAGAGCAGGCTGGAGAGAGGGAAGAGAGGGGAGGGGGAAGGTTCCTCCTCTGTGAATTGATCTGTGTTCCCAGGGAGTGTCTTTGAAGGGAGACAGGGGGGAAACAGGGGTGTCCCGGCCCACGAAATTGACCGGGTGGTGGCAGCCCAGTTTCAAGTGAGGGTTCAGACCAGGACAATCTCAAAAAGAACATAATCAAAAATTCCAGAAACGTTCTAGCTTCCAGTGAGACTTAAACCTGCAAGAGTTGAAAGCAAGGAGGCGTTTCCCATTTACTCACATTTACAAGAGTCATGAAAACCTGCTGTACATATTGGGGCTGCGACATGCTCATATCTCTCCATAATGAGAAAAATCCTCATACTAGCTAGAGATTCACTCTGCAAAGACCATAAGAATGGCAGTTATCCTGCTGTTCTTCCTTACAGAAGCATGGAGTTCTGGAAAAGGGACTGGAATATTTTACTTATAGTGCAGATGGTTTAATAAAAAAGACTTGGACAAAAAGTAATAAAAATCATACACACAAGAGACAGTTACTCAGATTTCAGGGTTCATCTACTTTCTCTATCATCAGTCTTTCACCTTATCTGCTATTCCTGAAGCTGGTGTAAGGCTTCTATTGCTACCCTTGCTATCCCAAAATGCCCAGTTATGGGGGAAAAAAACTGCTGACCACCCTTTTTCCAACCACTGCTGCTATGGTGCTTCAAGGCCAGCATCTAGACCAAGCAGCTTCAACCTGACAGTCCTGCAAAAGACACTTTCCCACAAATAAAAGGAAAACTTAGTGATCAGAAGAGAGTTTTTTTGCAACATCATTTCTTTCAAACCTCTCACTGCCAGTTTGTATTTGGCTTTTTATTTAGAAGCCAGTGCAACTCAGACTCTCAGTTTATCAAAACTCCAGAGGAAAAAAAGCTCCATTTTGATCCTAAGGAATGGTAGGAGGGAAAACAGCACAATAAAGATAATGGATTTCAAGAAGGCAGACTTTAGCACATTCAAGGAGTTCGTAGGTAAGTTCCCATGGGAAGCAAGTCTAAGGGAAAAACAGTTCAAGAGAGTTGGTAGTTTTTCAAAGAGACATTAAGGGCACAAGAGCAAACTATCCCACTACGTAGGAAAGATAGGAAGTATGGAAAGAGACGACCCTGACTTAGCCAGGAGATCTTCAATAGGCTGAAACTCAAAAAAAGAGTCCTACAAAAAGTGGAAAGTAGGTCAAATTACAAAGGATGAATATGAATAATACAAGTACATAGGAACAAAATGAGAAAGGCCAAAGCACAAAACGAAATTGAACTAACTAAAGACATAAAGGGTAACAAGAAAACATTCTACAAATACATTAGAAGCAAGAGGAAGACAAAGAACAGGGTAGGCTCGTTACTCAGTTGGGGGAGGGTTGGGGGGCAAATAACAGAAAATGTGGAAATGGCAGAAGTGCTAAATGACTTTTTGTTTCAGTTTTCACCAAAAAGGTGGACGTCTAACATAGTGAATGCCAGTGAAAATGAGGTAGGATCAGAGGCTAAAATAGGGAAAGAACAAGTTAAAAATAATGTAGATAAGTTAGATGTCTTCAAGTCACCAGGGCTTGATGAAATACATCCCAGAAAACTCAAGGGGCTGACTGAGGAGATATGAACCATTAGCCATTATCTTTGAAAAGTCATGGAAGACGGGAGAGATTCCATAGGACTGGAAAAGGGCAAATATAGTGCCTAGCTATAAAAAGGTAAATAAGGACAACCTGGGGAATTGCAGACCAGTCAGCTTAACTTCAGTATCTGGAAAGATAATGGAGCAAATAATCAAGCAATCAAGATTTGCGAACACCTAGAAGATAATGAGGTGATAAGCAACAGTCAGCATGGATTTGTCAAGAACAAATCATATCACAGCAACATAATAGCTTTTTTGACAGGGTAACAAACCTTGTGGATGGGAAGGCGGGGGGGGGGAGGGGCGGGAACCAGTAGATATAGATATGGTATATCTTTAGTAAGGCTTTTGATACTGTCTCGCATGACTTCATAAACAAACTAGGGAAATACAACCTAGATGGAGCTACTATAAGGTGGGTACATAACTGGTGGGAAAACCATTCCCAGAGAGTAGTTATCAGTGGTTCACAGTCAAGCTGGAAAGGCATATTCAGTGAGGTCCCACAAGGATCAGTTCTAGGTCCAGTTCTTCATCAGTGATATAGATAATAGCATAGAGAGTACACTTAAAAAGTCTGAGGATGATACCAAGCTGGGAGGGGTCGTAAATGCTTTGGAGGATAGGATTAAAATTCTAAATGATCTGGAGAAATGGTCTGAAGTAAATAGAATGAAATATGAAATTCAATAAGGACAAATGTAAAGTACTCCACTTAGGAAGGAGCAAGCAGTTGCATACATATAAAATGGGAAATAACTGCCTAGGAAGGAGTACCGCAGAAAGTGCACAGAATCTGGGGGTCATAGTGGATCATAAGCTAAACGTAAGACAACAGTGTAATGCAGTTGCAAAAAAATCCAAACATCACTCTGGAAAGTACTGTATTAGCAGGTGTGTTGTAAGCAAGACATAAGAAGTAATACCTCCGTTCTACTCCGTGCTGATTAGGTCTCAACTGGATGCGACATTTCAGGAAAGATGTGGACAAACTGGAGAAAGTCCAGAGAAGAGCAGCAAAAATGGTTAAAGGTCTAGAAAACATAACCTATGGCTGAAGATTGAAAAAAATAGGTTTGTTTAGGGTTCCCAACTTTCTAATTCCAGAAAACCCAACACCTTTGCTCTGCTCACTGCCCCGCCCCTTCCCGAACGCCCCAACCCCTGCTCACTCCATCTCCTTCCCTTTATTCCTTGCTCTCCCCCATGCTTTGTTACGTGCTCACTTTCACTGCAAGGCCCAAACAGGCATATTTATTGTTTTGACAGATGTATTATGCTAAGTTTAGGTTTTATTTGTTACAGGATGCTAGAACTGGCAGCAAAATAGTCAAAAAGAATGAAATTTCACAGTGATTCTTTCCCTCCCCTCTTCCCATTTTTCATAAACAGCTCCATGTTTTTTGTTCACTAAAGTTATTGTAATTTTGTGTGTGGAATTAGGACCACCCATTATCACAGCTGCAATGGGTCCATTAAAGTCCCATTCCTGACGCCCAAATACAAATCCATAGAGCACAACCACCTATCCAGATACCTATATAAATAAATCTGTAGAAACTGACTCCCACACCTACATGCTGATGCACACATGTATTCATGTGTACACATCTAGCATGCACTAACACACATACTTCTAGACCCCAACTAAGATCAGGGATCCAGGTTGGTGATGGAGGTGTTTGGGGGTTGGGATGGGGAGGGATGCAGTGAGGGGGATGGGTGTGCAGCCCCGTTCCCAGCACTCAGAGATGGAGATACACATACCTCGAACTCCTGGGTGCTGGCGATGGGGTGACTGTGGTTTGCCACCAGGCATGCGCCGCAGCTCGAGCCCAGCCACATGAGGAGTGCAAGGAGAAGAGAGCTGGGAAGCAGTGGGAGAGGCGCTCACCACGCGGCCCCCTCAGCAGCTGCCTGCTGAGCACTCACGCTAGTTCCTGCCCTGACCCAGCCAATGGGAGCTGCGCCTAAATGCCGGGGGGTGGGGCAGCATGCGAACCCCGCTCCTAAGGCTAGGAGCCGGACATGCCATCTGTTTCCTGGTTCAGGAGCTTCACGGTGCAGCAGCTAGCAGGGAGCCTGCCAGCCCTGCTGCGCACGTAGCAGTGCTGCCAACCGGACAGTCAACAGTCTGGTCAGCAGTGCTGACTGGAGCCACCAGGATTCCTTCTTGATCTGGTGTTCCGGTCAAAAACCAGACACCTAGTCACCCTAGGTTTTTTGGTTTGGAGAAGAGAAGACTGAGAGGGGACATGATAACAGTTTTCAAGTACATAAAAGGTTGTTACAAGGAAGAGGGAGAAAAATTGTTCTCCTTAATCTCTGAGGGTAGGACAAGAAGCAATGGGCTTAAACTGCAGCAAAGGCGGTTTAGGCTGGACATTAGGAAAAATTTCCTGTCAGGGTGGTTAAGCACTGGAATAAATTGCCTAGGGAGGTTGTGGAATCTCCATCAGTGGAGATTTTTAAGAACAGGTTAGACAAACACCTGTCAGGGATGGTCTAGTCCTGCCATGAGTGCAGGGGACTGGACTATATGACCTCATGAGGTTCCTTCCAGTCCTATGATTCTATGTACTGAGAAGCAATACCAACAACCACCTTAGTTCATTGTAAAATACCATGCAAGAGTACTGAATTGATTATTAAAGCTATGACATTGGCTTCTTAGGGGTAATGCCATAAATGGTCACTGGGTTTACATTCCCAGGTCGCCATTAAAAGTAGCCAGCTTTGTACTATACCAGCCCATATGTTAAAGAAACTGCTGTATTTTGACCAGCACAGCTGAACATGACAGTCCTTTCCTTACTGTGGTAGGACACCATTCTCAGCATGAGTTTTGTGCAATGACCCAATTCCTGCATGAAGGATTGAAAGCAGATATATATGTCTGAGATCTTGTTTACCAGCAGGAAGAAATGGAGTGATCAGGATTATTTCAGTGTTTTAACATATGCTGTTATTCCCAAACGAAAGAAAAGAAAAGGCCTACTGTAACCTGAAATCAAAGATACAGACATGGATGTATTCATTCCTAGCTTCACAATACATGTGGAGATCACTTTACATAAAAGACACCGATGCTATCTAATATTTTTGCGTAACAGCATACTTTCTTGTTCACCACTGATTTTTTCCTCTTTGCTGTTGGAATTCCTCAAGGATCTATACTAGGGACTCTTGACCCGACTTCTGGGTCACTTGCATTGACATGAACTGGACCTGTGGGGACTCATCAAACCAGAAAAAAAAAATCAAGCCACTGTCCTTTTTATTCTCTGCTTCTTTTGCAGACTTCAATATATCCAGCCAGCATAGTGTGGCTCAGGAAACAATTAGCTAAGTCTACAAATTAGTTGTTGCAATTAAATTGCTTGTAATTGCCTAGTGTTGTGATATTTATACATACAGAAATTATTAGATGTATTAGATAAAAGCCTTTAGACAAAAGAGTATTTAACTTTCAAATGCATATATATATTCCATATCAACTAGGCTGAGAGCATATTAAGAGCTATATTTAGACCAAAACCAAAAGATATAAAAAGGTAAATTTGCATATGCACCCATGAAACCATAAAACTCCTCAGATTGTGAGCTCCTCAGAGCCAAGAGCCTCCTGTCTGTGTGAGTGAAGAATCTAGAACTTATAAGCACTACTCTAAATAATTTTATTTTCTTCATGTTTCTGTATGAAATTTTCTAGGTTTTACTTTTAAAAGAAAAGAAAATTTAAGAAATTTCAGGAGATTTCTCTCTGCACTCACACACTTTACAAGCAGCACAGGTAATCAGAAATTCACATTATTCAATATCTGTCAAGGCCTGTATAGTCTTTCTCAAAGGCCTCTGAGATTCCGTGCACTTCCTGGAGTCTGCAGGGAAACCTAAAGTCTCTCTTTGGTCTATTGGAGCTATAGCACAAGCTCTATAAGATCAGCAGAGGCTCTATACATGGTCTTTAAATGGCTCAACAGTTTGTTGAGTCTGTTCATACTTGTTCTTCACATTTTCTAAAGGCTCTTTTTTGAGGCCCTTAGGGGCTACCTTCTTCTTCAGGCCTACAGGCATGTCTGAAAATGTGAACCATTTCATTCATGTGGAGCGGCTCTCCCAGATATTCTATAGTGTCCAAAAGATTCTCAAAGTTTATTAGGGTACACGTCACACACAGCTGGATATTCGAAGGTGCTGAATGGTTTGACTTCAATGGCAGTTAGTGGTTGCAGGGCACCTCAAACACAAGCCAACACATTCTAGTTCATTAAGCAATTCCCAATTACATAACACCACCCCAAAGCCAACAAGGTTGTTCAACATATTAGTGACATCTTTATGTTCAGAATGCAGGTTATGTTGGTTGGGAAAGGAAGATCTATGTACAACTCCTCATATCCATATTCTCTGCGAAGAATATCCGTACTCCAGTTGTCAAAATAGTTTGCAGCTTTGGGATCCTCTTTAGCTTCGTGTTATATCTTGTACTCCAGCCAGCTAAGGATGATAACACACTCTTTCATCAATGCCTGGCCAGATGGCTCCATCTTCTCTGGTTCTGATCTGATAACAGTCATCCAAGCATCATGATATCTAAGCTTGATTATTGCAGTTCACTATACCCATGAATGCAGCTACTAACCTCAGGTCTAAAAGAAGCAGCCGGATTACTCAGCAGCACAAGCCACCAAACCTGTGGTCTCTATACTCTGTATTGGTTTGGATCCCAATTCTCAAAGCCTTCCATGCGACTGACCCAGATTATGTAATCAGCTGTTTCTTAACTGCCTATGGCAGCTACATTTCACTGAAGCAGTGAAACTACTAATCAGAAAGGTGAGGTTCATGAGGGCCAAGGACAGAGCTTTCCCAGTGGCTAGCCTGTGAGAATAGATCTCACTCTTGGATTGCACCAGAATAAATATGAACCTCACTGCCTTCAGAACAGAATGAAAGACTCACTCACTTGATTTGCGGTATTATATAATTGCTGTGGGAAAAGCTATGTGGAAGGAGGAATTGAATCTTAAAATACGATAGATACTTTAAACACACGCACTTCTAAGGTGCACAAGTACTTTATAATGATGATGAGATCATCTAGAGAATCAAACCCATTAAAGGTAGAAGTGGTAATGGTGACTGCTAGCATCAACATCTCTGAAGATTACAGAAAAAGGCAGTCAGAAGACAGTTTGAATAATTGTCCAGGATCAGTGGACAGATTAATTGATGGAAGGAAAAGGTGTAAGCAAGACAGCAATCTCTATATCATGTGTTGCCATTGGGGAAGACTGGCCACTGATGTGCTCCTTCATGACCGGGCACAGCACTGCAGCTCTTCCTGTCGAGTACCCCCAGCCAACAGTTGCTCTGGCCCTGTAGTGGTCCTCTTCTTCTCATGTCTCGGTCCTTGGCAAGGTCATTTATAGTCTCCCCTTCCAGAGTAATGGAAAGTCCAACCAACAGAAGTCTAACAAATAATTCGAAGATCTCATGTCAAGGCCTCCAGGCCCTGGCGCTGGGCCCAGTGGACTTATACCCTTCTCTCCAGGCTCTGAATTGTCCATATCCCCACTATCTCAGGAGGCTTCCCAGTGGCTGGTAGGCAAACCCAGACCCTCCCTCTACAATGGGTTCCAGTCCAGGGACCCTGGGACAATCAGCCAAAATCTGCTGTGTCACAAACTTTGTTGTGAAGGGTTAAAATCCATGTGCATTTTATATAACAACCACTCCATTGGTATATGGATTGTGCCAGCTCTTTCTCAGACCCAAAGTCCAGAGTTTGGTCAAGAGACCAGAGGCCTAGAAAATAGTGATTAGCTAAGAGAGAGCTGGGGTAAACAGATAGTCTTGTTTTGCTAAAATAGGCCTGGTCAGCAAATTGCCAGGTGTTAGAGCTAAGAACTAAATAATTGTGTCTTATTCAGAGTTGCAAATTGAACAAAGAATCCCTGTTCCTATTGTGTCAGTCTCTTCTGTAGGGAACGTTGTTCCCACAGATCCAACCTTGAGTTTATGAAAATTGGCACATGTCAATATAAGATATGGCATCCTTCCACCTCCCTTCCCAGGGACCAATGCCTGCCTTAAGACATAAAGGGGACAATCTTTATTGCCATATACTTTCACTGTTTCTTTGCTTTAACCCGTAGGAATGTACCTGTTGGACAATCAAAGGAGTTGCTCCATTCCTATGGACCCCAAATCAGAATTCAACATATATATTTTATACTAATAACATTTAATCAAAGTATTAATTAAATGTTAACTTGCTAACTTGAGACCATGGGCGGAGACATTATGTAACCTGTTAACCATTGACTAATGTGCTATCTCTCAGGTCCAGAAAGCTCACTCCCCTCCCCTATGATGGGTACTGGGGGGGGGGCACAGGTGGCCTTCCATGTTGCTGCCCCTCACCATAACTTCACTGTGGATGGGGCTGCCCCTTGCCCAGCATGGGGCAGAAGTGGGGTAGGCAGGGTGGTGGCTGGCTATGGGACGGGGGAGCAGCGTGTCATAAAATTCACCCAAGCCCCAGCTGCTCAGGTCTAGGAAGCCTCCCTCTCCCATCCCTCCTGTGGCGGGTGGGTTGGTGGGTGCTGGGGGAGGGGGCATTGCCTTCACATGTGGCTTCCTGCCTCCCCTGTGCAGCCTGCTGTGCCTCACTGGGGGTAGGAGTAGGGGCTGGGACTGGGGCTGGGGCAGGGGGGGAATCATAGGGTCAAACACTCAAACATAATAAAAAATCATAGGGTCAAACACTCACGGAAGCCCCAGCAGCTTCTAAGGTGAATGATGTCTGTCTCCTGGCCCATTTGTGTCTCCTCCAGGTAGGGGCAGGAGAGGGGAGGCCCCCTCCACTCCCCTCCCCGCCCCGCCCTGAGTGCTTCAGCAGTCGTTAGCATTCCTCTTATGCTAATGCTGCAGCCCTTAGGCTATGGCAGCAGCAGCAAAGGAGAGAGAGACGCGCTGTGCGCTCTCTTTACATTCAGGCAGGGAAGCTGTCGGGGAGGGGGAAAAATCTAGCTCCAAATATTGGTGGAGCAGAGCCCCTGATTATGAATATTCCTGGGGCTTTAGCTCCAAGAGCCCATATAAGTTGGCGCCCATGATCCTTAGTTCATGACAGGGCTGGCCGCAAGCATTGTCTTTGGTGTGAAGTCTGAGGTACAAATTGATCTGAGACAAGTAATTGGTCTCTTAGGATTGGGAGCAACCTGAATCTTTTGTAGTCTTTGGTGTGTAGCAACCACAAGCAGTCAGTCCTGCTTGCTTTCCCTCAGGCAGGACCTTCCACGGAGGCACAAGGGGCTGGCTTCCCTTGTCTGCCTAGGGGAAAGATCTTTGCCTAAGCAGGTTTCTCATCTATGTTCAGTTCCAGAAACTTCAGCCCACACCCACACCCCTTGGTTGAAGGACACAACTTCCTCAGCTTGCAAGAGCTCTGTTCTTTTGGGTCTGTCTAGTGATGGAGGCCAAAGACGGTTTCTCTCCTGGCTTATATCTCCCAAAGGTCAACGGGCTTGTTTCAAGAGGCAGGATGGCTTCAGGCTGTTCTTCCTGCCTGCGGCTTCTCATCCCCCTGTGTGTAAAAGGGGCGTCCATTGTTTTCATCCCACCAGGCTTAATTTGTATAGGAGACAGCTACCTAGCGCCCCCCTTCCCCGCAGTCTGTAAGAGAACCTGTGTCTCCCTGTTTGGCTGCAGCCTTTAAAGCATATCATAAAGTATCCACATTTCCTCTTATAGTGTTTATACAGACATTTCACAATGATATTAAGCACCAGGGGGTCATTTGTTTTCAGAAAAACCTCACCCCGTACTCTCGTATAACACAGAACTATTGTATCCAATCAGTTGATTCAGTTGATTATCACATGAAGTTCAGACCAGTAAATCTTTGCAATGGACCCTTCTGAAAAATAAAACCCAGAAGAGCTTCTCTCTCCTGCTGGGTGTAGACACCAGGCTGTCTTCTCCCCCGCTTCTCAGTGTGAGCTTTGATGGGTCTGTGTGCGGCTTGAATGTAAACTGAGGTAAACACACAGTCCTTCACTTAGGATCGATCTGTTTAACAACTCCCCCGGCATATGGAGTTTGAACTCATTTTAGTGACCATTCCAGTGTATGTCCATAACTCTTAGCACCCATCGCGTACATATATCACACAGGGATATGAATGGTCAGAGAGTTATCAGTCTTCAAATGATACCTCACAATGCGTATTTTGCACAAAGATTGTTACAGTCGTGTGTAGGGTGTGAATCCTGGGGTCTAGTGTCACTGCACACATGGTCTGTCGGCACCAAAGATGAGGAAGAACTGGGGTGTGATGGGGAGCCAGTCTAGGAGGCAGGGGACGGGGTTCAGATGACCAGTCGCAGAAGCACAACAAGGAGGAGGACCCTGGGAACGGTGGCAGACAGACTGGCACCATTCGGACTGACAGTGGTAGTGACGTTCACCACCTTGAAAGTCACACCAGGCACGTTCTTCTGGATCCAATCGTTGTGGGCGTTCGGGCGGTTGTAGACCCCGGGGTAACCAGGAGCAACAGCAAGTTCATAAGGAGATGACAAGCCTGCTGGACAGGCAATAATTAAAGAGTCAAACAGTCCCTGGGATGAGGAGGTCGTTTTGCTGACGTTTACAGGGAGCTCCTCCCGAGTGTGGGGGGCAGAATGGGAGCAAGCCCGAAGGGGCTTGTTTGAAGATTTAACCAGGGCGTGATGGGGGTTAGCATCATGGGCCATGCAACTGCGAACACTGTGTGGCCTTAAACCGGGGTGGGCAAACTGCCCTGTCTGCAGGCGCCGCACCTGGAGCTCCCATTGGCTGTGGTTCCCACCAATGGGAGCTGCAGGGGCGGTGCTTAGGACACAGGCAGCGTGTGGAGCCTCCTGGCTTTCCCTATGCATAGAAGCCGGATTGGGGATGTGCTGATGCTTCTGCGAGCCACACGGAGACATGGCACTCGCGTTTTTGTCGCTCTTATCTGGACTCTCTGCAATTGGGCCACATCTTTCCTGAAAAGTGGTGCCCAGAACTGGACACAAGACTCCAGCTGAGGCCTAATCAGTGCGGAGTAGGGCAGAAGAATCACTTCTTGTGTCTTGCTTACAACGCTCCTTCTCTTACCTCCACATTACAAGTGGCAAACAGAGGCAGAGGGAGACTAACCCCAGGTTTTTAAAAGGTATTTAGGCCACATAAATCCCATTGGTTTCAATGGGAATTAGGAACTGAAATCCCTTTAAAAAATCTGGCCCTAAGTGATTTGCTCAAGATCACAAAGGAAGTCTGCATTGGAGGCGGAATTTAAACTCAGACCCCTCAAGTCTTAGATGAGTGCCATAACCTCTGGACCATCCTTCCTTTCTCCTGTGTGTGTCTAATGACGTGCTTCTGTCTATCTAACCCAGACATAACCATGTCTCTGTCTATCTATCCCCATAGAAAAACATCCGTCTGTCTAGTGTCTACCTGTCTATCACCTTTTCATAATTAAAGCAGGAGCTATGCTATGTATAAGAAGTCAATTAAAACCACAAACTAGGAATAAACTCTGATAAGTTCAATAACCAGCATTCTTGTTGAAATCAGTAAGATTATGTTCACACTGGTTCACTGTATATTAACTGAGGAGATATAAATGAAGAGCAAAGTTAAGCAGCGGGAGCTGAATTAAAACTATGGGTGAGACCCTTATGCCTGCTCTGGCTTCTTGCACAGCCTAAAACTGGAGGTTTGCAGTGGGGAAGCAGAGGCAGCAAGTGAGTTTGGAAAAGCGTCCACCTCCAAAGAAAAGGACCCTAATGATTACCAAGTAAAACATCTCCCTCTCTCCCGTGCTCACATGCAGTATCTTATCACCCTGTACAACCTACAGCTACAAATCTCTATAATTTACCGTGAGTGAGTGGAGACAGTGGCAGGACCAGTCTGTCCTTCTCAGAAGATAGTTCATTAGCAGAGTCATAAAGCAACTTCCTAGAGAATCTCCACCTAATGGACCACAATGAATTGCACGTCAAACAGCATCAAGAAAGATGATTCCCTTGGAAGCTAGGTGGGTCCAGATGTTCCTGTTCCTTCTCCCGCTTCAAACTAAGAAGAAAACTCAACTATGCAAGAGAGATTTCATTCCATTGTTGGTGTGTATCCACCCCGAACCCATGAGACCTTCCATGGGGGCAGAGAATGGTGCACTGGGGAAGCGCATTCCATTCTGTACTGTCTTTATTCACAATCTTCTCTCTCCAGAGCTGTCGACTGGGAATATTTCACCAGCACAAAACTTACTCTGAGAAATTTTAAATGAAAATGTTTGATATTCAAATAAATGAAGCATATTTTTAGAAAAAAAAAAACCCTCCATTAAACAAGATTCTTTGAAACCAAGGGGTCTTGCCCCAGCATGCGGAGCCTGACTCGACTACATGAGGTCCCTTCCACCCTACATTTTCATCTTCATATGCACAGCGTATGAAATCTTTTAACTCGTTACAGCACAATGGACCAGACACTCAGTTGGTATAAATCACCATAGCTCTGCTGATGCTGATGGATCCGTGACAACTGACGCCAGGTGATGATCTGTCCTGATATTCCCAAATTCTGACATGCAGCGTTCAGGATAGTTTAGGCAGTTGGTCCCATTTAACTGCAAGTTATTTTGTGAGAGAAAACGAAGACAACATTTTGGGGTCAAAAGCATCAGCACTTTGAGAACAGAAAAACAATTGTAACCCCTCTGCCAGGCTGAAACAATAGCAGCAAGGGCCAGGTTCAATACCTAGGGGTCCCTTCCCCACAACGTAATGCAGACCAGCTCGAGCCCCACCCAGTGACCTGGGAAAATCTTACACACACCCCTGGGCGCCTCAAGGAGGCAATACTTCCCCTCTCGCAAGCACAGACTCTTGGTGTAGCAGAAAAGGTTTAATTACATAAGATAAACAACAACAAGCATGAAATTTGGAAAATACCTCAACTGGAGTTCATAGGTCAAACCTTGAGCAAAGACCCACCCCAGCAACTTGGGCGTGTCCTTCTCTCTGGGCCCTTTAGTCAAGCAACTCCCCTAAATCACCCACAGTCCCAAAAGTCCCACAATTCAAAAGTCTCTGTCCCGGGTCAGGCAGCCCAGAGTTCAAGAGTCTCTTTGCAGAGGTCCCCCTCCCCAGCCTAGGTAGAAAGGGGCACCTTACGTGGTTCGGGGCCACTGCCCTGCCTCTTCGTGGGGTTCTGCTTCCACTAGTCGTCCCCGCAAACAGCTCAGCTCCGCTTACTCTGTGGGCTGCTCCACTCTGCCAGCTGCTCTGGTCCACCAGCTGTCCTGTGATCCGCTCCAGCCGTCCTCACGAGCTGCTCAGCTTCACTCACCCAGTGGCTACACAAACTGCTCCACTCTGCTCTGCCAGTATTGCTTCAGGCTCCCCACTCATCAGCACAGTGCTCTCAGCTCAGCAAGTCCAGCTCTTCAGTGATTTCAGCTCCACTCATTAGCACAGTGCTCTCAGCTCAGCAAGTCCAGCTCAGCAAGTCCAGCTCTTCAGTGATTTCAGCTCATAGTAGGGGAGCCCCAGTACCAGTGAATTCAGCTCAGTAACCTGCATCTAGATTCTTAAGGGAATCAAAAGTTAACTCTGACATTCCACAGTGGAGAGAAGCATAGGTGGAACTGGTGCTTCTGACTCACACAAAGAGCCTGCACCACCAAGTACAGATACCTGTCCCCAACCTCTCTCTTTTCAATGGGTTTTGGAACCCATGTGCCCCATCTAGCAAGCGCTATCCAGCTGACAATGAAACCCCCCATCACAAGACAATTTTGTATTTCCCCATTTACCCAACCAGGGTGACAACATTTCATTCCTCCTGCCCCAATAACAACGAAATTGGGGGCTCCCACAGCTGTGAAAATAACCATCCCATGCTGCTTTGCGGTATGCTAAGTGGGGTGGGAGTGCCCATGCAAATAACCGAAATACCAATGCAACACTTTCCGCACTCCCCATAATTTACCACCAGATGTCAGGGTGGGGCTCATCCTGACTCTGCTTACACAATCTTTTCCCTTGGTTAACAGAATGGATTTCGGAGTTTTCCTCGGGTATTAGAACTGCAAGAAAAATTGACCTCTCATCTTAGTCTTTGCCCTGTAATGTTAAAGCTTGTTGCAAGATAGAGATAGCTCTCTCTTGAACTCAAATAGATTGTGTAATGGGAGGTGGGGTTTATTTGCTCTGCCAACACCAGGGGACAGAGTTCCTCAGAGCTCTGAATCACAGGTCAGGCACAAGCGGAGTGAGTGTGTCGTTAAAATACCAGTTGCATTTCCTGGCAGCAGGAGGTAGTTAGACACCAATATATGGTCTTCAAATATTGTTCAAGTTTTTAGACATGTTGATGCTTCCTTTTGTCTTTCCCTCTGTTTTATGCAGTTCATGTATCTGAAAATCCCCCCTAGCAAGCAGCACGTCCAATCACAAATACACTTAGAGGAGCACGGCAAGATTTTAATCAATATCTGCCAGGATTAGAGCTGTGAAGACGGTTTCTTTCAGAGCAGCAGGACTAGACATCTGGATGTCGCACAGCCAAAGGACAAGGAGCATTCTGCTGCTGAGCGCTGAGCGAGAAGGAACATTTGCAGCAGCAGCATGAGAGGGTCCAGGACTCCAGTAAAAAGTCATGCAATGCACTTGCACGTGCCCGTCTGATTCAGATCTCGACTGGGCGCTGTCAAGGGCCCCCAGCAAAGAGCCTGTCATGCCACATGCCATTTAGCTGAGCCCTGGCAGGATCCTTATCAGGCAGGATAACGAGGGTGATGCTGCAGCTGGGAACAGGGAAGATCCTGCCAATGGCCCTAAAGGCCAGGATGTGACCTCACATCAGATCAGGAGGGCCAGTTTGGAGACGATAGCAGTGAAAACTCTGGAGAGGGGGATGTGCCTGGCCAGAGACTGGAAGTCCAGGTGTTACTGCAGCTCTCTAACCCCTCCCTCCCATTGTTTTCTAGAGAAATTGAACTTTCAACACTGTGGATTTGGTAGGCTATGGCCAAATAATTTACTGTCCTGGATATTACGCCCTGCATTGCTGTGTGTGTGTGTCTGAGGGGTAGTGCAGACGCCACAACATTTGCATGGCCTCCTCTCCCTTCCCCTTCCCTCCACCAGCCTCTGCTGGGCACAATCCCAAGTGGATGCAGGGCACTGGGGGGAAAGGTTTCGGAAAAGCCAGCGTTGCTGTTTATCCAAGAGTTCAGAATATGGGCTGTACGGCTTGTGCTAAAGCCCAGGGTCGGTAGCAAGTTCACAACTAGAAATCAGTGCCAATCTGTCCGTTTCACCGTGGGCAGGCAGGTGGGGGTGGAGGGGTTCAAACACGGCTTGGATCAATGCTCTCCATCCTAGCTCAGGCTTTGGTTGGTTTCCTTCATTTCTCTCCCAGTCCTGGTAGCTTATTCTGGGAAGTTTCTCAGGCAGCAGGAATTCTCTATGGCCTTTCAGGAGAACTGGGAGTGCAAACCTGCTCGGGCCTCCATAATAGCCAGGTCCGTACCACATTCAGGGCTCACTTTGACTAGTTTACAAACCCTCTGGCCTTGAACTTCACCAACGTCACCATTTCGATGTTTCCACCTGACATTTCCTGGTATTGTAACCATGGGGGTCCCGACCAAACTGGAAGAACGGGGGAGTTCAGAGGCTGTTGTGGGGGGGGGGTCACAGCATTGCTGTTGCCGGCTCAAAGAGCCCGAGGTGGAGCAACAGCAGGTTCGTTGCCCGGTGTGCGTTGCACTAATTATCACACCAGGGTGGAGAAGCAAAAACCAGGTTTATTTGAGCCCAAAGAAAGGTGCCAGGGAGAAAAGCATTCTCAAATCCTGCACACCCGCGCGCAGGCGGGATCCCAGCATTTATACCCCCCTTGTTTGTGTAAGCCTTTTGTTCAGTTTTTCCCCTCACCCCTCCCTTTCCAGCAGCAGCTACATTAGGCATTACATTTCAGCGTGTTAGAAAAGTTCTCATCCACAAGCTTATCTGTTGGCCTTGACAGAACAAACGCATACAGATTTTCCTCCCCCTCTCCCCCTCCTCCCCGCCGCTTTTGCTGTTTTAAACTCCTACATTTGCAAGCTGAGATTGCTGACAGTTACACATTTTGCTTGCAGTCTGTTAGCATCTTAGGCTGGTTAAAGTTCATAGCATGGAAGACCTCTGGTTCACTCAGGCCTGCAGTCACAACTTTGGTTTACTCAGGTCTAGTGCCACCCTAACTTCTGTGCTGCCTTCAGAGCTGGGCTCCAAGGGCAGCAGCCAGCAACCTTTCTGAAGCTAGAGGAGGTTCCCAGATGTGCAGGTGGGGCCCTGCTGTTGGCAGCTCCTCAGCTCCTACCTACTACTTGGGAGCACCTCGGCTCCTACCATTTTGGGGGCATCCAGAGAAATGGACCCCTGAGCCCCAGAAGGACCTGCAAGGGAAGCCCAGAGCCCCCGCTGCAGAGGCCGGGCAGAAGCCCCGAGCCCAGGCACCCAGAGCGCCGGCAGGAGTTGGGAGGGGCATGAAAGTCCTGAGCCCAGTGCCCCAGCACTGGCTGCAGCCACAGGGGGCCAGAAGCTCTGAGTCCAGGCAGCCAGAGACGTGACTGGAGCAGAAGCTGCCAAGGCCAAAGCCCTGAGCCCAACGCTGGGCTGATGCAGCACATTCACTTCTGCATTGCCTCTGCAGGTGCATCTGATATCCCCACGGAGAGGAAGTCCTGTCCCCAGCTGGGCAGAGAAACAGCTACGAGGCCCCTACTGGGTTCTCCTGGTTGGGGGGCTCCCAGCAGGACGGGGAGATCTGATTTCACGGGGCAGGGCTAATTTGATCTAGCCAAAAAAGGCTCAACAAGAACCAAGAGCTGCCAGCTGAAGCCAGAGAAATTCAAAGGAGACGTAGGCCCACATTTCTGACAGTGAGGGAGACTAGCCACTGGAACAAATTACCCAGGGGAGAGGTGGAGTCTCTGTTTCCTGGTGTCCTACCATCATAACTGGTTGGGAAGGTGCCTTTTAGTGACTTACAAGCAATTGGGCTTCATATGGTGCAAAGTGTGTGAAATTTCATAGCCTGTGAAATAGAGGCCAGATTAGGAGATCGAATTGTTTCATAACCGCTATGAAAAGCTCAGTGTGGGGTGGGGAACAGACTCTGCTGTTTTACTGGGTGGCCTGGCTGGTCCCCAGAATCAATAATGAGCAAGTGGGGTGATCCGGGCTGCAGCTCAAACATCCAGCTGGGCTGGCCAGGGGCAGACATCAGGCCTGCCAGGGAAAGGTGGGTGTGGCAGTGACGTCACAAAGGCCTTTGGCAGGAACTCAGCCTATTGGGCAACGATGATGAGGCGTCTGTGACCTCACAGAGCTCCCTTGGCAACGGCCAGGCAGGACAGGGATGCGGGGCAGGGGGAACCTTGGAGAGCCCTGTAGCCTGGCTGCAGCAAGCCTCCAGCTCGCGGTCTCTCATTCAGGACCAAGAGTCAGTTGCTGTAGACGAGATTCAGTGCGTGTTTTTCATTCCCGTGTGTATTTATTTCCAAGACGTTGTCATCTGTGTAGAAGGTAAGAAAAAATATAGGCTCTAAGTACAAGATAGGAGACTCTATCCTAGCAGAATCACAGGCATCAGCACCCTCCTAGGGAAAAAGTTTTTGCTAATATCGAAGCCTTCCACCCTGCAACTTGAGAGCATTGCTCCTTGTTCTGTCATCTGCCAGCTCGAAGATTTCATGAGAATCAATCTTTCATTAGGAAAATAATTCAAAAACGCAACTACAAAACACTTTGAGTGAAATCAACCCCTCCTGATCTCTAGTGTCTGGGAGTGTGGGCCTTGGGGGCCAGACTGAGACCCTCATGAGCTAGTAACACCCAAGAAGCCGTTAAAATAATTCCAGTTCTCTTACCATCCAAGCCTCCCTAATCCAAGGAACAGCTGAGGGCTGCGGGAGACAGAATATCTAACTCATGACTGAAAATACAGAGATGTGTTATTGGCTTTGGTTGGGGGACAAGTAACAAATCCGTCGGGATTCTTGCCCCAAACAACAATCGCCCATTGTCCTTTAGAGCACGAGGTCCCTAACGTGCCTGACTTGCTCAAATCTCTCTCCTGCTAGGGATGAGAGAATTTTCTCCATCCCCCATGATACCGAGGGAAAGAGAAAAGAAGTGACCTCTCTTTGGTCACACAGCAAGGCCATGCCAGAGCTAGAAAGAGAAGCATAAGAAAGAAGTTGTATCAAAATGTTTTGCATTTCAAACTAACCAATTTCTTAAACAAAGGCAATTTGATGTGTGGTTAGTGAAGTGAAATGATACATTCTTGTCTCCACGAGTTTCTAGATTGATGAACCAGATTGAAAAATCTTCCCTTTCATTTGTTTATTTTAAAAAGTCCATTTTTTGCCTTCAAGTTCAGACAGAAAAAACTATCCCCTAGTTTTTATCCCTAGATTGAGGGAGGAAAACAAGTTTGCCTGTTTTGTGAATTCCCAATGGCTTTCTTGAATTTCAACAAACTAGTCGATTGAACTGAACGATTTGAATAAAGTGAAAGGAAGACAATATTTTCTGCACCTTTCAAGGAAGCTACTGCTGCCCAAAGCTGGGTTAGCATTTCAGCTAACTCTGCTTCCAGGGCCTTAGCTATCACATCAGTGGTGCGACTGTCTGAAAAACTTGGCAGTGAACATGTTCTACTGAATGTTATTTTTTCTCTTCTATTTAAATTATTTAAAAGATTGTCATAAATTGGGCCCTTATCAGAGGTTGACAATTTCCAATCTAATTATGACAGTGAGGGAGACTAGCCACTGGAAGAAATTACCCAGGGGAGAGGTGGAGTCTCTGTTTCCTGGTGTCCTACCATCATAACTGGTTGGGAAGGTGCCTTTTAGTGAATTACAAGCAATTGGGCTCAATAGGGTGCTAAGAGTGTGAAATTTCATAACCCGTGAAATAGAGGCCACATTAGGAGACTGAATTGTTTCACAACCGATGCCTCTATGAAAAACTCAGTGTGGGGTGCGGAACAGACTCTGCTGTTTTACTGGGTAGCCTGCTTGTTCCCCGAATCAATAATGAGCAAGTGGGGTGATCCGGGGTGCAGCTCAAACATCCAGCTGGGCTGGCCAGGGGCAGAGGTCAGGCCTGCCAGGGAAAGGTGGGTGTGGCAGTGACTTTTGGCAGGAACTCAGCCCATTGAGCAAAGACAATTAGTTGGGAATTGGTCCTGCTTTGAGCAGGGGGTTGGACTAGATACCTCCTGAGGTCCCTTCCAACCCTGATAATCTATGATTCTATGAGTGAGGCATCTGTGACCTCACAGAGCTCCCTTGCCAACAGCCAGGCAGGACAGGGATGCAGGGCAAGGGGAACCTCGCAGATCCCTGTAGCCTTGCTACCGCAAGCCTCCATCTTCGCTTTACCGGAGAAAAGTTATGAGCAGACAATGGCTGGAAGTTGAAGCTAGACCAATACACACTGGAAAGAAGGCGAGGAGCATTTTTAACATCAGAGTTTGGAGCAATTCCCTGAGGGTTGTGCTGGATTTTCCACAACTGGCCTCTTTTAAAATCAAGCTTGGGTGTCTTACTAAAAACCTGCTCTAATTCCTATGGGAATTATTTTGAGGCACATTTTATGGCCGAAGTGAAAGAGAAAGTCAGACGACAGTGGTTTCCTCTGGGCTTGGAATTAATCTGTGACTCGCTGGGGGCGTTTGGAATGTGGCCATTTTGCTTCCCTCTTCCTCCTTCCCTCTTGTCCCTTCTTCTCAATTGGAAACGGGCCACCAGAAAAGCCTGATTTCCACCCTGTGCCCCTTCCATTCGTGCTGTAAGCTGAAGGGCATTGTGACTTGAGAGTGAATTCAGCCAGTCAGTGCTGACTCTCCACAGGTGATTTGCATAAGTCAGTAAAGGAACCTGCAGGTTTCCGTGGGAGCGATGCCCAAGGCAGGGCTCAGGCTTCGGGTTTATGCTCAGGGTTAGTGGAGTCAGGGAGCGACAGGTGGCTGAGTTACCTCTGGTGTCACAATGTTACTGCTCAGGTTCCTCTGCCTGCTGCACCACCTGGGCAGTGACTGTCAAGGGGAAGGTTTTGTGGATTTGAAACTTAGAACCCAGGAAGCGCAGAAGAGGACTGGCTTAGAGAGTTTGGCAGTAAAATGTAGGTTTTGTGGCAATATCCTGTGCAATTGCTACTGGATCCGGGAGACAGCATTCCTGCCCCTCCCACCACCTCTTAGCTGGGCCTACATAAGAGACTAGCTAGAGTTTTGCACACTTGTTTGTTTGAGACTGAGCAAATAAGGCCCAACAAATTACTGCTAAGATGAATTTTGCAGCCTCCTCTCCTTGACTAGAATACAAGCAGTTTCTGATTCTCTCAGATGAAGTAGTTCTTTTAAAATCAAGGGCAAGACCAATCAGTGGCTTTTTCACAGCCCAACCCCAATCCCCCCAAAAGAGATTTTATTTTTATTTAAACTGGGTGTTTTAAATTTATATTGAAAAAGTTTTTTTTAAACTTATCCAGTATAAAATTTGAAATGATGACAAGTGATGTTAAGGCCTCTAGTTGCTCCAGCCTATTAAAGTAATTTAAATAACTACATATATGAAGAAGTCCGTGTTTGCTGCCAAGTGTCAGAGGAAGTCAAAGCACTGAACTGTTGGAAGTCATTGCCTAAGCACCTGGGGGTCCAGAAGTGATTGAAACACTCAGCCAGATTTTGGTAGCACTAGCCTCTTCTGCGGGTGCAGAAAGAATATTTTCTTCATTCCAGTTGATGCAGCTACTTCATTCAAATGTAAGAAACTGATTGGGAGTTGGAAAAGGATGAAGGCTTCTTTTCCCCTTGTAAAATATGAATAAAGGCTAGAGAGGAGGAGGTGTGAGCTACTACTTCTAAAATCTGGAAGGACATTATGAGCAGGAACAATCAGTTCAGTGCACGAACTAGAGATACTTCCTTACCTCAGTTTGTTTGAAATGAAAACAAATGGTTCTGTCAACCTTTTTGTTTTTCTGTATCCTGCAAAACCAGCAAGTCAACATGTTTGAATGGATCCCTATTCCTAGCATCATAGAAGACTAGGGCTGGAACAGACCTCAGGGGGTATCTAGTCCAACCCCCTGCTGCAGGCAGGACCAACCCCAACTTCATCATCCCAGCCAGGGCTTTGTCAAGCTGACCTTTAAAAACTTGTAAGGATGGAGATTCCACCACCTCCCTAGGGAACCCATTCCAGGGCTTCACCACCCTCCTAGTGAACTAGTGTTTCCTAATAGCCAAGCTAAGCCTTCCACAGTGCAACTTGAGACCATTCCTCCGTGTTCTGTCATCGGCCACCACTAAGAATTTCATGAGACTCAATCCCTCATTAGGAAAATCACTCAAAAATACAACTACAAAACATTTGGAATGAAATCAATCCACCCTGACCTGTAGTGTCTGGGGGTGTGGGCCTCTGAGGCTAGACTGAGACCCTCATTGGCTAGAACCACCCAGTGAGCCAGTAACAATATCCACTCCTGTTACCGTCCAAGCCACCGCAGTCCAAGGAACAGCTGAGGGCTGCGGGAGACAGAGGGGTGCTGAGAAGGTCTAACTCATGACTGCCAACCCAGAGATGTGTTATTGGCTTGGGATGGGGGACAAGGAGCAAATCCGTCAGTCACTACAACAGGTCACACTCGGAGCCAGGGAGACTGGGAATCGAGTCCTGCTGGCACTTCCCAGCTCTGGCTTTCTGGAGGAGGAGGAAGACCCCAGCTCCCCTAGCTGACCCTGAGGCACCTTCTGGGCCCAAATGGAGGTGGCCCCGGGTACAGCTATGGAGTGTCCCCAGGAGCGTTCCGCTAGTGGCATTGTATTGTTTTCACAGCCAGTTTCGATCGCTGGTGTCTACCCCTTGCCCTGCGGGCAGGGCATTGAGCGGCACCCATTGCCGGCCACCTGGGTGCAGGAGATCGAGGAGGGTGAAGGGAGGAGCAACCCTCAGCATCTGCCATCCTGCTCCATCCGATCTAGAGTAAGTAAGTGGAGTTCTCCAGAACCATCCCCAGTGTGGTGGGAATATCCCACCACTAGGGCTCCCAGCCCGTCCCTTGTCAGGGTTTGTTCCCCAGGTTGAGGGTTCCTGTGCCCTGGGGTGGGATGTGTCAGGAGGAGAAATTGCCTCAGCAGAGGGGAGGTGGGCAGGGGAGCAGGCAGGCTCGTTAATGAGAGGCTGCCTTGAAGCCAGACTCATGGCTGCTCCCCACTCACTTCCAGGATGGAGCGAATCCGGCAGATGCTGAGGAGGAAGGCCGGGCAGGTGGCTCCACAGCCAGCAAACATCAGCCAGCCTGCCCAGGCGGAGAGCGGCCCCTCTGTCCCCGCGGGCAGGGAAGAGGCTCATGCCCAGGGGAAAGGGAGGAGCTGCTTCACCTGCTGGAGGAGGCGGAAGACAGCAGCTCCTCTAGCTGACCCGGAGGCACCTCCTGGGCCGAAACGGAGGTGGCCCCGGGTTCAGCCATGGAGCAGAGAGCCAGGGGAGGGCAGGAGCCGGGGACGGCAGCTCTGGGGCTTCCTTTGCAGGAAGCCAAGGAGCCAGGAGCTGCGCCCCAGGGCCCAGCAGGAGCCTCCCGCCGGCCCCACCCTGGCGACTGCGGAGCCTCCTGCCGGCCCCACCCTGGCGACTGCGGAGCCTCCCGCCGGCCCCACCCCGGCGACTGCGGAGCCTCCCGCCGGCCCCACCCTGGGGACTGCGGAGCCTCCCGCCGGCCCCACCCTGGCGACTGCGGAGCCTCCCCCCGGCCCCACCCTGGCCCCGGAGGAGCCTCCCGCCGGCCCCACCCTGGCCCCAGAGGAGCCTCCCCCCGGCCCCACCCTGGCGACTGCGGAGCCTCCCGCCGGCCCCACCCTGGCGACTGCGGAGCCTCCCGCCGGCCCCACCCTAGCAACGGAGGAGCCTCCTGCCAGCCCTACCCTGGCCATAGAGGAGCATCCCACCAGCCGCGAGCAGGATTTGAGCGACTGCTGGACAAACTCCAGCAGCTCCGCGTACTCCTGCGGGGCCAGCAGCTCCTCCATGGGGTCTGGCAGCCCTGTCTTTGAAGGCTCCTTCTTTGGAGGTGAGGGGAGACCCAGGGGAAAGGGAGGAGGACTGGGGTGGTGGGGGACTAGTAACACCCTGTGCCCATGGGCTCGCCAAGGTGCCAGGACTGACCCACATGAGCCCCCCTAACACCAGTGGGGGTGGCACAGCCACGCCCGAAGGCAGGGGATGCTGGGCGGAGTCGGGGAGCTCCAGCCTCCCTGATCATGTTGGGGGGGGGCCTGAGGCTGATGGGGCTGAGGGCGTCTCTGGGAGGGGCAGGGTGGGGCCCTCGCCGCCACGGGGCTCCTTACAGAGAAAGGGGAAACATGGAGCCTTCTCTGTCCACTGCATCCCCCCAGCAGCAGAAGGGATTAAACTTTCTCCTTCCCTCCCTGGTGCAGACACCCCCAGTGCCCAGGTGTCATGGCCTGAGGAGGAGTGCGAGGAGGAGTGCGAGGAGGAGGAGGAGGAGCAAGAGGAGCAGGATTTCTGCCCTGAGGAAGACATCATCTTGGTGATCCAGCAGCACCTGCAGGGCGGAGCTGAGGTACAAAAATCCCCCAGCTGCGCTGCCCCCCAGTCTGTCCTGCTCCTTGTTCCGTCCCCACCCAGGCAGGGGGGTCTTGCACCAGAGAATCCCTCACCCCCAATGGGGGGGACACATCTCCTCTGTTATCTGGCACCCCAAAGTGGGGACATTTGTCCCACACAGGCCAAGGTCCTTGCAGACACTGTCCATGTTCCAACCCCTGTCTGCGCAGGGAGACACTGGTTTTGGGAAGGGGACGGCTTTCCCTGTCCAACCCCATGGAGGTCCTGAGCCCTGGAGCTGGTTTGGGTGTGGGGTCCAGGGCATGTGCCTTGATCCTGACGTGCTGTTCATGGATCAGGGGTTCAGAGGGGATTGCGTTACCCCTCCGTGGCTGATCCCAGCCTTCCCTCCTCTCCTCATTCTCTGATCTCCTGCCTGGACTCTCCCGGGGATCCTACCTCCCACCCATTGCAGTTTGGCTGGTCCATACTCTGCTGGGTACCAGGCCCTGCACAGAGAACTGCGAAGAGCAAGGATTGACGAGGCAGCAGGCATCCGGCCATGAACTCTTGCGAAGTGTCCCTGGAGTGATGTGAATGGGAGAGGCCAGGATGTGCCTTTGAGTCTAGCCAGGGCTCCTGGAGAATCCTCCTCATTGTTCCCTGACTGATGTAGCCCCATGTCCCATGACTGTGGTGCTCCCTCTTCTTGCAGGCTCTGCACAACCGCTGTTCGCGGAGCCTGGACACCATCCTCAGGAGCCAGCTAACAGAGACCCCCACCGTGGAGAAGCTGCAGCACCTCCTGGAGGTGAGTAGACTGGACGGTCTGGGGTGGAATTGCCCCTGAGCCCTGTGGGAGGGCAGTAAAGGAGAGACTAGAAGAGCCACGTTTCCATTGTGTCCTCCCAGCTTGGACCCAGCCGGCCACACGTTCCCAGAGCTGCCAGTGCAGGGGGAAGGAGCTGGGACTGTCAGCCAGAGCTCTGCACGGTCGCATTAAGCACTAACAGTGAGCACCAGGCCTGGCTGGGGCCTGAGAGACTGAACCCCCTTTTCAAGCTCTGCCACCAGGGCTCGGCTACTCCACCCTGAGCACAAAGTCTCAGCCCCTTGGGGAGGGGGAGAGGCTGGTTTGTAGAGCATGTTCGCCTGCCCGCTGACCCTCCCCTGCCTCCTTCTCCTGCAGCATGTCCATCGCTCTCTCCTGGCAAACAACCCCCAGGAGAGAGCCAGGGCCGTCCAGACCAGCGCGGCCCTGCTCCAATTCGCCACCTCCCTGCCTGGATTTGACGTAAGTGACCTCTGACCCCAGCGTCCTGCAGAGTCAAGTTCCTCATCCCCTGGCTAAGTGGTCCCCCCGGGTCCGTAAGGGACTGCGTTCCATAGGCCGCTCGGTGGCAGGGTCATGCCTGGCCTCAGGGCCCTTGTTATTCTGGAGCAGCGAGGCAGCGAGTGCTCAGCGAGGGCCCTTGCCCTGCTCCCTTTGCTCCGAGCTCCCTTGGGGACAGAGAGGATGAGGGCTCTCGCTCCTCTCCCCCAGCGCCTCCTACAGAGGGGTGGGAGCAGAGCTCAGGTCCAGTGGCGCTGGGGAGCTGAAGGGAGAATAGTGATGGATTCCCCTCTCCTTCTCCTTCCACCAGACCTCCTCCGCCTTCTCCAAGGCAGGAGAATTCGTTCTGCAGCTGGGTCTCTGGATATCCCACCCAGCCAGTAACATCAGTCGGCATGCCAGGGGTGGGATCTACTGGCTTTACTGGCTCCTGCTCCGGAAGAGGGGTAAGAAACCAAGCTGGGCAATGGGACCCCATGGAAACGAGCCTCTGGGAGACTAGCTCCAGCTGGCCATTGGGACGCCTCTAGAACTAAGGCCTCTCTGCTAAGACCCGCTATAGCGGGGAAGAGGAATCCCAATAGAAACAAGGCCCCTCCTTTGAGACTCCCTCTGCTGGGCAGTGGGACCCTGCAAAATGAAGCCCCCTCCTCTGAGACTGACCCCAGCTTAGATGGTGACTCTTTCTCTCCCCCTCTCTCTGAATTAGGGAGATGAGTGTGAAAGTGCCAAGGAAATTGGCTGCTTTATCTCCGAGCCCGGCTCTGTCCCCCAGCCCAGGGAAATCAGTCCACCCAGTACGGGGCAGCCAGCTCGTGAGGGGACAGGAACGGAGCTATTGAGACACATGGAGGGAAAGAGCCCATCATGAGGGCAGGGGCAGGAGCAGGTACCACAGGGGACGGACACAAAGCTTGTAGGGTGTCACCAGTCGGGTAGCCAGGGCCAGATCTTGACTTCAGTGGGTGTGGGGGGTTCTCAGTATTAGACACCCTCATGACCGTAAGGGTCACATGATTACGGTGATGGCTGAAACAAATCCCCCTTCTGGTACTAACCCGCCTGGCATGGACCCTGCGATTCCATTGGGCTGCGGATGCCAGGAGGAGCCTGGCCAGTGTGCACCCAGAAGGAAACAGGCACTGAAAGCGGAAGGCCAAACCTCCCCAATGGGTGTGTCTTTCTCCCCCAGGGCTCAACACCAGCGAGGCCCCAGACTTGTGGTGCCGGGACGGGCTCCATGACCCCGAGCGCCTGGGGTATAGAAATCTGGCCAGGGTGGGAGAGGTAAGGACTCTGCGCCGGTGTATTGCAGCAGCTCAGGTGTGGAGCTGTCTCCCGCTGCAGTGAGTGTGTCATGGACACAGGGCAAGAGCCTGCTCCTTATTTCCAGCAGAGTATGTGAGGCTCCTGGGAATGTCCGTGGGGTGAGGTGTGGGAATGAACCAGATCTAAAAGACCCCGAACCTCTAGCGGGTGAGCTGCAGCAGCTATCGCTGCTGGGAGCAGCAGGGGTCCTGGGCTGTCTGTGTGAGCTGGGTTCCAGAGCGCGCAGACACATTCCCAGCATCTCATGGCGCCTGCGGTGAATCCTGCTCCATCAGAGCTATTGGAGGCCACAGTGCCTGCAGCCTCCTACTGACGGGGGTTCCTGGTCCATGGGACCCCAAAGGTTGGCTGCCCCAGGACTCTTCTCCACCTTGTGAGACACTCGAGGGATTTGGAGCCTGGTTCTGGGCCATTGCAAGGGCTCTGGTTCTTTTGGTTTTAGGCCTTTGGCGAGCTGTTTACAGAGGAGCAGGAAAGGTCTTTCCTCCAGGCGGGCCTGCTGGCCATTCACCACCCCCTCCTCTGCATCAGCCAGGCTGGCCTGGTGCTGACATACTCCATCCTGGGGGAAGCCGGCCAGCTGCTAGAGGACGAGGTAACCAAAGAGGGGGTCACCTGGGGAGAGACCCCCAGTGCCTTTCACCTCCAGGCCATTGAAAATCACTCCCATCCCATCCCCATGCACTGACCAGGGAGCAAGGAGAGGGTGACCCCAGACAGGTGCCATTGGTCGGTGCCAGCTTCTCCCCTGAGCAACTCAAAGCAGGGCAGACCCAGCTCCCCAGCAAGGCTATTTCCTAACAGGTGTCACATCAGCACGACACGCTGCCATTGCTCATGCTAGGGGCTGCCAACTCCCCTAGTCCCTTCTGTGAGCCTTTCATCCCCCTCGGGGCCTCAGGCCGGTTCCTAGAGCTCTGGTATTGTGTTATCCCAGCCCCTACCTGCTCTGGGAGAACTGGAGGAGTCAGTCAGCAGAGGCTGCATAAGTGCCCCATTCACCAGAGCCACTGCCCATGGCATCACGTTAAGGACATGGGGATCCCTTGGGGAAAGGTGTACACTTCCTCTCACCCGCCGCCACTACTGCCCAAAGCCTCCCAGCCCCTGGCTGGAGGGGGCGAGGGTGGCTGAGGGGACTCTGGGGAGCGGAGCTGGATTCCCGCTGGGTTGGGAGGTAGAACAGCTCTCAGGGGGACTGAGAGGAGTGGGGGCAGGAGTTCGTTCCACAATGGTGGGAGAGGGGATGGAAGTCACTAGAGAAGAGAGAAGATTTTTTCTCGGGGGTTGGGCGGGGGAATCCGTCCCTCAGACATGGGGAGGAAATGTTGCTGGCTCCCAGTGCCGTTAATACCCTTCGTTCTCGTGAGTGTCGGAGTCTCTGATTGATCCTTGTTCCCTTGCAACAGGAGGACATCGCAGCCTACATAAAGGTCCAGCTGTTTAACATCAGGGTCTTGGGCCAGGTGCCCGACGCCCTGCAGGGGCTGTGCTCTGTGGGGCAGCACTGAAGACCCCCCCGCTCGCATGACCGGCTCGGACCCCCTGCCGCAGGTACTGCTCTGTCTCACTGTGCCTGGGGGGAAGGGCTGGGGGGAGCGGCCATAGAGCCCCCAGCACTGAGAGAAACCAAGGCCGAGCACCTCTCTCTGGACACCCTGCCCCACCCGACCCCTGGGGCTGGGGCCAGGCCAGATACTGGTTGGGAAGAATCAGGCTGTGGGGCTGGCCCAGAAGTGAGAGCATCCGCAGAGCCAGGGGTTGTGCTCAATAGCCATTGCAGTCTGGGAGGGGTGGCCTGACATGGGGCCCCTCCCCCGTCATCACTGCTCAGACCCTCCCATGGCCCCTGTCACCCCTGACGCAGAAAATGTCCGACCATCCCCCAGCCGGGGCCCAATCCACCCACCTGGTATCTGAGCCCTTCCCAGCCGGGAATGAAACTCCCCCCGAACACCCTGGGGCAGGGGAGGAGCCTCCCCATGTGGCAGGTGGGAACTGAGACGCAGAGGAAGGGCTGTGGGCCTGGTCACACAATCCTGGGTGTAGATCTGGGAAGTGGACTGGGTCCCGGCCTAGAGCCTTTCCCCCAGGGGCACCTTCGCTTCTGCCCTTTGTTCTCCCCTCCGGCCAGGGGGTCTGTGAGTGTGAAATGAACAGGGAGGGGGACGGGGTCCTGGCACACAGCCTGGATGGGAGCTCCCCTTGGCTTGGAGCCCAGGCTCAGAGACATCTTTGTCACCGCGCTGTCCTTCTGTTATTGCTAGGAAGGGAGTCCCCCGATGAGGGGTCTCCAGGCTCCAGTAAGACCGCATGTACCCCCTGCCCTGCCCTGCCCTGCCCTCCAGTTTCTCGCTGTTGACTCTGGCTGGACTCTTGACTCCGGTCTCTGGCTATGACTTTGGCGTGACCCTTCTTGGCTCCAGATTTGGGTTCTGAACCCCGGCTCAGTATTCTCCTTGCCTTTCTCTAGCCTCGCTCCAGGCCCTCCAGCCACCCGCTCCAGCCCTGCCACCTCCTTCTCCGCCTGATCTTCCCCAACCCCTTCAATTTTGACTACATGGCTTCGATCTCTGCATGGATATGGACTTTGCCTCGTACTTCCAACCACCCGGCTTCGACCTCCGGCCTGGACATGGACGCTGGCTCCCGTTCTGCCTGCAAACACTCAACACCCGGCAGCAGTAGACAGGCCCCACCATTAATCAAAGCCTAACCCCGCCCCATGACCCCTTAGTCCCTCCCACCTGTCTCCGGAAGTCCCGCCCCATGGGGGTATTACTTCGTGGTCAAGGCAGCCACACGACTGGAAGCCAGGTGTGTCATGTGACCCCTCTAAGAACTCCTCCCACCACCCTCTACCAATCAGGATGGGTTTCCTCCCAGAAGGACCACCCCAAGAGGAGACTTGACCAATCAGGGCGAGCTCTGGGGTAGGAGGGTGACCTATCCCGACGTGTGTCTTGTGACCCCTCTAAGAACTCCTCTCACTGCCCTCAACCAATTAGGATCGGTTTTGTCCTGACAGGACCACCCCCAGAGGGGATCCTGACCAATCAGGGCGAGTTCTGGGGCAGAGTGACCCATCCGGGAGTGGGCTGTTTGACCCCACTAAGAACTCCTCCCAGGACCCTCTGCCAATCAGGGTGCAGCACCATCACCTCATAACTCCCAGTGCTGGTCGGACGAGGCCATCTCTCACCAAGGACACATGGTTTAGAAATCGTGGGAAGGCTGCTGAGAGGAAACCTGGACTCCTTCGCCACCCCCGTGAGAACTTCAGACTCTGTCTTCACCCCGAGGGTCTTTGACCATCTGTGGAGTAAGCGCTACATCAGCGACAGTCCCGAGCAGGAGGAGGGAGCGACCGAGGGGAGCCCTTTGGCCCAGCCGTTGATGGATACGCCGGAACCCGAACCCAAAACCCAACGAGCACCCCAACGAGCATGGTGGCCTCTCTTTGTTCACCCCCTTAGAGGTGGAATGCGACTGCGGCTCGGGGGAGTCACCGGCGCACAAGGTGAACACAGGTAAAGGAATGATTAAGTCAGGGGTGAAAGTAACTTCCAGGACTTACCGGTACTGCCGGAGTCCTGAGGGGCGTGGCCTCAACCCGAAGGCGGGGCCTCTCAAGATTTAAAGATCCTGGAGCATCGGCTGTGGCTGGGAGCCCCAGGGCATTTAAATTCCCCCCGCAGCTCTGGCAGCCAGGTTCGAGCGTGGATTTAATGGGCCCGGAGCTCCTGCCACTGCAGAAAGCTCTCAGCCCTTTAATTCCCTGCCCCAGCCTGGGTGCTGGAGCTGTGGGGGGGCAATTAAAGGGCTCTGGGATCTACGCAGCCATGGGGAGCGCTGAACCCATTAAATCCTGGCTCCAGCCAAGCTGCTGGAGCTGCGGGGCGGGGGGTGGGGGGCGAGATTTAATGGGCTCTGGGTTCCCAGCAACTGCCAGAGCTCTGAGCCCTTTAATTCCCGGCCCCAGCTTGGCAATGCTCTGGCTCCCTGCAGCCGTGGGAGCTCCACGCCCTTTAAATCCACATCTGAACCCAGCTGCCAGAACTGCGGGGGAATTTAAAGGGCTCTGGGCTCCCCGTAGCCGTGGGATCTCTGAAGCAGAGATTAAAATAAGCCATTACAGTCCAATACGGCGTACCAGGAAGAGCCAATATGCCGTGCTGGACCGCTCCGGCTTCCTCAGCAGGGATTTGAATGGCTCAGAGCTCTGGCGGCTGCAGGGAGCCGAGAGCCCTTTAATTTTCCCCCGCAGCTCTGGCAGCCGGGCTGGGGCCAGATTTAAAGGGCTTGGTGCTCCCTGCAGTCATGGGAGCTCCGGGCCCTTTAAATCCACACCCGAATCCGGCTGCCGGAGCTGCGGGGGTGGGGGGTGGGGGAATTTAAAGGGCTTGGGGCTCTACGGCGGCCTGAGCCCTGGGCCCTTTAATTTGCCCCTGAGCCCAGGGTTGATTTAAAGGCCCTGGGGCTCCCAGCCGCAGCCGATGCTCCAGGACCTTTAAATCTTGAGGCCCCGCCTCTTCCGGTTTAGGCCACGCCCCCTTAGTATTCATGCAGTACCAGTAAATCCTGGAAGTTACTTTCACCCCTGCTGTGAGCCCATTAAATCCCGGCCCCAGCCCAGCTGCTGGAGCTGCAGGTGGGGAGATTTAATGGGCTCTGGGTTCCCAGCAACCGCAGGAGTTTTGAGCCCTTTAATTCCCGGCCCCAGCCCAGCTCCTGGAGTTGCGGGGGGAATTTAAAAGGCTCTGGGCTCCCCGCAGCCGTAGGAGTTCTGAGCCAGAGGTGAAAGTAAGCCGGTACGGGCCAGTACAGCGTAGCGGCAAGAGCCAGTACGCTGTGCCGGACCACATCAGCTTCCTCAGCGGGGATTTAAAGGGTTCAGAGCTCCGGCGGCTGCGTGGAGCCCAGAGCCCTTTAAATCCCTCCTCCCCTCCCACCGCAGCTCCGGCAGCCAGGCTGGGGCTGGGAATTAAAAAGCTCGGTGCTCCCCGCAGCGGCAGGAGCTCCAGGCCCTTCAAATCCCGGCCCCAGCCCGGAAATGCTCTGGCTCCCTGCAGCCGTGGGAGCTCTGGTCCCTTTAAATCCACATCTGAACCCGGCTGCCAGAGCTGCGGGGGTATTTAAAGGGCTCTGGGCTCCCTGTAGCTGCGGGAGCTCTAAGCCCTTTAATTCCCAGCCCCAGCCTGGCTTCCGGAGCTGCGGGGGGTATTTAAAGGTCTCTGGGCTTCCCGCAGCCGCGGGATCTCTGAGCCCTTTAAATCCTGGCCCCAGCCCAGCTGCCGGAGCTGCGGGGGGAAATTAAAGGGCTCTGGGCTCCCCGCAGCCGTGGGATCTCTGAAGCAGAGATGAAAATAAGCCATTACAGTCCAGTACGGCGTACCAGGAAGAGCCAATACGCCGTGCTGGACCGCACTGTCTTCCTGGGCAGGGATTTGAATGGCTCAGAGCTCCAGCAGCTGCAGGGAGTCCAGAGCCCTTTAATTTTCTCCCGCAGCACTGGCAGCCGGGCTGGGTCCAGGATTTAAAGGGCTCAGAGCTCCCGCAGCTGCGGGAAGCCCAGAGCCCTTTAAATCCCTCCTCCCCTCCCACCGCAGCTCCGGCAGCCGGGCTGGGGCTGGGAATTAAAAAGCTCTGTGCTCCCTGCAGCGGCAGGAGCTCCGGGCCCTTCAAATCCCGGCCCCAGCCCGGCCAATGCTCTGGCTCCCTGCAGCCGTGGGAGCTCCGGTCCCTTTAAATCCACACCCGAACCCGGCTGCCAGAGCTGCGGGGGAATTTAAAGGGCTCGGGGCTCCGCGGCGGCCTGAGCCCTGGGCCCTTTAATTTGCCCCGGAGCCCAGGGTTGATTTAAAGGCCCTGGGGCTCCCAGCCACAGCCGATGCTCCAGGACCTTTAAATCTTGAGGCCCCGCCTCTTCTGGTTTAGGCCACGCCCCCTTAGTATTCATGCAGTACCAGTAAATCCTGGAAGTTACTTTCACCCCTGCTGTGAGCCCATTAAATCCCGGCCCCAGCCCAGCTGCTGGAGCTGCAGGTGGGGAGATTTAATGGGCTCTGGGTTCCCAGCAACCGCAGGAGTTTTGAGCCCTTTAATTCCCGGCCCCAGCCCAGCTCCTGGAGTTGCGGGGGGAATTTAAAAGGCTCTGGGCTCCCCACAGCCGTAGGAGTTCTGAGCCAGAGGTGAAAGTAAGCCGGTACGGGCCAGTACAGCGTAGCGGCAAGAGCCAGTACGCTGTGCCGGACCACATCAGCTTCCTCAGCGGGGATTTAAAGGGTTCAGAGCTCCGGCGGCTGCGTGGAGCCCAGAGCCCTTTAAATCCCTCCTCCCCTCCCACCGCAGCTCCGGCAGCCAGGCTGGGGCTGGGAATTAAAAAGCTTGGTGCTCCCCGCAGCGGCAGGAGCTCCAGGCCCTTCAAATCCCGGCCCCAGCCCGGAAATGCTCTGGCTTCCTGCAGCCGTGGGAGCTCTGGTCCCTTTAAATCCACATCTGAACCCGGCTGCCAGAGCTGCGGGGGTATTTAAAGGGCTCTGGGCTCCCTGTAGCTGCGGGAGCTCTAAGCCCTTTAATTCCCAGCCCCAGCCTGGCTTCCGGAGCTGTGGGGGGTATTTAAAGGTCTCTGGGCTTCCCGCGGCGGGATCTCTGAGCCCTTTAAATCCTGGCCCCAGCCCAGCTGCCGGAGCTGCGGGCGGAAATTAAAGGGCTCTGGGCTCCCCGCAGCCGTGGGATCTCTGAAGCAGAGATGAAAATAAGCCATTACAGTCCAGTACGGCGTACCAGGAAGAGCCAATACGCCGTGCTGGACCGCACTGTCTTCCTGGGCAGGGATTTGAATGGCTCAGAGCTCCAGCAGCTGCAGGGAGTCCAGAGCCCTTTAATTTTCTCCCGCAGCACTGGCAGCCGGGCTGGGTCCAGGATTTTAAGGGCTCAGAGCTCCCGCAGCGGCGGGACGCCCCGAGCCCGTTAAATCCCTCCTCCCCTCCCACCGCAGCTCCGGCAGCCGGGCTGGGGCTGGGAATTAAAAAGCTCTGTGCTCCCTGCAGCGGCAGGAGCTCCGGGCCCTTCAAATCCCGGCCCCAGCCCGGCCAATGCTCTGGCTCCCTGCAGCCGTGGGAGCTCCGGTCCCTTTAAATCCACACCCGAACCCGGCTGCCAGAGCTGCGGGGGAATTTAAAGGGCTCGGGGCTCCGCGGCGGCCTGAGCCCTGGGCCCTTTAATTTGCCCCAGAGCCCAGGGTTGATTTAAAGGCCCTGGGGCTCCCAGCCACAGCCGATGCTCCAGGACCTTTAAATCTTGAGGCCCCCGCCTATTCCAGTTGAGGCCACGCCCCCTCAGGACTCCAGCAGTACCGGTAAGTCCTGGAAGTTACTTTCACCCCTGCTGTGCAGGGCCGCCCAGAGGGGGGGGCAAGAGGGGCAATTTTCCCCAGGCCCCGGGCCGCACAGGGGCCCCCACAAGAGATTTTCGGGGCCTCTGCAGCGGGGTCCTTCACTCGCTCTGGGGGGCTTGGAAAACTGTTGCAGGGCCGGGCCCAGGAGCTTCTTCCACTCCCGGTCTTCGCCGGCGGGGGGTCCTTCCGAAGCGTCAGATTTTTCCCAACTCTCTTTAGAATGCCGTTCTTTTACCGCCCCCCCCACCTCCCTGGGGACACAGCGTCCATCAGTTTTCTGAATGAACCATCAAACTGTTCCCAAATACTAGAATATAGGGGAGCGGTGACGAGCTTATGGTTTTGGGAGAATGGTTTGTCAGTCCTTGGTGTTTTATTCACAACCCCTAGAGCGCATGCTCCGGGTTTGTGAATGTGTGTGGTTCTGTGCACGTTCAGAGCCCCTCAAGCGCAAGCTCCAGGTTTGTGAATGTGTGTGGTTCTGCGCATGTTCAGAGCCCCTCGAGCGCAAGCTCCAGGTTTGTGAATGTGTGTGGTTCTGCGCATGTTCAGAGCCCCTCGAGTGCAAGCTCCAGGTTTGTGAATGTGTGTGGTTCTGCGCATGTTCAGAGCCCCTCGAGCGCAGGTTCCGGGTTTGTGAATGTGGGTGTTTACTCAGGGTTTGCTGTGGCAGTGGCCGCTGAGGAACTGGAGTTGTGGTTCTTGTTTACCACAGTCTTCTTTTGCCCTTGGGTTTGACGGATATGAGGTTTGGACTGCCTGGGTGCTTCATCTGCACTCTTGTGCTGGTTTGCGTTGTTAAAGGTCTCCAAGCAGATTCCTGGTTCTTTGGTGGTTCTGGAGGAAGTGTCCTTGTAGCGCGGACTAAGCGTTGTCAGAAAAGTTGCCCAGGCCTATGGGGGGTGGGGGGAACCATTTTACAAAACTGAACTTTACATTCTTTCTCACTGACACCTATGTATTCACTTCAAATACAAAACCTCACAGAACAACCCAACCAATAAGCAAAATATATTTACTGGGCTTCATCCATCCATCATCAGTCATAGAATCATAGAATCATAGAATTCAAGATCAGAAGGGACCATTATGATCATCTAGTCTGACCTCCTGCAAGATGCAGGCCACATAAGCCGATCCACCCACTCCTTAGCAAGTGAACCCTGCCCCATGCTTCGGAGGAAGGCGAAAAACCTCCAGGGCCATAGCCAATCTTCCCTGGAGGAAAATTCCTTCCCGACCCCAAATATGGCGGTCAGCTGAACCCCGAGCATGCGGGCAAGACTCTCCAGCCAAACCCTCTGGAAAAGGTTACATCATACCAGGCACATAATTGACCTATTGACTAAGCCCGTTATCCTATCATACCATCCCCTCCATAAACTTATCTAGCTTAATCTTAAAGTCGTGGAGGTCCTTCGCCCCCACTGTTTCCCTCGGTAGACTGTTCCAGTATTGCACTCCCTGATGGTTAGGAACCTTCGTCTAATTTCAAGCCTGAATTTCCTGACTGACAGTTTATATCCGTTCGTCCTCGTGTCCACATTAGCACTGAGCTGAAATAATTCTTCTCCTTCCTGGTATTTATCCTCTGATATATTTAAAGAGTGTAATCATATCTCCTCTCATCCTTCTTTTGGTTAAGGAAAACAAACCGAGCTCCTCAAGTCTCCTTTCATACGAAAGGCCTTCCATTCCTCGGATCATTCTAGTGGCCCTTCTTTGTACCTGTTCTAGTTTGAATTCATCCTTCTTAAACATGGGAGACCAAAACTGCACACAATACTCCAAATGAGGTCTCACCAGCGCCTTATATAACGGGACTAGCACCTCCTTATCCCTACTAGAAATACCTCGCCTAATGCAACCCAAGACCGCATTAGCTTTTTTAACGGCCACATCACATTGCCTACTCATAGTCATCTTGCGATCAACCAGGACTCCTAGGTCCTTCTCCTCCTCCGTTACTTCCAACTGGTGCGTCCCCAGCTTATAACTAAAGTTCTTGTTAGACATCCCTAAATGCATAACCTTACACTTCTCACTATTGAATTTCATCCTGTTACTAATACTCCAGTTTACAAGGTCATCCAAATCTCCCTGGAGAATATCCCGATCCTCTTCCGAATTGACAATACCCCAACTTGGTGTCATCCGCTAACTTTATCAGCCCACTCCTTCTCTTGGGTCGCAGGTCAGCAATAAATAGATTGAATAAAATCGGACCCATAACCGAGCCTTGAGGAACTCCAATGGTAACCCTCCAACCGGACAGTTCCCCTTCAATACTACCCTCTGCAGTCTCCTTTAACCAGCTCCTTATCCACCTCTGGATTTTCACTGATCTCCATCTTTTCCAATTTAACCAGTAATTCTTCATGCGGTACCGTATCAAACGCCTTACTGAAATCCAGATATATGAGATCCACCGCATTTCCCTTATCTAAAAAATCTGTTACTCTCTCAAAGAAGGAGATCAAGTTGGTTTGGCACGATCTACCTTCGTAAATCCATGCTGTAATCTATCCCAGTTGCCATCGGCCTCATGCTCCGAACCATTCTCTCTTTTAAGATTTTTCCATGACTTTGCATACTACAGATGTTAGACTAACAGGCCTATAATTCCCGGTCACTTTTTCCCCTTCTTGAATATAGGAACTACATTAGCTAATCTCCAGTCAGTCGGTACAATCCCGAATTTAGGGATTTATTAAAGATTATCGCTAACGGGCTAGCAATATCCTCGCCAATTCCTTAATATTCTAGGATGAAGATTATCCGGGCCCCCGATTTACTTCCGTTAAGCTGTTCCAGTTTGGCTTCTACCTCCGCTACCGTAATGTCTACCCCCATATCTTCATTCCCATCGGTCCTCGATCACTAGTCCTTAGCCCTTCATTAGCCTCATTAAAGACCGAGGCAAAGTATTCGTTCAGATATTGTGCCATTCCAAGATTATCCCTAATCTCCACTCCATTTAAAGTTTGAAGCGGTCCCACTTCTTCTTTCTTGGTTTTCTTCCTATTTATATGGCTAAAAACCGTTTGCTATTGGTTTTAATCCCTTCGCTAGATCCATCTCCACTCGTCGCTTTGCCTTTCTCACAGCTTCCTGCACCCTCTGACCTCAATAAGGTAGGTTTCCTTGCTGATCCCTCCCATTTTCCACTCCCGCACGCTTTCTGCTTTTTCTTAATGACCCTCTAAGACGCTTGCTCATCCAGCTCGGTCTAAAACTGCTACCTACGAGCCGTTTCCTTCTCGGGATACATGCCTCTGACAACTCCTGCAACTTCAACTTGAAGTAACCCCAGGCGTCATCTGCCCTTAGATCCCTACATATGTTAGCCCAGTCCACTTCCTAACTAGTCGCCTTAATTTAGTAAAATTAGCCCTTTTGAAATCATACACCCTAGTCTCAGATGCACTATTGATTATCCTCCCATTTATTTGGAAACGAATTAGCTCATGATCACTCGAGCCAAGGTTGTCCCCTACAACAATGTCCTCAACAAGGTCCTCGTTACTCACCAAAATCAAATCTAAAATGGCATCCCCCCTCGTCGGTTCAGCAACCACTTGATGAAGGAATTCATTAGCTATCACGTCTAGGAAAAGCTGAGCCCTATTATTATTACTAGCATTTGTTTCCCAATCTATATCCGGGAAGTTAAAGTCCCCATGATCAAGCAGTTCCTATTAGTGTTTACCTCCTTAAAAACATTAAAGAGCTCCTATCCATCTCTAAGCTAGATCCCGGCGGTCTATAGCACACCCCAATCACTATCCTGGATGAGGCTCTGGTAGTTTTCTTCCCAATGTGACCATTGCCCAAACAGACTCCGTATTGTCCATTGCAGCGCTAGTTATCTCATTACATTTTACCTCATTATTGATATACAGTGCTACTCCCCCACCTTTACCTTTGCATCGGTCTTTCCTAAACAGCACATACCCTTCCATACCTGTACTCCAGTCATGGCTACTGTTCCACCATGTTTCTGTTATTCCTACGATATCCGGTTTCAATTCCCGGACCAGGAGCTCCAGTTCCTCCATTTTGTTACCTAAGCTTCTCGCATTGGTGAACAAACATCCTAATTTTTCCTGTTGGGCTCCTCTCACTCTTTTTACCCAACTCGGTATGGACACAGTACTTCCAGTATGACTTGTAGATCTAGAATCTGTACCGCAACTCTTCCTTACACTTAACTGACCCCCTCTGGGTATATCTGTTATCTTGCTGTCCTCACTCCAAATGTGAAAATTTGGCGTGGAGAGCACCAGGACCTCTCGACCGTCTCCCCCCAGTGTCTAGTTTAAAGCTCTTTTAATCAGATGAGCCAGCCTCCCTCCTAGAAGTCTACTTCCTTCCCTACTTAGGTGGAGCCCATCCCTTGAGAACAGTTGTCTGTCCCCAAAAGCCTCCCAGTGCCCATACATCCCAAAGCCCTCCTTGTAACACCACTCCCTCAGCCAACTATTAACCATCACGATCCTCTCACCCCTTTGGCGCCCTTCCCTAGGGACAGGTAGAATCCCACTGAAGATCACCTGAGCCTCAATTTCCTTGAGCGTCTTACCCAACCTGGCATAGTCTCCCTTGATCCTCTCTAGCGAGAATCTAGCCGTGTCATTCGTTCCCACATGAAGGATGATCAAAGGGTTCTTACCCGCTCCTCTTAGGATCCTTTTCAACCTCAGGTCCACATCCCGTATTTTAGCACCCGGTAGACAGCACACCCTTCTGTTCTCCGGATCAGATCACCACTGATGCTGGTGAATTTTCCCTTTCAGCTGTCTCGTTCCCTTTTCTTCTGAGCTTGTTTTCCCTCTGCTCTAAGGATCTCTCATGTTTCCACCGTACTGTGGAGCAAACAGCATTATTATAAAACACAGGAAACCGTCTGGTAAACTTCAAAACTAAATATTCATTAGGGGAGTTTTCTGTTTAAAAAGTCACAGCTTTAAAACAAATCATCCAGTTCAGGCTGTACGACAAACACCGGTTTTGAGTTTATTTCTACCACTTAAAACATAAACCAAAAAACAACAAACAAACAAACAACAACAAAAACCTCAAAAACATTTTTTTAAAATGCATCTCATTTTGCAGAATAAAAACCAAACTGCTTTTAAAATCCATTTTAAACCACATTTTGCACAGGAAAACCCTGTTGGTTTGAAACAAACCAAGTACTTTTAAAACCCTACACCTATGCCTTGCCCAGACCCTCTCACACACAAATCAGCAGCTTTAGAAACACACCAAACCAAGTTTGCCTCCTATACTGTTCAATAACACCCCTTACCATCTTAGCCCATTGTTCAAACAGACTTCAGCAGAGTAGCTAGCAGGTTAATTTAATCCCCACAGCTCTGAACTAATAGATCCTGAAGGACTTTAGGCACCCCTCCCGCAGCACCCCCTGTGGTGATCTGGGGTGGGGGGACCAAGCTGTCTGCACAACAGGGCTTTTTTTCTTTTTCTGTAAGTTAAAATAAATGTTTCTCTGGGGCCTTCTTAGAGTATTGAACAGTCCCCATTTCCAAGCGGGGCCCTTTGCAGAGATCAATGAATGTCTTGGGGCTTGAGGTTGTTTTTTTAAACACGTTTCTTTCATGCTTAAAGTTTGGGGTGGGGTGTTTTCTAGAAAGAACGACCCAGAGCATTCAACCAACTCCAGGGCCATATTTAATCTGTCCAATAGTGTTCCACCAACTCCTGGGGTCATATTGAAACTGTCCAATTGAGTTCTGCCAACTCCAGCAGTTATATTGAAACTGTCCAATGGCATCTGCGAATTCCTGAGGTTTTATTTCATTTCATATTAATCAGAACTCACCATCCACCCCCACCCACCCCCATCAAATTTAACCCTATGGCAGCAAGGGTAAGTAATCGCAGTCACCTTGGCTATTCAGTGAGGGGGGGTGGGGGTTAAACCCACTCAGTTCAACAGGATAAGTCAACTCTATTGTACACAAACACAGGTCTGAACAGCCTGTTTGTTTTACTGTAAGCACATTTCTTAGGATTCCCCCCCCCCAACATACATTTCAGCTTTTTGCTGTAAATGGGTCACTTTTACACACAAAACCCACAAGCACTAGGTTCTCACAAACAATTGATTTTTGATTGAAAAGACATACAGCTCCTTGAAACCAAACCAAGACGCTTCATTAACACTTCTAGCTCACTTAAGGGCCAAAGGCCTTCGAACAGAAACACAGATAGTCACAAAGCCCTTTTCAATAGGGTTTTTTATTTTTAATTTACAGCTACCAAGTTTTCTATCGCGTGTTTGTCCCCTCCCCATTTTCTAGCTGAATCCTTTTAGATTTCTTACAAATAGTCTTTTCCGTAAGCAGGGATCTGTAACTTTTTGTGCAGACTAGACGGCCAATATCACGCCGTGTCGTGGAAAAACGACCCCGCGTTGTGTTTGGATCAGAATCACCCGAGGCCCCTTTATTACGAGCATGCCGGGGGGGGGGGCCAGCAAACTGTCATCCCCCTGAATAGAGATTTTTCAACAGATTTTATAGCAAAAAACCCACAATTCGTGATACACACGTCCTTGTTCACATGATTGCCATAACTGGAGAAATGCTGTGCAAGTGAGTGGAGACCCTGACTGTGTTTTAAAGAAAATGAACCAGAAGGTGCCTGCAATTTTTCCACCCCAGCTGTAAGCAGGTTATTTTCTTTAAAACACAGTCAGGGGCTCCACTCAATTGCACAGCATTGAACAAGGTCCCCCCTTGCGCTAAATGTTCTTGGCTTAGGCACAGACATTGCACAGCAGAACCTCTGGCAATAATGGTGTTTAATCAGCTTTCCCTACCCAGCTCAGCACATAGGCCCCGGAGATTGCAGTTGATATCCACTGAAGTCCAAGTCACCCAGTCATGGGCCGTTGACCTGGCAAATCTATGACACGTCCCTCGCATTCTTTACAAAGCTTTTCCCTCAGGCAGTGCTTAAGGGCAGCATAAACAGCAACACGTACAATAGTCCACGTGACTTTTTTACGCTCACGACGTGGCACTGGCTCAGTTAGTTCTATGCCAAGCCTCCTCTGAAACACCTCATGGCCATCATCCTCAGAGTCCTCTCCAACAACTTGTATCGGTGTTGAGCAAAACCAAGGTGGGCCCGGTTATCTTCCCTGCTTGATGCAACGCTGTCCAGGGTTTCTAGGCCGTCTAGAAAGGCATCATTGAGCTGTTGATTTTCATAACAGAAACAGTGTAAGCAGCCCACTGCTTGTTTTTAGATTTACACAACCCCCGGTTCCTTACCCATTAAGAAGCGATTGCTTCTTAATCATTCATTTACCTGTGTGACGTCTTTTCTGTTCACCTTCTCCACCGGTGACACCCCTGAGCCTCAATCGCATTCCACCTCTAAGCGGGTGGACAAAGAGGCCACCATGCTCGTTGGGCTGTCTCACAAGCAGTTGGGTTTGGGGTTCCGGTTCCGGTTTATCCATCAATGGCTGGGCCGAAGGGCTCCCCTCAGTCGCTCCCTCCTCCTGCTCGGGACTGTCGCTGATGTAGCGCTTTCTCCGCGGATGGTCAAAGACCCTTGGGCGAAGACAGAGTCTGAAGTTCTCACGGGGGTGGTGAAGGAGTCCAGGTTTCCTCTCAGCAGCCTTCCCACGATTTCTAAACCATGTGTCCTTGGTAAGAGATGCCCTCATCTCTCCGGTGCTGGGCCTTATGGGGTAATGGTGCTGCACCCTGATTGGCAGAGGGCCTTGAGAGGAGTTCTTAGTGGGGTCATACGGCCCACTTCCGGATGGGTCACCCTGCCCCAGAACTCGCCCTGATTGGTCAAAATCTCCTCTTAGGGTAGTCCTATCGGGTCAAACCCATCCTAATTGGTAGATGGCGGTCGGAGGAGTTCTTAGAGGGGTCACACGACCCACTTCTGGATGGGTCACCCCACCTCAGAACTCACCCTGACTGGTCAAATCTCCTCTCAGGGTGGTCCTTCTGGGATGAAACCCATCCTGATTGGTAGAGAGTGGTGGGAGGAGTTCTTAGAGGGGTCACGTGACACACCTTGCTTCCAGTCATGTGGCCACCTTGACCCCGGAGTTAAAACCCCCCATGGGGCGGGACTTCCGGTGACAGGTGGGAGGGAATAAGGGGTCAACGGGTAGGGCTTGGGAGGGTCAAGGGGAGGGGTTAGGGTTTGATTGATGGTGGCGTTCCTGATAAATACCAAGATTACATGGATACCGGAGAAAGAAATGTGGACTCGTTACCTCTGGACTGGGACTATGACTGCCCTGTTGACCCTCCACCTTGGCTGAAAGCTGCTTTTCCCGGTATTTACGCATTGTTGGGGCCAGAATTAGTGGCTCTCCCTGCGTACAGTCATGAGAACCAGTCCTAAGAGCAGGCCCTTTTGGGGAAGAAGAAATGTGGGACTCTGCTACGCCTCTATTTAGACAATCAGCTCCTGAACAAAGTGATCATTTGAAACCATTACCCTCTGCTGTGAATCCCACACTTGTTGGCTCACAGGAAATCTGCAAAGGGTTTCATCAAACTTCCTCTGCAAGGATTTCCAATCTAAGGCTCGTTTGGGCAAGGGACAAATGGAAGACAGATTTCAAAACACACGATGGACATTTTAACGGTCTGATATGCTATTTGAGCTAACTAACGGTCCCCTGACCTTGAAACACTTAATCAGTGATGTATTTGGGGACAGTGTCATCTATTGGGGTGACATACGTCTCTTTTTGGAGAACCCAGAGCAGCACGCGCAGCACATCCGAACCTGGAGAGGTTTCGGCTGCATGGTTTCAACGCAGAATTGGAAAAGCGGAACCTCCAGCCAACTCTCCACAGAGTTTTGAGTGTACATCCTCTCCCCAGAAGATGTTATGATTGATCCAAATAAGGTGGAAGCCATTGATAAATGGGGCGAAGTTGGAAGTCCTCAAGAAGTGCAGCGCTTCCTAGACTTCACTCATCCTGTGAAATCGAGACATGCTGGCTCTCAGTGAAGCTTAGATGGAAAACCACGCACCCCACACAGAGGTTGGAACCACCCACTCCCAGGTTGTCCTGAGGAGCCATGATTTTTCCAGGAGCTGGGTAAAGGGACAAATTTCCAATCTAAGGCTCGTTTGGGCAAGGGACAAATGGAAGACAGATTTCAAAACACACGATGGACTTTTTTACGGTCTGATATGCTATTTGAGCTAACTAACGGTCCCCTGACCTTGAAACACTTAATCAGTGATGTATTTGGGGACAGTGTCATCTATTGGGGTGACATACGTCTCTTTTTGGAGAACCCAGAGCAGCACGCGCAGCACAACCGAACCTGGAGAGGTTTCGGCTGCATGGTTTCAACGCAGAATTGGAAAAGCGGAACCTCCAGCCAACTCTCCACAGAGTTTTGGGGGTACATCCTCTCCCCAGAAGATGTTAAGATTGATCCAAATAAGGTGGAAGCCATTGATAAATGGGGCGAAGTTGGAAGTCCTCAAGAAGTGCAGCGCTTCCTAGACTTCACTCATCCTGTGAAATCGAGACCTGCTGGCTCTCAGTGAAGCTTAGACGGAAAACGACACACCCCACACAGAGGTTGGAACCACCCACTCCCAGCTTGTCCTGAGGAGCCATGATTTCTCCAGGAGCTGGGTAAAGGGACAAATTTCCAATCTAAGGCTCGTTTGGGCAAGGGACAAATGGAAGACAGATTTCAAAACACACGATGGACATTTTAACGGTCTGATATGCTATTTGAGCTAACTAACGGTCCCCTGACCTTGAAACACCTAATCAGTGATGTATGTGGGGACAGTGTCATCTATTGGGGTGACATATGTCTCTTTTTGGAGAACCCAGAGAAGCACGCGCAGCACATCCGAACCTGGAGAGGTTTCAGCTGCATGGTTTCAACGCAGATTTGGAAAAGTGAAACCTCCAGCCAACTCTCCACAGAGTTTTGGGGGTACATCCTCTCCCCAGAAGATATTATGATTGATCCAAATAAGGTGGAAGCCATTGATAAATGGGGTGAAGTTGGAAGTCCTCAAGAAGTGCAGTGCTTCCTAGACTTCACTCATCCTGTGAAATCGAGACATGCTGGTTCTCAGTGAAGCTTAGACGGAAAACCACGCACCCCACACAGAGGTTGGAACCACCCACTCCCAGCTTGTCCTGAGGAGCCATGATTTCTCCAGGAGCTGGGTAAAGGGAAAAATTTCTAATCTAAGGCTCGTTTGGGCAAGGGACAAATGGAAGACAGATTTTAAAACACACGATGGACATTTTAACGGTCTGATATGCTATTTGAGCTATCTAACGGTCCCCTGACCTTGAAACACTTCATCAGTGATGTATTTGGGGACAGTGTCATCTATTGGGGTGACATACGTCTCTTTTTGGAGAACCCAGAGCAGCACGCGCAGCACATCCGAACCTGGAGAGGTTTCGGCTGCATGGTTTCAACGCAGAATTGGAAAAGCGGAACCTCCAGCCAACTCTCCACAGAGTTTTGGGGGTACATCCTCTCCCCAGAAGATGTTATGATTGATCCAAATAAGGTGGAAGCCATTGATAAATGGGGCGAAGTTGGAAGTCCTCAAGAAGTGCAGCGCTTCCTAGACTTCACTCATCCTGTGAAATCGAGACCTGCTGGCTCTCAGTGAAGCTTAGACGGAAAAGCACACACCCCACACAGAGGTTGGAACCACCCACTCCCAGCTTTTCCTGAGGAGCCATGATTTCTCCAGGAGCTGGGTAAAGGGACAAATTTCCAATCTAAGGCTCATTTGGGCAAGGGACAAATGGATGAAAGATTTCAAAACACACGAGAGACATTTTAACTGTCTGATATGCTATTTGAGCTAACTAACGATCCCCTGACCTTGAAACACTTCATCAGTGATGTATTTGGGGACAGTGTCATCTATTGGGGTGACATACGTCTCTTTTTGGAGAACCCAGAGCAGCACGCGCAGCACATCTGAACCTGGAGAGGTTTCGGCTGCATGGTTTCAACGCAGAATTGGAAAAGCGGAACCTCCAGCCAACTCTCCACAGAGTTTTGGGGGTACATCCTCTCCCCAGAAGATGTTATGATTGATCCAAATAAGGTGGAAGCCATTGATAAATGGGGCGAAGTTGGAAGTCCTCAAGAAGTGCAGCGCTTCCTAGACTTCACTCATCCTGTGAAATCGAGACCTGCTGGCTCTCAGTGAAGCTTAGACGGAAAACCACACACCCCACACAGAGGTTGGAACCACCCACACCCAGCTTGTCCTGAGGAGCCATGATTTCTCCAGGAGCTGGGTAAAGGGACAAATTTCTAATCTAAGGCTCGTTTGGGCAAGGGACAAATGGAAGACAGAATTCAAAACACACGATGTACATTTTAACGGTCTGATATGCTATTTGAGCTAACTAACGGTCCCCTGACCTTGAAACACTTCATCAGTGATGTATTTGGGGACAGTGTCATCTATTGGGGTGACATATGTCTCTTTTTGGAGAACCCAGAGCAGCACGCGCAGCACATCTGAACCTGGAGAGGTTTCAGCTGCATGGTATCAACGCAGAATTGGAAAAGCGGAACCTCCAGCCAACTCTCCACAGAGTTTTGGGGGTACATCCTCTCCCCAGAAGATGTTATGATTGATCCAAATAAGGTGGAAGCCATTGATAAATGGGGCGAAGTGGGAAGTCCTCAAGAAGTGCAGCGCTTCCTAGACTTCACTCATCCTGTGAAATCGAGACATGCTGGCTCTCAGTGAAGCTTAGACGGAAAACCACACACCCCACACAGAGGTTGGAACCACCCACTCCCAGCTTGTCCTGAGGAGCCATGATTTCTCCAGGAGCTGGGTAAAGGGACAAATTTCCAATCTAAGGCTCGTTTGGGCAAGGGACAAATGGAAGACAGATTTCAAAACACACAATGGACATTTTAACGGTCTGATATGCTATTTGAGCTAACTAACGGTCCCCTGACCTTGAAACACTTCATCAGTGATGTATTTGGGGACAGTGTCATCTACTGGAGTGACATACGTCTCTTTTTGGAGAACCCAGAGCAGCACGCGCAGCACATCCAAACCTGGAGAGGTTTTGGCTGCATGGTTTCAACACAGAATTGGAAAAGCGGAACCTCCAGCCAACTCTCCACAGAGTTTTGGGGGTACATCCTCTCCCCAGAAGATATTATGATTGATCCAAATAAGGTGGAAGCCATTGATAAATGGGGCGAAGTTGGAAGTCCTCAAGAAGTGCAGCGCTTCCTAGACTTCACTCATCCTGTGAAATCGAGACCTGCTGGCTCTCAGTGAAGCTTAGACGGAAAACCACACACCCCACACAGAGGTTGGAACCACCCACTCCCAGCTTGTCCTGAGGAGCCATGATTTCTCCAGGAGCTGGGTAAAGGGACAAATTTCCAATCTAAGGCTCGTTTGGGCAAGGGACAAATGGAAGACAGATTTCAAAACACACGATGTACATTTTAACGGTCTGATATGCTATTTGAGCTAACTAACGGTCCCCTGACCTTGAAACACTTCATCAGTGATGTATTTGGGGACAGTGTCATCTATTGGGGTGACATACGTCTCTTTTTGGAGAACCCAGAGCAGCACGCGCAGCACATCCGAACCTGGAAAGGTTTCGGCTGCATGGTTTCAATGCAGAATTGGAAAAGCGGAACCTCCAGCCAACTCTCCACAGAGTTTTGGGGGTACATCCTCTCCCCAGAAGATGTTATGATTGATCCAAATAAGGTGGAAGCCATTGATAAATGGGGTGAAGTTGGAAGTCCTCAAGAAGTGCAGCGCTTCCTAGACTTCACTCATCCTGTGAAATCGAGACCTGCTGGCTCTCAGTGAAGCTTAGACGGAAAACCACACACCCCACACAGAGGTTGGAACCACCCACTCCCAGCTTGTCCTGAGGAGCCATGATTTCTCCAGGAGCTGGGTAAAGGGACAAATTTCCAATCTAAGGCTCGTTTGGGCAAGGGACAAATGGAAGACAGATTTTAAAACACACGATGGACATTTTAATGATCTGATATGCTATTTGAGCTATCTAACGGTCCCCTGACCTTGAAACACTTCATCAGTGATGTATTTGGGGACAGTGTCATCTATTGGGGTGACATACGTCTCTTTTTGGAGAACCCAGAGCAGCACGCGCAGCACATCAGAACCTGGAGAGGTTTCGGCTGCATGGTTTCAACGCAGAATTGGAAAAGCGGAACCTCCAGCCAACTCTCCACAGAGTTTTGGGGGTACATCCTCTCCCCAGAAGATATTATGATTGATCCAAATAAGGTGGAAGCCATTGATAAATGGGGCGAAGTTGGAAGTCCTCAAGAAGTGCAGTGCTTCCTAGACTTCACTCATCCTGTGAAATCGAGACATGCTGGTTCTCAGTGAAGCTTAGACGGAAAACCACGCACCCCACACAGAGGTTGGAACCACCCACTCCCAGCTTGTCCTGAGGAGCCATGATTTTTCCAGGAGCTGGGTAAAGGGACAAATTTCCAATCTAAGGCTCGTTTGGGCAAGGGACAAAATGGAAGACAGATTTCAAAACACACGATGGACATTTTAACGGTCTGATATGCTATTTGAGCTAACTAACGGTCCCCTGACCTTGAAACACTTCATCAGTGATGTATTTGGGGACAGTGTCATCTATTGGGGTGACATACGTCTCTTTTTGGAGAACCCAGAGCAGCACGCGCAGCACATCCGAACCTGGAGAGGTTTCGGCTGCATGGTTTCAACGCAGAATTGGAAACGCGGAACCTCCAGCCAACTCTCCACAGAGTTTTGGGGGTACATCCTCTCCCCAGAAGATGTTATGATTGATCCAAATAAGGTGGAAGCCATTGATAAATGGGTCGAAGTTGGAAGTCCTCAAGAAGTGCAGGGCTTCCTAGACTTCACTCATCCTGTGAAATCGAGACATGCTGGTTCTCAGTGAAGCTTAGACGGAAAACCACACACCCCACACAGAGGTTGGAACCACCCACTCCCAGCTTGTCCTGAGGAGCCATGATTTCTCCAGGAGCTGGGTAAAGGGACAAATTTCCAATCTAAGGCTCGTTTGGGCAAGGGACAAATGGAAGACAGATTTCAAAACACACGATGGACATTTTAACGGTCTGATATGCTATTTGAGCTAACTAACGGTCCCCTGACCTTGAAACACTTAATCAGTGATGTATGTGGGGACAGTGTCATCTATTGGGGTGACATATGTCTCTTTTTGGAGAACCCAGAGCAGCACGCGCAGCACATCCGAACCTGGAGAGGTTTCAGCTGCATGGTTTCAACCCAGAATTGGAAAAGCGAAACCTCCAGCCAACTCTCCACAGAGTTTTGGGGGTACATCCTCTCCCCAGAAGATATTATGATTGATCCAAATAAGGTGGAAGCCATTGATAAATGGGGCGAAGTTGGAAGTCCTCAAGAAGTGCAGTGCTTCCTAGACTTCACTCATCCTGTGAAATCGAGACATGCTGGTTCTCAGTGAAGCTTAGATGGAAAACCACGCACCCCACACAGAGGTTGGAACCACCCACTCCCAGCTTGTCCTGAGGAGCCATGATTTCTCCAGGAGCTGGGTAAAGGGAAAAATTTCTAATCTAAGGCTCGTTTGGGCAAGGGACAAATGGAAGACAGATTTTAAAACACACGATGGACATTTTAACGGTCTGATATGCTATTTGAGCTATCTAACGGTCCCCTGACCTTGAAACACTTCATCAGTGATGTATTTGGGGACAGTGTCATCTATTGGGGTGACATATGTCTCTTTTCGGAGAACCCAGAGCAGCACGCGCAGCACATCTGAACCTGGAGAGGTTTCAGCTGCATGGTTTCAACGCAGAATTGGAAAAGCGGAACCTCCAGCCAACTCTCCACAGAGTTTTGGGGGTACATCCTCTCCCCAGAAGATGTTATGATTGATCCAAATAAGGTGGAAGCCATTGATAAATGGGGCGAAGTTGGAAGTCCTCAAGAAGTGCAGCGCTTCCTAGACTTCACTCATCCTGTGAAATCGAGACATGCTGGCTCTCAGTGAAGCTTAGACGGAAAACCACACACCCCACACAGAGGTTGGAACCACCCACTCCCAGCTTGTCCTGAGGAGCCATGCTTTCTCCAGGAGCTGGGTAAAGGGACAAATTTCCAATCTAAGTCTCGTTTGGGCAAGGGACAAATGGAAGACAGATTTCAAAACACACAATGGACATTTTAACGGTCTGATATGCTATTTGAGCTAACTAACGGTCCCTTGACCTTGAAACACTTAATCAGTGATGTATTTGGGGACAGTGTCATCTATTGGGGTGACATACGTCTCTTTTTGGAGAACCCAGAGCAGCACGCGCAGCACATCCGAACCTGGAGAGGTTTCGGCTGCATGGTTTCAACGCAGAATTGGAAAAGCGGAACCTCCAGCCAACTCTCCACAGAGTTTTGGGGGTACATCCTCTCCCCAGAAGATGTTATGATTGATCCAAATAAGGTGGAAGCCATTGATAAATGGGGCGAAGTTGGAAGTCCTCAAGAAGTGCAGCGCTTCCTAGACTTCACTCATCCTGTGAAATCGAGACCTGCTGGCTCTCAGTGAAGCTTAGACGGAAAACCACGCACCCCACACAGAGGTTGGAACCACCCACTCCCAGCTTTTCCTGAGGAGCCATGATTTCTCCAGGAGCTGGGTAAAGGGACAAATTTCCAATCTAAGGCTCGTTTGGGCAAGGGACAAATGGAAGACATATTTCAAAACACACGAGAGACATTTTAACTGTCTGATATGCTATTTGAGCTAACTAACGGTCCCCTGACCTTGAAACACTTCATCAGTGATGTATTTGGGGACAGTGTCATCTATTGGGGTGACATACGTCTCTTTTTGGAGAACCCAGAGCAGCACGCCCAGCACATCCGAACCTGGAGAGGTTTCGGCTGCATGGTTACAACGCAGAATTGGAAAAGCGGAACCTCCAGCCAACTCTCCACAGAGTTTTGGGGGTACATCCTCTCCCCAGAAGATGTTATGATTGATCCAAATAAGGTGGAAGCCATTGATAAATGGGGCGAAGTTGGAAGTCCTCAAGAAGTGCAGCGCTTCCTAGACTTCACTCATCCTGTGAAATCGAGACCTGCTGGCTCTCAGTGAAGCTTAGACGGAAAACCACACACCCCACACAGAGGTTGGAACCACCCACTCCCAGCTTGTCCTGAGGAGCCATGATTTCTCCAGGAGCTGGGTAAAGGGACAAATTTCCAATCTAAGTCTCGTTTGGGCAAGGGACAAATGGAAGACAGATTTCAAAACACACGATGGACATTTTAACGGTCTGATATGCTATTTGAGCTAACTAACGGTCCCCTGACCTTGAAACACTTAATCAGTGATGTATTTGGGGACAGTGTCATCTATTGGGGTGACATACGTCTCTTTTTGGAGAACCCAGAGCAGCACGCGCAGCACATCCGAACCTGGAGAGGTTTCGGCTGCATGGTTTCAACACAGAATTGGAAAAGCGGAACCTCCAGCCAACTCTCCACAGAGTTTTGGGGGTACATCCTCTCCCCAGAAGATGTTATGATTGATCCAAATAAGGTGGAAGCCATTGATAAATGGGGCGAAGTTGGAAGTCCTCAAGAAGTGCAGCGCTTCCTAGACTTCACTCATCCTGTGAAATCGAGACATGCTGGCTCTCAGTGAAGCTTAGACGGAAAACCACGCACCCCACACAGAGGTTGGAACCACCCTCTCCCAGGTTGTCCTGAGGAGCCATGATTTCTCCAGGAGCTCGGTAAAGGGCACCGGGATCAGCCTCTCAAAGGTAGGGGAGGGTCGTGTCAGGAGAGGGTCTGAGAGGAGGAGCGTGGGCTAGGCTCTGTATTTGGGCTTGGCAGGGATCGAGAGAAGGGAGAGGGCTGTTAGAGGGCAATGCGAGGTGGGAGGGGGGTCGGAGATGGGGGCAAGGCCTGAAAAGTTCAGCTGCTTTAGATCAACTGTGCGAGAGAATCACTGGTTGAAGTGACTGAAAGCTCTGAGCTGGGGCTGGCCAAAATCCTCCCCCTCAGATGGGAACATCCCAAAAGTCTGCAGAAGCTCAGCCTCTGAGGTGAACGTTGTGGCCCAAACCTCTCTCTGCTCTGTACCTCACAGGATTCCAGCCGGCTGTTCCAATCCAGGAGGACACCTGTGCCACCGAAGTCTCCGAGCACCTGGGCAGTGAAGTGCCATTTAATCCCGCCGTGATGCACAGACCTTGCCCTGGCTGTCTGCACAGGGCTGAATTTCACCCCTTCCGAGTGTAAGGAAATAATTGGCTGAAGGCCTTTTTCTTTCTGGACGTCTGTCTAGTGGGAAAGAACCATGGGGATTTGTAACCTGTTTCGCTCCCATGCCTAGTGCTTCAGTGATGCAGAGAAGGGCTGATGCATTGGTTGATTTCCCCACCTTTTAATCTACTCTCTTCTTCTCTTTTAACAGTTATTCTAAGGGCCCCCCCGTGCATCATATGGGCATTCTTCGGGGTGCAGATGGCATCAGACCTGCACCTGAATAAATAATAGGGACTGAAATATGCAGACACTAAAGTACTGCAGCCAAATTCTCAGGAACCTTCCTCTTCCATGTAGGATCAGGATTTTGTTTTGAATTGTTTTATTTTTTTAAAAAAGTGCTAAGCAGATGCTACCCTGTAAGAAGAGGAAACAGAAGCAAAAACTGAAAGACTGTTACTAAAACCAATGAACAGCTGCAGAGAGTGGAGACCCAGCAAAGCAGACAAATGAATACTGTGAATAAATAACCTGAAAGCAAATGGGGAAGAAAACCTCCTCTGGGTAATTGTGGCTCTTGGGACCAAAATCAGGTTCCTGGTACGTAGCCTGGCTGAGATCATCCCTTTTCCCTGGATCCCAGACCTGGGATTCAAATGTCATTCTCTGTGTGGTGTCCTTATTTTATTCCTAGGGAAAGGATCCCCAAAGGAGGTGTAAGGATCCGGGACTCTAGTGTCTGCCAGAAGCTTCAGCCACCTTCACAGGTAGAAGTCACTGGCTTTCCTACAATGCCACTAGTGCTCTTCCTGCTCTCCAGATCTGCTCCCTCCAGCAGGACAGAAACACCCCTTAACTCCCTGAGTCCTGATTTCCTGCCATTCAAGGGGCTGAGGGTTTGCATTGTCCCCACCCCAACCATCAGAGACTTTTCCTATGGGAATCTCCCCAGAGCAGGGGAGAAATCTGTTCTTCCATTAGAACCAGTCTGCTCAGTAAATCAACCCACATTGACCTCTTCTCAGCTGCTTTGTTTATCCGACATTAGTGGTATCTTTGGAAAACCCTTAGCGTGTTGGGGTGTGAGGTGGAGCAGGGGATGCAGGAGCTCCAGCAGATTCCCCTGAAGGACACCACCCTGTCTTTCTCTGGTCAGGTTAGAACTCACCCTCCATTGCGGAGGTGAAGACCGGATGGGAGCTGCTGGATTGACCTTGATGTGCCATGTCCTTGTGTGGATGAAGGACCTACATCTCAGGGGTGGCCAGCAGCAGATGTAACACACGTGTCCAGGAATGGGCTAAATAACCTACATTGAGAGGCAAGTAAAATCATGGCCACATGTAGACATCACAGGAATTGACCCAGGGTCCTTCAGCACAAGCCCCTCTCTCTCACTGTCAACAAATCCAGCTCCACCCGCTAGACCACACCCCATTCCAGAGCCCCAGAACCCAGGAGCCCTGATTCTCAGACTCAGGCCTCACATCACAAGGCCAAACCTCCTCCCGTTATGGGCGCTGCAGAAGGGACCATTGGCAAAATCCCCCTCTACATTCCCCCTGTCAGAGACTGCAGCCACGGGTGACAAGTGAATGAGCTGAGATCTCCCCTGTGGGAATCCAAGGGGCTGCACATTTGGGGTTTCACAGGGACGGCCTCTGGCAGCCATTGACAGAGTGTTCCTGGGAGGAGATTTTCCATCTCTAACAAAGGGTTTCTGTTCCCCCAGATCTCAGCCGCTCAGCAGAATGCGGGAGAGCCGAGTGCTGATGGGCTAGAGGGTCCCAGGAGTCGCTGTGCAGCAGGGGCAGGGTCTGCAGTCACCGTGGGCCACACCCTGCGCTCCAGACAACCCAGGCTGGTTCCCTGGATTGCAAAGGGGACTCTGGCTTGGGGAATCGGTGCTGGTGCCTGTGTCCACAGCTGGGATGTTTTCCTGAGGCTACTCGATAGTCCAAGAATCGCCATGAAAGCAAGAGGAGAATGGACATTAGAGAGCGAGGCCGGGACCTCTGCGGGGCTGCTGCAGTCAAACATCCACAGCCAGAAGAGAGACGATGGGAAACGCGCTTCGATGGCTGGCCACAGCCGCAGCAGCTGTCTCAAAAAGCTCTGCTCATGCTCCAGCCAACAGAGGCAGGACGAAGAGCCACACAGGGAGAGCCTGGGTTGCAATTAGCAAGTCGTGGTTTTTTCAGTGGATTATGCTGCCCTGACCGTCTATTTCCTGCAATGTGCACATCCAGCCTCCCTGGCTGACCTCAGTGGGAGTTAGGTTCTCCGTGCCCACAGGACAGGGCTGGCCTTACCATGAGGCGAACTGAGGCGGCTGCCACAGGTGCCAAACTGTGGCAGGGCACCACTAGGACCCAGAGAGTAGAAAATTGTCTGGTGCTGGTGCATATGTTTTCTCTCTGCTGTAGATGCACAGAGCTGGTGGAGTGCTGTGCTGGAGGAAGGGGGCACAAGAGACATAACAGGCAGGCAGGAGAAAAGGGGAGAGGGAATAACAAAAAGCAAGAGGAGGTGCAGGGAGAGAGAGGAGGAGAAGCCTCTAATGTACCTCTTGAGCACCCCCAGGAGTCTGGACTAACACCAGCTTGTCAGGGAGCTTCCTATTTCCTGCTGCTTCCCTGAACCCGCTTGAGGAGAACAGGCAGTCAACTGAAGTAGTAGGAGCCGAGTAGGCCCTTAAGACGCTGATCTCTTCCCTCGCTCAGACCCTGCTACCAGCCTGCTTATTTGTCCCCTGCCACTCTAGCTGGCACAGAACAGCAGTCATGAGTGAAAGAAGAAAACGCCCCTCTGGGGCAGCATTCAGAAAAAGCAAGAAAGCAAAGGAAGCTTTTCTGTCTAAGCAGGAAGGAGCTCTCCTGAGATACATAGACACAAATGTTCACGTTGAGCCTTCCGGCCCCAGTGAGGATGTGAGTGGTGAGGAGATGCCTGATCTTCCATGTAGTCAGAGTGCAGGAGACCTGGCAGCTACTGCAGCATCCATATCTCCATCTCAGATGGATGGAGCCATGCACATTCCTGGAGAAAAGTGTAGATCAGAGAAGAGTGTGGTGGAGGCACAAGAAACAGCTGCTGCTGAGTTCAGTTCCTGAAATCTAGATGATCCAGGACTGTGGACCCACTTGAGCAGTAGCCTGAGGGACTTCCTCATGCTGCCTGGGCCACAGCGAGTGAAAAACTTCATGTTCCCCAAAGACAATGAAAATAGAAGTTTCCATCCAACACATTCCTGGTGTGAAATCCCCAATGGTGACAAAGTGGAGAGGCCATGGCTTACGTACTGTGATAGACCCAGGCCAGTTGGGTACAGCAGAGTAGCAGAAGGCAGATATACTGGCCACTGGATTAACAGTTTTCTGTACCCTGACTGACCAGAGCAGGGGCTGCTCCAGGCTAATGAGAACACCTGTCTCTAATTAACCTGTAACGAGTCAGGTGAGGCCATTAAGCTAATGTGACCACCTGACTCTAATTAAGGCCCTGCTGATACTATACAAAGGGCTCACTCCAGTCAGGCAGAGGAGCCAGGGAGCCAGAGGAGAGGAAGTGCGGCTGAAGGGCTGGTTACTGAAGACACCCTCAAACCATTGTTAAGGGAGCCCTAAGCTAAGGGTGAAGAAGGGAGAAGCAGGAGAGCGGTGGGGAAGTGGCCCAGGGAAATGTAGCAACTCTGGCAGTGAAAGGCTGGCTGCCAACAACTGCTACCATTAGGGTCCCTGGGCTGGAACCCGGAGTAGAGGGCGGGCCCGGGTTCCCCCAACCCACCACTACAGGAACAGCTCCTGGGAGGGGAAGTCAGGTCCCTGTCAGGACAGGAGGCTGAACAGAGACTGTGGGAGTTCTCTCACCAACCTCCTTGCAGCCTATGATTAAAAGGGCTCAGTAGACTGTAACCCTGACCCTGGAGAGAGAAGGGCTACGTGGAGGGTCACAGTGAGCCACTGAGGCAGCATAAACCGCCTAGACGTGCAGGACCCACGGGAGCAAGGGCAGAGCTCTGCCACAGTACTCAAAACCCCAGAATGCTGCATACTGTTTTGTTGCAAACTCTTCCAGTCTAATGTTCCAGCCACACTGAGTTCTGCCGAACAAAGGACTGGATAAATCTGGCTAGGAATGGGGCATGCCACGAGAAGGCAGCCAATCAGCAGAGAGCATCCAGAGGTGGGAAGAGCTTGAGATGAGCCTAAGGTTAAAGGCCACCAGAGATGATGAGCATCAAGGGAAGATTGCATCAGAGTTCTGAAAAGGCTCTTTGCCATTGTGAGGGGGCTACCCAAAACCTAGCACCGCGCGGCACTTCAGACCAGCTGCATGTGGTTTGGACAGTACTTGCTTTTTAGGCAAAACAATGAATGATGCAATCTGAAGCTGGTATTGCGTCATACATGATATGCATTGCATCATGTTATTCCTAGAAGTCATGGATGATGCAATCGTAACGAAGCTTACATCACTCTGCTGAACAAATTGCCCTATATCAGCTCTAGAAATCATACAGTGTCGTGCTCTCTTATTTGTCAGTGTTTGATTTTGCAAAGGGACACATTTCTGTTTAGCCAAAGTGAGCAGAGATGCCTCGTACTTGTGTGAACAGTGCAGATAACTTCTGCTATGTTTGTGGTGAAGTGACTTTTGCATCACAAAAGCGCAGTATAACCACTATGGTTAAGAAAGCCTATCACCTTTATTTTGGCTGCAAAATTGGAGATCAGGACAAGAGGTGGGCCCCACATATATGCTGCAACACTTGTGCAACAAATCTTCACCAGTGGTTGAACAGGAAAAGGAAATCTATGCCTTTTGCAGTGCCAATGATTTGGAGAGAGCCAACAGATCATACCAGCAATTGTTACTTCTGCATGGTGCCTCCAGTTGGGAAAGGTGTGTCAAAGAAGAAAAAGTGGACATTATCCAAACATTCCATGAGCTATACGCCCAGTACCCCACGGAGAAGGACTGCCGGTTCCTGATGCACCAGAATCATTCTCACTTGAGTCAGATGAGGAAGAGGAAGAGGATAAAACTTCTGGTCCTGAACCATCAATGTCACAGGACCCACATTTTCTCCCATCCTCCTCCTCTGAACCACACCTCATAACACAAGGTGAACTGAATGACCTTGTCAGGGATTTGGAACTACCCAAGAATAAGGCAGAGCTGTTGGGCTCCAGACTACAGCAGTGGAATCTCCTGGCAGGTGATGTTAGGGTTTCCATGTTCCGTGACAGTCAAAAGGATCTTGTCCCATTCTTCTTCATGGAAGGTGATCTTGTAGCCTGCAACAACATCGATGGTGTGATGGCAGCCCTCAACATCGTTCACGATCCAGATGAGTGGAGACTGTTCATTGATTCATCGAAGACGAGTCTTAAAACTGTTTTACTGCATAATGGCAATGTTTTGCCATCAATTCCAGTTGGTCATGCAGTCCATATGAAGGAAACCTATGACAACGTGAAACAACTTTTGAGGTGCATAAACTATGACCAACGTCAGTGGCAGCTTTGTGGCGTTTTGAAGGTTGATGCTCTCTTGCTTGGTCTGCAGACTGGATACACAAAGTACTGCTGTTTTCTCTGCGAATGGGATAGTCGTGCAAGAGATTCCTACTACATCAAGAAAGATTGGCCACTCCAACAGTCATTGGAGCCTGGGAGGAAAAGTGTTCAGCATCCACCACTTGTTGAATCAAGGAAGATTTTGTTACCACCCTTACACATCAAGCTGGGTCTGATGAAGAACTTTGTCAAGGCCATTGACAAAACACAAGCAGCTTTCAAGTACCTCCGTGGACAATTTCCAAGGTTAAGTGAAGCTAAGATAAAGGAAGGTGTCTTTGTTGGTCCTCAGATTCGTGAACTTCTTTGAGATGATGCATTTGACCATGCACTGCATGGCAAGCAAAAGACGGCATGGAAAGCCTTCCAGTTAGTGGCAATAAATTTTCTTGGAAACAAGAAGGCAGACAACTACAGGTTGTTGGTGGAAAACCTCCTCAAGGCATACAAAAGCCTTGGTTGCAACATGTCACTAAAGATACATTTTTTGCACTCTCATCTAGATTTTTTTCCACCAAACTGCGGAGCAGTGAGTGACGAGCACGGCGAGAGATTTCACCATGACATTGCAACAATGGAGAAACGCTATCAGGGCAAATGGAGCCCATCAATGCTTGCAGACTATTGCTGGACAGTGACAAGAGATGCTCCATTTAATGAATACAAGAGACAAGCCAAGAAGCGCTGAGTAGACACTGAATAGGACTAAACTATGTACATAATAGTTTTTGCCTTTGTTTCATAATAAATTTTAGTTAGATAACCCTTTTGCTGATTTTTAAAGTGTTACATAAACAGGACAGGTGAAAAATTATCATGTAAAGCAACCATAAACACATGAGAAGACCTAGGTTTACAATTTATGATTAAAACTCTACTATCTACACAATATACATAGACATAAAATGTAAAAAATTAAATATCTAAGAAACAGTAGCCAATCAGTTGTTTTAATTGTCATATTTGAATTCAGCACATCAAAATACATAATAAATACCACATTTTATCTCTGAAGCTGACGACTTCTCAAAAATTGCAGACCAGTATAATTCATAATAAATGACTATTCATCAGAAGAAAGAAAGAACATCCTAGTTCTTACATCTCCTGCTTTCTTTGTATGTGTCAGTCTTCCTTAGATCATAGAGGCTTTGTATCAGGGAGTGTCCTTACTTTCTCTGTCTTGTAAAGTGCACACTAGTGACACTGACCAGATAAATAATGGAGACATCGCACACACAAAAATAACCAAGCCCTTTGTTATGGAGACTGTTCTCCTCAGTAAAGCAAGCTATAAACATTAGGAAATGCACAGAGGACTAAAAGGCTGCAAAGTAAAGCACTCTCAAGTTAGGAAATACCAGAATGAGCATTGCCTGTGCAACCTTAACTCTGCAAGAAATGAGGCAGGGATCCTACAGGCAACAGACTCCTTCAATACCCAGCCCCAGAGCAGAAACCACTGTGCACTGAATAAGGAAGGGGTCCTGTGGGAAAAAAATACTATGGGATCATGTCATTAAAGTCTGCATCATCCTGCAAATGCGCAATAAGACTGAATTGAGGGTGCCAGGGCAACACTTCTTTGGACAAGGCTACTGCTCAGGCAGCACCAGTGGGCAGCAAATGTGTGATGTGTGTGTGTTTGTGGGGAGGCTTTCCCAGTGCTCCTCTTTTCACACATTTCCTAAAGAAGCCAACAACATAACTACCCAGAATACACAGTAATGGTGATTCCACCCGCATGGTAATTAGTCACTGAAATTTGATTCAAATCCCGCATGGCATGTTTAGAAACAAGGGTTCCAAAAAAGGAGAGGCCTTGTAAAACAGGAAATGTTGATGCTCTGGTGCATTTGTGGTTGTTAAAATTGAATACTGTGACTTTAAATGTTGGGCAGGGTTCCTGGGCGTGCTTGTATGCTAGGGAGCTCGGTAGGTCAGCACACAATCGGGGCGTAGCAGCAGCCAGTCAGCAGGTCCCCAGTGAGTTGTGCCTCTCTGTTATAGGCAGTAGCCTGCGTTCTCTCCCTCTGAGTTTTGGGTTCTTACGTGTTATTGTTCTGGCTCTTAAGAAACAAATTAAGGAGACCTTGCGAACGTCCAGCAAAAGTATTTTATGATGTTCTCAGTGACCAGCTCACAATCCCAGCACGATACCAGGTCCCATCCTTTTCACACACCAGGGGTCCCCCACTGTCACCCTAGACACAGGGACAGAAATAGGGGTTTGGGGGTGGGGTCCGGGCTCCATAAGGGCAGTGGTGGGTTCTCTATCTCTCAATGGCTTCACATCCCCACTGGCTGCCTTTCTGGGAGATGCTTTACCCAGACGCAAGTCCCTGGGCTCAGTGAAGGGGTAACCGGGTCCAGTTATGGTCCGGGGTATCCAGGAGGTCAGACTGGATGGGCTGATGGATCCTGCTGACTTTATACTCTATGGCGCAGCCTCACGCTAAGAGGTGTCATGTCTGAACGCTGGGGAATGAACTCAGAGCTCAGCCCCTCCATCCAGGACCACGGTTTGGTGGGTCCCACTCAGAGGTGAAAACTTCCTGAGTTGCTGGGGGTGGGGGGGTGCTTGACCCCCCTTCCACCCCAGGCTCCACCCCCACTCTGCCCCTTCCCCCAAGCCCCCCATGCCTGCCCCACCTCTTCCTCTTCCCACCGCACTCTGCCCCCTCCCTTGCCTCTCTCTGCTCCCATCCCCTCCCCTCGCCCCTGCATCTTCTTCATGCCACTGAGCAGCTGATTGTGGTGGGCAGGAGGCGCTGGGAAGGTGCGGGAGGAGCTGATTGGTGGGGCTGCCAGTGGGTGGGAGGATTGGGGGGAAAGGGAGGGGGAGGAGCTGAGCCATGGGGCCCCGATGGTCCCATTGACACCCAACACCAAGTCAACAGGGACAATGGGCCAGGAGCAATGAGGTGGGGGGGTCCCTGCAGCACCCCACACAGAGAGGGGGTCTCCAGGTCTCCTTCTGAGAACCTCACCCAAGCAAAGTCTTTACAGCCTTGCATGGACCCGGCCCACATCATGTCCTCTGTGACGGGGCTGTAACTCGCAGGCTTTTTTAATGCTTCACGGAAGAGACTGTTGCAGCTCATGGAGCCTACAGCGAGCACCTCCACCTCCTGCAGCGGCGATGGGCGGGAAATACCCGCTGGAATGACGGGCCCGAGGGCAGAGTGACTCGGGTGGCGTGAGGGGCGGTCACACTACAAGTTGTCATATTAAGGATCTATAAGAAGTTCCCTGCTCTGGGAGGGGAGTGGGGTCCAGTGTATTAGAGCGGGGGTTGGGGCTCAGAGCCAGGACTCCTGGGTTCTAGCTCCACCTTTGGGAGGGGAGTGGTGTGTCTAGTCGATTGGAGAGAGAGAGAGAGTGTGTGGGTGGGTGGAGGGGAGTTGACCAGTTTAACACGTGCTAAAGGCAACAACCCAGATTTTAAAGGTATTCTAGATATTGCTCTGCTCAGCCTTGCAGCCCTGAACTGATTTTGGAGCCTAAATCATAATACAGACACATGGGGCCAGATAGTCAAAGGGAGTTGGGCACCTATGGGTGCAGGAAGGTGCCAAGCGGGATTTTGAAAAGTTCCTAGGCACCTATAAAAGCTGGCACTTTCGAACCTAAGTATAATAGAGTCAATGGGAATTAGGCACTTAATCTGCACAGCTACCTTTGAATACCCTGTAAGGAGCACAGCTGCACCATTAAGTGCCTAAATCACTTTGACGCTCAGGCCTGTGGGGCACGTTTGACAATTTTGAGCCCCGTCCACACACAGTTTGCCCTGGTTTGGTTCAAGGGGGTTTAAATCTCTGAGCTGATGCTGCTCAGTTCCAGGTCAGGCCTAACACAGGGCCCTGAGGCTATAACTAGGTGTGTGATTTGATGCTGCTGGGTGCCATCTGCTGGCCGCCTCCGAGATTGCTTCCTGTTGGTCTGGAGCCGGCATGTGTGAATATACAGATGCAAACTCCACCAATAGGTGTGGTTTGTGTGACAGATTGTGTCACAGAGACCCCCTTGGGCCTGCCACCTGATGTGCTGAGACTGCCTCTGAGCCTGTTTTCCCTGCCAGCCTGGGACTCCAGAACCCTGCTAATATGAACCATCTTGGTAGAACTTTAACTCATCCTATCTTCATTCTGCCACTATGTGAGAAAGAAAGAAAGAAAGAAAGAAAGAAAACCCACAGATTCTGTAGCACCTCAGCCTTCATTTCACAAATTAATTCTCTAGCCCTCATGGCTGCAAAGAAAGCCATCTAACCGGTGTGACAAGCACCAGCATCTGCTGACACAACAGCTCTGAGCAGCGAGAACTGGCTGCATTTGCTCCATGGGTTCGTTCACACTTGAAACTAATGATGTCACTTGCTGGCACATCAGTGTACCTTGACCTACTGATTGCTTGGGTGGATGAGGCAAGAGAAGGGGATGGGGGTGATACCTATGTGGGGTGGGACAATTGGGAGTGGACATGGAGAGACCAAAAAAGGATTCATGTCTTTAATTTAACTCCTGTTGATTCTGAAGCCTAATGATAACCCTTTAAATGTTAGTTTTTACCCTCTCATTGCTGGTGGTTTCAGCAGATGGGTGGGAGAACAGGGTGGGGAGTGGTGCCCATGTGGGGTGGGTGGCAACTGGGAGCTGACACAGGGAAGTGTCATATCTATCATATCCCCCACTGCTGACTCTGGAGTCTGCTGTCACTATTCCCCGCCTGATCATGTTAGTGGGAGTGGAAGTGGACCCACTGGGGGAGGGGAACTGGGAGCTGCTACAGGGACGGGGTGGGGCAGATTCAGCCCCATAATTCAACCCAATTTAATTCTGCAGCCTAAGGAGGATGCTTGAAATCATGAGTGCCAGTAATTTTTTTAATTAGGGCAGCATGGAGACCCCAGCCACGATCAGGGTCCCCGCCAAACCTATCCCGGGGTGTGGAACTGCCTACCCTGTCACTTTCCCCCGCCCATGGAAAATCTATATATTCTATTGTAATCAATTGATTGACAGTGTCTCTGAGCCTAATAAGCAAGGTGATACTCCGCCAGCACTGTGTGTAATAAACTCCTATGCTTGGCCTCTACACGGTGTGGATTTATGTCCTTCAGTTGCTTCCTTCCTGGATTCCTTCCTACCATTAGTCTTTCCTGAGGCCTTCTCCAGCCCCTTCCTGGGCTCACTGTAATGAACACCACCATCCTTGGCTTCTCCTCAGAGGTTCAGTTTCTGTCCTTCTATGACGGGCAGACACAGGAAATTACACCAATCCCGTGTCTTCCAGGAATCTCCCCTTTCTAGTGCCAAGAGAATGACTGTAGAGTTCTTCCCTCTTTCCCTGCAACCCCTCAAACTCCAGTCCAAACACACTTTGGCTTTACCATGACTGCTTCTTGGGGTTTCACTGCTCTAGCTTCCTCCTACCTCAGAACAATCCAACTCTGGCCCCAGATTTCATTGCCTTCCCAGGCTTCCTTTTCAGCTTACTCTGGTTCAGGCTTCCCTCAGCCATTAGCCCAGGAGAGGAAACTCTCAGCTACCACTCAGCTGGGTCTCCTTCCTTGCTTACCCTCTCACTGCCTTGTGCTCCTTCCTTTATGAAGACCCAACTTCTCCCCAGCTGTGTTTGATCATCAATTATGCCTAATCCACCCAGGTGCCACGCAGTGGCCTGATTGGACTCAGGGTCCTATTGCTCTGTTTTAGAAGGGGGAAGGCACCAGCAGGTGAAAATGATTTGAAGGAAAGGATGCTGTTGGGTCCAGTATAGAGCTGTGCAATAGTTTCCTTCTAACCCTGACACTTGGGCCAGAGTCACCAATTTTTGATATTCAGTTAATTTAGACTGTGTTTTGGGTTAATATGGGACAATTTATGTTTTATGGGTTTAACTCAGGAAAAATTAGAAGCTTCCAGCAGAGTTTCACACTGAGTTTTGGGGAGTTTTGAACCAGAAACTCAAAGCAAAAAGGCATGAGTGTGCAAAGTCACTTAAACTTAAATGAGACATTTGCACAAACAGAAACTACCGAGTTTCATACCACCCAAAGTGCTGATTTTTAGACCCCGCAAAATATTAAATCTTTTCCAGAAACACTGATGGACCCTTAACTGATTGCCAAAATTGTTAGAGCTGTAGTCTGTATTTTATATAATATAGTCCACACACATGATACACAGAGAATGAAAGAGAAGAGCAGAAACTGTTTGAGACACTACTTTCAACACATTCTCCCAGACTGTTTTAACTTATTCCAAAGTCCTTCAGATTCCATGCAATAGCAGTAGTATTTGCATAATCATTGGCTAGGTGGCCTATATTGCAGGGTATTTCTGGCTTCTGCGGCTACTGGGTCCATATTTTTATTGCTGAGGAAAATGTGCTTCAACCTACTTCAGAAACATCTAAACCCATAGCAGAGCTATTTGTAGAGGCAGACAGTGGGACCAAATTATACCAGTGAAAAAGAAATACGGAGGCATTGCTCACCTTTCTTCTACCACATTAACTTTTTCTTGATAACAGAAACATTGTGCAGAAAATCAGTGTCAATTTCAGGTGTTCTGTCATGGCTAGAACATCATTTGTATCACCTGAATCAGAAGGTTGCATCTCACTCAACTCTGTGTATTACATGCTTGAGCAATTTCTGGAACAAGTGAAACCTATGCATGACTCACAAAACAAGCATACAAATCAGCAAGAGGTCGATGTTTTGACGCACAATCTTTGCCACTCTTTGGAAATGCTCAGCAAACCAGGGAGAATGATTAAAATCCTTAAAATTGAGTGTTGCTGCACACAGTGGCATTTTTAATCTGCTAATCATCTTGCATTTTTTTGAGATCTCCCCTGATTTACAGCATGGCAGAGGTTGCTAAACATTGGGAGCACATGGAGAATTCTGTTTCCAAGCTGGGAGAGGTGGTCACACAGTGAAGGATGTGTGAATGTCTCAGATACATTCACTGATAGACTTGCTATGCAGACTTGCCAGCCACAATCACTTATAAGAGACTATCCCAGTTGGACTATCAGTTTCTTAAGCAATTTATTAATAAAAAAAACCCACACACCTTTGGGTTAGTAGGGGCTTTGCTAGAAATGTGAAATATTCGATAGTGGAAAATGTATGTTTGCTGTGTTGCTTAGTTCATGCTTCCAGAGAGAATGGAAACCACAGGAAGCAGGCAGAGATCACTAAAACTTCTTTGCACATAGATTAACTACTAATTCACTTATTCATACATTTGGGAATATAGCTTCTCATATTAGCTTCAATGGCTTTCCTTCAGCTATAATGTGGTTTATGCTACTGCTCTTGTGTTTTAATAAAAACCATGAGATTAGAAATCCTCCCCTGTGATTGCTGTCCCAGAGCTGAAATGCGAGATGTGAGAAAATAGAGCATGTACAATACCCAGAAACCAACGTAAATGCAGTTTTAAAAAATTAAGAGATTGGATGTAATGTGACATGGCTTCTCATGGGATATACTAATCCCACTCAGAAGAATTAGCCTACTCAACTCAATTGCCCCTTTGGGACTTGCAAATAATGGGAGCAATGCACATTTAGGTGATAAATTTTGCATGTGATCAGAAGCAGTGTCATTTATTCTGTGTGGTGTCTCTGCATAAATTCTAATTATTAAGGAAATTCTAGTCACATTATTACAGTATTATACTGTCAGAATGCTAATAATATGGTAGGCAGCATCAGCACATTGGGGTAGGAACTATCTTTTTTTTACGTTTGTACAGCACCAAGCACAATGGGTCACAGTCTATGCCTGGGGCTTCTACGTGCTATGGTAATACAAATAATAAATACCATCTAGCAGTTATTGCAAGCCCCTAGACACCAGGAAACATGGGCTCTAACCACTGAGATATGGGACATTCTAATGCCATGCTCCCTCAATCTCTCCTGTTGAAGCTGTTCCACTGTGGATTAAGTAATAAAGGAGTGATTGGAGCTGGGCGGCCAGGAAGAGGACAGGACTTGGGGTTTCCAGATTGGCATAGCCCAGGCATGAGCAACCACACCACAAAGCCATACCTGTGTTACTAGGTCATCGCTGGTGCTGAACTCGCCAATGTTCTTAGTGCTGCAGTAAGCTGAGCTGCTCTAGGATTCTTTCCCAGGGAACTATGGGAGAACTTGTCTGCCCTGGGTAGCTGTGGGGAATGGTGGAAAGGCACTGAAGGCCTGTCTGCACTCAGGTGGTTTAGCCTACATCCTCGTTGCAAAGAGGGTGGATTAAAAGCCTAAATGCAATCTTCACCTAGGCTTTTTACCTATCCCCCAAGTCGGGCCAGCTAGCCTAGGTTGAAAGTGTTATGTTCATAACATAAACCACAGATAAATCAGATTAAAAAAACATTAAATACTCTTGCTGGAAGGTTGCCACATAACACTACTTTATTTATAAGAATTCAGAACGATAACACACAGTAACAAAAAACATCAACAAAGCAGGATGCTCCCTTGGGCACAGAGACAACTTACCCCACCTTGTGCTAGGCCGGTTATTTCCAGACTGCCTGCTGCTAGATTGCACACTTCACTGCAGAGCCCCTTAGCCTGAAAGCAGGACAGGGGGAAAAACAGACCTGGGCATTTAAACGTTAACTTACCATTTTAATACAGTTTTCAATACACCTCAGAAAGCCCCACTAAACTCAGATCAGCTATTTGTGTGTGTGTGTGGATGTGAGGGGGTTAAGAGCAACTGCAGTGAAGACATAGCCTCACTTAAGCTGCTGCCACCAACTGCAGCTGCCACTGCTGGTCCCTGGCCCTGATCCAGCAGGGGGAATGAGGAGAAGCCAACAGCTGGCTGTTTGCTTAGCAGGAGCCCGAGAAGCGTCTAGTGGCTAAAATTTGTAACAGCAATCAAAGGCCTGAGGTGGACAATCCAAAGAGGTAAGTCATCATCTCTACAGCTGTGTCATTCAACAGTTCCACTAATGCTTGGGAGATAGAGAGTCCCATTCTCTGTGCTTTCTGACTGTGGCCATGCAGCTATGGTTCAGATGCTTGACCAATGGCTAGGATTTAAAACATACATTCCATGGCAAGGTGCTCTCAGAAATCTATGGGAGAGTGGTTCTCCCTGCTTCTCCCAAACTGGTGCTATCCTTTGATTTCTGCATCAGGAAAGTGATTGCAGCTGGGAATTGTCTCATCACCAGGCAATGAATATTTCTTGTTTGATGACATCAGTCCTAAGTCCCAATATCCCCACTTGCACCTCAATCCACTGCAGGATATAACTACTCCTGAAGGAAAAAAGCAGTCCGTCAGATTTCTTCTTGAAAGAGTTCAACTGCCAAGTAACTAGCCACGTCCAGCACAAGTGGGTCCTGGAAAGAAGGAAAAACCACTTGCAGGTAGCTTCACTGTTCTTAAGGTGGGTCAGCTGCACACCTCAGGTTTGCATTACACATAGGGTGACCATATTTCCCTTAACTGAAAATGGGACATGTGGGGCTGGCCCAAGGCACCTGAAATTGCCACTCCCCACCCAGAACATTCCTCCATGCCCCCAACTGAGCCAAGTAGCAGAGATGGGGAGGAGGGAAGAGGAATGGGCATTGTATGGGATCTGGGCAGCAACGCAGGGTGCGAGTGTGCAAATGTGTGTAAGTACTTTTTGGTTTGGAGCCAGGAGGTGAAGCTATTGGACTCTAATTCAGCTAGCTGTGCAATGCCCTTTGGGGGCTGGCCAGGGGCGGCTCTAGCAATTTCGCCGCCCCAAGCACAGCGGCACGCCACGGGGGGCGCTCTGGTGGTCGCCGGTCCCGCGGCTCCGGTGGACCTCTCGCAGACGTGCCTGCGGAGGGTCCGCTGGTCCCGCGGCTCCGGTGCAGCATCTGCAGGCACGCCTGCGGAGGTCCACCGAGCCGCCTGCCGCCTCCCGGCGACCGCCAGAGCGCCCCGGGCATGCCGCCCCAAGCACGCGCGTGGCGTGCGGGGGCCTGGAGCCAGCCCTGGGGCTGGCATAGCAGAGGGGCAGGAAAAAGGCTCTGGGTAGTGGGAGGGATCAAGGAGACTCCAGAGAGAAGGCCTGGGAAGACTGGGAGAAGCCAGGATGTGGCAGAAGTATGTGACTGGAGGCAGAGTGGGGAGGGAAAGAGACCAGTTTAGGCAATGGGGGGCGGGGAGCTGGAGAGGGCTCCGGGAATTGGCCCTGAAGGATGGAGGGGTGGGGAGGACATGAGGCGGGGTGAGTGCTCCGGGGACAGCTCAAGGGCAAGGGCACAAGGCCTGGGTGGGGATGTGGAGGGTTGGGGCATGCCGTGTTCTGTGTCCTGGCACAAGCAGATGCAGTGGAACCTAGCTGGGCACTTACCAGCCGGGTTGCTTGGTAGCGCCTGCGGCAGGGCCGGCTCCAGGCACCAGCTTATCAAGCAGGTGCTTGGGGCGGCAACTCCGGAGGCAACTTTCAGGTATTCAGTGGCAATTCGGTGGAGGGTCCCTCACTCCCACTCGGAGCGAAGGACCTCCCGCTGAATTGCATTTTTTTTTTTGGGCTGCTTGGGGCTGCAAAACCCCTGGAGCCGGCCCTGGCCTGTGGCCCACTAGTTGCTGCTCCATGGCCCAGCTGGCCTTGCTGTCTCCATGGAAACCAGACACTACGTGAGGCGGAGATGAAAGAAGATGTTTGAATTAGGACTCCAAAAGCGCTGACCTTTGATTGGGCCCCAGAGTGAGCCTGTGACACCCCATCACGCCCTGATTGGAGGGGCAGGGCATAGCAGAGACACAGCAGCCAGGCTCCCGCAGGGCTCTGAGCACAGCACCCGCGCAACCTCTCATTAGGGCACAGGCCTTGGGCTGCCTGTGGTGGGGGGTGTGGAAACTCCCCCCCTGAATGTTGCCACTTGGCCCCTGAACATTCCTCTGTGCCCCACAGTTTGAAAACTGCATTTGTCCCATTTGCTCTTGTCAATTAATGATCAGTTGGCAAGAGCAAATGGGACAGATGCCCAGTTTTGCCAGAAAAAGTCAGAACATCCCAGAGAGCTTAAAAAAGGGACTTTCCCAGCCAAAACAGGATGTATGGTCACCATAATTACACTACACAATGTGATTGTAAAGGTTTTTAGTCTGAAAAACCTGTCACGAATGTGTCTGTCATGTTAGCAGCAAAGTCACAGATCAAGCTAAACATTAAGTATGTCCCAAAGATGAAACGCTGGCTATTCTCCTCCATCTGCGAAGCACTGGCTATGATCCCTAATGATCAGCAGCTTATATATATGTAATTCATCCTTCCCTGTCCTACACTTCAGCAAGTCGGGTCCTGTAACACTTGGTACAGCTCTTAAAACGTTAGGTCAGCATACAGGCTGGAATCCAGCACTGTAAGACATGAACTGATGACAGATTGAAGACATTTGGATTTGAAATAAGCCAAGAATCAAAGAATCAAAACAATTATTTAAGCTCAGTACCAATGTGGATACAAGAACAAATGGATATAAACTGGCTATCAGGAAGTTTTAGACTTGAAATTAGACAAAGGTTTCTAACCATCAGAGGAGTGAAGTTCTGGAACAGTGTTCCAAGGGGAGTAGTGGGGGCAAAAGACATATCTGGCTTCAAGACTAAGCTTGATAAGTTTATGGAGGGGATGGTATAATGGGATAGCCTAATTTTTGGCAATTAGTTTGTCTTTGACTACTAGCGGTAAATATGCCCAATGGGATGTTAAATGGGGTGGGATCTGAGTTACTACAGAGAATTCTTTCCTGGGTGTCTGGCTGGTGAATCTTGTCCATGTGATCAGGGCTAGCTGATCGCCATATTTGGGGTCAGGACGGAATTTTCCTCCAGGGCAGATTGGCAGAATCCCTAGGGGGTTTTCGCCTTCCTCTGCAGTGTGGGGCATGGGTCACTTGCTGGAAGGTTCTCTGCACCTTGAAGTCTTTAAACCATGATTTGAGGACTTCAATGGCTCAGACACAGATTTGATACAGGAGTGGGTGGGTGAGATTCTGTGGCCTGCATTGTGCAGGAGGTCAGACTAGATGATCATAATGGTCCCTTCTGACCTTAAAGTCTATGATTCTATGATTCTATATGTCTTCATAACTTCTGCCAATGAAGCATCGCTAGAGCCTCACTGCTTGGCTGGAAACCCATTGCTGCCACCCAGTGGTGAAGTACCAGCACTTGCCACCTATATTGTGAACAGACAAATTAGATTATGCAGGCAACACAGGAAGTTTTAAAATATTAGGTATTATGCTTTTGAGGATAATAGAAAAATTAGGTGGAGGCAGTGTATATAGATATTAATTTTAAACTGCATAAGTATTAGGTGGTTTTAACAATTGGATGTCTCTTTTTGGCATTTTCAGCTGTAAATAACACACCTAACAACCTCATCAGGAATTAGGGTGACTGGATGCCCCAATTTTATAGGGACAGTCCCAATATTTGGGGCTTTGTCTTATATAAGTGCCTATTACCACCACCACCCCCCATCCCGATTTTTCACACGTGCTGTCTGGTCACTCTATCAGGAATGGTTTTTGCACCCACAGATGAGGCATCTGACATCTGGATGAATGCTTCTGCCTGCTTAAATGTAAGCATTCCAAGATACAATAGCTTTAAGAAATACTGTGTATGGATAAAGAAGGGTAAATAGAATGCCTTCTGCAGTATTCTGTAATACATTCAAAGTACTCCTTGTTTATTTACTTTTCTTTAGGATGCTGCTGTTGCCAGCTTACCTACACACTAACACTTAATCAGACGTTTAAAAAATCCTTACATTTCACAGGAAAGTGGAAGGAAATTCTATATCTATTTATAGGGATGTTGGGCAAATAAAAATACTCTAACTAATGGTAAAAGAGACCACCACATTTTATTGACAACATCTCTTAATTTGTCATGTTGGGAAATGTTTTTATTTTTGAATACTATCAATATCCTACAGGTCCCATTTTCAAGTAGTATGTCCTGAATACACACAAAACACAATACCCTAAACATGTCTTGTACACACACTCTCTCTCTCTCTCTCTCTCTCACACACACACACACACATACTATATCAGTGGTTTTCAACTTTTTTTCTGGGGACCAAGTTGAAGAAAATTGTTGTTGCCAGTGACCCAACAGAGCTGGGGATGAGGGGTTTGGGGTGTGGGAGGGGCTCAGAGCTGGGGCAGAGGGTTGGGGTTCGGGGGTGAGGGCTGTGGGTGGGGCCAGGAATGAGGGGTTCAGGTTGTGGGAGGGGGCTCTGGGCTGGGGCAGGGGATTGGGGTGTGGGCGGGGGTCAGGGCTCTGGGCTGGGGGTGCAGGTTCTGGGGTGGGGCCGGAGATGAGGGGTTTGGCGTGCAGGAAGGGCTCTGGGTATGTGGGGGCTCAGGGCTGGGGCAGGGGATTGGGGCATGGGCTTACCTCCAGAAGCTCCCGGTCAGTGGCGCAGCGGGGGGTGCAGAGGCAGGCTTCCCGCCTGTCCTGGCACCGCTGACCGTGCTGCACCCTGGAAGCTGCCAGCAGCAGGTCTGGCTCCTAGGCGGAGGCATGCAAGTGGCTACACGCGGCTCTCGCCCGCAGGCACCGCCACCCCCCAGCTCTCATTGGCCAGGAACCAGCCAATGGGAGTATGGAGACAGTGCTCAGAGTGAGGACAGCGTGTGGAGCCCCGTGGCCCCCCTGCCTAGAAGTCAGACCCACTGCTGGCTGCTTCCAGGGTGCTGCCTGGTGTTGGAAAAGGTAGGCACTAGCCTGCCTTAGCTGGGTAGCATCACCAATGGGACTTTTAATGTCCTGGTCGGCAGTGCTGACCAGATTCACTGGGTGCTGAGCAAGGTGACCCAGTGCCTTACATTCCAAATATAGTGCCCCATCTATAAAAAGGGAAATAAGGAGAACTCAGGGAATTACAGACCAGTCAGCTTAACTTCTGTACCTGGAAAGATAATGGAGCAAATAATTAAGAAATCAATTTGCAAACACTTAGAAAATAATGAGGTGATAAGTAATAGTCATCATGGATTTGCCAAGAACAAATCATGTCAAACCAACCTGGTCGCTTTCTTTGACAGGGTAACAAGCCTTGTGGATAGGGGGGAAGTGGTAGGTGTGGTATATCTTGACTTTAGTAAGGTTTTTGATACTGTCTTGCATGACCTTCTCATAAACAAACTAGAGAAATACAACCTAGATGGAGCTACTATAAGATGGATGCATAACTGGTTGGTAAATCATTCCCAGAGAGTAGTTATCAGTGGTTCACAGTCATGCTGGAAGGGCATAATGAGTGAGGTCCTGCAGGGATCGGTTTTGGGTCTGGTTCTGTTCAATATCTTCATCAATGATTTAGATAATGGCATAGAGAGTACACTTATAAAGTTTGCAGATGATACCAAGCTGGGTCTGGTTGCAAGTGCTTTGGAGGATAGGATTAAAATTCAAAATGATCTGGACAAACTGGAGAAATGGTCTTAAGTAAATTGGATGAAATTCAATAAGGACAAATGCAAAGTACTCCATATAGGAAGGAACAATCAGTTGCACCAGTGGTTCCTAAACTTGTTCCACCGCTTGTGCAGGGAAAGCCCCAGGTGGGCCGGGCTAGTTTGTTTACCTGCCGCGTCTGCAGGCTCAGCCGATAGCAGCTCCCAATGGCTGTGGTTTGCTGTTCCAGGCCAATGGGAGCTACTGGAAGCGGCACTGGCCGAGGGATGTATTGGCTGCCACTTCCAGAAGCTCCCATTGGCCTGGAGCAGTGAACCACAGCCAGTGGGAGCCACGATTGGCTGAACCTGCAGACGTGGCAGGTAAACAAACCGCCCCGGCCCTCCAGGGGCTTTCCTTGCACAAGCAGCAGAACAAGTTTGGGAACCACTGAGTTGCACACATACAAAATGGGAAATGACTGCCTAGGAGGGAGTACTATGGTAAGGAATCTGGGGGTCATAGTGGATTACAAGCGAAATATGAGTCAACAGTGTAACATTTTTAAAAAAACAAGCAAACATAATTCTGGGATGTTTTAGCAGGTGCATTGTACACAAGACACAAGAAGTCATTCTTCCTCTCTACTCCGTGCTGATTAGGCCTCAACTGAAGTATTGTGTCCAATTCTGGGCACCACATTTCAGGAAAGATGTGGACAAATTGGAGAAAGTCCAGAGAAGAGCAACAAAAATATTAAAGGTCTAGAAAATATGACATATGAGGGAAGATTGAAACAATTGGGTTTGTTTAGTCTGGAGAAGAGAAGACAGAGGGGACATGATAACAGTTTTCAAGTTGTTGTTACAAGGAGAGAGAAAAATTGTTCTTCTTAACCTCTGAGGATAGGACAAGAAGCAATGGGCTTAAACTGCAGCAAGGACGGTTTAGGTTTGAAAACTTTAGAAAACTTCCTAACTGTCAGGGTGGTTAAGCACTGGAATAAATTGCCTAGAGAAATTGTGGAATCTCCATCATTGGGGATTTTTAAGAGCAGGTTGGACAAACACCTTTCAGAGATGGTATAGATAATACTTAGTCCTGCCCTGAGTGCAGGGAACTGGACTAGATGACCTCTCAAGGTCCCTTCCAGTTCTATGATTCTATGCCACAACCCAGTATTGGGTCACAACCCAAACTTTGAAAAACACTTCACTATATAGTGTTTATACAAACAGTGTTCACCATTATAAGTCAATATTTACTCTCCACCTACAGCACAGTGGTATCTAAGGCACTTGGATGCCATGATGGTGGGAGTGGTAAAAGAACCATGACAGAACAAAAAGAAAACCACAGTGGTTATTTCTCTACACTTACAACAGGAAGAATCTGCAGTATGTTAGAACCACTGGTTGGAAAGTATAGGCAAATGCAGGGGCGGCTCTAGAAATCCGGCTGCCCCAAGCAGCGCGGAGCGCTGCGCCGCTTCTTCCCGGTCCCGGCGGGTCCCGTCTTCCAGCGGCTCGGTTGAGCTCCGCCGGCATGCCTGCGGCAGGTCCACCGGAGCCCGGGACGAGCGGACCTGCCGCAGTCATGCCTGCGGGAGCTCAACCGGAGCCGCGGGAAGACGGGACCCGCCGCAGTCATGCCTGCGGCAAGTCCGCTCATCCCGGGCTCTGGTGGACCTGCCGCAGGCATGCCGGCGGGAGCTCCACCGGAGCCAAATGCCGCCCCCCCCGGGAAACGGCCGCCCCAAGCGCCTGCTTGGCGCGCTGGTGTCTAGAGCCGCCCCTGGGCAAATGTATAATTTTTTTTAAAAAAATGCCACATGTAAAATTGAATCTCTGTGAAAACTGAGCCTATAGTTTCATTTCATGTAGTTTCTTTAATGACATTGCTTTGCTAAGCAAAATAGATAAGTTGTGTGTCAGAGCTCAGGAAAGGACCTGCAGGCCAAGGAGTAGATTCTCTTTGAAAGGCACATGTTCACTGTGATTTTCTAGGTGATTAGTATTGTTCAGACCCCTAAATTACATTGCACTCCAAATTGACCATTTTATCCAAGATCATTAAAGCTAATATCTGCTGACTGACCATGCAGCTTCTGAATGTCAACTTTTCAGCCAGAAGGCTTTTCTCAAGACAATTCACAGCACAATGTAACTTAAAAATGTTTTCCTGTTGGAAACGCATCATGGCTCAGAAACTTATCAGAACATCCTCATTATGATCAGTTTTTACAGCAAGGTATTTTTCAGTGCCACAGATTGTTTTGAACATTACTTTCTTCTAGGGTGACCAGATCACACCGCTGAAATATCGGGACGTGGGGGGTTGAGCAAAAAAAACCAAAAAAACCCAGCCACCTGAGCTCCATGCCCCGCCCTCCCCCGCATACACCATTTTGCCTCCGCTCCGTCTCCAATCCACCTCCCCCCTCCCACCATACAGCTGATCAGCGCAAACCTGGGAGGGAGTGGGGAGGAGGAGGAGTGCGGCGTGCGTGCTTGGAGAAGAGGCGAGGCCAGGGCGGGGATTTGGGGAGGGATCCAATGGGCATGGAAGGAGCGGAGTTGGGGTGAGCAGGGGGTGTATGTGAGCCCGTGCGTCAGCCCGGAGCGGAGGCAAAATATTCGGACAATTTGCATCCCAAACAAAGGTAGGTCGGGAAGTGGGACAAATAAGCAAATATCGGGACAGTCCCGATAAAACCGGGATGTCTGGTCACCCTACTTTCTTCGTGCTGTTGAGCAGGAATGCCGGAGAGGAACAAGGGGAAGGATAAGTACATAATTACATTGGAGATATATAAAGGGGGTGAGGATTTACCTATACAGTGGCTAGATGGTCCGTTTGCAGTCATGCCCATAGTAAGGGCAACCTTGGAGGAAGATTGGGATTTAAGGTCTCTGTGTTGCTCTGGGGAAGGCATAAGCTGCGATGGGCCTGTACCTGTTACAGTGTATGCTCCAAAATGCTGGCATAGCTAGGCCATGAGGCATGTTGGGGGTGGCGGAGTTATAGGCTCTCTGCACCCTTTCACTCACTTGTGCAAGTGTTTGTGTGTAGCACCTAGCAGCTGTGCCCCAAAGACTCCTTGATGCCAACTGGCAGACAGCACAAGGGAGCATAAGGGTTCCAGGGATCCCTGGGGTCCGGTATCCACAGATTCGTTCACTGAAGAATGTCAGGTTAGGTCTCTATGAAAGTCTGTCTAAAACTAATCACTGCAAGATGTACATATGGGTAATATGTAAGGAGTTCTGTATCTATGCTGAAAATTTTGCTCTTAAGATCTGAGGGTTGGGGCAGTCGCCAGCAGTTTATAAACAAGTTTCTTTCAAGCAGAAGATGTTTATCTAATCAGTCTGTCTATGTGTAGATTAAGTATTGTATGATTTACAGTCTGAGCAAAGTGCTAATCAAGTGATTGCAAAGTCTCCAGGGGAGATGTGAGACAGGAAAACACAAGCAGTGGTGGTTATCCTCTTTGCAAGTGCAGACGATGGATTTTTTTGGATTGTAACTGTACAGAGAGAGACAAACTGTGCATCCTTCCACTGAGGAGATAAGAGAACAGCATGACTGGTCTCATGAATGGAAGATTACAGCCAAGCCTGGCCGTGATATGGTAGAAGGATTTTGGGTGAACGTTTGCTCTGTATGACATGACAATGTCTTGGTAGTTAAGTTTAGGCTCCAGTATGCATGTTACTATTTTATTTTGTGTCACTCTTTGTTTCCAATGTTTCTGCTTGTTATCTTTCAAATCTCTATTCTTTGTTAAATATACTTAGATTTGTTTGTAGAGAAAGCAAGTGTAAGTGCTCTGTGTTAAGTGGAGCTATGTTCTACAGTGTAACTGATCATCTGTGATTTACGGTCTCTGTGGTACTTCATAAATGAGATTTTCCTACTAGAGCAGGGATCGCAACCTTTGGCACACAGGCTCATCAAGGAAATCCACTGGCGGGCAGGGACGGTTTGTTTACCTTCAGCGCCCTCAGGTTTGGCCGATGGCAGCTCTCGCTAGCCGCGGTTTGCCACCCAGGCCAATGGGGGCTGCGGGAAGCAGCGTGGGACAAGGGATGTGCTGGCTGCTACTTCCCACAGCCCCCGTTGGCCTGCAACGGTGAACCATGGCCTGTGGGAGCTGCGATCGGCCGAACCTCCAGACGCTGCAGGTAAACAAAACTTTCTGGCCCACCAGTGGATTTCCCTGACAGGCCATGTGCCAAAGGTTGCCGATCCCTGTACTAGAGTGAAGTCTGCTGGAAAAAGCACAGACTACACATTGCTATTGTTGTTTGCATTGATGTGTGGATTTCAAATCAAGAGCTGTAGCCAGCCAGCCCCACAGAGCTCATGAACTTTACAGCTATTTGCCTTTTAGGCTTGCTCCTCCAAAACAAGCAGCCTGAATGCATCAATTAAGCTTGCCGTGAAAAGCAAGCCTCAGATAAAGGAGTTAACAGGGGCACTACCAATCAAATACTGCTAAAGTGAAATGTGATTCAGGGTGAGAGAGAGAAAGAGATCATGTGCCAGTGTGTACCCGTACAGATGTAACTGAGTGGGTGGGTCACAAGTCCGATGCCAGGCTGGCATGTTAAGAACAGTAATGAGGGAAAAAGGCACTTAGATTTTGTTTTTCTTAAAAACATTTCAAAGAACCTCAGAGGAGAAGAGGAGGCTGGATCAATGATTTTCTGCTCTTTCATTCTGATTGTCCTAATAATGATTTGCCTTTAATGTCAGACTTTTATCCATCAATCTCAAAACACTTCACAAAAGGAAAGTAAGTATCACTACACCCTTTTACAGATGGGGCAACTGATGCACAGGGAGGAGAAATGGCCTGCCCGAGGTCGCACAGGCTACAGGTGGTGGACATTTGAATTCTGAATTGCAGACATTTTGAAAATTTGGGTGGTAGAGATGGAGAATTTTGTTATTACATCAGGAATTTTCTCTCTCTCCTGTTTCTCCCGCCCAGCTCTATAAGTGACAGAGCAAGGAACAGCCCCAAATCTCCTGACGCCAGTCCAGTGCCCTAACCCTTGAACCACACTGCCTGCCGAGTGTTTACTGGTACCATATGATCTTTCCCTCTTCAAAAAAAAAGGTAAAATTGTTATTCCATGCAAATTTAGAATAATCAATAGCGGAAAAGAAACAGCTTATTCAAGTACCAGTTATCTAACTGTGAAGTTATGACTGATTTTTTACTGTAATAAAGATATAACAAATTAATTAATGATGGAGCAAATAAAGTGTTAACAGAGTTTGAGCACAAGCAGTAACATTCTTTTAAATATCCATTAACTATTGCTTTGTTGATAATAAATTACAATGGGGTGTGTAAAATCCACCTGAATGCCAAATGAACTTCTTATGAGAGGTGCTAAAGCAAGAAATGCAAGTTGAATTCATAATGATGAGACACAAATGCCTAACCATAAAATAATGATTCAGGAAACCAAGTGAAACTGGTTTTTACTACGTTTTCTTCATCATCTATCTAAAGACTCATCTGAAAAACTGCATAGGATAGAAATTAATGTAGTGGGTAAAGCAGATAAAAATCAGAGTGGCCACACCTCTCTATCCCATTTGGGTAGAGGCCACTGTAGAGGGGAGTTTATAGATCCTCCAAAATACAAAGGATAAACTTTATCAACATTAATGGGAGTCACAGTTGAAGAAAAAGGACGCCTTTGGTTGGAACAGATTAATTAACTTATCTCCGAATTTATCTTGGAGAGGTAATAACAAGCATGAATGGAACCTGCTATGACTGGCTTCTGAAGACTCAGCAGCCAGACCCATAAGATTTTCTTATCTTGCACATTGATGGAATGCTGTGCAAACACACACATATTAATGTAACATTTCCAGTTTACCAGTAGAGGCCGCTACACACTTCATAAAATTATCACATGTATATGACCAATTAGTGTATTAATTTAAAGGGAAGAGTGAGGTGGGGACCAGAAAATGGATCCTCATCAGTCCCAGGTTGTTGCTCTGTCGCTTTAGCAAACAATAAAGTGTTTTGGTAGCTTTGTTTTCTTTTGTGTGTTTTACTTGTTTTTTTTCTAGTCTCTCCTCCAACTAAGGGCATATATTAGCTCGAGTTTACCTTCAAACTCATACAAACAATAAGACACATTGACAATCTGGATGGCAAGTATAATTTTCGCCTCACCTTTTTTACAGTTTGAGTCACCGGATAGTTTCTGCAGCCTTCCTCACCTAACAGAAGACACTGAGGTTATGGTATGGGTTGATAGGCCTTGGCTCAATGGCAGTGTAATGCATGTTCTTTCTTCTTCTTCTCTCTTCAGGCATCCCAATGGAAGAGAATCAAATTCTGCCCTCACAAATGACAGCAGAATATGACCCAATGTATTTGTTATGATCAACATTAGAAAAATGACACTTCTCAGGTGTGTTTGAGTTCTTACAGTTCTCATGTACTATAGTGTAACTTGACATTCATGTAAAGCAGTTTTCCAGTCTTACATCTGGGTTTGTAGTCATTTTCATGCCTTCATAGTCATAAGGCTACTGCTGGGGTTTTTGGTGAATGTGTCCAGCCTGTACTTCTGTTTTAGGAGTATCTTTGCAGCCACCTGTTCCAGCACCTAAAGTTTTCAGTGCTAACTGCATTCAATGAATGCAGAAGCTTTAAAAGCAACAAAATAGCAATTTCAGGACTAGTTGACTCATGTTAAGCTCATTCCTCAATTTTGGAGGCTGTGAAGTCTATAGGCCAAACTGAACTTGCGCAGTTAGTTAACAGATACAGCCAAAAAGAAGGGATTCTTTCTTTTTTCTCTTGAAATCCCCCATCACTAGACCATTATTTAAAGCCTGCCTAGATGCCAGCACACTGGCATATTTGGGATTTCTTGCTGACGAATACAGTACTGCTAACATACTCAGCTGTCCGTGTTCAAATAATTACATAAAAATGCAGATGTGCCCCAAAGTCAAATACAGAGGGAGACAGCGCCCGTTATTCATTAAAGCCTTCCGGCAAAACTCCAATGGCATTGTGAGACTCTCTGTAGTGTATTAAATGTTCTTTCAGGAGTTAGGTGTAAGTATCCTGTTATTTGAAATATACAGTATGACAGCATGCAAGTATTATTATACAGAACAACGAATATCTGGGATATTGAAATAGCTAGGCAGGAAGTTGAGAACTGAAGGGGAAAGGATTAACAATGAGTGATAAAGACGGTTGAATTTTCATTAATGCTGCTTCTGTGTGGAATTATTCTGAAGCTCAAACTAAAACCATTTTATACTGTGTATCCCTATAGTGAAAGAGGGATAATACAGCAGGTATTAGAATACTGAGGCACTGCACAAATCAAAGTTTGTATTCTGTTTTCTGTAGACAAAGAGCAACTATAAAGCAAAAATAAAAATCACAAAATGCCAAAATGCATGTAAAAGTCCATGAAGAAAAAAAAGTTGATTTTAACAGTTGCCTACTCTGAGTGTGCCATGGTCTACGTTTTTAAACAACATTGGTTCTGCTACCTTTGTTAGATTGAGCTCCTTGAGTCTATCAATATAGGGCATGTTTTCTAATCCTTTAATCATTCTCATGGATCTTCTCTGAACTCTCTCCAATTTATCAACATGCTTCTTGAATTGTGGGTACCAAAAATGGACACAGTATTCCAGCAGCAGTTGTGCAAGAGCTAAATACAGAGGTGAAATAACCTCTCTACGCCTTGTGATTCCCCTATTTATGCATCCCAGGATCACAATAACTCTTCTAGCCACAACTTCACACTGGGAGCTCATGTTCAGCTGACTATCCATCCCCCCACCTGCACCCACCCACACACAATTTTTCAGAGTCACTACTTTGCAGCATATAGCCCCTCATCCTATCAGTATGGCCTATGTTCTTTGTTCCCAGGTATACACATTTAGCCATATTAAGACACATATTGTTTGCTTGTGCCCAGTTTACCAAGCGATCTAGATCATTCTGAATCAGTGACCTGTTTCTTCATTATTTACCTTTCCCCCAATTTGTGTGCCATCTGGAAACTTTATCAGCAATGATTTTAGGTTTTCTTCCCTGTCATTGATAAAAATGTTAAATGGCATAGGGCCAAGAACTGATCTCTGTGGGACTCTACTGGAAACAGACCTGCTAGGTGAGGATTCCCCGTTTACATTTTGAGACCCATCAGTTAGCCAGTTTTTAATCAATTTAATGTGTGTCATGTTAATTTTCTATCATTCTATTTTTTAATCAAAATATTGTATGGTACCAAGTCAAATGCTCTACAGAAGTCCAAGTATATTAGGTCAACACTATTACTTTTATCAACCAAACTTGTGATCTTATAAAAAAAGAAAGTTAATTTTACAGGATCTACTTTCCATAAATCTATGTTTATTTGCATTAGTTGCATTACCTTCCTTTAGTTTTTATTAATTGAGTCCCATATCAGCCACTCCATTATCTTGCCTGGGATCAATGTCAGGCTGACAGGCCTGTAATTACCCAGTCATCTTCTTTACCCTTTTTAAAATTGGAACAACATTAGCTTTCCTCCAGTCTCCTGGAATTTCTCCAGTGCTCCAAGACTTCTTGAAAAAAATCAACATTAAACATCCAACAAGCTCTTTAGCCAGCATCTGACGAAGTGGGTATTCACCCACGAAAGCTCATGCTCCAATTCGTCTGTTAGTCTATAAGGTGCCACAGGACTCTTTGCTGCTTTTACAGATCCACACTAACACGGCTACAGCTCTGATACATTTCCATCTAGTAATGGACCAATACCATTGTGAGGATTCTTATGGTTCCTAAAATATTTTAAAAACTCCTTATTTTCCTTATCTCCTCTGGACATAGATTTCTCCTTGTACCTCTTGACTTCTTACCAATTTTCCACAATACCTAACTTCTGAGTTATATTACTAACAACTTCTCCTTTTTCCCACTGGTTGTACATTATTTTTATTATTTTTTACAGCTTTCTTCACTTCCTCTAAAGCAGATTTCTTTTTTTAACCAGGACAGTCTTCTTCCTCAGATGTGGGATTGTGGCTTTTGGGGCACCTATTGAGGTGTGAATGATAATTGGGGAATTATTTAAGAACATTTTTTTGCTTAAATTCTTCTTCCCAACTGATTTGGCTTTCCCAACTGAATTGTTTTCAGCTTTGTGAAATAAGGCCTATTGAAGCACCAAGTATATATATATTAACGGTCAAGACTTTATTCTTTGAGGTTACCTAGATCCAATGACTACAAGCACCTTATTGAGCGAGATCTTCTGTGCCACTGCAGTGGCCCATGTCTGCATCTCTATGCCCAAGAGAACCATTCTGTAATGGTCTTTTCCCCACCCCCATAGCTGAGGTGCTGGTTGGGGTGGTTTGAGAGAGAAGGTGTGGGGTGTGAATGGGAATGGAACCAAATGAATCAATGGCACTGTCGCTCTTTACAGAGCATGGTGTATGTGCTGATGAATTCTTTGGTACCTGCTAAGTCCAATGCACGAGTGACAGTCCCGTCCACAGGTAGGACACACCCATGCACTAGCAATGCTCTGAATCTGACCAGCAGATTCTTTCCTTCTCTGATGCCGGTCATTGCAAAGCTTGATCCAGTCCGCCTCGCAACGCCTTGCTCCATCTACAAGCTGACTCCACCAACCAGAGCGGCATTCTGCACTCCTTTCCTGATCATCCACAGAGATTCCAAAGGATAGTAAGTCATCTTTGCAAGCATCCCGAAATCTGCCCAGTGGTCTATCTCGCTTTCTAGATGCTTTGTGAGCGTCAGAGTACAGCACACTCTAGGATCCTGTAATCTGGCATTCGCTTGACATGCCACCTGAGTCTTTTCTTACTAATCAACATTCCCGTAAATGGCACACCAGCACAATTTAACACTTCCACATTTGTCATCCTATCTTGCATCTTATTCAAAGAATTTTATGCAAGCATTTGATATGAAAGTTGTCTAGTCTTTTGGTACATTTGGTGTAAGTCATCCATTTTTCTGAGCCAAAAACCAAACCAACCAAACCAAACCAAATCTTCGGATGGGTGGTACTGTCTGTAGCCAGTAGAACTGGTCAGAATATGAGTGTCCCCCTCCAAAGAAAGGTTGACTTTTCAGTGAAAATCAAAACCTGAAAAGTTTTGGCCTAAAACTTTCAGCTGAAAACAAAAAAATTGATTCAGAAGTGATGTGGCAGTGCCTGAGGAGTTGTGAGTATTTTGCCTCATGGCCCTACTCTCCTCTATGTGCTGGGGTCCCTGGCTGGATTATATCTCCTGTGGTGCTCCATGTTTTGCCCTCTTCATTGACTTAGACCAGGTTCCTTTCATCCAGATTCCAGTTTCTGCTCTGGACAAGAAAGGGCAGGCTGTTATTGGTATATTGATGACAATATCTGGGAAGTCACATGACCTTCCACAACATTCTTACATAGATGCTGAATAAGAGAGATTGGATGAAATCTTAGAATATTTCCTGAATAAGAGCTAGTGGGGAGAAAATGTAGTTGCCCATCATAAGCCCCAGACCTGAGAGGAACGAAAGAAGACTTCAAAGCAAAAATCCATGCTCCTAAAGTCTCACAGGCAAGTCAGCCATGTCAAAAGCCACTAAAAAGGCAAAGCAATATTAACATGGATGTCTCATATCTCTTCATAGCCACAAGCAGGACATTTGTCAGTGATACCAGGGCAGTCACTGTACCTTAACCAGTCTGAAGCTTCATTGGAGAGGGTCTAAGAGGGTGGATGAGGCCAGATGCTGTGATAGTCATCTTGCTAGCATCTGCTATGTGATTTTGTCAAATAAGACCATGTGGGAGCTGAAAAACATTGCTATCAAATTCTTAATCACAAGCTGGGACCATTAGTAAAGACATGAGGCAGACCCATCAGAAGGAGTGAAGGGTTTTGCAGGATCCTGTATGATCAGCAAAATTCTAGCTGCTGTTTTGGATCCACTTCTCCAAGCTGTGAAAGCATCAAAAGCAGAAAATGTAATAAGACAGCCACAAGTGAAGTGCCAGTGACACTAGATCTCGTGGGAGTTGTAGGTCTATAATTTTTCTAAGTGATGGTGAGGTAACCCTGGGGCTTTATAAATCTGGCAAGAGAAAATGTTCCCCAAACACCAAGTTACTGTATATATATTTGTCAGCATTTCTGATAAGTTCAGTCCCTAGGTTGAAGCAAAACTGCAGAGTTTAAGCTATTCCTACATCTCAGTATAACTGTCTCCATTTATTACAACCCCAGTGAATCGGGTCTGTATGCATGTGAGTTTTGATGTAAATCCAAAGTATATACATTTTACTAGAGACTTTGTAGATTTGACTCTTAAAAAAGTAATGGTTCCACATAAGAGAATCATCTTCAACTTTTGTGCTTAGAAAAGCCCTAAAACCAAGCTAGCTTTAATGTTTTTCCAAGGTTTATTAACCTTGCTTTCTTAACAGCTGCTCTCCTTTCATTAGAAGGCTGAAAAGAAGCCATAACGGCCAGCATTTGGGGAACAAACATCCTACACACTTCAGAACAATCTCCCTCAGTGAAGGATGATTGGCAAATGTCAGCAGTGTGAGGACATTTACATCTCACCGATGATGAATGCTGCAGATGTACAGTAAACAGGGCTACTGTGAAATGTAATGGCTGCTTTTAGATGCCTTAGTTCTTATTAGAAAAGGTCACCCATCGTCCTAGCTCACATGATTAATGTGAGCTCTGGTATCGTTATGGGATATATCTGAAAGTAGGATATTTCAGACTATACCAAGGTTTAATACTCCACGTGAATTTAGATTTGTTGTTGAATTACAAGCATTTTTCCAACAGGTTTGTGTAAGCTGTCCTGCTGTGAGGAGGCTTAAGTCTCGGGGCCTAAAGAACACTTGTCGCCCACTTTAGTATAATTTGCCCCAGCAGGCTTGCTGAAATTCATGCTTGCAACGCCATTTTAAATAAAGAAATTGCTGAATCCACGCAGCACTTCTTTATAAGCACTCTGTGAATTTAAAACAGGATTTATTATGTTCCAGCGTCTGGGCAGCTTAAAGCCATCCATGTAAATTGGGGGGCACTAACATGTCCTCATTTCCCACTCCCTTTGTCAGAAAACAGAAAGTTGAAAGACACAGCTCCCTGCACGTGGCTCTCTTTCCTGGGATATCACGAACAATATGGGATAGATGCTTCTTAAAAGGAAAATGTGGTGGGGCACTCACTGCAGTGTGGGGCCTAAGGAGAGCTGCCCCACTACCCCTGCAGCCAAAAGAGGGGAGTTAAAGGGAGGAGACGGAGCCTAATTCAGACTGAGCAGGAGGGAGAGCAAAGCTCTGCTATCTCTTTGATAAGGGAAAGCTGGTTCCAGCCAAGAGCCTGAGGCAGCTTGCTAACTGGATAACCCATTTGATGGATGGGATGACTAGGCCCAGGGAGACTGACAAAAAGGCTGTAGCCCACAAACACTTATGCTCAAATAAATTTGTTAGTCTCTAAGGTGCCACAAGTATTCTGTTCTTTTGCAGATACAGACTAACATGGCTGCTACTCTGAAATCTGACAAAAAGGGAAGAGCTGCTTGGAGACATGCCCAGAGCCAAAGGACAGGGTCCCACCAAAGAATCCAAGGACAATCCTGGTTTTGAAGTTGATGGTTTTCGTTTTTTGTTTTGGACTCTAATGCCCCAGAAGGGGCGGTATTCACACATGCCATAGCCTGAAGGCTAAGGCATTCCGCATTGGTTCTGTGTGGGGTGACAACCGACTGTCAAGGCCTTGCAGAGGAGTGAGTTGTGCCCTTGTTGGGGACGCACTTGGCATATATCAGGTAACTCGAGAGGATGGAAGGCCATGAAAGCTGATGAAGTCCTCTTTCTCTGAGCCATAGTGTACCAGCTCTCCTCCAGACTCCATGTTTGACCCCAAGTTGCCCTTGTTGTGTGAGGCTACTTTACTCCTACTGTTACTAGGCAAACTTGGCCCTGGGCGGAAAACTGGATAGTTACTAGGCAGACTTAGCCTTGGGCGGACAGTGTGAGTGACAGATAATGTTGTAACATGTAACAGTTTTGGTTCTAGTATAAATAGTTAGGAAAGCTGTTTGTTTGCGCGCTTGATCTGAGTCCTGCATGGCTCCAGGCATCTATTTGTGATCACAAATAAAGTTCATTTACTTCTCCACCCTGGTGTGTTCTATTGGTTGCGAAGCACACTGGGCAACGGACCCATCCTCGGGCACTGAGTGCCGGCAACACCCTGATGGGCCTCAAGGGGGCACTACCTAGACAACGCAGTTACAGGAAGAGACCATTGCATTTGGACTAGGTTTCTGACAGATAGGCATAAACTAGTGGGCAGGGTCATGTTTATTTTGGGAAATTCAGCAACCTCTTATTCAATCACACGGTATGGCATAGAGCATTTTGTGATGCACCATCGATGTTAAATACAGCCCCTCCAGAATCAGTCTCCTTTACTCAAAAATTACATAGTGGACAGCCACATGCACATTCATCAAAATACAAGTCTTATGTTCAGTTAGAGCCAGAAAATTCTAGAGGACCTCAATTTAATTGAACTGCAGAACATTCCTTGTTAAGTTCCCCAAACTATTTAGACACCTCTTAAATTGTCAATTTTTTAATACTCTGAGCAAGATAGATCCTGCCTTGTTCTACCCCAGTATTTTTATTAGCTTATCTCCCTTCAAAGTCTTTAACAGGGAAAGACAGCCTACAATAAGAAGTCTAAGCAACAGATGTAAATATGTGAAGCAGACATTATGCTGCATTTGCAAGAGGCACGCACCAATAATATATCTACATCTCTAAAATAAATCAACCAACATCATTCCTCTCACCCCTACTACCACCTGTGAGTAACTCTCTCAAGTTCCCAAGGTATTAAATGGTGTATGTAACTTCACGAGTATTCTAAAAGACAGGAGTTGTTCAGGCTATTATGATATAAAGTGGGGAAAAAAGATCAGACTAAGAAGTTTGGTCACCCTAGTGTCTGAGTGTAATTTCATGAATCATAAGCTAAAGGCCTCAAACTTGACTTTGCTTCTGAATATTGAGCGCCTAGAACTCCGAGTGGCTGGAGGAGTGGCTCCCGTTTATTGGCATACCTGTCCATACATGCAACACAGCACAAGCATTATACAAAAGACAAATGCCTCTGCAAGGGAAAGGTTTTACCCAATATTCTGCAAGGTATGAAAATGTAACTGCCATTAGTAGAAGATTAGGTGCAATATGGATAGCATTTATTTACCACAATTTAAAAGATACCAAGAAGTTGTCAGAATCAAATCTATTCTCAGTTAAGTAAGGTGTATTAATAATTCCCAGTTGATGAAACTAATATGGATTTTATTTTAAACTGAGGGAGAATGAAATTATTTATCATCATTATCATCTCTATGGAGTTATTAGAGGAATTACTGATTATAGGTACAGGAAAAGTGAACAGACTTCAGATGTTTAGGCAATTGTCAAAATGAAGAAGTATGAACAGAATTGAATGCAGAATTAAGAAAATGGGTTGGGTAATTTAACAGATAAGGAGAGTTCCTTGCCTGCTAAGAACATGATTTAAGATCATTCTCGGGTACTATGAAAAATGAGCTAAGAGAAACAATCTCAAATCTGTACCCTGCCGTATTCAGTAGCAAATAATACACATCCAAAACAACAGTAAGGAAGTTATAGAAAGGATTACCACTTTCTTTCATATGATTACTGGGGCAGTCTACAGGCGCTTCCATTTTTACTGCCTGCTCTACTTGGCCTCTGTACAAAGCCAAGTATGTACAAGACAGTGTGGTGTGTACAAGACAGTGCCGTATAGCAGGGCTTAAGGCCTCAGTTGAAATTTGGGCCCCATTGTTCTAGGCACTGTATAAACACATAGTAAATCCTGGCCCTAAAGGCCTACAATCTAAACAGACAAGATAGGCAAAGGATGAGAGGGGAAACTGGTATCTGTGTGTGGTTGCATATGCCTTACAAAGCTCATTACTTGTTTTGCTGTAATATTGCAATGATTTGATGTGTTGATTTGCATACATCAGTAGGCACACAATCAACAGACCCTCAGTTGGTTAAGTCAGGGTAGTTCCACTGACATCAATGGAGCTAAGCCAGATTACACCAGCGGAGGATCTGACTTTAGGTTTTTGAGTATTGTTTTCCTTTTTATATAAAAGGAATTCAAGTACCAGAGATAATTTCCCTGTGAATGTCTCCTTTGTGTCAAATGCTCCTGAAAACCAAACAGCCTGTATGTTATTGCTTGCTATGATTTTTCTTTGCGAGGCATCTTTCCAGCTAATTTCACTTCCCAAATATGCTTAATTGTGAATGATGAACATTCTTTTAGTGGTGCAAGCAGTGCAACATGTTAACTTGTGCAAGATGATAATGGTAAATGAAATCATTGTTTTTAGTCAGTCACAATTTGACAGTGCAATTATATGTGCGTGTCATAGGTTGTCAAATCTATAATGCCCTGTTGTAGACACAGCTTTGATAATTATAGATGCTTAAAGAGAGTCCAATATTGACATTTTCTCTGGAACATTTTCGTGGGGCTTGAGAGAACAACGACAAATTGCTGGTAGAAAGGTTATATATGTATTGATTTAATATTTAGAGATAACTACAGAATCCTGTAGTCCTTGATTGCTGAAAGCTTCTTTAAAAGCTGTATATGTTGTTCTTGTGTAGCTGGGAGCCCTTTGTGTCAAAATGCCTTTCCATTCATTTCTGATTTTAGTCTAATAGAACATTTGCTTGTTAAGAAATCCTGGTCATTGAGAGGAAACCCATGCTCAGTTTTATCCTGGAAAAAATTAGCTGGTTGTAGATTAGCTAGTGCTAGAGTTTCTCTTTTGGTTATTGTCTATTGTCTGCCCTTAGAAGATGAATTAGTACGATATTCTACAGAATCTAAAATCCTTTATTAACACTGGTAAGCAACCATTTTGCAGACCATTGTCTTGGGATTTTCAAAGCTGACTAGAGAATTTAGACACCTTAATTTCACAATCTCAGTGTTACTGTCTATAGTGTAAAAGGATGTGCTATGAGGTGAGGTAACCTTTAAATCTCAGCTACACCAGTATTATCAGAATGAGATAATAGATATCTTCCTCTGGCAAGAAAATCAGTCAGTCAAAAACTTTAGGAGAAATGAGCATTGGATTATCCAAAGCAGCAACTTACTTGTCAGCCATTTCAATGACCTGATGATGACTAAGGAACTACACTCAGTAGTGAGTGATTTAACCTGGATGATTTCATTACAATATTCTGAACCAGAAATGCATGATGAATTTACTGCAAGATCATCAAATCTCCAGGTTGAGGAGGAGTAAATCTCAAACTTCTTGTGGAGATCCACCAGTGGGACCTGATCACTGCTCTTGAAGAGATCATGCTTAGAGGAGAGCCTCTGTAAAGAAGGGGGCTTAGTTCCTCTGTGGCATTTTCCCCCCAGCCTCTAGATCTGAAAAGGGTGCTCTGCAGGTCTGAGGTTGGTAGGAGGGAAGAAAACAGAGACTGAACTAATGAGGGAAGGGAAAGAGTGGGTGGGTGGCCAGGATACAGCCAGGTGGACATAGAGGGGGAGGAATAGCTCAGTGGTTTGAGCATTGGCCTGCTAAACCCAGGGTTGTGCACTCAATCCTTGAGGGGGCCATTTAGGGATCTGGGGCTAAAATCTGTTTGGGGATTGGTCCTGCTTTGAGCAGCAGGTCGGACTAGATGATCTCCTGAGGTCCCTTCCAACCCTGATATTCTATGATGTGCACATTTTTCATCCTCTGGGCCTGCAGAACATACTCAGAAAGCCAATACAGCCTGGGGCTGTATTATCATTTCCATGTAGGCCTCACTCCACAACTCCTCATACTGTATTATCTTTTCTAGATAAGCGCCACAGAAATGGGGATCAACAATAAGCATCTTTGCAGCCCTTGTTCTTGTCCACCGACTCCTCCCACAGCCCACACCCAGTCTCCACCTCTTTCCCACACCTAGACACCAGAGTAGCACAGCATCATCCACAAAGTCTGGAAGTCAAATGAACAGATTTCACAAGGGGCATGAAGGGACTCTGCATCTGGAGAGAGCTCTTTTCATGCATGTATCTTGACAGGAAAATCCATGCCAGCTAATGTACCTTAGTCCCTTCACTTATATGCCTTTATAAAGATTTCCCTACCTGCCCAGTGTCCATACTTTTTATGAATGTTTTTTATAACTTGAATTAACATGTTTTGTCCAATGTGAATTATTGGTCAACAACTCACAGCATGTCTTATTAAAAATCCAGCTTAATTACTTTCTCCTTACACCTCCTCAGAACATTACACATTCTTGGTTCGTTTGGACAGTATTATTAAATAATTACATTTATTTAAGACTATTGTTAAAGCTGGAACATATGCTAAACAAAAATAATTGGTGCTTTCTAGTAGGCTCACAAAACAACATTTCAGTCTGTCCGGCTATTCATCTAAACTGCTTTATCAGTGTGGAATTTGAGAGCACTGTGGAGTTTGTCAGAAATTTTCTAAGTGCCATTTTCCCTTCTTTTCTTATTGCTCAGATTGCCATTTTATTGTATCCAAACTGTCTCACCTGATTTCACCAGGATTCAGGATTGATAATCGATAAAGGAAATAAAAATAATTAACGATCCATTGATGTCTGTCAATTCTGAAAGGTCATTTACCTGGGGCTGTCAAATGTTCCATAATCACTTGCCATTACTGACGGCTCTTGCCAAGCCTGCATGGTAACATAAGCCTACCATAGACTGTACAGATACGCTCCAGGGTTCCAATTGTGCACTGGTACAACCCATCATGGCAGATCTTCTGCTCAATTTGCAATGTCCCCAGATGTTCCTTAGGATTCAGTGTTCACCGTGCTGCCCTTCACATCCCTGTAATCACTTACACAGAGTAAGAAACTCATTTTTTGCCCTCTGTTACACTTACACATATATCATTGCTATGTTAGCAGAACTCACACAAATTGCAGGATTTTTGTTCTGTTGTTTCACTGAGGTCACATCTTAATGAGTTTAGAAAATGAATGACTAGAGCGTGTGAATTATTTAAATTCAGAGAAGTCTGGGTTATTCAGAGCCTTTTGCCTTTAGAAAGTTAATGGCCTCTTTTGCTTCAAGAAACAACAATGGAAGTGGACTAGATGCACAAAGACAGCTTTGTCATTTATAGTCTGCTCAGTGTTCAGTACTGAGCCACTCCTGTGTGTGGTTCAGTGTCTTCAGGTTAAGGCAGGTTTCATTCTTTCTGCCCTCCTCAAACATCGCAACTGCTGCTGACTTTTCTGAAACCTCCTTCTTCTAGTATCAATTGCAACAATTGCTCATTGAGTCAGATGGGCCCCATTCTCGATTAATAGTGACACTTCCCTGTTTGGGACACACTCAGTGAGCGCTTTGACCAACATGGCCCCTTGAGGTTTGCCTGAAAGCATCATTAAAGTAACTGAAGCGCTATCTTTGAAAAACAAGCGCACAGAATCTGATCCAGTTTCTCAATATATGAGTGAACCTTGAATCTAGATAGATCTTTCATACGTTGCCATAAAGATGTAATTTTCCAGGAGTAATCTTATGGAAAATGTCAGTATTTTAGTAAAGAAATGGAGCTGAGATGGAGTACCTCTCTGCCTTTCACTCCCTGCTCAATTCTGCGCATTTTCAGCATCATATTGCCAAAGTAGGAGAGAATAGACAGAAGCACCCTTGTTGCAAGACGGTTTACAAATGGTTTGTTTCAGATTACTTCAGATTCAGAAGCTGTTTTTTTGTTCAAATGGCTAACAAAACTAGTCCAGAGTTAGATCACATCCAGGAAGAGGGAGACATTCTATGTCACAGCTTTTTACAGGGAGATAAAAAGGTGATTGGTGGCCCTTAAGGTATGTGATGCTTATGCTCAGACCTAAAGAAAAATGAACATTTTATTCATAGTGGAGGAAGAAATTATCCCATCGATGGTCCCATAGTGCCATTTCAGCTGGCAGACTTCCTAGGAAGAAATTGTTGTGCATTTATGAAAAAGACAACTAGATGGAGGTTTAAAAAAAAAGAGCATACAAATGAATTAAAATCACAGTGCAACAAAGCTCTTCTGCCTGTCAAATTCTGGCAGGCGAAAAGTGCAAAACTGGCTACCATGGGAAACGATTACAAATGGCTCAACAATGCTTTTTGCTATAAATGGTCTATTTCTCACTAGCAATTGGGCTACTGCTTGCTATTATTAGAGCACTAGCAGCACATTTTCTGAGAGCTGTATTTGGACAAAAAAAGATGGAGAATGAACAGGATTCAAAGTAGGAAGGAAAAAATGCGTATGGGTGAGGAAGTTCTTGTGTAGTGTTGTGGTTAGAGCTGGTGAGTGGAGCCCAGGAGCCCGGGATGTGGTAAAGTGGACATCCATATGAAAGATCATGCCATCACAACATCCTGTTAAGGAAGCATTCCTTCCTTCTGTGTTATTCTTTTTATTGCGTTCTAATCTAGATTATTACCTCTAAACCTTACACTTCATTCTTTCAACGTACAAATCATTTTTCTTGAACAAGCGAAGGCAAAGACCTTTACTAAATTCAGAGCAAGTGTTGGCACTCAGCACCTATTAGAAGAAAGTATCACAACTCACTCTCTTACAACTTGTGCTTCCTTTGAGCACAGGCAGAGGAGAACAACAGCTGGAGCTGCATGAAATTTGGTGGTTAAACTTTGCATGGGCTGATGCAAGAAGCTTTTAGTTCATTTATGAGCGCGTGGCTCCACAATCCCCAAGTTTCACTTTTGGAATTGAGCTTTAAATGAACTCAAAAACTCAAGGCAAGACTGAGGAGTTTTTCTTGGTTTCATGTCAAATCTACGCAAAACCACTGGTTGCATATACTCTCAATTCAATGTTGAAGGGTGTTGGAGGTTGGCCTAATTTCTAGTTAATTACCACACTTCCACTCAGCCCTCTCCTCCCTCCCCCATGCTCTCTCCACCCCAAAAGGATTTGGTTGATATAAAAACACATCCAGTAGCATTTCTGAAGTAGGTGTGTGGGTAACACAGCCATGCTTGTCACATATGGAGAGAGAGAGAGAGGGAGGATGTTGGCTCCAGTGGTAGAATCAACAATGGCTGGTTACAGGAATGCTGTTAAAGCAAAAAATAGACCTACCTTTGTTGTGGTTTGTCTACTGTAGTTTGGTAGCTACTGAAATGTACAAAAATCCTGCATATATTTTAAATATCCTGCCAGCTCACACAAAGGGCAGTATGGCACAGTATAAGTGACATGGTAGAGCTTGATACCTTGTGTTTGACTGTATGGCACCCTGCATAATGGTGAAGTACCACAGATTTACAGTTACTGGTGCTACCAAGTACCAAATAGCTAGGATTTTTGCTATAGTCTGATGCTCTTTAGGAAGTACAGATTATTTTTCCAAATATGTGATCTGTAGGGTTGCTCCTTACATACACAATCATCTCAGGTAACATGTGTGTATGGTATTTTTAGCCTGTCCTGATTTTGACTGGACTTTGACACCCTAATCACAAAGCCAGCAGGACTTTAAAGGCATCCTAAAATACCTTTGGATTAGACACAATTTAAGCGTTTTGTGACAGTGCCTCATAAAGCAATGGCATTGCACCATGATACAATGGCAAAAACATCAAGACACTGCAACCCAAAGTTTTATCATCCAGAATAAAGATGTCATTAAGTATCAGCCTATGCAATAAGAGCCAAGTTCAGTTGCTTTACATTGGATTTACCTCCTCCCTAATTTTTTTTTAAATTAAAGCTCTTTTATCCCTCTTGCTGGTCATTCTGTTAAACTTGTTCCAGTTGTTTCATTGAGCTTGGACTGATATATGACGTGGCAAATTATTATCCTGTTATCCATCACTTATTTGTGTTTAATATTTGTTCATTTGATGGGAAACTTCCTTCTTTGCTTTGATTCTCATGCCCTCTCTGTAGCATGCCAGCATCACATATCATTTACAGATGTGTTTTGCAAGATAAGAGCGACACAACAGAGATGCCAAAGAGAGTGGTTCAGTTTTGAAGGGAAAATTAATCATTTTTTAGGTGAGGAAGAGAACAGCCAAGCAAGAGTTGGATCAGATCAACACAGGAATCTGATAGAGAGAGAGAGAGAGAGAGAGAGTGTGTGTGTGTGTGTGGGGGGAATCTGTGCAGAAAACGATAGAATAATTGCAGCCAACAAATGGTTTTTCATTTTATTGCTACTGATCCACTGGTTTTTCATTTTATAAAATTGAGATGAGAGATTGCTGGTGGATTAATAAATATGAGGAAAGCAGAAGCATAACACTCACATGCATCACCTAATAGTACTGAAAATACTCTCAAATTAGCACTGGTTTTGTCACTGTCCAGCAGTGGAATTTCATTAGTTCATAACAAAATTTTAAAGCTTGGTATCCTTTGTCAATTTACAATGTTTTGCTTCCTTTGAGGAAGGCAAGGAGGTGTTTTATAAAGATCAGATCACGGGTCTATTATGGAGACTATAACTGTATTTCAGTTGGCTTAACAAATGACCACTGAGCATGCAGAGATATTCTTTAAGTGAAACTAACTCTTATTTTAATTCCCACTGCCATGCAAATACACTAATCCTCCGGGAGGTCTATGTCCGTTATTTATTATTTGTGTTACTGTAGCGCCTAAGAGTCCCATTCGTGCACTAGGTCTCCACTGTGCTAGGTGCTGTACAAACACAGAACAAAAAGACAATCTCTCCTCCAAAGCACTTACAATTGAAGTCTAAGATAAGAGATGGATGAATACAGACAGACTGACCAGGAGAACGCAAGGAAATAACAAGCCAATAATGGTCAGCATAAGTTGTCCCAGCACACCAGAAGCCTAACCCTTGTCAAGTTTCCACCTGCAACTGTTTTTGCAATGTCTGCGCTTATACTAAAAGTGTGGTTGGAATATTTTTATAACTGATTATTAGGGCCCTACCAAATTTACAGTCCACTTTGATCAATTTCATGGTCATAGGATTTTAAAAACTGTAAAGTTCATGAATGATTTCAGCTATTTAAATCTGAAATTTCATGGTGGTGGTATTGTAGGGATCCTGACCCAAAAAGGAGTTGTGTGTGGGGAGGGGGTCACAAGGTTATTGTGAGGTTGCCGTACTTCTTCACTGCTGCTGGTGGTGGCACTGCCTTAGAGCTGGGCAGCTGGAGAGTGGCAGCTGCTGGGAGGGAGCCCATCTCTGAAGGCACAGCAGCCGCTAGCAGCAGCACAGAAGTAAGGGTGGCATGGTATGGTATTTCCACCTTTACATCTGTGCTGCTGCTTGCAGAGCTGAGCCCGCAGTCAGCAGCTGCCATTCTCTGGCCATCCCACTCTGAAGGCAGCAGTGCAGAAGTAAGGGTGGCATGGTATGGTATTGCCACCTTTATGTCTGTGCTGCTGCTTGCAGAGCTAAGCCCACAGTCAGCAGCTGCCATTCTCCGCCACTCTGCCTGAAGGCAGCAGTGCAGAAGTAAGGGTGGCATGGTATGGTATTGCCACCCTTACTTCTGTGCTGCTGCAGGCGGGTGCTGCCTTCAGAACTGGGCGCCTGGGCCAATAGCCACCACTCTCCAGCCACCCAGCTCTGAAGGCAGCACAAAAGAAAGGGTGGCAATACCGCAACTCCACTAAAATAACCTTGCAATCCCCAGCAACTCCCTTTGGGTCAAGACTCTAATTTGAGAAACTCTGGTCTCCCATGACATCTATATAGTATAGGATAAAAGCACACAAAAGACCAGATTTTTTCACAGCTGTGACTTTAGAAGGGCCCTACTGATTATACTTTTCATTCTCAATAACCAGAAAGCATTGACGGGATGTGACTCCAAATTATATCCCAAAAAATTCTTATCACCTTTCAGCAAAGTTAAGAATGGAAAATTTCAATTGAAATTTTAGAAAGTTTTGAATGTAAAGAAAGGGAAGGATAATGTTTTTTTCTATAAGGCACAAGGTACCAGAATACAGCAATTGGGACTGCTAGAGAAAACCTACATCTTCGAGTGGCATACTATCCATAATGCCTCCTATTTGCATTAACTTTAGGAGAAATAATATAAAAGACCTTATAGTTCATTTCCTTTAGAAGGACCCCAAAACATTTATGGATCATATAGGAGTCACTTGCAGCACTCAAATACAGCCATGGAATGTAGCAGCTGTTTTACAAGAATACATAAACATTACACAACAGTTTGCATGCCAAGTCTTAATCAAAACTGCTAAGGTATAAACCCATTAGAGCTGGTGGTTATGGCTTGAGAGAATGTTTCATTAGTGCAGTACGGAACTATGAATAGTAATGGTACAACAGGGGCTATGCTTGTTAATTTGGCAAGTGCAACCTGGCTTGAGCCTTGAGGGGACCACTCACCCGGTAGACTACAACCACAGTGACTCCAGAGCCTCCAGACACCATTTCCCACCATGCTTAGAATCTGGGATGGAGATTAATAGGCAGGAAACATCTGCAACAGCTTATATGGAGGCTTTTGATGGGGTGATGTATACAGTTTGCTGGCCCAATGAGGAGTCAGGATGGCTCAGTTCCTTTAGTGGGAGGGAACAGCCTGACCCAGAGACAAAGGGACTATTAGGTTTCGTTTCACTTCTGAAGCTTTAGAGTTTGGAGCTGAGAGAGAAGCAGAACAGGTGAGGCTTGTCAAGACCTCAACAGCACTCCATACCCCAGACAGCCAGGAAAGGACCCCACTAAGTGGTGAAAACAGTATAAGAGAGCCCTTTGTTTTCTTTAATCCATCCAATGTTTTCAGCACTACTATACCCATCTCTGGATTCATCCTAAGCATTCCATCTGCCTGGGAAGGTGGAGAGTTTGTTGTCGTGTTAATGTTTTAATATCTATTAATCTTAATCCTTTCCATCACTACAGCCTGTGTTTCCTGTCCCCAGTAAAGTCCCATTTTGTTAGACTGTGACATTTCATTTGTTGGGGTTTGTAATATTGTATTTTGTTGGTGGTGAGCTGGGTTATAATCCTTGTTAAGAATTGTAGTATCAGTTATTTCCCCAAGGAACAGCGGCCCTTGTGACCCAGGTACAGTGAGGAGATACCTTGGGTGGAGGCACCAGGCATTGCAATAAAGAACCCAGGATGGACCCCAACCCGTGTGAGGAAGGAGGAGAGACTCCTCCGACTAGCAAGCCTCAGGGAGGAGGCTGGAGCTGTGCTTTGGGGGAGCAGCTACACAAGTAACAGTTACCACTGGATTAAGGAGATTTGACTGATTAACGATCATTTAAAATTCCAACCACTTTTTTCAAATAAGATTTCTGGAGAGTGAAACTTGGGTGAAGTGCACACATTTCGTGAACTCCTTTGTTAAAGTCTTCATTGTGCCTACAGTCACTGTTTTACATAACTGTGGCTTTAAAGTGGTGGATACCAGTCTTCCGTTGCTCTCTTTCCTTAGGATGGGTTGGCAGGTGGATCTTGCATCTTTCCCAGCATCATGATTCATCTCTCTTACACAAATATACCCCTTCCAATTGTCTTCATGCCATGCTATTGCACAGATGCTACTGTTTTCCTTTTCTTCATACCTTCTTCCCCCACTGTCCAACCTGTCCTTTTCTGGATGTCACATTTAATTTATGTAGTTCAAATCTGCAAGTGCCTACATACACTTCTGTGTACCACTGACCCGCATGCCTGCAAACTGCAATGAGTGTGCATGATCGTCTCAATTCATACTCAGCTAGGTGTGCGCACACACAATAAGCAGGGGTACACAACTGCACTGGAGTTTGCATGCCCATAAGTTCAGGGGTTCAGAGGAAAGCATATACTGACCCTATAGGACTGTCAAACTGAACAACTCAATTTTGTGGCACCGCCTGTAAATGTCATGCCTTGTTTGGTTGGGCTTGAATTTCTTTTTGAATTGTTTTCCAAGACCTCATTTTCAAAAGTCAGTTTGGGTAAGATGAATCATATTAGCAATCTTTGACCCACGATGAACTGAGATCAGATGACCAGGTAAATAATAATTTATATCTTAGAAAGAGTTAAGATGTTTACTAAATTAGCACAAGTGAAACCAAAGCTATAACACAAATAGGAGTAAACAAAGAAACTTGTTTTAAAATAGGCTTTGCAGTGAGCCTGAGGCCTAGTAATAGTTAGCATAAGAGCACATTAGGCCTAATATAAATTAGCATGACTAACCAACCTTGGGTTAGCAGATTTAGCAATTTATATCTTTTAATAGACTGTAAAGGCTTTATTTATCCATACTTCCTTGTCTACATTATATAGAGAACCATCTATTTACGCAAATGCTCACGACAGTAGTCAGAATCCCAAAGATAGATAGCAGGAATGACAAATATGGATAAGAGACCAAGACTTAATCAAATATGGTCTTGGAAATAGGTGGTTATAAGGAATACGTGCATGAAAGGGAATAAAATCCGACCTTCAGTGGGACCGTGGGATGTCAGGATGCTTATCTGACTTTAAGAGGAACCCACAGCCCTGTAGATCCATAAGTGCATGATGAGGATTCTGCTGTTATTATCTTGTTTTTCTAGTTCTATGATTTTTGCGTATATTGATTGCATGTATTGCATATATTGCATATATGTGCATGTGATAAAACAAAGTCTCTATGTACGTCTCACCAATTATCTTCTTCACAGTTAATCTCTACTGCACCAAAGAATGAACCTGTTATTAGTGACAAGTGCATTTTCCACCCCAAATTAATCAGAAGGCTACATTATTCATGATATATGAAACTACAGTAATTCGTAACATTGCTAAGAACACCAGTTGAAGCACAATGTAATAACACTGACTACCATTTTGCCATTGCAAATTATTCTGAGTATAAACTATGAAGAAACTATTTCTATTGCTACAGCAATCTATACACTGCAGATTCAAATTCTTGTCAGCAAACCCTCTCCAAGCTTGAGAAGTCAGTCTCATTCACCCATTAACTGTTGGTCTTGCTCATGTTGTCACCTTCATGCTTACTGAGTTTATATTGCTTTGGCTGGGTACAACAGAGAGATTGCTGCTGTTATCGCTAAGCGCCGTGATCTGGCTGTACTGGTATTTGTTGACTTTAGTGCCTGAATTCACTGACTTGGCTTTGCACCCCACACTACTCAAATAACTTGTCTGTATGTAATACATATGTGCAATACTTCTCTTTGTATTTTTCCATTTGCAGCCAAGTCTCAGTGATATTTAAACTATAACCAGATGCCAGAACATTGATGTGTAGTCAAGACATTTATCCGCATAATTTTGTTTCATTTTCATTCAGGCTTATGACTGTGAGTAAAGTGATGAATCTATCAGTATTTACCTTCCAGTTAAAAGATAACCTCTTAGAATTTCACTTTAGATAAGAAAGCCCCCGTAGTAAATATACTGCCTTCGGCAATGAAGTTTAGTAAGCTTAATATGATTGCTCAGTATCATCAGGGATTACCTAGAATACTGCCACATTTCCAGATATAGAAACATTTGTCTCTTAATTGACTATGTAACACTATAATTATGTATTAAGGATATTTACTTCAGCCTGGAATTAAGGTAAGTAAATACTACTTCCCCCAGCTACCTACCCACTCCTCAATAGCATTACAGAATGGCATGCTGTATCATTAGCTAACCACAGACAGCTGATTGCAGCCATATAGCTTGCCTGCCAGCTGGGACTGTTACAACATTATGCATGTGATAAGTGTCAAAGAGATGGGGGATTGTGACTTGGGAACCATCAAATCACTGTAGACTTCAAATCTCTTTACTTTGCCTATGAAACTGAGCCTTGTCTTGAGCATGACAGTACCTGTTTAGGATTACCTACTGTGTTTAAACATATCTATTTTTCCTTTTAATCTTAGACAGAATGCTGCACAAATTTAATCTTCTAAGTGTGTCACTTTTTTTCCAGGCATGCTGAGTGCCTGACTGACTACAGACACATGCCTCAGGAATGTGAAATTCAAAGAACTTTTGCTAAGTGAGTCTTTTTGTTGATTATGACCTTATTAGAAAGACCACTGTGGAATTAGGAATTGGTTTGGGGAAAATAATTGACAGCTTTCATTTTCCATGCAGAAGAGATTTCCTTGTCTGCTTTCACGGGACTCAAACATGCAATCCTTACTAAAGCAAAACTCAGCTTGAAGTGAGAAAACTGCTGCCTGTGTAAGCATCAAGTAAGACTAGATCCAAAACCAGTAATAGTTCTAGAAAATTTAGGTTTCAGAGCGGTTGCCGTGTTAGTCTGTATCAGCAAAAACAACGAGGAGATCTTGTGTACCCTTAGAGACTAACAATTTTATTTGGGCATAAGCTTTCATGGCTAGAACCCACTTCATCAGATGCATGGAGTGGAAAATACAGTAGGATTTGCCTTACCCAGTGGGAGGTCAGTCCAACAAGACAATTCAATTAACAGTAGGCTACCAAGGAGGAAAAATCACTTTTGTAGTGGCAATGAGAGAATCTAGAAAATTCTAGATTAGTACATCTCCATGCCTTGGGGCATTTTCTGAGCTGATTTATTTATACTAGTGGAAGTAGGGGTGACCAGACAGCAAGTGTGAAAATCAGGACGGAGCTGGGGGTAATAGGCACCTATATAAGACAAAGCCCCAAATATCGGGACTGTCCCTATAAAATCAGGACATCTGGTCACCCTAGGTGCAAGCCAGGAGTAACTACACTGAGTTAAACTGTTATAAAGCCCATGAGAGATAGGAAGCTGGCTCTTCGCCTTTAGTCTGTGTCAGTTTATAAGTGATGTGTTTTATAGGAAAGTTGTTCTGAATGCAGATCCCATCGGGCCCGTGGAACCAACAGTATGTGTGAGGGGTGCTTTGCTACAGTCCAGTGGATGGTCTACACACAGCTGTATCTAAGGCCTGGTCTACACTAGGCGCTTAAACCGGTTTTAGGAGCTTAAAACCGATTTAACGCCACAACCGTCCACACTAGGAGGCACCATATATCGATTTTAAAGGCTCTTTAAACTGGTTTCTGTACTCCTCCCTAACGAGGAGTAACGCTAGTATCGTATTAACATATCGGATTAGGTTGGTGTGGACGCTGATCGACGGTATTGGCCTCCGGAGCTATCCCACAGTGCACCACTGACCGCCTGGACAGCAATCTGAGCTCGATGCAGTGGCCAGGTAGACAGGAAAAGCCCGCGAACTTTTGAATATTTCCTGTTTGCCCAGCGTGGAGCTCCGATCAGCATGGGTGGCGATGCAGTTAAAAATCAAAATAAAGAAAGAGCTCCCGCATGGACCATGGATGTGATCGCTGTAAGGGCAGGCAAATCTGTTCTATCAGCGCCCGCTACAGAAGACGAAATTCAAAATCATTTTTAAAAATCTCCAGACAGACGCCATAGCAGGGGCTCAGCGACTGCTGCGTGACAAACGAACGGAAAGCCCAAGAATCAAATGGACGCCATGGACTGGAGGACTCAAGCTATCCCACAGTTCCTGCAGTCTCCGAAAAGTATTTGCATTCTTGGCTGAGCTCCAAATGCTTCTAGGTCAAACAGAGTGTCCGCGGTGGGTCAGGCATAGCTCGGCAATTTACACACCCCTACCCACCCCAGAAGTGAAAGGGAAAACAATCCTCTCTTGACTCTAACATGTCACCCTATCTTTACTGAATGCTGCAGATAGACCCGATGCTGCAGCACTCAACACCAACATCCTTGCTTCGCTCGCCATGGGTGGCTGATGGTGCAATAAGACTGGTACCCGCCTCATCATCAGCCTATTGGCAAAAGGGGCAGTGCAAAAGGACTGGTAACCATGATGACCGGCATCTGTTAGGTCGATCAAGGGTGCCTGGTCCTAATTTTTCATGGTAGATGGTGCAGTATGGCTGATAACCATCATCGCCATAGAAACAGGGGCTGAGCTCCATCAGCCCCACCCTTCATGTGTAAAGAAAAGATTCAAGTGCCCTGAACTAGCAGAGGGATGCTGGGCCCTCTCCTACACACTCCTTACTGTCCTGTCTGGACTATCATAGCAGCTGGAGGCTGCCTTCCACTCATATCTCACTAACAAATCACTGTGTCTTATTCCTGCATTCTTTATTACTTCATCACACAAGTGGGGACAATGCTATGGTAGCCCAGGAAGGCTGAGGGAAGAACGGAATCAACAGGTGGGGTTGTTGCAGGAGCACCCCTGTGAATAGAATACAGCTCATAATTTCTGCAGGATCTGACACAGAGCAGCTGTGCTCTGGTTCTCTGATACAGTGGTTCTCTAGTACACTTGCCCATATTCTAGACAGGACTAGGGACTTGCCCATATTCTAGGGGACTTGCCCATATTCTAGGCAGGACTGATTCTATTTTTAGATACCAAAGGAGGGATTGACTCAGGAGTCATTCCCAATTTTGCTTTTTGCGCCTGGCTAAGAGCAGCCAGCACTTATGACAGCAGCAAATGGAACAGTGCAAAAGGACTGGTAGCCACAATCATCTTATTACCAATTTATGGTATGGTAGATGGTGCAATATGGCTGATAACCATCCCTGCTATCATGAAAAAGCAAAAGCATGCTGCTGTGTAGCGCTGATGAATCGCCTCTGTGAGCGGCATCTAGTCCACATACGTGTGACAGTCACAAAAGGCAACACAGGCTCCATGATTGCCATGCTATGGCATCTGCCAGGGCAATCCAGGGAAAAAAGGCATGAAATGCTTGTCTGCCGTTGCTTTCCCAGCGGCAGGAGTGACTGACGACAGTTACCCAGAACCACTCGCGACAATGAATTTCTCAACCCGGAAATTCAAAGGGGCGGGGAGGAGGCGGAGGTTGCGGGAACTATGGGATAGCTACGGAGTAGCTACCCACAGTGCAATGCTCCAGAAATCGACGCTAGCCTCGGACCGTGACGACACCACCATTTAATGTGTTTAGTGTGGCCACGCACACCGATTTTATAAAATCTGTTTTACAAAACCGTTTATGCAAATTCGAATAGTCCCAGAGTGTAGACGCATCTTTAGAGGTATCTTTCAACTAAATTCTTTAGGGGAGAGCAGGATAGTCAGGAGAGTGAGCCATGGCTCACTCTCCTGACCATCTTCATATTTCAGTGATTTCAATCCTCTCCGTTGGATGAGAGTTAACACACAACATCAAAACCAGTTGAGATTCAAGATGCCATTCAGCAAAGGTAGGATGCCCAGGGGAAGGAACTTAAATTACAAAAAAAAAAAAAAAAGTTAAGAAAATTCTTGTTTGAGATTTAAAATTTGATACAGCTTCTTCCAGCCATGACACAGGATAGGTAACCCACAAAGGACATTTAAGTGTTAGTCACAGTAAGAAAAGATGTCAGGACTAGGCGTGCATGAACTGATTTGGATACCATGAAAGTTTATAGGGGGTGAAGGGCAAAGACATTTAATTGAAGTCTATTCCTTAAAAGAAATAGATCTGTTGTAGAGCTACAAATATTTATAAGAAATAGTTTTGAATTCAGCTTCTTTTTCTGCTCCCTGAATATCTGCCATTACCCCGTGTCCTTCAGTTTATTCATTGTCAAACTTATTTGACAGTCTTTTTGAATTTTTACTGTGGATTGATCACAAATCAGTTCAAGCTGCGTTGCTTAGCTGAGATTGGTCACACTAGAAACAATGAGACTGTTATTCAACCATTTGCTTGTTTATGAAAATTTAAACAATGGTTTCAGAGAATGCAAGCACATGAGATGATGACATTCATTTTCTATACAAAATTGTTCTAGTAACCTGTCATTTGAATGTTCGCCAAAAGTGAAAACAAAAGGGGGCAAATATTGATATTAACGGCTCTAATCAACAGCGAGAGAAGCCGCATAAGCTCATCCAGGCACATAAGCTGCAAATATGCTATGCCAGAAGCCATACCACCTCAGGCAGTCATGGTCTCACAAGCTAAAATGAGTCAGGCTTGGTAAGTACTTGTATGGGAAATATTTAGTGTATGTCTACACTTGGAGCTGGGTGGGAGGGTGTGATTCCCAGCTCACACAGACATACTCATGCTTTTTCTCATTGAGCTTGCATGCTAAAGACAGTAGTGTAGCTGGGTTAGCACAGGCAGTGGTATGGATAGCCATGTTGAGTACAAACCCACCTGAACCCAGTGGGCACATACCCGCACAGCTAGCCTGTGCCACTACTCTATTTTTGGCACACAAGTACCATAAGAGCTAGCACAAGTATGCCTTAGCTCCAAGTGTAGACATAACCAGAGTGAAATCCTGGTGTCAAAAAGTGGAGAAACTGGCAAAAGCTTTATCTCCTTGAGTCCATTCTGAGCCAATATTCCTGCATGACATGCCAAGCACTCAGGTGCTGTGTTTTACAAAAGATACAAAACCAAGGTTCTGACTGTGGCCAATAAACATCTCAGGGTAGTTGGTGGGTTTTTTTGTCTTTAAACAAATAAGCAATGTTAATATCCTGGTCAGATTTTAAACTTCATTACCTTCTACCCATCTAACTGTCCCCTGAAATTTTAATTGTGTCCAATATTGTTCAATTCCCATTCTAAATTGTTGTGTAGTGCTGCTATTATGTAGTTACAATGTTCCAACCCAAAGCTAGGGGGTGGGGGAGTGGGAGTTCATTTCAATGACAAAAAAAAGTTATTCTCTGTAGATTATCTAGTTTGAGAAGTACTTTGGCATCCTTCAGGATGCCAGGCACCATGTAAAGACAAGATATTTACCTAACTTTCTAATGGATTGTTTGTTATGTATGTAAAAGTATTGTGCTTGTGCCATTCACATAGGAAATGGTTTCACTTGAGCAATAGGATGTCTCTCCGATAGGAGGTGCTAATATAATTTTTAAACCAGATTGATATTGCTTTCAGTCTCAGAATTTTCTTTGCACTAGATAACATGTAAATACATCAACTCCAAGATTCTGCAAGTTTCCCATTCATCCAAAGAAGAAGAGAACAGTACAAATATCCACCAGCAGGAAAGTCCTCACCACGGTGCCAAGACACAACCATTTTCTCATTAAAATGCTGAATGTGGTTGAGCTTCAGTTAATAGCTGAATCATTTTCAGATGCAAATCCTTATGCATAACACATGCACTGTTAATATAATGTGTAATTTGATAATCTAGCTAGCTCTCAGTACAAGAAATTAATCAATGGAAAACAATCAGCTCTAAAGTCTATGTTGTTGACTAAATACATACATGATGCAACTGATATAAATATGTAACAAGAAATTTCCATACTTTAATGGCAAGTAATGCTACAAATTATCCTAATGGTTTATGAACTTTCCATATTATAAATTAGTATACAATGGCAATATTATGATCATGCAGGGGTGGATTTTCTAGTCCAGGGGTAGGCAACCTATGGCACACGTGCCGAAGGTGGCACGTGAGCTAATTTTCAGTGGCACTCACACTGCCCGGGTCTTGGCCACCGGTCCAGGGGGCTCTGCATTTTAATTTAATTTAAAATGAAGCTTCTTAAACATTTTAAAAACCTTATTTACTTTACATACAATAATAGTTTAGTTATATATTATAGACTTATAGAAAGAGACCTTCTAAAAATGTTAAAATGTATTACTGGCACGTGAAACCTTAAATCAGAGTGAATAAATGAAGACTCAGCACACCACTTCTGAAAGGTTGCTGACCCCGTTCTAGTCTATTCATGACAAAGAACAGATTATTAATACATAGCACTTCATTTCTGTATATTTTACATTAGCTATAGAAACACAAATAAGTTTCACCTGCTTAAACGAGGAGTCCTTGTGGCACCTTAGAGACTAACAAATTTATTTGGGCATAAGCTTAAATTTGTTAGTCTCTAAGATGCCACAAGGACTCCGCATTGTTTTTGCTGGTACAGACTAACACGGCTACCACTCTGAAACCTTTCACCTCCTTGTGAAGTCTTAACCTCAGGCTTTGTCTAACCTAGAAAGTTATACTGCTTTATGTACACAGGAGAGGTGGTACAATCCCCCCCTCCCCACAGTGTGGAGGAAATTATATGAGTATAAAAGATGCTTTATATCAGTTTAGCTAGTCCCCAACAGAAAGGGTAATAACCATACCAGTATTAAGTCAGCTTTAGCTTTATACAAAAACTGAGTCCATACTAGGGCTGCTACACTGGTAATTTAAAACAAACAAACAAAAAACACACACCCCTAACCAACATAGTACAACTTTTAAGTGTAGACTAAGCTTGGATTACAAATTAATATTGGTATTGTTATTGCCCTTCCTGTACAGGAATAAGCTATAAAGCACCTTATAGACTTACATAATTACATCCATACTGCAGGTAGTGGGGTGTTATAGTTAAAGCAGTACAATTTTCTGGTATAGACAGGGCACTGAAGTGCAGATTGCTTTAGGAAGCTGAATGTTCTGAATTATTCTGCAGTCTACCAGTGCTTTATATTCAGTTGGAAAGTGGGAGGAATGAAGATGGTTAAAAAAGAGTCTCTGCAAAATTTTCATACAACTTTGATAATTCTTGCAAAGTTTTTTTGTTGTTATTTTGTTTTGTTTTAAATTAACTAGATCAGTTAATTTACATGTGGTAGTGTGGAAGAAAAAAAAAAGGTTGAGCTTCAGAATCCCGTCTTCTACGCAGATTCCCCAACAGCAGGCTTGATCAGGGCTGGAGAGAGGACCAAAAGAATATCGCAATCCCTTTTGGCGATTTGCTTCCAGGATTCCATCTCTCACTGCATCCAAAACTAGGGAGCTAACAGATGTTATGGTCTGTTCTGAAAAAATCACTGTTAGCTGCTGACAAATACACATAGACTTCGTTTCTCAAAGGCTGATTCAAAAAGTTACACAAAGGCATAAAACTAAAAGTTAGGTTCTACATCTTATAGGGCTTGCTATGCTCAGGCCCCTTACACACCATTCTGGCAGTGCAAAGGAGCCTTGAAATTGATGTAACTATGCCAGCTTTAAAGACCTTTTATTCCACCTGAGTGACATAAAGGGACCAGTGTAAATCAGAATCAGATTCATAGTGTTTATCACACAGAGCTATCCAGGGGTTACTAACAACTTCAGCAAGTAGCAGATAAAGCAATACAATAGAAGCTTGCCTTCCCTCTGCAGGCTTCTTTCTTTCCACCCTTCTAGAGCTCTCTTCCCTCTGATTTTTTGCTCTCGACTCCTTGGAAGACAGTGTAACAGGATAGTACAGAGAGATCATAAATGTAGCTTCTCTTAAGGAGACAAACACTTAGACTCAGCGCATGCACGCCTTCAGAAAAGAAAGCTCCAGTGACCTGAGTGAATCAGGTTATCTTGATTTCACTGGTGTGGTAGCTGTGTTGATACCAGGATATTAGAGAGCTGAGATGTGTGAGGTAATATCTTTTATTGACCAGCTTCTGTTGGTGAAAGACAAGCTTTTGAGCTACAGAAGTTCATCAGATCTGCCTGAAGAGCTCTGTGTAGCTTGAAAGCTTGTCTTTGACCAACAGAAGTTGGTCCAGTAAAAGATATTATTTCATCCACCTTGTTTATCTTGGATTAGAGAGACTTCCCTGCTACTTCCACTGACCCACAGATCTGTAAAACTGTTACCAAAGGATGCAATGTCTCCAGAATGGCCAGTATAGTTTAACAGAAGACTGTGGTTTGGCTACCACAAACTAAAAAAAGTGGTAAAAGCTTGTCAAAGTAAATATCACAACACTGCTTCCTTCTTGAACCTAGAAACTCCACTTCAGAAACAAAACCAAGTTACTATATCTGAGTAATGTCACAATATGAAAGAGCTCACCAACCTCGGTAAAACAAGTACCAGAGGTTAAGGTCACCATGCCCTTGTTGAGCTATAGGCCATGAGGTATAACCTCCCAGTGTTCCATTTGCAGCGTGCATGTATAGGAGGCAATACAGATACTGTAAAACTCACTCACATTCACTACTAAAGTTAACAATGGTTGACTTTATGGCTAAGAGTTAAACTTTGGACCTACCAGAAGTCCTAGGATGATTAACAAAAACAAACAAACCATGTTATATGCACAGATTCAGTTACAGTCTTGGAAGGTCAGATCAGAATATTCTAAAAGGTGTGCTGTTTATCGTTTTCTGCATGAATATAAAATTCTTGATATTCATGCAGTTCTTTAAACTGTCCCTCCATTTTCCTCTGCTATTTACAACTTGTTCCCAGGGTCATGATGGAATACTGGAAACTGTCCTCTAGAGTTATTTAAAACATGCATTCTGTTTTGTTTGGGTGCATATTTGTAGTCTATAGTCTTAGTTGACCATAAAGGAGCATCTGATCATCAGACAGCCTAATAACATGACCAATCCATCTCGGATTGTTCCTATCCTAGCTTTAATTCAGGTTAGTTGAGTCACCTTGGAGTTCAGTACCTGGTGCTGCCATTTGATGTTAAGGATAAACAAATGTAGGCAATGATGGAATGCCTCCAGGGTTTCAATGCAACATTGGTACATATTCTATCGCTGTATAATAAATAGGGGGAAACAGAGTGGTAAACCTGGATCTTAGTCTGAGGTCTATTCTAGATAAACCTTGAGTCCTAGCAGACAGAAAGAGGTTAGCCTCACTAATGCATTGAGATTGACTGACACAGTGGGGGTGGGAGGGGCTGCTACCTACCTAGCACAAACAAATCCTGCCACTACAAAAAAACCAAAACAAAAAACAACAACAAAACCCCTAACCTGTCAAAGCACTATACAGAGAAGAGGAGAAATATTCAGGCAGTGCCAGTCCAGCTGCCACCAGGCACTCTGTGATGTTTGTGGAGACTGACACTGCGAAATGCTCCTGAGAATTCCCCCCTTGTCAGTGTGGGAGAGTTTTTACATTTACCCAAAAACCACTTACTGAGCTATTTACACTCACTGCCACAAGAGTTTCCAACAGAAGAGGGGACAGCTGAGAGATTTGGCATGAAAACATTACTTGGGGCTCAGTATATTAAGAAATACAGGATATTTGAGATTTCCAGCATATTTCAGCCATGAGTCTAACAAACTACCGAGTTTGAAAAGCAAAGTGAAAACACACCGATAGGCATGGTAACAGGAGCCAAAGGAGGAATTTTGATGAGAACAGAGAGGCCTGTATATTTAAGGTGAAAATATGTCCTCTTTGTTCATTGCAACAAGAATGATTCCACAGTCACGCCTCAAGGCACCTTAAGTTCCCACATCACTATCAAAATGGCAAAACATGAGGAAACATGCCTTAGTTTTCCTGTTCCTACTGTTCTTTGCAGGATGGTCACCTAGGAGCTGAAGGAAAGTGAAGCACCTAAGCGCCTGCTTACTTTAAGGACATGAATAACTCCACTGACAGAACTAAGGCTTTGAATTCACTGGAAAAAAAGTGCATTTTTACCCTGAGATAGATGTCAGTGTAAAATCTGTTGGTGACAAGGCACAGGTGTTGATTACAGCCACATAGTTAATCCTGGTAAACCCCTGATGGGAGGTATAGGGTTGATCCTGATTAGCTATATTGCAGTAAGAACTCCTTGCACCTTGTCTCCAATAGATTTTACATCAAGGCAGCTATCAAGATAGCTATCTTTACAGCAAGACACCTTTTCTGCAGGGAAGACATAGCCTAACTCAGAATCTTAACATTAAAACCCAGGCTTAAATGCTTTGGTGGGTTGGGGCCCGTCTCCATTTTTATTTGAAAGTACAGAGCTTGATTCTTCCTCTTTGAAGTTAATGCAAACTCCATTAAAGTCATTGAGGTGCAGGATCAGTTTTAATATGAATCATCATTTTCCTACAAAACATTTGTTCTGTGAGATAAGATGAGGAGAAAGAAAAAATGCAAATGATTTTGTCTCAGGAAAAAGATACTGTGAAAACAGTAGACAGCGAATATTTTGTAGACCTATTCTTGAATTAATTCTCTTCCTTTAGCTAAGTCAACGACTCTTAACCCTTCCCACTCGTTTGCATTTTCTGCTGTTAAAATGATTCACATGATAATCCTTATCACATGCTTTCCTGTCGATAATCCAGTTAACCCTCTCTTCTGTCTGTCAGGAAATATATTTGGTTGGTAAAAAACACATATTTCAGGTGTCTAGTGAATAATTCAGTGGTACCTGTAAATTACACACCAGCCTGAGTGTTTAATCCTCACATGTAATTACTTTATTTCTTCACTATTATCTGAACACACAGGTAGGAAATTCTTTTGAAACAGCCATCCAAAGTCATGGCTATTCTGAAGGTGTGCACCACATACATACCAGATGCTTTGTTCAGATCTAACAGGGTTGAAGCATTTAAGTGCTGTGCTAATGGAATTAAGTGCATTAATTCTACCATTGTCCATGGGAGTTGTGTCTCAGTTCCTATTTACAGTGTGGAAAATTTCCACTAATCTGACTATCACTGAGAGGGGCAATTTGCAAATTTGAACCACTCAACATAAAATATGTTAGGACTTTTCAGATCCTTTTAGACAGCTTGTCTCACTCTGACCCTAACCCGATATTTGAAGTATGTTAAATTATTTGTGCTTATCATCATTCACAATCCATCACTCCCAATTGCTCCTTTCATCTCTAAAGGAGGAGCAGGAGGAGGAGGAGGAGAAGAGCCTCACTCTCACACATTACTAAGGTACTTGATGCTAAGGCTTTTTAAAGAGGAGTCTCACCTGGATGTTTTACTTGTATCCTTTCCATTTGATGTTATTAAAGGCCTCTAGAGATACTGCTGTTTCATTCTTCTGTGCTAGTTTTAGCAACGGTGGTGACATACCATCTCGAATGTCTAGAGGCTTGTTAGCGAAGACCCTGTCACTGCAAGGGATCAAAGTGTTTTTGTGCTGAGTCCTTAGGGCAATGATCCTGGCTGTACAGCTGGACTCAGATGCAAGCGCCACATGGTCTAGCATGACAAGCGGCTGATTCTCAAACCAACAGGCAGAGAGTTCTTTTCTCCGATGAATGGCATTTCCCAAAACAGAAGGGAGAAATTGGCACTCTTTCCACTGTCAGAGAATCTTGTTCAACTTATTTCAGCAACCTCTAAACTCCAAACAGGGTGAAACTTGCTGAAATAAAAACGTGGCTCTTTCATTATGCACACTAAAAGTAGACTCACCTCGGCAGTTAGAAGCAATCCAGTAGGGATATATAATTCTGACTCTTACTATTGTTCAATATACAATCTATTAGGAGCTGGGAAAAGGAGACCTACTGAGAAAACTTTTATAATAATTCTGCGAATAACTGTCATATCCAACCTGAAAATATTCAACTGCTTCATCCTAACTTTGGTATGAAATGCTCTGTCAAGAGGGAGGCTGAAGGAAGATCAGTGTATGAACAAGCTGGCAATACATCAGGAATCCGGTAATTGAATGGCTGACTGCAGAGCCCAATATCTGGCTCCTGACAATCCAGGAAATAGCAGTTCCTGTTTCTTGACAAAGCAGAGATCGGTCAGACCTTCTGGCAAAACACACAGTACTGTGGGCATCTTTAGTAAACATTCTTTCTTCTATTAGTTAGACAAAGAAAAATGTTGGCCAGTCAAAAAGTATTTTCCACCCCTCTTTTATTAGTCAGTGGCTTGCAGCAGGGAAAGACCATCAGGGAAAATGTATGCAGATTATGGCTTCACGTCTGAATGATTCTGTTGAGGTTTTGCTTTCTAGCAGGTGTTTTGACTCACTGTTAGAGTGAGTCCTTCTCTTGGAGACACAGCTACTGAGTGCCAACAAATGAGGCAGCTTGAAAGTAAAATATTCCCTAGGAATAAGCACAGGTTGGTAGTCAGGGTTGGTTTGTTCTTTAGCCTGGTTCAGCTATTGAAGCACTGTGCCATTGAACAAGTCACTTCACCTTCTGTCTTACTTTTCCCAACTATAAAATTGAATGAGTTGCCCAGCTAGTTCACTGGGACCTGGGAGAGATTAGTTGGTTCATGCATGTACTGTGCTTTGAACATACAGAAATGCTAAGTACTATGGTTATAACTAATTCATGTCTCCATGAGGATTTCAGGATTTAGCTCTATATTTGTTATGTGGGGCAGTTTATTACATCCCCACATTTTACCCCTACTTGCTTAACCAGCCTACATTTTATTTACTGAACCAGATTCTGCAGGATGTCAATCCTCCCAACTGAAACAGTCCTGCCAAGCAAACGCCAAATGGCAAATACCTCAGCCCTTTCATCGACATAATGAAGCCTATGCAGGCACCAAATAAGTTCAGATACAGGGGCCAGGAACAGGCTCATTCACCTCAAAAAATCAAAATAATGAGGTATAGCAGGTTAAATACCAGGAACCTTGCATTAGGCCAGAAGTCCATCTAGCTGTGCATTCTGTCACTGACACTGGTCAACACAGAATTCTTTAGAGGATGGTGTAGAGACACCATTGTGGACCATTTTACAAAAAATAAAATCCTGGAGGTCCATACTCAGCCAAATCTCCGGTGTCTTCAATAGGAGTGTCCAGAGTTAAAATGGAAGAAGGACCACAGGATTTGGCCTAGTCTGAAAACGGTGCACTGATTATCTTCAGAATTTATATTGCTGATAAAGACAAATGAGACGCATACTTCAACTTTTCTGCACAATAACCAAGGCCTTTTATTAAGTAATAAAACCTTTAGAACTATATTTATATATGAGAATAGCACATTTTCTATAAATCCTCTCCCCCCATCCAGATTTCTAAAAATCATCTTTTCAGATTGAATGCTGCATGTGGAATTCCAAATGTAAAATGTCACCTCAATGTAATCTGTCAACCAGGTTATAGCACTTTGTATGCTGCAAGAGTAGTGAGCTGAACTTAAGAAGGCAAAAATCAATTCATAAACAACTTTAAATTTGATAACTGTCCACATGTTCACCGCTCGGGTGAAGCTAATTGTAGTTGCATGCTTTTCTGAAATCCATGGCCACAGTGAAAATAGGGATCATTCAATAACTCATCTTTCAGCAGTAGCTGTAAATGTACTGGCTGATCTGTACTGGCTTGGATTATTTTTTGTATTAGTGCTATATCACTCCTCTGCCCATTCTTCATTTCTCCTTTTGGTACACTCCTGGTCTCCCCTGAAATAGTTTTAATTTGCACAGTCCCTGTAGTACACATGTGCTGTACATTTATACCTCAGCTCGTTATCACCACACGTGAAAGGCTAGAACGTGGTATCAGCATGATCGTATACATGCAATAAATACTGGGTACATCGCTATTGCAAATGAATGCTTTGAAAGATGAGAAAACGCTGGGATATTTTTCATCCTAAATCAATGGAATCAATAAAGGTTTCTAAGCCTGTCTCGGGCTGTGCAGTTGTGTAGACATGGCATGTAATCAGGGCAGGGCATAGCTATACTTCAAGGCAAACACTGAGGCATTCAAAATGCTCCTGAGCTTGCAGAGGCTGGATATGCTCCTACTTATACCCTGAGGGGAGAGGGGCAGCTTAGTCTCCCACCCCATTTGGAGCCCAGTGCATCCAAGAGAGAAGACGGGTGAAATCTGAAGAGGGCAGAATCTGGGCTCTTGGAGTAGAGAGATGAGGATCTATCACTTCCCAATAATCCCACAAATAGGAATAGTTATTACATGAGCATGCTGAGGGAAAAGAGCCTACACACATATGCGGAAGCCAGGGAAATTTAAATGCATCTTTCTTTGAGCTATAGCCTTTGTGTTCAAATGGCCTTATCCCCCACCTTCCCATTAGTTCTCCTTAGTTCTGTGCACCTGCCTCCCGATTAACATAAGGCACACACCTGTGGTGGCTTTAGTGAAGCCTATTGCACCCTGGTAATTCACCCTACACATTACAGTATCCTGTCTATCTCCTTGTTCTGTCTTTCCCATTTCAGAGATGGAGGGAGAATAATAATCTGAGACTATGCAATTAGACTTCTGTTTTTTCTTTCAGAGGTTCATATTTTCTTACCTTCCATCCTCCCACAAGCCCAGCGATTTCCGCCAAGGCCTGTATAGGGATGTAAAAGTTAAGACTTGTGTGACACAAACTTCCTACAGAGGCAGCACTCATTATTACTTAGATTACAACAAAGTGTTCAGCCAGCCAGATTCTTTACTGTTCTTGCATTCACATTTTCCTCTCACTTCCATACCATCCGGCTGTGTCCACAGCAAAGGGAAGAGACAGGACTTCATCGTGTAAATACATGCCGGGGAGGGACCCTTTACTGAGACTCAGTTCCTCATTGCCTTGCCCCTTTTGTAATCATTTCTACCCAAGCCAAGGGGATACCTAGTGCCATATTTCTGATTGTGTCAGGCCAGGTGCTCAAAGGTTTTAGGCCCCTAACTCCCATTGAAACCAGTGAGACCTAAGCATCTACACACCTTTGAAGATCTGGGCCTAAGTGACAACATAAAACAGTGACAAATTAGGCCCAGCCTCTGCAAATTCAGATTTACAGTACGGTGCTACCACACAGTGGTCTGTCTCAATCCTGAATTAATGGATTTCTGGCTACACTTGTCATAACAGATAGTTAAGGGTTAACAAGCTCAGTAACCTGATGAACACCTGACCAGAGGACCAATCAGGGACAAGATAATTTCAAATCTCTGTGTTCCTTGTTGGTTTTTGTTCTTTTGGATTTAAGAGAGGCCAGACATATTCTTCAAGTTCTTCAAGTTTCTGAAGTATTTTCTTCATTCAGTCTAGAGAGTATTAGAAAGGCAGACTTAGTCTTATAATTTGATTTTTACATTTGCAATTGTGTGTTTGCTGAAGAAATATCTTATTTCTGTTTGCTGTTACTTTGATTATTCTGAGAAAGGACGGGGAGAGCCTCCAGGTTTATAAGTTAGACTCCTGTATTTTTCCATCCTGGTATTACAGAGATAGTGTACTCTTTTTTCTTTTCTTTTTAATAAAATCTTTTCTTTTAGAACTTGATTGATTTTTTCCTGTTTGGATTTACAGTGGGAAAGGGAGGGGGAAAAGTGAATCCTCTTTGTTGATTCAAGGAATTTGAATTCAGGATCTTCCTAAGCACTAGGAGAGGGGATGGGGGAAATGGGTTGTTTCCCTTTGTGTTGAGATTCAAGTTTGAATCTGTGTTCCCCAGGAGAGTTTTGGGGGAACAGGAGTGTGTCAGACACTTAAAACTCTGACTGGTGGCAGTAAGAACCAGATCTAAACTAGGATTTTAGTTTAGAGAAGTTCATGCAGGTCCCCATCTTGTGAACGCTTAAAGTTCAAAGTGGGGGGAATAAACCTATGATAACTTCTTCTTATTTCTGTTTCACCCACTACCACAGACATCAACCCTATTATCAGTTCTGTACAACAGTACAAACCTCTTCTGCTTTATATTCTATTATACACAAAAAAACTATATGAAAAGAATTTAAAGTTGCAAAGTGAAATACTCCAGTTAGAAAACTTAGAATTAAGGCTAGGGTTTGTGTGTAATATCCTAGATATTTTTAAAAAGGAATCATGAAAAGAGAATTTCATCATTCCACCCACATGTACGGGTCTATGAGCAGAGTTGGAACCTTTAGATTCACACAGACCTCTGCCAGTTGAGCTAATGAAATAACTGGATAGAAATAGCAGGTTATCATCGTATATGTGGACCAATACTAGAGGTGGAGTAAGAGGAATATGGTTTCTGCCACTAGGGTTTCACAGATCTTCGCCAGCCAGAGAAAGCGGGGACTCAAGCTATGTCTCATACTAGAAACCTTACAGCAGCCCAGTTAGCACCGCATGCAGCTGCGCTAAGCTGTAAGCTTCCCTCTTAGTGTTCCCACTTTGTGGTATGTCCTACACTACTTAAAGTTAGGGTCGTATTTAATAGAAGTCATTTTTTTTTAGAAATCGATTTGGTACAGTAAAAATGGTGTGTGGTCCCCACTAAGCGATTACAGTCGGGCGTAAAAGGCCCATAGTATCAGGCTAGCATCGACTTCCGGAGTGTTGCACTGTGGTAGCTATCCCACAGTTCCTGCAGTCTCCGGCCCCCATTGGAATTCTGGGTTGAGTCTCTAAAGCCTGATGGGGCAAAAACATTGTTGCAGACAGTTCTTGGGTATATGGCTATCAGCTTCCCACACCCTCACTCCGCCCCGTGAAAGCAAAAGGGAAAAATAATTTTTGCCTTTTTTCCTGGGTTACATTAGTGCAGGGATGATATACCGCAGCAAGCATGCTGGAGCCCGGCTCAGCTCAATGCAGCATCACTGCCTGCCAGCAGCACCCAGGAGACAGTGAGCTGGAGTGAGCTCCATGCTTGCCGTGTGGTATGTCGCCTGCACAGGTAACCCAGGAAAAAATCAGCAAAATGGGATTTTTTGCACATTGCTTTCATGGAGGGGTGCCTGACGAACAATGTTT